>NW_027507748.1:124462260-125907260 GCF_037356315.1 Lithobates pipiens
GTGTGCCTAACAATGTGTAAGTGGGCTGCTTTTACTTGGCTGTTTTGAGAGGAAAAAAAAAAAAGTCAGATCACTGTTCACAATACAGAGTACTGTGTTTTTGTCAACACAGAACTCTGTGTGTGAAATCAGCTGACTTCAGCCAAACTCATTGACTGAAATAAGCAGCCGAACTAGTGTTGTATCCAACCACAGCATGGGTTGGCAAAGGGTACACACGTGTGCCTTAAACCCAGGAGGGGCTGCGATGTACCAGTACATAGCCAGGCCTGCAGCTACCACCCACTCGCAATAGAATTACTGCGTTATACTTGCCTCCTCTGTGCAGTTTGTTTTGCACAGAGCAGCCTGGATCCTCCTCTTCTCGAGTCCCTCCTTGCTGCTCCTAGCCCCTCCCTCCTTTGAGTGACCCTAGGCCAGCAGCTTGCTACAGGGGTGCACCCAAAGGAAGTCAGAGCTCCGTGTATCTGTTCAGACAGGGAGCTGTGACCTGGCCTCGCCCCCTCTCCCCCAATAGGCTGACAGACTGACAGCTGTGGGAGCCAAATGGCACTGCTGCTCTGTCTCAGCCAAGCAGGAGTGTACTGGATGGCTAAGGGAATCGTGGAGATCGCTGGATAGAGAAAGATAGGTAAGGATGCTGTGATGTCTGCTAAGAACAGGGTTTTTTTAATTTTTTTTAAATCATCATGCATAGAATGCAAGAATATAAAAAAAATTCTGCCTTTACAACTCCTTTAAAAGGGCGAGGGGGAAAAAAATAGGATTTTTATATCAGCTTACCTGTAAAAATCTCTTTTGAGGTACATCACAGGACACAGTCTCAGTAATCACAGATAGGTTATATAGGGTATCACTAGGTGATTGGACACTGGTACACCAGGAAGTTCAAGCTCCTATATAACCCCTCACCTAACTGGCAGTATCTCAGTTTTGTAGCAAAGCAATATAAGTGTATTAGAATAGGGAAGGAACCTCTGTGTCCCGTGATGTACCTCCAAAGAAAAGGAGGGGGGGGGGGGGGGGGAACGACAACAAGTAGGGTGTAATCAGACCTGAGGACCTTGTACCGCTGCCTGCAGCACACTGCGCCCAAAGACAATATCCTTATGCCTTCTCACATCCACCTGATAAAATCTGGTGAATGTATGGATTGAAGACCAGGTTGCGGCCTTGCAGGTTTGAGCCATAAAGGACTGGTGATGCACTGCCCACAAAGCACTAATAGCCCTTGTGGAGTGCACCTTGATTTGAAGAGACTGAACTTTCTGCTTCAAACCATAAGCTTGAACACTAACTTGTCAAATCCATTTAGCAATGGTAGATTTCGACGCTGCCTGTCCTCTATTAGGACCTTCTGGCAACACAAACAAAACATAAATTTTGCAAATCTGAGCAGTCACTTCCAGATGGGCTTCGACTGCTCTCTACATCCAAATAATGTAGTGACCTTTCTTCCATAGAACAGGGATCTGGAAAATAGGAAGGCAGAACAAGATCTAGGTTTAGATGAAAACCTAAAACCACCTTCTGTAGAATGCTATATTGAGGGCGCAATACCACTCTATCCTTGTGCATGATTAAATAAGGCTCTTTACAGGAAAGAGCCAATTCTGATACTCTTCTAGCAGAAGAAATGGCTATCAGAAAAATAAACTTCCTAATCAACAGGACCAAGGAAATTTGAAGTATCAGTTCAAAAGGCTGTTTCTGAAAGACTGACAGAGCCAAATTCAAGTCCCAGGGGTTTAGGGGTGCCTTAACCGGAAGATTAAATGCGCGTTACTGTTACTGTATAAAGCTGCGGACCAAAGAATGCAAAGCAAGCGGACGTTAAAACAATACTGACAAGGCCGAGACCTGATCCTTGATGGTACTCAAGGCCAGCTTAATTTCTAAACCTATTTGCAGAAAGTCAAGGATTCTACCTATGACATAATTTTCTGGGCTGCCAACCCCTGGATTCACACCAGGAGACATAAGCTTTCCAGACTATGATAAATCATTCTAGAAGCTGGCTTTCTTGCATTAATCAAGGTAGAGATCACAGGGCCTGAAAGCCCACGACTCTTTAGAACGTGCGTTTCAATAGCCAAACTGTAAAATGTAGCGTTTCGTACAGCAGGATGGAACACTGGACCCTGGGATAGCAGGTGTGGACATGAAGGTAGGGTCCACGGGGAACTGCATACCAAGCTCTTCTGGGCCATGCTGGGGCAACCAGAAGACTTCTTTTCCTGCCTGATCCTACAAAGAAGTTGTGGCAGTAGCAGAATAGGAGGGAATGCAAACATCAGTGAGAACTGATGCCACAGAGTCACCAACACATCTGTCCCACATGCAAGAGGATCCCTTGTTCTTGACACAAAGTTGTCTATCTTGTTGTTGAACCTGGATGCAAAGAGATCTACATCCAGAACCACCATCTTTGGCATATGGCCGAGACGATGTGCGGGTGAAGAGACCATTCCCCTGGGACTGACTACCGGCAAGTTAAGTAGTCCACCTGCTAGTTTTCTATCCCCAGAATGAAGATTGCCAATATGCACGGCACATGCTTTTTTTGCCCAGATTAGGATCTTGTTCACTTCTCCCTGAGCTGCAGGACTCCTGGTGCCTCCTTGGTGATTGATATACGCAACTGTTGTGGCATTGTCGGACTGGATCCTGACAGGGCAACCCTGTGACCAGAGTGTCCAAGCCTTTAGGGCTAGATATGCCGTACGGATCTCCGGAATGTTGATGGGTAAGGTCCTCTCAGTCTTGGACCAGCTCCCTTGGACAGTCGACTGTTCCAGAACTGCTTCCCAACCCAAATGACTGGCATCTGTTAGCACTCTCCAGGTAACTGGTAAAAAGGATTTTCCTCTTTGCAGAGTCTCAGGTATCAGCCACCAACTGAGGCTCTGACGCACTGTAGGAGACAGACGCATCGAAAAATCTAACCCCTGGACTTTTTTGTTCCAGTCAGACAGGATACTGTTTTGCAGCAGTTTTGAATGAAACTGAGCATAGGGAACTTGTTCGAATGAAGCCACCATCTTCCCCAGCAGCCTCATAAAAAAGGCGAATAGAAGGACCCTTCTTTGCCCTGACTACCTGAATCAGTTCTTTTATAGCACTGTTTTTTGCCTGGGGGAAAAAAAATACTCTCTTCTGGGCTGCATCTATGACCAGACCCAAATACTCTCTTATTACTGGTTTTAAATTGAGGACCCAACGTAGGTGTTCCAGGTAGTTGGCTGTGGTGACCAAGTTTTGGTCCACGCGGGCTACCGACCAGTCTATCAAAAGCAGGTGGTCTAGGTACGCTATAACCGTTATACCTTGGGCCCTTAATCTGGCCAGAGGAGGGGGGCCAAGATCTTTGTAAAAACCGGAGGTGCAGTAGCTAGCCCGAAAAGCAGAGCTACAAACTGAAAGTGGCGTTTTTCTACTTCGAAACGCAGATACTTTTGACAAGCAGGGAAAATGGGTACATGCAGGTAGGCATCCTTGATGTCTATTGATGCCAGAAAATTGATTCCATGCGAAAGGACCGTACTTTTAGGAATCTGTTAGATCTTTGAAATCTAGAATGAGTCGGACATCTCCATTTGGCTTGGGCACCGTGAAAAGGTTTGACTAAAACCCCAATCCCTGCTCTTGCGCGGCAACTACCACGATAACTTTTTGTGTCAAAAATCCCTCCAATGCTAGAAAGAGACTTCTTTTTCTCTGGGTACATTTGATCTGAGGAAACGAGGCAAGGGAAATTCTCTGAACTCTAGTTTGTAACCTAGAGTTATTGTGGAGACCACCCATCTGTCCTAAAAATCTTCCTGCCAGACCCTTGAGAACTGTAGCAGTCTTCCCCCCACTCGAGCGAGCAAGGGCGCCCCTTCGTAAAGAGGCTTTGGCGCTTTGTTTTGTAGACTTCCCCCCCACCCCAGATCTTCTTTTGTCCCTGGGGTTGACTCAGATTTAAAATTCTTGAGCCTGACAGAGAAACTGCTGATGCTCCTTGCACTGGGGAAAGAGCATGTTTAAAAAAGTAACGTTTACTCCTTTTCTTAAATGGCAAGAGGGTCCTTTTCCCACTAGAGATCTTTTGGATATAATTGTCCAAATCCTCCCCGAACAGCCTTGCACCACAAAAGGGAAATCCAGCCAGAATCTTCTTACATGGCGATTCGGCTGACCAATTTTTCAACCATAAGATTCTACGCATATGCACCAACTCAAGCGTAAGGCGAGAGGTCTGGAGGATAGAATTTCTGATTGCATCAACTGCAAAACACAAAGCCACTTGTGGCCAACCCCCAGGCTTGCTGTTCAGGTAAAACTTTAAGCACCTGTTTAACATGGTCTCTGAAGTAATGACAAACTCCAATTGCTGCCACTGCAGGTTGAGCCATTGAACCTGCCAAGGAGAAAATGTTTTTTTAACAGAAATTCCAGTTTCTTATCAGTTGGATCCCCAAGCATCTGAGCGTTGTCAACAATACAAGTCAGACTTTTATTTATGGAGGATATGGCGCGCCAATTGCGGGTATAACCCACATCTTTGTAAAATTTTCCTCCATAGGATAAAGTGTTGAAAACTTTTTAGGAGAGAAAAAATGTTTATCTGGGTGGTCGAACTCAGAATCAATAAGCTTTTCCAGTAAACCATGAACAGGAAAAGTATGTGTAGTTTGAGGAGGCTTCAGTGAACCCAAACAAGAGGAGGGTTCAACTGACTCAGATACGGGTAACTTAAACATGGAACAGACCAATCCAGCAAGAATTTTCACCAGCAACTTCTCATCCTGAGAAGTTAAAGAGGGCCCTTCTCCACTTGATTTCTCAGAAGAGAAGAAGAGTCCTCAGTTTCATCCCGATCCTCTGTGGGGGCTTCCTTTCCCTCCCCCCCGCCCCCCCCAGAGTTCCTCTTTTTGAGGGTCCTGGGTGGCAGAGAGGGACCTAGTGCATTTTCTTCCACTGAGTGAAGATGCGATTAAAGCCACTAGTCTTTCCTCTAATCCATTTATGGTTGAGGAAAAAAACTCCTGAGTAATGTATACAGGGGCTGAAGTTGCAGCCCCTGACCTAGACAGCTCACCCTGGCCAGCCTCCCCAGGTCCTTCGGGGGGGGGGGGGGGGGGGAGATTCCTTTAGAGCCCCTATTTTTCAGGGTATTTGTACCTCTTCTGCCCATAGTGCCAAGCAACAAAGGAGGCAGAGCTACTACCAGAATGCACTGACTGCGGAGCAATGTAGTTCAGCAAGTGCCGCTGCAACCAAGTCTCAGTCTGGTGCCTATGTAAATGTTGTCTGGGAATGCCCGTGTCCCCCACACTTACATGCGCCCATCTGCTCTGTGTCCCTCCATAAGCATCTGAAAAAAGAGAGCACTTTATAGCTTGTGTGTAGCCTGCGATATGGGCGTCTAACCACGCAGACGTCGCCACTGCCCCCCCCCCCCCGCCCTTTCTGGAGGAGGAGGAGGAGAGAGGAGGGCCGATTGATGGGAAGCCGCTGTAATGGCGGCAGGCAGTGCTTCCCTGTGCCTTAACCTAAGCCATGGGGGGAGAATCCCTGCAAGAGAAAACCCCCCTTCACACATCCTAACCTGGAGCTGCCTTGGAGGAGCATACAGCATAGCATACATTTACTTAAAGGAGAAACCTACTAGAATTAGAAAAATTCTTAAGGAGTCTCCCTTACATTATCCAGCTGCAGGGTTCTGTAAATACATAGGCCCTGGTACATCCTTAAGAAATTAATAAGAAGCTATGAACAGAACACCAGGTGGAGTGCCTTACAAAGTTGGGCAACAGTGGCCTGATATTGGAATGCCTAATACACACCTTGCTGGATTCAGGGCACCACCCAAACCTAACCTGAATAACATCAGGATGGTCAATAGGGATGTCACAAGAAAGCAACAGGACTAGTACAGGGTGCAGAACCTTATTGAATAATTGCAGTGCAGACATGAGGTTAAAGAGCAGGTCAACAAATCGGTAGTATAGGAGCCCCATAATGCAGCAGAAAGATGAGGGGTATGAAACATCGTTGATGTCCATCAAAGTCAGAAAGTCTCCCTGGTGAAGGAAGACAATGACAGAACCCATGCAGAATTTTTGGACTCAAATGAAGACACTCAGATCCAGAAATGGATAAATTAACCCATTGGGCTTAGGAAAAGGTTTGAAAGTAAAACCATTGATACCATTTTGCACAGGAACTAGGGCAATAACTATTTTAAACAGATAAAGACTTTAAAGTCCAATTCTTCTGGGTTTTTTTTTTGTTTTTTGTTGTTTAGGAAGATGGGTACCCATGCCACCAGTAGCAACCCTGATTATGTTTTCATGCATTCTCAAGGTGAAGGATCAACCTCAGCAGCAGTAGATCTCTTAACAAAATTTGACCAGTCAGACAAGGTTTGACAAAGTAACGTCACAATCATAATCGGACTAAGGACAGGGGTCGCCAGCAATAAGAAATTACTAGAAAGGGCTTTATACTGCCATCAGTTGTGCCCTTAATTAGAAATCCAGGCACTTTTTTTTTTTTTTAAATGTGCAGTGAAAAAAAAGAATCAAAAGATTTAGTGAACTTTAAATAGTTAGTTTGGACTAAGCAGGTCCAACCAAACTATTTCTTTTACCAACACATGCACCAGCTGTCAGAGCCCATTCACACAGGGGCAACTTTGGATCCGACTTGAAGTCGCCCCAAGTCACGTGACATGATAAAATCAATGTAAGTGAATGAGAGGAGTCTTAACGCACACTACTGAAGTTGCTTCGACTTCAGAAAAGGTTCCTGCACTACTTCAATCCGGCTTCTAGACGACTTGTACCCATTGATTTCAATAGAAGTCGCCTCCAAAGTCGGATCATCTCTTAACTGAAGCAATACAGGAAGAGAAAATTGTTTACTCAGGCAAATCTCTCTCCCTCCATCCCACAGAGCTGATTGTTGTTTGATTGGCCACTGGAAAGTTGCCTGTCCTGGAGGTCGACTTGAAGTCGCCTTGTATGTCGCGCTCAGGTCGTGTCCAGGTCGCCTCACAAAGTCGCGGCCGGAGTCGTGTTGCCCCTGTGTGAACCGGCTCTAAGTGCTAGAAGAACTGTATGTAGCTGTATATGGCATTGTGTTCAAGCAGTGTAGCGGATACTACAAGAACAAAATCAAGCCGGGCTGAGAGTTGCTCGGCTATTCACAGGAAGATTTGTATTTTCTGAACAAAGACAAAGCCTCCTCTAATAGACCGAGAAAAAAAGAGAAACAACACAGGCTACGGAAAATATTGCATGTGCAAATTCACGTGCATTGATCATATTGTGAACAGAAAAACTAACATTACCCAAGCCTGTGGTTGCAAGAAAGATTAAGTTTTGTATATTTAGAACTTAAATTCAGGATGCAGAACAAGCGAAGAAGAAAGCATGCAGTACCTACCTGGAATCTTTCTGGGAGATCTGTTGTTCGAATCTCGTTGTCTTGATCAGTCAAGTGGCTACTCTCCAGTTCACTAGGTTCATAGATTTCAAAAATGCTACGCCTGCTCACACGCTTTTTAGCAGTTTTCTTGGGGCGAACACGCACTTCTCCATCTGCTTCCTCGTCTTCATATTCATACTCCTCCATTTCTTCATCTTCCTCATTGTACTTTTCAAGATCTTCAAAATCAAAGTCCACACCGAAGATCTCCTGGGCTTCCTGCAAAGCACTGGAAAAAACAAACAAAAAAAAACACACACAAAATGTCAAAGTGACCTTAAAGTCCAACTTACACTAAAAATTACTGAAAACAACAAAATGTGTTAAAATCATACGTTTACAATATCTAACTGGAAAGCAAAACATTTCTAGGACAGACTTAAAAAAAAAAAAAGATTTGGGGTGGGGAGGGGGTGTCGGCACAAATACATTTATGGGAAAAAAATTGACTTGTCTATAAATTCCATATCTTGGGAGTGCAGTGCAGAACACAGGTTAGATATTTTCGTTGACCCTGTGTTTTAAGCTACTACCGTCAGGTGATTGGACACTGACAGTGTGCATGCCCTTTACTGTACCCCAAGCTATGGAATTTACAGGCAAGTACAGGAATACTGGCCTTACAAAGCTGGGCAACAGAGGTTTGGTGTCAAAATGTCTGGAAAACGCTCACTGATCTGGGTAGAGTGTAAGCTCTTGAGAGGAGTTGCCGTATCCACATAGCAATAGTAGATTATGAAGCAGGGTGCCCTTTACGAGGCCCTGTCAGTAGGACAAAGAATCCTTCCTGACAGAAGCTGCGACTTTTACATAGACCAATTGCTTTTTGTTCTCTAGACATTGTCGTCAGTTATCTTTTTTGGGTGCTTAGGAGCAGTAAACACAGCAGGAAAGACTGTCTTCATTAAAGGTGGAATCCTGATACCACCTTAGAACTAAAGAAAGGTTTTAGGCATAAGACAAATTTATCCTTGACGGATCAGAAAATGACACCTTACAAGAGAGCCACCAAGAAGGCTATCCTGTAGGAGAGATCATCAAGGGGGAGTTCCCTGATGAGTCCAAAAGAGGATTTCTGCAGGGCAGAGAGAACCTAATTAATATCTCAGGAAGCACAGTGTGCTGTATGAGTGGTCTGATCCGCGAAACGCCTTGAAAAAAATAATTTTACAAGGGAAAGTGAAGACCTGTTTAAGTTCACCTTGCAGATTATTCTGCAAAGATGAACTTGAACTTTAAAAATGGTAGTAAAGTCCGCTTTGTGATTTTTAACCACTTAAGCCCCGGACCATTTGGCTGGCCAAAGACCAGACCACTTTTTGCAATTCGGCACTGCGTCGCTTTAACTGGCAATTGCATGGTCGTGCAACGTGGCTCCCAAACAATACTGACATCCTTTTTTCTCCACAAATAGAGCCTTTTCCCACAGTTTAGGCCGATACGTATTCTTCTACATATTTTTGGTTAAGAAAAAAAAAAAAAAAAAAATCGCAATAAGCATATATTGACTGGTTTACGCAAAAAAAGTTATAGCATCTAAATAATAGGGGATAGTTTTATGGCATTAATTTTTTGGTTACTAATAATGTCGGCGATTAGCGATTTTTACGTGACTGCGACATTATGGCGGACACGTCATACAATTGACATTTTTGGGACCATTGGCATTAATACAGCGATCAGTGCGATTAAAATTGCATTGATTACTGTAAAAGTGTCACTGGCAGTGAAGGTGTTAACACTAGGGGGGCAGTGAAGGGGTTAATATGTATCCTAGTATGTGTTCTAACTGAAGGGGGGATGGGACTGTGCAGGGAAACTAACAGATCGCTGTTCATAATCTGAACAGACGATCTGTCAGTTCACTGCTCAGAGAACTGAAAACTGTTTACACACAGCTCCCGGTTCTCCGCGTGCCCTGAGCGATCGCGGGAGCCCGGGGGCGATCGAGAATGCCGGGCACTCGCATGTGCTCGGGGAACCCTAGTGGCCGTTTATGCTACCGACTTAGCATAACGGCGACTCGCGCAGCAGAGCCATGCTGCTTCAGTACAACTGCGGAGGCTGGTCGGCATGCGGTTAAAAGTAATATCTCCTAAACGTGTCAACGTTGACCGTTTAGGAGATAATCACACTGGACGCAGCTGGCGACATTACCAGCGCACGTGCACTGAAGGTCCGGCATACAGCGCCCAAACAGTGGGCTCTGTTTAATGGGGAAAGTTTTTAGTTTTTTCACTGCAGCAGTGTACAACCAAGCTGGCCCAAAATAACCATTTCCTTCACCAACGTGCTCCCATTCAGCACCTTGTATAAACTGTATGCAGTCCCAGCTACATACAGTTTACAGCACTGTGTTCCAGATGTGAGACAAGACTTTATGTCTCATGCAAAATATGGTTTATAGGCAGCTTTGTATTCTAACAATGAATACAAATATTCCTCAGTCAGAGAGGGCGACATTGTCCTACCTCTCCGAATCAGCCAGTGAAAGGTTTGTGTTCATTCACAGAATAAAAAGCTGCCTGTGAATGAATAAGCCCTGCTTAGCCTGATGCAATTTTGTTGTAAGACAGGAACACCCAAAGCACAGGTAAAAAACACAATTACAGTCAGGCTGAGCGGCCATTTATAGGCAACTTTGTATTTGAAAACAAGTCTTCCTCTGAGACAGGCTTGTGACGTCACAATCTGATTCAGGCAAAGGAAGAATTGCATTCACTGAAATACAAAGCTGCCTATGAATGGCTGAGTGCTGCTCAGCCCAATGCTGTTTTGCTCCAGGTATGAGACAGTGAGTATCATCTCACACCCCAGAACAGGAGAGGGGGTAAGGAGCAGGTTTAGTTGAGTTAAACGGATCATGGACTTTCACTTCAAATGTGTGGCACTTAACATTTTAAATGCTCTTCTTCGATTACTCCAGCACAGAAAAATCCTAGGTTAGGAGGAAGCTGTGTTAGTTACAGATAACCCAGTCTACACTGTGCTGGCAGATCTAATTATCAGTTGCAAACTAGATTTGAGCACTAACTGGCCTCTATGACTAAGCCCTAAACTAGTGAAACATGTTAAACAGGCTTTTCTGATGGGTGGAGAATCAGGTGAAGCCATGGTGTGATTCACTTTACTGATATACAGTCCTGGGAAACATTTGTGGCTATATGGATGGGCATGATGTGCTCTCATCAGTGACCCAGTTGCAGTGTTTAAGCCAGCCAATATATTTGACAGGAGCATGTGACCAGTGCTGAATTTCATTCTGTTTATGTCCTAAAAAAAAAAAAAAATGTTCATTTAAAAGCTGTGCTTCTTGCATTGTATGCATTGTATGTTAGTGAGAGGAGACTCAGCCTATTCATACAAACTGACTCGGATATGGTTCCCAAATGCTTGCAGTCAGCCATGAGGCCTTCTCCTGTGAATTATCTAAAAAAAGACAAATATTTCTACTAGAAAAAAAAAAAAAAAAATAGGCATGCTGTGTGAATGGGAACCTGAACACACAAAAGTGGAAATGGTATTAAACTCTCAAAAGCAAACATTATATTGGAACATAGCAATTTTTAGATGTGAGGGTTGCATTTATTTTCACCTGGTGATTCTGCCAGCAAGTCTGTTTCAAAAGAACAAGCTCTCCTGCAAACGTAGCAGCTACAGGGATGAGAAACTATTTAGCACTGACAGGGGTGCTTAAAACGATCAGTTTTTATTTATTCATCATTTATCCCAAAAGAAAAAACTGTTGCTGTAACTGGAGTTTTAGCTTGTTTGGCTTAAATCTGTTAGTGTATGTAACTCTCCTAGTACATCTAACTTCCACCCCCCCCCCCCCCCCCATACCGACAATGATTCTGTCCAAAGGTACCCCTGTGCTTCTCCATCCAGAGTTATACAGGACGTATGTTACTGGTCACATCACCAGGTAAAAACAAAGTAAAACCCTACAAAAAGAAAACTAATGCAAACTCCACAACTAGAGATTGATAACCTGCAATATATTACATTTTTGTTTTTAATGCTGCTTTAAGAACATTCATTGAACCTTTCTAACTTGAGCTTTCTTTTGGGAAACCCTAAACCAGTGGGTTTAGTCACGCTTTAAGTACTATGGATAAGCACATGCTATCCTTTCAGAACATTACAAATGTCATAACTTACGCATCAGTATATCCTGGAAGCTTCTTTCTCCATTTAGGTTTTTTTATTGGTTGTCCATCATCGTCAACAATAAAGTCGTCAATGTCTGCAAAGCAACAAAAAACATATCAAGTTTGCTCTTTGCTACACTTTTGCCTTAGGGCTCAGACAGGTGCTGAGATCGGCCCTTCGTGCCGAGCTTGTTTTTTCTGCGTCTGCAACATCTCGGAGCCTTGCACAGGCAGCCCTATAGAAGTGGATGCAGACAACAGCTGCACGAACAGTTGAATATCAAAATTTGACAGGCAGGAGAGGGTGGCACAGATCTAAAATGCACAATGTCATTGATTTACTAAAAGGCAAACAGACTGTGCACTTTGCAACAGAGCTTAGTAAATGAGCAGAAGCTCTGCTGACTTCCATCATCCAATCATGTGCAAGCAAAATGCTGGGATTTTTTTTCCCTTGAACATGATTGGGTATTCTTTGCAAATGAAGCTTTGCCTTTACGAAGCTCTGGAGCAACTGCACTTGGAGTGCGCAGTCTTTTTGCCTTTAGTAAATCAACCCCAATGTTAACAAAAAACGGAGTTCCTGTATTCTATAACATGGGTATTGTCGAACACAAATCAAGGAACCCATCATAGGATCCGCTCCCTGGGGTCTCACATTAACATTTTTACAACGCTCCTCATGCCATTTTGCAACAATATAGCGTTCCTTTTGGATATATACACAACTATTTATGTTGGAGATTGAACATGAGTAATCTCTCTGACTTCTTAGCAGATAGATACCGCTCAGTCAAGCTAGCATTTTTTAATTTTGTTGGGCCGTATAGGAATTTGTCATCTTTACTTTAAAAGACTGATCAGTGCATATTAAAAAGCAATTGTAAAGGCAGAAGGTTGTTTTATCTGAATGCATTCTATGCAATCAGATAAAAAGCCTTCGGTTGTAGCAGCTTCCCCAGCACCCCCTAATAACGCCCTGAGCCACATCTGTCCAGCGATGGCCACTATCCTCCTGATTGGCTGAGACAACAGTGGTGCCATTGACTCCCTCGGCTGTCAAATTTATTTAGCTAATCAGTAGATAAAAGGGGCGGGCAACATGTGGGGGCACTGAACAGGAGGGAGGGGCCAGGATCACAGAAGTGGGACCCGAGAAGAGGAGGATCTGTGCTGCTCTGTGCAAATCCACTGCAACAGAGCAGGTAAATAAAACATAATTGTTATTTTTATAAGTGGGAGAGACTATCACTTTAAGCCTCATTATTATTATTTCCAGATCTCACTATCACATGAGTTCCAACTCACCAGTGATTTTTCTGGGAAGGGACCTTTGTGGGAAACATACTACCTGGTTTTCCATCTGGCAGAGCTGCACCTGGTCTTCATTTAATTGTATATACGGGCATTTGTAAACTTGATCATTCTATATGGTAGGTAATCGCCATATGACATGTATGAAGGAAACTTGTATATTGCAGATATGTATATACCAATGTTGATTAGTTTACACTAATAAACACTGTTTATAGAAACTTGAAAACACCATTCTACTCCAAACATACCCCTGAGCAAAAGATCAAATCCTGAAACGTGTCAGGTTTGAGTAGAAAATGCGGTTTCTCATATACAAGACACATGCAACTCTAGCTGTCCAATTTTAAAGAATTGTACATGCATAATCCAATATGGATTTAATAAAATGCACGTTTTATAACTATTCATACTGGTATAGGTGGTTGTCTTCAAAGTCCCGCCTACCTGTGGGGGTATTCAGTGTTTCTATTGAATTTTACTTTAACTCATTAACATTAGGCAAGCACATTTAAAAAGCCCTACCAGACTCTTCATCATCCTCCTCTTCATCTCCTTCACCATCTACAAGTGGCTGGTCAGCAGCTTCGTGCCTCCCCTCATCATCTCCATCTTGAAAGATTTCCTCAGCAATGGCTTCCTTCTCATGCTCCTCCTTTCCTGCATCTTCCTCCTCATCCTCGTCTTCGGACATCTTTCGCACACGTCTGAATTTTTGCTGTATTGATAAAGAGCCAGGTAAATACAGCTCTTACATACAAATTGACTACTAATATCGTAGATTAGATAAGAGAGATATCTATCTATATTATATTTTATGCATTACTTACACGTTTGACTTTCACACCCAAGTTCTCCTCAATTAGATCAAAATCATCATCTTCCAGTCTGTCATCAAATGCTGCAAGTTCACAGAGAGACACAGTCATATTAGTGACAAGGTGACTGTAAAATGATACCTTCAATGTTTCAGAACAACAACTTACGGCGTTTCTTTGACTTGTGACCAACTTCAACTTCTGATCCTTCAGAACCACTTCTGCCACCTTCCTCTTCTTCCTCCTCGTCTTCATCGTCATCATCATCGTTAATAAAACCTTTCAAATTTCCTTGTTCATCTTGGTCCTCTGGGTTTTCCTCCTCCTCCTCTTCATCTAAAAAAAAAAAAAAAAAAAAATGAACTGAAATAAAAATTGTGCTGTATATTTAGAATAATTTATATGCAAGTATGAAACCTCTCTTCCAGAGACCCTGTTGCGATATATATCAATTGATCCAATCCGCAACCTTGCTTAAGAAATGCTGCATGAGAATCCATGAGAGTATAAACACTCCAGGTTTTTTACACATTTTGGACCTGTATCGGCAGGGTACATGGTTTCAAAATTGTTTTGCATTAACCATTGCCAGTTAACAAAAAATGCAAAACCTACTAGAAGCAGGTCAAACGCAGCTCATAAAGAAGGTCACCTGCAGGTCCAAAGCACCCCACAATACATTATAAATGATCTCAGAGGAATCTCAAATTGACTCAAGTTGATACCATTGACAATAGCCCAAAGGTCCTAATACATAGTGATATGCTTGCTTACATCAAGCTCACCATATTCATCCCAAGGATAAAGCCAGATCTTACTTCTGGTTTTTATTCCTGGAGGATTTTCAATAGCCCTTGTTTACATTTGAGCATCCTGCCACTTGTAGCAAAAATTACTGTTGCTCAAAAAAGTACGAGCCACTTTTAAAAAGGCAGAATGAGCATTTTTGTCCCCATAGACATCAGTGAAAGAGCAACATGAGTTTTTTTTTGTTTTTCAAATGTTTGGTGTACGTTTTCTGTTTAAACAGCAGCTCTCCATCGCTTTTTTAGCAGCACTCCACACTTTCTTTATAGCCCCCGGTCAGAGTGGTGCATGGTAACCATACTGTTGATCATTGCACTGTTACCCACCGTTCCTTCTCTTCTGTCTGTCCCAGTATTTTATATCCCCTGGGACAACAGGAGGGCTAACAGGAGATGAAGGGGAAAAAGCAGATTACAACAGCAGCTTCCCTGTGCTGCTCTGCAAGTGGAGAAAAGTAACTTCCTGTGTGCTTATCTCAAGTTCAACCCAGAGCTGAACATTTGTGCAGAAAAGAAAGCAAGCCCAAGTTTCACATTTAGGCCCCTTTTACATGGGCTGTCTGATCAGGATTGCCTGTCCGTTTTTCAGGAGGACCTGATTGATCATTCCATTCACCGCTATGGAGCGGTGGATGCCGACAGCAACATCTCGGCTGACATCTGCTGCTATCCAATCCTGCCTGCCAAATCCAGATGGATATGGTGGTCCGTCCTATTTTCGTCTGGCAGATCAAATGAAAATGGACAGGTGAAAACTGACAAGTGGGACTCTGACAGGTCTGTCTATGCACAGTCAGCGGAGGCGGACCTGTCAGCCGCCTGCTCAGCAGGGATCAACAGAGTGATCCCCGCTGAGCAAGTGGAGTCCATCAAAACAGATCCGCCCTGTGTGAAAGGGGCCTAAAGAGGTTTTTTTTTATTATTATTTAATGGTCTTTGTTAATTGTTGTTATATTGTGAAGGAATCTAATGTACATAATGATAATCAGAAAATGTCTATTTGCTTATGTGTATACATGTTCCTATGCTCCTTACTTATTATGTAGTATACAGATTGACTCTTAAAGATGGCGGGTACCCCCTACATCCCACGCGTTAGAAGAATTCATATGAGATAAGAGAACCAGCTTCAACCAAACTTCAAGCATCAAGTTTCTCCCTTTCACTTGTATTTTAACCAATACGATGTACCTATTAGACTGACATAGCAATGACGTATCTTTCTGTATAAAATATAAACCCCCACGAATAAATCAGAAGTTAGAAGTAGCCGAGCTGAACTTGTCTAAGAGAGTGTTTACTTCTAATGTGCATGCACATTTATACTTTTTAATTAGAAATAGCAGCAGATAACCTAGAACTAGTTTGTAGTTCTTATCCATTTCAATATCTAAAGCTAGCTGACCAGATCCAATGTTCTGTGAGCTGCAGATCTGAAAATTTGTTTCAGGGGTTCCCCTGAGATAGCAAACTTTTTGCCAAGGATTACTCCAAAAAAGGTAAAAAAGGCTGAGAAACCACCCTGTACTACAGGTTTAAATAACCGGATTTCAAAAGGCCTATGCAGTTTTCTTCCCAGTGATATTCCATGTCACTTGTCAGAGATTCTGTTCTCCCCATCTCATGGAACACAACAGTTATCCCATAACACATACACAAAAAGTTGAAAACTATCCAACATGAAACACTTCACCTGATATTATAATAATAAAAAAAATAAAAATAAGAACCTGCATCCCAACAGTACCCTGTTCATGGATAAATTATTGTCTTAGTACTTAAACTTACCATCATCATCATCTTCTACAAACTTCTTGGTAGGCCTCTGTACGACATCTCCATCCTCATTGTAATCTCCCTCTGACTCCTCAGCTTCACTCTCCACAAAATCAGACATGTTCATTTTAGTATGTGCAATGTCTGAAACAAAATACAAAATACTTACAAATATATTGGGCATCTCTCAGAAATTATATGTTTTATGTATAATCGTTGACCCCATGCAAGACAACATAAAACGGGTAACAGATGATACTACAATTGTATTTATAGAGAAGACAAAGATGGATTGTTATTGGTAAGTGGTGAACCCAGCACTTCCCTGGGTCTCTGCTCTCCCGTGCATCCTCTTACAATCAAAGTGATAGGATTACAGGAATGAAGATCAACAAAGGGGGACAGAAAAAGACAAAGATCGAAACTGCAGCAGCAGGATCTTTTCTGCTTTTTTCTGTAAGTAGCCTATCACTACAGCTTTTTATATAGGGTTTTAATAATCCAGTGAGGTCATATTCAAGTAAACTGATGTGAGATAACCATAGGAGAAGTAACCACAACTGTAGCAGTATTAACTTTATATTGCAGCGTACCAATTATTACTTTTTTTTTTTATTCAAAAGTAATTTTGGATAAACCGGTTACAAACCAGAATGTGTACAATCTCATACATTACAGGTCAAAACACTGAAACAAAAAAAATCTAGAATTCACGGACTCGATCAGCACCAGAACTCATTTCACAAAAAAAATGTAATTCTAGTGAAACTAATCGACCATATGGACCAAAATACACTAAGTCCATGCACATATTAGTCACTAGCAATGGTAAGATCTGAAAAGTATGGAATGTTTGTTACTCCTATCATATTTTTGCGGGCAACCCTTTAGCTCATTTAAAACATTCACATTAGGGCTCTTTCACGCGGGGCATTACTGATCAGCCCCGTGGATATCCGCCTGCTCAGCGGGGATCGCTCTGTCGATCCCCGCTGAGCAGGAAGATAACAGATTCGTCTCTGCACACTGTGCAGGGATCGACCTGTCAGAGCGCCGCTCTCCCCTATGGGAGATCAGATGACGACGGACCACAGAATCCATCACCCGTTTAGATGACTGATGGAAAAGTAGGTTTTTCCTCCGTCACTCTTTTTCGGATTGGAGAAGTCGGATATCAGCAGACTTGTGACCGCTCACATCCGACGCTCCACAGACCTCTATGGAGCATCCGTTCAGGTCCGCCTAAAAAAAAAAAAAAAAAAAAAAAAAAAAAACCACAGGCGGACCTGAACGGATCGTCCACATGAAAGAGCCCTAAGGCAATATCTCGTTAACTGCACACAGCAGTTGTGTTACAGAGGGGGGGGGGGGGGGGAGTATGCTGCATCCATCTAATTGCTGTTTTCAAGCCAAAAATAAGGATTCATACAAAAGCGTTGTAAGAGGACGAGTCCATAATTCTTCATCTAATAAGCCCAAGACACCTCACGTGTGAGCGCTACAGGCATAGAGAGACTTTAGACAAAGTCATGACCTGGGTCAAGTAAACCACAATGAATGGGGACAACCACATCAGATGGTTAGAATCTGATCCCAACTGTCCACAAGGTATGCAAGCAGAGGTAGGGAGGCGTCCCATTGCACGTAGTCGCACCGGAGTAAGGTACGTTTGGTGTATGATATACGATTGTATGAGTAATGAGTTTATGATAAGCTGCTGGAGAGGCGGCTAGGCGAGATGTACATGCCTCCTCCCAGTCTTCCCTCTTCTAAATTCAAAACAGGTCTCCTGCCAGCGTGCCCTGGCCAGAAGGGGCACTACACAGATTTTGATATTCAGTGGATGAGTGTATAAAATAGAGATTAATCCCTTCAGGCCTTGTGAACGTAATATCCCAGTCAGAGGATAAGTAGAAACATGGGAGTTTTAGGTGCCAAATTGAGCATAATAGGCATGCCTAGGCCATAGGCAACGATAAAAAGCACTATGGGCTATATCAAAAGGTCTACGTAAATAGTCAAAGGATGGTTTGGTACCATTGTCAAAAAAGACAATGTAGAAACTCCAATTATTTTCCAGACTGGTTTATGCACCAATGCTGTAAGATTGGGGAACATCCGATTGTCCCATTGAGGTAATTCCAGGGGGGTATCAGTGTACAGAGCCAGCTTCTTTGTTTCCCACCACACAGATCTAGCTAGATTCAGAATAGGTAGTTTTAAACGTACAAAATATAGGAGCTTCCAATCCCACTAAAAGGTTAGTTATTTTTAGCACAGATAGGATATGAGCCGCTGCTCCTATAGGCAGGTCTGTAGATACCCAGAATTGGATGTGCTTTAGTTGGCCTGCTAGGTAGTAAAAGACGTCTGGCAGATCCATGCCGGCCCACTCTTGAGTCTTTGTAGGGTAGTTAATTTTAACTTACATCTGCCAGAAATATAGGTTTTCTTTTTTGCAAAATGTATTTCAGTTCTAGATAATTACTTCAAGGAATGCTGTTGGGGATATACCGTTGCTTTTGATCCCCAGAAATAACAATCTTTGTTTTAAAATTACCAAAATAAATGAAGATGGACTATAACAGTTGAGCCATTTCTCTCTCCCCCCCCCGAGTAGATTATGCAAGAGAAAAACAAGCAACAGCATTTATCAGGGTCAACATTCAATTAATCCCACACCTTTAAAAAACTGTTTGGGTTTGTGGTATTTGTAATGTGACCTTCATCTGATTTAACATGCCAGATTTCTATGTATAAACTACTAACATAATACTTAATGTTTCTGTTCCTCTTTTCTTAAACCAATATAGTTTCTGTATCCTGTTTCCTTCTTATTGTTTGTTTACAATAAGGCTAGGTTCGCATGAGCGTGACGCATGTTCCGCTCACCCATTTCAATGGCCTGCCCTACCACAGAAAATACAGATAAAGAAGCCCCAGACTTTTTTTCCTCTTTAAAATTGTGCCACGCTAAACTGCCTGGTGCTGCAACATCATGTGGTTTTGCCCGAGTGAAAACATGGGCGTTTTGCAGATGTGTTTAACCACTTGCCGACCAGCGCACAACGATGTACGTCGACAGAATGGCACGGGCAGGCAAATGGGCGTACATGTACGTCCCTTTAAATTTGCCGCCCTGCCATCGGGTGCGCTCCCGCGCTGGTCAGGACCCCCGTGAGTCAGGTCGCGGGACCCGCGGACTCGATCGCCGCGATCGTCTCACGGCGCGGCCAAATGAAGAAATGCCGTTGTAAACAGCATTTCTTCATTCTGCCTAGCAACTAGTGGCGCTGATCTCTGCTCCATGTGATTGGAGCAGAGATCAGTGTTCACTAAATGAAAGCCCAACCCCCCCACAGTTAGTAACACACCCCTAGGAACACTTAACCCCTACACTGTCACCCACTGGTTAACCCCTTCACTGCCAGTGTCATTTACACAGGAATCACTGCATTTGTATAGCAGTGATTACTGTATAAATGACAATGGTCCCAAAAATGTGTCAAAAATGTCCGATGGGTCCCCCACAATGTCGCAGTCACAATAAAAATTGCCGATCGCCGCCATTACTAGTAAAAAAATAAATAAAAAATTATTGATAAAAATGCTATAAAACTATCCAACTATCCCTATTTTGTAAACACTATAACTTTTGCGCAAACCAATCAATAATCGCTTATTGCGATTTTTTTACCAAAAATATGTAGAAGAATACGTATCGGCCTAAACTGAGGGAAAAAAATGTTTTTATATATATTTTTGGGGGATATTTATTATAACAAAAAGTAAGAAATAATGCGTTTTTTTCAAAATTGTTGCTCTATTTTTGTTTATAGCGCAAAAAATAAAAACCGCAGGGGTGATCAAATACCACCAAAAGAAAGCTCTATTTGTGGGAAAAAAAGGACGTCCATTTTGTTTGGGAGCCAAGTCGCACGACCGCGCAATTGTCAGTTAAAGTGACGCAGTGCTGAATCACAAAAAGTGGTCTGGTCTTTGACCAGCAAATTGGTCCGGTCTGAAAGTGGTTAAGGGCCATTTAGAATTATTGGCACCCCCACGTGTCTGCTGAAGAGATTCCCCCAGTGATGATATTCCTTAGCTCATCTAACTGCTATGCCTCCACCATTTCCACCTCGTGAAGTTCCCCTTTGTGCATCTGCTTACCGGCAGTTCACATCTAAAGTGCTTTTCAGTAGGTTTCTGGTCACAATAAATGTTCCTCAGCTCCTTATCAGGGCCCCGGCAGTGTTAGATTAGTTGTGATTAATAGGCAACATGTAGAAATACAAAGGGATGCTCCACATAGCGTGATACCTTTATAGAGGATGCCCTCTGAAGACGTTCTTATGTAAAACACGTCAGGCGTGACTATGCGTCCTGTCAGCGCAACACGACTTGGCGTCCATCCCGGGACTCACGGCGGCCTGGTTGGAGGAATTTGGACCGATGTTGCGTGGATGTCTAACGGCGATATGCTGACTTTTGTTTTACATGTGTAAATCTGTATTTTATGGGGGAAGGGTATTTTAAAGTAATAAAAGGTATCCTACTATGTGAAGCGTCCCTTTGTATTTCTACATGTTACCTATTAATCACAACTAATCTAACACTACTGGGGCCCTGATACAGAGCTGATGAGCATTTGTGACCAGAAACCTACTGAAAAGCACTTTAGATGTGAACTGCCGGTAAGCAGATGCAAAAAGGGGAACTTCACGAGGTGGAAATGGTGGAGGCATAGCTGTAAGATGAGCTAAGGAATATCATCACTGGGGCAATCTCACAGCTGAATATTATACCTCACTGCACAAGTTGGCTTTGGACTGATCAGGCTGAACGGTGACGGTGTTTATTTAAATGCCTGAGTGGATTAACAGCTGCCCAGTATCTGTGAATGGACCTTTGATCTGCTTTTATTTTAAAAGGAGTTTCTTTTTTATGCATTTTTAAAGTGGTTGTAAACCCTTACAAACCACTTTGACCTACAGGCAAGCCTAGATTAAGGCTTACCTGTAGGTCCAAGAAATATCTCCTAAACCTACACGGTTTAGGAGATATTTGCCGAAAGACAGACACTGCTGTCTACGGCGCATGCAGCGTAGATAGCGGCGTGGAGGCGCACTGAGCGCGCCGCAGTTAAAGGCGATTTGCCGCGAGTGGAGGCTCCCGTGCACATGCGCGGGAGTGACGTAGAGCTGCACGATTCTGGCTAAAATGAGAATCATGATTATTTTGCTTAGAAGATAGATCACAATTCTCTCACGATTCTCATGGCGTAACATCTTTCACATTAAAACAAAAAAAAAATGTTGCTAACTTTACTGTTTTTTTTTTAATTATTGAAGTGTATTCTTTCCCAAAATATTGCATTTGAAAGACTGCTGGGCAAACACAGTGTGACATAAAATATTGCAGCAATTGCCATTTTATTCCATAGGTTCTCTGCTAAAAAATATAATATAAAAATTATATTATATACATTTTTTTATTATTAAAGTTTGGGGGTTCCAAGTAATTTTCTAGCAAAAAATATTGATTTTAACTTAAGAAATAAGCGTCAGAAAAAGATTTAGACTTTAAGTGGTTAAACTTCCTGCATTTGCAGGTGGTTGAAAACTTGGCAGACTGCCCAGATTATTTGTTTACACAAGAAGTTCTATGCCTTTGATCTAAGACAGGGATATGCAATTAGCAGACCTCCAGCTGTTGCAAAACTACAAGTCCCATAATGCCTCTGCTTCTGGTAGTCATGTTTGTGGCTGTCAGAGTCTTGCTATGCCTCATGGGACTTGTAGTTCTGCAACAGCTGGAGGTCCGCTAATTGCATATCCCTGATTTAAGAAGATAGTTACAATGTTTCATGCAAGTTCTAAATTTAGCAGATTGCCTGGGATGCTTTATTTTGACAGCTGAGTGAGCCGATAATCTCTCCACTTGTTTATATGAAAGAATAGCCTATTCTCAGTAAGAGAGATCGTCAGAGGAGAGAATTGAGATCGCGTTTTTTTAACGATTAATCACGCAACTGCGACGAATGACAGCGCCGGAGCAGCGAGACCCACCAAGAAGATGGACGCTCCATGCTACAGGGGACAGCGGTGACTTCGCTGGCTCCTGTGTCAGATAAGTGACACATAATGGACTACTATGCGATGCATACTAGTCCATTATGCTTTACCTTTGCAGGGAATCAAAGAGGAAGTAAACCCATCAGGGTTTACTTCCTCTTTAAACACTAATGCATTAATATTTAGTTGTGGTTTTATGTAGAAAAATTGTATGAGCAGTTTATACTAAGCGCAAGCAAATTTGAGAGCTGTTAGTGTGTCATTTTCTAATTAGACACAACTTCATTTTTTGCCATTTCGTTTTAAAACAACAGCAGCCATAGTTGGTATTCAGAGTGGTGCGCAGTGACTCCTACATGTATGTGCGGGAGTGACGTCATCGTGGCTGGACCAGTCAGATGGCCAGAACACACAAACCCAGAAGGAACACCAGGTGAAGATGAAAGCCCTGACAGCGCACCGCTGGATGTCTTTGTTCAAAGGCAAGCATTTCATAATGTGCTAGTATGCGATGCATACTAGCACATTGTGCCATGGTCTTGCAGGGGTTTTTTTTTTTTTTTAAAGGCCGCGGTTTAATATGCAAGTGAAGGTATAAAATAAAAACTTGTTTGTGACCTGTGTATTAACTGCCAAAACAGCTAAAAAATACACAGCAATACAGCTTGCTTGAATTTGGAAGACATTCATTGATGCGGTCATTTCTATCCTCTCACCAGACAACAGCGCAATAAATCCTGACTGGCTTATATGGAGCCTTTTACACTTCAACATCCTTATGAGCAGAGAACTACAGAAGGCTAGAACAAAGACGCATTTAGGCACTTCTCAAAAGTATGCATTCTTTAAAAATATTTGTATAAGTGGAACAAATTGTGGTCTGTCTTCACATTCAAATGACTAAGCATGCTGCTTTCTTTTTTTTTTTTTATTAAAATAGTAATTTAATGGAAATCACAATCATCTGAACCAGAAAATGTTCCTTCGGTGCTGCTTTGACAATGTTCAGTTTACTAAATGCACACAAGATCTGTTTGAAGAACAGCATATCACTTCATGTAACATAAACCCATTTGAGTGATCTATATCCAAAGCAATTCATTTTTAGCACTGGATGGTGCACGGAGCATGTGTGTAAAAGCACATTTGCTGTTACTCTGCAAACCCTCTCCCTTTGGAATACATGCCTGCCTTTAGGAATTTCAAGCAGAACTAAACCCACCAATTTAAAATTTCCCAAAACCGTTACATTTAAGGCATGCCTCTTGTGGCAGCTGTCATTAAGTTGTTAGTGTGCTTAGGTCAACTCGCATGCTGCTTTCTTTACTGCAGGTAAAATAAGAGCAGCAAAGCAATTAAGCATGCCAAAACTAAACATTACGATTATATCCAAAGTGCATTGCTACTGAACATCTAGATTTTCATCTTATAAGTAAAAGATGATTTTCCTAAAGCGGGGTTCCACCCTAAAGTGGAACTTCCGCTGATGAGAACCCTCCCCCCCTCCGCTGTCACAATTGGCACCTTTCAGGGGGGAGGGGGTGCAGATACCTGTCAAAGAAGGTATTTACACCCACTTCCGGGCATAGACTGCCACGGGAGTCTATGCCTCTTCCTGTCCCTGCGCGCCGTCTGCTGGGACACACACGGGTCCCAGAGACAGCGCTGACAATTCCTATTGCGCTGCACGACTCGTGCATGCGCAGTAGGGAACCCGGGAAATGAAGCCGCTTCACTTCCTGATTCCCTCACCTAGAATGGTGGCGGCAGCAGCCGAGAGATCGATCGGCCTCGGCATCACTGGACCCCGGGACAGGCGAGTGTCCATTAAAAGTCAGCAGCTGCAGTATTTGTAGCTGCTGGCTTTTAATATTTTTTTCCGCAGTGCAGTCCCGCTTTAAGGCAATTTAACCTATTCTATTGTTCAATGCTGCAATACTAATGCACCGATAAGGCAGTTTGCCTTATATCTTATGGCAGTGCTCAAAATGTCAAGTCCTGAGCTACTAGCCAGGCCTCAAAGGTTACTCGCCACCAGTTGCCCAATCCCTACACTGCCCCACCCCTAAACACACCCTCAAATGATCTCATGAAAGGACACTTAAATGAAGAATTAAGTTATAAAAATATTAACAACAACTTTATCAGTGCAGCCTCGCCTGTGCCCAACAATGCAGCCTGCCAGTGCAGAGGAAGAGAGGAGAGGAGAGGAGAGGAAGAGGATTGCTGGCCGGATCATCAGAGCACCGAGGAACATCACTGTAGCAGCTTTCATTTCAATTGCTGTGTGTTGCCACCATCACATACAGCTCCGCCTACTGGCCCGGGGACTTTGATATACGCCACACATCTCGGTATTGGACAGGTGGTCTGTCTATCAAAATCCCCAGGCCAGGAGGCGGGGCTGTATGTGACGGCAAGCACCGGTAACACTCGGCAATTGAAATGAAAGCTGCAACAGTGATGTTACTCGGCGCTCTGATGATACGCCCGGCTCTCTCTTCCTCTGGGCTATCACTGGGAGAGGAGCTCCCATGCAACCTAGTCTTCCGGCACTGCTCAACCCCCCCATCCCCCCCCCCAGGCAGCTCCAGCTCGCCAGCCCTCCTTTTGTGGAAAATATGAGGGCTGTCCTATTGTTTCAGTTCACAGCAGTACACGGTGTTAGTGCACATTTGTGCTTAGGAGTTGAATAGTAATTTAGAGACAGTTAAAGTAAAACAGAGTGTAATGTATAACCGTTAATATCAATCGGCCCTGAGGAAACTGAGGCTTCTGAGAGGTGCAAGAGCAACAAGACCTGGTTTCTGTAGAATTCTAGGTAAACACTCATTTGGCAAGCTATGATGGTCAAGAGGGTAAGAATTGGACGTATGCAGTAAAATGTAATGCAATAAATGAAAAAGACCACATCAGTACAAAAATACTAGCTACAGAACAAGCTTGAACCAAAACTACATTGCATTTGAGCACTACAAACCCCAAAAAAAAAAAAAATGTTAATAATCAAAAGGAAACCCATCCATATCTCCATGCTTTATTTTGTTGAGAAATCACTTTAAAAAACATCACCTAGCATTTCTGGCTGTGGCCATCTTGAGTTAGGACAGATGATTCCGGTAGCATTGACTTGCTGGAATACATCTGCCCTTGCATGGAGGTTTTGCAACCAGATTTAATAGTGTGGCAAACCAGGGTCTCTTTGGCCAAAAGGAAGTGACCAGGATCATATCGGTATTTTTTTCCCCTGAATTTCCTTAGGACCATTGGTATCAGCAGAAAAGGAGGGGGGAGCGTAGCACAGCTGGTAATGCCACAGGTGTGTGAGAACATCTATGCCTATAGCCCGGTCCTCTCGGTGGAGAGAGAAGAAACTCTGTACCTTTGAGTTCTGTTGGCTGGCAAACAGATCTACATGGGGTTGCCCTCACGCTTCGGAGATCATCCAGAAAACTTCTTGGTTCAGGCTCCACTCTGCTTCCACCACTTTCCTCCTGCTTAGTAGGTCTGCTAGCAGATTCGGAGATCCTTTTAGATGGACTGCTGATAATGAGGCCACTTTCTGTTCCGCTAGTAGCTGACTGGTTAGTTCCAGGAGTCCTCTGCTCCTGGTTCCCCCTTGCTTGAGCACGTAAGCTACAGCGGTCATGTTGTCCGAAAGAACATGAACGTGATGTTCCTTCACCGCTTGTTGAAAAGCTAGGAGACTGAGAAAAATTGCCTTTAGTTCCTGACAGTTTGAGGATTTTCAGGCTTCTGCTTTGGACCAGGCGGGCTCCCAAACCCCAGGAACTAGTATCTGTTAGACATTTGTCTAGTGAAAAAACCCAGGAGAAACCTTTTGTCAGGTTGGTTGAGTCGCCCCACCACCAGAGTGTCCGTTTTATCTCCGAGGTAAGTTTGAACTGCTTTCCCAAACGAATCCTGGTGCGACCATGTCTGCATGCTGTTCATCTGGAGTGGTCTGGAATGAAATCTGGCCCACTGTACCACTGGGATACCATGAGAAGCCCTAGCACTGCCATGGCTGATCAAATTGAAATTGAGAGATTGGTCTGAATCTGCCTTACCGCAGAATGGATCTTCTAAATCTTCGCTTGTGGCAGAAAAACTTTTTGAAGCACCGAATTTATGGTATAGCTCAGAAAATCTATCTCCTGCATTGGTTCCAGATTTGACATCTCTAGATTCGGGAGCTAGCCTAAGTTCTTGAGGCGAGTCTGCGATACCTGAAGATTTGTCACAACCGGTTCTCTGAAGTCCCTGAAAAACAACAGGTTGTCCAGGTATGGAATGACCAAGATCCCGCTTATCTTCAGAGGCTCCAGGGCTTCTGCCATTATCTCTGTAAAGATTCTGGGGAGGAAGAGTCCGAACGGCAGAGCTCTGAATTACCCCTACTGGGTTAAGATTGTAACTTGTTTTTAGGGGGCTGGTCTGGGGGAGATCTGAAGAAAACTCCTCCGCTTCCCTTACCCCTTTGAGAAACAGTGGTTCTTGTGGTCTTCACTATTCTTATGGGGCTGTTGAACAGCGCAGAATTTCTGTTTAATTGGTTGTTTCTTTTTGGAAAGGAAAGCCATTTTCTTGTCGGATGTCAAGTCCAAGATTGTTTCCAGGTCTGGACCAAGAAGACGACCATCACCCGAGAAAGGTAGGCCACATAACTTTATCTTGGAAGCTGAGTCACTAGACCAAGTTTTTAGCCAGACAGCACGTCTGCCTGAATTCACCAGCGTTGACATCTTAATTGACTCGGCTGATGCATCAGCCATGTATTTTACTGCCTATAGTATTAAATGGGAAGGACTTTAAAAGATCTTTCCGTGGCATCCCCGCCTCTACGTGGTTCTTCAGCTTTTCCACCCACCATTCTAGGTTCCTTGCGACAACCGTGAAAGCCACAGCGGGTTTGAGGCTGGCCGATGAGGAATACCACGCTTTTTTCCAGGAGGTAGTCTGCTCTTTTATCCATCGCATTCTTCAGCACCCCCATTTCCTCGAATGGCAGGTCTGTGCGATGGGAAACTTGCAAGAAAGCGCTATCCGTTCATGGTTTCTTATTCCATACCCCTACTCCTGGTCTTCAAGGAGAAACCTTCTCCTAAGGGTCTTGGAAAGGAATGGGCCTCTCTCAGGGTCCTCCCATTCTTTCTTAACCATAACTGAGCTATGGACTGGAAACACACTCTGTTTAGTGTCATCCAGACCCTGGTACATTTTATCGTGGACCAACAGTTGCACCTTCTCCTCCTGGATGTTGAGGGTAGTGTAGCCGCGCAGCTACAGGAAGGAACTTACTACTTACTACTAGCCAGCAAAAATATAAGCAACACGGTATTTTGAAGTACACTGGCTACAAACTAATTACATCTAAGCTTTTTTTATATGCACAATAGCAAATATGCGTTTATCACCTAATAGTGCAGTAGTTTTGAGGGGACAGCATGTGTCTCAGATGCGTGGTCCACTTAGATCCAGCTGTCTAATCATAAGCTCGCCAATATAACTTCCTTTAATAACCAGTCTGACTGCTCAGTCACAAACCAATAAAAGAAAAAAAATTTTGCACAGACATTATGGCTGACAAGTCCCAAACATTACACATACATAATTATATATACACATATATATATATAAAATTATATATACACACACACACACACACACACATATATATAAGTGAGCACACCCCCTAAGTGAAAATGTCCAAATTGGGCCCAAAGTGTCAATATTTTGTGTGGCCACCATTATTTACCAGCACTGCCTTAACCCTCTTGGGCATGGAGTTCATCAGAGCTTTACAGGCTGCCACTGGGGTCCTCTTCCATTCCTCTATGATGACATCATTGAGCTGGTGGATGTTAGAGACCTTGCGCTCCTCTACCTTCCATTTGAGGATGCCCCACAGATACTCAATAGGGTTTAAGTCTGGAGACATGCTTGGCCAGTCCATCACCTTTACCCTCAGCTTCTTTAGCAAGGCAGTGGTCATCTTGGAGTTATATTAGGAGTCCATCTGTCGGAATACTGCCCTGCGGTCCAGTCACCAAAGGGAGGGGGGATCATGCTCTGCTTCAGTATGTCACAGTACATGTTGGCATTCATGGTTACATCATGAACTGTAGCTCCCCAGTGTTGACAGCACTCCTGCAGCCCCAGACTATGACACTCCCACCACCATGCTTGACTATAGGCAAGACACACTTGTCTTTGTACTCCTCACCTGGTTGCTGCCACACACGCTTGACACCATCTGAACCAATAAGTTCATCTTGGTCTCATCAGACCACAGGACATGGTTACAGTAAACTGTTTGCAGGCTTTCTTGTGCATCATCTTTAGAAGAGGCTTCCTTCAGGGACAACAGCCATGCAGACCAATTGTAACACTAAAGAGTCACATGACACCGGGGAGGGAGAGCTGCTAATTGGATCCAATTTGGACATTTTCACTTAGGGGTCTACTCACTTTTGTAGCCAGTGGTTTAGACATTAATGACTGTGTGTTGAGTTATTTTGAGGGGTCAGAAAATATACACATATACATACATACATATATATATATATAATTTTTACACACACACAGACTGCATTAAGGTAAAAAACCTTCTGCCTTTACAACTCCTTTAATTAGCTTCTTTCTTCTACACTTCCTGCAGTCTACGCCTACACGATTACGTCACTTTATGCAAAGGGCTCCTGGGATATTGGCGTCATATTCCAGGAGTCCTTGCGAATCACTTAGCGATGAAATCTCACGATGATTGACGGGAACATCCACCAACACCACTATGGCAACATGTCAGGAGGAAGGAGCACAGCGCAGTGATGCATGATGGGTAGCTGGCTGCACCGATTCCAGGAAATAGAAGAGGGCTTCAAATGCCCACAGTGGAGATGGACCCTGCCAGCTTCCAAGATCCATGTACTTTAATTCAAACATTAATAAAAAAAGAACTACATGAATAACACTATCTAAAGAGTGCATATAGAGTGGATAAAGTTATGCCCTCACACATATCCGGGTTTTCACGTCGGAATAAACTCTGAAGGTTTTTCCAACGGAATTCCGCTGAAACTGTCTTTTGCGTAGACACACAATCACACCAAAGTCCGATCATCAAGAATGCGATGACATACAACGGGACTAGAAAAAGGAAGTTCAATAGCCACTGGCACTGACTGAACAATGGTCTCATACTTGCTGCAGAGCATGCATCATTTTTGGTACGTCGGAAACCGCATACAGACAAGCTGTTTTCCAGATAGGAATTGGTTCCTTTGGAAATATTTAGAAAATGTTCTATTTCTAGGTCCGTCAGAATAAAAAAAAAAAAAAAAAAAAAAAAGTATGTTGAGGCATACACACAATCAGAATATAAGATGAAAAGCTTCCGTCTGACTTTTTCTGTCTGACATTCCGCTCGTGTGCACACAGCATTAGAGTCTTAAAAAAAATAATTTAAAAATGAATTGGGGGACTGGAACTCCGCTTTAAAGGTAACAAGTCACCCCAACCTATCCCGGTTCTAGAGACAACCGCAAAAATCTTGGGATAAACCATCATTGTGTACTTGAGGCAACAGGAACAATAGTGAGCGTAAAACTCCCCAATGGGGATACAGGCAGCACTGAAAATATCTGTAAACACTCCACACCGACTCCAAGTTCCCCATTCATAACAATCAGGTACAGGGCTAAAGGTTACAATGTAAGCCCGGGTTCACACTAGAACATGGTGTGTTTACCAGGAATTCCCGCTGAAAGATTAACGTAAAAAAAAAAAAAAAATTACCAGCAATAAAAAAAAAATGATGTGGGGGTCCCCCCCAAGTCCATACCAGATCCTTATCTAAGCATGCAGCCGGCAGGTCAGGAAAGGGAGGAGACGAGCCAGAACCCCCCTCCTGAACCATACCAGGCCCTCAATATGGGGGGGGGGGTGCTTTGAAGCAGGAGGTGGGCTCTGCCCACCCCAAAGCACCTTGTTCCCATGTAAATGCTGATGGGGACAAGGGCCTCTTCCCCACAACCCTGGGCAGTGGTTGTAGGGATCAGTGGCAGGAGGCTTATAGGAATCTGCAAGCCCTCTTTAACAAGGAGACCCCCAGATCTTGTGTCCCCCATGTAAATGAATAGGGGTACTCCCTACTCATTTACAAAAGAAAGTGTCAAAAATGACACAATGTGAATTTCTCCTAAACTTGCATAGTTTAGGAGATATTTACGGTATCTGGCACATGCCCACTGAAAAACGGCGATGCATACTAGCTCATTATGCCTTTGTGTTTTTTGATCTGGGTTTACAACCACTTTAATAAAAGGACACTTACCTGTCCAGGGATCCAGAGCTGTCCTCACCCGGGTCGGTTCTTCTCCAGTCTACGGTTCCCCAGCACTACCATGTTTACTGTGGGAAGCCAGCTGTGACTATCACTGCACAAAGGTGAGCTACACTTATCTCTGTGAATGGCCACCCCTGGGGACTGTGACGTGTTTCAGAAGGTTGTGGGCAGAGAGGAGGAGGCGGGGGGTCTACCAGGGTTTGTGAGTGGGCACCTGCTGGAAATAGGTACCTACGCCATAGAAAAAAAAAGTGGCAAAAGGAGGAGGCGCAAAACATAAGCACAATTTCCCGTTTAGACAGGGTTCCCACTGCTGCGATGTCCGAGATCGGATGTGATTCGCACCGCACATCACATGTAAAGCGATTTCAGCCATACACATAGTATGGCTGAATTAGCTTCGTATTGGACCAAACTCGTTCAGGATCCTTTTTTGGTCCGAAGCAGAATCGGATCGCATGAGTGTTCACACCACGTGATCTGATTCCTGTCCAAGTCTGTGGGCAGCACAGTGGTGTAGTGGTTAGCACTTTCACCTAGCAGCAATAGGGTCGTTGGTTCAAATCCCGACCATGACACCATCTGCCTGGAGTTTGCATGTTCTCCCTGTGCCTGCGTGGGTTTCCTCCGGGTACTCCAGTTTCCTCCCACACTCCAAAAGACATGCTGGTAGGTTAATTAGACCTTGTCTAAAAAAAAAAAATTGTCCTTAATGTGTGTGTATGTCAATGTTGTATGTGTTTGTAAGCATGTCAGGACCTTACGGGATAAAGGACCAAGCAAAGCCGCAGATGGACTCTGGTGGTAAGAAAGCCAGCAGCTACAAATATTGCAGCTGCTGACTTTTAATAAATTCACACTTACCTGTCCCAGGGTCCAGCGATGTCGGCGGCAGATGACGAGCGATCGCTCGTCTCTCTGCTGCCCCCGCCGCCATCCTCTGTCAGGGAATTGGGAAGTGAAGCTTTGTGGCTTCACTGCCCGGTTCCCTACTGCGCATGCGCGAGTCGCGCTGCGCCTTCCCCGCTGTGTCCTGGGAACTGTGCGTTTCCCAGAACACAACGGGGGCGGGGCATCTGCGGCGGTCTGTCCCAGAAGTGGGTGTATATACCTGGATTATCCAGGTAACTGCACCCCCTCCCCCCTGAAAGGTGCCGATTGTGGCACCGGGGGGGGGGGGGGGGGGGTTTGATGAGCGGAACTTCCACTTTAGGGTGGAGAACCGCTTTAAATTTTGGATAGAGTGGAGGGGGGATTAGAACACGTCAGATTTTACTGCTGTCTGTGCCCCCATTAGAGAGATTCATCCTCTCTATTTGTCCCGTTTACCATTCTCATTGAAAGGAAAAGAAAATCACAAATGTTGGGTTGTCCCAAGAAAAGTAATAGAGGGGAAATCTTCCAGTGGGGACACTAGTCCTGGTGACCTGGGGGGTCCAAAGAAATTCCCTTAATTTGCAGGGATTTCCCCTCACTTCCTGTATGGCTATGGGACAGGAAGTGAAGGGAAATATCCAAAATGGGACACAGATGGTATAAAAATCTGACGGGTTATAACCCTCCCTTGCCCTAACCAAAATGGAAAAACAAAGAAGGATTTGCTTTTAGTTCTCCTCTAAGGAAAGTAGGTTGTGCTCTAAGGAACACATGAGCTGGTTGAAGACTGATGGCCGCCCTCACTGCAATGCGTTTACCAATTGGCAGAGAAATGTTTCTCCCTTCAGGCCTCTCCATAGAAGAGGAAGGCGCAGCCCACAAGACCAGAGGAGGCCCCAGGGGTGTCTATGTTGGCAATCAGAGCCCGCCGCACTGCTCTGTGTCCAGGCCTCACCACCACAACTCCGCACCATCGCCCCGACCCTCAGCCAGGCCTAGAACGGCGGCCCCTTTTACCAGACAAGAATGCCTCACCTTAACTGCCGGGTGTCCCCGTCTGATTCTTCCCGTACGGCACGATGAAATCCGAGGGCCCCTCTTCCAGGTACTAAGACCAGCGAAGGGGAGAAGACTGAGATGCCCCCCACGTTACGTCACTTCCTCCGCATTGCGCAGGCGCCCTCCTCCAGGCCACTTGGCCAGAGTTCCAGACACGCATGCGCGAAGGCGTGGCGAATCAAGAAGTGCGATCTTCTACTACAGCGCGACCTAGCGTCTGCTCCAGCGCGTGCGTTCTACATGACGAGACTAGATTGCGTAATTGAGGACATCTTCTGGTAAACAAATCTTACAGTGTAAAGAAAAACGCAGACACGAAGTCCCTGTTGCTTTCCATACGTTGTGGAATTACACGACATCTCATCACTGATGAGACTTGTCGTATCAGTGGTTAGAATGCACCACACGGCTCGCTGTTATTGTAATACTTCTCAGCGTGCCATTTATAATGGCAGAGACGTTCTTGGTATAATAAAAATAAATCGCATTTTATTTGAAGACACAAGCACTGACTAGCTCGTTGGTAGTTGCTTATTGGTTTTGCCAGTAACCAAAATGGCGGCACGGACCTCACGGATTTCAAAGGGGTGATGGGGCGGGAGTTGCACTTCCGGGGCGTCCTGCCTACGTTTGTGTGCTCCCGGCCGGCGAGAGCGATGATGAAGGCGCAGGAAGGAGCAGGCTCTCTCCTGCTCTTCATCACCCCGTTGTTGCTTCCACAGAGCTTCGCTTCTGAGCTCTCTGTGGTAACATGCGGCTCGGCGGTGAAGCTGCTCAACACCAAACACAACGTCCGTCTTCACTCACATGACGTCAGATACGGCTCAGGTAAGGAGAGGGGGTGACGTCAATCCGCCAACAGTATACAAAAGTCATTCATTAGTGTTCCTCTTAGGCCGCTGAGGCAGTCTTCCTGATAGAGATAGCGCCTGAAAACTGCCTCCCAAATGTGAAAGTATGAGCGCTTGCGGGACGTTAGAAAAGTCCTGCAAGCAACGTCTTTGTGGCGGTGTATAAAATGCTCGCAAAACGCCCCTGCCCATTGGAATGAATGGGCATCATTTTCAAATCGCTGCAGCATTGACCCTTTTAACCCGTTTGCCCGCTAGCGCCTCTAAAGTGCTGCTAACGCAGACGCATTGTGAAAGAAGCCCTAATCTGTTATATTTTAGCTTACCAGCTCATAGTAGCCAACATTTCAAGAAAGTTTCCAGGGGCGCTTTTTTTTTTTTTTTTGTGTGTGTGTCAAGTAGAGCTGCAACTAACGATTAATTTCTCTGTCGACTAATCTATCGATTATTTTTTCGATTAGTCAAAGACTATCCGATTATTTTTTTTAATGAATCTAGTGTTTTTTTTTTGTTTTGTTTTTTTGATTAGCTAATTAATCCGTTGGATAACCTTGAGAGTATTGGCTGGCAGAGTATTGGCTGGGTATGGAGGGCTTCCATCCGACCTCTCCCCTCCACTGCACAGATCAGTACAGAGAGGGGAGAGAGAAACCGGCGTCGGAGCGATCACATTGTAAACGCCTGGATGTAGAAAGATGGCCGCCGCTTCGGAGCTAGGCCAAAGCCGCGGCCTCTCCTAAGGCCGAGACCGTGGAGCGCTCCGCGGCATGCGCTGATCCGAGCGGGGTGACCCGTTCGGATTAGGGATCGGTGACAATCCGTTGCACCCCTAGGGACGGCGGCACGGAGGGCAGCGGTAGATACTAAGCACTGCCACTGTGACGCATCGACACCCTGCACGCACGTCGATGTATTTTTGTAGTCGATGTAATCGATTACATCGACTCGTCGTGGCAGCTCTAGTGTCAAGCAAGATGTGTACGTGGAAAATGTACTTTAACCGCCTCCCACCCGCCGTATAGACAAATAACAGTGGGCGGAATCCCCTCTTGTTCTGCACCGATACGTCAGCGCCCGGTCTCACGGGGGGCATGCAGCACACTGATCGGGGGCTCGCTGTGTCCCTTTGACAGGACGCAACCCTGATCTCAGTAAAGCGCTAATGATGTGGCTCTTTACCCATGTGATCAGCTGTGTCCAATCACAACCAATCACATGTAAACGCGAGTCGGTAATTGGCTCTCCTCTCCTCACACTGACAGAGTGAGGCGAGGAGAGCTAATCAGTTGCAGCTTCTTACAGGGGAGACCTGTACAGATAATCGGGGCATTTTTTATCAGTGCAGCCCCAACAGTGCCCATCACCCAATAATTTGAGTTGGGAGGAAGCTATAGTTTTTACTACTTTTGTCTACACCAGGGATATGCAATTAGCAGACCTCCAGCTGTTGCAAAACTACAAGTGGCCATCATGCATATGTCTGGGTGTCATGCTTGTGGCCGTCAAGAGTCTTGCTATGCCTCATGGGACTTGTAGTTTTGCAACAGATTGCATATCCCTGGTATACACGAAAGGAGATAACAATCAACCCTGCCAATGGGGGGGGGTGCTCGATATTGTTAATGGACAAAGAACATTGTGTAAAAAAAAAAAAAAAGTTTAAATTATCGCCTATTGATATTTTTAAGTACTGAATTTTGTCGCCATTCTACTAGTGCGTGCAATTTTAAAGCATGACATGTTGGGTATCTATTTACTTGGCGTAACGTCATCTGTCACATTATACAAAAGAATTGGGCTAACTTTACTGTGTGTGTGTGTGTTTTTTTTTTTTTTTTGTTTTTTTTTTTTTTCCCTTTTCCGGCGAGCATACGCAAATATGCGACCTCAGCTTTAGAGGGTTATACCGAGATGATGCCCACAGCTGCATGCATCGTCCTGAGATACCGTTTTTTTTTTTTTTTTTTTTTTTAAGAGCGGGCGTTCGGGTATTCAGGGATAACAACCAACGTGGCTAAAAGCCGCTCGGCTGTTATCACGGAGTAGCAGGAGGGGACCCCTCTCAACCCCTCCCTTCCGTTGCTCTTACTGGGCCTCCTGTCCCACCAGGAGACCCGATCCTCGATCCGCCACTTCCGACGGCTAGAGACAGACTGGCACGAAGCCAGGAACGGCTTCATTTCAGTCTTCGCTCTGTAAACATGGAAGCAACGTCACTTCCTGTTTACTCGGCTGCCAATGGTGGCAGTTTAAAAAAAAAATATATATATATATATATATATATATATATATATATATATATACACACACACACACACTATTCAGAATTGTCGTTTTCGTCAATCTGAATACTTTTGAAGTGCAAAGGAGGGATTTGGGGTCTTTTAGACCCCCGTTCCCTCCAAAAAGAATACCTGTCACCACCAATTACTGTCACAAGGGATGTTTACATTCTTTATGATGGCAATAAAAGTGATCAAAATAAAAAAACACACACAATGTAAAAAAAATAAATGAAATTGAAGAAATTTTTTTTTTTTTTAAAGCGCCCCTGTCCCCACACATGTGAGGTATCGCCGCGATCGTCACTGCGAGAGCAATAATTCTAGCACTAGACCTCCTGTAACTCTAACCTGGTAACCGTCTTTTAAATAACACCTATGGAGATTTCACATTATGGAAATATGGTGATATGGGTACAAACATTTATTTATTTATTTATTTATTTTTTTTTTTTTTTTTTTTAATCTGGCACATCCCCGCATGTCTGCTACGCACTATACATGTCCACGTTGGCGACCATCCGATGTCTTCCTGCAATCCTATATATGTAATAAATATTATATAACTGTTAAAATTAATTGCCCTTTTCTCTCCTTAGACTGCTTTATTAAGCTCCTGAAGAAGCGAAACATTGAGCCTATAATGTATAATATCATTATGTCTTTGTGGACGTGATTTACTTTTTCTTTATTGTGTGTGTGTGTGTGTGTGTGTGTGTGTGTGTGTGTGTGTGTGTGTGTGTGTGTGTGTGTGTGTATAGTTCATATTGGAGAGATTTAGTCATCATTGCAATCGGTTTGCGATTTATCTTTGTCTTTTATTGTAATGTATTAACCTTTTTTTAATAAAATATTATTGTTTATTTTTCTACTATTGGTGCCTGGAAAGTAAACCTTTTTCTACTCCCCTTTTATTTTTGACTCAAATTTAGGACATGACACTGCGTTATCTTAGGCCCCCACAGTTCCATCCTGTCCTGTGCTGTACTGGTGCCTTTTGCAAATTTCTGATTTAATGCCACTTTAAAAAATTTTGTTAGCATTCTAAAATAATAATAAGAAAAAAAAAATTGTGATTTACCATTGTGTTTAGTTTGATCATTTATGATTTCCCCATAGGCAGTGGTCAGCAGTCAGTGACTGGAGTCACTACTGCAGACGATGGCAATAGTTACTGGAGAATCCGTGGAAAAACCTCCACCGTGTGTGAGAGAGGAACACTAATAAAATGCGGACAATCTATCCGTCTTACACATATCAATACTGGGCGTAACCTCCACAGTCATCACTTCACCTCTCCATTATCGGGAAACCAGGTAATCGGCATTCGTGTTTAATATAGATATCGATTGCTTAGGTTACTTTTGTATCCCTAGCATGAGTATGGCCATACTACTTAGAATTTCAGTTTTTTCATATTTAATACATCTACAATTGTATAAATGACTTCATTGGCTTATATAGCAGGTTGTGAATCAAAGTAATTGAAACATTTGTTATGGATGTGATCAGGGCTGCTGTTAGAAACCACAGAGCCCAGTGCAGCCTACCTGACAGGGCCCCCCCTCCAAAAACAAAATATCAAAACAGTATTTTTCCAAAATCTGCATTAGTGGACACAAACCACATTCCTGCTAAAGCTAAAAGAGAAATGTATTAGCTCAATACAGTTTTTTTTTTATGTTTTGTAAATTAGGTCTTGGGGTTCATTGACATGGGTGCTGTGGCCTGTACAGTGCAAAGCAGAGTATTTTTGCTACACCTGTGTGCAGGCAGTCTGTTATGCTATGGGGATGCAGCAGCTGTATGAACACAGCCACAGGTCCCAATCTAACAGAGGCTCCTGTTCCTTCATGAACTAAAGCATACTAAACGCTTTGTTCATTCACTACAGAAAGGGGCTGGTAATTTGCATATTTTCCCGCTCAGCCGACAGGAGAACTAAGCCGGCAGAGCTGCAGGGGAGCACCCAGCAGGGAGAATGAAATATGGGCAAGACAGGGAGGGGGAATCGGTGTGGCAAGGGGGTTGTTGACAGAAATTCTGCCCTTTTTGTGTCTCTCTCCCTGCAGCAGCTAAAAGCCGGCATTAGGGAGAAACAAGGTTTCACTTGCTGCACAGAGCGTTGTTTCTCTAATTGCCCTCCAGCCTCACTGATTCCCAACTTCCCCCGCCCCCCCCTCCCTCCCTGTCCTTCCTACATCTGATGCACCCTACAGGAGGACTGTTGGTACCCCCTTATTGGCAGCCATGGAAATAAGTATAACTTAAATTTATAAAAATGTATGAATCATAGTAAGTTGTGACTCTTGCCTTGTGATATTGTAAGGGGTGTTGGAAGGTTCAGAGTCAGGGGTGCTGAGCATTAAGTGCAGTGGGGTACAGTGCTAGGGGTGCTGACTGGCAGAAAGGTACCAGTGTCTGGGGAAGTGTAATATATTGTAAGGGGTGTTGGAAGGTTCAGAGTCGGGGATGCGGAGCATCAGTGGGATAAATTGGTAGGGGCACAGGCTGGCAGGGAGATGCAATGTCATGGCTCAGAGCGCCATGAGTACTGGGTTATTCATAGGCCTGAAATATTAGTGAAGTAAGAATTCCTATGCTGGGAGCCAACTGCTAGTATCTGCAAAAATTGTAGCAGGTTAGAGGAGGTCAGCAGCATCGTCACTAATTGCAGCATCTGCTCTGGGGGTAGTGTATAGTCTATTGAATGACCTGCACCAGAACCTAGAAAATGCATGGTAGTTATGGGTTAATGCTGCATTGCTACTACTCATGCATCGACTTTTAAACGTAGAGCAGCGCCATCCACAACAGCTATACTCAGCAGTAAGTTCGTGGATACATGAATTCCTACAGAACGTAACGTGTTTTTTTTTTTTTTTTTTTATCACTTTCTGTCAGCAGGAGCCTACAAATAAAATAACAGTAAATTATTATGGTTGTGTGCAAGAGGCATTAGAGCAGTGGTTCTCAACTCCTGTCCTCTGGACCCACTAACAGGCCAGATTTTAAGTATTACCTTTTGGGAGATGCAGACTAGAAGACTGCAATTACTGAGCAGCAAATGATCTCACGTGTGATGTATTTCAGTTATCTTGCAAACTTGGCCTGTTAGTGGGTCCTGAGGACAGGAGTTGAGAACCACTGCTTTAGAAGGTACTTCACGCTCTTTATTCTGCTAAATGTGTGTATTCTTTTCTCTGTGCAGGAAGTTAGTGCATTTGGAGAGGATGGAGAAGGAGACATCCTAGATGACTGGACTATACTCTGCAATGGAGAATACTGGCAGCGAGATGAAGAGGTGCGGGTCAAACATGTGTCAACCAACGTATTGCTGTCCGTCACAGGAGAACAGTATGGGCGTCCCATAAATGGGCAGAGGGAAGTGCACGGCATGGCTTATGCAAGTCAGCACAACTACTGGAAAGTAATGGAAGGCATCTTCATGAAACCGAGTGAGCCTCCAAGGACAGACTACATACACTCTGAGTTATGACAGCCCCAACATAGACTTTATAAAGTCCTCTTTCCTAACCACACAGTGTTTGAGCTCTACAGTGATTTTTTTTTTTTTTTTTTTTTCTTTTTTTTTTTTTTCAGAAAATCTGTAAAGCTCGGAAATTTTAGCAATGAATTCAGGGGCACTATTTGAATGGTGCAACCTTATGTCTGTTTTGTTATCATATGATATTTTATTGTTAAGGCAGCATATGGCTGTGCTGTTTTAGTATGGCCACACATCAGCAGAACAAATTCTTCATATAATTGTCAGCAAGTGAATTTAAATGCAAAGGGTTCAAATTGTGATTCCATTTGTTATTGTTAGACAACTTTTCTTTTATGCCCTATCAAGTTCCTGTATTATGTTTTTACTGACAGACACCTTTTAAAATATGGAAAGTTTATAGAAATGCCAAAGGCTACCAATTGTTGTATTATTATTCTTTTTTTTTTTTTCCCCTTCTTCATTTCTATTAATTATATATACCTTCACTATATTGTGTGGTGCTGTACAAAGTAATGACTTGTCTATGCTTTTGGCATTTAAAAGTGAAAGCCAACGCAAAATGAAGGGATGGGGGGACTTCTTCAGTACAACCCTGAAATCCAAGCACATCTCCTCATGTTTTATACTAGGAAAAAAAATGTTTGATGTACTAGAAATATAGGTATTATTTACTAGAACTAGAGCATGAAAAATCTGATGCAGCTCTGTATAGAAACCAATCAGTTCCAGGTTTTATTGTCAAAGCTTAATTGAGCAAACTCAAGTTAGAAGCTGATTGGCTACCATGCACAACTGCACCAGATTCTGTGTGCTCCAGTTTTAGTAAATCTCGACTATAGCGAGATGCTAATTTCCTCTTTGACATGACACCACATCTCAAGTCTTAAACAGATGGGCATTGATTTACTAAAACTAGTGCAAAATCTAGTGCAGCTTTGCATACTAGCCAATCGGCTTTTAACTTCAGCTTGTTTAAGTAGTCTTTGACAAATGAACCTGAAAGCTGATTGGTTTCTATGCAGAGCTGCACCATATCTTGCACTCTCCAGTTTTAGGAAATCAACCCAATGTTGTCAGCCTGGTCTACTTAATTTCTGATGCATTATAGAGAATACAGATCTCTCCCTGTCTTCATACATTCCCCTTGTGCACCGTAAGTTTTTTGGTCACAAGATACCTTTTGCACTTATCGAACATATATAACAAAACCCTTTGTTAAAGGGTTAAAAAGGTGTATTTAACATACCAAAGGGGAGAAAAATAAGAGAAGATCATTGTTAGAGTTTACAACTACTTCAAAGTGTTTTATCGCACCAGCGCTAAAGCTTGTTGAAAGCCATCTAACAGGCTGATTGCACTTACAAGAAAGCTGTATTAAACCACAGAACAAGAATTGAATGTTTTTTGGTTTACGAGCCTTTAATATGGTAGATGCATTTGTTTTCTTTAGGTGTTTTCCCCCTATATTTTACCTTGTGATCCTGCCAGTAACACATTTCCTGTCTTAGGGAGTCTCCACTCTGGATGGGGGAGCAACAGAGATAACTTTTTGCACAACAGCAGTTTCAATCTGGGGAGAGGGTAGTGTTGGACAAACTAGCAGATTTAGAGTACCCATATCATCCCACCCACGTTACGAGGCTCCAGTTTTTGTCAGTATGCCAGGTAAGGATTAATTTTTTTCCCTACTCTGACTTTTCTATTTTAACATCTGACCACTTTTTGGTTTGTGCTACTTGCCAATTTCCAAAGTGGCTACCCTTGAAAATTACCTTGGGAATTGTACTCCTATTCCACTCTATAGTGGCTGGCCAGTAATGTTTGTATTGGGCATTGGATCCTGTGTTAGGTGGCCACAAGGTTCAACGTGTGCTATACTGGTTCTGTACCGAGACTAATTTCTTTTGATAATATACCCTGAAGACCCCTTTTGGGGGTATGCCCAACAGCGGCGTTGAGTAGTGTAAGACAAAGTTTTGCTGTACATGAATTTTGGTTCCTAGCCTTACAACAACCCTAGCTGCCAGTCAAAGCACATTTTCTCTGCTGCTATATCTGAATTCTTTAGCCTATGCCTGCATAGTTATGTAAATGTCCTTCTCCTACAGTCCCAAAACAAAGGGCAGTTGCTGCAGCCCTTAGCTCCGGTCTTTTCAATGCTCCTCAAATTTGGCGTGCAGCTGAATCTGGAAAAGAGTCACCTGGAGCCCACTCAGTCTCTTGTGTGCCTCGGGGGTTGGTTCAATATAATCAAGGGGACCATTGCTTTTACTCTGAATCCTAATGTTCTGGAACAGAATACTCCTGGCCCTGTTGTCTTCCCACCTGCACCCCTTTCAGTGTCTAAACTGATTGGCACTATGGTGTCTACGGCTCCGTGGATCAAGTGGAATTTGGAGAAGGCGGCTCTTCCGGAAGGGGTTTCTCCAGCAGTGGAAGCCAGGAAGCAGTATTTAGGTCCTCTACATAACCTCAGTCATGAGAGCGAGTCCTCTGCTGGCTGCACTGGAGAAACTGTCTCATTTGCCATTCCATTGCCCCATTTCCTGGTTCACAATTATATCCAAAGCTAGCAATACAGAATGGGGAGCTTGCTGCCTACTGGAGATAGCTCAAGGCAGGTGGCATTGTCAATTTCACAAGATTGTGTTGAACATTCTGAGGCTACGAGCAGCCTTCTGCACCCTACAGGCCTTTCACCTTATAACAAAGGGAGCGTCCGTGCTCTTAGGTTAGTCAACACTATGGTGGTCTCCCTAAGTTAAAAGACAAGAGGGACTAACGGCCTGTTCTGTATTACAGGAAGCGGAGCCAATTATGTTTTGGGCTCAGAAGAATCAAGTCTATACCTAGGAGGCTTATGTCCTCAGAGTCAAATATAGCAGACTTTCTTGCCAGAGTCCAATTGGACAACAACCAATGGTCTCTACATGTGGAAGGTTTCAGGCACAGATGGCCGGATGGATCACTGGAAATGCAGTAGACCTCAGAGTAAGAGGTTTTCCAAATGGAGACTCCCTCTCAGGAATTGGAATAGATAGAAAGTAATTCTGGACTGCCGCACTCCAAAAAATATATATTTACCTTCTGTTCAAAATGCAAGATCAAAAATACATGCCACAGCAGAACGGACAGAAAACTGACTCGTTTCACACTACAAATAGTGCTTAATCATAGCATATATTTTTGATCTTGCATTTTGAATAAAAGGCAAATTTTTTTTTTTTTTGGAGTGCGGCGGTCCAGAATTACTTTCCATCTATTGCTCTATGCATTGCCAGCACCTGTGGCTTCCAAACTGGTGAAGAGGTTTACTTTCGTTAGAACCACCTGGAGTGGTAACACCATTTTCTTCCCTCTCAGGAATTGGACCTCTGTCAAGTTTGGCTTTTTCCTGGCCATTAAGTTGACCTTAAAAAGCCTCAGAGATTGATTCACTGGTCATAGCCTTTCATGGGAGCTAAGAAATTATTTGACAAACCTTAGAGTTCTAACTTACATTCTGGGAGAGGGTGCACTGTGACCTAGTTGGTTAAAGCGCATAGCTAGTACACCGGGAATCCTGAGTTGACTCCCAGCAGTGCCTTCCTTCAGTTCTGGGAATCTCTCAGATATTGTGAAGTTATATCTACAAAGCTGGAACTTCCTTCAGACTTCAGAACGCTTGTGCATTCTTTTACTAGAAAGTACAGAGGAACGTGCCTAATATTGGATGATTGTGCCACATATTGCGTAGGCCATCCAGCAGGCTCACAGAGCCAAGGGCTTGGCTCCTTTGGAGGTAGTGTCTGCTCCCTGCACCCAGAAGTAAGTGGGTCTAAACCTTGGGCAGCTTTGTGGCATGTGATTCCCAAAGTAGTCTGTAGGGTGGGTTTGTGGTCCTCAATCAATATGCTTATGGCTCATTATTGTGTAGAGTCTGCTTCCTTATCCACTGTTTATTTTGGCTTGCAGGTCCTGTCTGTTGATGGTACAAATTAAAGCCTTTGGATTAGCATTCCCCAAATGCTAATATGGTGAGTTAATTCCCTTACGTATGCTGCCATGGAGTCTGTCAGGAAAACGTAAGATTTCCTATCAAATACTTATCGTAATTTTCCTTTCATGATGGACTCCATGCCCCCCCTCCCCCCAGGTGTCTTGAGGAGGCTAGTTATAGAACGTGGCCTCTGGCTCAGAGCAAAGATTTATGACAGTGGGGTCCTATAGGATAGGAGTGCTGCCATGGAGTCCATCAGGAAAGGAAATTTACGGTAAGTATTTGATACGCAATTTTCCGTTTTCCCATACATGCACAATATATGGAATTTACAGGTAAGAAAAAAATATTTTTATCTTTTTGGGATAAATGTTTTATATAAATGAATAAAAGCCAACCACTGTAAGAACCACTGTCAGTGTTAAATTGTTGTCTCAACTCTTTAACTGCCACTTTTGCTGAACAGCTTGGCCTGTCAAAGGAAGTTGAGAAAAAAAACACACTGGCTGGATCATCGGGTGCAAAAAAACTTCAAAAAAGAAAACTAATGCAACCGCCCCATATAAAAAAATTGGCAAGCTGCAATATAATATATTTTTGTTTATAGGTTTAATATCACTTTAAGACCTGTGCTCAACACTCCCTTGCTTCAGCTAAAGCGGACTTTAAAATTAACCATAGTTTGTCCATTCATAGAGAAACAATTGGTTAAAGCGGTTCTCCACCCTAAAGTGGAAGTTCCGCTCATCTGATACCTCCCCCCCTCCGGTGCCACAATCGGCACCTTTCAGGGGGGAGGGGGTGCAGTTACCTGGATAATCCAGGTATCTGCACCCACTTCTGGGACAGACCGTTGTTTTCTGGGAAACACACAGTTCCCAGGACACAGCAGGGACACGCAGCGCGACTCGCGCATGCGCATTAGGGAACCCACAGTGAAGCCACACCGCTTCACTTCCCGATTTCCTGACAGAGGATGGTGGCGGGGGCAGCAGAGAGACGAGCGATCGCTCGTCATCTGCCGCCGACATCGCTGGACCCTGGGACAGGTAAGTGTGATTTTATTAAAAGTCAGCAGCTGCAATATTTGTAGCTGCTGGCTTTTAATATTTTTTTTAAAGGTGCAGAACCGCTTTAACTTTAATGTCAGCATCTGATTGATTATACAGATTGTTCCCTTTATTTCTCATCCATTCTGCGTGCTGGAGCAAAGAGGAGTAGCCAGGTGTAAGATCCAAGCCATGGCTCAGAGCTTACACAGTACTGTATATTCTTCCCTCATTGTGACAGCTCTGGTTCACTGAGCTGCCACTAGCAATGTCCCCTGGAAGGAAGGGAAGTGAGTAATACGGCCCCCTGTTCCATGGCAGCTGACTTCTCTGCATCTTTTTTATTTTTGCTATTCAGCACTGCGCTACTAACTGGCAATTGCTCGGTCATGCGACCCCGTACACAAATTCAATTTTTTATAAAAAAAAATTCACACACATTTGCTGGTATTTGATAACCGTTTTTTTTTTTTTTTCTTATATTGACCAAACCAAATTAAAAAAAAAAGCAATTTTTTACTTTGTTATAAAACATATCCAATCATAAAATCGAATTTCCTAATATAGGTCAAAATGTATACTGCTACAGGTCTTTGGTTAAAAACAAAAAAAATCCCAATAAATGTATATTAATTGGTTTGTATGAAAGTTATAGCGTCTACAAACTATACAGTAGATAAAATAAGTCTACACCCCTCTGTTAAAATGTCAGGTTTTGTGATATAAAAAAAAAATGAGACAAAGCTAGATCATTTCAGAACTTTTTCCACTTTTAATGTGATCTATAAAGTGTACAACTCAGTTGAATAACAAACTGAAAACTTTTGGGTGGAGGGAAGTACAAATATGCAACCATATTTATTATTTTAGTTTGCACACTCTTCAACTAATACTTTGTTGAAGCACCTTTTGTAGTTTATTACAGTACTTCTTTTTGGTATGAGACTGGATTCACACTATTGCGAATTGGATGCGAGATGGCCGCATTAAATTCGCAATAGCAGGAGAATGTCACCGCTCCTCTATGGAGCCGGTTCACATATATCTGATGCGGCTAAAGTGCGAATTTGCACAGAAGCCCTGTGCGTCTTGGTCTGTTTCAGGTGCAAATTTAACCCAAAATCCGGGCTGAAATCAGACCTGAAACGGTGAACAAGGACGCACAGGACCCCTGCTGGGAGCCGCATCAGCATCTAGTGTGAACCCAGACTAAATCTATGAGCATGGCACATCTTGACTTAGCAATATTTGCCCACTCTTCTTTGCAAAAACGCTCCAAATCTGTCAGATTGCGACAGATGTAGATCCTCTTCAGATCACCCCACAGATTTTCATGTTTCGGATTCTGGTAAATTAAAAAGTGATCACATAAAAATGAAGGATATCCAAAACAAATGATAAAAAGCAATGTGGGGTACAAAGCAGCTTCATTGTACCCCACTTTGCTTTTTATCACTTGTTTTGGATATCCTTCTTTTTTATTTTTATGTGATCACTTTTTAATTTGCATGTCATCTGTGACATAGCAATAAATTCATCGGTCTTTGTTTGACCTGCACCATTTGGAGCCCCCTTTGTGTTCTTTTTCTTTTCATATACTACAAAACAATTTATTTTTGCCTCTGCGAGCTTTGGAGAAAAAGAGAGAGCCAGCTCTGGACACGTCTACTTCAAGTGCCAGCTCTCTTTGAGTTCCAAGATGGAGAGGTGAGGACTCTTTCATCAGGATTCTCCCAAGGTCATCATCCACACACAGCTCCAGACTGTGATCCCAAGCCTTTATGACCCACTGTCGTAAGACGTGTGTCCAACCTTACTGGTAAGAGTACCCATCCTATCATATGTAGATCGGTGTAGACGTGTCTGGTTTTCAGCTTCTTGTATCATAATCATATTGAAAAATGCACCTGGAATATGCAAACTGCAACCTGCATAGGTGTGAATCAGACCTAACACATTTTCCCACATGCTTTTGGGGCGACTTCAGATGTGTTTTTGCCAAATTTAGCCAGGCCTGGATGTTTTTCTTGGTAAGAAAAGGCTTCCGTCTTTCCACATTACCCCATAGCCCAGACATATGAAGAATAAGGGAGATTATTGTCACATGTACCACACAGCCTGTACTTGACAGATATTCCTGCAGCTCCTTTTTTTTTTTCTTTTTGCTGTAGGCCTCTTGGCAGCCTCTCTGACTAGTTTTCTTCTCTTTTCATCAATTTTGAAGGGATGTCCAGTTCTTGGTAATGTCACTGCTGTACCATATTTTCTCCACTTGATGATAACGTCTTCACTGTGTTCCATGGTATATCTAATGCCTTGGAAATTCTTTTGTACACTTCTGACTGATACTTTTTAACAATGAGATCCCTATGATGCTTTGTAAGCTCTCTGCAGACCATGGCTTTTGCTGTAGAATGTGACTAATGGCCCGTACACACGATCCGAATATCGTATGAATACGGTCGTCCGAGGAAGGATCGTATGATTTTCGGATCCTATGTACACAACTTTTGACAGCCGATCACGACTGTTCATCCGATATTATTCGATCGGACATGCATGGAAATTTTCCTCTTACGATTTTCGTTTAGTCAGTATGGTTGTCATCCAAAAATACAATACAAATACATTACAAAACATGACATCACTTCCGATTATTTTTTTTATTTAGCTATTCAATTTCTACTTGCGATTAGTAACCGAAAACGGTCATACGATCGGTCCTTCCGATATTCGGATCATGTGTACGGGGCATAAGAAAATGTCAACAACCTGCTAGAACAGCTGATATTATTTGGGGTCAATCAGATGCACTTTAACCATTTGCCGACCAGCCTCTGCAGTTATACTTCCACAGGGTGGCCTACCGGTATGGCACTCCATGTAGTATATACAGTGGGCGTGCATAAGTCACCAGAGCCAATGCCCGTGGCATGTGGCCGCGATGTCCACCGGCCATCTGCGATTGCTCCACAGAGAGGCAGAACGGGGATCTGCCAGTGTAAGCAAAGCAAATACCTGTTCTGTCAGGGGAGTACAGTGTGATCATCTGTTCCTAGTGATTAGGAACAGCGATCTCTCTGTACTCCTAGTCAGTCCGATCCCCTCACAGTTAGAAACACCTCCCAAGGACACACTTAACCCCTTGATCGCTCCCTACTGTTAACCCCTTCCCTGCCAGTATCATTTATACAGTAATCAGTGCATTTATATAGGATGCATTATATATGCATTTATATAGCACTGATCACTGTATAAATGACACTGGTCCCAAAAACATGTCAAAAGTGTCCGATCTGTCCGCTGTAATTTCGCAGTCCCGCTAAAAATCGCTCATCACCGTCAGTACTAGTAAAAAAATACAATAATAATAAAAAAATGCCATAAATCTATCCCCTATTTTGTAGACGCTATAACTTTAGCGCAAACCAATCAGTATACGCCTATTTTGGTTTTTTTTACCAAAAATATGTAGAAAAATACATACAAGGTGATCAAACACCACCAAACAAAAGGTCTATTTGTGGAAAAAAAAGGCCATCAATCTTGTTTGGGTACAACGTCGCATGATCGCACAATTGTCAGTTAAATCGACGCAGTGCCGTATCGCAAAAAATGGCCTGGTCATTAAGGGGCTAAATCCTTCAGGGGCAGAAGTGGTTAAATGATGGCAGGTGTGTACTGACTCCTATTTAACATGAGTTTGAATGTGATTGCTTTATTCTGAACACAGCTACATGCCTAGTTATGAGGGTGTGCACACTTATGCAACCACATTATTGAAGTTTTTTATTTTTATCCCCCCCCCCCACCCTAAAATAGTTCAGTTTGTTTTTCAACTGAGTTATACAGTTTATAGGTCACATTAAAGGTGGAAAAAGTTCTGAAATGATTTATCTTTGTGTCATTTTTTTTTTACATCACAGAAACCTGACACTTTAACAGGGGTGTGTCTTTCTATATCCACTGTATATACTGGAATTTTTCGCAGCTATGCTGTTTTACTGGTAGTGGTGGTGACCAGCTGTTTACAGTGGGACTGTGATAGTGTGGCAGGCAATCTGGCATAACAGACCCTCACTAGAAGGTACACTGACTGACATCAATAGTGACACTAATGTAGTGATCAGATATAATATTGTACACTGTTACTGTACTAATGACACTGGTTGGGAAGGGGTTAACGTCAAGTGGCAATCAAGGGGTTAACTTTGTGCCTAAAAAGTGTAATGTGTGCTGCTTTTACTATGAGATCTGGACGTATTTTTTTTTTCTTGGAGAAGAAGCAGCCATATCTCTGCTCTGTGTACAATGTCCTATGTGTTTGTAAACACAGGATTCTGTGCTGCAATTAGATACAGCCGATCAGCAGTTCTCAGTCATAAATCATTGGCTGACACCTGCTAACAGAATTGTGATGTATCCAACCACAGCTTGGGTCAGCAAGGGGCTTGTGGTGCCGATCGGCATCTGATCAGTGTGTTCTGGCAGGGCGGACCCAGTCTCCCTGTCAGAACTCAATAGCTTAGCGGGGAGATCGCTGTACTAACATTACAAAGACGTAAGGTTACAGGCCTAATGGTATTTGTTCTGAGTCAGTTTACAAATAAAAGATAAAACTGAAAGTTTATGTAAACCCTAACAATGACCTTCTCCTGTTTGTTTCGTTTTGGACATTTTCCATTGAAAGTGTTTGTTATATCTGTTACATAATTGCCTGTTGACCTTGCCAAATTATATCCGCTTAAAATTTCATGTGAACTCTGCCTCTGCTGTTACTAGCGTTGTTCCCAGCTCTATCTGTGGACTACAGAATACCTCCACCTTATGTTATGGAGAAGAGGAGAGGGGGAGGTGTTCCTTCCTTGCCTCAACTTTGGTGAGTAAGTGATGCCATCCTAGGATGGAAATTTTCTTACTGGCAGGGTCAACATGTTAAAATAAGGGAAACAATACATGAAAAAGGAAAAGTAATGCAGCCACCACATCTAAGGCCTGGCAAGCTGCAGTATATGCAATGTTTGCATGTAAGCACCATCACACACCCTCTGATAAATCCTTTCCATATAAGTACTTGCCTTAAATAAAGACTTCTCTGTGTAGCTGTAGCCTGGCTAGAGCATGGTAGTGTTAGGAGCTAGCAATACTGTGCATATGGGAGCCCCAAGCAGAGATGACTGGGTTGCTTTCTCTATATCGTCAGATGTTATCCCGGTATTGAGGAGTCTTACATGAGACAATTCTCTCCTGTGCCAACACCCATTATGCAGACATAGCTTACTGCTGTCACTTCTAAAAAGCCAGTGTTAAGCAAGCTGTTCAGGCGCTGGACACACAACAGTCTATGCTAAGCTTCTCAGCTTGCAATCAACTGATTGCAAGCTGGGAAGCTGATTTGCCCATGTTTAGGGAGTGTTCAGGGCACAAGCAATGCACCCACAAACACTCCTACTCTCCAATCATTTGTCTCTGGCCTCCTGTGCTTTATTTTTATTGGCGGGGACTGGAGGAGGTGGGCAATGCTTTTTGCAGCGTCACTTCTGCTTTCCTGACTCACTGAGCGGGGCTGAGTTTCCGGAAAAAGGAAAGGCTGAGTGGCGTGATTCCAGGCAGGCTAAGGCACCTTTCACACTTGTGTGACTCCAAAGTTGCGTGATTTTGCAGCCGTGATTTAGACTAGACAGTCGTATGACTGTGGATCCGACTTTGCCCTGCAACTTGAAGTCCGACATGCGTCCGACTTCAATGAACAGGGATCCAACTTTGAACCCCCGACAATACCAGGCACTGTCTGATATGAATATTTAGGGGGAACTTGCAAAATGTTAAAGAAAATAAACCGGCATGGGTTCCCCCTCCAAGGGCATACCAGGCCCTTGGCCCTTCGGTCTGGTAGGGATTTTAAGGGAACCCCCACACCAAAAAACTGTGTGGGGGTCCCCCCAAAATCCATACCAGATCCTTATCCGAGCACACAGCCCGGCAGGTCAGGAAAGGGGGTTGGGGACGAGCGAGCACCCCCTCCCCCTGAACCTTACCAGGCCACATGCCCTCAACATGGGGGGTGGGTGCTTTTGAGGCAGGGGGCGGCCCCCCCCACCCCAAAGCACCTTGTCCCCATGTTGATGAGGACAAGGTATTATATACAAGTAAATGCACAAAAAAAAAAACTGGATCACAAATTTCTCACAGTGCTGGATAACATGGATCTGAATTAAATAGAACAATCAATCAAAAAGAGCTCCATGCCATAAGTAGTCCATACAAAGTCTGTATCGAAATAATTACCAAGGGAATAAATGGAAGGCAATCAATGCAGGGAATTCACACACACAGTGCTGCCATCAAGAAGCAACAGAAACCATGTTCCAAAATCTGCAGAAGAATACAAGGAAAGAGGCGCCTCTGGATGTAGAGATAAAAACTATTTTAATCACAAAGATATATATATATATAGATATATAGATATATATAGATATATATAGATATATATATATATATATATATATATATATATATATAGATATATATAGATATATATATATATATGGGGCACTGTTTCTGCTTGGTCCAGGGGACTGCTAGAAGTGGAAACGCCGACCACAGTGATGTGACATGACGTCATCAACCTTCACCTGTGCTCTGGACCTCGCTCTGCCCCAACTCTCTGCGGCTGGCGTTTCCACTTCTAGCAGTCCCCTGGACCAAGCAGAAACAGTGCCCCAGCCAGCAGGAGGATTTGAGGAACCTGATGATCATCTCCATGTTCCGGATTAATTTTATTCAAGGCTTGCCAATCACTCCTTTTTTTTTTTTTTGCCACCTCAGTGAGTTTATTCGGGAGACTCAATTCACTTTTAGGTTCATCTATATCTCCTCCCACATTACACATCATTGTGGCTTATTTATTCAAATGTGTTCTATTAAATAGAGTTAATTTGCAAGTAAACAGCCAAAATATCGAGTCTCTCTGCCTACGGCTCTTCTTAGTCTAACCACAATGGTTATTTATCTTGTTCTGCACCTAGGTGTTTTAATCTACCCGGTTCTCCCCTACCCCGCCCCCCCTCTTCTCAAACCCACCCCCACCCCTCATCGCATATAGAAAAAAAAACACACTAAAAAAAAAAAAAAAAAGGAAAAGAGAGAGATGTACAGACTACGAGACACATGATTTTTCTCGACTACCTATAAGGAGATCCCTAATTTCATCAATCCATATCCTTTCAAATTTCTTACTATTACCCTGTTTAGTATAGAAAACCCTTTCATTACTAATTATTTTCCTTATATTCGTCAGCCATATTTTAGGTAATGGACTAGAATGTGACTGCCAATTTTGAGCAATTAGCCTCCTTGCCTGAAAAAGGCATCTAGTAACTGGTGTAAATAAGTTTTTAGGGATTTTATATCCCTCCGGTATAGCCAACAAGCAGGTCCTCACTGTTGCATCAAGTGTCAAGCTAAAGATCTCATTTATGTGCTCTATTACCCGTGTCCAGTATCTAAAAAGCTTCGGGCACCTCCAAAACATATGGATGAAGTCTCCAACCTGACCACATCTAGGACACTGATCATTGTCTCTCCACCCCATTTTAAACATTTTCCTAGGTGTATGATATACCCGGTGAAAAAAGAAGAGTTGGGAGGCTTTCTGTGCTGGAGAGATAGAAACCTTGGTTCCCTGGTCCATTATCCACTCCCAGTCGGGTACGGACACTGGTCCCACGTCCCTCTCCCATTTCCTTTTACTTTTGCTCATACCGCTTCGATCTAACAATTTATTCCCCAACCTAGTATATATGAATAAAATCAAGCCTTTAAGCGTATCTCGAGACATGATTTGAGATATCACTGGGATCTGGATCAGCTGTATCTCCTGTGATCTAAATTGGGCCTGAATTGCGTGTCTGACCTGGAGATATTTGTAAAATGAGCGGTTTGATAAAGAGAATTCAGATCCTAAGACAGCAAATGACCTAAAAGCTGACCCCTGAACAATTTGCGCTAGCTTATGTATCCCTTGAGTTTCCCATTCCTTACATCTTTCAACTTTAAATAGCTCATCTAAATTCCTATTATCCCATAGGGGAGCCATCACGGATATCTTCTGATATCCCAATAGGGCCTTAACTGTTTTCCAGAGTTTAGTAACCTGAGTAGTTGTTGAACAGTGCATATTAAACGAGTTTGCCTCTAACGCCTCCATAATCGTATTGTGTGGACATCCTAGCATTAATAGCTTATGGCAGGGATTAGCTTTATTTATTGTTATTGCTCCAGCTAAATGCTGCAACTGGGCCGCTAAGTAATAGAGTCTAGGATATGGGATCGCCATCCCCCCTTCTTCCGACGGTAGCTGCAAAGTCCGTAAGCTAATCCTCGATGGACCCTTTTTCCATATAAGGCCGCGTACACACGGGCGGATTGTCTGGCCAACTAAGTTCGTCAGACAATCCGACAGACAGTCCGTTCAAAATTTGCATGAACGGACTTGACCACACACGATGAGCAGACAGTCCGCTGAAAGCGTGCGCGATGACGTGTACAGCACGTACGACGGGACTAGAAAAACGACGTCCTATACACTGCAATGCAACCTTCGGCCGTGTAAATCCTTTCTGAGCATGCGCCATACTTAGTCCATCCAACTTGCCTACACACGAGCGGACTGTCCACTGAAACCAAGTTTGGACGGACAAAACCAAGTTTGAACGGACAAAATTTCGGAAATTCCGTAAGACTTTGTTCGTCAGACAGTCCGCTGAAAAAGTCCGCTGAAGCCCACACACGAGCGGATTGTCCGCTGAAACACGGTTCAGCGGACTAAGTTGGACAGACAATCCGCCCGTGTGTACGCGGCCTAAGAAGTCTAAATAAGGATTCTATTTTCTTAAACCATCCTTCCCCAATCCATAATGGGGTTATGAAGGAGGTACAGAATTTGAGGGAGCCTCAAATATCGACTCCAAATATCGGCCTTTTGTTTTAACTTTACTAGGAGAGGAGATAAATTATCTTCCAGGTAAGAATTTACGTCCCTAGTAATCCACACCCCTAGATATTTAAACTTCTCAACCTGTTTCAAATTCAAAATATCCTGGGGAGCACAAATAAACCCCCGTTCCTGTGGCAACAGAGCGGATTTATCCCAATTGATGGTTAATCCTGATATGAGACCAAATTCTCTAATCATCTTCATTGCCACTTTCAATGAGGCCTGAGCATCCCCTAGGAAAAGAAAAATGTCATCGGCAAACAATGCAATTTTTTCCTCTACCTGTCCTCTCCTAAATCCCTGTATATCAGGGCTAGCCCTAATAGCGATGGCCAATGGCTCCACCGCCAAAACAAACAATAAGGGGGAGAGGGGGCACCCCTGCCTCGTGCCTCGTTCCAATAGAAAAGTCTCAGAGAGCTCATTATTAATTTTAATTTTCGCTCTTGGGTCTGTATAAAGCAATTTTATCCATTTAAGAAAATTTGGTCCAAACCCAAATCTAATAAGCACTTTAAATAAATATACCCATTCGAGGCTGTCAAATGCTTTGGCTGCATCCAGAGTCAAAACTGCTCTGGAGCTTCCATTGTCTACCGGAATCTGGGCATTCAGAAACAGTCTACGGATATTAATACTAGTAGATCTATTCGGGATAAAACCCGATTGGTCGGGGTGAATGAGCTCATGGACACTTCTTTTTAGGCGTGTTGCAAGCACCTTTGCTAATATTTTAACGTCTGATCCCAAAAGCGAGATCGGGCGATATGAGGCCGGGTCCATAGGGTCCTTATCCTCTTTGGGGATAACCACTATAGTGGCTTCCAACATCGAGGAAGGCAAGGCTCCACACTGCAAGGACTGCTTCAGTGTCTCCAATAATTGTGGCAGCAGGAACTCCCCATATCTCTTGTAGACCTCGATTGGTAATCCATCGGGTCCTGGTGCTTTTAAGTTAGGCATCTCTGCCACCGCTCTTTGGAGTTCCTCGATAGTAATTGGGGCTTCCAATGCTGCTAAGTCTTCTGCTGTTACTATTGGCATATTCAGATTCCCCAAAAAGGCCGCCATAGCTCCCCCTTCACTCCCCCCTTGGGATTTATATAATGAACTATAGTAGTGATAAAATGTGTTATTAATAATGGATGGTTCAGAAGTAGTCTCTCCCTCTAGGGTCCTAATTGATAATATCGCTGAGGGGGCCGTATTTATTTTAACCAGTAATGACAGCATTCGCCCCACTCTCTCTCCCTCCCTAAAATTTGCTTGTTTCTGCAATATACGTCTATTGTCCGTCCTATGCCTAATGATTGTCTTAAATTCTTGCTGTTTATCAAGCCAAGCCTTCTGTGTAATAGGATTCGGATTTGTAATATATTGTCTTTCTGTCTCTAATACCGCCTTGGTGGCTTCCTCTTCCTGTTTTTTCATCTCGGCCCTGTTTCCAGCGATTTGTTGAATAAAAAGACCTCTTAAAAAGGCCTTTAAAGAGTCCCAAATGACCCCCATTGATGCTGTGCCCATATTAACATTAATGAAGTCTTTTAACACGGTTGTCACCCGATCCGTATCCTTCATTAATTCCAACCATACGGGGTCCATTTTCCATTGGCCAGAATATTGTTTCTTACCTACACAAAGTGTCAATATTAAGGGGGAGTGGTCCGAGACTCCTCTCGGGCCATATTCTACCTCGTCCACTCGTATCATCGCACTGCTATTCACCAGAGCCATGTCAAGTCTTGATAATGTAGAGAAGGTTGCAGAGTAGCAAGAATATTGTCGCTCCCCCGGGTACCGAGTGCGCCATGCATCGCATAGGCCAACTTCACGTATGAAGTGAGCTAGCCTCGTTGCATCTTTCACCATTGATGTATTAACAATTGGGAACCTGTCCAAGGATTTATCCAAGACTTCGTCAAAATCCCCTACTACTATCACAGGGATATCAGGTTTATCTATTACAAAGGCTAATAGCTCATATAAAGTCTCCAATTTAAATGGAGGAGGGACATATATGTTGGCTATCACGTAGGGATAATTTTCAATTTGGCAATATAAAAAAATGTACCTACCCTCTACATCTATACAGCTATTATAGCAAGAGAACCGAACCGCCCTATCAACAAGGATGCTAACCCCTCTTGCATAGGTTGAGAATATGGAATGAAATTGGGTCTGGAATTTCCGACTTTGTAAACACCGAATCGTATCACCCGTTAAGTGAGTCTCCTGAAGGCATAATAATCCGGGTCCTTTACCCTCTAAAGCTGACAAGACCACTTTTCTTTTGGTCGGATCTCCCAGGCCCCGCACATTCCACGATACTATCCTAATTCTTTTCACCTGCATCACTACTTAACAACCTATAAATTGGGCAGTTTTGAAAAAGACAGTAAAAACAGTGAAAAAAGTGTATATTAAAAAAAAAATCCTTCCCCTTTTTTCTCTTAACTTTACATACATGTGCTCTATATAATGCATAATATTTTCTCCCATCCCCTTCTAGGTAGTGCATCTCCAAATTTGTGTATCTTTGTATTATTTTTGTTATCATTCCCTTACCCCACCCTCCCTTCCCAACTCTCCTACCCAAATTTATGTGTCCTTGTGTTGTTTTTATTCTTATTCCCTTTCCCCACCTTCCCATCTCATCTCCCTTACCCCACCTTCCCATCCCAACTCTCCCACCCCCCCCCTTACCAATCTCCCAACCTCCCCGCCCCATAGGGCTACCCCCTAGGGGTACACTTGTGGCCTTCTTACAATACTCCCACCCCTCACTACACATACCTACTTGTCCTTCACACACCCTTGCTGCTCAACCCCTACCCCCCACCTACATTGTGCACAATACAAAATAAAAATTTGCAACAAACTAACCCCCTATTCCTACCCACCCCCCCCATAGAATATATGCCCCCAAATCCCTTAATATCCACCTTACTGCCCTATACTGTATATTTATAGGTCCTTTTTAATTTCATCTAACCATTGGAATGCTTCCTCTGGCGCATTGAAAAAAAGAGTTTTTCCTGATGCAATCACCCTTAAGCGAGCTGGATAGAGGAGCGCATACTCTAGCTTATGTTTCACCATTTCTCGTTTGACTGGTATAAATTCAGCTCTTTTTTTCTGAAGGTCGGGGGAGAAATCAGGATACAAAGAGACCCTAGCTCCCTTAAACCTAATATCTCCCCTCATTCTGGCCTCCCGCAGTAGGGACACTTTATCCTGGTAATTAAGGATCTTAAGCATTATAGGCCTAGGACGTTCCCCCATATGACGAGCTTTTACCGGGGTACGGTGAGCCCGTTCTATTGCAAATATGGGGGTAAATGTTGCAGCCCCAAAAAGTTCTCTGAACCACCCCTCGAGAAAACCTATCAAATTAGTCCCCTCGGAGTGCTCAGGAAGGCCTAGCACCCTGATGTTGTTTCTTCGATTCCTATTCTCCATCTCGTCGAGTTTATCCGCTTGTGTAGTAACTATTTTTTTAAGTGAATCAATTTCCAGCCTTGCAGGCCTCAACTCATCCTCCATCACGCCCATGCGTTCCTCCAACTCGGTAGTTCTTAGTATAGTCCTATTCAGTTCCTGCCTCATAGACAATAATTCCTCCTTTATATATCTTAGCTGTTCATCAAAACTGGATATCGAATCTTTACATTCCTTAATTGCATTCAAAATGTCTCTTAATGTGGGCTCCTCATCCAAGTTGTCCGACATCGGTAAGTGGGAGCTGCCTAGCATTGTTTCCTGGTTCGTTGTTACTATTGCTGATTTACCTCCCCCCCCTCCCTTGTTGCCCCCCCACTTTAGCAGTTAATAGGGTGGGGTTGGCCAGAGACTGGCCTTGACTCCTTCTATCTGTGGAAGAGTTTTTAGTGTCTTTATTGTGTAGATTTACCTGCTGAGAACTTAGGTTGCTGGGTGAAGCTGGGCCCGAGTGTGCATAGCGCTCCAATTTTGCCGCTGCCGAGGCTGAAGCCATTTGGTTAGTTTTATCCTTAGCGGCTCGGGTAATTTGTTGACCCTCTGAGGGTGTTTGCTCCTCAGGGGATCTTTTTCTCGACATAGTTAAGTTGGATGACCACGTAGAAACCCGTCTTACATATAATCGGCTTCCACTTATCAATTAATCAGGCAGGGGTAGCACTAGTACAACACGCTCTAAAAATAAATAAATAAAAAAAATTAAAAAAAAAGGGGGGGGGGGAGGGGGACAACAATATTATGGCGCCTCTCCTTTTGTAGGTGACACTTACTCACTTATCAGAGGGGACAGTACTAATTGGCATCTGGCCTCCAGCCTCCGCAGTGACCCTTCAGCCAAATATTCACTCTTATTTTATATTTATATATATCTGCACATATTCAAGCTTCCAATCAGTGGTTCACTACATTAGTAAATGGAGCCAGAAAAAAAAGAAGAAAAAAGGAGTACTTATCCTCAGTTGCTAGTCCATTACCACATGGGGATCCATGAATCCGTAGGATGGAAGTCTGCAGAGCCACCAGGTCTTCCTCTCCCTTCCCCACACAGTTTATCAGGCAGCACTGTCACCACGATCTGCAATATATTGCCTCTTATCTCGTCTGCCCTGCTGACAAGCAGACCAGGGGGGAAGAGCGGAGCGCAGCAAACGAAGGGGGGAGAGCAGGGGAGAGCGGAGAGTACCCTCTCGCCTGCAAAGCGCACGTAAGCGATCCCGCCGCCCAGAGCCTAGAGCGCCAGACACGCCACACGTGTCCGCGCGCCAAGCTCAAACAGAGCGGAGGGAAGAAGACCGCGGCGCCACGGGAACCCGGGAGCCGCTCGAAATCTCGCGAGATCCCTAGCGAGACTCTCAGCCCCTGCTCCAAGCACCCACCGACAGCGGGAGTCCCCGTGCCCCAGCTGCAAACATCCAGATCCCGGAAGCAGCAGATCAGAACTGCTCAGGTATACAATATGAGCCTAAGCATAGAAACCATAGACTCTTAGGGGCTCTTAGGCAGCAACGGATAGCCCGGGGAGTGGAGGGTCAGAGTCGGGGTCTCAGAATAGGCAGGATGGCAAGAGGGAGAGCCGCACCATACTCTCACTCCTCACTCACACTCACTCCCATCCACATCCGGCCACACCCCTCTCCGCACCAATCACTCCTTAAATGTGAGTTGCCTGTATATATATATATATATATATATATATATATATCTTTGTGACTAAAATTGTTTTTATTATTATTATTTTAAGAGGCGCCTCTTTCCTTGTATTCTGATGAGGACAAGGGCTTCTTCTCGATAACCCTGGCCATTGGTAGTCGGGGTCTGCAGGCGTGGATCTTATTGGAATCAGCTGAGAAGACCCGGAGAAGGGAGAAGAACAGACAGAGGCAGAAAACAATAGCGGAGGAGGCAGAAGAGTCAGAGAGGGGAGAGGAAGTCGGAAGAGACGCTGGAGCTACCTTAATAAATGACTTTAACACCCTGTGTGCTTTTTTTTTTTTTACCCTTTTTTTCAGGTGAATGGGTAGGGGTAAAATGTACCCCATACTCATTCACATAGGGTGGAGGGGCAGGATCTGGAGGCTTCTTGTTAAAGAGGGCTTCCAAATTCCGATAAGCCCCCACCCACAGACCCCAACAATCAACGGCCAGGGTTGTCCAGAAGAGGCCCTTGTCCTCATCAACATGGGGACAAGGTGCTTTGGCGTGGGGGAACAGGGCCCCCCCTTGCCCCAAAGCACCAAACCCCCATGTTGATGGCATGCAACCTGGTATGGTTCAGGAGGGAGGAGGTTGCTCGCTTGTCCCCACCCCCTTTCCTGACCTGCCGGGCTGTGTGCTCAGATAAGGGTCTGGTATGGATTTTGAGGGGGACCCCCACGCTATTTTTCGGCATGAGGGTTCCCCTTAAAATGTTTTTTTTTTTTACATTTTGATTGGAGTTCCCCCAAAAATTCATACCAGACACAGTGCCTGGTATTGTAGGAGATCAAAGTTGGATCCCTGTTCACTGAAGTCAGACAGATGCTGGACTTCAAGTCGCAGGGAAAAGTTGGATTCAATGTGGTATGACTGTCCTGTCATACCAGTGTGAACCCGGCCGCAGGAGTGTGCCGCGGGACTCAGTCTATCTGTCCTGACTGACACTGCCAGACTCTGACATCCTTGATCTGCCCCTTCACTCTGCACACACTTCCCTGCTCACCTGTCTCTCACTCATTCTCCTTCAGTCTCCACTCAGACAGTGCACAGCAGTGATGGATGTCACTTTCACAGAGTGAGTGTGTGTAAGGGGGGAACAGCCAGCCTCTGCTCTCTCCATAGAGGACACATAGGATTGTCAGAGTGAGGGATCGGGGAACAAGTGCAGTGTATGAGAGGTGTGAGACAATGAAGCTAGCAATGAGTGTGCAGCTTCCTACTTTCTCACTCACTTTCTCCACTTTCACCCTCTCCCTAACCTGCCTGCTAGTAATGTATGGCCTTGCTGGAAGAATCATACCTGGCTCAGGCTGTGAAAGGGAGTTGAGAGGACCATGAACAAGTCCTTAGGAGAGGAAGGGGGTTGTTCACCTGTCAGTGTGTGTTTGTACATGTCTACTGCCTGTGTGTGTGCTACATTGAGACATGGGAGAACACCGGCTGCATGCTGAGAGACACCTCCCCCACTGTATACACAGCATGTCACAGTACACAGGGACCCTGATAGATAGACAGTCCCTAACCTGGAGACCAGTCCCTCTTCTTCACCCACTACTGTGTGTGGCATTGTCCAGGTCCCTATTTACCACTTCAGCTTCAGAAGACTTACCCTCTTCCTGACCAGGCCATTTTTTGCCATAAGGCACTGAGTTACTTAACCACTTCAGTCCCAGACCAATTAACAGCCTAAGGGCCAGAGGTCTTTTTACAATTTCGCACTGCACTGCTTTAACTGGTAATTGCGCGGTCATGCAATGTTGTACCCAAACAAAATTTGCGTCCTTTTCTTCCCACAAATAGAGCTTTCTTTTGATGGTATTTGATTGCCTCTGCGATTTTTATTTTTTGCGATATAAATGGAAAAAGACCGAAAATTTGGAGAAAAAATTTTATTTTCTACTTTTTGTTATAAGAAAAATCGAATAAACTCAATTTTAGTCATACATTTAGGGCAAAATGTATTCAGCCACATGTCTTTAGTAAAAAAAATGTCAATAAGCGTATATTTATTGGTTTGCGCAAAAGTTATAGCGTCTACAAACTAGAGTACATTTTTGGGAGTCTAGCTGCGTACGGCACCCCGAAAACCAATCACTGCCTTCAGGGTTTCTTAAGCCGCGTACACACGTAGCCGTCTGTCCGACGTACTTAATCTGGCGGACTTCCCGCCAGACTGTCCGTCGGACTTTCCGAACGGGCTACTTACCCACACACGGCACTTTTTCAGTGGACTAATACTTTTGAAATGAACGGACTCGCCCACACACGCGGAGGAAAGTCCGCTCATTTCGAGCGCGTCACCAGGTAGGCGGGGCCCGCAAAGGATACGTCGCTGGCCCCGCCGCCTGGTATGGACTTAAAGGGGAACCCCAACGCCGAAAAAAATCGGCGTGGGGGTCCCCCCAGGTCCACATCAGACCCTTGTCCGAGCACGCTACCTGGCCAGCCAGGAAAGGGGGGGCGAGCGAGCGCCCCCCCTCCTGAGCCGTACCAGGCCGCATGCCCTCAACATGGGGGTACCTTGGGGAAGGGGGGGCCCCCGCGGACCCCCCACCCCAAAGCACCTTGTCCCCATGTTGATGAGGACAAGGGCCTCTTCCCGACAACACTGGCCGTTGGTTGTCGGGGTCTGCAGGCAGGGGGCTTATCGGAATCCGGGAGCCCCCTTTAATAAGGGGGCCCCCGGATACTGGCCCCCCACCCTATGTGAATGAGTATGGGGTACAATGTACCCCTACCCATTCACCTGTAAAATAAAGTACAAAAAAACACAACACACAAGATAAAATAGTTTATTGCACAGCTCCGGGGGTCTTCCGTCTTCGGGGGTCTTCTCGCCAGACTCCTCCGCTATCTTCTTGTAGCTCTTTTGCTAGCGGAGGAGCCCGGCTTTCTTCCTCGCCGCCGGCCTCTTCTTCCGACTTCGGGGGTCTTGTCCCAATCTTTGGTTCTTCTGCCGGCCCACCGCGCTTTCTTCTAGCTCTTTTACAGGCGGTGGCCCGGTCTTCTGCCGCCGCCGCCTTCCGTTCTTCTCTCCTTCTCTTCTTCTTCTTCTTCTTCTTCAGATGTTGCCTCGCCGAGTCCTCCGCTCACAATGACGGGGACCGGGCACGCGGCGACTTATATACGGACAAGGGGCGGGGTCTTCGGTTGATGTCACATGGGTTGATGTCACATTGTGACCCCGCCCCCTTACGATGTCACAGTCCCGGAGGATGCTGGGGCTGTCGCCATGTGACATCAACCCATGTGACATCAACCCATGTGACATCAACCCATGTGACATCAACCGAAGACCCCACCCCTTGTCCCTATATAAGTCGCCGCATGCCCGGTCCCCGTCATTGTGAGCGGAGGACTCGGCGAGGCAACATCTGAAGAAGAAGAGGAAGAGAAGGACAGAAGAACGGAAGACGGCGGCGGCAGAAGACCGGAGAGGGGGACAAGACCCCCGAAGTCGGAAGAAGAGGCCGGCGGCGAGGAAGAAAGCCGGGCTCCTCAGCTAGCAAAAGAGCTACAAGAAGATAGCGGAGGAGTCCGGCGAGAAGACCCCTGAAGACGGAAGCCCCCCGGAGCTGTGCAATAAACTATTTTAACCCTTGTGTGTTGTGTTTTTTTTGTACTTTATTTTACAGGTGAATGGGTAGGGGTATTGTACCCCATACTCATTCCAATAGGGTGGGGGGCCGGTATCCGGGGGCCCCCTTATTAAAGGGGGCTCCCGGATTCTGATAAGCCCCCCGCCCGCAGACCCCGACAACAAACGGCCAGGGTTGTCGGGAAGAGGCCCTTGTCCTCATCAACATGGGGACAAGGTGCTTTGGGGTGGGGGGGCAGCGCGGCCCCCCTTACCCAAGGCACCCCCCATGTTGAGGGTACGCGGCCTGGTACGGCTCAGGAGGGGGGGGGCGCTCGCTCGTCCCCCCTTTCCTGGCCAGCCGGGTAGCGTGCTCGGACAAGGGTCTGATGTGGACTTGGGGGGAGCCCCCACGTCGATTTTTTTTGGCGTTGGGATTCCCCTTTAAGTCCATACCAGGCGGCGGGTCCAGCAACTTATCCTTCGCGGGCCCCGCCTACCTGGAGACCCGCTCGAAATGAGCGGACTTTTCTCCGGGCGGGAAAAGTCCATTCATTTCAAAAGTACGGCGGACTGGCACACACACGGCCGGATTGTCCGCCGAAATGCGAGTCCGGCGGGAAGATTAAAACTACTTTCTAAGTCCGCCGTACTTTCGGGTCAAAAAAGTATGCCAGAGGCTACACACGGGGGGATTGTCCGGTGGACTTCAGTTTGCCGGACTTTTCCACCCGCTTGTTTGATCGTGTGTACGCGGCATAAGGGTGCAAATTTTTGATTTCACTCCTCACTACCTATCACAGTTTCGAAGGCCATAAAATGCCAAAATAGCACAAAACCCCCCCAAATGACCCCATTTTGGAAAGTAGACACCCCAAGCTATTTACTGAGAGGCATGTTGAGTCCATGAAATATTTTATATTCTGCCACAAGTTGCAGGAATTTTACAATTTTTTTTTTTTTTTGCACAAAGTTGTCACTAAATGATATATTGCTCACACATGCTATGGGCATAAGTCAAAGTACACCCCAAAATAAATTCTGCTGCTTCTCCTGAGTACGGGGATACCACATGTGGGGGACTTTTTGGGAGCCTAGCCACGTACGGGACCCCGAAAACCAAGCACTGCCTTCCGGATTTAAATATAAAATGCTACCAAAAAAAACTGTTAGCGATCGGAGGGATCAGGCCTGACTCTGCGATCGCTGCAGTTATGTGTTTAGTGATTTGTAAGTGACAGTGATCGATCGATACTGCACTTGGGTGGGCTGGGCAGAGGGGCAAAACGCAGGTGCCAGCAGGTATCTGGGCTGATCCCGCTAACAATGCGTTTTTTTTGGAACCCTAAACTGCTGGGGATGCTAGTATAGATCTGATCAGATCAGATATTGATCTGTTCAGATTCTATACCACTACGGGAGGTTTATGCTTTGCGTGTGGGTGTTAGCGGTACTGGCACTAACCTAGCGCTGCCTGGGGCGACGCAGACCCTGACCCTAAAACCTAATTGATATCACCCGCCGGGTGATCAGGGGGTTAAACCTTTATTGGGTAATAAATGGTGGGTGCCCTGATGCTATAAAAAGCAAACTAACCAGAGTCACCCGTAACACTTATACGGTGATCACTGGTGAAAGGGTTAACTAGGGGCAATCAGGGGGTTAAAACCATTATTGGGTAGTATATCGGGGTACCTAGCGCTATAAAAACCTGGCGGTGAACCTAAAAAAATAACTAGCTACCTAGCGGCACTAGTGACACTAATGCAGCGATCAGAAAAACGATCGCTTAGTGACACTGGCAAAAGGGGGTGAAAGGGTTAACTAGGGGCAATCAGGGGGTTAAAACCATTATTGGGTAGTATATCGGGGTACCTAGCGCTATAAAAACCTGGCGGTAAACCTAAAAAAATAACTAGCTACCTAGCGACACTAGCGACACTAATGCAGCGATCAGAAAAATGATCGCTTAGTGACACTGGCAAAGGGGTGAAAGGGTTAACTAGGGGTAATCAGGGGGTTAAAACCATTATTGGGTAGTGTATCGGGGTACCTAGCGCTATAAAAACCTGGCGGTGAACCTAAAAAAATAACTAGCTACCTAGCGACACTAATGCAGCGATCAGAAAAATGATCGCTTAGTGACACTGGCAAAAGGGGGTGAAAGGGTTAACTCTAGGGGCAATCAGGGGGTTAAACCTTTATTAGGGGGTGGTAGGGGGCTACCCTGGACCTAACACTAACTACCCTGACAGTTTTTACTTTTACAACTGACACTGAATGCAGTGATCAGTAAATAAATGATCACTGCAATCAGTGACACTGTGACTGGGGGGGGGGGATCGAGGGGGGTTTGTGTGCCTGTGTGTGCCTACATGTCAGTGTAGTGTTGGTGCACACTTACTTTCTGTCTTCTTCTCGTAGTCCGGTCAAAAAGATCGCCCCGAGGAGAATGACATCACTTCCTCCCTGCCTGTGTATACAATACACAGTGGGAGGAAGCTTCTCATTCGCCAGGAGCGATCGAGAGGGGATGGCCAGAAACCAACGGCCATCCCCTCATCCCGGATTGCTCCTGAAGCGAAACGGACCGCCGTATCCAGCGGGAGGGGGTCCGATCGGACCCCCCACCCGCTGGAAGGCAAGCACGTACATGTACGTGCTTGTGCCTGTACATGCCATTGCAATGACGTACATTGGCAATACGGCGGTCCTTAAGTGGTTAAACTGACAATTGGGCGGTCGTCTGACGTACCCAAATAAAATGTATGTCCTTTTTTTCACAAAAATAGAGCTCTCTTTTGGTGGTATTTGATCACCTCCTTCGGTTTTTATTTTGTGTGCTATAAACAAAAAAAGACTGACAATTATGAAAAAAAAATAAAAAATATTTTACTTTCTGCTCCAAAACATCCAATAATTTTTTTTTTTTTAACTCTAATTTTCATAAATTTAGGCCAATATGTATTCTGCTACATGTTTTTTGTAAAAAATCCCAGTAAGCGTATATTGATTGGTTTATGCAAAAGTTATAATGTCTACAAACTATGGGTTATATTTATGGAATTTTTATTTGCTTTTATTAGTAATGGCGGTGATCAGTGGGACTGCCACATTGCAGGGAACAAATCTGACACTAAGTGACACTTTTTGGGGACCAGTGACATTATTACAGTGAGAAGGGGGACATCTGGGGCAATCAAAGGATTAAATTTGTTCCCTGGGAGTGCTTACTAGCTGTGTGGGGGGTGCTTTGGCTGTGAGAAGACAGAGATCCATGATCCTGCTTAGCAGAAACACAGGATCTCTGTCTCCCCTACTAGCAGACTGCCGTTCTGCCTCTCCTGTAAACGATCAGTGGGTCCGGGCGGACATCGGATCCGCTGATTGTGTCCAAATACAGCGGGAGCGGGTCGCCAGCAGCGTAAACATGTGCCCCAGACTGGTCCCGCTCCCGGTTATATAGAGATGGTGTCCTTGTTATAGAGACGATCCTTGTTATAAAGAGGCAGTCCTTATTAAATAGAGACAGTCCTTGTTATATAGACTAGACATGTGTGATTCGTTTCGTACGAATCTCAAATTCGTACGAATTTCCCAAAATTCGTACATTCGGGAGGATCCGAAATACGAATTGCCGCGCGTCCGAATTCTGTACGGAATACAAACTTTTCTTTACGAATTCCATATTTCAGATCAGTTGTCGTCGAATCGACGACGACTTCAAGCGTTTTTTGCTGCGTTTTTTACAGCGATTCATTGCGTTTTTTACCGCGTTTTCAGTCATTATGCTTATTATGACTTGCAGAAGACTTCTGTAATAGAAGTCAATGTAAGTTGCCTGAAGACATTAGTGAAGTACTTTCCTCCTCTCTGGGCAGGCTGCCAAGAAAAGATCAAAGTGATACAATGTTTCTACTTCAATGGGCTCATAATAAGCAGCCCCAGGAGGAAGTCAGCACAGCACAGGGATGGTGAACTTTACAAACCTACAGGTCATATTTGCAGCCACAAAAAAATTACTAGCTGTGCACACATAGTCCCACCACATGGCCAATGACATAACACATGTATGAGGTGAATCTGGGATCGACAACTATAAGCATTCTTTTTTTATATGTGAAATTCTGAAAATTCAGGAATCTTGAGACAATGGAGGCAAGGGAAGGTCAGGGTAGGCAAAGAAGAGGGTGCAGGAGATGATCACCAGCACCAGCACCGTGATATAGAGCACTGACACCTGCACCGTGATAGAGTGATCTGACACCAGCATCGTGACATAACACATGTATGAGGTGAATCTGGGATCGACAACTACAAGCATTCTTTTTTTATATGTGAAATTCTGAAAATTCAGGAATCTTGAGACAATGGAGGCGAGGGAAGGTGAGGGTAGGCAACGAAAAGGGTGCAGAAGATGATCACCACCACCAGCACCGTGATATAGAGCACTGACACCTGCACCGTGATAGAGTGATCTGACACCAGCACCGTGACATAACACATGTATGAGGTGAATCTGGGATCGACAACTACAAGCATTCTTTTTTTATATGTGAAATTCTGAAAATTCAGGAATCTTGAGATAATGGAGGCGAGGGAAGGTCAGGGTAGGCAAAGAAGAGGGTGCAGGAGATGATCACCAGCACCGTGATATAGAGCACTGACACCTGCACAGTGATCATGCTCATTATGAGGGGCTCCCACCATCCCTGTGCTGTGCTGACTTCCTCCTGGGGCTGCTTATTATGAGGGGCTCCCACCATCCCTGTGCTATGCTGACTTCCTCCTGGGGCTGCTTACTATGAGGGGCTCCCACCATCCCTGTGCTATGCTGACTTACTCCTGGGGCTGCTTATTATGAGGGGCTCTCACCATCCCTGTGCTATGCTGACTTACTCCTGGGGCTGTACCGTTCTCTGCTGTGCATATTATGAGGGGCTCCCACCATCCCTGTGCTATGCTCATAATGAGGGGCTCCCACATCCCTGTGCTGTGCTGACTTCCTCCTGGGGCTGCTTATTATGAGGGGCTCCCACCATCTCTGTGCTATGCTGACTTCCTCCTGGGGCTGCTTACGGGTGCAGGTGTCAGTGCTGTATATCACGGTGCTGGTGTCAGTGCTTTATGTCACGCTGCTGATGTCAGTGCTCTCTATCACAGTGCTGGTGTCAGATCACTCTATCACGGTGCAGGTGTCATTGCTGTATGTCACGCTGCTGATGTCAGTGCTCTCTATCACGGTGCTGGTGTCAGATCACTCTATCTTTTCTTGGCAGCCTGCCCAGAGAGGAGGAAAGTCCTTTACTGATGTCTTCAGGCAACTTACATTGACTTCTATTACAGAAGTCTTCTGCAAGTCATAATAAGCATAATGACTGAAAAACGCGGTAAAAAACGCAGCGAATCGCGGTAAAAAACGCTGCTTCTGCAAGTCATAACAAGCATAATGAGCAATGTTTTTGCCTTTAAATTCATCGTAAAGAACGTTTGTACACGTTAACAAACCTAATGACAATTCGTATTTCGTACGAAACAGAACGGAATTTCGGACACGAAATACGAAGTACGAATTAATTTTATTACGAATCGAAACGGAACAGAACGAAACAAATTTATTGACGGCGCCCATGTCTAATATAGACAGTCCTTGTTCTGCAGAGATGGTCCTTGTTCTGTAGAGATAGTAATTTTTTTTACTGATCGTGCTGAGGTTAATATGTGGTTGTGGCACAAAGCACATTTACAGGTGCAGGTGAGCCTGGGCTTTGTTTAACCACTAGGCGTCCGCGCTATAGCCGAAAAACAGCTACAGCACGGACTCCAATTGCCGGGAGGGCGTCCTATGAAAAAGTCCCACACATGTGGTATCGTAATACTCAGGAGGAGTAGCAGAATGTATTTTGTGGTGTTATTTGTGGTATACACATGCCACGTGAGAGAAATAACCTATTACAATGACAATTTTGTGGGGAAAAAAAATCTTAATTTTGCAAAGAATTGTGGGAAAAAATGTAATCATCAAAAAGCTCACCATGCATCTTACTAAATACCTTGGAATGTTTACTTTCAAAAAAGGGGTCATTTGGGGGTATTTGTACTTTCCTGGCTTGTTCGGATCGCAAGAAATGAATGAGATAGGCCACCAGTAAATAAGGTGTGATCATTTTTTTTATGATTTGCACCACAGCTTGTAGACTCTCTAACTTCCACAAAGCTCAAATCTATCTATATCCAATAATTTGGGTTATTTTATACCAAAGATATGTAGCAGCATAAATTGTGGCCAAAATTTATGAAGAAAAATTAATAATTTGCAAAAGTTTATCACAGAAACTAAGAAAAATTAGTTTTTTTTCAAAATTCTCTTTTCATTTATAGCGAAAAAAATAAAAAACCCAGAGGTGATAAAATACCACCAAAAGAAAGCTCTATTTGTATGAAAAAAAGGACAAAAAAAACATTTGGGTACAGTGTTACATGACTGAGTAATTGTCATTCAAAGTGTGAGAGCACCGAACGCTGAAAATTGGTCTGGTCACAAGCGGGGTTTAAGTGCCCAGTTGTCAAGAGGTTAACTATGCCCAATAAGCCCCTCCCATTTGTTATTGCAATCTAGCCACACCCATTACATCTCTCCTTTCTTTTCAACCCCAGGTAGATAAGGGACCCTTGCAGTTCTCCCTCCCCCCTCCTCCCAACAGGGGGATGGTGTGTGACTAGAGCAGGTGATCAGTGCAGCAAGTGGGGGAAGAAACTAGAACGAATCTTTTGTGGCTCTCACTGCAGCAGCTGAAAGACGACACCTCCTGCTTTAGCTGCTGCAGTGAGAGCCACAAAAGATCGGTTCCAGTTATTTCCCTTTGCTTGGGTGTGACTTGAGTGTGGGCGGGGACACAAGGGGCCCTATGATCTCCATTTATCCGGGGGCTTAGTTGTCAGTCCACTCCTGGCTAGCTTTATACAGGACAGGTGATGTAAACCTGCATACTCTGTCCTGTGATGCTGAACTGTATACTCTGTCCTCTCATTCTGGGGCTGTATACTCCTGACACTATGGATGGAAGCAAGTGGAATACAGGGAACGGAGTGGGTGGATTCTATAAGGGGTGGGCTTATAAGAAGTGGGAGGGGTCAAAAAGGAATGGCGGGGTTTGGTGCCCCCCATCTTAAAACTACACCAGCTGCCACTGGTTTGATCCTTACCTGCTTATCTGGCTTGCTCACCTTCTCATGGGGCAATCCTGAGGACTGCAATCTGGTACTAACACACAGAAAAATCCATCTCCATCATCAGGAACTCTGGTGAAACCCAGCTGAGACTCTGCACCTCAGGTGAGCCCACGTCATCCACCACGGTGACTGCCTGTGTACCTATCCTGCTGGTCGGTGGTAATTCCGTTACTGTACTGAATATTACCCAAGTTTCTTAAAGTATACAGCAGTGGTGTACGTAGCACATCTGGCACCTGGAGCCCATAATCCCCGAGTACAGACTGACCTCCTCAACATAGACCTTCAGTACAGACGGAACCCCCAGTGCAAACCCTTTGGTGTCCATTCACACTCCAACGACTTGGGATCCGACTTGTCAGCCCTCAAGACACTTGACATTGGGAATTACATTATTGTCAATGAGAGCTGTCTTAATGTACACTACTGAAGTCGCTCTGACTTCAGAAAAGGTTTCTGTACTACTTCAAGGCAACTTCTAGGCGACTTGTACCATAGAGTTGAATGGAAGTTGCCTCCAAGTCGAATCTCCATCTATATCCCAGAGAGCTGATTATTCTGTGATTGGCCACAGCATAAGTCGCCTGTCCTGTAGGCAACTTTAAGTTGTGTTGTAAGTTGCTTAAAGTCACGCTGAAGTCGGGTTGCCCCTGTGTGAACCGAGCCTTAGTACAGACAACTCTCTCCCCCTCCCAGCACAGACCCTTCAGTATAGACTGACCCCCTAACATTCCTAAATCCCCCTCCCAGCCCACCCCCTAGTAGAGACTCCATAGTATAGACCAGACGTGTAATTTGTTTCATTACGAATCAAAATTCCTTATTAGGAAATTTCAATGTATTCGAACTGGCGAATCACAGTAGTAACGAATTTCAACTCATCCAAAATAAATGGTGAATTAATTATCTGAATTTAAAAAAGAATTTGAATTTGAAAAAGATTTTGAATTTGAAATGGAAACATATTGCAATAAATACACTAAGGTATACAAGTAAAGTACAATGATAATTCCTACTTTGGCTGCTTTATAGAATAGAATAGAAAAACTGAATAGAATATTCTGTTATATTCTATTTTCTATGCATTCTATTCTATAAAGCAGCCTAAGTAGGAATCATCATCTCATTTCACTTTTATACCTTGCTGTATTTATTGCTATATGTTTGCATTTTGAATTTGAATTCATTTTCAAATTCATTTTTAGTTCAATCTTATTTTATTAAGAAAGGAGAGGTGTACATTACATATGTGTATCATACATTGACATAAAGGTAGAAATAGACATTTCAATATTGGCACCATAACGTCACATTGTATAAAGAATTTGTTACCCTGTTTCCCCTCAAATAAGACCTAGCGTGATTGTCAGTGTTGGCTGCAATATAAGCCATACCCCGAAAATAAGCCCTACCCTGCAAATAAGACCTACACGGACTTTAACTATTTGGGCCTTTTTTGGGGGTAGGGCTTATATTCCAGCCATCACCGACAATCACGCTAGGTCTTATTTTCGGGGAAACAGGGTAGCTTCAACAGGATTAATTTAGTATATAAGCCTGTGTAGCCATAGCATCTATCAAGACATATTGAGAGTCTGTGAGCACCACTATCCACTCAATGAGCAGTGCCCATACATTATAAATATGCTAGGGCTTTTGTTATTGTGCTAAACACCATTTCTCGTAGGGTGGAACTCTGTGGGTCACAGGGTTCCCGTCTGTCGAATCTAGAGATTATGGTTCGAGTGTTCATGTATCGTTGCTTCATGTAAAGAGAGGGGGGAGTGATGGTGAAAATAGAGGGTTCAAAGCAATAAGGTAAGTAGATACTGAGAAGGAGACATTCCACTTAAGTCAGACAGATGTGATTAGTTAGAGTCCTCTGTTGCCCATGGAATAAATGTATCGAAACATAGACCATGGGGTCCAGGTCTTGGAGAATTGTTCCTCTTTACCCGATTTCTGCGACAACATTTGTTCCAAGCTATTAATTCGGTCCACCTCAGTTGCCCATTCCCCCAGGGAAGGCATGTCCGTCAACCTCCAGTATCTGGGCAGAACCGTTCTAGCTGCTGCTAGAAAGTGGCGAAGAACGGTAAATCGTTTTTTTGACCGATTTAAGCGGTCCAGGGAACATAGATAGCAGAACTACCTCAGGAGAGAGTGTAAGCGAGGTCGGCATAAGTCTGTAGTACAGTTACAATTCATTTTTGACTAAAAAATAAAGAATATATGAAATGAATCGAAATATACAAAGCGAATTCAAAAAACGAATCATTCTAACATAACGAATATGACAAAAGTGATTAACTTAATGAACAAATCCGAAATGAAACATATTTTTCCATCATGCACATCTTTAGTATAGACACCCCCCCCCCCCCCACTACAGAAACCTCAGTATAGACTCCCTCACCCAGTAAAGAACCCTCAGTACAGGCCCCCCCCCCCTCCCCGGTAAAGAACCCTCAGTACAAACTCCCCCCCCCCCCCCCCCCAAGGTAAAGAACCCTTAGTACAGATCTCCCATCTCCCTAAACTCATTTCCCAGACACCATATGTATAAGGAGTCCAGAGTGAGAAGTTTTCCACTCAGCTCTGTCATATGAACAGAGCCGGGAGGTCACTGAAGCAAAAAAACAAAACATAACATGCGTTGTCCTTCTATGTGCTCCTTGCTGACAAATAGGTTGGGGTCGTTTCAATTTGTTTGTACTGTAAGTCACTGAAGCATCAGGTCTCTAATGTAAATAAACTAAAATATGGCACAAAAAGTGAGCTATAGTATGTGTTCCAGAAATAAGAATAAAGTTTATTTCAACATGGGTAGAAACAAAGGTCTATTAAAGTCCTTTCAGATACATCAAGGGTTAACTTTGCAATACAGTCCGATAATATACCGTGCTATCAATACCTGAATTGAGTGACTGCTAGCACTACAACTTCGACAACCGTTGTGTGAAATTAAAAAAAGGAGAAAAAAGTACTGTGCTATGAATCATGATATAAAGTGGCTTGTACCAATTAACCCTGTTATGGTGCCATGTAACAATAGAATGAAATACTGTGTATCACATAGATAAATCCAAATTATAAAGTCCACACGTGTTTATTCAGTGACATTATGTAAGTCAGTCCATATAGGTGGAAACCACAGGTGTATTACACTTCAGTGTTGATAGAAGATAACCTTGCAAATCCAACCCAGAAATCACCCTAGTGTAAATAGCTGCCACCAATGCAGAAGATTGAATGTGCTTAACAGACTACATGGACTCCAAGCAGGCAGCAGGAGAATAAGCTCTCCCAAACTTAATGCTGTGTGATAGGGCAACCCTTACGATTTCACATCAGTCAGTGGAAACTTCTCTTTCAATCCAGGTCAACCATCATCATAAATACGAAAGAAACCTCCACATGGTATAAAACCGTTTATGTAACATTTATTGAAAAGGAATGAAACACTTACATTCCATATGAAAAAACAGGCATTTCACCTCATAATCCAATAGAAAGGGTTATATATATGTAGACCGCAGTGTTTGGATGAGCCTCAACCCGGCATGTTTCGTCTAAAGACATCATCTGGGGTTTTTGTGCTCCATCTTACACTGCGTTTATATAAGGGTGGTAGTCTATATTTTCATACAGAACCTGTGTGAACCAATCAATCGTGCTTGTGATCCCAGAGGGGACTTCCAAGATGGTGTTGGGCTTGCGTATCATGCCTCGCTTTGATCCAAACATCTGCGCATGCGCCATTCCAAGCCTCTGTCTGGTAATGAATCAGAAGGCTGCTCATACATCAGAACATCCACTCCAGAACTACCTGTGCAGGCTGACTCAGCCCACAAGACCCGGATATGATCATATGCATTCTGGAGCTCCTATTCAAGTGAATAGTATACCATAGGGCAGTAAACAAATACTATGTATTACTGGAACACACGTTGATCGGATTTCATAATAGATGGAATCTACCTGTTATCATATGTTACATATGTGGAGACAATTAATGTATATTGACCAACTTGTAAAAAGGGAACATAAAATGTATAAACATATCAAAACTTAAAAACTATAATTAAAGCCTTGTATGTTAATCTTGGAATTACCAGTGTTAGTTGATTAATTATCATGATATTGCATAATAATTAATGATAAAGAGTCTCAATACCCTCATTGTTAAGCCTAAGGGTTAACTCTGTCCCATGCCCTGCAGTGTTTCTTAGCCTTTTCTCAGTCAAGGCACCCTTTTAAATTCTGCACAATCTCAAGGCACCCCATTATAAAATATAAAAAAATTAAACAAATAGTTTTACATAGTTCAGCAACATCTACACATGTAGGACAACCAACATTAGAGGTGACTTATTCTCCAAAAGCCAATACACCTTATCATTTTAGTGTTTCTCTTCCCTTTCAGTCACCCCCCCCCCCCTCCCCCCACTCAGCTAATGTGATTCCACTGCGGACGAAGATGGTCAGGGGAGGGGCAAAAAAAAATTCTGTGCATGGGCCTGACATCCTTCTTTTTGATCAATGACATCATTGGTTGTTACATAGCTCCCAACTGGCCCCCGATTTTGAGGGACTGTCCCTGATTTGGAGCAAAGTCCATCTCTTCCTCTTTCCTCCTCATTTATCCTTCATTTTTGTCTGATCTGTATAATTGTATATAAAATGCACTATTTATCTATCAAAAGTGTTTTCCAGTGCTAAACCTTTCATCCAAAATATCTACCCCTCATGATATCCTCTAGGGACAGATACACCCAGCTTAGGTTTATTCACCAAGCTTACTACTCCCCGGATTGTCTGGCCAGAATTTACCCTAACAGAACTGGTATGTGCCCTAAATGTGGTTTGACCTCTGGCACTTTTTTTCATATTGTATGGTCCTGTGTGTACTTACAGGCCTTCTGGGGGGGGGGGGGCATCGGAGATCAGCTCTATAGGCCGAATTCATGTCTCCTGTGAGCCACTACCCCTTTTATTGGGAATTGTAGACACGCTCCCAACATCGCAGGCTAAAAAACAATTTGTATTCTATTCAGCCTTCTATGCTAGGAAAGCTATCCTACTTAAATGGCAGGACCCTAGTCCCCCAACCGTTTCTCAGTGGAAAGCCCTGATTGATGCGGCCTTGCTGCTCTATAAATTGATGTACCTAGGAAGGAACTGTCCCAAAAAATTTGATAAGGTATGGGGCTCCTGGACCAAAGAGAGACCACTTCCTTAGTCCATAAGCTTTAGACGGTACAAGCACCTCTAGATAGTAAGGGGGTGGTGGTAGGGAGGGCCGGGGAATTTGTTTGCCCTTCTAACATTAAATGGGGATGGCTTGTGTTCGGTATAAACGAAGGTATCCCACCTGTGATGTTGTGTACTCCACGAACCTCACTCTCTGAATGTAATTCTGGTTTGACAGGGACACTACCTGAATATATGTTGTACTATGATATGTTGATATGATGCTTAGCCCAGACTGGACTTTTCTGTTTTAACAATTTCCATGATTTACTGCTGTGAACTGCCATAATGATCACTGCTGAGATTGTACCACTGTTCTGACATGTACTATACAAATTTAATAAAATTTTATGTTAAAAAAAAACCTTTCATCCAATTTCTAAATTGCTGCATTTGGTAACTTCCAAAGCCAATATAAAGGAATAGTAGTGGTAAAAAAGCACTTGTGGGTGTAACCAATATTTTTTTTTTGCAGAACTCTCCTTTAAGGGGGTGTGGCAGGGGATGTGTCCTATACCTACATACTTTTGCTCATAGGTGTCCCTTGTTCCCATTTCAGAAATTTGGGAGGTATGTAGTTAGGATTCCGGCAGCTAGAAGATTGTAATGGTGCACAATGAAAACCTGTGGCTTTGTGTAACTGAAAGGCAGGTTTTATCCACCCACTGCCAATTTTGGGGCAATTTTAAGGCATTATGCCAAGGCACCCCTGAAGAAATCTGAAGGCACCCTGGTTGAAAAGGGCTGCTGTAAGGCAGTACATTCTTTTTGAATGGACTTCCAAACCACCACAACTTTTTATTGAACCTGCAGTTTTTTGTTACTACAGCACACCACATCTCTCAGTCAGATGATTCACAAGTCTGCATTGTGGTGTGCCAAAACACGTCTTGGTGTGCTTGCAAGTTGTGTTAGGGTTCCATCAAAATAAATTTCACCTTAGCACCGTAGTCTGTTTTGTGTGTTGCTGGAAAATACATGTTTCAGGGCCGTCTTTATTATTGATTAGATCCTGGGCAAACATTTTCTTGGGCCTTCCCAAATTGACTTATCAACTATTTGTGGGCTCAAGGGGCAGCTGCTTTGGGCCCCAGAACAATGACTGGGCCCGATGCAGATGCCCCTTTTGCCCTATGTTAATCACCTCAATACCAGGCACTTACACCTCCCTCCTGCCCAGACCAATTTTCAGCTTTCAGTGCTCTCACATTTTGAATGACAATTACTCAGTCATGCAACACTTTACCCATTTTAAATTTGCGTCCTTTTTTTCACACAAATAGAGCTTTCTTTTAGTGGTATTTAATCAGTAGTGGGTTTTTTATTTTTTGTGCTATAAATAAAAAAAGACTGTAAATTTTGTGAAAAAAATACCTTTTTCTTTGTTTCTGTCATAAAATTTTGCAAATTAGTAATTTTCCTTCATAAATTTTGGCCAAAATGTATTCTGCTACATAACTTTGGTAAAAATAGCCCAAATTAGTGTATATTATTTGGTCTTTGTGAAAGTTATAGAGTCTACAAAGTATGGTGCCAATCACTGAAAATTGATCACATGTGATCAGGCCTTCAGTACATCGGGTGTATCTCAATTCTTGAGAAACTAACAAGTCAGGAAAGTACAAATACCCCCCAAATGACCCCTTTTTAGAAAGTAGACATTCCAATGTATTAAGTAAGTAGCATGGTGAGTTTTTTTAAGTTGTAATTTTTTCCCACAATTCTTTGCAAGATGAAGATTTTTTTTTTTTTTTTTTTACAAAATTGTCATATTATCTCATATTATCAGGTTATTTCTCACATACAGCATATGCATACAACAAATTACACCCCAAAATACATTCTGGTACTCTTTCCGATTATGGCAATACCATATGTGTCAGACTTTTACACAGCCTGGCCACATACAAAGGCCCAACATTGAAGTAACACCTTCAGGCATTCTACGAGCATAAATTACATCTCATTTCTCAACCATCTATTACAATTTTGAACGCCCTGGAGCACCAGGACAATGGAATTGCCTACATAATGACCACGTTTTGGAAAGCAAACACCACAACGCATAATCTATGGGGCATAATGAGTCTTTTGAATGGTTCTTTTTTTTCCAGATGTTTTTGGAAAATGTGGAAGAAAATGAAAACACATTTTTTTAAACAAAGTTGTCAATTTATAAGATATTTCTAAGACATAGCATGTATATAGCAAAAATGACACCCCAAAATAAATTCTGCTACTCTTCCTGAGTATGGCGATACCACATGTGTGAGACTTTTATACAGCCTGACCACATACAGAGGCCCAACATTAAAGTAGTACCTTCAGGCATTCTAGGAGCATAAATTACACATCTAATTTCATTCCTACCTTTCATACTTGAGCACCAGGACAGCAAAGCAAACACCCCAACATATATTCTATGAGACATGGGCTGAAGATATGAGAGTAAAAGTATTCTCGCGCCTACCAATGTGTCCTAAAACTAGTGGGGTTGCAGCAAAACACCGGCAGGGGTATACACCCTCCCCAGATTAAGTGATAGTGATTAAGAAATGGTGTTGCGCTCCGACTACTTAGATCTAATTAAATTAACATGTACTCAAGTGACAACCAAAACAGAAATAAACTAAAATGTGAAACTGCATGTTTAAATAAGCTCAGACAATGTGCATAAATATTAAAGTGCAATAAACCAGGTCACATTGTGCGCTTGACAAAAAACTTGATATGAAAAATCCTCTATAGATGACAGTGAGATGATATTAAGTATATATCCAAATATATAAATGATATGAAAAAAAAAAAAAAAAAAAAAAAAAAAAAAAAAAAAAAAAAAAAAAAATAAAAAAAAAAAAAAAAAAAAAAAAAAAAAAACACAACTGAGTGTCGTTATAAAAGTGCAAAACAGATCAAAGAATACACAAAATACTAATAATCCATGTGTAGTGTATCACGTGTCTGAACAAAATACTAATAGTCCATAAGCAGTGAAATGTGTGTTTGAGCAAAAATTCCAAAAACAAAAATAAGGTGAACTATAGTTATATGGAGAGCATATCCATTTAGTGATAAAATGCGTCCATTTGATGATCAACAAGGCAGTATCCTGCGTGCTCCAAAAGCAGGGGGTGGATTCCACCAGTGCTCCTATGCGTATAATATCCTCACACTAGGTGCAGTAATTACCTTACCTTACTGCTGTAAGGTAAACAGCATTTCCAAAGTGACGCTTGTTGTCCAATGTAGGTTCAGTAGGTGATGTAATCCTGGACTCTCATTCACCATGGGCACGTTGTAACATGCAGAGAAAGCAAGGGGAACACTCCAATAGTGAAGTACGTATTCACAATTTATTGGGTATAAAACGAAGGTAAGGTACTCACATTTAAAACAATAATAAAAGCACAACTTAAACGAACGCGTGTCACGTTCGCGCTTCCGGACGTCACTTCCGGTGTCCTTACTGGCCAATTGTGTTCCTACGCGTATCGTCAAATGACTTCATTTGACGATACGCGTAGGAACACAATTGGCCAGTAAGGACACCGGAAGTGACGTCCGGAAGCGCGAACGTGACACGCGTTCGTTTAAGTTGTGCTTTTATTATTGTTTTAAATGTGAGTACCTTACCTTCGTTTTATACCCAATAAATTGTGAATACGTACTTCACTATTGGAGTGTTCCCCTTGCTTTCTCTGCATGTTACAACGTGCCCATGGTGAATGAGAGTCCAGGATTACATCACCTACTGAACCTACATTGGACAACAAGCGTCACTTTGGAAATGCTGTTTACCTTACAGCAGTAAGGTAAGGTAATTACTGCACCTAGTGTGAGGATATTATACGCATAGGAGCACTGGTGGAATCCACCCCCTGCTTTTGGAGCACGCAGGATACTGCCTTGTTGATCATCAAATGGACGCATTTTATCACTAAATGGATATGCTCTCCATATAACTATAGTTCACCTTATTTTTGTTTTTGGAATTTTTGCTCAAACACACATTTCACTGCTTATGGACTATTAGTATTTTGTTCAGACACGTGATACACTACACATGGATTATTAGTATTTTGTGTATTCTTTGATCTGTTTTGCACTTTTATAACGACACTCAGTTGTGTTTTTTTTTTTTTTTTTTTTTTTTTTTTTTTTTTTTTTTTTTTTTTTTCATATCATTTATATATTTGGATATATACTTAATATCATCTCACTGTCATCTATAGAGGATTTTTCATATCAAGTTTTTTGTCAAGCGCACAATGTGACCTGGTTTATTGCACTTTAATATTTATGCACATTGTCTGAGCTTATTTAAACATGCAGTTTCACATTTTAGTTTATTTCTGTTTTGGTTGTCACTTGAGTACATGTTAATTTAATTAGATCTAAGTAGTCGGAGCGCAACACCATTTCTTAATCACTATGGGCTGAAGATAGGTACTCTGGTACTCTGATGGGCTGCAGATAGGTACTCGTGTACTCTGATGGGCTGGAGACAGGTACTCGGGTAAACTGATGAACTGCAGACAGGTACTCAGGTACTCTGATGGGCTGGTGACAGGTACTTGGTTACTCTGAAAAGAGAAGGTTGGGACTTTGACAAAGCATGCGATTTTGGAAGCAAAAAACAGAAGAGCAACAAAAATCAATAATATAAATTTATTAACTTATATATTAAATGTATAGCATAGGGCACAAAGATACACATTGTATGATCCATGATCCATCATAAATAGTAAATATATTGAAGTATTGTACATCAAAAACATCAATCCCACAGTTGGTACATCAAAAGCATTGGCCTTGTATATAGGCATATTGCACACAGTAAAAATCAATAGAATTAAGTAAAAACATTCCAGAGTTTAGTAAAACTGCATGTTTAAATGTAATTCGTAGTATTTGAAGCTCTACGCGTTTCGTGGCTATATTGCCACTCATCAGGAGCTGATAATGTGATGAATATCTGTGGGACAAGAAATGGTGTGCCGACAGTTAGTCAGGTTTGTATAATAAATGAGAAAAAAATGGAGGGAACAGAAACAATGTATCCAGAACGAGTACCCATACTCACGGGTCATGGAATGGCAAGAGGCGCAGCCACGGACAACGGAGGTAGCCGGGAGTGTCAACCGATACGGGAGCTGAGGCAGACAGAGCGTGCGTTATCGCGATGAGGCTGTGTACCATAAATATAAACCAAAAGTGATCATCACCCTACGATGAATACTTAAATATGTGAGTGTACACTTACACTCACATATTTAAGTATTCATCGTAGGGTGATGATCACTTTTGGTTTATATTTATGGTACACAGCCTCATCGCGATAACGCACGCTCTGTCTGCCTCAGCTCCCGTATCGGTTGACACTCCCGGCTACCTCCGTTGTCCGTGGCTGCGCCTCTTGCCATTCCATGACCCGTGAGTATGGGTACTCGTTCTGGATACATTGTTTCTGTTCCCTCCATTTTTTTCTCATTTATTATACAAACCTGACTAACTGTCGGCACACCATTTCTTGTCCCACAGATATTCATCACATTATCAGCTCCTGATGAGTGGCAATATAGCCACGAAACGCGTAGAGCTTCAAATACTACGAATTACATTTAAACATGCAGTTTTACTAAACTCTGGAATGTTTTTACTTAATTCTATTGATTTTTACTGTGTGCAATATGCCTATATACAAGGCCAATGCTTTTGATGTACCAACTGTGGGATTGATGTTTTTGATGTACAATACTTCAATATATTTACTATTTATGATGGATCATGGATCATACAATGTGTATCTTTGTGCCCTATGCTATACATTTAATATATAAGTTAATAAATTTATATTATTGATTTTTGTTGCTCTTCTGTTTTTTGCTTCCAAAATCGCATGCTTTGTCAAAGTCCCAACCTTCTCTTTTTACCGTGCCAATAGGGATGGAGGCTTTTCGGCCTCATTTAAAGTCCCAACATTTTTCTTGTAGTCTTGGTTACTCTGATGGGCTGGTGAGAGGTACTCGGGTACTCAGATGAACTGTGACAGATACCTTGATGGGTGGTGACAGGTCCTCTTTATTAGGGGGAGCAATCAGTGTGATTGGTGTACACTGTAGGCGGTAATGAGATATTATACCGCAATCTCCTTCTCACACACAATCGGTGTGTGAGGAGGAGACAGGGCCGCCATCAGGGGGGTACAGGCAGTACTCCTATAAGGGGCCCCAGTGTGCCTAGGGGCCCAGCCGGCCGGGCCCGCTCCTTCAGCAACAACACATGAATTTTATCTGTCAAGAGCCGGCCGGGCCCGCTATACAGAAGGAGAAGAGAGCTGTGGGACGTCAGTATATCTCCCCCGCTCGCCCCCTCCTTTCTCCTGTCAGCAGTGGAGAGAGAGAGCGGCTCTCGCCTGGTTCCCGCTTAGATGGTTGCCCGGTCTGTTTTCCTCCTGATTGGCCACAACGGAGCCAATCAAAAGAGACTAGGGTCTAGTGGAGCATCATGGGACATGCAGTCCCAGGAGATTGACTGTCACATTTTTGTGCACAGCCATCAGCCTTCAGCCCCCAGCATGCACTCTGCTGGGAGAGGGAGTCTGGAACCCAGGAAGAAACTGTGGGAGTGATTGAACAGGACACAGGGAAAAGAGAGGACTGTTCTGGGGGAAGCCAGAAAGGGAGCCACGCTGTAGCATTGCCATCAGAAAGAGGGCCACACTGTACCATTGAAATCAGATAGGGAGCCACGCTGTGCCCGTGCCATCAGAGAGGAAGGCACACTGTGCCCGTGCCATCAGAGAGGAAGCTACACTGTGCCCATGCCATCAGAGAGGGAGCCACGCTGTGCCTGTGCCATCAGAGAGGGAGCCACGCTGTGCCCGTGCCATCAGAAAGCAAGCAATCTGTGCCCGTGCCATCAGAGAGGAAGCCACGCTGTGCCCATGCCATCAGAGAGGGAGCCACGCTGTGCCCGTACCATCAGAGAGGGAGTCACGCTGTACCTGTGCCATCAGAGAGGAAGCCACGCTGTACCTGTGCCATCAGAGAGGAAGCCACACTGTACCTGTGCCATCAGAGAGGAAGCCACACTGTGCCCGTGCCATCAGAGAGGGAGCTACGCTGTGCCCGTCCCATCAGAGAGGGAGCTACGCTGTGCCCATGCCATCAGAGAGGGAGCCACACTGCCCACCACACCAGAGAGGGAGAAAAACTAAGCCACTACCATGGTACAGACATGCTACACTACTGCCCAGAGCTGGCCTGTGCAACCCAGAGTGAGCAAACGTCCAGCCGGAGGGATCACTGCTGCAGTTTCGCTGAGTCTGGTAAGAGGGCCTGTTGGCCATTATCCATTACAGCTCCTGGGGACTGAGCTATTAGGAATTGCCTAACCTGCTATCCCTCTAGGCCTTATTGACTGATGTAACACGTGCCAATGAGCTTCAATGCAGGACTGCCAGGCCAAAACAATAGGGGGGTGGTGACAAAATGTTTTGCTGCACCAGGTGACATCAACCCTAGTGACGCCACTGTCCCCTGTACTTTATATTTGTATTTTATTTAATATTCTTCTCCTTGGATGGAACACCTGAGGCTGCCAAGCTGGCATGATGGAGTTGCATTGTGAAAATGGATGAGGATGACTCTGGGTAGAGATGAGTTACATTGTGGAGAGCCTCTTCACTATGTACTGTAACTCTCGTCTCCATCAGAGTCATCCTCATCCATTTTCACAATGCAACTCCATCTTCATCCCCACCCAACATCACCAATCCCTCTCTCCACAATGTATCCCCATCCACACCCAGCATCGCCCATCCCTCTCCAGGATGCTGGTTGTGGATGGGGATAAAGGTATTGTGCTTTAGTCAGTCAAGAGTTGTTAAATTGATTGATTCATATATCACACCACACCCCACCAAAGGACTTGGTGGGATGGCCCGTGGACGGATTTGGTGGAATGGCCAGTGGGTGGTCTTGGTGGAACGGCCAGTGGGCGGGCCCTGGGGAATGTTGGTGGTCAAGCCCCGGGGGGGCCCCAGGCCTAAAGCTGTGTAAGGGGCCCCAAAATTTCTGATGGCTGCCCTGGGAGGAGAACCCGGTAACACCTCATTACCTCTCTGTGTTTACATTTGAGTTATTGGCTGTGAAAGGATCACAGCCGATCACGTGGTAAACAGCCGCCAGCCAATGGCTGTTTACCAGTGTCAGTGACGAGCAGTGTTCCCGGGAACACGCTGCCACAGACGTGCACATGCATCGTGCTCACAATCGCGAGCATGCGCTGTGCATAGTGAGGAGGTACCATCTGTGATCGCCCATGACTTCATCACGGCCAATCACATCGTAAACAGCCATGCTCAATGGCTGTTCACCCCCCTCGGTGGCAAGCGGTGTCTCCATGACATGCCGCCACCGAAGATACAGGGCTGCCCGCACGCGATCGCGCCCTGTTTAAATGGACAGACTTCATATGATGCCCGCCCAGAAAAAGAGCCGCGTGGCCTGGCTGTCATATGACGGCCGGCAGTGGAAAGTGGTTAAAGACTGGTTTCATACGTTGCTGCAACCCACAGGTCTGTATACAGGCTTAATGGTTTTCTCAAGAGAAAAATTTCTAAAGGACGCTAATTTCATTGATGAAAAATCGAGCATAAGCATATGCATGAACAGATGCTTAAAGCGGAGTTCCAGGCTTTTTATGCTTATTAAAAGTCAGCAGCTACAAAAAGTGTAGTTGCTGACTTTTACTAAACTGACACTTACCTGTTTCACGGTCCAGCTATCCGGCCAAACGGAGCGTTGCTTCTCTCCCCCTCCTCTCTGCCGGCGCCTCCATTGCCACTCTGGGCACCCAGCCATGACAGCTTTCGGCTTCACGGCCGGGCACGCACGGCTCATGTGCGAGTTGCGCTGCTCTCCTGGGGTGGACAGGCGATCTCCTGGGATTTGTCACATGTCCCAGGAGATTGCCTAGAGGGAAGGGGGCCGTCTAAGGCGAAAGGAGGAGTCGCCTTGGCGGTCCCTGGGCATAAGGAGGAAGTGGGACAGTATGTCCCCCTCCTAACAAAGCCCCCACTCCCCCCCCCAAAAAAAAATGACATGCCAAATGTGGCATGTAAGGGGACAAGGAGTGCTTAAAGCAGAAGTTCCATTTTTGGGTGGAACTCCGCTTTAACAGAAAAATATGTAAACAAAATGGGTTAAAATGTCTATGGAATGATCATGTTTAGCTGTGCAAATGTAAATAAGGCCTCATCTTATTGTCAAAAGCTTCCTTTGTTTTTGTTAACCAGTGTCGCACAGACTGTTCTACAATATAATAGAAGTATGTGGAAAGAAGCTACATAACTAAAAGATTTCTTATACATTTTTAGAGACGAATTTAAAAGAACAGCCACAGGCAATTCTGCATGTGCATAGAAGCACAGATTACAGGCATGACTCCCTTGATGAAGAATGCTCTACAATCTACATATAGAATACAGCCACAGGCAATGCTATGCATTCCAAGCAAAATCAAAATAAATATTCTAACTTTGAATGAAAATTATACTGCAAATGACGTGATGCAGTCAAGTTCTGTACCAGAAGCAGCTGGAACTGCTCTCTGCAGAGGCAATCACTGAAAAAGCTGTGCAGCAAAGCAGAAAACAGTGCAGATCGCCTGTTGGCCATGTTTTACCCCTACTCAAACACCATCAGGAGTAAAATGGTAAAGTCAGCCACACATATTACAATTAGATCATGTAATTCTGTGAACTTAGCTTGAACTGTACATAAATCTCAGTGTGTGTGTGGAGTCACTCATTACAATGATTACACCACACTGATTTTACAAAACAATAATTTGATAATCCAAAAAAATGAAGGCGTCCTAAACAAATTATGATGCACAGTGTGCAAATGTAGAATTTTACAATAGTGTTTTCCTGGCAGAATCCATAGCAGCCTACGTGTGGGCTTAACCAATGCTATAAGACCCCATACCCATAAATTTGTATTCACCGCTAGGGACTGCGTTCCTTTTTTGTCCTCCTCCAAGGACCTATATCTCGTTTGAAATATTTATAGTTTTTTATGATGTGGGTTTAACCACTTTCAGACCGGACCATTTTGCTGGTAAATGACCAGAGGTCTTTTTACAATTTGGCACTGCGCTGCTTTAACTGGTAATTGCGCGGTCATGCAATGTTGTACCCAAACAAAATTTGCGTCCTTTTCTTCCCACAAATAGAGCTTTCTTTTGATGGTATTTGATTGCCTCTGCGATTTTTTTTTTTTGCGATATAAATGGAAAAAGACCGCAAATTTTGAAAAAAAATGATATTTTCTACTTTTTGTTATTAGAAAAATCCAATAAACTCAATTTTAGTCATACATTTAGGCCAAAATGTATTCAGCCACATGTCTTTGGTAAAAAAAAAGTCAATAACTGTATATTTATTGGTTTGCGCAAAAGTTGTCACATCTACAAACTAAGGTACGTTTTCTGGAATTTACGCAGCTTTTAGTTTACGACTGCCTATCTCATTTCTTGAGGTGCTAAAATGGCAGGGCAGTACAAAACCCCCCCAAATGACCCCATTTTGGAAAGTAGACCCCCTAAGGAAATTGATAAGTGGCATGTTGAGCCCATTGAATATTTTATTTTTTTGCCTCAAGCGATTGAATAATGACAAAAAAAAAAATTTTTTTTTTTTTTTTTACACAAAGTTGTCACTAAATGATATATTGCTCACACATGCTATGGGCATATGTGAAATGACACCCCAAAATAAATTCTGCTGCTTCTCCTGAGTACGGGGATACCACATGTGTGGGATTTTTTGGGAGCCTAGCCGCGTACGGGGCCCCGAAAGCCAAGAACCGCCTTCAGGTTTTCTAAGGGCGTAAATATTTGACTTCACTCCTCACTACCTATTACAGTTTTGAAGGCCATAAAATGCCAAGATGGCACAAAACCCCCACAAATGACCCCATTTTAGAAAGTAGACACCCCAAGCTATTTGCTGAGAGGCATGTTGAGTCCATGGAATATTTTATATTTTGCCACAAGTTGCGGGAATATTACAAACTTTTTTATTTTATTTTTTTTTTTCACAAAGTTGTCACTAAATGATATATTGCTCACGCATGCCATGGGCATATGTGAAATTACACCCCAAAATAAATTCTGCTGCTTCTCCTGAGTACGGGGATACCACATATGTGGGACTTTTTGGGAGCCTAGCCGCGTACGGGGCCCCGAAAACCAAGCACCGCCTTCAGGCTTTCTAAGGGCGTTACAGTTTTGAAGGCCATAAAATGCCAAGATGGCACAAACGCCCCCCCAAATGACCCCATTTTGGAAAGTAGACACCCCTAAATTTAGGGGTACACTAGTGAGACTAGGTAATAAATGGCGGGTGCCCTGAAACTATAAAAAAATAACTAACCAACCAGCGTCACCTGTAACCGTTATATGGTGATCACTGGTGAAAGGGTTAACTAGGGGGCAATCAGGGGGCTTTATGCGGTAGTATATGGGGGTCCCTGGCGCTATAAAAAGCTGCGGCGAACCTAAATACCTACCTGCCTAACTAGCGTCACCTGTGACACTAATACAGCGATCAGAAAAACGATCGCTTATTAGGCTGGGTTCACACTGGAGCGATGCAGGAACGCCACAAATCCGCGGCGGGTTCCCGCATCGCATGCCTCCCGGCGGCAGTTCACACTGCCCTATGCGAACTGCTGGGAGTGTCAGTGAAATGTTAATGACACCCCCAGATCAGTTCGCATATCGCAGTGCGATCTGCAAACTCGGATCGCATGGTGTGAACACCCATGCGATCCGATTCTGCTGCGGACCAAAAAAAGGGTCCCGTGCGAGTTTGCGGCAGGTGCGGCGGGTGCGACACGAATTCAGCCATACTATCTGTATGGCTGAACTCGAATCGCACAGAGATCGGATGTGATTTGCACTGCAGTGCGGTGCGAATCACATCCGTTCTCAAACCGCTGCAATGTGAACCCAGCCTTAGTGACACTGGCGACGGGGGGTGATCACGGGGTTAAACCTTTATTGGGGGGGTTAGGGGGGTACCTTAGAACTAACGCTAACTGCCCTAACAGTTATTACAGTCACAAATGACACCCGCCGGGCAATCAGGGGGCTTTATGCGGTAGTATATGGGGGTCCCTGGCGCTATAAAAAGCTGCGGCGAACCTAAATACCTACCTGCCTAACTAGCGTCACCTGTGACACTAATACAGCGATCAGAAAAATGATCGCTTATTAGGCTGGGTTCACACTGGAGCGATGCGGGAACGCCACGAATCCGCGGCGGGTTCCCGCATCGCATGCCTCCCGGCGGCAGTTCACACTGCCCTATGCGAACTGCTGGGAGTGTCAGTGAAATGTTAATGACACCCCCAGATCAGTTCGCATATCGCAGTGCGATCTGCAAACTCGGATCGCATGGTGTGAACACCCATGCGATCCGATTCTGCTGCGGATCAAAAAAAGGGTCCCGTGCGAATTTGCGGCGGGTGCGGCGCGAATTCAGCCATACTATCTGTATGGCTGAACTCGAATCGCACAGAGATCGGATGTGATTTGCACTGCAGTGCGGTGCGAATCACATTCGTTCTCATAAACCGCTGCAATGTGAACCCAGCCTTAGTGACACTGGCGACGGGGGGTGATCACGGGGTTAAACCTTTATTGGGGGGGTTAGGGGGGCACATTAGAACTAAAGGGGGCTAACCCTAACTGCCCTAACAGTTATTACAGTCACAAATGACACCAATGCAAAAAAAAAAAAAAAAATGCAATTGGTGTCACTGTGACTGGGGGGGGCAGGGGTAATTGGGGGGGTGATCGGGGGTAAAGGGGGGGTGTGAGTGTGCCTGGCATGTTCTACTGTACGTGTGGTGTGTTGGTGCAACTCACCGATCCTCTCTCCTCGGTGCCGGAACGAAAAATACCGACACGGAGGAGAGATTACATCACTTCCTCTCCTGTGTTTACATTACAGGAGAGGAAGTGATGTCACGGAGCATCTCTATTCGTCGGGAGCGATCGCGAGGGGGTGGCCATGAATGAATGGCCGCCCCCTCATCCCGGATCGCTCCCGAACTAATACCGACCGCCGCAGGCACCGGGGGGGGGCCCGATCGGGCCCCCCACCCGCGGGAAGGCAGGGACTTATATATACGCCCATATGCCTGCCCGTGCCATTCTGCCGACGTATATCGTCGTGCTGCGGTCGGCAAGTGGTTAATGACACTTTAAGGGTGGACAGGTCTCAAAAGAATCAACTATGGATCCTGCTGCTACCAAAAAAATATACCACCTGCTCGCCCTCAATGCAACTGTCACTGAAGAAGAATTGACAGCCACATTAAGACCCTACCTACATGTAAATCCCCTGGCCTGGACGGCCTCCCTTACGAGTATTACAAATCTTTCCTACCCATTCTTTTACCACATATGTGTAAATTGTTCAACTCCTTTCTTCAACAAACGCCGATCCCCCTAGACATGCAGAGCTCATTCCTCACCCTGATATCCAAACCTGACAAAGACCCTTCCCTGTGTGCTAGCTACAGGCCTATCGCACTTTTAAACTCAGATTTTCACCAAACTCCTCTCGATGCATTTAAATCTGATACTACCATCCTTGATCCACAAGGATCAGGTGGACTTTGTCAGGGGATTACACAAGACGGGTTATCGACTTAATGGAAGTGGCGAACAGGGAAGGCCTAGAATCACTAATCCTTGGACTGGACGCGGAAAAGGCCTTTGATCGCCTTGGCTGGCCTTTCCTGTTTGCCACACTACAACACATGGACTTTCAGGGACCCTTTTTAAGGGCCATTCAGCACCTATATACAATTCCCACATCCCAGATTAAGACTCCTTTTGCTTATCTCCCACCTTCTCGATAGCGAATGGGACCCGCCAGGGATGCCCGCTTTCACCACTACTGTTTCCCTTGTGTGTTGAGCCCCTGGTGGCGTCCATCCACAGAAATCCAGATATTCGTGGGATCCCAGTGAGGGGCAGGGAATTTAAATTATCACTTTATAGTTACTCTGACCCAACCTAGAATTTTTCTGCCTAACCTGCACGCGGAACTTGACCTCTACAGATCCCTCTCCGGCTACAAAATAAACACGACCGACTAAATTGGAAGCTCTCCCTATCAATATCCCAGCAACAGAAGTACAATATCTGCAGCAGAGCTTCCCCTACCACTGGAGGTTGACAGCCCTGAAATATTTAGGGGTCCAAATCACATGGTCTTATGCTACCCTGTATCGCGCTAACTTCCCTCCCCTGTTACGGTCCATACGTGAACTTTTACAGAAATGGAGAGCCCACCATATTTCTCTTTTGGGAAGGGTGGCCTCTGTTGAGATAAGCTTGTGAGATACTAAAGAGTTCTTCTATTTTTTCCATATTATTAAGTCTATGAAACCATTCCTTTTTCATTGGAATGATCGCCGAACGCCAACATTTTCAGATTACTGGGTCTGAAGAAAGCTAAGAAGACTCTGTACACTTTCATGATTAAGATTGCTAATTAATTCATGAAGTTTGCCATGTATGCCAGTAATCACCAGACTTGAAATGCCTGTTTTTATGGGCTTCACTGATTGAAAAGGATTGATGCTAAAATTATTTCTGCAGCCATCTTCTTTGGCAAATTATCATCTGCTAGAACTAACCCATTATCAATCTATAATGAGTTTAATTTTAGGGAAGATTAAACACATTTTCTTTATAAGGGTTTTTAAGGGTTTACAGCCACTTTCAGCATACCAGTTGCATATTAATTACAATGATACAGTGTGTTTATGCTGTGATTCTATGCATGGCACGTGCGTACTTTTGCCCTCTTTCAATGCGCTAAGCAGACTGGCACCGTTGTCACACACCACTTTACCAACTGTCAAATTGAGCGGTGTTAGCCACTGATCTGCCTATGAACGCAAAGCTGAAAGGAGTGCAGGGCCAGGATGGCTCTTGGCTTCCAGGCACAACAGACGCAGCACAGCATGGCAACGTCTCACCTGGCATGTTGAATAGGTTCTGGGGAGCTTGGGCGGCGCAGCGGAAGAGACGCTAGCAGCGAAAAATGAGGAGTCAGCCGAGGAGGAGAGGGAGGAGGATGGAGTAGGAGGAGGAGAAGAAGAGCCAGGCCTGCATGCAATCCGTGGTGGTAAAACCAAATCTACACGGGTGCCATGGGTTACATGCTTGACGGCAGTCAGAAGGTTCACCTAGTGGGCAGTAAAAGTGATATACCTTCCCTGCCCGTGTTTGCTAGACCACATGTCTGTGGTCAGATGTATCTTGGCACCGACACTGTGTGCCAGAGATACATTCACTTGCCGCTGAACATGGCCATATCCTTCCTGGGACCTTCCATTGTTGTGTTCCAATGGCCACAAATTTTCGAAAGGCCTCCGAGTCCCCCAGTTTATATGGCAGTAGTTGGCGGGCTATCAGTTCTAACAAGCCAGCCGTCAATCCTTGGGCAAGAGGGTTAACCGGCGTCATCATTTTTTTACGCTCAAACATTTGGCCCCGTGAAGCCTGCCTTTTTCCAGAAAAACTTGAGGATGGCATGAGGAAAGGTGGAGTGGAGGTCAATTGTGAGGAGAGAGGAGAAGGAGAAGTAGAAGACGAGGCTGGACGGTGAGAGCCTGGAGTGTGGCTTTGTGGGTTCCATTGCTCCCACTGGGCTCGGTGATGGCAGCTCATGTGCCTTCTTAAGGCGGTCGTCCCGAGGTGAGTGTTGGGTTTACAGCGACTTATGCGTTGACTGCAAAGATTGCAGATGGCAACACTATTGTCAGCAGCAACTATTGCCGTACATGGTTGATGCCTCGTGCCTGATACATTAGCAGTCTGCTTTGTCCCTCCTATGCAATGTAAGTTCTTCCTGCTTCTCCTCCTTATCTCCTGGTCCATATCTCCCTCTGAACTCCCCTTCTCTTCCTCTCTTGTGGGCACCCACGTGACATCACTAGACACGTCATCATAGATGTCACCTTCCCCACCGCTATAATTAGAGATCTCTGAGTAGGCAGCAACACTGGGGACCAACCTCCTCCTTGGGCTGATCTGGGTACTGTCGTCAGGCTGCTGAGTGGCGGTTGTTGCTACCTCCTCTTCCTGATCCAATGCCAAGAGTGGCTGCGCATTGGAAATGTCTTGATATGGATCGGAAAATAATTCCTGTTACTCAAGCGGAAGGATGAGGGGATCGAGAGGATGAGGAGGGTGCAGAAGAGTAAGGCTGAGTGAGCCACTCAACCAAGTCTGGTGTGTCCTTTGACGTAATCGCACGCACCTTCTGCAATTTGCCACTTTGGCTCAAGCCTGTTGCTCCTGCCCTACCCTTACCACCGCTGCGGAAGGGCCTGCCTCTTCCTCTGCCTGTCATTTTTTAAATTACCCTGTGACAAAAGTCTCTAGAGAAGTTCAGTATGTATGTGGAAGAAGGTATATAACACCCCACTTCAATCTGTCGTTTTTGGGGGCCACTTTTTTTTTTATGCGTTAGTCACTCTTTGTAGTATCACTGCAGAACCACCTATATGCTGCACACCAAATAGTACACCTATACCAGTCCTTAAAAGGACCTTTGTGGACCTAGTAGATAGTGATTTGCAGACTGTCCCTCAGTCCCTACACTGATAAAAGACAGCTGCAAAATCGGGCAGCAGTCAGCAGCAGTGCACCACAACCCTATATATTGTACACCTATACCAGTCCTTAAAAGGACCTTTGTGGACCTAGCAGCTAGTAATTTGCAGACTGTCCCTCAGTCCCTACACTGATAAAAGACAGCTGCAGAATCGGGTAGCAGTCAGCACTAGTGCACCACAACCCTATATATTGTACACCTATACCAGTCCTTAAAAGGACCTTTGTGGACCTAGTAGCTAGTGGTTTGCAGACTGTCCCTCAGTCCGTACACTGATAAAAGACAGCTTCAGAATCGGGCAGCAGTCAGCAGCAGTGCACCAGCCCCCTATATACTGTACACCTATACCAGTCCTTAAAAGGACCTTTGTGGACCTAATAGTAATAGCTAGTTCTGCCTGCTAGTGGTAAGCAAGCAGAGTCAGACATATTACAGTGGGGGAGAAGTGCATATTACAGTGGAGGAGATGTGCATATTACAGTGGGGGAGATGTGGGGAAATGTGGATATTACAGTGGGGGAGATGACATAGATATTACAGTGAGGGAGACGATGTGGATATTACAGTAGGGGAGACAACATGGATATTACAGTGGGGGAGACGACGTAGATATTACAGTGGGGGAGACGTGGATAATACAGTGGGGGAGACGACGTGGATAATACAGTGTGGGAGACGACGTGGATATTGCAGTAGGGGAGACGTGGATAATACAGTGGGGGAGATGATGTGGATATTACAGTGGGGGAGATGACGTGGATATTACAGTGGGGGGAGATGTGAACATTACAGTGGGGGGAGATGTGGACATTACAGTGGGGGGAGATGATGTGGATATTACAGTGGGGGAGATGTGGATATTACAGTGGGGGGAGATGTGGACATTACAGTGAGGGGAGATGTGGTCATTACAGTGGGGGGAGATGTGGACATTACAGTGGGGGAGATGACGTGGATATTACAGTGGGGGAGATGATGTGGATATTACAGTGGGGGAGATGACGTGGATATTACAGTGGGGGAGATGTGGATATAACAGTGGGGGAGATGTAGATATTACAGTGGGGGAGATGTGGATATTACAGTGGGGGAGACGTGGATATTACAGTGAGGGAGATGACATGGATATTACAGAGGGGGAGATGTGGATATTACAGTGGGGGAGATGACGTGGATATTAGGGATGGCCGAACGGTTCGCCCGGCGGTTGTTTTGCGGCGAATTTCGGCTGTTCGCCGTCCGCCCGACCGGCGGACTTCCGCGTTTACTGTGTAAAAGAACTTTGACCTATGATGACACATCCATCATAGGGTACAGGACAGCCAATTGAGACATTACAGCACATGGACACTTGGACATTCCCCCTAACTTATAAATAGACCCGATCCGGCGGCCATTTTATATTCTTTTGTATGTCATTATAGGGAGAGGTTGCTGTGTGGAGCAGGGAGAGACTGCAGTGACCCAAATCGCTAGCTATTTGGTCCACAAAAGTTCTTTTCAGGACTGGTATAGGTGTTAGGTGTAGTTCAGGATATAGGTTTGAGGCACTGCTGTGCTAGTGATTGTTGCAGCAGCCTGTCTTTTGTCAGTGTAGAGAGAGGGACAGGACGCTGTGTGCAGCAGGGCAGTCAGTTTAATCATCAGCTGTTACTATTAGGTCCACAAAAGTCCTTTTTCAGGACTGGTATGGTAAAGTAATACAGGATATAGTTTTGAGTGCTATTCAAGTTATTGTTCCAGCAGCCTGTGTTTTGTCAGTTTAAATAGGGACAGGCAGGAAGCTGTGTGTGGCAGTGAGGGACAGTAAGTTTAATCAGTAGCTGTTACTATTAGGTCCACAAAGGTTCTTTTCAGGACTGGTATGGTAATAGGCTTGTACACGTATAATATTCTTTCTTCCAAATATAGAAAGAATATTATACTTGACTGCTGCCCTTCTGCTGCAGTAGTCCTTTATGAGTATAGGGACTGAGGTACAGTCTGCTAATCATTCACAACCTACTAGTTCCACAAAGGTCCTTATAAGGACTAGTAAGGTATAGGGTACTACAGTACATAGGATTGAGTGAGGTACAGTCTGCTATTCCTTAAGGACTGGTATAGGTCCACAATATATAGGGTTGAGGTGCACTACTGCTGACTGCTGCCCTTCTGCTGCAGTAGTCCTTTATCAGTATAGGGACTGAGGTACAGTCTGCTAATCATTCACAACCTACTAGTTCCACAAAGGTCCTTATAAGGACTGGTAAGGTATAGGGTACTACAGTACATAGGGTTGAGTGAGGTACAGTCTGCTATTCCTTAAGGACTGGTATAGGTCCACAATATATAGGGTTGAGGTGCACTACTGCTGACTGCTGCCCTTCTGCTGCAATAGTCCTTTATCAGTATAGGGACTGAGGTACAGTCTGCTAATCATTCACAACCTACTAGTTCCACAAAGGTCCTTATAAGGACTGGTAAGGTATAGGGTACTACAGTACATAGGGTTGAGTGAGGTACAGTCTGCTATTCCTTAAGGACTGGTATAGATCCACAATATATAGGGTTGAGGTGCACTACTGCTGACTGCTGCCCTTCTGCTGCAGTAGTCCTTTATCAGTATAGGGACTGAGGTACAGTCTGCTAATCATTCAAAACCTACTAGTTCCACAAAGGTCCTTATAAGGACTGGTAAGCTATAGGGTACTACAGTACATAGGGTTGAGTGAGATACAGTCTGCTATTCCTTAAGGACTGGTATAGGTCCACAATATATAGGGTTGAGGTGCACTACTGCTGACTGCTGCCCTTCTGCTGCAGTAGTCCTTTATCAGTATAGGGACTGAGGTACAGTCTGCTAATCATTCACAACCTACTAGTTCCACAAAGGTCCTTATAAGGACTGGTAAGGTATAGGGTACTACAGTACATAGGGTTGAGTGAGGTACAGTCTGCTATTCCTTAAGGACTGGTATAGATCCACAATATATAGGGTTGAGGTGCACTACTGCTAACTGCTGCCCTTCTGCTGCAGTAGTCCTTTATCAGTATAGGGACTGAGGTACAGTCTGCTAATCATTCACAACCTACTAGTTCCACAAAGGTCCTTATAAGGACTGGTAAGGTATAGGGTACTACAGTACATAGGGTTGAGTGAGGTACAGTCTGCTATTCCTTAAGGACTGGTATAGGTCCACAATATATAGGGTTGAGGTGCACTACTGCTGACTGCTGCCCTATACTGCAGCAATCCTTTATCAGTATAGTGACTGAGGTACAGTCTGCTAATCCCTAGCTACTAGTTTTACAAAGGTCCTTAAGGACTGGTATAGGTGTACTATTTGGTGTGCAGTATATAGTTGTGTAATACATGTATAAAATACTTGCACATACTTGACTTCCTCCTGGGGCTGCTTATTATGAGGGGCTCCCACCATCCCTGTGCTGTGCTGACTTCCTCCTGGGGCTGTACCTCTGCTGTGCATATTATGAGGGGCTCCCACCATCCCTGTGCTATGCTCATTGTGAGGGACTCCCACCATCCCTGTGATATGCTCATTATGAGGGGCTCCCACCATCCCTGTGCTGTGCTGACTTCCTCCTGGGGCTGCTTATTATGAGGGGCTCCCACCATCCCTGTGCTGTGCTGACTTCCTCCTTGGGCTGTGCCTCTGCTGTGCATATTATGAGGGGCTCCCACCATCCCTGTGCTATTCTTATTATGAGGGGCTCCCACCATCCCTGTGCTGTGCTGACTTCCTCCTGGGGCTGTACCTCTGCTGTGCATATTATGAAGGGCTCCCACCATCCCTGTGCTATGCTCATTATGAGGGGCTCCCACCATCCCTGTGCTATGCTGACTTCCTCCTGGGGCTGCTTACAGTGCAGGTGTCAGTGCTGTATATCACGGTGCTGGTGCCAGTGCTGTATATCACGGTGCTGGTGTGAGTGCTTTATGTCACGCTGCTGATGTCAGTGCTCTCTATCACTGTGCTGGTGTCAGTGCTGTATATCACGGTGCTGGTGTCAGTGCTTTATGTCACGATGCTGATGTCAGTGCTCTCTATCACGGTGCTGGTGTCAGATCACTCAATCACGGTGCAGGTGTCATTGCTGTATGTCATGCTGCTGATGTCAGTGCTCTCTATTACGGTGCTGGTGTCAGTGCTGTATATCACGGTGCTGGTGTCAGTGCCTTATGTCACACTGCTGATGTCAGTGCTCTCTATCACGGTGCTGGTGTCAGATCACTCTATCACGGTGCAGGTGTCACTGCTGTATGTCATGCTGCTGATGTCAGTGCTCTCTATCACAGTGCTGGTGTCAGTGCTGTATATCACGGTGCTGGTGTCAGTGCTTTAGGTGACGCTGCTGATGTCAGTGCTCTCTATCATGGCGCTGGTGTCAGTGCTGTATATCACGGTGCTGGTGTCAGTGCTTTATGTCACGCTGCTGATGTCAGTGCTCTCTATCACGGTGCTGGTGTCAGATCACTCTATCATGGTGCAGGTGTCATTGCTGTATGTCACGCTGCTGGTGATCATCTCCTGCACCCTCTTCTTTGCCTACCCTGACCTTCCCTCTCCTCCATTGCCTTCATGCGCTCCACAGTCCTGAATTGTCACAACAATTTCACATATAAAAAAGAATGCTTGTAGTTGTCGATCCCAGATTCACCTCATACATGTGTTATGTCATTGGCCATGTGGTGGGACTATGTTTGCACAGCTAGTAATTATTTTGTGGCTGCAAATTTGACCTGTAGGTTTGCAAAGTTCGCCTCCCATTGAAGTCAATGGGGCCCGCCGCGAACGTTGCGGTTTCGCTGTCCGCGTTCACGAAACGTCCCGTCGGAAGTTCGTCCATCACTAGTGGATATTACAGTGGGGGGAGATGTGGACATTACAGTGGGGGGAGATGTGGATATTACAGTGAGGGAGATGACATGGACATTACAGTGGGGGAGATGACAACATTACAGTTATAATTAGTCGAAATTAGTCGATTAATCTATTAAAAAAAAGAACATTAAGACCAACCTATGATCACGTTTAACGAATGGAAGTCTCAAGGCCTGCATGAAGCTTAACCTCACCGTGTATCAACCAGACTACAAAGCCATCAGCAAAACCATGCAGCACCAGAAGTCGCATTAATGGTAAGAAGTACTTTATTCATCATTGGTTAGCAACAGCATAACAATGTTATTAAAAAGAATTCAGATGTCATGTCATGTTTGGCAACTTTGCCGTATTTCTTTGTTCTGTGATTTATCTCTTAATAAAGAACACCTGATTGTTTAATTCAGAGACTTATTGTACTTTAAAAGTGTTGGTCTTACATAAAATGCACACATTTTATTTAGTTTTAAACATATTTTGTGGCTCTCACGAAATTACATTTTAACCACTTGCCGACCGCCGCACGACGATGTACGTCGACAGAATGGCACGGGCAGGCATATGGGCGTACCTGTACGTCCCTGCCTTCCCGCGGGTGATCGGGCCCCCCCCCCCGGTGCCAGCGGCGGTCGGTATCCGTGCAGGAGCGATCCGGGATGAGGGGGCGGCCATTCATTCATGGCCACCCCCTCGCGATCGCTCCTGACGAATGGGAGTGAAGCATTGCATCACTTCCTCTCCTGTAATGTAAACACAGGAGAGGAAGTGATGTAATCTCTCCTCTGTGTCGGTATTTTTCGTTCCGGCACCGAGGAGAAAGGATCGGTGAGTTGCACCAACACGACACTTCACAGTAGAACATGCCAGGCACACTCACACCCCCCCTTTACCCCCCGATCACCCCCCAATTACCCCTGCCCCCCCAGTCACAGTGACACCAATTGCATTTTTTTTATTTATTTTTTGCATTGGTGTCATTTGTGACTGTAATAACTGTTAGGGCAGTTAGGGTTAGCCCCCTTTAGTTCTAATGTACCCCCCTAACCCCCCCAATAAAGGTTTAACCCCGTGATCACCCCCCGTCGCCAGTGTCACTAAGGCTGGGTTCACATTGCAGCGGTTTATGAGAACGGATGTGATTCGCACCGCACTGCAGTGCAAATCACATCCGATCTCTGTGCGATTCGAGTTCAGCCATTCGCCGCACCCGCCGCAAATTCGCACGGGACCCTTTTTTTGGTCCGCAGCAGAATCGGATTGCATGGGTGTTCACACCATGCGATCCGAGTTTGCAGATCGCACTGCGATATGCGAACTGATCTGGGGGTGTCATTAACATTTCACTGACACTCCCAGCAGTTTGCATAGGGCAGTGTGAACTGCCGCCGGGAGGCATGCGATGCGGGAACCCGCCGCGGATTCGTGGCGTTCCCGCATCGCTCCAGTGTGAACCCAGCCTAATAAGCGATCGTTTTTCTGATCGCTGTATTAGTGTCACAGGTGACGCTAGTTAGGCAGGTAGGTATTTAGGTTCGCCGCAGCTTTTTATAGCGCCAGGGACCCCCATATACTACCGCATAAAGCCCCCTGATTGCCCTCTAGTTAACCCTTTCACCAGTGATCACCATATAACTGTTACAGGTGACGCTGGTTGGTTAGTTATTTTTTTATAGTTTCAGGGCACCCGCCATTTATTACCTAGTCTCACTAGTGTACCCCTAAATTTAGGGGTGTCTACTTTCCAAAATGGGGTCATTTGGGGGGGGTTTGTGCCATCTTGGCATTTTATGGCCTTCAAAACTGTAACGCCCTTAGAAAGCCTGAAGGCGGTGCTTGGTTTTCGGGGCCCCGTACGCGGCTAGGCTTCCAAAAAGTCCCACATATGTGGTATCCCCATACTCAGGAGAAGCAGCAGAATTTATTTTGGGGTGTCATTTCACATATGCCCATGGCATGCGTGAGCAATATATCATTTAGTGACAACTTTGTGAAAAAAAAAAAAAAAAAAAAAAGTTTGTAATTTTCCCGCAACTTGTGGCAAAATATAAAATATTCCATGGACTCAACATGCCTCTCAGCAAATAGCTTGGGGTGTCTACTTTCTAAAATGGGGTCATTTGTGGGGGTTTTGTGCCATCTTGGCATTTTATGGCCTTCAAAACTGTAATAGGTAGTGAGAAGTGAAATCAAAAATTTACGCCCTTAGAAAGCCTGATGGCGGTGCTTGGTTTTCGGGGCCCCGTACACGGCTAGGCTCCCAAAAAGTCCCACATATGTGGTATCCCCGTACTCAGGAGAAGCAGCAGAATTTATTTTGGGGTGTCATTTCACATATGCCCATAGCATGTGTGAGCAATATATCATTTAGTGACAACTTTGTGTAAAAAAAAAAAAAAAAAAAAAAAAGTTTGTAATTTTCCCGCAACTTGTGGCAAAATATAAAATATTCCATGGACTCAACATGCCTCTCAGCAAATAGCTGGTGGTGTATACTTTCTAAAATGGGGTCATTTGTGGGGGTTTTGTGCCATCTTGGCATTTTATGGCCTTCAAAACTGTAATAGGTAGTGAGAAGTGAAATCAAAAATTTACGCCCTTAGAAAGCCTGAAGGCGGTGCTTGGTTTTCGGGGCCCCGTACGCGGCTAGGCTCCCAAAAAGTACCACATATGTGGTATCCCCGTACTCAGGAGAAGCAGCAGAATTTATTTTGGGGTGTCATTTTACATATGCCCATAGCATGTGTGAGCAATATATCATTTAGTGACAACTTTGTGTAAAAAAAATAAATAAATTTTTTTTGTCATTATTCAATCGCTTGAGGCAAAAAAATAAAATATTCAATGGGCTCAACATGCCACTTATCAATTTCCTTAGGGGGTCTACTTTCCAAAATGGGGTCATTTGGGGGGGTTTTGTACTGCCCTGCCATTTTAGCACCTCAAGAAATGAGATAGGCAGTCGTAAACTAAAAGCTGCGTAAATTCCAGAAAACGTACCTTAGTTTGTAGATGTGACAACTTTTGCGCAAACCAATAAATATACAGTTATTGACTTTTTTTTACCAAAGACATGTGGCTGAATACATTTTGGCCTAAATGTATGACTAAAATTGAGTTTATTGGATTTTTCTAATAACAAAAAGTAGAAAATATCATTTTTTTTCAAAATTTGCGGTCTTTTTACGTTTATATCGCAAAAAATAAAAATCGCAGAGGCAATCAAATACCATCAAAAGAAAGCTCTATTTGTGGGAAGAAAAGGACGCAAATTTTGTTTGGGTACAACATTGCATGACCGCGCAATTACCAGTTAAAGCAGCGCAGTGCCAAATTGTAAAAAGACCTCTGGTCATTGACCAGCAAAATGGTCCGGTCTGAAAGTGGTTAAAATATGTGGCGTTCATGGCTATCTCAGCCAAAATGTTCCCTACCCCTGATGTATAGAATATGCAGTCTCAGGGACAACCAACCATCAATAATAAAAATATAGATCTGTTTATTTGGATACAATAGGACCCTGATTAGCAAGATAAGAACAATAATTGATAGTTGTAGTATAACCCATAAATTCCATCTATATGCACATACATGTTGGTTGTTAACATATAAAAGCGGTAATTAATAATTACAATAATGGAAATGACCTCCAAACTCTCTAATCTGCCATGTGTATTGGGAAAGAGACCCTAGATAGTGGTATCTTAATCCTATACCCCAAATTAGGTATAAAATATGACATAAGCATTTAAAAATAGTATGTAGGTCCCAGTGTTGGTCATCTTACTTTAAAAAAGTAATTAGTTAAGTTACAAATTACTTCTCACAAAAAGTAATTGCGTTAGTAGCTCAGTTACTACATTGGAAAAGTAATTAGTTACTCAGCAAAGTAACTGACTTTTTTTTAGTAATATTCTAAAGGGCGGGTCTAGTATTACTGTAAGCAAGGGGCGCGTTCCTCCCTGCACGTCTATTTCCCCTCTGTACCCCCCTGCACGTCTGTCCACCCCCCACCACACATATATCTGTTCCCCCTCTGTACCCCACTACACGTCTGTCACCCCCCCCACAAACATATATCTGTTTCCCCTCTGTGCATCTGTCCCCCCAAACTCAGGGATCGGATCATTCCTCAGATCAGAGTCAGGGATCGGATAATTTTTCAGATCAGCAGATAATAATTGAATTTGCAAAAACCTGTGAAAATTCCACCACCATATAGTCCCCACTGTAATATCCACAATCTCCCTACTGTAATATCCACGTCATCTCCCTCACTGTAATATTGGCTGAGTATGGCTGGCTACGGCTGAGCATGGCTGGGTACGGCTGGGTATCACAGAGTATGGTTGGGTATTACCGAGTATTGCAGAGTATGGCTGGGTATTACCAAGTATTGCAGAGTATGGCGGAGTATGGCTGGGCATTACCGAGTATGGTAGAATATGGCTGGGTATTACAGAGTATAGCAGAGTATGGCTGGGTATGGCAGAGTATAACTGGGTATGGCAGAGTATTGGCTGAGTATGGCAGAGTATTGGCTAGGTATAGCAGAGTATTGGCTAGGTATGGCAGAGTATTGGCAGGGTATTGCAGAGTATTGGCAGGGTATTGCAATGGTATTGCAGAGTATTGTCATGGTATTGCAGCGTATTGGCAGGGTATGGCAGAGTATTGTCATGGTATTGTAGAGTATTGTCAGGGTATTGCAGAGTATTGTCATTGTATTGGCAGGGTACTGAAGAGTATTGCATGGTATTGGCAGGGTATTGCAGAGTACTGGCAGGGTACTGCAGAGTATTGGCAGGGTATTGCAGAGTATTGTCATGGTATTGCAGCGTATTGGCAGAGTATTGCAGCGTATTGGCAGGGCATTGCAGGATATTGCAGAGTATTGGCAGGGAATTGCAGAGTATGGAGGGATGGCTGTGTGACTGCAGTGAAAACAGTGAAGGGGAGAAATCGGATGGCAGCAGAGCTGTGGGCTGGATCTGTAGTGCCCACAGCGCTGCTGCAATCCAATTTCTCCCCTTCACTATACAGATCTGTACACGGAGGGGAGAGAGGAACCGGTCTGTTTACAAGTGAATCACATTGTAAATGGCCGACGGGTGCACCAAGATGGCCGCGGCTCAGAGGTAGGCCGAAGCTTTCCTAAGGTCGAGGCCGCACGTGACGATCCGTTGCGCCCCTAGTGGCGGTAGATGTAATTGCGGTATTATGGCAACTACATCTACCGCCCACGTGGTGGTAGATGTAATTGCGGTAACGCCGCCCACGTAATGGGAACGGCGTTACCATGAGGGGAAGAGTAATCAGTTAGATGTCATGGTTATGCAGTGATCTTCCTGTTTGCTTACCCCCCCTCATGTGTTCAGACTAAGAGGCCAGCCACTTCCACCTGGTGGTTTTTATAACCTCTTCTCTAAGCGTGGGTCCACCCCAGGCCCTATCAGGGAACCCTATATTAACCTGTGCATTGCAAGCCAGTGGTGCTGATCAACCATTGTGTATTCATTGTGTGTTTGGCTTCCTGTTTCCTGCTTGCCGTGTGCTCTATGTTTGTCTCTGTTACCGACCTTGGTGTGTTCTCAACGATTCCTGTCTGCTTGTGACCCTGACCTTTTGGCATGTCCCCAACCATCCTTGTCTGCCTGTGACCCTGAACCTTTGACGTGTACTCTGTTGTTCCTGTCTGCTAGTTGCCCTAAGCTCGGCCTTATCCCCTTACTATCCTTGTCATTCCAGCCTGCTGCTTCCTTCTCCTGTAGTCTACTGTGAGCGTGAGCTGTGAGACCCTGGAGCCAGACTGCAGCGAAGTCCATCCTCACAACTGGAGGCTCTGGCGAACACCCGCTGCCTCTTAGACTCCGCGCCCTGGGGAATCTATGCTCCAGCTCCCATTGGGATTTGTGTTAGTGATCCTGTAGACCTGTGTCCTGAATCTCCCTGGGTACCATCCGCAGCAGTCAGTCTTAAGGTCCACTACCTAGCGGTGCACTTCCGACTCCTACAGAGTGCATCTGTCACCTGGTTTCTGGTGACCTGATATTAGATTACTCGTTATCCTCTAAAGTAACGGCGTTAATTAATGCCGTTTACTTTAAAGAGGAAGTAAACCCTGATGGGTTTACTTCCTCTTTCATTCCCTGCAAAGGTAAAGCATAATGGACTACTATGCATCGCATAGTAGCCCATTATGTGTCACTTACCTGACATAGGAGCCAGCGAAAATACCGCTGTCCCCTGTAGTTCCGAGCGTCTATCTTCTTGGTGGGTCTCCGTGGATCTCGCTGCTCCGGCGCTGTGATTCGCCGGAGCAGCGATGACGTCACTCAGCGATGACGTCATGCGCACGGGAGCCGACACTCGCCATGATCGGCGACTTACCCAGTGCGCCTGCGCCGCTGTCTACGGCGCATGCGCCATAGACAGCGGTGGCTGTCTTCAGGTAAATATCTCCTAAACCGTATAGGTTTAGGAGATATTTCTTGGACCTACAGGTAAGCCTTAAACTAGGCTTACCTGTAGGTCAAAGTGGTTTGTAAGGGTTTACAACCACTTTAATTCCATTACTTACATCACTGGTAGGTCCTGACACGGCTTCAACTAGCTTGACCCATTTTGTGGTTTGGTATTACCACTCATCAGGAGCCAGCACATGATAATGTTCTGAAATGAGATACATAATTGTCCAATAGTTGGTATATAGCAGAAGAAATTATATACATATGGGAATGAGACCAATCCCATAGTAATACTTACAAACAGGTCTGCTGTGTATAGGAGGCATGGTGCAGCACTGGATGCCGGAGGCCCACCAGTAATGTCAGGCACGGGAACTGAGGGAGTCGCATCTGCTCTTTTTTTCCCCCTTTCCCCGCAATTCTCACTACAGATGTCTCACCATCGCATCAAAGGTTCACCCATCACATCAGAGGCTATCATAACATCAGTCAACCTTATACCTGGCTAAACATGAGTCTTCCAATCACATAGATGTTGATTCTAAAGTTTTAGAGCTGTGATAAGGAATTATACAAAAAAAAAAATGATGCATATTCATAGCATGAGTGTTCTGTAACCCACAAGTGTTATAGCCAGACACAGCCAGGCAACTAGTATTTTTCATAAGGACATCAGTACTCTTGGTTCCCATACTTTTTATAAAAAAGAACTTCTAAAGATGTTTAGTATGTATACAAGGGTGCCATCTAGAGGAATATATGGTGTATGACAGCCATTGAAAAAAATCTAAATAATATCTTTTGCGAACCCAATAGCACTGGAAAATATGTACTATATTTGAAGCAGCATTAAAATAGGACTATTGTCAATGTTTTTTTTCTAATCCAGAACTGCCTATGCACTTTCAGAAACCACCCATGCACAGAAAATACACTTTCTACTCTAATGGTGGACATACACGCTGTGATAAATGATCAATTTCTTTTTTGATTGATCTCCTTTAATAGGAATAACCAATTTATAGATGACAACCCATTCAATCAATATAACACATTTGAGGAATTGGATCGAAAGGGTACAATTGTAATAGATCATAAATGCAATCAAATGCATTTCTGTTTCCATCACATAATCCCATAACCTGATTGGTCACAATAGTAGCGTGGGAGCGGTTTAGATCCCGCATACAAGTCTATATCACTGTCTGGGCCCCCATTGTGGAGATTTACCCCTCACTTCCTCTGGGGTCAGAAGGACAGGAAGTGAGCAGAATTTCTCCCATAGCTACCCAGACAGCAATAAATTGGGAGATAAGGAGCATATACTGTACACACGGTGGCCAATGTGAATTGCAGAGTCTCTTTCCAGGGTTGAATGCTTTAGGGAACTAATAGGATTCCCCCAAATGGTTAAAAAGGAACTCATCCTGAGAGAAATATGAAGGTGTACATTGCTGACCGTCCTCTGAAAATACTAGACCTCTGGCTGGCTCTGGCGTGTGTGCTTTCTGCATCACTGCATGTTTATTCAGAACTTCTGTTCTTACTTGATCCTAATCAGTCATGGAGAATGAACAGAAACCAATGGATCAGGATAACAGCCAGGCAACTAGTATATGCAGAAGGAGACATCAGCAGTCACAGTCTCTGTATTCTCCCAGTACAGGTTTCCCATAATAAACAATACAGGGGACTTTACAAGGTGCCCCCTCTACCCTCATAGCAAACAAACAAACACTCCACATGAAAAAAAAAAAAAAAAACTGAACATGTTATTGCTTGTTATTGGCAACATGTATGTATGCTTGTTCTAGAGAACATAGGGCCCTATACATGAGATGTCAGCAATTGTTAAATTATTGTTGAAAAGCAAAAGATTGGTTAAGTCAGGGTACTAACCAATCTTTTGCTTTTCAACAATAACATGCTTCATCTAACAAGCCTAGAAAGTACAATCATTCAAAGCTCTCCAAACAACGCCATTTTTTGCACGCTGGATTCTATTCAGTATATCACAATTCATTTCAGTATATCACAATTTTCTTTACACTCATTGCTGTTATTAATGTTCAAAGTCCTGAGAAGCCAGTAGAGTGCCATATACCTTTGCAACACACTCCACTCTGCTTTATAAAGAGTTATTTTTGTAAAACAGCAGTATGGCTTTTTACAGGACACACCACAGCTTTATAAATCCTTCCCTTAGAATATGTGTTTGATGACTATACATTATAAAAGGGATTATATATGAAGACTAAGATCAATATCCAATAAAAAAAAAAGTGGAAAAAAGTGCGCAAAAGTTATAGTATCTACAAACTATAGCCCCATACGCACTCAGATTTTCTGCTGATTTTTGTTTTCAGATTTAACAAAACCATGTAGTGCAAGGGCCTGCCTGATTGCATACACACAGATACTCCTAAGGTTTGACCTCATATTATATAGTTTTGTCAATCTGAAGGAAAAGAAAATCAGCATAAAATCTGATAGGTTTATGGAATATTTTTTTTTTTACTAGTAATGGCACCGATCATTGACTGGGATATTGCTGTGGACATTCTGACACTTCATGGGGACTAGTGACACGATTGGAATATCCGGCGGACTTAGTTTTTCTTCCCAAAAGTCTGGCGGACTTTCAAAGAAGACTTGACTCAAAATTCTCCGCCAGACTCACCTTTCCTGCGGATAATCCGCTCGTCTGTGTTCTAGTCCGCCGGACTTTCCAAATGAATGGACTAGCCCACACCCAGACTAAAGTCAGTTTATTTTGGACGTGACTTCAGGTACAACAGGACTAGAGAAGGAAGTCAATGCCGCTTCCATCGGCAAGATTGACACCTTGCAAGCCCCGTCGCCTGGTATGGGTTTTAAGGGTAATCCCTATGCTGAAAAACAGTGTGGGGCCCCCCCAAAGCCCATACCAGACCCTTATCCGAGCACGCAGCCCGGCCGGTCAGGAAAGGGGGTGGGGAGGAGCGAGCACCCCCCCAAACCATACCAGGCCATGTGCCCTCAACATGGGGGGGTGGGTGCTTTGGGGAAGGGGGCCCTGCTGCCCCCCCACCCCAAAGCACCTTGTCCCCATGTTGATGAGGACAAGGGCCTCTTCCCAACAACCCTGGCCGTTGGTTGCCGGGGTTTGTGGGCGGGGGGGTTTTCAGAATCTGGGAGACCCCTTTAATAAGGGGGCCCACAGATCCCGGCTCCTCACCCTATGTAAATGAGTATGGGGTACATGGTACCCCTACCCATTCACCTGGGGGGAAAAAGTGTCAATGAAAAAAAAAACACAGGTTTTTAAAGTAGTTTATTAGGCAGCTCCGGGGGTCTTCTTCCGACTTCTCTGCACTTTACGGCCTCTTCTCCCGCTCTTCGATTCTTCTGGCGGGCTCCTCCGCTATCTTCTTCCAGCTCTTTCACTAGTGTTGGCTCGGTCTTCTCGTTCGTCGCCGGCGCCGGCGTCGCCGCCACCGTCTTCTTCTTCTTCTCCCGATGTTGACACGATGCTCTCTCCCGCTGTAATGCTGGGGACAAGTTGCGCAGCGACTTATATAGGCATAAGGGGTGGGGTCACTTGGTGATGTCACATGGTGACCTCGCCCCTTAAGATGTCACGGTCCCGGGGGATGCTGTCACAAGAATTAGTAAAGTTATTGAGCAAGGACACAAATCTGGAACTATAGCCATACTAGACCAGGCGATTGCTATAGGGCCCACTGACATGGTGTTGGATCTGATTCGTCCAATCCTGTTTGGTCATGTCCTAATTGGTTGCGGCACGATTATGCTCTTTGAAGTATTGTATTTCTTGAAGGGGGTTCTACATTAGCTTTATCTCAACTTGTACTTCTTAATAGCAAACCCACAAAGGATTAAAATTTCATGAAAGCCTTCCCTTCGGTCTTGCACAGTTGTACAGGCTTCTCTCCTGTACTGAAATTATTTACTCTGATTGTACTACATACTGTGAGAAGCACACTGTGACCCTCTCACAGTGTGCATTAGAAACTGCATAATTCTAAAAAATATTGCGCTGTGGCATTTAAAGCACAATCCACTATTTAAGTCCATTCAAAATGTGCAAAAGAAATGCATAAAAGTCCACCACTCATAATTCATAAATCCATCTGTGACCTCTGTTATGAATCCCAGCACCACATAGAAAACGCCAGCCTCTTACCGGAATACAAGACCCCAAATTATAGGAGGTCTGTGTGGCGTTAGAAATCAGCCAAATGCACTGTCCTGTACAGACCAAATGATTCCCATTTGTCCCATTCCCCACAGGCCTCGCCAGCAGGAATGTATCACAATACCGCCAAAAAATAGAAATCATAGAAACGCCATAGCATAAAACCGCATACACCATTTATTGGGCGGCACAGTGGTGTAGTGGGTAGCACTTTTGCCTAGCAGTAAGAAGGGTTACTGGTTCAAATCCCAACCACGACACTACCTGCCTGGAGTTTGCATGTTCTCCCTGTGCCTGCGTGGGTTTCCTCCCACACTCCAAAGACATGCTGGTAGGTTAATTGGATCCTGTCTAAATTGTCCCTAGTATGTATGAATGTGAGTTAGGGACTTTAGATTGTAAGCTCATTGAGGGTAGGGACTGATGTGAATGTACAATGTATATGTAAAGCGCTGTGTAAATTGATGGCGCTATATATGCAACTGAAATAAATAAATAAATTTATTATACAGTAAAAGGTTCCTCCATTATACAAAGTAATACAGAGCAGTATACAAACAGACCACCAGGGGGTGGTCCATCCTCATAGAGTTTGTCTGCGGAAGGAAGCATGAAGTGCTCCAAAATCTCCTGGTAGATGGCTGCGTTGACCCTGGACTTAATGAAGCACAGTGGACTAACACCAGCAGATGACTCCCCAAATCAACAGACTGTGGAAACTTCACACTGGACTTCAAGCATCTTGCAGTGAGTGCCTCTCCATTCTTCCTCCATACTCCGGGTCCTTGGTTTCCAAATGAGATGCAAAATTAGCTCTCATCAGTAAAGAGGACTTTAGACCACTGAGCAACAGGCCAGGTCTGTTTTTCTTTAGCCCAGGTAAGATGCTTCTCACGTTGTTTGTTGTTCAGGAGTGGCTTGACAAGAGGAATACCACATTTGAAGCCCATGTCTCTGTGTGTGGTGGCTCTTCATGCACTGACTCCACCCTCAGTCCACTCCTTGTGAAAGTCCCCAACACTTTTGAATGGCCTTTTCCTGACAATCCTCTCCAGGCTGCGGTCATCCCTGCTGCTTGTACACCTTTTTCTTCAACACTTTTCCCTTTCACATAACTTTCTATTACAGCACTTTGGGAACATCCAACTTCTTTTGCAATTGCCTTTTTAGGCTTTCCCTCCTTATGGAGGGTGTCAGTGATGTTTTTTTGCACAACTGTCAGGTCAGCAGTCTTTCCCATAATTGCGATTCCTACTGAACCAGACTGAGGCTTGATTCACACCTATGCATTTTGAGTGCTTTTTGCAGAATTGCACTACAACCCATTTAACATGGTTTTTGTATGGAACATGTTCTGTATAGAAAATCTGCAGGTGTAATCTTTTCTCTCTGCCGAATCTTTTCTCTCTATGTCGAATATTTTCTCTCTGTCTAATCTTTTCTCTATATAATCGTGGACTAATAGAGGTAAGGTTGGGCACATTTGACCTCAGGTTCAGTAGACACAGATTGTTATTGTCAGAGTCACATCGAATCTCCTATTCTATATCGAACTGTTGTAACAACGAAAACGAAAATAAAGCATTTGTTTATGTCAGATCTTTCGTTTTTCGGATTCTGCTCTTTCGTCATCGTTTGTCATAATGAAAACGAAAATACCTGAAATTCAGACGAAAATGCATTCGGACGAAAACGAATGCACATGTCTACTAAAAATGCATAGGTGTGAATTCAGCCTGAGAGACCATTTAAAGGCTCAGGAACCCTTTGAAGCTGTTATGGCTTAATTAGCTGATTAGAGTGGGACACTTTGAGCCTAGAATATTGTACCTTTTCACGATATTCAAATTTTCTTAGATTGTGGATTTAGGGGTTTTCATGAGCTGTACGCCATAATCATCACAATTATGACAAATCACGGCTTGAACTATCTTGCTTTGCATGTAATGAGTCTATCTCATATATTAGTTTCACCTTTTTAAGTTGCATTAGTGAAATTAACTTTTGCACAATATTGTAATTTTTTCGAGTATCACCTGTATATTTTTCTAATTTTACTTAACCAATTTAGACTATTGTGTTCTGATCCATCACATATAATTCAGATTAAAAATAATTGAACTAAAGGCTGTAATGTAACAAAATAGGTAAAAAGCCAGGGGGGGGGGGGGGGGGTACTTTACAAGGCACTGTAATATAAATGATTACCTTCACTGTTTCACAGTATAAATGAACCCCTTAGGGCCGGTTCACACTGCAGGCGCGGCGAGGCGTCTCCGACTTGCCTCACCGCGACCTGCGGGGACCTCAGCGGCGACTTGCAGAGGACTTCTGTATAGAAGTCAATGCAAGTCGCCCCCGAAGTCGCCCAGAAGTAGTACAGGAACCTTTTTTCTGAGTCGGAGCGACTCGAGTCGCTCCTCTCAGAACGGTTCCATTGTACAGAACGGGGGCGACTTGCGGGAGCGAGGCGAGTCGTGTCGCCTCGCCCGCTGTGTGAACCGGCCCTTATAGTAGCGATTATCTGCTCTTTTTGTACTATAAAAGGCTCATTTTTTTTATTTTTTATCCCATGATGACAGGTGATACCATAAAAAAGCCTGCTGCTTCTACTACTAAATGTCTTATGCCGCGTACACACGACCAGACTTTTCAACATCAAAAGTCTGACAGAATGATTCCGGCAGACTATTCGATCGTGTGTGGGCTGCAGCGGACTTTTGATTTGCAAAAGTCTGACAGACTTTAGAAATGGAACATGTTTCAAATTTTTCCGAAAGAACTCCGCCGGACCCAGTTCCTACCGAGAAATCCGCTCGTGTGTGTGCTAGTCCGACGGACAAAAACCGATGCGAGGGCAGCTATTGGCTACTGGTTGTGAAGTTCCTTATTCTAGTCTGGTCGTACGTCATCACATTCAAATCCGTCTGACTTTGGTGTGATTGTGTGTGGCCAAGTCCGTTCATTCGGAAAGTCCGTCAGAACTCCGTCGAAAGTCTGTCGGAGCTAAGTCCGGTCGTGTGTACGCGGCATTAGGCCTGGTTCACACCTATGCGGTTTTTGGTGCTTTTTGCAGAAACGCACTATGGTTCAACATGGTTTCCTATTTCATATTTGGAAAGTGTCAAGGACTTTTTTCAACGGAAAACAGTGTTTTTTTTGGTTCAATAGACTTCTATGGTGAAGCTGCAGAAAAGCATGCAGTGTGTTTTTGCAGCAATTTGCGTTTTGTAACCACTAGCCGACCAGCCGCTGCAGTTGTACTGTGGCAGCATGGCTCAGCTGTGCGAATCAGTCTCGATCACCGCCGGGCTCCCACGATCGCTTGGGGCACACGGAGAACCGGGAGCTGTGTGTGTAAACACAGTTTCCGGGTCTCTGAGCAGTGAACAGACAGATCGTCTGTTCATACAGAGTATGAACAGCGATTTGTTGGTTTCCCTGCACAGCCCCATCCCCACTTCAGTTAGAACACTCCCTAGGATACATATTAACCCCTTCACTGCCAGTGACATTTTTACAGTAATCAATGCAATTTTAATCGCACTGATCGCTGTATTAATACAATGGTCCCAAAAATGTGTCAAAATTGTACGACGAAAAATCGCTGATCGCCACCATTACTAGTATAAAAAAAAATATTAATAAAACTATCCACTATTTTGTAGACGCTATAACTTTTGCGTAAACCAATCAATATCAACTTATTGCGATTTTTTTTTTTTTTTTTTACCAAAAATAAATGGCCAAAACTGAGTAAAAACAAGTTTTTTTATATATTTTTGGGGGATATTTACTATAGCAAAAAGTTAAAGATAATGCATTTTTTTTTTTTCAAAATTGTCGCTCTTTTTTTGTTTATAGTGCAAAAAACAAAAACCGCAGAGGTAATCAAATACCACCAAAAGAAAGTGGGAGCCATGTCACACGATCACGCAATTGTCAGTTAAAGCGACGCAGTGCCGAATCGCAAAAAGTGGTCTGGTCCTTTAGCTGCAAAATGGTCCGGGGCTTAAGTGGTTAACCACTTGCCGACCGCCGCACGCCGATGTACGTCGGCAGAATGGCACGGGCAGGCATAAGGGCTTACATGTACGTCCTTGCCTGCCCGCCGGTCGGGGGCCCGATCGGGCCCCCGCCCGGTGCCTGCGGCGGTCGGTATTCGTTCGGGAGCGATCCCGGACGAGGGGACGGCCATTCATTCATGGCCACCCCCTCTCGATCGCTCCCGGCGAATGAAAATGTCCGGTGACATCACTTCCTCTCCTGTAATGTAAACACAGGAGAGGAAGTGATGTATTCTCTCCTCCGTGTCGGTAGTTTTCATTCCGGCACCGAGGAGAGAGGTTCGGTGAGTTGCACCAACACACCCCACATACAGTAGAACATGCCAGGCACACTCACACCCCCCCTTTACCCCCGATCACCCCCCAATTACCCCTGCCCCCCAGTCACAGTGACACCAATTGCTTTTTTTTTTTTTTGCATTGGTGTCATTTGTGACTGTAGTAACTGTTAGGGCAGTTAGGGTTAGCCCCCTTTAGTTCTAATGTGCCCCCCTAACCCCCCCAATAAAGGTTTAACCCCGTGATCACCCCCCGTCGCCAGTGTCACTAAGGCTGGGTTCACATTGCAGCGGTTTATGAGAACGAATGTGATTGACTGCAGTGCAAATCACATCCGATCTCTGTGCGATTCGAGTTCAGCCATACAGATAGTATGGCTGAATTCGTGTCGCACCCGCCGCAAATTCGCACGGGACCCTTTTTTTGGCCCGCAGCAGAATCGGATCGCATGGGTGTTCACACCATGCGATCCGAGTTTGCAGATCGCACTGCGATATGCGAACTGATCTGGGGGTGTCATTAACATTTCACTGACACTCCCAGCAGTTCGCATAGGGCAGTGTGAACTGCCGCCGGGAGGCATGCGATGCGGGAACCCGCCGCGGATTCATGGCGTTCCCGCATCGCTCCAGTGTGAACCCAGCCTAATAAGCGATAGTTTTTCTGATCGCTGTATTAGTGTCACAGGTGACGCTAGTTAGGCAGGTAGGTATTTAGGTTCGCCGCAGCTTTTTATAGCGCCAGGGACCCCCATATACTACCGCATAAAGCCCCCTGATTGCCCCCTAGTTAACCCTTTCACCAGTGATCACCATATAACTGTTACAGGTGACGCTGGTTGGTTAGTTATTTTTTTATAGTTTCAGGGCACCCGCCATTTATTACCTAATAAAGGTTTAACCCCCTGATCACCCGGCGGGTGTCATTTGTGACTGTAATAACTGTTAGGGCAGTTAGGGTTAGCCCCCTTTAGTTCTAAGGTACCCCCCTAACCCCCCCAATAAAGGTTTAACCCCGTGATCACCCCCCGTCGCCAGTGTCACTAAGGCTGGGTTCACATTGCAGCGGTTTATGAGAACGGATGTGATTCGCACCGCACTGCAGTGCAAATCACATCCGATCTCTGTGCGATTCGAGTTCAGCCATACAGATAGTATGGCTGAATTTGTGTCGCACCCGCCGCACCCGCCGCAAACTCGCACGGGACCCTTTTTTTGGTCCGCAGCAGAATCGGATCGCATGGGTGTTCACACCATGCGATCCGAGTTTGCAGATCGCACTGCGATATGCGAACTGATCTGGGGGTGTCATTAACATTTCACTGACACTCCCAGCAGTTCGCATAGGGCAGTGTGAACTGCCGCCGGGAGGCATGTGATGCGGGAACCCGCCGCGGATTCGTGGCGTTCCCGCATCGCTCCAGTGTGAACCCAGCCTAATAAGCGATCGTTTTTCTGATCACTGTATTAGTGTCACAGGTGACGCTTGTTAGGCAGGTAGGTATTTAGGTTCGCCGCAGCTTTTTATAGCGCCAGGGACCCCCATATACTACCGCATAAAGCCCCCTGATTGCCCCCTAGTTAACCCTTTCACCAGTGATCACCATATAACTGTTACAGGTGACGCTGGTTGGTTAGTTATTTTTTTTATAGTTTCAGGGCACCCGCCATTTATTACCTAGTCTCACTAGTGTACCCCTAAATTTAGGGGTGTCTACTTTCCAAAATGGGGTCATTTGGGGGGGGTTTGTGCCATCTTGGCATTTTATGGCCTTCAAAACTGTAACGCCCTTAGAAAGCCTGAAGGCGGTGCTTGGTTTTCGGGGCCCCGTACGCGGCTAGGCTCCCAAAAAGTCCCACATATGTGGTATCCCCGTACTCAGGAGAAGCAGCAGAATTTATTTTGGGGTGTCATTTCACATATGCCCATGGCATGCGTGAGCAATATATCATTTAGTGACAACTTTGTGAAAAAAAAAAAAAAAAAAAAAGTTTGTAATTTTCCCGCAACTTGTGGCAAAATATAAAATATTCCATGGACTCAACATGCCTCTCAGCAAATAGCTTGGGGTGTCTACTTTCTAAAATGGGGTCATATGTGGGGGTTTTGTGCCATCTTGGCATTTTATGGCCTTCAAAACTGTAATAGGTAGTGAGGAGTGAAGTCAAATATTTACGCCCTTAGAAAACCTGAAGGCGGTTCTTGGCTTTCGGGGCCCCGTACGCGGCTAGGCTCACAAAAAGTCCCACATATGTGGTATCCCCGTACTCAGGAGAAGCAGCAGAATTTATTTTGGGGTGTCATTTTACATATGCCCATAGCATGTGTGAGCAATATATCATTTAGTGACAACTTTGTGAAAAAAAAATAAAAAAAAATTAAAGTTTGTAATTTTCCCGCAACTTGTGGCAAAATATAAAATATTCCATGGACTCAACATGCCTCTCAGCAAATAGCTTGGGGTGTCTACTTTCTAAAATGGGGTCATTTGTGGGGGTTTTGTGCCATCTTGGCATTTTATGGCCTTCAAAACTGTAATAGGTAGTGAGGAATGAAGTCAAATATTTACGCCCTTAGAAAACCTGAAGGCGGTTCTTGGCTTTCGGGGCCCCGTACGCGGCTAGGCTCCCAAAAAGTCCCACATATGTGGTATCCCCGTACTCAAGAGAAGCAGCAGAATTTATTTTGGGGTGTCATTTCACATATGCCCATAGCATGTGTGAGCAATATATCATTTAGTGACAACTTTGTGTAAAAAAAAAAAGAAAAATTTTTTTTTGTCATTATTCAATCGCTTGAGGCAAAAAAATAAAATATTCAATGGGCTCAACATGCCACTTATCAATTTCCTTAGGGTGTCTACTTTCCAAAATGGGGTCATTTGGGGGGGTTTTGTACTTCCCTGCCATTTTAGCACCTCAAGAAATGAGATAGGCAGTCGTAAACTAAAAGCTGCGTAAATTCCAGAAAACGTACCTTAGTTTGTAGATGTGACAACTTTTGCGCAAACCAATAAATATACAATTATTGACTTTTTTTTTACCAAAGACATGTGGCTGAATACATTTTGGCCTAAATGTATGACTAAAATTTAGTTTATTGGATTTTTCTAATAACAAAAAGTAGAAAATATCATTTTTTTTCAAAATTTGCGGTCTTTTTACGTTTATATCGCAAAAAATAAAAATCGCAGAGGCAATCAAATACCATCAAAAGAAAGCTCTATTTGTGGGAAGAAAAGGAAGCAAATTTTGTTTGGGTACAACATTGCATGACCGCGCAATTACCAGTTAAAGCAGCGCAGTGCCAAATTGTAAAAAGACCTCTGGTCATTTACCAGCAAAATGGTCCGGTCTGAAAGTGGTTAAAGAGCAACTGTCTTCTCTATCCTGCAGCAGCTCCTCCTCTGACCTGCTGTTGACTCACCAACAGTCCCATTCAAATTAATGGCCAGCCAAATTGTCTGGGGCTTAAGCGGTTAATCTGCCCAACAACAAATTGGTAGGGGAGCACCAAATGGAAATTTTAGTGCCGATACCGAAGATGCACTTAGCTGAAAACCGAAAATGACAGTTATATTTTATAGTTAAATATTTATATTTTTATATTCAATCGTATTATATTTCACTTTTAACCACTTGCCCACCAGCCGCTGCAGTTTTACAGCTGGGCGAAACAACGTTATGTAACGTAGCTTCTCCCTGTGGCCACTAGGGACGTATGCCTGCTGCTTGCCCTCGGAGCCAATGCGAGTGCCCGACGGTCATCACTCCTATGACTCGTGACACACAGATCCCGGTTCTCTGAGGGGAGAAGAGACAGATCGTATGCTCATACAAAGTATGAGCAGCGATCTGTCATCTCCCCTAGACAGTCCCATCCCCCCTTCAGTTAGAACACACACTAGGGAACACAGTTAACCCCTTGATCGCCCCCTAGTATTAACCCCTTTCCTGCCAGTGATATTTTTACAGTAATCAGTGCATTTTTATAGCACTGATCGCTGTATAAATGCCAATGGTCCCAAAAATGGGTCAAAAGTGTCCGATGTGTCTGCCATAATGTCGCAGTCCCGATAAAAATCACAGATCACTGCCATTACTAGTAAAAAAAAAATGCTAATAATCTATTCCCTATTTTGTATACGCTATAACTTTTGCGCATACCGATCAATATACGCTTATTGTGATTTACAAAAAACATGTAGAAGAATACATATTGGCCTAAACTGAGAAAAAAATAGCTTTTTTTTTAAAGAAAAATATTGGGGCTATTTATTATAGCAAAAGGTACACAATATTGTTTTTTTTTTCTTAAAAATAGTCTCTCTTTTTTTGTTTATCGCGCAAAAAATGAAAACCACAGAGATGATCAAATACCACCAAAAGAAAGCTCTATTTGTGGGGAAAAAAAGGACATCAATTTTGTTTGGGTGCAGCGTCACACTACTGCGCAATTGTCAGTTAAAACGACGCAGTGCCGAATCGCAAAAAATGGACTGGTCATTCAGCAGGCAATTCTTCCGGTGCTGAATCGGTTAATGAATATCATCAATTTAAATTAATATTAATTTTTTTTGTTGGTCATTATTAGCACCTTTTGTGCAAGAAAAGCTCAAGAAAAATGCAATCCACACTCTCTGACCATCGCTTGTATCATGTCTATAGTCTCTGACCATCTCTTGTATCATGTCCACAGTCTCTAACCATCTCTTGTATCATTTTGTGTTGCGTTTAATATAAAATACAATTTTTCTATAAAACTTTCATAGAATAGCAGACTAGATTTTAACAGAGATCAGGTTTGTCTGAGGATGTTTCTCAAACAAATGCCTTGGTAACAATGGGAACTGTTGACAGTTGCCAGTTTGGTTGTTAACCTCTTCCCGTCCCTGCTATAGCCGTAAGACGAATACAGCGCAGACCTACTTTGCCGGGAGGGCGTTCATAGATGTTCCTCCCATGCTCAAGCGGCCTGCGTGCCCCCTGTAGGGCGCGTGCGGCGCACTCTGTGTTGGGCAAATCTATGAGACTCGGTTGATCACAGATCGGAGTAAGGGGTCGATCCCGAACCCTTACCACGTGATCAGCTGTCAGCCAATGACAGCTGATCATGTGATGCAAACAGAGAAGGTAATTGGCTATTTTTCTCCTTACGCTGGTAGCGTGAGGAGAAAAAAAAAGCCAATCGCCGGCGGCTGTGAGAGGGACATCAGTCCCAATTGTGGAGAGCCTCTGCAGAGGCTTCTGTGCCCACCTGTGCCACCTACCAGTGCCCAACAGTACCACCCATCAGTGCCCACAGTGTCACCTATCAGTGGCCACAGAGCCACCTATAAATGTCACCAATCAGTGCCTCATCACCAGTGCTGCCTAGCAATACCACCTACCAGTGCCCATCAGTGCCACCTATCGGTGCCCATAAGTGACATCTATTAGTGCCCATTAGTGCTACCCATCAGTGCCACCCATCAGGGCCCATCAGTGCCATCTTATCAGCGAATATCAATGAAGGAGAAAAATTACCCCTTTGCAAAATTTTATAACAAACCATGAAACATGTTTTTTTTTTCAAAAATGTCTGTCTTTTTTTGTTTGTTTAACAAAAAATAAAAACCCAAGTGGTGATTAAATACCACCAAAAGAAAGCTCCATTTGTGTGAAAAAAAATGATAAAAATTTAATTTGAGTACAGTGTAGCATGACCGCGCAATTGTCATTCAAAGTGTGAAAGCGCTGAAAGCTAAAAATTGGTCTGGGCAGGAGGGGGGTTTACGTGCCCAGTAAGTAAGTGGTTAAGTTAAACGAGTTTGTAACCATTGTCAACAAACTGGTAAACAAATGCCAGAATAAAAGGAGCAGTAGAGACTGATAGTGGAGGAACTTCAACATGGATTAACACCATAGCTGGAGGAAGAATCTGTAATTGCAAACAAGAAGGTGTCTGATCTCCAGAAGCCTCGTTATCAAGCCTCGGAGATACCAAACAGTAACTGGAGCTAAGTAACTTGTAAGTGTATTTCTACTGTTACAGACCATAGTTTCTGCTTATTTGCTAGGCATCTTGCTATAGATATCTGTCAGTCTTGATTTGTATTCCTAATATTGTAATTATTTTGTATGTGCAGCATTTTTGTTTAGTAAAAGCACATTTACACACTGCAGAGGTCCCAGTTTTCTTGCTTATACTGCAAAGTAACCTTGCTAGATAGACGCAAGCAAAACACGTCTATAGTCTCTTACTTAAACTTAAACACACTGCTAATAATATTAGCAAAATTTCTATGCAGCCTCACCAGTGCCAGTCATATGCAGCCTGCCTGTGCCCAGCAGCCTACCCAGTGCCCATCTTATGCAGCCTGCCTATGCCAGCAGCCTCACCAGTGCCTGTCATATGCAGCCTGCCTGTGCCCCGCAGCCTCACCAGTGCCTGTGGATGCAGCCCGCCTGTGCCTGGATTAGAGCAACGATCTGTGTGTTACGGAGCAGATTTGAATTTCCCGGGCTGCAGTAACAATGCCCCGCCTCCTGTGATCACGTCACACTGATTCAAAGTCCGACCATTGGATCAGTGTGTCGTCTATCACAGGAGGTGGGACATTGTTACTGTGGCCCCTGCATTTTAGCTCAGTGACAAACAGAGACTGCGGTGAGGAGAGGAGGAGGGAGGGGAGGAGAAGGGAGTGGAGCATTGTATGCGCCAGGGTGACACTCATGAAATGGGCGGCACCTGGGGCAGACCCTGTCCCCTTTTGGTATCAGCTTTTTTATTTCCTTTCGCCCGATACTGAAAAAACACAGTTTTTAGCCAATAATTTTCAGCGGCCAACATTTTGGTGCACCTCTACAAATTGACCAAAAAAAGAATAGAAAATGCAAAATGCAAATCACAGCAAAATCTCAGGTGCAAAAATGCAAAACACACAGCAAAAGCAGCGTAGAAATGGATCAAAAGCAAACTGCATAGGTGTGAACTGAGCCTTATGCTGGTCACACAGATCAATTTTCAGACGAGAATATTCATATGAAAAATCTTTGTACATTCGCTGAATGAAAGCATGTGATTTGAAAATTTCAGTTGCTTTTAACATTCAGTTTTAAAATGAATGTAATTTCTGAACGAAAACCACATACACTGTCTGAAAATTTCTTTGACCAAGAGGTTTTCTATTCTGATCCTTCGAATTTTCCCATCACTGTGGTCAAAAAGAACATCGATTTGATCCCACTAATGATTAGAAAATCAAACGAATGTTCTTAAAATTTAATTTTTTTTGAAGGAAGACATTATTTTTGTATGGCCAGCATATAACATATTACAGTTCTTTCTGAAAGTCTTTTTTTTTTATATCAAAAGGAACTTTATTGAGAAATCCATAAAATAGAGAAACAATATAGAATTCCATATCGATACACATTATGCTGAAACACCATGCATGTAGTATACAGCACCCTTTTCTGAAAGTCTTAACTTTTTTTTTTTCATGAAATAAAAAATTAGATCCGAGTCACCAGATTCAACCTCTAATAGTATATACAGTATATCTCTTCTGTCTCTTATTCTTATGTCCCATAGACACGGTCAGAAATTCCGACGGAAAAAGGCTGATCGGATTATGTTGTTGGAAAATCCGATCGTGTGTGGGCTCTATTGGACTTTTTCTGTCAGAATTTCCGACGGAAAAAGTTTGAGAGCTGGATCCAAAATTTTCCGACAACAAAATCTGGTCAGACTTTTTCCGATCGTGTGTAGAGAATTTCGACGCACAATGTGCCATGCATATCTCAGAAAGAATTTGGAGACGAAAGCTACTGGTTACTGGCCTCCACGTAGTCCCGATGTACATGTATAACGTCACCTTGTTCCGAACGATCGGATTTTCCGACAACTTTGTGCGACCATGTGTATGCAAGAGAAGTTTCGGCCAAAATCCGTCGGAAAAAATCCGTGTGTATGGGACATAAGAGTGGATTCGAGATTTTGCTCCCTAACCATATAGCATACACACAGTCAGACAAAGTTGTCAGAAAATCTGATCGTACTTAACGTGATGACGTTATTTCGTTAGGATGGGACTACGTTCAGGCTAGTAGCCAATAGCTTTGGTCTAGGAATTTGATCTGAGCATGCGTGGCACTTTGTCTGATCGGAATTCTCTACACACGCACAAAGTCCGATCGGAGCATGTTGTCAGAAAATTTTATAGACAAGTTGGAAAACTTGGTCCGTCGGATACTCCGATGGAAACAGTCCGATGGAGCCCACACACTGTCGGATTATCCGACAACACGGTCCTATCGGACATTGTCCATCGGAATATCCGACCGTGTGTACAAGGGTTTAGACTGAGACAAAACAAAAGATTACAGTGCACATATACAAAAATTAAATTTTAATCCTGCAAGGCTATTTAAAACACCTGAACATTTTCAGTAGAAAATATGGGAATTTGGTCACACCATATGGCCCTCTACTACATCAAAGTTATTGTGATAACCACAATGCCTATTACATTCAAGAGGAAGTAAACTCTCCCATTTGATGCTTCTTTTCATTTAGTCCATTATAACAAGTCATTATCATACTATAGCCACTGTAATCCAGCCCAAATTGCATATTTCTTACTGGTTAAAGAAAATTTAAAAAACTTGTTTACAGGGGTTAGGCAGCGCCATCTTAAGTATTGTATTACATTGATCACTTCCTGTACTGTTAACCAAGCCTCCTTCTCAATCCAAAGTTTCTATGGCAACCCTGCTTCCCTGTTCATAGCTTACTTGTTTATTTCATAGTATTTACTTGTGCAATGTCTAATGTTTCCCTTTGTCAGACTTATCAGCTTCAGCTGATAAGACTGCAGTAATGGCTGCAGTTTAGACTGTATGTGATGTCACATGGTGTGTAGGAGGAAGCTCTGAGTGATTAGCAGAGTTCAGTGTTGTGCCCTAGGAAGTCCTGATAACAGTTAGATAAGAGATAGAGAGTGTGCCTTAAATCAGGGGAGATCTGGGCATGCTCAGTGACTTCATTCTACAGTACAACAAGGATTACAACAATACTAAGCAAGTAAGGAGATATCTACAAGCAGTGTTAATTAGGTTTTTTTATGCTGATTTACATGGGCCAAACTTGTGGGGGAGGGTTTACAACCACTTTCAGCTTAAATGTGAGTTGACACCTGTATGTTTAACCAGTTGCCGACCGCCGCACGACGATGTACGTCGACAGCATGGCACGGGCAGGCATAAGGGCGTACATGTACGTCCCTGCCTTCCCGCGGGTCGGGGGCCCGATCGGGCCCCCGCCCGGTGCCTGCGGCGGTCGGTTTTCGTGCGGGAGCGATCCCGGACGAGGGGACGGCCATTCATTCATGGCCACCCCCTCGCGATCGCTCCCGACGAATGAAAATCCTTCGTGACATCACTTCCTCTCCTGTGAGGAGAGGAAGTGATGTATTCTCTCCTCCGTGTCGGTATTTTTCGTTCCGACACGGAGGAGAACGGATCGGTGAGTTGCACCAACACTCTACACAAACAGTAGAACATGCCAGGCACACTCACACCCCCCCTTTACCCCCCGATCACCCCCCCAATTACCCCTGCCCCCCAGTCACAGTAACACCAATGTCATTTTTTTTTTTTTTTTTTTTTTTTTTTTTTTTGCATTGGTGTCATTTGTGACTGTAATAACTGTTAGGGCAGTTAGGGTTAGCCCCCTTTAGTTCTAATGTACCCCCCTAACCCCCCCAATAAAGGTTTAACCCCGTGATCACCCCCCGTCGCCAGTGTCACTAAGGCTGGGTTCACATTGCAGCGGTTTATGAGAACGAATGTGATTCGCACCGCACTGCAGTGCAAATCACATCCGATCTCTGTGCGATTCGAGTTCAGCCATTCGCCGCACCCGCCGCACCCGCCACACCCGCCGCACCCGCCGCAAATTCGCACGGGACCCTTTTTTTGGCCCGCAGCAGAATCGGATCGCATGGGTGTTCACACCATGCGATCCGAGTTTGCAGATCGCACTGCGATATGCAAACTGATCTGGGGGTGTCAGTAACATTTCACTGACACTCCCAGCAGTTCGCATAGGGCAGTGTGAACTGCCGCCGGGAGGCATGCGATGCGGGAACCCGCCGCGCATTCGTGGCGTTCCCGCATCGCTCCAGTGTGAACCCAGCCTAATAAGCGATCATTTTTCTGATCGCCGTATTAGTGTCACAGGTGACGCTAGTTAGGCAGGTAGGTATTTAGGTTCGCCGCAGCTTTTTATAGCACCAGGGACCCCCATATACTACCGCATAAAGCCCCCTGATTGCCCCCTAGTTAACCCTTTCACCAGTGATCACCATATAACTGTTACAGGTGACGCTGGTTGGTTAGTTATTTTTTTATAGTTTCAGGGCACCCGCCATTTATTACCTAATAAAGGTTTAACCCCCTGATCACCCGGCGGGTGTCATTTGTGACTAATAACTGTTAGGGCAGTTAGGGTTAGCCCCCTTTAGTTCTAAGGTACCCCCCTAACCCCCCCAATAAAGGTTTAACCCCGTGATCACCCCCCGTCGCCAGTGTCACTAAGGCTGGGTTCACATTGCAGCGGTTTATGAGAACGGATGTGATTTGCACCGCACTGCAGTGCAAATCACATCCGATCTCTGTGCGATTCGAGTTCAGCTATACAGATAGTATGGCTGAATTCGTGTCGCACCCGCCGCACCCGCCGCAAACTCGCACGGGACCCTTTTTTTGGTCCGCAGCAGAATCGGATCGCATGGGTGTTCACACCATGCGATCCAAGTTTGCAGATCGCACTGCGATATGCGAACTGATCTGGGGGTGTCATTAACATTTCACTGACACTCCCAGCAGTTCGCATAGGGCAGTGTGAACTGCCGCCGGGAGGCATGCGATGCGGGAACCCGCCGCGCATTCGTGGCGTTCCCGCATCGCTCCAGTGTGAACCCAGCCTAATAAGCGATCGTTTTTCTGATCGCTGTATTAGTGTCACAGGTGACGGCAGTTAGGTATTTAGGTTCGCCGCAGCTTTTTATAGCGCCAGGGACCCCCATATACTACCGCATAAAGCCCCCTGATTGCCCCCTAGTTAACCCTTTCACCAGTGATCACCATATAACTGTTACAGGTGACGCTGGTTGGTTAGTTATTTTTTTTATAGTTTCAGGGCACCCGCCATTTATTACCTAGTCTCACTAGTGTACCCCTAAATTTAGGGGTGTCTACTTTCCAAAATGGGGTCATTTGGGGGGGGGTTTGTGCCATCTTGGCATTTTATGGCCTTCAAAACTGTAACGCCCTTAGAAAGCCTGAAGGCGGTGCTTGGTTTTCGGGGCCCCGTACGCGGCTAGGCTCCCAAAAAGTCCCACATATGTGGTATCCCCGTACTCAGGAGAAGCAGCAGAATTTATTTTGGGGTGTCATTTCACATATGCCCATGGCATGCGTGAGCAATATATCATTTAGTGACAACTTTGTGAAAAAAAAAAAAAAAAAAAAAAAGTTTGTAATTTTCCCGCAACTTGTGGCAAAATATAAAATATTCCATGAACTCAACATGCCTCTCAGCAAATAGCTTGGGGTGTCTACTTTCTAAAATGGGGTCATTTGTGGGGGTTTTGTGCCATCTTGGCATTTTATGGCCTTCAAAACTGTAATAGGTAGTGAGGAGTGAAGTCAAATATTTACGCCCTTAGAAAGCCTGAAGGCGGTGCTTGGTTTTCGGGGCCCCGTACGCAGCTAGACTCCCAAAAAGTCCCACATATGTGGTATCCCCGTACTCAGGAGAAGCAGCAGAATTTATTTTGGGGTGTTATTTCACATATGCCCATGGCATGCATGAGCAATATATCATTTAGTGACAACTTTGTGAAAAAAAAAAAAAAAGTTTGTAATTTTCCCGCAACTTGTGGCAAAATATAAAATATTCCATGAACTTAACATGCCTCTCAGCAAATAGCTTGGGGTGTCTACTTTCTAAAATGGGGTCATTTGTGGGGGTTTTGTGCCATCTTGGCATTTTATGGCCTTCAAAACTGTAATAGGTAGTGAGAAGTGAACTCAAAAATTTACGACCTTAGAAAGCCTGAAGGCGGTGCTTGGTTTTCGGGGCCCCGTACGCGGCTAGGCTCCCAAAAAGTCCCACATATGTGGTATCCCCGTACTCAGGAGAAGCAGCAGAATTTTTTTTGGGGTGTCATTTCACATATGCCCATAGCATGTGTGAGCAATATATCATTTAGTGACAACTTTGTGTAAAAAAAAAAAAAAAATTTTTTGTCATTATTCAATCGCTTGAGGCAAAAAAATAAATTATTCAATGGGCTCAACATGCCACTTATCAATTTCCTTAGGGGGTCTACTTTCCAAAATGGGGTCATTTGGGGGGGTTTTGTACTGCCCTGCCATTTTAGCACCTCAAGAATTGAGATAGGCAGTCGTAAACTAAAAGCTGCGTAAATTCCAGAAAACGTACCTTAGTTTGTAGATGTGACAACTTTTGCGCAAACCAATAAATATACAATTATTGACTTTTTTTTTACCAAAGACATGTGGCTGAATACATTTTGGCCTAAATGTATGACTAAAATTGAGTTTATTGGATTTTTCTAATAACAAAAAGTAGAAAATATCATTTTTTTTCAAAATTTGCGGTCTTTTTACGTTTATATCGCAAAAAATAAAAATCGCAGAGGCAATCAAATACCATCAAAAGAAAGCTCTATTTGTGGGAAGAAAAGGACGCAAATTTTGTTTCGGTACAACATTGCATGACCGCGCAATTACCAGTTAAAGCAGCGCAGTGCCAAAGTGTAAAAAGACCTCTGGTCATTTACCAGCAAAATGGTCCGGTCTTAAAGTGGTTAATTAAAGTTTATTAAAATGTCTGCACCCAGAGGCGCCTCTCTCCTTGTTCTCATAACCATGGGAGAAATACACTTTGCTGAAAAATACAAAGTACATTGCTGAAAATGTTCAGGTGTTTTAAATAGCCTTGCAGCATTTAAATGGGTTGTAAAGGTTTGTTTTTTATTTTCTAAATAGGTTCCTATAAGCTAGTGCATTGTTGGTTCACTTACTTTTCCTTCGATTTCCCTTATAAATGTTTTTTTTCTTTGTTTTCTTTGTCTGAATTTCTCACTTCCTGTTCCTCCTCAGTAAGCTGTTCTGGCTGACTAACCACCAGCTCGGATGATGGTGAGAAGTTTACTGAGGAGAAACAGGAAGTGAGATATTCAGACAAAGAAAAAAAACATTTAGAAGGGAAATCGAAGGAAAAGGTAAGTGAACCAACAATGCACTAGCTTACAGGAACCTATGTGGAAAATAAAAAACAAACCTCTACAACCCCTTTAAATGTCATTTTTGTATAGGTGCGCTGTAATATTTTGTTCTGTTTGCATGGTCTTATGGCAGCACCATCTTTAATGCAATTTTAGGGTGTGCCCCCCAAGTCTTTGTTTGAGACTGAGACAAAGGCTCCTTATCATTCATAAACGGAGACATCATAAAAATACAGTTTATGATGTTCAGTTATGAATGGATAGAGTCAGTGATTACTGACTCTGTTCATTCAGAAAAGGAAGGAGCTGGTAAATGACAGAATTACTGGCTCCTTCCTCTGCTCTACACCCTGACAGATCCAGGACGGGGGGGTGGTACCAGAGAAGGAGCCAGAGAGGACACAGGGGGACCCAAAGGAGGACATGGATTGAGACCTCAAAAAGGACACAGAGGGGGACCCGGGGGACAACACAGTTCAGGCCCTGGAGGAGGACACAGATCAGCATCCAGAGGTTGACACAGAGGACACATGGAGCACAGAGGGGGACCCAGAGCAGGATACAGAGACCCAAGGAGCACAGAGGGGGACCCGGAGCAGGACATAGAGACCCAGGGAGCACAGAGGGGGACCCGGAGCAGGACACAGAGACTTAGGGAGCACAGAGGGGGACCAGGACACAGAGACTCAGGGAGCACAGAGGGCGACCAGGAGCAGGACATAGCGACTCAGGGAGCACAGAGGGGGACCAGGTGCAGGACATAGAGACTCAGGGAGCACAGAGGGGGACCAGGTGCAGGACATAGAGACTCAAGGAGCACAGAGGGGGACCCAGAGCAGGACACAGAGACTCAGGGAGCACAGAGGGGGACCCGGAGCAGGACACAGAGACCCTAGGAGCACAGAGGGGGACTTGGAGGACACGGGACAGTCGGTGCGTGCAGTTACAAGCACCGATCTCCATGACAGCTGTGGGAGGGATAGGAGGAGAAGTGGCTGTTAGAAAAGCTATACAGGGAGATCAGCAATTGTAACTGCCCCCCACCGCTGCACCGATCAGTAGAGATGGCCTTGCGGTTCGCTTGGCGGTCAGTTCGTGGCAAATTTTGCGTGTTCGCGATTCGCCAAACCGGCGGACTTCTGGCGCTGTTCGCCCGGCGGACATATGCGTTTACATTGTGAAAGATTTTTGACCCATGATAACACATCCATCATGGGGTACAGGACAGCCAATTGAGACATTTCAGCATATGGACAATTGGACATTCCCTCTACCTTATAAATAGACCTGATCTGGCGGCCATTTTACATTCTGTCTTTTGTCAGAGTAGGGAAAGGTTGCTGTGTGGAGCAGGGACAGACTGTAGTGACACAAATTGCTAGCTATTAGGTCCACAAAAGTCCTTTTAAGGACAGTATATAGGGTTCTGGTGCACTGCTGTGATTGCTGAGTGCACTGCTGACTGATTCTGCAGCTGTCTTTTGTTAGTGTAGGGACAGGATGCTGTGTGGAGCAGGGACAGTCAGTTTAATCACTAGCTATTACTATTAGGTCCACAAAGGTCCTTTTAAGGACTGGTATAGGTGTACAGTATATATGGTGCTGGTGATTGCTGAGTGCACTGCTGCCCTATTCTGCAGCTGTCTTTTGTCAGTGTAGGGACTGAGGGACAGTTTGCAAATCACTAGCTACTAGGTCCACAAAGGTCCTTTTAAGGACTGGTATAGGTGTACTATTTGGTGTGCAGTATATAGGTGTGTAATACACGTATAAAATACTTGCACATATAGAAAGCATAGTATAGTGCATTTCCACTGTGCAGCATCGTGACTGCTGAGTGATTCTGCAGCGATACTACAAAGAGTGACAAATGCAATAAAAAAAAAAAGTATTATAACTGGTGTGATAGACCAGTGGCCCTCAAAAACGACAGATTGAAAGGGGGGAGTTATATACCTTCTTCCACATACATACTGCACTTCTCGAGAGACTTTTGTCACAGGGTAATTTAAAAAATGACAGGCAGAGGAAGAGGCAGGCCCTTCCGCAGGGGTGGTAGGGGTAGGGCATGAGCAACAGACTTGAGCCAAAGTTGCAAATTGTAGAAGGTGCGTGCGATTACGTCAAAGGACGCACCAGACTTGGTTGAGTGGCTCACTCAGCCTTACTCTTCTGCACCCTCCTCATCCTCTCGAACTGCACCCTCTTTACTCTCTGCTGTGTGCACCCCCAAAGACAATACCACCAACACCACCATATACCTTCCACTTGAGTCACAGGAATTATTTTCTGATCCATCACAAGACATTGCCGATGCGCAGCCACTCTTGACATAGGATCAGGAAGAGGAGGTAGCAACAACCACCACTCAGCAGTCTGATGACAGTGCCCAGATCAGCCCAAGGAGGAGGTTGGTCCCTGCTGTTGCTGCCTACTCCGAGATCTCTAATTATAGCAGTGGGGAAGGTGACGTCGATGATGACGTGTCTAGTGATGTCACGTGGGTGCCCGCAAGAGAGGAAGAGGAGGGGAGTTCAGAGGGAGATATGGACCAGCAGACAGGAGGGACAAAGCAGACTGCTAATGTATCAGGAGCGAGGCATCAACCATGTTTGGTCACATCTGGCACTCCCAGGATGCCGGCACATGGCTCCGCAGTGTGGGCTTTTTTTAACGTGTCCACTGCTGACAATAGTGTTACCATCTGCAATCTTTGCAATCAACGCATAAGTCGCGGTAAGCCCAACACTCACCTAGGGACGACCGCCTTAAGAAGGCACATGAGCTGCCATCACTGAGCCCAGTGGGAGCAACGGAACCCACAAAGCCACACTCCAGGCTCGTCTTCTACTTCTCCTCTCTCCTCACAATTGTCCTCCACTCAACCTTCCATCATGCCATCCTCAAGTTTTTTTGGAAAAAGGCAGGCTTCCGTGGGCCAAATGTTCGAGCGTAAAAAAATGATAACGCCGGATAACCCTCTTGCCCAACGGTTGACGGCTGGCTTGTCAGAACTGATAGCCTGCCAACTACTGCCATATAAACTGGTGGACTCGGAGGCCTTTCGAAAATTTGTGGCCATTGGAACACCACAATGTAAGGTCCAAGGAAGGAAGTATTTCTCACAGAAGGGCATCCCAGAGCTATATGGCCATGTTCAGCGGCAAGTGAATGTATCTCTGGCAAACAGTGTCAGTGCCAAGATACATCTGACCACAGACATGTGGTCTAGCAAACACGGGCAGGGAAGGTATATCACTTTTACTGCCCACTGGATGAACCTTCTGATGGCCGTCAAGCATGTAACCCGTGGCACCCATCAGGGAACGCCTAGGCCGACAGGTGTCTGACTACATCGGGTTAACGGCCGATGTGGACGCTCTGAGGAGTGATGAACCCCTGGACTACTGGGTGGGCAGGCTTGACCTCTGGCCAGAGCTTGCCCAATTTGCAATGGAACTGTTGGCTTTCCCCTCATCCAGTGTCCTGTCCAAAAGGAGGTTTAGTGCAGCAGGCGGGATCGTGACCGATAAGCGCACTCGCCTAGCTCACAACAGTGTTGACTACCTGACATTTATAAAAATTAATGAGGCATGGATCTCAGAGGAATTCAACACATGTGAGCAGTAGACCATGTGTATGCATAACTCTATAAACGATTTATTTAATCGAGCACACAGACCTTTTTTTTACCTTTGGCTCACTTCCTTGTACAAAAAAAGCACACCATACTATATGCCCGTACCCTCCTGTTTGAAGAGGTTGAGCGGTGTCATATTTTTGGGTCCCGCAGCGAGTTGCTGGTATCAGTGCTGCTGTCAGTGCTCTCTATCTCAGTGCTGGTGTCAGTGCTCTCTCTCTATCTCGGTGCTGGTGTGGTGTCAGTGCTCTCTCTCTCTATCTCGGTGCTTGTGTGGTGTCAGTGGTCTCGATCTCGGTGCTGGTGTGGTCTCAGTGCTATCTTGGTGCTGGTGTCAGTGCTCTCTATCACGGTGCTGGTGTCAGTGCCCTCTATCATGGTGCTGGTGTCAGTGCCCTCTATCACGGTGCTGGTGTGGTGTCAGTGCTATCACAGTGCTGGTGTCAGTGCTCTCTATCTCGGTGCTGGTGTGGTGTCAGTGCTCTCTCTCTATCTTGGTGTTGGTGTGGTGTCAGTGCTCTCGATCTCGGTGCTGGTGTGGTCTCAGTGCTATCTTGGTGTTGGTGTCAGTGCTCTCTATCTCGGCGCTGGTGTGGTGTCAGTGCTCTCGATCTCTGTGCTGGTGTGGTCTCCGTGCTATCTTGGTGCTGGTGTCAGTGCTCTGTATCACGGTGCTGGTGTCAGTGCCCTCTATCATGGTGCTGGTGTCAGTGCTCTCTATCACGGTGCTGGTGTCAGTGCTCTCTATCACGGTGCTGGTGTCAGTGCTCTCTATCACGGTGCTGGTGTCAGTGCTCTCTATCTCGGTGCTGGTGTCAGTGCTTTCTATCACGGTGCTGGTGTGGTGTCAGTGCTCTCTATCTCGGTGCTGGTGTGGTCTCAGTGCTCTCTATAACAGTGCTGGTGCGGTGTCAGTGCTCTCTATAATGGTGCTGGTGTCAGTGCTCTCTATCTCGGTGCTGGTGTCAGTGCTCTCTATCTCGGTGCTGGTGTGGTCTCAGTGCTCTCTATCACGGTGCTGGTGTGGTGTCAGTGCTCTCTAACTCGGTGCTGGTGTCAGTGCTCTCTATCACGGTGCTGTTGTCAGTGCTCTCTATCTCGGTGCTGGTGTCAGTGCTCTCTATCTCGGTGCTAGTGTCAATGCTCTCTATCATGGTGCTGGTGTCAGTGCTCTCTATCACGGTGCTGGTGTGGTGTCAGTGCTCTCTATCTTGGTGCTGGTGTCAGTGCTCTCTATCACTGTGCTGGTGTCAGTGCTCTCTATCACTGTGCTGGTGTCAGTGCTCTCTATCACGGTTCGGGTGATCATCTCCTGCACCATCTTCATAGCCTGCCCTGACCTTTCCTCTCCTTCATGGCCTTCATGCACTCCTGAATTGTCAAAATTTCACAGATAAAAAAAGAATGCTTGTCGTTGTTGATCCCAGATTCACGTAATACTTTTGTTATGTCAGTGTCCATGTGGTGGGACTATGTGTGCACATCTAGTAAGTATTTTGTGGCTGAAAATATGACCTGTAGGTTTCTAAGGTTCACCTGCCATTAAAGTCAATGGGGCCTGCTGCGAAACTTTGCGGTTCGCAAACTTTTGGCCGCGTTCGCGGTTCGTGAAACGTCTTGTTGGAAGTTCGTCCATCACTACAGATCAGGTCTGAGGCTGCCCAGGTATCAGGTCAAGCATCGGAGCATTTGCACGAGTACAAGTACTTGTGCAAATGCTCGGTATCAGCACTGATACTAGTGTAGCACTGACCCCCGAAGGAGCTGCTGCTTTTATTTGGGCTTACCGTTAACGCACCTGCTCACGGTGTCGATCTCAGGGGTCCCGTTGAGTGTATTAAAGAATAGTAACTCCGACACTTAGTCCTTTTTCTGGGTGTTTATTTAACACAAACACACACTTTTGCAATAGAGGGGTAAAGAATAAAGGGAATTCAGACACTTTTGTTGTTTTGCGGGTTAAAGGTATTTCCTTGATCCAGAGGACAACCGATTCCCACTAGCTGGATCTAGCAATCACCACATAGGCCTCTCTCATTGACCTAGCAGCCGGTGAGATGCTCGAACAAAGTCTCTGCCACAGACTTGATAAATTTAGAGATCTTGTTATGCAATCCTCTGCCACAGGAAAGCACAATAAGCTTTTGGTTGCAAAGATTAAAGAGTTTCCCCACAATACCTGATTCTTTCAGCCGACCCGACGATACTGTGTGGTAGACAACCCAAGATGCATCCTCCAACTAAGTCTCCAGGCTTCTCCATGAGGCACCAGCCTTATTGCTCGGTCCTCTTCAGAAAAGTCCTCCCCTGGATCCTCCAGTTGCTTGGCTACTCCCCGCAGGCAAGACAGCACAGGATCATCTCTGGATCAGCAGGCCCCAGAACCTCTGGGCCTACCTTCTATCTGCGTAGCCTCAGGCCAGCCGGCCCTGAGACAATGAAATAAGGCAGAAAACACCTCAGGCCAGGAGGGCCACGAGGTCGGGAAAAAATGAACCACACAAAAATATGGCGTCGGTACCTTAAGTACCCTTAGCATGCACAGCGGGTAGAGCACCCTCACCGGGCTGTTTCTGAGTAAAAGGGGTAGCCAATACATTTAGCCTGTTGCATTTCCTACACTTACCGGTGATGACAGCGACACCCACGGTCAAGTGGAAATTAGCACAACTCTAATTAGACTCTAATGCGCATTATTTCACCCCCACCTCAGGGCCAACTTTTGATTTTGCACACGGGACTACTGATTTCATGATACACCCCTGGCTGCCAGAGTCTGCCCCACATGAAAGGGACATAAGACCCGACCAGCACTATCTTACGCCAACCTAATAACAACTGACTGACCACTGTCTACCCACAAACTGGGCACCATTACCCCATAAAGCTGGACCACAACAAGGGAAGGGTGAGCAGGGGAACCGGTCAGAAAATCCGAAACGAGGACAGGACCTAAGGTAACTGAGGACTCCGACCAGTGACAGGGGGAAAATATAGGTAAATGATTACATCTTTGGTTAGTTGTTTCCCCGCCGGGAGATCTAGCACCAATCCAGCGTCCATCTGACTGAAGATCTGCCCAGCAACTGAGGTAAATCCTCCTAACAGCATACAGCTTGTCACCTGAAACACAAAACTAAAAGAACCAGTAAAGCTGATCTAGAGAGACATGTACTCTACACACGCCACACAACTCTACACACACACCACACTACACTAGACGCCACATAACTCTACAGATGTCACACTACTCTACACACACCACACAACTCTACAGACGTCACACTTCTCTACACACGCCACAAAACTCTACACTACACAAGCCGCACAACTCTACACTACACAACTCTCTACACACGCCACACAACTCTACACTACACAACTCTCTACACAGGCTGCACAACTCTACAGACACCATAGAGCTCTATTAGGAACATAATTTATTTAAAAACTAGGGGGTGACATAGGGCCACTTCTCTATTTTGTGGCCCTAACATTGTGATGTTTGTTATATTATCCGGCCATTGCTATTAGTCTCGGCTGACATGTAATTCTTGTCTCCTCCAGTCCTATTGGAGTTCCGACCTTCCTGCTTGTATCCCGGGGGACCCCCTTCTATTGGAAGGGAAGTACCCGGGACTTCCAGCAGTGCACACCCACCGACCCCTCACTTCCTGTTCCCGGACAGTGGCTCTCCTCCCCGGAGGAGGAGGGATCTCTATGCTCTCACAGAGCTCTGTGAATAGGGCAGGCACCGATCAGCCGGTGTCGGTAGCCCGGCTCCCCGGGTAGGCACTATGCCGATGGTCTCCGTTCTGCTCCTGGCAGTGCTGCTGCTGGTGGTGGTCGCCGTGCTCCTGGGAAGGTGAGTGCCAGGGGAGAGAGCGGCCTCGGAGCTGGCCTGGGGCTATGTGCAAGGTGGAGCTGTCAGACGTGGCGCTGAGCTGTCACTGGAGACCCCCTGGTATCGGGACACCGAGCACCGGCATGTATGGGCCGAGTGTTACCGGGGCCCTGATATACGGCGAGGGTGACAGGCAGCGCGCAGTTACCGGAATACCTGTGCTTCCCCAGTGCAGAGCTCATGTACCCCTCCCTAGTACAGATCTCATATACCCCCCTCTCTTCCCCAGTGCAGATCTCATGTACCCCCCCTCTCCCCAGTGCAGATCTCATGTACCCCCCCTCTCCCCAGTGCAGATCTCGTGTACTCCCCCTCTCCCCAGTGCAGATCTCATATACCCCCCTCTCTCCCCAGTGCAGATCTCATGTACCCCCCTCTCTCCCCAGTGCAGATCTCATGTAACCCCCCCTCTCTCCCCAGTGCAGATCTCATGTAACCCCCTCTCTCCCCAGTGCAGATCTCATGTACCCCCCTCTCTCCCCAGTGCAGATCTCATGTAACCCCCCCTCTCTCCCCAGTGCAGATCTCATGTAACCCCCCCCCTCTCTCCCCAGTGCAGATCTCATGTAACCCCCCCTCTCTCCCCAGTGCAGATCTCATGTAACCCCCCCCCCTCTCTCCCCAGTGCAGATCTCATGTAACCCCCCCTCTCTCCCCAGTGCAGATCTCATGTAACCCCCCTCTCTCCCCAGTGCAGATCTCATGTAACCCCCCCTCTCTCCCCAGTGCAGATCTCATGTAACCCCCCCTCTCTCCCCAGTGCAGATCTCATGTAACCCCCCCTCTCTCCCCAGTGCAGATCTCATGTAACCCCCCCTCTCTCCCCAGTGCAGATCTCATGTAACCCCCCCTCTCTCCCCAGTGCAGCTCTCATGTAACCCCCCCTCTCTCCCCAGTGCAGATCTCATGTAACCCTCCCTCTCTCCCCAGTGCAGATCTCATGTACCCCACCTCTATCCCCAGTGCAGATCTCATGTAACCCTCCCCCCTCTCTCCCCAGTGCAGATCTCATGTACCACCCTCTCTCCCCAGTGCAGATCTCATTTACCCCCCCTCTCTCCCCAGTGCAGATCTCATTTACCCCCCCCTTCTCTCCCCAGTGCAGCTCTCGTGTACCCCCTTCTCTCCCCAGTGCAGATCTCATGTACCCCCCCTCTTTCCCCAGTGCAGATCTCATGTACCCCCCTCTCTCCCCAGTGCAGATCTCATGTAACCCCCCCCCCCCTCTCTCCCCAGTGCAGATCTCATGTAACCCCCCCCCCCCCTCTCTCCCCAGTGCAGATCTCATGTAACCCCCCTCTCTCCCCAGTGCAGATCTCATGTAACCCCCCCTCTCTCCCCAGTGCAGATCTCATGTAACCCCCCCTCTCTCCCCAGTGCAGATCTCATGTAACCCCCCCTCTCCCCAGTGCAGATCTCATGTAACCCCCCCCCCCCTCTCCCCAGTGCAGATCTCATGTAACCCCCCCCCCCTCTCCCCAGTGCAGATCTCATGTAACGCCCCCCCTCTCCCCAGTGCAGATCTCATGTAACGCCCCCCCTCTCCCCAGTGCAGATCTCATGCAACGCCCCCCCTCTCCCCAGTGCAGATCTCATGCAACGCCCCCCCTCTCCCCAGTGCAGATCTCATGCAACGCCCCCCCTCTCCCCAGTGCAGATCTCATGCAACGCCCCCCCTCTCCCCAGTGCAGATCTCATGCCATGCCCCCCCTCTCCCCAGTGCAGATCTCATGCAACGCCCCCCCTCTTCCCAGTGCAGATCTCATGCAACGCCCCCCCTCTCCCCAGTGCAGATCTCATGCAACGCCCCCCCTCTCCCCAGTGCAGATCTCATGCAACGCCCCCCCTCTCCCCAGTGCAGATCTCATGCAACGCCCCCCCTCTCCCCAGTGCAGATCTCATGCAACGCCCCCCCTCTCCCCAGTGCAGATCTCATGCAACGCCCCCCCCCTCTCCCCAGTGCAAATCTCATGCAACGCCCCCCCCTCTCCCCAGTGCAAATCTCATGCAACGCCCCCCCTCTCCCTAGTGCAGATCTCATGCAACGCCCCCCCTCTCCCTAGTGCAGATCTCATGAAACCCCCCCTCTCTCCCCAGTGCAGATCTCATGTGCCCCCCCTCTCTCCCCAGTGCAGATCTCATTTATCCTTCCAGCACAGATGTAGAGTGCTTATTGTGTGCACCCCTTCCTTAGTACATATCTCATGCTGTGCACCCCCCCCCCCCAATACATATCTCATCATGTGCTGGATCAGGTAGCAATTGGTTTCCTGCTGCCAGAGATCTAGGTGTGCCTTAAGATGACTTCACCTAGGATTATTGTCTGCATTGGGCAGGTTTGGTGTAGATCTTTGTATGTTTCTTGATACTGCTGGGCGATTGATTCAGACAATGCCACAGGAGGGACACTGCCTGGCGGCCTGCCAGTACTAACACAATGGTACCATCCCCACGCCACATTCATATCACATGATTAAATGTTGATGTATGTTCATAGATTTGATATAAAAGATTCATATGCAGTTGATATTGATCCGTGTGTACTGCCAGCGTGCATTGGTTGGGGGGGGCACTGCCTGTCACCATAACCATGAGAGACTGGTACTCTGACCACTCTAAATACATATTCGGCCACGTACATACTGGGTGGTTCATTGTGTGCTCATTTAATCCTGATTTTGTGCACCCGGGAGGCACTGTTGCATCCTCCTGTACCCTCAAAGTCTATGGAAGGCTGAATGCCATACCAAGTTGTGCCCACGTTTAGGGCCCTATGCGTTCATGGACATATGCCTGAAACCCAGAATATCCCATTTCTGAGAACACGTCCCTGAAGAAAGAAAGCGCTAATCTCCAGTATTGCATTATTTTATCACGCTGGATACGGTGCCCGTACCTCCTGGGTGCACGACAATGTCGGCCTCGGATGCATGGTGGCTAAACCCACAGTGTGTGCATGTGGCCTTATGGGCTTGCACTGCTGTAGAAGGTATATTTTCAGTTTGACGTTAATATGATTTAAAAGATGTACATGCAGCTGACGTTCATATTGAGCCGTGTCCCTCCTTACAAGTCTTCTCTTGCTGGGGAGCGATTTGTCTTATGCAGGAAATAATAATTGTATGCCTTTATGCTCCTATCATATGCATATATATATATATATATATATATATATATATATATATATATATATATATATATATATATATATATATATATATATATATACACACACACACACTGATCAGCCAGAACTTTATGACCACTGACTGAATAACTTTGATTTGTCTTGCTGCAATGGCATCTAAAAGTCAGTGCGATATATTAGATAACAAGGAAACATGTTGTCTCTAAAGTTGATGTGTTAAAAGCAGACAAAATAGGTATTTTGGCCATGGACCCCTGTCCACAGCCAAAAATGCCTACAATGGGCACTCGAACATAAAAACTGGACCACAGAGCAATGGAAAAAGATGGCCTGGTCTGATGAATCGTGGTTTCTTTTACATCATGTGAATAGACGGGTGGGTGTGCATCACTTACCAGGAGAAGAGATGGCACTAGGATGTAGTATGGGAAGAAGGCAAAAGCTGGTAGAAGCAGTGTGATGCTTTAGGACGGTGATCAGCAACAGGTAGATCGCAGTCTGGGCTTGCTGACTCGCTATCCCTGAGCATCAAACGGAGCGCAATGAAGATGGACTACTTGTAAAGTTGGAGCTGTAGTAGGAAGCAAGAGCTGATGCCTCCTCTGTAGTGCCAGCTCTTGTCCCATGCAGAGTGATGCCAACTGCGCTCCACCTCTTCTCCTGGCTAGCGGTCTCTAGAGTGGTGCCAGCAGCAGGAAAGAAGAGATCTTCAGGTCAGTGTGAAGCAATACACTGGGCATATTAGTATAGGACTGCTTTCACACTGATGTGCTGCAGTTTACCCACACCACGGGTGCAGTGCTGTGTACCTGCAGCTTTCATGCGGGTTTGCTGTGCTTATCCATAGACTTCTGTTATATATCCTATGGGTTTGGTGCACTTTCTGAATGCAGTAGTTTTGGTGTGCTTTCAGAAAGTGCACCACACCTGCAGGATATAATAAAACTCTATGGCTAAGCGCAGCTAACCAAGGAAAGTTGGAGATGCCCTGCGCTGCACCCGTGGTGCAGGTTAACCGCGGCACATCAGTGTGAAAGCAGCCTTATAGTGGGGCTCAGAGCAGTAAGGGTTAATTTACATTTGTAGTTTGGGGGTGGTAAAACCCCTCAGTTAATATGTGTTTTTAATCACCCCTGCCCCAACAGCCCCCCTTTTTAGCTGCAATGGCCGGAGGGTACACATGCTGCAGCAGGAATTATGGTTGGTGGGCGTAGCAGCTGCCAAGCATGACCCATTCAAGTGAATGAGGTCACTCTGCAAGTGCCCTGCAACCTTGTGCAGTACAGAAAACAAGGGGTTAAAGCAGGCAGTGTTTTGCTTTCTCAGCACCTGCTTTAACCCCTTGGACTCTACAGTAGCGTGCCTTTGTGAGGTGCTTGCAGAGTGGCCCCATTTACTTGAATGGGTCATGACTGGCAGGCGGTAGCACTCGCCAAAGCAACAGGGGGCTTAATTCCTTCTGCGGCATGTGTACACCTTTTGCCGCTGCCTGAGGATTTTTCCACCCCCCCCCCCCCCCCACTTTACTTGTGAAAGAGCCTTAAAGTGGTTGTAAACCCTTACAAACCATTTTGACCTACGGGTAAGCCTAGATTAAGGCTTACCTGTAGGTCCAAGAAATATCTCCTAAACCTATACGGTTTAGGAGATATTTGCCTGAAGACAGGCACTGCTGTCTACGGCGCATGCGTCGTAGACAGCGGCGCGCAGGCGCACTGAGCGCGGCATTTCCAACAATGGAGCTGCCGCGCGTGTCGGCTCCCGCGCACATGCGCGGGAGTGACGTCATCGCGGCCCCGCCGAATGACAGCGGCGGAGCTGCGAGACCCCACCGAAAAGATGGATGCGCCGGACTACAGGGGACAGCGGTGACATCGCTGGCTCCTGTGTGAGGTAAGTGACACATAATGGGCTACTATGCGATGCATAGTAGTTCATTATGCTTTGCCTTTGCAGGGAATGAAAGAGGAAGTAAACCCATCAGGGTTTACTTCCTCTTTAAGGGTGCCACTGCCAAATGCAACTAAGGGCTCATTCACAAGTGCAGCAGGCACTGCTGCTGCTCTGAAAAGTGATCAGAGTGTTTGACAGGTGATGAAGAGTGGAAATGTTGCCTCCTCACCACCCGATTTAAACCCATGATTGCGGTGCAATGCCTGTGATTGCAACATGGTAGTACGGCAATTAGAGGTTTAAAGAGGAAGTAAACCCTGATGAGTTTACTTCCTCTTTCATTCCCTGCAAAGGCAAAGCATAATGGACTACTATGCATCGCATAGTAGCCCATTATGTGTCACTTACCTGACACAGGAGCCATCGATGTCACCGCTGTCCCCTGTAGTCCGGCGCATCCATGTTGTCGGTGGGGTCTGACGTCACTCCCACGCATGCGCACGGGAGCCGACACGCGCGGCAGCTCCGTTCTTGGAAATGCCGCACTCAGTGCGCCTGCGCGCCGCTGTCTACGGCGCATGCACCATAGACAGCGGTGCCTGTCTTCGGGCAAATATATTTCTTGTATTAAAGATATATTAAAGATATTTCTTGGACCTACAGGTAAGCCTTAATCTAGGCTTACCTGTAGGTCAGAGTGGTTTGTAAGGGTTTACAACCACTTTAAATCAGATGTGAGAGGGCGACACTGTGCCTGGTGATCATTTGACTTTTCCCATGTTGTTCAAGAATATCTCCACCTTTTTAAGGTTGCCTACCCCTGCTTTAGGGTATGTTCTGCTGGGAAACCTTGGGTCCTGTTATTCATGTAGATGCTACTTTGACACGCACCACTTATCTAAACTTTTTTCCTTACCAAGTAGAGCACTTCATATCGACACATTTCCAGACCACAAGATTGATGCCTCCTTTACATGACCCTCTCTGTAATTAAATGCACCCTCGACTTTCACTTTCTATTTCATATACAGACCTAAAGAGGAACAGAAGTCCAATTGTGATAAACTGCGAGCCAGCAGCCCTTTAGAAGAGACATATACTCTCTTCTGCAGTAAAATCCCCCTACGAACTTGCTCTTCGTTCCTTCTGGCACTGTAAGCTGAGTTGCACATGCTCAGTTTATGTGTAGTTCAGTTTACGGTGCCAGGCTGGTGTCTGAGTGTCAGGGTGACTGCCTCCTGCGTATGCACAGGAGTGACGTCATCCCCTGCCAGCCAATGAAGAGGCCTGGACACCAATGAAGAAGATGCTGGCACCAGTGCAGGACTGTTGGACAGGGAAGTACCTTGTTTCCCTGAAAATAAGACCTACTATTTTCGATTAGGGCTGCAATATAAGCCCTACCCCAAAAATAAGTCCTAGTTTAAAATGCTTGTAAAATCCTAGAATCCATTCTATTACAATATTATATAAAGTAGTGTGTGTGTTTCTGTAATCGAATTGTGCCAATTGCCAAATACCTTCGGTACAGTGCCACTCAGCTGACCTCCCGCTGCTCTCCTCATCTTCTCCCAGCTGTCAGCAGGGATTTCAGCCCCCAGCCCCAATACAGTGCTTGGAGCAGGTAATAGAAATCTGGTGGGTCACGAGTGGTGCTATAACAAAGGTATTTGGCACAATTATATCACAGAAACACACATTGTACATTATATACTACTGTAATAGAGTGGTTGATAGGATTTTACAAGCATTTTAACTCGGGTCACACCGGGAATTCCTGACAGGCAGGGAGGGAGGGGGGGGGGGGAGAGAAGACTGCACATTACATAAGACCTACCCAGAAAATAAGCCCTTCTGTGTCTTTTGTTGCTAAAATTACAAGGGAGCCCCGAAATCCTGGCCCTACCCTTTGTGAATGATTATGGGGTACCCCATTTTACCCCTATCCATTCACCCAAAAAACAGTGTAAAAAATAAAAACATTACTCATTCACATTGGGTTGGGGGTCGTGATCTGGGGACCCCCTTGTTAAAGGGGATTGCAGATTCCGATAAGGCCGCTAGCCAGGGTTGTTGGGAAGAGGCCCTTGTCCTCATCAACATCAACCCCCTTTCCTGATCCTGCCGGGCTGCATGCTCGGATAAGGGTCTAATATGGATTTTGTGGGGAACCGAACGGTCTGGTTTGCTCTTGAGGGGGAACCCACAGCCAGTTTTTCTTTTTAATTTTGGTTAGGGTTCCCCTTCAGGATCCTCAGTGCACAAGACGCACCACAAGTCGGATCATTATAATCCAACATCTGGTGCAACTTCTATTCAAATCAATGGGCTCTCATAAGGAACTATTGATTTTGACATGTAAAATAAAAAAACGTTTGACGAGGTTTAACGTGGCTGTATTTAGTAGCTTTTAGCAGCATTAGCCACATTTAGTAGCTTTTAGCAGCATTAGACATTTTTACAGCGGTAACACCGGTCCTCAGAACGCGCTGGCCACTGTATTTTTTGTACAGCTTGAAAACATCTATGCCACGTACAGCTCCTAAAAGCCTGTGTGTGCATGAGGCCATAGAATAACATGGAGAGGCGTTTTTAAGCTGAAAAAAGTTTGAAATAGCTAAAAACAGTTGTATAAACACCCTGTGTGCATGAGGCCTTACACATCCACATGTGAAGTGTACTTGTCAAATATGTTTTGCCTCGCATCTTGGCATTGGTATCATTTGAAAACCTGTACAAGCAGTTCATACTGATCAGTGTTCCTCCTATACAAGTCTACTCTTGCTGGTTAGTAACAGGCTGTTTTCTGCAGGATATAGGGTTCGATTCACAACATTTTTCCACATGCGATAAGGGTATGATATTACTCATTTGCATAAATGATCGCATGCGGTAAAGTCCAATTCATAATAAGAAAAAAAATAAGGATTATACGGTATTTACCACAAAATGCATAATATGCCTGTAAGTATCACATAAAAAGCTCTTGAGTCCAATTCACAAATGAACCAGAGAGTAAAAAAGCATGCTATATCTGCCACCAGGCTTTTGCTGCCAGTATGGCATGCGGTGTTAAAAATGAGGAAACAAAAAAAATAACAGCGTGCAGTCAGTCCCCTCCAGTCAATACCAGGTCCCCATGCAAAAATAGAAAAAAAAAATTACGCCCCCCCCCCCCCCAAAATCCATATCAGACCCTTATCTAAACATGCAGCCTGGCAGGTCAGGAAAGTAGGGGGGCCAAGCACCCTGTCCCCATGTTGATGGTGGCAAGAGCCTCATCCCCACAACCCTGGCCGGTGGGTGTGGGGGACTGCAGTCGGGGCTACCACTACCCGTTCGCATGCTGTGTGTGTGTGTTTTTTTTTTTTTATTTATTTTTTTTATTTTATTTTATTTTATTTTTTTTTACGTTCAGCTATCAGCGGGGAAAACTAACAGCTGATTAGTCATCCATTGTTAGGGACTCGACTTCCTGGCCTGCTCCTTGGTACCAGCTCAATGTGGTAAGTTACCGCATTAAACAATGTGGTAATTACCGCTAAATTGAACAAATTCCGCATTCGGTATTTAACAAAAAATTCTTAATGAATTGAACACTTGCACAATTGTTACCGCATGCAGTATTTTATTGCATTCTATTAACTGTTATTTAACTCTTATGCCCCATACACGCGGTCGGACATTCTGACCACAAAATCCGTCAGATTTTTTTCTGACGGATTTTGGCCGAAACTTGTGTTGCATACACACGGTCGGACAACGTTGACGGAAAATCCGATCGTTCGGAACGAGGTGATGTTCGTTGCGTACGACGGGACTACATACAGGCTATTAGCCAATAGCTTTGGTCTCATAATTTAATCTGAGCATGCGTGGCACTTTGTCCGTCTGAATCCTCTACAAACGATCGGAAAAAGTCAGATCGGATTTTGTTGTCGGAAAATTTTAGATCCAGCTTTCAAACTTTTGCTGTCGGGATTTCCGATAGAGCCCACACATGATCAGATTTTCCGACGACATAATCCGATCGAACCTTTTCCGTCGGAATTTCCGACCGTGTGTACAGGGCATTAGTGAATTGACCCCATATAGTATGTATTACTATAGCTGTGTGGTTTAAGTTGGCTACACACTGATAGTTTCTTTTTGTTCAGCCTGCTTTACAGTGCAGATTGATGAATCTCCCACTGGCTGCAAAATACCCAAACAGCGGCTGCATCTGATTTGATACAGTCCCTTTTTGGACAAAAACTTTGCACCTGGCTCCTTCAAATTTTTATTTGAGGGACTATGGGTGGGAGGCAGCTGACAGTGCCACCCGCTGAGTGAAACTGACCATACGCTATATGAGTTTTTGGCTGGTTTCTGATAAACCTTCTGAAAATCATACAGCGTATGGCCAGCTTTAGCAAGCATTGTTTGCATTTTTCCAGCTTTCTCAGGCTCACATAACACTCACGCAAGTAGACCTGGTTCACAACTTGCATTCTTGTGGAACTCACAAACATGCATGTGTCATAAAAACCAATTGAATCCAAAGAGGCTGTTCACATCTATGTGCTGCATTGGTAAAAATGAGTATTGTGGGGTTTTTTTTTTTTTTGATTTTTCATACATTATGATTTCCAATAGAAAAAAGAAAAGCATTGGTATGCGTGCACAGCGCACATTAGAAGCGGACATAAGTGGACATGGATAGATTTGTACTTGGCCTTGCTTTGTTGCCAGTCCATAATCCCTAATCCAGAAGTATCACACCGGCGCCTAGTCTGCTGTGTGTTTTGTGCACGCCATGTTCTCATAAATGACACAAATTTACACATCCATAGGTGTAGTGTCAGGATTGTACTGCCTTCTCGGTCAGTGCTGATCTCATGGAAGAATTAGAAGCTGTCATAGGCTATCTATAGTTCGCTAATTGTAGACAGAACGGTAAAGCTCTTTATTCCATGCTGCCACATCTAATGGGTAACAGCAGGTTGCCTTCTGCTGCGGTATAAGCTTTGGTCCCTTGCACACTGATACAAGAAAGGAAGCCACTGCCCCCACCTATATCTGGCCATTGCAGCAAGCACCATTGGAAGGCAACATATGTTATAAAGAGAGCCAAGGATAAATCCAAGGAAAACTTTATTATTATTAACGATTTATATAGCGCCAGCAGTTTACGCAGCGCTTTACAATGTATAGGGGGGGACAACACAATTACAGGAGGGCCCTGCTCGTAGAGCTTACATTCTAAAGGGAGGGGGGTGGTGGTACAAAAGGTAATAGCTGCAGAGAATGATTTGATGGTGGTGGCTCCAAAACTCCAAGCTCACTTACTGATCAGCCCGCGGACAAACAAAATAAAAACAGGGGTTTAGTCTGCACATATTTTCAAATACATGCGTAAGCTACCGGCCCCGTCAAGGCACCCTGGTATCTATAGTCTTATCACTAGCTTATGAGTGACTCCACAATGGAAGCACATGCATTCTGATGGAAAGATGGAGGGCAGATGGACGGATGGTAACCTACCCCTTGTTAAAGGCACAGGGGCACACTGAACACCCAGAACATAGCGCAATGGCTGCAAAGGTGTCAGTGCATTGCCTGAGCAATAATACAAAAAAGGAAGCCATTGCTCCACCTATAACGGGCCGTTGCAGCAAGCAGCATTGGAAGGCAACATATGGTAGAAAAAAAAAGCCACGGATAAATCCAAGAAAAACTCTAAGCTCACTTACAAAGGTGGTTTGTTTGTTCCTGGGGGAGACACTGAACCTCATGCTACTATGGCCTGTTTAAATATACCTATGGCGCCTATATTGTTATACTGAGTGTGGGCAGGTATAGGAGAGTTTGAAATATCAAGTTTGGAAGGAATATATATATATCTGTCCATATGGATTATTGTTGAAGCCCCTGTTACTGTGGACTGAAAACAGGTGAAAGGGTGTTGTATGATCTACCCTTCTCCTCTCTATTACTCTCCCCCTTTTAATTATCTGGATACTTACAGTGTATCTCCTTCCTCCCCCAGTGAACCATATGAGTTTATATTCATATCTATATGTCTTTACACCATCAACCCTATACACGGTCGCTGGTATTAGTAAGAAACTGCCTCCTGCTTTACACTGTGATTCCTGGGTGATCATCTGGGAGCTCTCCATGTGGAAATATTTCTATGCTGACAAGTGAGACCTGTTCATTCCAACTACCCCCAAGTGTGTCCTGACGCTGCAAAACAGTGAAACGCGTTGATGCACAGGGGCTCACTGACGTTTATTTGGTGTCGACCCTCTTGTTTACACTAGATAATCATTATTATCATATGCCTATCGTATGTTTTCAATAATTTTTTACTTGACCTGTTTGATATGACTTATTGTTAATAAAATATATTTTTGTACTATATCATTGTCCATCTTGCCTGTAAAGTCTGAATTAGGGCCCTTTACCCTTTCTCTCTTCCAATCAAGTTTATGCAGATGTGGCTTTAGGAGTGTTATTTCAGTTTTTTTTTACCTACAGCGGACAACCAAAATGTTTAAAGAGGAATTAAACCCTGATGAGTTTACTTCCTCTTTCATTCCCTGCAAAGGCAAAGCATAATGGACTACTATGCATCGCATAGTAGTCCATTATGTGTCACTTACCTGACACAGGAGCCAGCAAAGTCGCCGCTGTCCCCTGTAGTCCGCCGCATCCATCTTCTTGGTGGGGTCTCGCAGCTCCGCCGCTGTCATTCGGCGAAGCCGCGATGACGTCACTCCCGCGCATGCGCACGGGAGCCGACACGCGCGGCAGCTCCGTCTGAGAATGCCGCGCTCAGTGCGCCTGCACGCCGCTGTCTACGGCGCATGCGCCGTAGACAGCGGTGCCTGTTTTCGGGCAAATATCTCCTAAACCATATAGGTTTAGGAGATATTTCTTTGACCTACAGGTAAGCCTTAATCTAGCCTTAATCTAGGCTTATCTGTAGGTAAAAGTGGTTTGTAAGGGTTTACAACCACTTTAACAATATGTGTTAAAACTGGTTTAGTCTGCACACATTTGCAAATACATGTAAAAGCTACAGGACCCGCCAAGGCACCCTGGTGTCTGTAGTCCTACCACTGTTAGACAGGTCAATTTGGTTGTCTGCGGGCTGATCGGTAAGTGAGCTTGGAGTTTTCCTTGGATTTATCTTTGGCTTTTTTCTTTTTTTTTTTTTTAACCCTTGCACACTGAGCAGTATTAAATTCTGCTTTTACATGTGTTTGGCATTTATCTTTCAGCCTGTAAATGTACCTGTATGTTATCCTCTGTGTCCATTCACACATAGGTGTTCACAAGAGTTTTAGAAGAGAAGCGTTTGCAAGCTGAAAAGAAAAACCTATCACCAGCACTTTCAGGAGAGGAGCATTAATGCATTCTAATCGACAGAATAAACAAATGGCCAATAAAATAAGCCAAACGCATGAACGATCATAAACTGGCTGACTTCCTGTATGTGTGTACTGGACTTGAAAGAGACGCATGGCTTTAAAAACAAAAAAACATTTATGCTTAGGTGGATCTGTCCCCCGCCAGCTCTGTATTGAGAACTGAGCGATCAAAGACAGCTGATTGCTTAGTTCTCCCCCTCCGCTCTGAACGGAGAGCAGTGACAGTCAGCAGCTCTCTGCTCTCCCCTCCAGCGCTCATTGGAGTGCTGGGCTGTGGAAGGGGCTGGCTAAGGTTCTAGATGTATTGCTGAGCCAGGTGCTGATCCAAGCTTCTGAGTGGATCCCGAACCATATGGTCGTGATCTTTCCAGAACCAGGACTGGCTCTGTGATGTCACCTGACAGCTAGCCTCAGCCTGCTGTTGGCTGTAAACAGATCACAGAAGTGCAGAACAAAGAGAAGTATAGCTAAAAAAAAAAAAGCTTTGGCTATACTTCTCCTTTAAGAGTCTATAAATTACATTCATATCTTGACTACTGAACAGCGATCTACCTTGTGTAAACTCAACAGGCAGTGTACATTGAGAGCATTGGCCAACAGTAGACACACAGCTCAGCATTGTGTAAGATGATGGGTGTAGTTCTATTCCGTGTAGCAGAACAGATCTACGGCCAACATACCAGTTCTTCATGCATGAAGGACAAAAAAAAATACATTATATGTATATACCCAATGAGGTGCCTAGATGATTGATTTACCTTAAGTATCAAGAAAGTCAGAATTTAGTATTGATTGAATTAGTATTGATCGTATTTATGAAGTGCCATGCTGAATACAGCGGTGCAGTTCTGGGGCTTTTCTGATAGATGGCTGCGTATTTTAGCTTTCCTTACAAATTTAACATTCTAACACTTTTTGTATCAGCTTGACGCCTAGCATACTTAGCTTGTACTTGCTGCCTCATTACTCTGCTCATTTTCACCAGAACCTAATGTGTGAATTTCTGCTGCTGTGCACTTTTCAGTTGATGAACGTTTTTTTTTTTTTTTTTTCAATCGTTTTTTAAATAGGGCCAGTTCACACCACATGCAGTCCAGTGCATTTTTTTCCTGAATCAAAAATGCAGGGAAAGTAGCTTATATGGTTTTAGTGGCATAGCTCACATCAGTGCTTGCAGTTCCAGAAAAAAAGTAGAACATGCTGCGTTTTGACTGCACTGGATTGTACTGGAACGCTGCGAAATGCACCAGAAAAAACAGGTCCTTATTTAACGATAAGAAAACAGAGGGGGAAAAATGCACTGGAATGCACCAAATACGTGTCTGTAGAAAAGCATCTGGAACGCATCTAGACTGCATTTCAATGGTGTGAACTGGCCCTTAGAGCTGGATTGCAGGTTTAGCCAGTTGCATGTTTTTTTTTTTTTTTTTTTTTTTACATGTGTAGACTCCTCATAGTATGTTTGCTGCAGATCTGCATGAGGGTGTGCACCCTGGCTGCGATTATATTCCTGCATCCAGGGCTGATCATTTGCATGTGATCGCAGCATAAGTGATTACATGTGAGTGGGCACGTTTAGCTTTGAGAGTCAGCAGCCTTCCATTGCATTCAATGGGGGTGCCTCACGCAGCCAATCGTGGGAACCCCCGCTGGGGTTCTCCCATATAATTGTAGCCAGGGTGCATCTGTAAGTGTGCATGCACCCTTAGCAAATGCCAATATTCACTTTGCCCTGCACCATGTTGAACTGACTACTGTACCAGCTCATTCTACATCCTTTTTTAAGTTACTACTAATCGGGGTGGATTTGATTTAAATCGAGTAGATTTAAATCACGACTTTTAAAGAGCAACTGTCACCTCTGTCCCGCAGCAGCTCCTCCTCTGACCAGCTGTTGACTCACCGACAGTCCCATTCAACGTAATGGGGTGGCTGGTGATGCGGCAGTGACACAAGGTGAGGGACATGGCGGTAGCAGGTGAGTGGATGGATGCCTGCTAACTGGCGCTGCCATGATGGATCTGAAATGACAGGTGCTCTTTAAATGTAAGGACTTATTCTCACTAGTATCTTGAAAATTTGCAAACAAAATGAAGGTTTCCTCTTTAGAATAATAAGCTGTCAGGTTAATAAAACAGCGATATCCGAACCGATTCAGTCATACAGTTTGTAGTGCACATAGTTTAGCAAAACAGTGGGATTAAGGAATATTCCTGAACTTTGCTTTATCTCATGGTTACTGTGAAATTGTGTGAATGCATCAATGCAGTGCTTGTTAACTCAGCTTGCAGAGCCTGGATTCATTGAACGAGTTTACCCAAATGTAAATATTGCAGAATATACATACACCAAAAGCATTTTAATTAAAATAAATTTGATAAAAATCCCCAAAAAATCTTTTTGTTTGTTTTGTTTTTTACCCACCCTGCTACTAATTACCAAAAATGGGCTTGATTGCAACACAGCACGAGCATTGATGCAGTCAGAATCGATCAACTTTAGTACAACCAGGCTGTCGGGTTCGTTTTTGTGCGATCGCTGCCGGCACTGATCATTGTATTCTGTCAGTTGAGAAACGTGACTGACTGTTGATTGAGTAATCAAGCAATTTTCGTGAAAGATGTGGGAGCTTCTGGCTCAGGCTCTCTGCACACTGAAACTTGCCGGTCAGGCATCTGTCCGCGCACCCCAACATTATTGTCAGGATCCCTGCACAGCCTGGACCGTCTCTGTGATGTCAGCTGACAGTATACTTTAGCCCACTGTTGGCTGCATCTGGGTCACAGGAGTACAGAAATAAATGCACTCCTGTGACCAACAGAAGTATGGACAAAGGAGTTTTGGCCATGCTTCGTTAATAACTTAAGAATGCAGGTCACATTCTGCAGGGTAGACCCCATGAAGGAAGCAAATGTTTGCTGTAGGTTGGATCTCCCCACCCTTTTGTTCTGTACTATGTCTATATCCACTCTTCTGTTATTACTTGGATAACCTTATCTTCTGAAATGTGTTTTTTTTTCACTATTCTTGAAAACCTCTTTAATAAAAAAGACTTGAAACAAAAATTAATTTATGATTTTTGTCAATAAAAACATTGAATCAAGCAAGAATATGGAGCACATGCCTTTCTTGTTCCTAGTTCTGGTCTATTCTTTGGGTAGAAATAAAGGATAATTTCACTTTTGGGAACATTGTTGCACGCGACACCCATTCTTAGGGTGGCACATGTAACATGTTCCCAATGCTGCAGCCATTATGAACCCCCCCTCCAACAGCAGTATAGGGAGAAGATCCCCGTACTAGCTGTCACTTGTTTGAAATTGGTGCAGCTGTGCAAGGCTCGGCCCACATGGCTGTATCCAGGAGCAAAAAACAACAAAGCTGCCTTGGGCCCCCCCCCCCCCCCCCCTGTTTAGCTGATGAGGCCTGGGCCCAGTACAACAGGACCCGTTGTACTGCTTTATCAGCAGTCCTGGCTGTATCATTAATTCACACAATTCTGTGTGTAAATAACTACAACCCCCCACATCGTTGTAGTTGTGGGTCTCAGTTTGTAGTCCTCAATGAACTAGCACGGCGCTGTGGAGCTCTGTTGTGGTTCCTGGATTCCTCCTATCAGATAGTAATTGGCTGCCCGTACAGGCACACAGATACCCTGACAGATCTGGCAGAGAGTTGCATGGTGCCAGCAATCTGCTGATCATTGGTGCAATGCTTTGCAGGCTCTAAAAAGTATAACAAAAAAAAAAAAAAGTAAATTTTTTTTTTTACCTGCAAAAAAAAAAAGTGCATTTATTATTTTTTTCTAAAACGTGAACTTCTTTAACATGAATGTAAGAAATGCTGGGCTTACTGGCCAGGACCTGCAACAGCAGCCAGAGGTATAATTGGCCTATGCAAGAGGTTCTTTTTGCAAAAATAATTATCGCACTTCGCTATTATAAACAGGTAATGAGTGCTGAGTTCAAAACAAGTGCTGCTATTGGTGACCTACTGAAAATGCTATTTGGTGCGCTGTTATTTTGTTTCTCTGGTTTCAGTCACTGACCTGGGCAAGTATGCCACTCTTCATCTGCATGCTTGTTTTCTGGCTTAGAGATACAAAAAGCTTTAACCCCTTCAGATCCGGCTGTAGCCGAATGATGGCTACAGCGTGGATTTTCTTTGCCAGGAGCCTGTCAATAGATGTATTCCCCTTTGCACGCTCGCCACGCCCCCCCCTCAAAGGCGCACGTGCTGTGATCACCCAAGTCAAGACTCCAGCCCCTTACCACGTGATCAGCTGTCAGCCAATGACAGCTGATCACGTGATGTAAACAGAAGATCGGTAATCGTTTTTTTCTTCTCGTGCTGACAGCGTGAGGATAAAATAAAGCCGATTACCGGCTTCTGTTGAAGGGACGTTAGTCCCGAAGAGGAAGAGGCAAAGCTGCCTCATGTGTGCCCTTCAGTACTGTCTGCCAGTGCCACAAATCCGTACCCACCAGTTCATAAGTGCCAGCTATCAATGCCTACCAGTGGTGCCAGTCAGTGCCACCTACCAGTGCCGAACAGTGCCGCCTATCAATGCCCTTCAGTGCTGCCATCAGTGCCAACTCATCAGGGCCACCCATCAGCATTCCTTATCAGTGCCCATCAGTGTAGCCTCATCAGCATACATCAATGAAGGGGAAAAAATTACCTGTTTGCAAAATCTATTAACAAAATATAAAACGGTTTTGTATTTTTTTAGTTTATTTTTTTAATTTCGGTCTTTTATAGTTTTTTTTTTAAATAAAAAAACCCATAGGTGATCAAATATCGCCAAAAGAAAGCTCTATCTGTGGGAAAACATTATAAAAAAATGTATTTGGATACAGTGTTGTATGACCGCGCAATTGTCATTCACAGAGTGACAGTGCTGAAAGCTGAAAATTAGTCTGGGCAGGAGGGGGGTTTAGATGCCCAGTAAGCAAGTGGTTAAACCAAGATAATCATGACAGCAGGACAACTTGCACTTTTAAAGGGGAGGCAGCGATGACAACCTTGTATACTTTGCTGATAGGGTAGTGTATGCTTGGCACAGACTTCCAGCAGAGGTAGTAGGCAGTGAATTGAAACTTGTGGGATAAACTTAGATCATAGTTGAAGCTCTATGCTCAAAATATATTCTATAAACAAGTTAATAAAAAAATAAAACCTGAAGACTCAATGGACCACTTTGTTCTTTGTTATTTTATTTTTTTCTACTTTTACTCATCTATGTTTTTACGTACTTCTATTTACTTTAATGCAGATGGCTGCTCTGTCGCCTGGCAACAAGCTGGTGCGAGAGAGAACTTGGGGCAGAGTTAAGAATCGGGAGTCTGCGGTTCCTGGGGCTCAAGAATATCAGTCTGAAGTTTGGAAAGCAACAAACCTTGGTGAGCATGTGATGAGCTTCCTGTGAAGTGAGCTGAACGGGAACATGTTTTTTCCTATGTTCCTTTTGCATCCCTGGGGTGATAGAACTTTCTGTAAATAAGGAAAATCACTTCTGAACATGTCTTTAATGTTTTCCTATTTCCTGATATCTTGACATGGCAGGGGGGGGTTCATGGAAAAGGCCACATATTTCTTTCTTCATCCTTTAAACAGAATTTGCAAAAAAAAAAATTCCGGTTAGGTGGCCAATTTTCTGAATTCAGCTACTGCAATTTTCCTATTATAACTATATATCACAGATACTGAGAAGAGCTATTTTCATACTGCCCAGAGGCTGGCAGAGTATTCACATCCTGAGCATCCCTATCTTGCATGCAGTCCATTGCATTTTCTGTAGGAGGCTGGAGAACAATGGCCCTCTCCAAATGTAGTCTAATGCTTGTGCCAGACACGACTGTGATTCTGTTTGCCACCCACACAACCACCATATATGCCTTCAAACCTCTCATCTCCTAATTTGTGTTGTACAAATTTGGATCCTTGAATTTTTTTGTTTGTCTGCTTGTGCACTTGCCAAATTACAAGGCAAGATTGGGGCACTCAGGGTGTGTATGTTCTGCCTGCTCTGGGCTATGCAAAACCGTATAAAACCTAGAGGTGCTGCATGGGTTAACTGCTTGTTTTTGTCTAGGGGTCAGGAGAGTGGAGATATACTTGCCTAATCCGCAGATCTTCTGAGCGCAAGACCAGCCCCTCCGACCCTGCACGCTAGCGGTCTTGTGCATGGACTGTTCCTGATGTCATCACACATTGACCCGCTATTTTTTGGAGGATCGAAGGCTATACTTGATGCTTTCTGTGCAGCCCTGGACAAAACAAGCAGTTAATCCATGCAGTGCATGGGAAAACATTTTTTTCCCCCTAAGCTCTGCTTTAACTACATCTTGCCCGGCCTATAGAAGAATGATGGCCAGGTGGTGGTTTCATTATCCTGACTGGGCGTCATATTCAGCAGGATAAGCTGCACGCGCGAGCAGTGCAACGATTGTTAGTGTGTCGCTGTGACACACCGCATTTCCGTTCTCGGTAAAGAGCCTATCAGTGCAGCCTATCAGAGCTACATATTAGTGCCTGATCATCAGTGCAGCCTCATCAGTGCTGTCGGTGAAGGAGAAAACTTGATAATTTACAAAATTTTATAACAGAAACAAAGAAACTTTTTTTTCCCCCCACAATTTTCAGTCTTTTTTTATTTGTTTAGCAGAAAAAAACAAAAAAAAACACAGTGATTATCAAATACGACCAAAAGAAAGCTGTATTTGTGGAGAAATTTTTTTTAGAAAAATCTCATGAGTACAGCGCTGAAAAGTGAAAATTGGCCTGGGAAGGGGGTAAGAGTACCCAGTGTTGAAGAGGTTAAATGTTCTCTGCATATAGGCTTATTCTTAGGGTAGTTACTACAGAGGGCCTGGAGTTGAGTTCTGAAAGTGCACCTAAAACAAATCTGTTATAGGGATAGTATTAAACAGCCAACAGGATCAGTCATCCTAAACTGTTATGCCGCGTACACACGATCGGAATTCTCGTCGGAAAAAGCTCTGATGGTTTTCTCGACGGAATTCCGCTCAAGCTGTCTTGCCTACACTCGGTCACACCCAATTCCGATCGTTTAGAACGCGGTGACGTACAACTACGACGGGACTAGAAAAAGGAAGTTCAATAGCCAATAGCTTCTGTCTCGTAGTTGAATCTCAGCATGTGTGATTTTTGGCGTGTCGGAATTGCATGCACATGATCGGAATTTCCGTCTGGAAAATTGTGAACATGCTATCAAATTTTGGCTGACGGAAATTCGGACAGCTAAATTCTGATGGAGCATACACACGGTTGCATTTTCCGATAAAAAGCTCTCATATGTCTTTTTCTGGCCGGAATTCTGATCGTGTGTACGCGGCATTAGTGCATACGGATGTTTGAAAGTCGCTATTTGCTTAGTCACTTCAGAAATGCACTGCATCTCTCCCCCCCCCCCCCCCCCCCACTCCACAGTTCCTTTAAAAGATTATTGGGAGTCAGAAGTATTTCCCCCACTTTGTGTGGTTAATTTGTTAGAGGAATATTAACTCTGTAAACCAGGGGTGCCCAACCAGTGGCCCGCGGAGCCCTCTGATGTGGCCCGTGACCTCCTGTTCTGGTATGACTGGTTGGCAAGCCCAGATCGTGGGTTCCTGACCCGGCATCCCAGAGCAGCAGTGTTGTGAATGAAGCCGATGGTAGAGGAAGCCAGCGGTTGTGTAGCAGAGCCATATAAGACAATGCTTCTTGTATAGCGCCACCTCCTGTCACAGGCGGAGTGATACCAAATGCACTCTACCTGGAACAGCAACAGCTGCCGATATCCAAATTGAAGACTGTTATTAAAAGTATGTTTAATTCTATAATCACAGTGTATATATGGGCATATCTGTTCTGCAGTTGTTAAGGGGCTGCTTTCAAACTGCACTGAGCTATAGACCTCTGTTATTACTTACGGGTTTGATGCGCTTTCAGAAAGTGCTCAATACCTGCAGGAGATAATAGAATTCGATGGCAAAGTGCAGCTAACCCACAGGAAAGCCAGAGGTGCACTGTTCTGGGTAGACCACAGCACATCAGTGTGAAAGCAGCCTTAGGCCCCTTTGACATGATCGGTCCAACCCATTCAGACCTTCTATTCACCTCTAAGGAGCGGCAAATGTAAACAGACTTGTGTCCGTTTACACCTGCTTACCTTCAATCCGATCCGCTAAAAGAATCGGAGGGCCCATAGAGTAGAGTGGGCTGTGTCCGTGTCCGCTCTGCATATGCGGAGTGTACACGGACCTGTTGTCCACGCACTCCGCTCATTGTGGCCCATGACTTGTTACCAAGTCGCTTAAGTGGCCCTTACTCTTCAAAAGGTTGGGCACCCCTGATGTAAACCATAAGGCTGGTTGAAAGGATTGGGATTGATAGATTGCCATGTGTATAACTAGCTGGTGTGTTTTTTTTGTTTTTTTTGTTTTGTTCTTTTAATGAAGGGGTTTGTGCATTTGTGTGATATTGCTGCTGTTCTGTTGTATGGTTATTTCAGGCTTGCTTAGCTGACATCTTCTATAAAAGATGTCCGCTTTGTTCCTTTCCAGTTACACTGAAACACCACTGTAATGTGATGATATATAAATTTTTTTTTTTGTTCCATAAAGGAAATTGATAGCTTCTGGGTTTCTAGCAAACTACTGAATCATGAGTTACAGTAAGTACTTCGCTTTTCTTATTATAATCCATGTGTGTCTTTCCTTGGGCAAATGCACAAATTTTTAGCTTTTGTCAGTGTTACATGTACTGTATGATGCTATTTTTTGTATTTTTGTTAGAATGCAATTCATGCATTGTAGTCATTGTGTGTGTCCTCCTTATTTTTTTTTTAGTCATTATTTTGCCCTGTGTTTCGGAGAGGTGCGTATTCGAACAGACCTTCAAGGATTATCGCTGCCTCGCCAAAGGACACCCAAGGCTCCTTCAGAAGCTGCCCCAGGTAGAAGTGGGGACAACACATCAATTAGTCCATCAGTGTTAAAAGTCTTATCACAAGTAAGTTTGGGGCTCCAAAACTGGTAGATGTCTCTAAGAATGTTAAAGAATGTTAAATGTAATTTTTATTTCTTTTTTTTGTCCCACAAAAAAAGTAACGTTTTGCCTTTTTAGTCAAAGTTTTTTTTTTTTTTGTTTTGTTTTTTTTGTTTTTTTTCTTAACAATTTTGAAAGTTTGAGTGTTTTCATTGCTTAAAAGTTCTTATCATTGCTCTTTTACGCACCCTACTCTTCCCAGTCCTCTCCTGATAGTGACATGTGACTCTCAAACTGGGTACATCTTATGCAAAGTCTGTACAGTTTGCTTCCCCGTAAACCTATACTATTCCTACCTCTGATTCATCAGCCCTGGCTTGTGGACTGGCTTCCACAGGTTCTGCTATATATGTAAGCCTACATGTTGTTACCATATTTACATTTTTAGTACCCAACACAACTCCAAATGTTGGGATACCCTTAGAACCTAATGCTGTCTTTGTGCCAGAGTTGGAATCAACTACAAAGACTTTATCATTCGAAGGTCTGAGAGATGTCCAACACTAAAGGATAGTTCAACTAGTTGGCATCTATTTCTGAAATCTGAGTTTTAGCTGAATTCATGATTACCTGGCTTGGACCATTGTGTTTGTCAGACTCTTTACATACCCATTACCTTGGTAAGGAATTAATATTGGCAGATATTGCTTAATAACTATAGGCAGCGTAAATAAGACAATTGAAGATAATTTTATAAAGTTGAAGGCAGAAGGGCACTATATGAACATTTTCTATGGATGTCTTAAAAGTCTGTATCGCTCTTACGTAGTAGCATGTAACAAGTAACATGTTAAATATTACATCCCGAATATGGGTGTAACATGTTATGAAAGGTGAACTTATCCTTTTAAAGTGGATGTAAACTCTGTTACACCACTTTTAACTACAGGTAAGCCTATAACAAGGCTTACCTGTTGTAGGTACCTTGAATATCTCTTAAACTTGCATAGTTTAAGTGATAGTCAGTATATGCGCCGCTACCGACGTCATTGGCGCATGCGCATTGAAGAAGCAGCTCACTGGACCCGCTTCTTCAGGACTCGTTCCGTGACCGGCGGCCCCCGGGAGCATACGTGGGAGTGACGTCATCGCGGCTCTGGCCAACCACAGCGCCGGAGACGCAAGCCCGAAAGTAGCTCCGGTGGAAGATGTCAGCCGTGTACTCGGAGTGCCGACGCCAATTCAGGACATTGTGATGCATACTAACTCAATATACCTTTGTCTTGCAGGGTTTTTTTATTTTTATTTTTTTTCTCGAGGTTTACAACCTCTTTAAAGGTTTGCTGTAGCACTTACCAAATGTCAAATTAAAGTTGTTCTCGAGGCTAACGCTGGATCTACAGCTACCAAAAATTGGCCGGTTCAGAAGGCTAAACTAATGTGTGTCCCGCATTCTGTTCAACAGAAGTTGGTATAATGACTGGCTTCTATCAAATGGTCATGCTGGAAAACCAACATTCAATCAGTGGGTGCAGCCAGTGGCTACAATGCTGATAAGTGTGGGGGGGAGGGAGAGTCCCCACTGTCAGAATACAAGGACCACTACATCAACATTGCTTGTTTTGATGTGCGGAGGGTTGTGAGGCGGATTTTTTATTTTATTTATTTTCAACTAAAGCGTGTACACTTGCTTAAAGTGGGGTGCCCCCTAAAATAAAAAATGTAAAAGTCAGCAGCTACAAATACTGCAGCTGCTGATTTTTAATAATCAGACAATTGCCTGTCCCAGGGTCCAGCGATGCGGGGGAACAAAGCCCCCCCTCATTCCCCGCTCCGCTCGTGGCGCCAGCATTCTTAATGTGGGCACAGCCGGGAACCCACTGCGCATGCGCGAGTGGTGCCGCGCGCTGTGATACGCCGCACAGTCATCTGGGACACGTGACAGGTCCCAGATGACTGTGCGGCGTGTGGGGTAGTGATGTCACCAGCCCGGGCAATGAAGGAGGCAGACTACGAGGGACCCCCTAGCAACAGACATTTAGAGGTGAGTAAAAAATGTATTTTTCCAATTATTTTTTTTTTACTGAATTTTAAGCAATTTTTTTTTGGGTAGCAACACCACTTTTTAAGTGTTTTTTTATTTATTTTTTGTTTTTTTTAATGCATTTTCTGCATTAAGGTACAAAAAAACAACTACTTGCCCCCTCCCATCCCTAAACACTTGCATAACTCCTTTCACCATCCAGCACTGTCCTGGCTGCAGCACGTTTTCCTTTCTTCCCTTTTTGTTTGACTTTATTATCAATTTAAGGAGGGCCATTGATTTTAACAAAAAAAGAACAAAGCAGAAATGTAATAAGAATGAAAATGTAATATCAATAAAATTACTTTTTATTTATTTGTATTTGTCTGTGTCATTTCTGCAGCTGCTGTCTATACATCTGGACTCTGTGAATATTATGGTTCTTAATGTAGCCGAGTCTGAATCTTTGTGGCATGTCACTTTTTCGAAGATAAATGTAATACTGGACAGCGATGGGAAAAGGTAGGCAAATACCTTTTACTACTAGTGTTGAAATAAGACCATATATCTTATGCATTTCCATAGAACTTGACTTGCTGCAGAAATATGAAATATGTAATCTTTTGGGATCTTTGTCAGTAATATTTATAGAAACTCCTCTGCCATCAAAACTCAGTTGATATATAGATTTTGGAGAACTGGTCATTGTAAAATAAGTAATATGAGAAGAAAGCCTGCTGCTGCAAATTGTTAAAACACCAAGGTCCTTTACTACCTTACTTGTTCTTACTTGTTCTTAATGACATTGGCTTTATGTTTGCGGTCATTGTCCTGCTGCAGAAGAAATTTAGGGCCAATCGCACGCCTCCCTGATGGTATGACATGATGGTTACTTCAGTATCTGCCTGTATTTCTCAGAATTGAGGAAACCATTGATCTTGACAAAATCTCCAACTCCATTTGTAGAAATGCAGCTCCAAACTTGCAAGGAACCTCAACCATGCTTTACTGTTGCCTGCAGACACTTACTATTGTACTGACCCTTCAGCGAACAAACTACCTCCTGCTACAGCCAGATGATTAATATTTTGTCCCATCAGTCCAGAGTACCTGCTGCCATTTTTCTGCATCCTAGTTCCTATGTTTTCGTGCATAGTTCAGTCGCTTAGCCTTGTTTGCACATCAGAGGTATGGCTTTTTGGCCGCAATTTTTCCTTGAAGACCACTTCTGGCCAGACTTATCTGGACAGCAGTTGGGGGTACCTGGTTCCCACTGTTTTTGCCAGATCTGTGCAGATGGCACCACTGGACTCTTTCCAATGCTGAAGGAAAGTAAGCATGATGTGTCTTCCAACTACTGCATCGTTTTTTTAGCTGATCACTGCATCTACTATCCTCAACATTGCCCTATCAGTGGTGTCCTCAATGCTGAGAAATACAGGCAGATACATATCCACCATGCCATACTACCAGGGAGGTGTGATTGACCCCAAATGTATTCTGCAGCAGGATAACAAGCCCATACATACAGCTAATGTCAATAAGAACTGTCTTTAAAGCGGTTCTGCACTCATAATAATACATTTGCCCATTCTGTTGCCTCTAGACCGTACATTTGATAATGCCACATGTTTTTTTTATTTTATTAATCTACCTTTTGTAATTCGTAGTTTTTTATTTTCCTCCCCTGCGGCGATGGGTGGTCTCTTGCGGGGATCAGCATCATTTCCTGCTGAAACCCGCACTGTCTCCTGGGATCTCGTCCAAGTAATCCCAGGAGACATTGCGGCTAATGCACCCGGAATCTCGCGAGATTTCGGCTAATACACCCTAAATCTCGCGTGATTTCGGCTATTACATTGCCGCAGGGGAGGAAAATAAAAAACTACGAATTACAAAAGTTAGATTAATAAAAAAAAAAAAACATGTGGCATTATCAAATGTACGGTCTAGACTAGAGGCAACAGAATGGGCAAATGTATTATTATGAGTGCAGAACCGCTTTAATGTAAATAAGAACAAGGAGGGCTGGAAGTGATGGTTTGGTTTTGGCCCCCACAGAGCCCTGATCTCAACATTATCGCACCTGTCTGGGATTACATAAAGAGACAGAAGGATCTGAGACGGCCCACATCCACAAATAATCTGTGGTTAGTTCCTCCAAGATGTCGGGATCCACCTACCTGCTTCCTTCACATTTCCACAGTACTGTGTGTGAATTTTTTAAATCAGAAAACATGGCAATTGTTTGATACAAAATTGTCATTCAGTTAGGCTTTAAATCAATTCTAAAAGAAACTTGTAGTAAGAGAATACTGTATGTAGGCTTAATAGTGATGTTGTGCTGTCAATTGTCAAGAAAATAATAAATTAATATAAAATAAGTGGTATGCGATGAGTAAATGGTGACGTAATTGTGCACATAAAATAAATGCTCATATAATAAAACAAGCAGGCAAATGCATATTAATTACTTCTGAAATGTCCGTAAATAAAATGCCAGTAATGGTGGCTAATAGTACACAGTAGTGAAAAAAAAGTCCCAGTGTAAGCAATGCTAAGCCAAACGTGCAACTACAACAAAGTGCTCTGATTCTTACGCATTCCAAAACAGTGTATAAGTGTGTTTGGTATCTCTTCTTATAATAATTATGACACCTCTGTGATCACACGCCTCTAACCTTACTGCTGTAAGATTAGGTATAGATATCTTTCATAAGGGGTCCTTGTGCCTCCACCTATCTCTGAAGACCTCTCTCTAATGGGCGCAGCCATTGGGACTGGATGGACGATAATACCCCTTCCAAATAATCCTGGGGTTCCACCTAGTATCCTCCATGATGGTGGTGTATAAACAAAAGGAGTTCCAGTAGTGTGATATACAGTGCCTTGCGAAAGTATTCGGCCCCCTTGAACTTTTCAACCTTTTGCCACATTTCAGGCTTCAAACATAAAGATATAAAATTTTTATTTTTTGTGAAGAATCACCAACAAGTGGGACACAATTGTGAAGTGGAACGAAATCTATTGTTTTTTTGAAACTTTTTTAACTAATAAAAAACGGAAAAGTGGGGCGTGCAAAATTATTCGGCCCCCTTGCGTTAATACTTTGTAGAGCCACCTTTTGCTGCGATTACAGCTGCAAGTCGCTTGGGGTATGTCTCTATCAGTTTTGCACATCGAGAGACTGAAATTCTTGCCTATTCTTCCTTGTAAAACAGCTCGAGCTCAGTGAGGTTGGATGGAGAGCGTTTGTGAACCGCAGTTTTCAGCTCTTTCGACAGATTCTCGATTGGATTCAGGTCTGGACTTTGACTTGGCCATTCTAACACCTGGATACGTTTATTTGTGAACCATTCCTTTGTAGATTTTGCTGTGTTTGGGATCATTGTCTTGTTGGAAGATAAATCTCCGTCCCAGTTTCAGGTCTTTTGCAGACTCCAACAGGTTTTCATCCAGAATGGTCCTGTATTTGGCTGCATCCATCTTCCCCTCAATTTTAACCATCTTCCCTGTCCCTGCTGAAGAAAAGCAGGCCCAAACTATGATGCTGCCACCACCATGTTTGACAGTGGGGATGGTGTGTTGAGGGTGATGAGCTGTGTTGCTTTTACGCCAAACATATCGTTTTGCATTGTGGGCAAAAAGTTCGATTTTGGTTTCATCTGACCAGAGCACCTTCTTCCACATGTTTGGTGTGTCTCCCAGGTGGCTTGTGGCAAACTTTAGACAAGACTTTTTATGGATATCTTTGAGAAATGGCTTTCTTCTTGCCACTCTTCCATAAAGGGCAGATTTGTGCAGTGTACGACTGATTGTTGTCCTATGGACAGACTCTCCCACCTCAGCTGTAGTTCTCTGCAGTTCATCCAGAGTGATCATGGGCCTCTTGGCTGCATCTCTGATCAGTCTTCTCCTTGTCTGAGCTGAAAGTTTAGAGGGACGGCCAGGTCTTGGTAGATTTGCAGTGGTCTGATACTCCCATTTCAAAATGATCACTTGCACAGTGCTTCTTGGGATGTTTAAAGCTTGGGAAATGTTTTTGTTTCCAAATCCAGCTTTAAACTTCTCCACAACAGTATTACGGACCTGCCTGGTGTGTTCCTTGGTCTTCATGATGCTCTCTGCGCTTTCAACAGAACCCTGAGACTATCACAGAGCAGGTGCATTTATACAGAGACTTGATTACACACAGGTGGATTCTATTTATCACCATCAGTCATTTAGGACAACATTGGATCATTCAGAGATCCTCGCTGAACTTCTGGAGTGAGTTTGCTCCACTGAAAGTAAAAGGGCCGAATAATTTTGCACGCACCACTTTTCAGTTTTTTATTTGCTAAAAAAGTTTAAAATATCCAATAGATTTCGTTCCACTTCACAATTGTGTCCCACTTGTTGGTGATTCTTCACAAAAAATTAAAATTTTATATCTTTATGTTTGAAGCCTGAAATGTGGCAAAAGGTTGAAAAGTTCAAGGGGGCCGAATACTTTCGCAAGGCAGTGTAGTTTCCCAAAGTTTTATTTATATAAACAGCATGATATTACTAACATTAAAAACTGTAAACAAGGCATGTAATCCACGAGCAGCAAGTTTGTATTTCTACGTCACTTCCAGTCTTTCGCTCAATCCCGATGCGTAGCATCATGCCCTCACGACTTCTGATGAAGTCACGTTGGGCTTGTTGATATGCGCCAAGATTGAGTGGCAGGTCAGAAGTGACGTAGGAGTTTGAGCTCCCCGCAAGTGGATTACATACCTTGTTTCATTTTTAATGTTAGTCAAAAAATAAAAGTTCACTTTGACTGACGTAGATTAAACAGTGGACTACAGTGGAGCAGGGGAAGCTCCCACACTGATCGAAATTTGGCCAGCTTTAGAATAAACAGATTTTGTGTTTCTGACATTAGTGGACCGTTTATAGCAGACCTGCTTTTTTTTTTTTTAATTGTCTATAACTTGTTGCCTTTTTTTTTCATCATTATTATTATTATCATCTCCATGCGTCCTCTTTTGTCCTTTTCATGGTACCTGTCTTTTTTTGGATTAAAAAACAAAACAAAAAAACTAATTTTTATTGATGAGAAAGTGCGGTGTACAGACAACTTTGGAGCATTGCATAGGCTCCATGTTAAACAAAGCACAACCTTACAAAAATCCTCCATAGTAAACAGATTTAAGCATACCTTAATGTTTTGTAAGTGCTCACACAACACATTTCTATATCTAGGTCAAGGTGATTAAAATATAATCAAGAGCTCTAGTCCGATATCAATTATTTTAAATAGGTGCGTATACATATACACAGGAACCTTGCATGCTCTGCAAATGTTCAGTCAACTCCTATATCTTGCTCTGTGGATGTAGATGCCAATTCTTGCCAGTGGTCATTGGTACCTGTCTGTTGCTTGTTCCCTTGACCCCACACTACCATTTTGTTAATCCTTTCCAAGGTGAGCTTGCAATATACAGTGCTTTGAAAAAGTATTCATACCCCTTTAGAATTTTCCACATTTTGTCATGTTGCTACCAAAAATACATATATGTATTTTATGTGATAGACCAACACAAAGTGGCACATAACTGAAGTGGAAGAAAAATTTATAAATGGTTTTAAATGTATTTTTTTTTTTTACAAATATGTGAGAAGTGTTGGGTGCATTTGTATTCAGCCCCCTCTGAGTCAATACTTTGTAGAACCACCTTTTGCTGCAGTTGCAGCTGCAAGTATTTTTGGGGATATCTCTACCAGCTTTGCACAGCTTTGCTGGTGTTCGGCTCATATCCTAATGGCTCATTCACATGGGCATACGCACATGGTGGCTTAAATGATGTAACCCCATTACATAGTATGATTTTGGGACAGAACTGATGGTTTTTACTAGAGATGTTGGTAAATGGGGCCAACGCTGTACTAATACACGGAATTACAGAATCTTTCCTTTTTTTTTTTTTTTTTTTTTTTTTTTTTGTCTTTCAGGTTAGACTTCACACTGAGCCTTAACCAACTAACCAGCAAATTACTAAAAAGCAGTAAGCAGGTGAGAAGTTTGTCAAAGAACACTAAAGCTCAGTGTAAGCTCTGGCATAGTACACTGCCATGTTGTTCAGCATTTTATAAAGAACATGTCTCTACAGTTTATTTCCCCTACATTGACTATACAGACACGCTGTAGGGCTGATTTGGGCAGAAGTTGATGAGCCTACATCCGTGTGTTGGTTTTTGAGAGGAAGCCACAATAGCAAGATAACATTTATTTGCACACATACAAAGCTTATATAGACCATGCTTCTGACAATAAAGCAAACCAGAAATCCAGGAACGCAGACCTATGATACCTTCATAGCCACCGTGCTACCCATATACAAAAACCTTGTCAATACCATTTACTGACCACGCTATCGGGGATCAGCAGCCATGGTAAGTGTGGACAGATTACAGAAGGGAACACAGGAACAGGCAGAATCATCTAGGTATTGTACAACATGGAAAGGGACAAAAGACATTGAAAAAGCGCTATGCTATATACACTATATTACCAAAAGTATTGGGACATCTGCCTTTACACACACACATGACTTTTAATGGCGTCTTAGTCTGTAGGGTTCAATATTGAGTTGGCCCACCCTTTGCATCTATAACAGCTTCAACTTTTCTGGGAAGGCTGTCCACAAGGTTTAGAAGTGGGTCTATAGCAGGGATATGGAATTAGCGGACCTCCAGCTGTTGCAGAACTACAAGTCCCATGAGGCATAGCAAAACCCTGACAGCCACAAGCTTGACACCCAGAGGCAGAGGCATGATGGGACTTGTAGTTCTGCAACAGCTGGAGGTCCGCTAATTCCATATCCCTGGTCTATAGGAATGTTTGAAAACAAATCAAATGCGCTGCAGTGTTGTGGTTTTTTTTTTTTTTTTTTTTTTTTTTTTTAAATCAACAGATTTTATTTTGTTTACAGTGCATACATGCTACAGTGTACATTTTCATGTATGGTACATATCACACATAACTTCAAATTACAGTTGTGTCTACATCTCAGATCTTTATCATTACATCATGACATATCCCTGGAACACATGGAATAAATAAGTACATGGTTTCAATATTTTGTGACACGCTTTGTTACCCAAGGGCTTGGTGATCCACATGCCATCGACATTCTCGTGCGTAGTGCAAAGGTCGGGTTATGAGCAAGTGTCGGACTCCTGCAGCCACTTGTCCCAAATTTTATAGCATTTCTCAGGACATCCTCTATTGGCCTATATACATTTTTTATATGGGAGGGTTTTGTTTATTTCTGCCTTCCAGTCTGCTATGTTCGGGGCGCAAGTCCTCATCCATTTCCTAGCTATTACCTTACACGCTATGAATAGCGTCTCATGCAGAAATACCTTTTTGTGTACCTGTCAGTCGAGTCTGGCATGAGTCCTAGAAGGCACATTTTTGGGTCAAGCGTGGCCGGAGAGCCCATATCGTCATGAAGGAATCTCACTATCTGTGTCAAAAGTCCCTGTATTTTGGGGCACGACCATAACAGGTGGATGAATGTGCCTGTCTCCCTCCCACATATTTGGCACAAAGTGGACTGAGAGTTTCTGTATCTGGCTACCCTAAGGGGGGTGAGGTACGCCTGATGGATTATATAGGTTTGGGTCAGTCTGTCCGAGAGCTTTGACGAAACCGATTTGCAGTGTTCCAAGGCTTCCTCCCATTCCTCGTCCTCTATAGGTCCCACCGCCCTTTCCCAGCGAGCCTTAAGGCCATACCCTAGTTTAGTTGTGACAGGAGTGGAGAGTATGTTATAAAATGCTGATATTAGTTTTTGAGGATCTGTATTTTTGACTATCGCCGTGATTGCATTTGGAGCGGGCTGAGGAGCGGATGGTAGAAATTGATTTTGGGCTGCATGTTTGACTTGTAAGTATCTGAAAAGCATGTGGTCATGAAGATTGTATTCTTCTTTGAGTGTGTGGAAGGTTTTTAGTGTCCCATGCGCAACTAAATTATGTAAGTAAAAAATCCCATGAGCGGACCAGCAAACCACATCCGGTATTTGCTAGAACTTAAGTAGGGTCCTGTTGTGCCATAGTGGGGTGAAATAATTATAGTGGGGAATCTGCAGCTTGGCAGAGGCGATGTCCCATATACGCCTGTATTGTCGCAATAGAGCCTTCTCCCCACTCCGCAAGCCAGCATTTCCGGAGCCTATTAGCGCATATAGTGAATCTTTCGTGCATCTGGCCCACTTGGGGTACATTAGCTGGAGGAACTGCTCTGTCTTGTGTATGTGATACAATTGGGATAATTGGGATGCAATATAATATAAGTTGAAATCGGGCAACGCCATACCTCTCAGGTCAGTAGGGTATTTAAGTGCCTGCCACGCCAGTTTGTGTCTGTTAGGACCCCATACAAACAGTTTTTTTTTGATTCTTAAAATATTTCAAAGGTAGGTATGTTGGGGAGTGCCATATCACATATAAAATTTTGGGACGTAGGACCATCTTAATTAAGTTTATTCGCCCCCATACCACCAGTGGCAGGCGAGCCCAGATCCTGAGCTTAGTTTTCACATAGGATATAAGGGGGGGTCAATATTTATAGATGTATATAATCATTAGAGATTCTGGACACCTGTATCCCAAGGTATTTAATGGTACTAACTCTTTGGAGAGGTAACATGGCTTATGACTCGGTTGGTGGGAAACTGTCTATTGGTAGTAATCTGAGATTTCTCCCAATTAATTTTTAAACCAGAAAAGGTCCCAAATTGTTCAATTGTGTGTAGTGCCATGCGTAAGGAAGGACCCGGGTCAGCCAGGTACAACAAGGTGTCGTCCGCGTACATACTGATTTTCTCAGAGTACCGGAGCCTAGTCCTTTAATTTCTGGATTATCCCGGATGGATATGGCCAGCGGCTCAGCTACCAGGGCGTACAACGGCAAAGCTGCAGTGTTTTTTATGATGGGATGTTTATGATTCGAGTGATATCGTACTAATATTTTTTCATGTATATTGAATTTTTTTGATTGCGCTGGACTAATTGTTTTTCATTGTTAGTATGGGAATGTTTGAACATTCTTCCAGAAGTGCATCTGTGAGGTCAGCCACTGATTTGGACAAGGAGGCCTGGCTTGCAGTGTCCTCTCTAATTCATCCCAAAGGTGTTCTATTGGGTTAAGGTCAGGACACTGTGCAGACCAGTCAAGTTCCTCCACCCCAAAATTGCTCATCCATGTATTTATGGACCTTGCTTTGTGCACTGGTGCAAATAATTTGGTGGAGGGGGGATTATGGTGTGGGTTTTTTTCAGGGGTTGGGCTTGGCCTCTTAGTTCCAGTGAAGGGGACTCTTAAGGCGTCAGCATACTAAGACATTTTGGACAATTTCATGCTCCCAACTTTGTGGGAACAGTTTGGGAATGGCCCCTTCCTGTTCCAACATGACTGCGCACCAGTGCACAAAGCAAGGTCCATAAACACATGAATGAGCGAGTTTGGGGTGGCGGAACTTGACTGGCCTGCACAAAGTCCCGACCTCAACTCGATAGAACACCTTTGGGATGAATTAGAGCGGAGACTGCGAGCCAGAATGGTCAAACATTCCCATAGACACACTCCTAAATCATCTGGACAGCCTTCACAGAAGAGTTAAAGCTGTTATGGTTGCAAAGGGTGAGCTAACTCAATATTGAACTCTACAGCAGGGGTCTCCAAGTACCAGCCCGTGGGCTGGTTACAAACTGCCCGCAGGCAGGGCCGATCCTAGGCAGGTGGCAGTGGCTGGGAGCTTTCTCTCTCTGTCTTCTTTCCCCCGCATGCTGCTGCAGCCCAGCACAGGAGAGTAGAGCGGAGGGAGGATCCACCCATCGCCCCGCCCACCCGTTGTTTTGAGAAATACTCCCATCGAATAGTGCCCGGGCTGAAGGACGCATGCGCCGTAAGTAACATCACAACAGCTGATTGATTTTACCATCATCTGTTGTGACGGCTAGACGGCGCAGGCGCACAATAGCAAACAGAATTTTTTTTTTCTGTCAGATTGTGCCTGGCCCTCCCGTGGCAAGTTCATGTCCATGATGGGTGAATTTCTACACGTTGTGGGTGGATTTATGGGCACTTGGGGGCGGAATTACATGTCCAGTGCTGCAAAAAAATATGATATTCTGCCCCAAAATACTCATAAATCTGCCCACAAGAAATGTAGAAATTCGCCCATCACAAAGTTTTGTTTTGCAGCACTGGACATGTATTTCTACCCCCCAAGTGCCCACAAATCCACCCATAACGTGTATAAATCTGCCCATCTTGTACATGAACTCACCACGGGAGCGTGGGGCACGCTCTGTCAGAAAAAAAGATTCTGTCTTCTATTGTGCACCTGCGCCATCTCCCTGTCGCAACAGCTGATGGTAAAATCAGTTGTTGTGAAAATGTCTGAAGTCGGCTATTGTGCGCAGGTGCCGTCTCGTTGACACAACAGCTGATTGTAAAATCCACTGTTATTAGGTAGGGCGCATGCGCAGTTTGTCCCAGGCACTATTCAATAGCGGGCACTTCTTGACAAACACTGGCCCCGGATCCAGGGTCCTGCTGCCACCTCGGGGGGCAGAAGATGGTGGTATTCTCAGGGTGCCCTGCCACTAGGCCTATGATTAAGCCAGGACCTGACAGGAGGAGAGGACTCTGGAAGCAGAAGATCAGGCCACAGCTGACTACCAAGAGGAGAGGTAAATGATCATCACACAGAGGCTAAGCAAAGTCCTTAGTTGCGTGACTGGGGTTGAAATTTGTGAAGAGGGTGTGTTTGTGTGTGTGTGTGTGTGTGTGGGGGGGGGGGGTGATATTTGTCGAGTGTAAGGGGGCATATTTGAGAAGTGGAGTGTAAGGGGGGGGGGGGGTATTTGTTGAGTGTAGGGGGTAATCCTGGGGTTTAATATTGCGCCCGCTGACACCAGTGCTGGGGGTTAATAGTGCGTCTACTGACACCAATGCTGCAGGAAAGCACAGTTTGCATGCTGCCCCCATTGGATGTGAAAATTTGTCCTGTGGCCCTCAGGTAATTTGAGTTTGAGACCCCTGCCCTACGGGCTTAGACCCACTCCACCAAATGATTTGGACAAGTGCACGAAGTAAGGTCCATAAAGCCATGGATGAGTGAGTTTGGGGTGGAGGTACTTGACTGGCCTGCACAGAGTCCTGTCCACAACCCAATAGAACACCTATGGGATGAATTAGAGCAAATCGTCCACATCAATGCCTGATCTCAACAAATGCGCTTCTGGAAGAATGGTCAAACATTCCCAGAGACACACTCCTAAACCTTGTAGACAGCCTTCCCAGAATAATTGAAGCTATTATAGCTGCAAAGGGTAGGCCAACTCAATATTGAACCCTCCGTGCCAAGACCGGGATGCCATTAAAGTTCATGTGTGTGTAAAGGCAGGTGTTCCAATACTTTTGGTAAAATAGTGTATATCCTGCCTTAAAGGGACAGTTTATTTTTTTGGGGGGTTATAACTACTTTAAGTCCATAATAGTGTGGTACTGTGTGTGGAGTGAATGACTCTAAAGACCGATTAAATATGTTTGCATGTCAAATGCTGGAACAGTAAATGCAGTTATACGATGAATTGATCTATTTACCTGTTTATGATATGGACTGTATAGAAAGTTTTACTATGCTGTTAATGTTTAAAGAATGTTTAATATATTATTTTTCTGTGTCCCAAAGCTTTTCTGTTGAATACTTTTCTATCTTGGAGCTTATCTCATAAAATTTTTTTTTACCTGGTGTGGATGCAGGATGAAGCCTGTCTTGCAGAACTGTCCCTGGCTTTGTCTCTGGAGTGCAGCATCAAGGACAAAAGCGTGCGTGCAGCCAGCCTGAGGGTGCGTGCCCTACATGCAGAGGTGCATGAAAGTCTCTTCAACAGTGACCTGCTGCAGAAGAAGCTGGTTTCAGCAGTGCAGAGCAACACTGAAGAGAGCAGTAACATTGAGGAACAAGCAAACCTAGGTTAGTACCAAGGATACCACTGAAAAATTGTTACTGGTGGTAACACTTGCCAACACTACCTATCTGTGCTTAAAATTTTTTTCAGACTTTCATGATATTCCATTTGGCTTTTTGATGGTAATGTTAAAGTGATATTAAAGTGTTATTTAAAAAAAATAAAAGCCATACTTACCTGCTCTGTGCAGTGGTTTTGCACAGAGCAGCCCTGATCCTCGTGTTCTCGGCTCCAGGCCTTTCTGGACCCTCCCTCCTGCCGAGTGCTCCCACAGCAAGCGGCTTTCTATGGGGACACCCGAGCAGAGCTGCTGCTCTGTGTGTCCATTTAGACATAGAGCCGTGTCTCAGCCCCGCACCCCCCTCTTCTCATTGGCCCACTGACTTTGACAGCCGAGACTCTCGTGCAACATCACTGGATCGAGATGGGGCTCAGGTATATATGAAGGGGGCTGTTGCCCACAGATTTTTTTTTTTTTTTTTTAATCATTTAAGATTAAAAACCTTCTGCCTTCAGAACCAGTTTAAACTACCTTAGAACGAGCTGTTTTCTGATTACTGTCTGCACACTGTTCTCAGTATGGGATTCACCAAACGCACAACGCATTTTATTTTTGATGCATCTAAAGTATAAAAAGTCATCTCGGGTTTACCATAGCAAGTACCGTACTTTTTCTGGAATCGTTTGATTGGTTTTCATTTTGCGTTTGCAGGAGATGCTGAACCTCCCAAGTGGTTGCAGCTTGTTGATCGGCTTCCTTTCAAGCTGGATGTGGGGTTTGAGAACAGCACTGTGGTCCTGTCTATGAACAGCCAACAGAGGTAAAATCTCAATGACAAGTAAAAGGCTGATGTTATGTTCTGAACATTGTATACTGACTGTAGTGGAAATGCTGTGCTTCTTCCCAGGCACCTAAACTGGACATTAAAGCTCCTACGGTATTCTTATTTACGTGAGGAGGATCAGCTACCCATGCGAAAGTTCATTGGCACGTCTGAACTTGCTCAGATGACCTCTGAACTGCTAGTGGAAGGTATGGGGCTGAATTATTGGAAAGTTAATTGATGTTAAAGCTGAACATATTATATTTGTACTGGGCATTTTTTAATTGTAGCACTGTTTCCTGAAAAAATATATAAGCCATACCTATATTCATCAAAAGATGATGTCCGAGGGATTTCCAGGATGAATTAAAATTTGAATATTGCTTTAGACTCTGTAATCCTCCCCTTTCTGGAACATCCTATTTCTCTCCAGATTGAGGAGCTGTACCTTATGCTTATGACATACATACTTTAATATGTTTCATACCATGGACAAACTATTTATTTCAGGTACTTATGTAGCACCATCAATTTACGCAGTGCTTTAGATATATATTGTACATTCACATCGGTCCTTACCTTCAAGGAGCTTACAATCTAAGGTCCCTAACTCAAATGCATGCGGTCACGATAGTTTCTTATGCCATGTACACACGACAGACTTGCGGAGTTCCAACGGACTTGGCCACACACAATCACACCAAAGTCTGACGGATTCGACCGTGATGACGTTACGACCGGACTAGAATAAGGAAGTTCATAACCAGTAGCCAATAGCTGCCCTATCGTCGCTTTTCGTCCGTCAGACTAGCGTACAGACTAATGGATTTTTCAACCGGACTCAAGTCTGACGGAAAGATTTGAAACATGTTCTAAATCTAAAGTCCATCTGATTTTTTTTTTTGATTTTTTTTTTTTTTTTTTTTTTTTTACAGCAAAGGTCCGATGAAGCCCACACACGGTCGAATTGTCCGATGGATTCGTTCCGTTGGACCTTTGCTGTCAAAGTCCGGCCGTGTGTACACGGCATTAGACAAAAGCATTTGCCATTTTTGTACTGTTATCGTTCTTTAATTCCATTTAACAATATTACCCCTGTAATAAGGAAACCTGTATCCTTTTCAACCAAATTTTAACAAAACGTATGTATAAATGAATACAGTTAGGAAGGAGATAGAAGGCGAGAAGAGCGGAAGGAAGAAACGTGGAGTGGTGAACTGAACCCCTCCAACTGGAGCTGTACTTATTTCTTGTTTATACAGTACAGGATGACTGGGTTACAGGTAGGGTATCTTCAGGTGATTGGACACTGTGAGGACCCCTTCATGACCCGCCTTCAAACCAAACTCTCCCTGCCACCTAGCAAGCCTCAGTTCTTCTCTAGTGTCTTTTAGGTGTTTCATATCTCCTCTGTTGTGAGTGGGGATTTTGTTAGTCACACTTGGTATTCTTCAATCAGCTCTTTTTTTTCACGTTACAGCCATGGCCACATCTTACCCAGACCCTACAAGAGAAGAAGTGCGGCCAGTGTGTAAAGTTCTTACAAGCACTGGACCTGTTAGGTGCCCAACTTGGCATTTATTGCAGCATGTTTGTTTAGCCTTCAGAGTGCTATACAGGTCCAAAGCAGAGGTAATCCGCATCAGTGTACTGTAGGCTGGTTTTGTTGCCATTTTGCCTTCCCATCATTGCTATTGCTGTGGGATGTCCCAGTCGTCTCTGAATCTGCTTGTCTTGTATTGCAGTGGTTCTCAACCATTTTCTGTAAGAGAAATTCCCAAAACATGGCCTGTTGGGTGTACTTGAGGACAGGGTTGAGAACCTCTGTTGTACTGCATGAACAAGAAAAAAAATATTTTTTTTTTCCTTGCCTGTAAAATGAGTTCTTTGGAGCACAGTACATGAATGACACAATATACCCTCCCCTCTGTGGTCCTCTTATTGCTTGCTAAAAAAAAAAAAAAAAGAATTGGAGGCTTGCCGCTTGGAGCAGGAGGGTTTGAGGGGTTTCTCTGTTGGGGTTTTTTTTTTTGCCAATGTCCAATCACCTGAAGGTTTTTACCTGTAACCCAGTTGCCTCTAAGAAATGTTAATTCATGCGAAATCCTTTAGTCTAAATTCGAGTTGTTTTAGTGTACATTAATGTTGTTGCTTCATAGAATATTAACAGCATTCTTTTGACAAAATGTGATAATAAATTATTAATGGAAGTAGGGTTTACCTATGTAAGTTAATACTGTAATATCTGTCTCCGATTTCTGTCCAGATGGTCTGCTGTTGTCTCAGAGCAGACAGAGAATTGTCTGTTTGAACCACTTAAAAGCCAGTGTACAGGTGAGAATCTAGGTGGCTAAAACCTTTTCACGGACTCCTAATTGTGTGCCACCATCACAGCCTTCATAGTGTTCGAGTGCTCCCTATTCTAATAAAATATGTGTTTCCCCTAGCTATACGCCCCGTGTCCAGTTACGTATTTTTAGTATTTTGTAATGTCCACTGCAACACACAAAAGCCCATACAAACTGTTTCATTATAGTGCCTCTGGTATCAACGACAGAGTTATTCTGCAATCCTGCACCCTTCATAGTCCCACGTACAATGAATTCAAGTAGCAACTGTAATAGACATCCCAAACTTTAAGGAACACTGATGCACTAAACGTTTACAACAAAGGCATTTTATATCCCAGTCCTTTGCTTTTATCAAAAATCCTATCTTTTTAACACAAAAATCTTGTTAATATGTACACAATAATGGTCACTAGTTCTCTTACATACTTTTCTTGCAAGTGGTAAAAGCCCACATTTTCTGTAAGGTTTGGATACAGCGGGGAAGTTAGAATCTATAATGCAGTTATTGTTGTCCTTGGCGCCACTTAAAATGCATTTTAAATTTTTCTTACTCTTGCATCACGCCAGGTAACATCCATTGATATCCAGAGCAATGTAACACTGAATACTTGCATTATCCATTACCGTCACCAGGAGTTTTTTCATTGGTTCAGCTTGCTGGCGCTGGATCGTCAGTTACAGAAGGATGCAAAAGCCTCAACCAAATATAATCGGTGAGTTTTGATGAATATATGTTTGTTTTTTTTAGGATTTTAGTTTTCCTTTGTATTTGCTCAAATATGATACCAATAGCATTATTCCACCTATCAGCACAAAAAGATTTGATAATACAGCAAAAGGAGTTTAGTCTTTTATGGCGAGCCATACATGTTCTAAGAATAAAGTGCGTTTATTCAATTGTGCAACTATTTTTAGTTTAGCGTAGAGTTGGTGCAGATTTTATCAGTGGTAGTTCAAAATGAATCCTTATTAGGCAGCATAATAGGTTCACTTTACAGGAGAGGCTGTAAGGAGCCACTTCTCGCCCTTCTCCCTCTCCCCCAAACTGTAATCAACCAACAGACTACTGCTGAAATAGCTGTTACCTAAAGTGTTTGTAAACACCATTTATGAAATCTGAGCTAGGCACGTATATCTGTTGTTTACTTATCTCTCTTCAAAGCTCAGAGTGTTGTTTCTCTCTGGTGTTCCGTTCCTCTGTTATCAGCAGTCACTTCTAACAAGTTCTCCGACGCACAAGATAGCAGCTGAATTTTTGTGTTGGGAGGGAGCTTAGAGGTAGATTAGCAGGGCTAATCCATTAGAGGGCTGGTCCATTCAGCCCAGATGTGGAGGAGGGGTGTGTGCCTTTCCTCCAGTCAGCTCTGACACAATGTAACACACAGACTCCACACCCACTGCTGAATCAGGAAGAATGTTTTTTAACATGATTTGCACTTTTCAAAGCGTGTAGAAAAGGTAAGACTGCAGATATACAGTAAATATAGTATAACCGTATAAGTAAAACGTATGTAGGGAGATTCGTTTCATCTGTGTATCATCTGAGGCTATTTACGTCACTGGGTATATGAAAGGGTTTACATCCCTTTTTTTTATTTATAATTTTTTTATGCAAACCTAAAACACCTCGCCACACAGGGTGGAAATAACGTTGGGAAACGTCCCAAACATCTCCCTCCCATTCCTCCCCTGTCCAGGCTCACCACCCTGCAAGCAACTTCAAGATCCCAGATTTATGTCCCTCGTGGGGGGTAAGAATAACCAAATCAATAATGCATACAGTAAAAAAAAATTGCAGCCTCTGACGTAATGCAATTAATCACACTTACATGTACCTATCGCGTAATAATGAGGCCAGCATAAATCCCCAGCAATTAGAGATAGAATTTTTTTTTTTTTTTTGAGCCAGGTGTAACCATTGCTCATCACCTTCCATCCTGTCTCCCCCAAGTACCAATCACCAGGACTGCCTATGTGACAGAAGCAGGGTTCTCCAATCACATCTTCCAAGCCTTATCAAACTTCTTGCTCAAATAGGTAGCTTTATACAATGGAATTACTTTATTCACAGATCCTTTCCATTAAGATAGGGAGGGTGTCAATGGCTTTTCCAGTAGAGGATCTGTGCCTTGCAAGCATAGAACAGAAGCAGGCTGAGCAAGGTGCGCTGAGCCCTAGCTGGTGCCAAGCCATCCTTAGGTCAAGTAGGCAAGTTGTCACTGTTATAGGCACTGGCACAGTGGTGAAACTGTGCACAGTGGCCATCCAGAACTCCTGAACTACCGGGCAGTTCCAAAATGTTTGCCCGAAATTGGCTGGAGAGTGTGAACAAAGCCATCATTCTGCTGAGGTCTTTGGGTCAATTTTAGAATAATTTTTCAGTAGTATAATATATCCTGTGATTGAATTTAAAGTGAATTAACCGGTCCCTTGCCATTACTAAATGGGTAAAGCGAAAACTCCACATATCATCCCAGTCCTCTTCTCCCAAGTCTGGAACCTCTGCACCCATTGTTCCTTACACTTAGTTAGTTACCAAGGGGGGAGAAACGGGGAAGAGTTCCTTTATAGATTTCTGATGTTTTTTCATGAAAAGGTCCAGTAGGACGTTTTCCAAGGAGGAGGGCTTAAAGTGGTTGTAAACCCTAGGGGAAAAAAACTGCAAGACAAAGGCATAATGATCTAGTATGCATAGCATACTAGCCCTTAATGAAATACTCCCGGAGTTATTTCTGGGTACTGCGGGCTCCGGCACTGTGATTGGCTGGAGCAGCAATGACGTCACCCCCACGCATGCGCGTGGGAGTTGCCTGTAATGGCACATCAGCTGAAGCAGCGGCACAAACAAGCTGTTGCTTCAGTGCGCATGTGTTGATGGCGTCGGCATATGCTGATACAAGGAATATCTCCTAAACAAGGTTTAGGAGATATCCCTGGTAGTTACAGGTAAGCCTTAATTTAGGCTTGCCTGTAGTGAAAAGTGGTCTGTAAGGGTTTACAACCACTTTAATTACCACCCCGGTGGAGTCAAACTGGGAGATAAATGCATGTCTTAATTGAAGATAACAGAAGAGATATGGGTTAGTCAGGTCAAATCTTTGTTTCAGATCAGCAAATTCCAACAATTCGCCTCTTCTGGGGTTTACATTCACTTTAAGCTGGCCATACATGGGCTGCTAAACAAAGTTTGATCCATATATGTTCGTTCCCACTCAACACAAGTTAGTCTGATTTGACTTCTGTCGAACGGCATTACAGTGGCATAGCGGGAAGGATTCCTGTATCCACCTGGCTTGGATGAGAGAATTTTTTCTTTTTTCTTTTTCGATCAGCCCACTGGCTGGTTAAAAAAAATAAGATCCATTCATGACTAGCCTTACTGGCATAGAGAAACACAGCTTTGCATTAGGACTAAATGTTAAGCTGCTTCTTTGAAATCGTGCAGACATAAATTTCTTCCACCTAAGATTGTGATGCATAATATTAAATGTTATAAGCTTATAGACCCATATAGTAAATACCTTATTTATCGGCATATAAAACGCACTTTATCCTCCTTAAAAATAAGGGGAAAATTGTGTGTGTGTGTGTGTGTGTGTTTATACGCTGATATGAGGCATCCTCGGAGGGGAAGGAGAGAATGAGCGCCGCCGAAATAGACAGATATCCTGTGTGATCGGCTCGCATTGACACCCCACCATTGGACCAGTGTTATGTCCATTAAAGGAGCCGGGTCAAGGGGCGTGACTGCGAGCCGAGCACACAGGATATCTGGCTCTGTCTATTTCGGCAATAACAAGGTTGCAGATGGGCACTGATCAGACTGTAATGCTGGGCAAGGCTGCAGTGATGGGCAAGACTCCAGATGGGCACTGATCAGGCTGCAATGATGGGCAAGGCTGCAGGTGGGCACTGATCAGGCTGCAATGATGGGCAAGGCTGCAGATGGGCACTGATCAGGCTGCAATGATGGGCAAGGCTGCAGATGGGCACTGATCAGGCTGCAATGATGGGTAAGGCTGCAGTTGGTCACTGATCATGCTGCAATGATGGGCAAGGCTGCAGATGGGCACTGATCAGGCTGTAAGGATGGGCAAGGCTGCAGATGGGCATTGACCAGGCTGCAATGATGGGCAATGGCAAGGCTGCAGATGGGCATTGATAAGGCTGCATTGATGGACACTGCCCCTTACTTTGCTTCAAAGTTGTTTATTTAAAATGTAAGTTTTTTTTCTCCTGAAAATTCCCTCTTAAAATTAAAGTGCATGTTATACGCCGATTAAATATGGTAATTGTTTTAACAGCTTTGTGATTTGTATGGTAATTGGCTTAAGCATTATCACTTGATAAATTAGAAAGACCATTCCAAATCTGAAATGGCTATGTGATTTTGATTATTTTCTTACTCAACCTCGTATATCTATTAAATGTCCTCTAGAGCCCCATTGTTTATATGTAATTTTCTTTTAAACTTTTCAGTATGCGTAATGAAGTGTTTTTGGTGTTTTTAATTTTAAAGCAAGCCTTGCATTCTCATACAGTTTGTTCTAATATTTGGGCTCATCCTTTTGTTAAAAATGTTTTCCTCTTCTCCCCGCACTCAGTCACAATTTACAAATAGCATGGCAGTGCGGTACTCTGCCCAATACGGTCACATCATTTATTCAGTTTCTAGTGACTTAATGAACTACAAGTACCATAAGCCACCATGGCAGACAGCGTGTAGTTCAGAATGAACGGGTTGGATGCTGATGAGTGTCTTTGTCTTTGTAGTTAAGTCATAAAATATGTGCATTTATTATTTTTTCTAAAAAGGTGAACTTCTTTTTTTTAAAAAAGCCCATGCATGTTTTCTTTAAATGTAAGGCCCAATAAATGCTAATTGTAATTTGTTTAAATCCACTAAAAACCTTCTAAAGGCATCAAAACAAAAGGTGTGCAAGGGCGTGCAGTTCATTTTCTTTAGAAAACAGCCACATCCTAAGTAGAAAAGCCTGTCTTCTTTCCATATGTTGCAAAAGAGGATCCTTGCTCTCAGTGATAAAGCAGTGGCCCCACTGCAGGGGTCTGACATGCCGAGTCAGAGCTAGAGATCTCCAAGCATTTGGGAGCTTGGGCTTTTGTGAAGAAAGAGCCTTCTATCTAAACCATGGGTGGTCAACCTGCGGCCCTCCAGCTGTTTCCGAAACTACAAGTCCCATAATGCCTCTGCCTTTTCGAGTCATGCTTGTAACTGTCAGCGGCTTGCAATGCCTCATGGGACTTGTAGTTCTGCAACAGCTGGAGTGCCGCAGGTTGAGCACCCATGGCCCAAACTAATAGGTGATGTGTTTGACCCCTGGGCCTTCTCTGCAGCATGCTGGCAGGGGTCAGGCTTTTCTGTTCGGGCTGTGGCTGCTTTCTAAAGAAAATGCTTTCTGTCCGCAGCTACTCCAGTCACCAAAACACAAAAGTACTCCCATCATGAAAGCTTTAAGCCTCGGATTCCTCCTGTATTGAATTGTATTGTAACAGTACTATCTGCTCTAACGTTGTAAAATGCTGCCCAAATTGATGGTGGTATAAATCCTTTATAATAAGCACTTTAAGATATGGTCTAAATGGACCCTTGTATGTCATATTTTTATTTTATTTTTTTGAATTCAGCAATATATGTATCTTTTTATATTTCTATGTAAATGTTTCATTATAGACCTCTTCCTGTGATATTAGCACCAATAGTTTTCAATTTGAACATCTCTAACGTCAATGTGTCTGTCCAGCTTGAGGAAGCCCAGCCTTTTGCTGTGGGATTTTCATCTGTGTCACTGGGTGAGTCACAGTAATCTCTAATAATTTTACTTATTGTCCGTGATAAAGGGGTAATTTTTCATTTTATACAACCAAAATTCAAGTGTTTCTTCCAAAAATCTTTACATGAATGAGTAGAAAATGCTTCAGGTAATGTGCTAAAACATTCTTATTTTCCACCAGGACAAATGCATTTCTCATTTATAGGGCAATTAAAGTAAAATTGTTGCGCATTTGTTTAAGTGTCAGCGATATATTTCTTAGTACATTGTTTTCTACATACATTCTTAGTGCATTCTTCAATAAATATGTACACTATATTGTCAAAAGTATTGGGATGCCTGCCTTTGCACTCACATGAACTTTAATGGCATCCCAGTCTTGGTCCGTAGGGTTCAATATTGAGTTGGCCCACCCTTTGCAGCTATAACAGCTTCAAATCTTCTGGGAAGGCTGTCCACAAGTTTAGGAGTGTGTCTATGGGAAAATTTGAATATTCTTCCAGAGGATTTGGTTCCTACATCCTAAAGTGTTCCAGGACCTGTTTCACAGGTGGAGGACATTAGATGTGGAGCTCCAGATAAGTCAATCGGCACACAACTCATAGAACCTCTAGCAACCTCTGAAGGAACCCTGGTTGAGAATGGCTGATCTTAAGGTTTGGGTTCTACCCTTTCCTGCCAGAACAACTCTTCAAGATCAGTGTGTGTGTTTCTTGCACTTTTCTGAATCAAGCTGCCTGTAGTTCTATAAGGTTTTTTCAGTTGAATTTTTGAACTGCAGAGAGTCCCCTGATTTCTTAAGCCTGTTAATGATTGTTTGTTGCAAACCCCCAGTGGGACTGTTTTTGGACATCTTAGTCATCCTGTGTTTCTCAATGGATGGAAAATTTGATCTTTTTCTTGGTGTTAATTGAGGGAAACTAGTCCCAGGTATTTGTTTTTGATAATGCTCTCAGGCCTGCTTTGCTATAAAATGGAGGTGTGCTGGCTTGGGCTTGCCTGCAGTTTTTATGTTTATCGGTGTCAATAGTCCTGTAGAAAGCAGTATAACCAGAAAGGTTAAAAATGGACTCCAAGAAAAAGATTTTATAGCGAGTATAACATTTTTTTTTTTTTTTGTTCGGAGAACAGCCAGTGCTTATACCCTCCTCTGCTCATACTTGAATATTCATCTTAGGAACCAGCTTTGGCACTGAATTTTTAATTTTGTAAGTTAATAAACTAAGCGAGCTTTAGTTTTACAGTGTGTCAGTGCAGCTGCATTAAGAGTTCAGTTTTAAAATGAAAAACTGGTAGTTCTACTTTAACTTAGTAGTATGAATGTACTAATGCGCAGAACAATAACAAACACTAGTGAGTAGCTGCCAACATGAAATATATTCCCACACAGTGATAATTAAAAATAAATAAATATGGTGCTTTCTCAGTGACCTAAAGTGCTAATGCAATTTAAATCCACAGGTGATAATGCAATAAAACCCAAATATGCACAAATAAAATAAAACAATCAATGACCAAAATAATAAAGTGCTAAGTGCAAAGGATCTTCACTATAAAGAATTATATAAATTATTTATAAATACTTTATAAATTATAAATAATTAATACATTATTGTCATCAATCACAGTGCAGAATAATAATATATATAATCTATAATTAATAATACAATGGTATTCACATGAATTCATAAATATGTTCAGTGTACCACACAGCTGGCTGCACTAGTCTACTGTTTTGATCTCCTCCCGGGAATCACCGCAGATGAACAGATCTTCACAAGTGTTGAGAGAGTATCGAGTGATGGTACACAGTGTGATGTTTTACTGAATGCTTTCTTTTTAACCATTTTCCATGGAACTGCTTATGATCATATGAGCGAGAATAATGTGAATTGGAGTGCACCAACCTATTGTCCTGGTGAACTACTTGAGATATCCTGGAAGATAACCATGCATAACATATCCAAAGCGTAATTTTACATAATTCTGCCTACATTGGAGAAAAGTGGAGGAGGTTATTATTGAAGGGAATGTAGATTGTCTAGAGGTGGTTTTTAACCCCTTCATGTCTGTTAAAGTGTGATGTCCAATCACCCACACAGGCCTGGGAGATTAGCCCATTGAGACAATGACACAAAACAACAAAGTCTCTCTGAGCAAATCTAATCTTTATTCTTTGGTGTGAATATTTAAAGGGGGCTTTCAGAAAGTATCACCCTTTGAACATGTCATACAGATTATTCAATCATATACAAGTAAACCCTACAACAAAAGGAAAACGAGCAATTCCTCAAAATCATGTGCTTTCCAAGAAACGAAACAACTAAATAAGATAACAGTAACATGAGAAACGAAATTAGATTAGCAAAACTTGGAGCATATCTATTTGTGAAGTGGATGTTACAGAGAGACAAAATGGAAACTGATTTTCTTAAAGAATATAAGTGGTTAAGCTAAATATCCCTTCAATTATGTTTGTTTGAAATTCCTGCCTGTATCTGAGAACACCGCTCGTCTGATCTAGCAGAGAATTACAAGGAAAGCGCTTGCTGCTGTGGATACATATGAGAGATTCATCATAAATGCGACTAGACCTGTAAGGGGTCTTCCTTTTGAGGTGAGAGACTGGGGCACACTTGATACATGGATGGTCAAAGCACTACTCAGGAATTGGATATGTTGGTTTGCACTGTGATCGGTGACACTGTTTATGAACTATCTATGTCTATGAACGGTCTATGAAGATTTGTTGCAACAAGCACTTTATAGACTGCTGCATTCCCCCCCCCTGCAGTCTGCACTGAGAACCTAGCCATGAACACTGCTGATGGCTTGGTTCTCACAGATCACCAAGAGAAGAGCTGTTGACTGTCAATCAGCATCTCTCCTCTCTGCTTCTCCACGCTCATTGGAGCGCTAAGCTGTAGAGGGACCAGGAGTGGCTGTCTCATCGGCTCGCTAATGCCCGGTACACACTATCCAATCGGATGTATGATTGTCTGTCTTTTTTTTTCGCATGCTAATCTCACGTCGAATCTGATGAGTTTACTAAAGTCACGAAAATTCTCGTACAACAGAATAAAAAATCGAATGATGGCTGTACTGATTAAACGAAAATCTTACGATCTGGCATCGTACGGAAAAAAATTACGTGCATGTCCGATAGAATGACATCGGATGAACTGTCCTGATCACCTCTCAAAAGCTCTCTAATGATCCGATTATCGCACGATTGTTTCGAAAGCGGCATTTTTCATACGCTTTTCGGATCGTGTGTGGCTTAAAGCGGGAGTAAACCCGCAGATGTGTTTTTTTTTTTGGCCACCTGCAAAGGAAAAGGCATAATGAGCTAGTATGCACCGCATACTAGCTCATTATGAAATACTTACCTTAGAACGAGGCCCCGACATCTGGCCCGATCCACGCCGAGGGAGCTGACATGCTCCCTCGTCGTTTCTTCCGGGTATCGCGGCTCCGGCGCTGTGAGTGACCGGAGCCGTGATATCGTCACTTCTGCGCATGTGCGCGGGAGATTTCATCCCGGCCGAGTCTGGCCACTGCCGGACTTTCAGCCGAGAATACCCTTCTGCGCATGCGCCGCTGCAGGGGAATATATATTTTTTTACCTACAGGTAAGCCTTATTATAGGCTTTCCTGTAGGGAAAAAGTAAAAAAAGTAAAAAAAAATGAGTATACAACCGCTTTAAGACTGCCATTAATCAAGGCAACTGGCTAATCCAGACTTGGGAAGACGGGATGACGCGCTGCCTCGACTAATAGTAACATCAGTGGAGTGAGCAGACTTCAGACTGTTCTCCGCTGAAAACGGGTCACCCGAGTGCAAAACGAAAATTGCACTCCTTTGACCCAGAGGAGAAGCTCAGGCTGGACTTCTTTTTAAGACATAAATCTTATAGAAAAGGGAAAAAAACACTGCGCTACCTTACAAATGTAGGTGAAAAACCTAAAAATTTAGGTAGTATATGAAAACTCTATCTGTGAGTGAACACAGCCAAGCTGCTAGCACACAAACAAACCAAGTTTAAAAGTACAATGTATCAAAAAGTGCAGCGCTAGAGTACACCTATATATGAAAATTAGTGTATGTGAAAAACAAAAAATATATATAAAAATAAAAATTTATATAAGAAAACAATCCATATACATAAACAACAGTGACCAGAGTCCCAAAATAAATGTCCACTGAAATTGAACTCTTGAAATTTGAATTTTCAAACAGCCCAGGCCACAGAAATTCTTGCAACCGACTACTGGATAATCACTGAAGGTGGATACTCTTACCGGATAGGTTGGACACATCCACCCTATAGTAATGTGTCATCAAGGCTCAAGGGGGGCTCTGATAGCCCGAATGGAAGGGTTTCCAACCAGATGATATATCTCCTCCGGGTTAATCGTCCCAATCCTCGTTCCTCCCCAATCCCCAATTCAGAAGGGTGAATCGACTCTCCGAGACTCGGACACCTATAGAGCTTGATCTGGAATGGCTCCACAGAAGTTCACCATAGAGGGGGGAAAGCGCAAAAAGGCGCCAATCATAGTGAAATTCAACCAATGAAGGTTTATTGTAAAAAAAAATTAAAAATAGAGTATAAAAAAAAGCGCAAAATACATAAAAATCACGTGATATATAAATGAAAAGGAAAAGCAATGTGGGGAGCAGGAATATGGAGTCATAGGAAGGAGTACGTTATTGCATCAACAAATTTACCTTTACCCCTGTTTTCTTCATGCCTCATTTAGTATTTAAAATACTGTCACGTTAAAATTTATCTCAACTTCTTTTCCAGAGTTCAAGCACCTACGCACACAGAATCTTCACCAGAGGGTTCTTCTGTCTGTCAGTAACCTGTGTTGGAGGGTGGGTAAAGACTCTCACATTCAGCAGGCCCTTCACCCTCCAAATACTCACATTTGGGGTGAGGCTTGTGTTCTCGACACCTTTAGCTTACAGGTGAGAGGCAGAAAAGAAGTACAACTTGTATTTGCATACATTACTTTTGATTCATGGGACAGAAAAGTTATACTGTATTATGTGGGCAGTAGATAATAATTGATTTTCAGTGTTTTTGTTTTCTTATCTGTATGGGGCTACAAGTTTAATTTATTCCATGATGACATGTCTGTGCCATATCTTACTTGAGTGGTTGTAGTACATTCATTTGTAGGTCATAGCAGGCATATATATAGTGTTCCTAAAGCTAGACTCTGGGTAAAAAGTACTATGCAAAGCAGTAGAGTCAGTGAAAAGCAATTTATTAGGGTGGCAGTGTGCAGTTATAAATAAACAAATCAGTCCATCACTGTCTCTTTAGTAATACCTATTTAACTGTTGACTTTGGGGGGCTCTTTCTTAGATCTTTTATTATAACATTTGTTTTAACTCTTGTTTCTCTTTCTAGGGCAGCTATAACCAATCGGTGGGTGTCATCATGCAGGCAGACACCCTCTTCATAGACTCCACTGTGCAAGGCCTGCAGATAGAATTTTCAGACACATGTGCAGAATGTGTCTCTCGTGTTCTGAGCCTCATGCCAATAGCATCTAAGCATCCTGTGCCGACTTCACCAGACCTACTGTCTCCTACTTCTCCACATGGGGAAGCCACCAGCAAGCTAGCTGTTCTCTGGAAAGTAGATGTGCGTGTCGAAGAAGTGAATTTGTTTACATTGTCCAACCTAGTGGGTAAGTATGACGACTTAATACATTTTTGACGTTTACTCATGTGATAAAGTACCATGCTAGTTTACACTTGTAGACTGACATTTTTCTAAATGGCTTTCTTCTGCAGACATTTAATGCCAAATGGAAGGAAAATACTACCTGTGTGCTCATATATATTCTTTTTATCCTATATACCAGTGATGTCGAACCTTGACACCCCAGATGTTTTGGAACTAAATGTCCTATGATGCTCCACTATGCTGTAGAGTGCAGGAGCATCATGGGAAATGTAGTTCCAAAACATCTGGGGTGCCAAGGTTTGCCATACCCGCTATATACCTCACATCCTTATAAACATTTCAGTGCTGCCTTGTAAGAAGCAGGTTTAACGATAACTATTTCAAGGGGATCGTTTGATCCTGTCTTGGTTTATTACATCCAAAGAGTAACTGTGGGTAAGTTTACTGCTCAGTGAGAAGGAGAAATCCTATGGTGCAGAAACCTACACCCCCTTCTACTTCCAAAAAGCATTCTATTTGTCAGTTACTGGCCTCAGGCTCTAAGCCCCACTCCAAGTTTCGCAAGAAAAACTGGACTTTAAAACCCTCAAAGCACGGGGACAAGTGCCCCTCCCAATGAAGGGGCGTGTGATTGAGGACATTTGGACCAGGTAGATTGCAGATGATTGGGTTCACAGTGTGGTGGCTCAAAGTTGCAAGCTAGAATTCCCCTCCATGCTTTATGCTTTCAAATGTGTCTGAATCTGCATAGGAGGACAGTCTTTTTTTTTCAGGGACTCAATAACCTGCTCTAATAGAGAGTGATCATCCAGGTACAAGAAGGGAAAAAAAGCTTCATGCATTCTACTCAAACCTCTTCACAGGTCCCAAGCCTAACAGTGACTTTCTTACCATTCTGCATCTCCAAGGACCCTACATGTTTCACAGGGGGCATTCATTCTGAATGGAATCTGTGCATTCAGTGCATGCCTCCCTACAACATAAGGACTTTCTGGCATCAATGGATATCAAGGACACTTCTCTACACATCTCAAATTCTCAGCCTCCTGAGTTTTATGGTGGATGATCAGCATTTTCAGTTTGTAGCCTTACCGTTGGCCTTTCCACTGCTTCCAGGTCTTCACCAAGGTGTTGGCTCCAGTCTTGTGTCTTCTGTGTAAGGATGAGCTCAGGCGTGTTCGCATGGTCCACGTGCTGAGCCCACCAGGAAGTCGGCGCAGCGCTGCGCTAATCACATGCAGTGAGACATTGCCACGATGTGCGGCTGCAGAGATCGGGCAGTGTCTCACTGCCTGTGATTAGCGCTGCGCAGACTTCCTGTCAGGCTCAGCACGTGGGCCATGCAAACACGACTGAGCTCATCCCTACTCCTGTGTACCCAAAGTATTCCCATTGTGGGATTCCTGGACAAACTACTACTCGGATAGCAATCTGTTCTGCTACTGGCGTTCAAAGTGCATGGGACAGTAAAAATTCTGAAAATATTCAGGTAGGTGCTGAACTTTCAGAAATTTGGCCTTGGGTCCAAGGCACCGTTGGAATATTTGGGCCTGATCTCTGCAAACTCAGCTCTACAGAACCCCTCAATGCTCTTTTATGAGGGTTCTGGGAATGCTGGCCGCATTGTTCAAGGCAGTACACTTTGCCCAGTTTCAAACGAAGGCCCCTCAACTGAACTCCTTGTCATCATGGGACAAGAGAACAGTCGCTCGGCTCACTGGACTGAATGACAGAGATGAGAAAATCATTCCTTCCTCTGCCCTTGAAAATTCCTTGAAGGGTCCTAGAGAATCTTACCATTCAGGGACATTGGTCGTTGCAGTAAAGAACATTGTCTATGAACATCCTTTGAATTGAGTATGATTTGGCTAGCTTTAATGCATTGGTTGGTCATCTGAGAGGTCTCCTGGTGAGAGTCCAGTCAGACAACACTATGGTGTTGGTGTACATAAATCCCCAGAGGGGAACCAATGGTCGCTCGGCTCAGAAGGAAGCCGATCTGATTCTGTCTTGGGCTGAAAGTCACGCCCTGACCCTATCCATCATACACATTCCTGGCAGACAGAGTTCCTAAGCTGTCAATGGCTGAATCTGGGAGAGTGGGCCCTTCACTCAGATGTTTGAAGTGCACTAAGGGAGATGGTGGATGCTGGATGTGGATCTCCTAGCATCCAGGTAAAATGGAAAACTACAGATTCATGCCCAGCACCAGGAAACCTCAAGTGTTTGCTGTGGACTCCCTGGTGACACAATGGGTCCAATTCTCCCTAATTTACAGTATCTCACAAAAGTGAGTACACCCCTCACATTTTTGTAAATATTTTATTATATCTTTTCATATGACAACACTGAAGAAAAGACACTTTGCTACAATGTAAAGTAGTGAGTGTACAGCTTGTATAACAGTGTATATTTTCTGTCCCCTCAAAATAACGTAACACACAGCCATTAATGTCTAAACCGCTGGCAACAAAAGTGAGTACTGCCTTGACACGGACGATATACATATTGACTTGTCCATGTGGCAATATCTATGTGGGGGAAAAAAACCAAGAGACAGCTAAAAATCAGAATTGGTGAACACATTCAAAGTATTCAAAAGAAGGATGATGACCGCTCCCTAGCACAACATTTCATTAAGTTTCACGGGGCTGAACCCTGGGGTCTCCTTGTAAAGGGCATCTATAGACTTAACCTGGACCAGAGAAGGGGGAATTATGATAGAATACTGTTACAGAAGGAAAAAATGTGGATCTTCAGTTTGGAGAGTCTCTACCCCTCAGGGTTGAATACAGAATGTAATCTATCAGTTTCTGGAACAGTAATTACTTGATACACTGATATCCACTGCTTGGGAAGAGAGATTATTCTCTACTAAAAAGAGTGGGACAAACCATTTTCCAGTCTTTGAGTGATCACCTTGAACTACAATTCCCTTCCCCACCCTCCACTCAAATATTAAATGCTGTATACTATCTGACTTTTGTGTTTTAGTATCTGGTTGACAGAGAACCATTTCTACTTAAAAGCGTGAAATAAATTATTTCCCAGCACTGGGGTTATCTTTTGGAACTACAATTCCCTTCCCTATACAAAAACCAAGACTAGATGATAAACACTTTCTGGTCCACTGGTACTTAGTTAGTGCCAGGGATGCTTAGAACCTTTTCTATCTAAGACCCCTTTCACACTGGGGCGTTTTTCAGGTGTTTTTCATGCGCTTTAGCGTTAAAAAATACGCCTGAAAGAAGCCGCAACTGCAATCCCAATGTAAAAGCCCGAGTGCTTTCACACCGAGATCCCTTTCATACTGGGGCGTTTTTCAGGCGCTTCAGCGTTAAAAAATACGCCTGAAAGAAGCTGCAACTGCAATCCCAATGTAAACGCCCGAGTGCTTTCACACCAAGGCGCTGCGCTGGCAGGGCGTCAAAAAAAGTCCTGCAAGCAGCTTCTTTGCAGCGCTTTTGGAGCGGTGAATAAAGCGCCCCTTCCCATTGAAATCAATGGGAAGCGCCTGTAAAACGCCTGAAAAACGCTATTGGCAGCAGCGTTTTGTGGGCGCTTTTAACCCTTTATTTGGCCACTAGCAGGGGTTAAAAGCGCCCCAATAACGCTCGAAAAACGCTGGTAAAGTGCTGCTAGTTTAAGCGGCGCTTTACGAGCGTTTTTCGGGCGCTGACATTGTGAAAGGGTTCTTAAAGCACTTGGGTTTTCACATTGGGACTGCAGATGAGGCTTCCTTTAAGCGCTTTACAGGTGCTTTTTTTAACGCTAAAGCGCCTGAAAAATGCCCCAGTGTGAAAGGGGTCTAAAAGCAGGAGATAAATCATCTCCCAGCGCTAGAGTTATCTTGTAGAACCACAAACCCCTTCCCCGTTCTAACAAAGATGAAGCGCTGTATATATCTCTCAATCTTTTTTCACTGTTACAACACTATTGAGACAATGGAATATATTTCCACACATAGTGTCTTTTGGTATCTGTACCTACAGCTTTTAATTAAATACGTGCTTCTTTGGTGTTTTGTTTTGTTTTTCTGTTTGATCTATGTTTGATTTGTTGTGACTTTGACATTGTCTGGAGTATGATTCTGTTTCTATTCTTCGGGATGTACTTTGCTTTAATATTTACACGTTGGGAAATATAAATGTACATAACGATATGATCGCTTCCTCTTACTAGGGGACCTCGGTGTTAACGTAATATACCCAAACCTGCATATGTATGTCTCTATTGGAACAAGTGTGTTTTCTGGCTTGCTAATTGGAAATAGATGGATACTGGGCTACTCCCGGGGATGTCAACTTACCTAATTGCCTAGAAAATGTAAATGTGCTTATTACCCATCTTTCCATGCTCTTAAGAAACTCAGGATTGAGTGAAACATGTCAGCATGACGCCACCACACCCTGTGTAGTAGGGATACAGTCTGACTAACACGGACATTCTTTCATTTTGATATTAATTTTGATGCTAATTGAGGCTTATCGGCGATCCTTTGATGAGAGCTGCAATCACTGCGTGATACACCAGCAGTACAAGCCTGGATAGTGAGATTGCTTTCCTCCTCCCCCCTCCCTTTTTTTTTATTCAGTAAGGACATTGTTTCCATCCTGGCATGACAGATTTGATGTTTGCAGAGTGGTAAGCTTTTCTTTTTTCTTGTTCCTACAATTTATTGGAACCAATCTCTTTATCACCGCAAATACTACCCAGACATATAGCACTTTACTACCCGCTGACTGCGATAAATGCCTAGGACTCTGTTTCTCAAAGGGAGTAGGAACCTGCACTAGCTGCAATTACTACAGCTCTCAATGCACATTAGGAGGATCCCATATTGCCTCAGCACAGGGACTTTGCTCTGAGGAACAACCTAACCTCAGATTGATCAAATATCCATTACTGGATCACACATCTCCTATCCTACACTGAAGATTTAAGATGGACTGTGTCTTATAACATACTGGGCTGTGCCCTATCAATTTGAGTGGTCGCTCCTGCAACATAACCAATGTCAACTTTACAATATAAGTCTATTTCCATCTAGTTGTTTAGGATGAGTGTGTGACGTTTGAATGTGGTAGCTACCTGTATCTTGACAATGGTGTCAAACTTTAAACAAATGTGGTGGAGGTGCAATTTTATCTAATTGCTGAATTTGAATTTTGTTTTTTTTCTATCACTGGCTGTTTCTCTTTGAAGATTCACTTTGGATTATCCATGTTCTATATCTGCTGTAGTCCCTTACTGCGAGTGCTGACACTCTCTCATCACCGCTCCCTGTAGTGAGTGGACCCTGGGAGTCTAAGACTCCCGGTCTGAACTGCCCACTAATGTATTGTCATTAGCATGACACCCAGGAGACCTCTGGCCTTTCCCACCTCCCATGACCTCATATTGACTGACAGGCCAGGAGTCTCCTCCCTACTTTCAGCTCCCCATGCCTGCGATATGCAGGCTGTGTAAATGTGTACTATGCTCAGTGTAAGCATTCCTCCTCACAGTCACATGCCATATTGCACTGTGAGGAGCAGTTAAAGCACTTTAAATATTATTGAATGCCTGCACAGTCTAGGTTCACAGAAGCATAGCAGGGGCACAGGACACCCGTGTAGGAAACTAGAACAGATGCCAATAATAAATTAAATATATTTAGTTCCAATCTTGCTGTGTCGGGCTGAGAAGCGTGGGTAGAGATGTGTAGGCATTTTTTTTTTTAAACATGTGGGTGAGTACAGTTGATCGTTCAGTGCAATGATTGCATGCTCAATGTACCCACCCACATTAATGCTCATTCACAACAGTTCTCATTGCATGATGGAGACTGTAGTTTCTCATAGCTGTAAAGTGAGAAGGCAGAATGTGACATGTCCTTGATTTTCTCCTCTTGGGGTTGGCAAAAACTGGAATTTTTTTTTTTTAAGTGCAGTTGTTCTTCTAAATGGTCAGGTTTATAAATAAACTGCTAAATGTTTATAATTTTACATTATTTTACAATTGTCGTACTTATTGTAGTTTTTATATGGCATCCCGGAGTTCTTTTTTAAGCAAGGACTCCCTCTCTGTTTTTCATTGTCTGGTGTGATGTGGTTGTATGACTTTTCTGTCTTGCATTATTTAAGGTGCCTCTCAGGTGAGAATAGACCTGCTTACTCTGGTGGGAAGTGCGGAAAGCTGCAGTCTGAGCCTGCAAGGAGTGGCCTTATCCCTGCTGAAATCCATCACTGAGAAGATGGAACCATGCTGCAAATCCCTGGACATTAGTGAACCACTACTCTACTTCTCCATCATGTCCATGTCTTACTACACTACTATCCAAGCATTAGAGGTAGGCTGAGCTCTACTTATTACTCAAGTGGGTTGGGGTGGAACTTGTATGTTTTCACTGCCAATGTGTTTGCGTGGTTGTGTATGTGTGTGTATATATGTATATATGTATATATATATATATATATATATGGGGAAAAAACACAACACCCCCTAGGAGCTAGCTCCCGCTATTTAAATTGCCCTGATCTAGAGGCTTACCGCCACGGGGAGAGGGAGGAGAAAGGCAGGGAGAAGAACAGGTTTATCGCATCTCTAAATCCTCAGGGTATCCTGGAATGAACACCCTCACCCCTTAGTCCAGAGCAATCTGCCATTCCCTTATCCATGATGCCCAGATTTTTTCAAATTTCTTGGGGCAATTATGGCCCAAATATGTTAGCTTATAGAGTGGCAAAGCTGCATCTACTAGTACTCTCCATTGTTGCACCTTTGGGGTGGGGGTCTTTCCATTTTAGGAGAACCGCCTTCCTCGCGTAGAATGCTGTGTAGAATACTAACTGTTTCTTAGCCTGTGTGGCCTCCAAGTTGTCCATGATACCCAGTAGCAGCAGCAATGGGTCACCGAGGACACAGAGCTGACCTATGGCATTTATATCTCCAAAAATCCACCTCCAAAATTGTTGGAGATGTTGACAAGACCATATGACATGGAAGAAGGAACCTGTCTCTGAATTGCATTTAGGGCATAAGGCGCTCCTATCAGGATATATTTTAGCCAGGCGTTCTGTTTAGTAGGCCCCATGAAATCTAAGCTGGGTGAACCTATCCCTCGCAGAGATTATGAGGGGGAGGTACTGCTGAATGCCCTCCTCCCAGTCATCATCAGCGAGAGCGGATATATCCGTCTGCCACTTGGGAAAACAACCGGGAAACCGCAGAGATATCCAGGCCGATCAGTTTGGCATAAAGGCAGAGAGGGGTTTTAGATCCTCATCCAGGGTCAACATACGTTCTAACCTGTTGGCCTCCAGCGTGATAGGTTTGGTATACTGTGTCTGATAAGCATGGCGGAGCTGTATGTACTTGAAGAACATAAAGTTAGGCAGGTCTCGTTCTCCCTTTAGGACATCAAATGTCTGCAGCCCGTCAGCGGAGTCAATGTCAGTCAGGGTTTTGACTCCATAATGGGCCCATATCACTTGGTTCGGGATGGATCAAAAGTGCGGCAATCTCGGGTTCCCCCACAGCGGAGTGTGTGGTGATCAATTATCTGGTTTCTCTATTTTAGCCCTTACTGTATCCCAGACCCTCAGCGTAGTACGCATAGATGGGGTGATGTTTGGGCTAGACCGGGGGGTATATTTTTATCTACAGTTGCCAGTAATGACAATATGTAAAATAAAGATCTGGTAAGTGCAACTGCTACAGGATTTGTACCTTGATTCATGTTGCTTACTCTTGTAGTGTCCCATCCCTAATAGCGATGATTGAACATTTTGAACCGAGCTTGAGTTCAGGCAAAACATTTGCCTCTTCATCTATTCGCTGAACACCCAATTTTGTAGGGTGTTCGTTGGTGCTTGGCCCAATCAGGGTGCAGTGTAAGCTGGTTGTTGAGAAGCTGGGCCGGGAAGCTTGCTGCGGCATCCTTAACCCATGAATCATCAACTGTCAATGAGTTTCCCCACAAAAAAAATAATCCATACCGGGCTCTTATTCAAGCATGCAGCCTGGCAGGTCAGAAAGAGGAGGGGACAAGCGAGCCACCCCGACCACCCCCCCCCCCCTTCTGGAACTATACCAGGCCACATGCCCTTAACATGGGGGGGTGCCCCAAATCACCTTTGTTCTCGTGTTGATCTGTTAAATTCCTCCACATAATCCAAAACACATTATATGTTTCAAGTGATGAAAGTGTCCAAACACCAGTTAATCATACGGTGAAAAAGGGTGGTGTCCTTCCAATTAAAGACATTGTGCTCCCAAAGGGATATAAAAGGCAAATATCTTTTTACCAGATATTGCGGTCTGCACTGATGGAGTGGGGGCGGTCTGCACTGAGGGTGTAACGCTCAGCGCTGAAATGCCTAATTATGAAAAATAGTGGAAGGACATGCATAAGTATGCTGGTTCATCAATAGCAACAATAAAAATATATTGTAGAGGTAAAAATGTAATAAAACAATAAAAAACTAAAGTTTTAGTAAAAAAAAATCGAGTGATCAAAGTCCTGAATTAAACAGGTCGAACATAGAGTTCTAGAGGTTGCACCCCTGTCAACTCTGAGTCTCTGAAACAAATTCTGCAAAGGGAGCGAGGCTGCTTCAGGCTCAGGCTGGGGGACACAATCACTATGGTAAAAGGAAGAGAAGCGCCGGGCAAATCCTAGTGCAACATTATTTTATTTGATTAAAATACATGTTGACAGTATAAGGTGCACTTGCATGGTGCTAGTGAGGGTAGGTGCTTTCCGGCATCACAGAAGAGCCGCCGGGGTGTCCCTGTGGAAGGTTCCACGAGCGCCGCGTGTCAGCGGGAAGTTGAAGCCTTGAGGGACCTGGGAAGGACGCCGGATGTAACTCTGTAGGAGTGTTCCGGAGCTGTCAGAGTGGGAAGCCGCCTACCACTATGTCTGGTCAATCAGAGCACATTTCGAAGGCATGGCCTAGCCTCCTTCATCAGCTGATCCTCCAGCATTAACATCACATATCAATAGAGGATGCAATTAGCCCAACTAGAGCGACGATAGCGGCTTCAGCTGGGGAAGCAATCAAAGCTTAATAGCCATAGTAGTCGGGTCATTAAACACGGATTAACAAAATACAGGTGTGGAACCTGTGTATACAGATGGGGAAGTAATAGCTATATAGGAAAAATATTGTGCATAGATAGGGTCTAAATAAACAGATTTTGGTAAAAAAAAAAAAAAAAAAGGTTTTAGATGGGTATATGCATGTTTGGAATGTAGTAATCAAAAATAAATCTCTATATAGCTATCACTTCCCCATCTTTATACACAGGTTCCACACCTATATTTTGGTAATCAGTGTTTAATGCCCTGACTACTATGGCTATGCTCCCCAACTGAAGCCGCTATCCTGGCTCAGGTTGGGCGAATCGCATCCTCTATTTAAACGTGATGTTAATGCTGGAGGATCAGCTGATGGAGGCTTGGCCGCGTCTTTGAAACGTGTTCTGATTGGCCAGACACAGTGTTAGGCGGCTCTCCACTGTGACATCTCCGGAACACTCCTACACAGAGTTGCACAGCCGGCATCGACCCCAAGTCCCTCAAGGTTTCAGCCTTCCACTGACGCACACAGCACTCGTAGACTTTTTTCCATAGGGACACCACGGCGGTTCTTCTGTGATGCTGGATCTAGAAAGCGCCTATCCTCACTAGCACTATGTAAGTGCACCTTATACTGTCAACCTATTTTAATCAAATAAAATAATGCTGCACTAGGATTTGCCTTCTTTTTCCCATTAGTGAGTATTCACCCCTCACTTCAGGTATAAGCCAGCTCAACTGTTCAGCCTGTTAAGGGACACCAGTGATGTGTATATCAAGCTCCTAGGAGCCTCAGACCTGATCACGCAGTAAACCAGAAGGAAGAGGAAACAAACTCATTGCGCAGCGTTCAATTAAAAGCACAAAAGTTTAATAACAAATCTACTTACAGCAATGATAAGTTACACAGGTATATCGGAAAAACATCAGTCAGACACTCTCCACGAGTGCCAAGACGTCACCGCTATTTCTTTCCTTGCCTAAGATGCTCAAACTTTATTCCATGTATCAAACAGGGACAGCACAAGTAACACCGGGTCCTCAATCGCAAAAGCGTTTCACATATGTATCAGTGCTTATTCTTGGTTATGAATACATGGAATAAAGTTTGAGCATCTTCACTACAGTGGTGTGCGGCCAACTCTTTCTACTTCACTATGCAACGCGTTTGTGCCACGGTGAGCATCCATCATGAAGATCTCTGTATAATGCATTGCGGTCCCACCTGGAACTGTTACCTTTCTTTTGGACATACCTTTAATCACCTTTCATGTTCGAAACACTTTAGGGGTTATTTACGAAAGGCAAGTGCACTTGGAAGTGCATTCATTGTACATCTGAGGGGAAGATCTTAAATGAGGTGAAGCTCTTATGATTTTATCATCCAATCATGTGCAAGCTAAAATGCTGTTTTTTATTTTCCTTGCATGTCCCCCTTAGATCTACAGTGACTGAACTTCCAAGCGCAATTGTAGTACAAAGTGGATTTTCTTTTCGTATATAACCCCCTTTGTATTAATATTTGCAATTTGTTACAATAAAAAGTTCAGTATAAATTAAAAAAAATATTATTACCTTGTAAGGTCTGTAGTATATATGATACCCAGATGCTGCTCTTGGTGTAAGTATTTATCTCTCTTGTTTACAGGTGCAATGTGGTGAGGAGCTGCTTCTGCACTGGAGTCCCTGGGATCACATGTACTTGTATCAGCACACACTGTCTACCCTGCAGTGCAAGGATCTACTTTTGAGAACTTTAGCCAAAGGAACCCAACCCTTGGAGCCAGCAAGAACTGATTCTGGAGCTTGTTCTCCTGTACAAGGTCAGACTCCTGTTGCAGGGAGCCCGGGAATCCATCGAAAGGGATTTCAGATTACTGTGGATTTAAAATCTGTGAAACTGAGAGCCGCTGTTACCAAGGACAACTATTTTCTGTTCATGGCTCAGAACATCTGGCTTAGTCAACATGGAGGCTCTCTTCAGCTGCGCTCCCCTGAGGTCATAGTCAATGCAGATGGGCACAACATATTTCTTTTCAAAGACGTGGATGCACAAAGACTACCTGAACTGGAAGACATGCTGTTACACCGCAGTCATTTCAACACGCTTACAGAAAGGAATCGAGCCTGGGTTTTGGCTCTTAACAGCGTTTCCATGGAATTCCCACATCGCTATGACCTCTCATGTATACTTGATGAGGCAATTGGAGTGCAGAAGTGGCTTAAAGGACTCCATCGCTCACCTCGGACTGGGCCTGAACCTCTACCACCTGATCTGGTGTTCAGAGTTAAACAGTTTTCTTTTGCATTCCTGGATGATGTATTTGAGGTTAAACTGAGGGACAATTATGAGTTGATGAAGGATGAAAGTAAAGAGAGTGCAAAAAGGTTACGGCTACTTGATGAAAAGGTGACTGCTCTCCGAAAACAACATGGGGAATTGCTACCAGCCAGGAAAATTGAGGAACTTTATTCATCTCTGGAGAAGAAAAACATTGAGATTTACATCCAGCGCTCACATCGCCTTTACAGCAACACCCCCATGAGGAAGTCTTTGCTGACCTGGACCATGTCTGATATAGAAATAGTAGCCTTGGCTGATGAATCTCTTCATGGACCAGACAAGGTGCTAGAGAATATGAAAGACATTGATAGTATCAGCCCTTTTCCCTCTGAGGGCTTGTCTTTAGTAATTCAGTGGTGTCGTATGATGAAGTGCTCTCTAAAAACATTTTATGGTAAGTGTCGCCTGAAAGCTAGACTCCAGCTTGTGTTTTCATTTATTACTTGCCCAGCATGTGTGTAAACAAAGTAATAAAGCATCTCTCACTGCTATACTCTCCCTATTTCTGGTGATGTCCCCTGCAAATAAATTGCTTTGCGATCCTATATCGCTTCTCTTCTGGCTTGAATGATGGTCAGCATCATTCAACCCACATCCTCTGAGCATCAAGGAGCCACCCCTGGGGTTATGTCATCTTGTCGGCCTGAGCTCATAGGAAAATCCTGCCAAAATCAGTACCTCATCACATAATGATGTGGCAGCACTGTCTTCAGAATTCTGGAGCACCATCAGTGGAGGAAGAGGACCTTTGGCATCACGCAACCTGACTGAAGACATCTAGAAAAAGTTATTTATATTGGTTTTGAAAATGAAAGTGTGTGTACTTCAGGGAGGGGAGGTGGGTGTCAGAAAAAATAGATTAATTCTGGGACATTTAATTTTAGAGGTGAAAATGAAAGTTTGAGGATGCATTTGGGTAATGGACAAACTTTGAATGACTCTTTGCTGAAAGATGGACTGCTATATTTCTAAATATGCATGGCCAAAAATGTGACCACAGTATTCCACTATAAACAATGGACTTCTGCTAGGAATGAAGATCTGTTTCTTTCCCATTGGTAGTGCAGAGTATTGTCTAATACCAGGTCTGTGTTTTAGTATTGCCCTGGGCTCTGTGACGAAGCTCTGTTAGTAATAGGTAGTTCTACGTGCTTGTTACTTGCCCTTTTTTGTATTTAATTTGATTTGCTGAACCTTTTACTGTTTGGGTGATTTTTCTTTACATTCCATCCCAGGGATAATGGTCCAAGGGCAGGGGCAAATGGAGAAGATGAATCTACCCAGTGGGGACACAGACAGCAATAGGAACTTTGTATGGGGTTCTAACCCTTCCTGGATCTGTAAAAAAACAAAACCATTTTTTGTGCCAATATATACACTTTTTAAGACCGTGTTTAAGGATGTGAAACGGTTCTTAATTGGGAGTATAGCCACACTAACCAAGCTGCTAGCAGGCTTTGATAGTCTTCATCACCTCCTGAAGTTTTTTTTCAAGGTCTTCTAGCAGCTTGTCTAAAGTGACAGTCGGTACTCCCATTTAAGATCTATGTTTAACCATCTATTTTTTTTGTTAGGCTTAAACAAGGCCTGCCAAAGGCTTTATAAGTGTATTATGAAAGTTTGCTGTACACCCTGCTAAAGTTATGTGTACCTGATTAGTGACATCAGTTGTGAACTCGAAACTCAAACTAGGAACTTAGTCTTCTTTATTAGTTTTGATACTTAATGAAATGTAGGTTATTTTAAAAGCCATTACACACACCTCTTTTCTGATAAATATGGCCTGTGATCTGAAATATTAAAAAAATTAAATAAAAAAATATAAAAATGTTATATCTGTCGGTTTTAGTGCGAATTCGGGACTACCCCCGATATCTCTTTGAAATCCGAGATTGGCATCTTTCGGGCAGACTACTTGGGGCTGAACAAAATGGACAAGCCAGTGCACGGAGGAAACAAATTGTTCAATTGGGAGCTCCCTGGGGGGATTCAGTTGTCGAGAGGAATATGCCACCCCTCAAATTCTTCTATGACTTTCACTGTGAGTATATGTTTCCATAACCTTGAATTTTTCACAGAAAAATATATGTTACAATTTATGAATACAGCATTCATGGCATATGTTGGTAATCATCAGTCACATCCATCCAGTTGACAGTGTTCGGCAGTGATTGTATTGCTCAAGTCCCAGTCACTAGAATAACCTGATTCCATTCTGTCCGGAAAAATGGGCCATCATCTCTTCCAAACATAGCATCACTTATCAACAACAAATCCTGCACCTCCACTACTTTTCTTTGCACTGCCTTATGTTGAAGGCTGTGTTTGTCCAGACGCCACCCTTGTGTGATATGTTGACTTTTCTCCATATCCCCTTGTATGTGTCTCTGTACCTTTTAGCAGCCAAGGGCTAATTCGTATTTCTCCATTGCATGCAGTGCCTCATGCCTCTCTATTCAACCCAGTGCTTAATATATCTCCCTCAGCATACAAAGAAACCTTTTATTCTAGAACGCTGATGAACTATGAGCTGCTCAGGCTGGCTTTCTGGTTTACGTGTGTGGGTATCATGTTGGTCACTCTGGCTAGAGTGGAGCCTTTCTGTAATATTTCAGAGCTGGCAGGTAGGTCTCCTAAGATGACTGTAAACACTGCATGAAGAACATCTTTGTAATCTTCTTTTTTTCAGTATTATTTTAGACCAAAGCCTCTGGTAGAATGCTGTGGATAAAAAAATAGAGCGCTCGCAACACACACTATAAGTGAAATCAACAAAAAAGTCCAAATAAAAATCCAAATAAATTCAACTGAAGTGTTAGTCCACAACGAAGTAGGTGCAAAAAATGCTTCACAAACTTGCAGGAGTACAGTGACACCCCCTTTTGCATCCCCACTCACCAGAACAGGACGACCCCCAGCTTTGCAGTCCAGGGGTCACTTCAGGCTTGTAAATGGTATCCCACACACGTGGATTGGTGTCAAAACATCAGATGGTGGATTGGTGTACCGTAAACATCAGATGATAGATTCCAATAAGAGGCTCTCAACAGGATATCCAGGCACCCAGTAATGAAAAGAGGATGGACTAATAGTGATGTACTGTTATTATAAAAGTTGATATATTGCGCCTATGGATCAGTACTTATAAAAAGATGGTTAAAAACAGGCATGGATATAGAGCTGTAGATACAGGAAGCAGCCGTTCATAGCATGTGATCCACAGACCGAAAGTGACGTCAAAACAGGAAATGATGTCAATGCATTTCGCCCTCCCTCAGTGCGTCAACAAGAACCTCATTTCCTGCTGATAGAGATGTCCTTAAATATCGTTCTCTTTTCAGTTACCACTCAGTATGATCATAAAAATCTCCCAGGTCAGACAGACCGTAGCATGGGTGGAATAGACCTGGGAAGGCTATGAATCTCTTGTGAACAATGTTACACTGTCTAGACTGTGTAATTTGCAAAACATGTATCTGTTAACTCACTAAAACTCAGTACACATGGGCAGAATGTCGGGAGACATTTGCCGGTTAAATGAAAAACCGGCTAACATTCTGCCCGTGTGCATGTTGGTCTGTCTGGACGTGCATGCTGGGAAACCAGCATCCGACTGACTCTCAATCAGCAAATGGCTGATCGGAGTGTTCAGCTCAGAGTGGGAGATCGCTGAGCTAACCTCTCATGGTTAGTACAGCAGCTCTGACCGCAGCTGACAGTTTTTTTTTTTTTTTTTTCTTCCACTTGCTGGGTTGAACAAAAAAAAAATTGTATGTACCCGGCTTTAGCCAGCACTACAAGGAAGCTTGATCGATTTGTTTATCCACTTGTCTTTCGGAAGGTTTACCTCCCTTTCATGACCAGGCTCTTTTTTGCGATACGGTACTCTGTTTCTTTTAACTGACAATTGCGTGATCGTGCTACACTGCACCCAAATAAAATTCATGTCCTATTCTCCCACAAATAGAGCTTTCTTTTGGTGGTATTTGATCACCTCTACCGTGTTTTTATTTATAGTGAAAAAAAAAAAAAAAAAAAGACTGACAATTAAAAAAAAAAAAGTAAAACAATATCCCATAAAAAAAAAAAGTAAAACACATCCCATAAAAAAGAAATCGCATTTCTTCATCAATTTAGGCCAATATGTATTCTGCTACATATTTTTGGTAAAAAAAATCCCAATAAGCGTATATTGATTGGGATATTTATATTTTATTTTATTTTTTATTTTTTTAATAGGAATGGCGGCGATCAGGGACTTATAGCGGGACTGCAATATTGCGGTGGACAAAGCGGACACTAATTGACACTTTTGACACTTTTTTTTTTTTTTGGGGGACACCAATATAGTGATCAGTGCTAAAAAAAAAAAAATGTACTGTCACTATACTATAGACACTGGCTGGGAAGGGTTTAACATTAGGGGCGATCAAAGGGTTAACTGTGCGCCTAGCCCTGTGATGGCGAACCTTGGCACCCCAGATTTTTTGGAACTACATTTCCCATGATGCTCATGTTGACCATCATGGGAAATGTATTTCTAAAACATCTGGGGTGCCAAGGTTCGCCATCACTGGCCTAGCCTGTGATTCAGTATAGTGGGGGAGGTGCTTTTACTAGTAGAAGGCATGGATTGGTGTTCCTGCTTTACAGGAACGTACAATCCATGCAGTCTGTACTCCCATAATTACAATCTGCCATGTTTACATAGGCAGACTGCCATTCTGCTTGTGTACTGAAGCATCAGAGGGGGTGGCAGACCAGACATCAGGCCTGCCATACCTGCTGTGTATAATCGCAGCAGGAGTGGGCCGCCACCAGTGGCACATGCCCCAGACCTGGAAATGTCAGATAGGTACGTGATCTGGCACAGAGTGGCCGCCCTGCCGCAGTAAATGTACAGTGGGCGGTCCACAGATGTTTGTTCTGACATTTTATAATTCATTCTGAATGTTCACTGAGGCTCAGTTCACACTGCTTTGACATGGGATCCAACTTGTGAGACCCCCGAGTCGCATGATATGTCAAATAAATTTTTTCCCTCTGAGAGCCATCTCAGCTGATACTACACAAGTCACTCTGACTTTAGAAAAGGATCCTGCGCTACTTTGGTCTGACTTGGTATTTCAGCCCTTGCACAGGCTCCTAAATGTCATTTGAGTCAGAAGGAAGTCACAGGGCAAAGTCACAGGTAAAGTTGTACGACGCAGCAGTGTGAACTGAACCGTATTTTTAGGTAACTACTTCTCACTGTATGAGGGATAAAAGTGTTCTCGTGACTCATTTATACCCTGCTTTCCTACAGCTGACATACAGTTATACACAATTGTTTGGGGACCATGCTGGGACCCGGCCTGGACCTTGGTGGGCCAGTATGTGGACCTTCTGACCAAAGCTTCTGTGGATCCCAGTGTCCCATTACCGTGGTGGGACAAGAGCAGGCTGCTTCTTCATGGACACTTCAGCATGGACATTGAACAGGCTAATCTTCATCAACTGGCCACTGAGGTAAATGGTGCTGCTAATTTATTTTTAGTTTTTGTAGTTAAAAGTCTAAATTGGTCAATCTTTATTACAAAGTATTTAAAAACAGTGTATAAACAATAAATATTTTGTAACATAGAAACATGAAGTTATAATGGTAAAAGAGTAACAGTTGTGATAATCTGTTATTGTAGGACCCGTATAACACAACAGAGAATATGCATTGGGAGTGGAGTCGACTCAAGTTTGCTTGGAATCCAGGACAGTTTGTCTTCAAAGGAGATCTGGATGTCAATGTACGAACGGCATCTAAGTGAGTGGGGCAAAACTGATTTACTTGTTTTTCTATCCCAACACTAATCAATAAAATGTGTGTTTTAATAAATGACACAACTGAAACAAGAACGTAATTGGCTAAGGCACTTCGTTTAAGAAAAGTTAACCACTTCAATACCAGGCACTTATACACCTTCCTGCCCAAGCCAATTTTCAGCTTTCAGCGCTGTCGCAAATTGAACGACAATTGTGTGGTCATGCTGCACTGTACCCAAACATTTTTTATAATTTTGTTCCCACAAATAGAGCTTTCTTCTGGTGGTATTTGAACACACCTGCAATTTTTATTTTTTGCAGAACAAATAAAAGACATATTTTGAAGAAAAATACGTTTTTCTTTAGATTTCTGTTAACATTTTTTTGTAAATTACGTTTTCTTCAATGACGGGCACTGATATGGCTGCACTGACGGGCACTGATAAGGCGGCACTGATGGGCACCAATGAGGTGGCACAATGATGGGCACTCATGGGTGGGCACTGATGGGCACTCGTGGGTGGGCACTAATGGGTACTTATGGGTGGGCACTGATGACACTAATGGGTGACATTGCTGAGCATCACTGTTTTTTATTGTGCCACAGATGTGCCATTTGATTGGCATATGTTGGGGAACAATTTTCACATGTGGATGGCCATGGGGGATGTACCTGGCCATCCACACGCTGGGGGCTTCCCTGGTGGTCCTGGCGGCTTCCCTGGTGGTCCAGTGTGGGCATCTGAGTGGGGGCTGCGCTAATAAACAATCAGTGCAGATGGTGTCCATTTGTGGACTGCAGTCTTTAAGACATTACACAGATTTTCAATGGGGTTTAATTCTGGTCTCTGACTAGGCCATGCAAGAACATTCACCCTTTTCTCCTTCAACCACTGTGTGGTCATTTCTGCTGAGTGCTTTGGCTCATTGTCATGTTGAAAGGTAAACCTTCTTCCCATTGACTACTTTCTGGCAGAAGGCAGCAGATTTTCCTCCAAGAATTTACTTTTTTTTTTTTTTTTGCCCCATCCCTTTTTTTTTTGGTTTCTATCCTGACAAGTGAACCTGTCCCTGCTGCAGAGAAGCACCCCCATAACGGGATATTACCACCTCCATGCTTTACTGCAAAAATGGTGTTATTTGGATGGTGAGCTGTATTGGATTTCTGCCAGACATATCGTTTGGTGTTGAGGCCAAATAATAAAATTTTAGTCTCATCTGACCATAACACCTTTTTCTATCTGGCCTCAGAATTTTCAAAGTGCGTTTTTTGCCCGTACTTAGAGCTGTCTGATAGCTTGGTCTTTGTGCTGAGAGCACACAGTGCGTATGCTCTCAGAGCATAAACAATGGTTGCCCAATGTGGCATATGTGTGGTTTGTGGGTTGTAAAGCCCACATATTTGCCAGTGCGTATATGTGTTGGGCGGTCGCAAAGGGGTTTAACATCTTATCAGAAATTAGGATGTACACTGGAGTGGCAGAATAGGGTGCCAAGTAGACTTTATTAAATTTCACATTTCCGTCTAACTTTCTTTTGCACTCGACGTTGGAGGGGAGGGGTGGGGGCATGGTGCATATAAATCAATGTTTTGTTTTTGTTTTTTTTTTTGTTTTTTTTATTATCAAATTTATTTTAATAAAATGCTTTTGGAGTAAAAAATCTAAATCTAAAGATATTTTAAGATACGTTAATAATTTAATTTTTTTAGAATGAAATTGAGCTTGGTTATGTAGCATGAGGCTGTATATTCTGCAATATTTAATTTTTTGGTGAACTCATTCAATGAATCCAAGCTCTGCAAGCTGAGATGACATGCACTGCATTGATGCATTCACACAATTTCACAGTAATCATGAGATTATAAAGCAAAGTTCAGAAATATTACTTTATCCCACTGTTTTGCTAAACTATGTGCACTACAAACTGTATGATTGAATTGGTTTTGATATCGCTGTTTTACTAACCAACATTTATTATTCTAAATAGGATGTTTGCAAATATTAAAGATTTTAATTACCAGCAAGAATAAGTCCTTACATATAAAGAGCACCTGTCATTTCAGATCCATCATCCAGCGCCTGTTAGTGGGCATCCACTCACCTGCTGCCGCCATGTCCCTCACCTTATTGCGTCACTGCCACATCGCCATCCATCCCAATAAAGTGAATGGGACTGGCGGTGAGTCAACAGCGGGTCAGAGGAGGAGTCACTTCAGGACAGAGAAGACAGTTGCGCTTTAAAAATTATGATTTAAATCGAGTTGATATAAATCAAGCCATTTTACTAGTGATTTAAATCAAATGTACCCTGGGTGGGGGTAATATTTCGATAAGCTTACAGTAGGGGAGGGCACAGGGGCACATGGTGATGTAACAGTAAATTTATAGAACATTGAGAGGTGTGTGTGTATATAGATATATAATAATAATCTGGCCATGTGATTTCATAGCTGCCTATAACTGTATATGTACTGTGTATATGAAAATAAGGATGCTTTACAATATAAATGGCTGAGTACTGTTGGTAATGTCTTCTGAATCCCTTGCAGGTATGATGACTGCTGCTTCCTTCACCTGCCTGACCTGTTTATGATCTTTGACCTGCAGTGGCTGTGCCATGGGAACCCCCATGATCATCATAATGTAACACTTCGCTCCCCTGACTATGTTGCAGAGTTCTCTTCCATCCAGCCTCATGACTCTTACCGTGCCTTCCGATCTGAGAACCTCAACCTTTCCATTAAGATGGACATGTCTCCGTCACATAATGGTGGGTGATATGTGCTGTTATTTTACCGTTATTAATTTACTGGTGCGCAGATCTGTCAGAATTTGTTGATGAATAGTGATTTTTTTTCTATTCACTCATAGGTGAGGCATAGTAAACTGTGTTCTATTCTGTACTATGCTTCAGTTTGTGGATGAACGGGAAGCTCTGTACATAGCTATTCCTGTCCGTTCATTCAGTGCAGATGAGGCTGAAGAGAAAGGAACTGATGAATCTGTCCTCAGTCCCTTTCTCTGTCTCAAAAGTGAGACATCAGGGGTCTGTTTAAACCGCTGATGTTTCACCAAAGCCCCCCCCAACAGGGGTACTAAAAAAAAATGTAAAAAAATTGTATAAAATAAAATGGTAAAAAACAATAAAAAATAAAACAACAAAAATAAAATACTACTGACATAAATGGCAGAACTATCAGGGTCACAAAGGTTGCACATGTGATTGGGCTCTGGGGTTCCACCACCTTGAGGGGAACCCAAGACAGCAGGAATGTGGCCCGCTGCAGGACTGTAATTAAAGGTCCCACGATGGAGGCCAGGGGGGCCCTTCATTGTTTCTTGCACCAGGGCCCTGAAGGTTCCAGTTATGCCTCTGATTAAGAGGCTGCTGAGTAATGTACTGCTGCCTGAGGAAGGGGTCCTCCATGTGATGGCGATTTTAAATGTTCAATAGTCATTTTGTTACAACAGTGTGCTGGGGATACTTATAATTTCAGCGCAAATAATGTGTTACACGCTGTGTGTTTTCCTGTCAGTCAGTATGACATCTGTCTGCATCACAGGAAATTATACATTTGTGCAGTGAGCTATGAAGCAGACGGTTGCCATGTGGTTAGCAGTAAAATAACTTGGAGTAAAATAATTACAGCTGCACTTGCCAGTTATGCAAAGCGCATAAGGCTTCAGAGTGACATGACTAGGCCTTATACAGTGATGTTTCAAAATTAAAGAGTTGCTTAGCTCAAAAATAAAAATGTAATATATTGTAGCCTATAAATAATTGGATATGGTGGCTGCAATCTTCTTCTTTTTTTTTTTTTTTTTTTCCAAGCTTTTATTTCTTATTTTGCTCATTATTATTATTGGTGCTCATCAAGTAACATGACTCCCATCTTAGGTTGGCTACATTCACTCCTCTACTGTATCCACTAACCACCAATGGACAGCAGGATTGTCTATCAGTTGAGAAGATGGAGTTGGATGGAGTTGTAAATTTAGTTTGACTTTAAATTGTTAGTAACTTAACGCCAGCTAACACTTATTAAACAGTTACAGCCATATCCTTTTCCTCTTGGGATAAAGGTTTTACATAAATGGATAAAGCTGACCATTGTAAGCACCCCAGAAACGGGATCTAAGTATGGAAGATAGACAGATGATTGATAGGGTTGCTCCCTCCATTCATAGTTCACATTTGGTTCAAAGAAAGCTGTTGTACAGAACAGGTGGACAAAATGGGCAGGCATATTGTAGCTTTTTTGATGAGTGCCTGTTAACCCCTTAGCACTGGAAGATTACCGTGGAGGCTTCAGGGCATGGACAGAGGAGGATTTATACGAACAGAAGAACATATCGTACTTAAAGTGATTGTAAAGTCTTATTATTTTTTTTATTTTTTATTAAAGTAATAAACATGTCATACTTTTCTCCTCTGTGCAGTGGATTTGCACAGAGCAGCCTGGATCCTCCTCTTCTCAGGTCCCTCTTTGGCTCTCCTGAGCCCTCCCTCCTGTAAGGTGCCCCCATAGCAATCGGCTTGCTATGGGGACACCTGAGCTGAGTCGCAGTGTCCTGTGTCCATTCAGACACGAAGCTGCGGCCCAACCCGCCTCCTTTCTATTCACATTGGCTGACTAACTTTGACAGCAGTGGGAGCTAATGGCGCCACGCTGCTTTCTCAGCCGAGACATTCCTACAACATCACTGGAGCTAGAGGGACCTCGGGTAAGTATTAGGGGTGCTGCTGCACACAGAAGGCTTTTTATCTTAATGCATACAATGCATTAAGATAAAAAAAAAAACTTCTGACTTTACAGCAAATCTTTTATTTTAGCTACACTTAAAGTGGTTCTAAACTCCATTGATGAAATCTGACCTGGGCACATATATCTGTAGTATTTACTTATCTCTTTCCAAAGCTCTAAGTGCTGTGTCTTTCTGTTGCTTCGTTCTTCTGTTATCAGCAGAGTCACTTCTGACAAGCTATGCAACACACAAGATAGCGGAAGCTGAAAATTTGTGTCTGGGAGGGAGCTTTGAGCTGGATAAGCAGAGAGTCTATTTAGACTACAGCTCTGCGTGTTCTTCATTCCTCTGCCTATGTTTGGGGGGGGGGGTACACCTTTGCTCCAATCATCTCTTACACAGTGTAAGCCCAGACTCCACACCCACCCTTATGTACTGCTGGAAGAAGAAACTAGATTGGTAACACTTTCTAAGGAATGTGGAAAGGGAAGGACAGCAGACAAACAAGTAAAACCTATGTAGAGAGATGTGTTTCATCTTTGTTTATCATCTGAGGCTATTCGCTTTACTGGGTATAGGAGAGGGTTTACAACCACTTTAAGTTTTAAAGTATATATGGACCTTCACCTTGCAAAACAACCCATTCAGTTTAAAATATAAATCAAAAGCAAAACATTTTTGTTACCATATGAAAAATGTTATACCTTTTTTTTTTTCCCCTCCCCCCCCCCCCTTTTTTTTTTATAAGTGATCACATACCCTCTTTTCAAAGCTGCATAAGAGCTGGGGAAGGAGAAGCAGCAGTACACTGATCAGTGAATGGCTGTGCAGGAGGAGGCATGGCAGAACAAGTCTGATCATTAGATTAGCTCCCAGCACCACCAGAAAACTGACCACACTGTGCTCTCCTGCCTAGTTTGATAGGAAAGCAGAAGTGCTGGGAGGAACACCAGGTATTTCACGCAAAGGAAGCAATACAAAGAAAACTGAATACTTTGTCATGCAAGTACATGGTACAGTAGGCACATATCAGGAATATGAAATGTGTTTACATATTTAATTTTGGTGATTGTGTGCAAAAGGCCTTTTTTTTTTTTTTACAGTACTTTTAATACTGTTCTTTGCAAAGCATGATTAATCTGATCACTTAAAAACATTTGTTAATCATGCTGCAATATGCCCAAACCCATTAGGTGTGTTTTAAAACAATATATTTTTTACTTTGTCTAGAAGTGTGCCAACCTCGCATTTTGGTATACAGCAGCACCTTACGTTGGATGCAGAATTTTTGGGCAACATGGAGCAGTGTAACCCGTCCCATCTGCCGAGGGAAGCTGTTTAATAACCTGAAACCGGGAAAGAAGAAGCTGGGACAGCACTACAAGCAACTCTCCTACACGGCCTTGTTTCCACAGCTACAGGTAGGAGAACCCAACACACGATCTAAGAAAGATTTGAGAATGTTCACACAATAAATTGTTTGAAAATTCTCTTCGCTTATCCGATCATCGGAAAGGTAAATTACTGTTTTATTATTTCATTGGCACAGATGGTTGCAATGAACATTCTGAAAACCTGAATTTATTTAATAGAGGGGGGCTGTATAATAAACAACACCACTATGTTTTCTTCTTCTCCAGATCCACTACTGGGCCTCCTTTGCCCAGCAGAGGGGAATCCAGGTGGAGTGTAGTCAAGGCGAAATCTTCACCCGTGGAGTGCAGAGACTCATCCCACAAGGTAACATTTCTTGGAAAGTGACTTGTTACTTTTACTACATAATAGGATATTGTAGATATTCCTTATATAGGAATACTCACATAAACACAGAATGGCACCCTGCATGAACAAACAAGTATACACTGGGAGTACATGCACCAATTCAGACATGTTGCAGTATTCAGTCTGTATATAGGAAAATGGTGCTATTTTGTATGGGGTACCGGCAAGCACCGTAGTCACACTGTTACTTTAGTATCCGTATTATAAGTATATAGAAGTTTCATTCAGCATTGATGGTGTTACACTGGACATGGGTCACCAGGATGTGCCAGCTCAACAATTATAGAAAATATATACCACCCATACACTCACTGGCCACTTTATTGGGTACACCTTGCTAGTATCAGATTGGACCCCCTTTTGCTTTCAGAACTGCCTTCATTCTTCATGGCATGGATTCAACAAGGTGTTGGAAATATTCCTCAGAGAATTTGGTCCATATTGACGTGATAGTATCACGCAGTTGCTGCAGATTTGTCGGTTGCACATCCATAATGCGAATCTCTCGTTCCAATACATCCCAAAGGTGATCTATTGGCTTGAGATCTGGTGATTGTGGAGGCTATTGGAGTACAGTGAACTCATTGTCATGTTCAAGAAACCAGTGGTGAGATGGTTTGAGCTTTGTGACCTGGTGCATTATCCTGCTGGAAGTAGCCATCAGAAGATGAGTACACTGTAGTGATAAAGCAATGGACATGGTCAGCAACAATACTCATGTAGGCCGTGGCATTTAAACAATGCTCAATTGGTACTAAGGTGCCCAAAATTTGCCAAGAAAATATTCTCCACACCAATAAACCATCACCACCAGTCTCAACTGTTGATACAAGGCAGGGTGGATCCATGCTTTCATGTTATTTACACCAAATTCTGACTCTACCATCTGAATGTCACAGCTGAAATCGAGACTCATTGGACCAGGGGACTTTTTTCCAATCTTCTATTGTCCAATTTTGGTGAGCCTGTGTAAATTGTAAATTGTAGCCTCAATTTCCTGTTCTTAGCTGACAGGAGTGGCACCCGGTGTGGTCTTCTGCTGCTGTAGCCCATCTTGCCTCTGGTTTCCATGTGTTGGGCGTTCAGAGATGGTATTCTGCATTCCTTGGTTGTAACGAGTGGTTGAGTTAATGTTGCCTTTCTGACATCCCAAACCAGTCTGCCCATTCTCCTCTGACCTCAACAAGACTTTCTTCTCCACACAACTGCCGTTCACTGGATATTTCCTATTTTTTGGACCATTCTCTGTAAACCCTAAAGATGGTTGTGGGTGAAAATCGCAGTAGATCAGCAGTTTTTGAAATACTCAGACCAGCCCATCTGGCACTAACAACCATGCCACGTTCAAAGTCACTTAAATCCCCTTTCTTAGCCATTCTGATGCTCGATTTGAACTTCATTAAGTCATCTTCACCATGTCTAGATGCCTAATGCATTGAGTTGCTGCCATGTGATTGATTAGCAATTTCTGTTACCAAGCAATTGAACAGGTGTACCTAATAAGTGGCACATGAGTGTATTGCACCAAACATCGCAAGGCCAGTGATGTAGTTTAAAAGTTACACAGAAATCATTTTTCTGTCCTCTTGACTGGATAAATGAACGTTAAAACCCATCAATTACTCATAATGCATGTATTACTATATTGGGAATGCTGCACATGCGAAAATGTTGCCTTAGGAGGGGTGATGTGTCCATTTTCCTATTAATTCTAATACGTGTTACTTAAAGTAGTAAAGGCAAAGATTTTTTATTTTTTTTTGCTCTTGATAGATTGGTAGATAGATAGAGGATGATTAGATCCTCTGTCAAATTGTTATGGCTGTCTGTGTCTCCACAGATTCATCCCTCTATTTCTCTGGGTAACCAAGATCAAAAGGTGTGAGTGACTAATGCAACACAGGCTGACTTCTATCTAAAGCCTGGTACACATGGGCCGAATATTGGCTGGTATAGGCCAGTTTAACAGAAACTGGCTGAAGTTTGGGCCGTGTGTACACCAGCCTGTCTGACTGAAGTCAGCCAAACAGGCATCCCAGAAAAACAAGCATTTGAGGGGGAGCAGTCCCCCGTCCCCCTGTCAAAACACAATAGCTCAGCAGGGAGATCGCTGTACTAACATCGGATAGTGAGCTCCTCAGATTTTTTTTTTTCTTTTTCGTTCAGCCCACTGGGTTGAACGAGAGAAAAAAAAAATATGTTTGACTGGACATACACTTTAATGTTATGTCCCAGTTTTACAGGATCATCCAAGTCTGCACTATAGACTTTCTTATTCATGCTGCTTTTTTCAATGAAGCAGGTCATTCTGTTGTCAAATTACAAAGCATCGTTATTAGATTTATTTTTGCATTTTTGTTTTTGCAGAAAATGTGCAGTTATGTCAAAAAGTACAGTTCAACCCATGGGAATTGTTTTACTTTAACATATCTGAACATGCAAGCATATCTTGATTCAAATCCTGCCTAAAGATAAAGGTGTTGTATTTAAGAAAATGGCACACTTTATTAATTTTTATTATCTAAATTAACAAAAATGCAGATATGGAAAAAGTACGCATCTACATTTATCACCACTTCAAGTCCATCAAATTTTCAGTCCGGATAATAGATTAGGTGCAAATTATTAGAACTTGCTTAGGGAGTAGGCAGGTATAACTTGTCTAATTTAAACTATAGACATCTAGAGTCCAGTGTTCTCTTTTGATATTGACATGTGTTGTGTCTAGGGTTGCCACATTTTCTTCAAGCCAAACCCGAACACTTTAGCGGCAGCATTATTTTTGGGGATATAAGCTATAAGATTGTAAAAGACCTGGGACGCTTTTGGTAACAATCGAAGAAGAACAGCTTTTGGTGGCCTGAAAGAGAGTAGTATTGTGGAGCATAGCTCACCAAATAGTACATGTGTTGGAATTTTGAGTGTTCTGTATGGAATGCATGTGTCAGATATGTCCTGGGGAGAGGGCTAGTGCTAGCAGGAGGGTCAGGAGAGTTAGATATCTGCTAGAGGGCAGTGGCAGCTGGTGCTAAAACATTTTTTTGGGAGGGCGGAGGCAAAATAACTGAAAAGTTCTAAAAAAACAAAACAAAACATTGCAGCCTCGCTGTGCCCCATCAAATGCAGCCACTGTGCCAATCATATGCAGCCTGTGCCCATATGTGCTGGGGGGGTGCTTGTGGGGTCAGATATGTGCTGGGGGGGAGGGGGGGTGCACTTTGTGAGAGAAGAGGGACAGTGCAAGAGGAGGGGTTGGGGGTTGGATATGTGTTGTGGGGGGGGTGCTTTGGGAAGGAAATGAGAGTGCATCACTCCACATATTTTCTACCTTGTCCTCCTTTCCAGCCGCTCTCTCCCCCTCCCTCCTCCATTTAAAGAGCATAATAAAAACATTCTACAGACCTGATATCAGCGCGTCCCTGCTCCTCTCCTCTTCGCGTATACACGGAACCATGGAGGAGGGGAGGAGCTTTGATTCACTGACACTGTGTTCTGCTCTGCTGAACAAAGCTGCTGTCAGGGAGGAGAAGACATCAGATGTCACTCTCATTGTAATCCGTGTGAATGATGTGTATGGGTTTGGGGCAGAAGTAAACCTGAACATATTCAAAAAACAGACTGTCTGAGAGAAAACCGTACAGGTGGAAATCCTAGTTGTGTCATAATGCCAATATCAAATAAGGCGCTCATAAAGAAAAATGTTAATGCCTATATCTCCGGCATGGAATTTATCGCCAAATTTGTGAAAATCAATCTATAAGCAGCGTAAAATTCAAACAACTTTTAATCTAATCTGTTCAGAACTGGCCAGGCTACCACACCCACACATATAGGAAAAGACTAGGCCTTCTAGAGCAATGTGCTGCAGGCTTAATAATCAAAAAAGATTTGTTTGGTCACAGAAACGGTAGACATTTTTGCTGTAAACTGAAGACAGTATTTCAGAAGAACCTCATGCCAACTGTGAATAATAGTGGACATGTTATCGTTTGGGTTAGCTTTGCTGCTTCACCAACGAATGTCTCATAAAGAAGAAATAGAGAGTTATGAACTGCCCTAACCAAAGCTCTGATTTGATTTCAATGTCCGTTATTGTCAGAGAGTGGCGAGCAGTTCTACAAAATGCCTACAAGACATAATTTCTGGAGCACAAGACCAGTTTTTGATGTCAAGGATGTACTTACTTTTTCTACAGTACACCATTACAGGTATTGATATTTTTGATAAATACATTTTTCAAAAGGCAAATATTGATTGTGTTCTTATTCAAGTATATCACCTTTTATCTGTAGGCCCGGTTTGAATAAAGATCTATAGTTAACCAGACCAAATATGTTGAAAAAGTCAACAATTTTCACGGGGTGTACTCTATTTTTCAAATGACTGTATATCATATTGTTACTTGCAGTTACTGATTAAATTGCTGCTTTATAGATTACATTTGGTGATTAAAATGCCTTGTAAAATGTACTCTGCAATACAAAATCAATAAGTCAGGTAGACGCCTCCCATCTCTTTCTAATACATACAGTATACACACAGAACAGAGATCAGTAGGCATTCGTCTGTCAGTCTTTTGACTTAATTTGCAGTGTTTATTGAGTATGGTCAAGTGTCTGATCTAGTTTCAACCAATTAACGATCAGGTTTGGACACACAGATCATAGGAAGTAACAGTTGGATAAATTTCCTGTCACGTTTGATGTTTGCATATGGAATGCAGTATTAATTTGTGTGACTATGTTTCTCTTTTCACTGGTTCTGACGAATGTGGACATCAATTCCAAACTAAAATGTATGTATTGATTTGTGCTTGATGTTTCTGTATTATTTCACTTCATAGATTTCATTAATCACACATTAGCTGTTCAAGTGATGGTCTGTTTGGGTAAATTGTCTTTATTTAGCATTTCATCTATATTTTTTGGTTGTAGCTTTTTCAGAGCTCCAGAGTATGAAGTTTATCGGCTAAAAAGTAGTCTTTGTCTCTTTTATAAACTGTTTTATATTGTTATCACCTTAGCTGGTACAGTGATGCGTCGCCTCATCTCAGAGTGGAGTGTACCTCAAATGACCAGCAAACTCAACCTTGTCACTGTACATCTCATGGCTTCTACTTGTGATGAGAATGCAGATCACCAGCTTGACAACCTAGTACAGAAAACCCATTTGCTGAGCCTTTCATCACTGAGCTATGACAGACAGGTAGGACTGACTAACAGAATGTGCAACTAAGAATATACTTTGTCTCTTAATCAGGATTTTTGGTGAGAATACTTTATTAAACAGTATTTTTATGATTTTAAGCAGCTTTCCAGTTTTGGTTAGACAATCTACATCTAACCTGTAAATTGAAGGGACACAGGTTATCTCAAACCTTCAAGTTATTTGCCACCTACAAGAGAAATGGACACTAGAAAACAAAAAAAAAAGCCTTACTTGGGTTGCTGTTTACCTTTATTCTGCCTTCCTATGGGTTTTGCTGCAGAAGGGGTTAATACCGTGGGACTAAGCACTGACGTCATGTAGTAGGTGGTGTCATGTGCATGGTCCACACTCTTTCTGACTTAGGCCTAACCTCTTTGCCACCGTGCAGTCACAACATGTCTGATACTAGACACAGGGCAGCAGTCTTCTGAGGGTGCCAACTTTTGCAGTCAGGAATCATGTTATCGTGAGATCCTAGATACTTTTCTGTCCTCTTTGGCTCCTCTACCCTTTTGACTGATGTTTTTACTGTGGTCAGGCAAAATTTTATGACCCAAATTATCCAGTTATTTTCTAAATTTTGATTGCAAAAGCCACAAGCTCAATCCCAAGCCCTCTCCGACAGATTCTATATCTGATTTGCACACGGCTTCCAGAAGCATCAGACACAGAAACTCCGCGTGACTGAGTTGCTTCAGTCCTTAGATTAGGGGTGGTAGTAAGCTTTCCTCCTCTTTTATCCCTTATTGATAGAGTACTCACCACTCTGAAGTGAAAGGTTTAGCTTGTTGCTGCCACCAGCTGTGTCCAGGCATGGATGGCTTACTACTCCTAAGGCCATGAAGACTTTCCCCTTACACCTGCTTTTCCAGTTATTTCTCAATGAAAATTTAAAGCATCCTGACAAGCTGTTTGCGTCTCTTAAACACGTATTAGTCTTGTATCCTTTTAGTGAGGATTTTGTGCAGAAGTGGTCTATTCCCACTATGGATCTGGCTGTGTCCTATTCTAGTAGAAGATGCATCTGTCTCCAGGGACCTAACCATAAGAGCTGTTTATCTCTGGTGAGCCCTGCCTATCCCCCAACCTGGGCTGTGACCTTACTTTGTCACATAATGTCTGATTGGGTACTGTCTAAGTTCAAAACTGAGGAATGCTGGTAGGAGGCGGCGCTATTCTGGGCTAGCTTACAGTTTTGTTCTTTTTTTATTTTTTTTTACTGGTGTTCAATCTCTCTGCTGAAGCTGAATATTCAGTATATATCACACAGTTTTAGGGCCCGTTGGCAGGTTTTTGTTCACATCACATCAACAAGTTTTGCATTCCCAAACAAGTCTATGGGAATGAATTCTAATGCCGCGTTCACACGACCGGACTTTTCGACATCAAAGGTCCCACGGAACGATTCCGGCGGACCATTCGATCGTGTGTGGGCTGCAGCGGACTTTTGATTTGCAAAAATCCAACAGACTTTACAAATGGAACATATTTCAAAAACCGACGCGAGGGCAGCTACTGGCTATGAACTTCCTTATTCTAGTCTGGTCATACGTCATCACGTTCGAATCCGTCGGACTTTGGTGTGATTGTGTGTGGCCAAGTCCGTTCATTCGGAAAGTCCATCAGAACTCTGCCGAAAGTCTGTCGGACCTAGTCCCTCGTAAAGTCTGGACGTGTGTACGCGGCATTAGTAAACTTAAAAGCCTCTGAAACTGATGCTATTGGCACAAGCCCAAAACAATCAAAACAGATCCTTACTGACTTTAACATTGTTTTATAGTAGAGTTATGGAGAAAATTTAGGCTTGTATATACAGAACCCCGTTTCTCCCTTTTCACTGTGTTTTTCAAACTTCTGATTGACAGGAACTGTCTCCTACTGGTGAAGAGAATGCTATCTACACCCATCGGCTGCACCTGGTTGACCTCAGGGCTTCTTGGACAACTCTTAACAGAGACATAGCTTTTGGTCTTTATGATGGCTATAAAAAAGCAGCAGTCCTGAAGCGCAATCTCTCCACAGAGGCCTTGAAAGGACTCAAAATTGATGCCCAGTTGCAGGCTAAGAAGCTGAAACGCAGCTCCTCGCGCAACTTTCCTTCTCCTAAACATGCCATACCACCTGTAGTTACTGGAAGGAGTGAGAGATCTCTATCAGGAGGTAAAATTTCTAGGTTGTCTGTTATGAGTTGTTGCACAACCCCAATTCCAAAATAGTTTGGATGCTGTGTAAACTCTACATAAAAACAGAATGCAATGATTTGCAAATCTCATAAATCCACATTCAATTTGCAGTAGAAAATATCAAATGTTTGGGGTCCATGCACACTGGCTTAAAAAGAGTTTAGCATTTTGCCTGTAAAAGCTACTAATGTTATCCAATGTGTCCATGCACATTAGGTCATTTAGAGGTAGGGGCGTCGCTAGGGGGTGGCTATTGGAGCTATTGCCCCGAATCTGGGGCCCATAGCCCCGAGTCTCTTGCCGCAGGGTCCCTGCCTTACCAGCGGGTCACGGGTGCAGCTGCTGCGGTGGGTGAGCTGGCTGCAAGAGACAGGCGGAGGAGATGAGAGAAGTGAGCGGGTGGACAAGCAGAGATGACATCTCTCTCCGCCCACTCCACATCAGCGCTCTTCACAGCCGGGCCTCTTCAATGTGGGAGCAAGGTGCGGCGGGGAGCAGAGAGATGACACCATCTCTCACTGTCCGCCACAGAAAGCACTCTTCCACCCTCACATCAAGGTGGAGTGAAGGTCACTTGCTTCCTGTCATCAGTAGAGCTCAACTTTGCAGCCACACACACCCTTGCTTTAGTGTCGGAGGTGCGGTGGGGAGCAGCAAGATGACATCATCTCTCACTGCCTGCCCCGCATCACCGCTCTCCTGCCCTCACTAAATGGACCAGTGCTGCCAGCAATGCAGTGTCAGTGCACATTTGGTGGCACTAGCTGGCATGGCAAGTGACAATCCACATCATTTGGCAAGTGACAATCCACATCATTTGGCAAGTGACAACCCACATCTGGCGGCTGGTGACTTTGCAAGTGACAATCTGCGAATGGTGGCAAGTGACAATCCACATCTGCTGCCAGGTGAAAGTGGCAAGTGACAATCCACATCTGGGATGAGGTGACTGTGGCAAGCAACATGCTGAATCTGGTGATAGGCGACGTTGGCAAGTGACACGCTGCATCTGGTGGCAGGAGATAGGGCAAGTGACACATCCAGGGCTCCCACTGATTCTGCGTTATGGTGAGTTGAACCACTTCATTATATTTTACAATGTAACAATAGAAACAATGCACCTCAATCACCCTGACACCATGGGGCCATGATGATTGAAGCACCAACACCAGCCATTGCCCACGAAATATGGCTTACCACCAGCGTGCCAGAAAAGGGCTCTAAATTCTCCTAAACGCTAGTACAAAACAGTACAAAATTAGCACTTCTATTTCTGCCAAGAGCAGTGTTATTTTTTAAGCCAGTGTTAATGAACTATTTAAGTGAGAAAATGTACCATTTAACCACTTTCAGACCAGACCATTTTGCTGGTAAATGACCAGAGGTCTTTTTACAATTTGGCACTGCGCTGCTTTAACTGGTAATTGCGCGGTCATGCAATGTTGTACCCAAACAAAATTTGCGTCCTTTTCTTCCCACAAATAGAGCTTTCTTTTGATGGTATTTGATTGCCTCTGCGATTTTTATTTTTTGCGATATAAACGTAAAAAGACCGCAAATTTTGAAAAAAAAATGATATTTTCTACTTTTTGTTATTAGAAAAATCCAATAAACTCAATTTTAGTCATACATTTAGGCCAAAATGTATTCAGCCACATGTCTTTGGTAAAAAAAAAGTCAATAATTGTATATTTATTGGTTTGCGCAAAAGTTGTCACATCTACAAACTAAGGTACGTTTTCTGGAATTTACGCAGCTTTTAGTTTACGACTGCCTATCTCATTTCTTGAGGTGCTAAAATGGCAGGGCAGTACAAAACCCCCCCAAATGACCCCATTTTGGAAAGTAGACCCCCTAAGGAAATTGATAAGTGGCATGTTGAGCCCATTGAATATTTTATTTTTTTGCCTCAAGCGATTGAATAATGACAAAAAATTTTTTTTTTTTTTTTTTACACAAAGTTGTCACTAAATGATATATTGCTCACACATGCTATGGGCATATGTGAAATGACACCCCAAAATAAATTCTGCTGCTTCTCCTGAGTACGGGGATACCACATATGTGGGACTTTTTGGGAGCCTAGCCACGTACGGGGCCCCGAAAACCAGCACCGCCTTCAGGCTTTCTAAGGGCATAAATTTTTGATTTCACTTCTCACTACCTATTACAGTTTTGAAGGCCATAAAATGCCAAGATGGCACAAAACCCCCACAAATGACCCCATTTTAGAAAGTAGACACCCCAAGCTATTTGCTGAGAGGCATGTTGAGTCCATGGAATATTTTATATTTTGCCACAAGTTGCGGGAAAATTACAAACTTTTTTTTTTTTTTCCACAAAGTTGTCACTAAATGATATATTGCTCACGCATGCCATGGGCATATGTGAAATGACACCCCAAAATAAATTCTGCTGCTTCTCCTGAGTACGGGGATACCACATATGTGGGACTTTTTGGGAGCCTAGCCGCGTACGGGGCCCCGAAAACCAAGCACCGCCTTCAGGCTTTCTAAGGGCGTTACAGTTTTGAAGGCCATAAAATGCCAAGATGGCACAAACCCCCCCCCAAATGACCCCATTTTGGAAAGTAGACACCCCTAAATTTAGGGGTACACTAGTAAGACTAGGTAATAAATGGCGGGTGCCCTGAAACTATAAAAAAATAACTAACCAACCAGCGTCACCTGTAACAGTTATATGGTGATCACTGGTGAAAGGGTTAACTAGGGGGCAATCAGGGGGCTTTATGCGGTAGTATATGGGGGTCCCTGGCGCTATAAAAAGCTGTGGCGAACCTAAATACCTACCTGCCTAACTAGCGTCACCTGTGACACTAATACAGCGATCAGAAAAACGATCCCTTATTAGGCTGGGTTCACACTGGAGCGATGCGGGAACGCCACGAATCCGCGGCGGGTTCCCGCATCGCATGCCTCCCGGCGGCAGTTCACACTGCCCTATGCAAACTGCTGGGAGTGTCAGTGAAATGTTAATGACACCCCCAGATCAGTTCGCATATCGCAGTGCGATCTGCAAACTCGGATCGCATGGTGTGAACACCCATGCGATCCGATTCTGCTGCGGGCCAAAAAAAGGGTCCCGTGCGAATTTGCGGCGGGTGCGATGCAAATTCAGCCATACTATCTGTATGGCTGAACTCGAATCGCACAGAGATCGGATGTGATTTGCACTGCAGTGCGGTGCGAATCACATTCGTTCTCATAAACCGCTGCAATGTTAACCCAGCCTTAGTGACACTGGCGACGGGGGGTGATCACAGGGTTAAACCTTTATTGGGGGGGTTAGGGGGGTACATTAGAACTAAAGGGGGCTAACCCTAACTGCCCTAACAGTTATTACAGTCACAAATGACACCAATGCAAAAAAAATAAAATAAAAAATTACATTGGTGTCACTGTGACTGGGGGGCAGGGGTAATTGGGGGGGTGATCGGGGGGGTGTGAGTGTGCCTGGCATGTTCTACTGTGTAGTGTCGTGTTGGTGCAACTCACCGATCCTCTCTCCTCGGTGTCGGAACGAAAAATACCGACACGGAGGAGAGATTACATCACTTCCTCTCCTGTGTTTACATTACAGGAGAGGAAGTGATGTGACAAAGGATTTCTATTCGTCGGGAGCGATCGCGAGGGGGTGGCCATGAATGAATGGCCGCCCCCTCATCCCGGATCGCTCCCGAACGAATACCGACCGCCGCAGGCACCGGGCGGGGGCCCGATCGGGCCCCCGACCCGCGGGAAGGCAAGGACGTACATGTAAGCCCTTATGCCTGCCCGTGCCATTCTGTCGACGTACATCGTCGTGCGGCGGTCGGGAAGTGGTTAAAGAAACAAAATAAGTAAATTTTGAAAATGATGGCAACAACATAACCCAAGAAAGTTGGGATGGGTCAACATAAAGCTGACGAAGTAAGTGATAGAAACAAGAAGAAGCTGGAAGAACATTCTGCAACTAATTACATTTATTGGCAACAGGTCAGAAATATGACCTGTGTTTTAGAGCAGCATATGCCCCCATCCAGACAATGTCTTTTTCAGGGAAGGCCTTCCAAATTTCACCAGGACAATGCTAAATCACATACTGCATCTATGACAACAGCATAGCTTTGTAGTAGAAGCGTCCGGGTGCTTAACTGGCCTGTCTGCAGTCCAGACCTTTCATCAATTGAAAATAAATGGTGCATCTTGAAACAAAAAGTATCACAAAGAAGACCCAGATGGGTTGGGTAGTTAGAATCTTATATCAGGCAAGACTGGGACAACAAAAATTCTCCCAAAAATACAGCAATTGGTCTCCACAGTTCCCAGACAGTTACAGAGTAGTGTTAAAAGAAGAGGGGGGCGCTACACTATGGTAAACATGGCCTTGTCCCAACTTTTTTCAGATGTGTTGCCATACATTTTTTTTTCTTAGGGAGGATAGATTATATATATATATATATATATATATATATATATATATATATAATATATATATAATTTTTTTTCTTCTTTTTGGTCCCTGCTTACCTAATGGTGGTATCTGCACATTTAAGATACTTAGCCATCCAGTGGATACAGCGTTCTCCCCCTGAGATCATCACATGCCCAGCCACAGCTCTGTCCTGCACCTCCATGTTCTCTCTGAGGTCATTGAGGTGGACATGCCTCTCCAAGAGGTGCCTACAGGCCTGCCCCCTCTTCCTGTTCTTGAATGAAATGATATGCCTCCTGGGATATTTGATGTACGTATCTTGGGAGACACAGCTTGCAGTGTGCACGTCATTTGCTTAAGACGAGTGACATGTATTGGGAGACGAGGTGGACTCTTAAAAAAAAAAAAAAGCAATGCCCTATTTCTGCAGAGCAAGAGAGAAGGGATGGACAGGCGGGATCATCTTCGCTGAAGGTCTGCTTTAAAATAGTACATTTTCTCAGTTTAAACATTTTATGGTTTCTATTGTCTATTGTGAATAAAATATGGGTTTATGAGATTTGCAAATCGTTGCATTCTGTTTTTATGTAGATTTTATACAGCGTCCCAACTTGTGGCAATTGGTTTGTAAACCGAGCATTTACAGTTTATAAAATGTATATTTGGGCCATAAAAGGTTTTTCTCTGTCCAGAGTTAAATACCTGCAACTAGGGTAACCTTTTTTTGTTTTTCTTTTTTAACCTGGTTCTATTGGTTTGAATGCCAGCTTGCAGCAAATATTAAGTGTACACTCTCCAAATCACGTAAAAGGGTAAGTCATTCAAAAAATAACGAATTTCTTTGAAAATGGCATTCAATTTAGTAATTTGGTTTCTGAATACTTTAGAGCATTAAAACAGCATTCGTTTTAGTCACTTGAAATCCCTCTAACAGAGCTGTAGTATATTGCTTTATGCTGTGCTATAGAGTATTTGCTTACTGCTGGATTCTCCCAGGATAAAGATTTTAGAATGAGCTTAGTTACAAAATGGCATGATGTAAACCCGTTGGTGTCATATCCAGGGTGGGATGTGAAACGGGGTCTCTGGGGTAACCCTACCTCTCCAAAAAAGCTGGTGAGTAATTGAGCTACATAGCGCTACACCCCATTCCCTCGTCAAAAATGTGCTATTGCTGCATTTGTACCTAAAGTGCATTAAAATCACCTAGCCCCCTCTTCAGAACTTTAGTGTGTGGTTGGTTTGTGCACAATGCACAGTCACTGCAGACAAGCGTGATGCTCAATGTATAAATGTAATAAATATTGGATTCCACATAGGGTTTGACTCCGTTGCAGCTGTATTCTTATTCATTTCTGTCCTTCTCCTTCTTTAGGAGCCGACATGCTACAGAAGTTGATTGAGGAAACGGATAAGTTTGTCGTTTTTACTGAAGAGGATTCTGGTGTGAGTGAGCAGTTATGTGGAAAAGCTGCCTGTCAGGACACGGACATCTATAATCACAACTGGCTTATTGAGCTGGTAAACTGTCAGGTAATGTTGTATTGCTGAATTTATCCTTTATAGAGCTTTAGTGCTATAAACTCAACTTGTAGAAAAAAAGTGCAATGGGGAGGGCAGCCTTAAAGTAACCTTGTGCTTTGTCTATGAAAGGAAAGCAATGTGTGCACTTAAAGTGGAGCTCCATCCAAAAGTGGAAGCTCTGCTTATCTGCCTCCTCCCCCCCTCTGGTGCAACATTTGGCACCTTTCTGGTGGGAGGGGGAGGGGGGGCAGTTACCATTTTTTGACGGGTACCCGCTCCCAGTTCTAGGTAATCACACCACAGAAGTTCGGCCCCCTTCTTCCCATCCAGCCAGGCCATTGACAAAGCGCGGTGTGCTTAGTGCATGTGCAGTAGGGAACCAGCAATAAAACTGCAAGACTTCAATCCCGGTTTCCCTTACAAGCAATGCCGGTGGCAGCACCTGAGAGACGATGGAAAAATCAGGTACTGACATTGGTGGTTATCCCTGGACAGGTAAGTGTCCTAATATTAAAAGTCAGCAGCTACAGTATTTGTAGCTGCTGACTTTTAATTTTTTTTTCTGAAGGACCTCCCCACCCTCCCCAGCTGTATATACTCTTCTTTTTTTTTTTTTTTTTTCACTCCCCCCTGCTCTGCTTGACCGCCTGAAGCAAAGAGAAACCCTGAGTTGCAGCTAAAGATTCTTTCAGCTTTCATGTTACTGTAAGGGATAGAAAACAGCTCCCTTAAGTGTAGTATAAGTATACAAGAACAACACGTTTATTCTGAAGATGAGCAACTCCCAAATAGAAGATCTTGAGCATAGCCTACTAGTGGTAGTATCACACTGTGTCCTTGGGTCAGTCCTGCTGTGGCTCTCCTGCAAGCCAGCAGGATGCTGCAGCCACGCTGGTGGTAACAAGCACTCCCCGGCTAGGTAGGCAGCTGCACAATGACACTCCAGTGACCGCTCGGGCGTGATCCCGGTCGTGACGTCAGGGGGGGGGGGAGTGACACGTGTTCGGAGCATGCATCTTGCTGGTTTGCCTGAGACCCACAGGGACACAGCGTAATACTAACACTGATATGCTATGCTCAAAATCCTCTATATGCGAGTTGTTCAACTTCACAATAAACGTGTTGTTCTTATACTACACTTAGTGGGCCCTGCTTTTTTTCCCCTTTGATATTCTAAAGAGCCACTTCTTATCTTTCAAGCTGACAGCCACTGTGTAGCCCTGGATGGTTTCTTCAAGGACTGTCCTTTGATTTTAAAGACAATGAAACGTCCCACACTCCGCTTGAGTGCCTTTGTCATATACCGCTTCCTCCCAGTCTGAATATAGATATCAGATATTCCAACCACTGACAACCACCAACTAGGCAGCACTTGTTTGCTTGCTCAACATGAATGGTTTATTGAAACACAGGTAATACTCTGGACAATTACCCTCCCTTGCATTCCAGGCAAGGGTAGACTGTCCAATCAGCAGGGAGAGCTGTTGGATGAATCCCTCCTCACAGCAAACACACCTACACATCCCATAATATCCAAGGCAGATAGAACAATGAAATACAGTCACAACCCGACCCAGCAAAGAGTACACAACAATATGAGAAAATATACTAATATATATATATATATATATATATATATATATATATATATATATATATTCAACATTCCTGTGTGGTTGTACAGTGAGTCCAATTAGTACAGATCAGACTGGATTTCTCGGTCACCCTGTGCCCCTATTAGAGTCACAGGGTGACTTAGACATAAGAGGTGCATGGGGAGCTGAAATGAGGGTTTCCTAATCTCCCCAATGGATTCTGGGTTCCATGGGCCCCCCCTGCCCAAAGTGACTCCTGTCCCAGACTGAATTTTATTTGACTTATTACAGCCCTCTAAGTTTTTTACTCCCCTTTCACTTACTTCTCATCTAGCTCAGTGCACCACTATTGTTCCCTTATGTTGCTGTGCTAGGGGCCTGAGCATCCAGCTCCCAATCGTCCAATTAATGTTTTGAAATTTGGATATTTTATAAAATTTGAATTGGCCATACTGGTCTTAACTGAAGTAAAAATATTTAAAAAAAGGCCTGATCTTGAACAACATTCCACCATTTACCATAAAAGAAATCCTAGCTTTCTATGCTCTCATACACATTGCACTTCTGGGTCTGCAGATGGTGCTTCGAGGAGCTGAGACAGAAGGCTGTGTGATTGTGTCTGCAGCAAAAGCCCAACTTTTGCAGTGCCAGCACCACCCATCCTGGTATGGAGACACTTTAAAGCAGAAAACATCTTGGACCTGCCAGCTTGACAGCATGCAGTACTTTGCTACTACCGAGAGCAGCCCGAATGAGGGAGAAGATGGCCAGTGCTGGTTGGAGGTAAGACTTTGTTCTAGTTATAGTTTTACTTGTGAGCATCATCTTCATTAGATATTCACATTACAGGTTATATGTCTTTAAAAGGTATGGGATCATTTTTTTATTTTACATTATCTTAATCCTGGTGAGCTGCTACTATGCAAAATGATATCCTGCCACCATTGATTATTTTCAATCCTTATGCTGCTAGCATTAATAAATAGATAGGAAAGTATATCGTATTTACTTTTTATTTTTTGTTTTTTACACTTTTTCAGTTACTTCTTGTTTTCCATGCCTAGGGAAATGATGTCGTACATCTCAGGAGTCTTGGTGTCAGATCACTGATTTATGGCATAAATCCCATAGTTTGTAGGTGCTCTAACGTTTTCACTCAGACCAATCATTATACATTGATTTTTTTTTTTTTATTATTAAAAAGATGCAGCATAATATTTTGGCCAAAGTTTTTGAAGAATTTTTTTATATTTTTATTTTTTTTATTGGATGTGTTTTATAGCAAAGTAAAAAATATTGTTTTCCTGAAAGACTTCCATGCCAGCATACGTTTGGGCTGCCCCGTCCTCACTCCTACCCCCACAAAACCCCACTCCCATAAATTTACAGGGTGAGTTTCTTTTTGGTCCTCAAAAAGCTGTGTGGATGTCAGGAGCGTCCTGTGGTATCCAGAAGTCTTCCAGGGTCACTGAGTGTTATGGCACATGTATCCAGAGGATGCCTGGACAAGCGGGAGGCCCAGCCATTGGCGGTTGTTTGCGCTGGTTGGATGCCCTATCAGCGGGTGACCAGCATGGTTGGTGCAGCTGCTGTTCCTTTCTCTGGTATCCAATCCCCCCTACGGATGCATCGATTGCCCTGTGGAAGAGGTCCAGGATACATAAGTATGCTTGGCTTGAAGTCAGCAGAAGGGACCAGATGCCATGCGGGCTGTTGGAGAGTAACTCCACTTATGTCTTCTTTTTTCTTTTCTTTTTTAAACAAAACTTTTTTATTCTTAAGTTGCTCTTTCGAAACCTACATTGACTATGTCAAATAGGTAAAGACAACACATATGACAGATTGTCCCAAACATAGATAAGGAGTGAGCAACAACAGGAGACATTACAGATATTGTGATCTTCAACTAAACCAACAATTAGCACTCAAGACCAGATGTAAAAATCAGTATTAAACACTTTGTCAGCCGTCGGATTGTGCAGAGTCTGGTGCTCTACAATAGAACATAACCTGTGTTTTCTATTTCCCTTATCTTCCTTTCTCCCTTCCTCTCTGGTATTCTTGGTGGGTTACTACCGCAGGAGCCTGTCCTTCACCAACTGCAGTGGGGCAAGGTTGCCAAATAAGGTTGAACTTTCATACAGCATTCCTGCGACAGTAAGCCAGTTGTTCCCTAAGGAGAAGGTAGTTGACATAATCCATTGTTTCCCAGTGGGAACCGTGGATACCATCTAGTATCAAGCTATGAGTTTTCTAGCCAGATATAGCAGTCTGGTGATCATGTAATACATTCCCTTCGGGTACATCTCTACATCTATTGCCCCTAGTAGGCACACTAGAGTCGGGGGTACAGGTATCTGGACAAGTTTGGAGATATAGTGGGACACCTCCACCCAATAACAGTGGAGTTTCAGGCATCTCCAAATGAAGTGTATGAAATCGCCCTGCTGCACCTTGCACTTTGGGCATAGGGGGGAGTCTCTCCAGCCCCAGCCATGAAGCTGTACAGGCGTCTGATAGGCTCTGTGCAGAATAAACAGTTGCGAGAGCTTATGGGAGGCCGAAAGAGAGACTGCGGGTATCGATTCTAAGGCCATGTCCCATTGTTCCCCATCTATATTGCCAATGTCATTCACCCCCCCCCCCCTCCCCCAGTTCATTTTAAGGAGACATGATCCAGCTAAGATATGCGTTTTTTGTTGAGTCTGCAGGGCATGTCTAAGTTGAAGATACTGGTAGAAATCTTTCGAGGGTAGCATGAATTTCGTGCATAATTGTTCATAGGTTTTCAGAATGGTCCCTGTGTAGATCTGCGTAAAGGACCAAATCACTTTCTGTCTCCAAGAAGAGAATCCCTGTAATCTATGTAATTCCAGGTATCTGGAATTGTTCCACAGAGGGGAAAACACTAGTGGGCCTTTGATAGAGCTTCCCGGAATGCCCGCCATACTTTCTTAAGGAGGTCTCCTGTTGGGGATGAAGAGGGGATACTCGGTATATCCATCTCCATATGGGAGGCAGCTTTCAGTACGGGGTTAGACATAGTCACCAATTTGGCTACAGGATCCCCACCTGCATCCCGACCCCACCCTGCCAATTGCTGAATTTGGGAGGCCAGTACTGCAAGTCCTCCCCGATCTTTCCCGTAAGTAAAAAGCTGATCCTAGCCTTTTTCTTCTTCCAGATTTGATCTCGCATCAGGAAGTCAACGCATTTGAACCATTTGTTATAAATCCACAGAGCTGTGGTGCCCATACCATTTTTATTAGATTCACCCTTCCCACCACCAGCTATTACGTTTTTCCCGCTGTCTATCCAGTAGTGGGCCCAAATTTAACCAAAGGCAGTCAGCAGGGTCTGGTGATACCATCACACCCAAATATCTAAAGTTACTCGCTATGGTAATTTGGCTCGCTCGCTCGCTCAGGTAGAGGATCTGTTAATGGGTCAAGGGGCACTAGGATTGACTTGGACCAATTAATGGTAAAAGCTGAAAACCCGCCATAGTCTATGACAATCCCCATTAATGCTCGCAATGAGGCAGCAGTATCCCCCAGATAAATTAGCGCGTCATCAGCATAGAGAGACACCTATTCCTCCAAGGGACCTCTGCAGAACGCCTCCACTCCAGACGTGTTACGGATCAGTATTGCCAGAGGTTCCATCACCAGAGTGAACAACAATGGGGATAGTGGACACCCCTGATGAGTGCCCCTATGCAACAAGAAAGGCAGGGAGAGCGTATTATTAATGCGAAGTCTGGCTCTGAGTGCTGAATAAAGAACTCTCACACACCTCTATGAAATGATCACCCAGACCAAACCTGGCCAATGTTTCCAGGAGGTATGGCCACTCAACACTGTCAAAAGCCTTTGCTGCATCCACAGAATCCGACAGAATGGCCCTACCTCCAGGATTATCTACTGGCACCTACAGGTTCATGAATAATGGCTGAATATTATCGGCAGTGGATCGGGTGGAAATAAACCCAGATTGGTCCCAATGGACCAGACCATCTATTACCTTGGAGAGTCTGGTGGACAGGACTCGAGCCAGTAGCTTAACGTCTGAGTTCAATAAAGAAATCGGACGATATGAATCCGGAAAAAGTCTGTCCTTACCTGACTTGGGAAGCACCACTAATGGCTTCCTGCATGTGATCTGGTAAACAACCCATCTCAACAGCCTCAGGCAGGGCCTGCAACAGGGGTGGAAGAAGAACATCGCCGTAGCGAGAGTATACCTCGGCTGGCAGACCGTCAGAGCCCGGAGATTTATGATGTGGGGCCCCCGCTAAAGCCTCTGTCAGCTCTTCCAGGGTAATTGGAAAGTTAATTGTATCTCTCAGCATCAGCAATCTGGGGAAAAGGACAATTTTGTAAGAACAGTGCTAACTCGGAGGAAGCATATCTAGTTTTGGAGGCAAACAAGTCAGTGTAGAAATGATGACAATCATTCCGTATATCAGGATTAAGGGTGTGTAGCTCCCCCACTGTGGACCGAATAGCTGAGATTGTGGAGGAGTCTCACTGTTCCCTATCCACTAGAGCCAAGAGGTGGCCAGTGTTTTCACGCCCCTCAAAATAGATCTGCTGGAGGAAGTATCTCTTCTTCTCTGCTGCGGACATTATTACGAAATTGTACAGGGATTGAGCCTCAGTCCAAGCCTCATGATTAGACTGAGTAGGATCAGTGACCATTGCCTGTTCTCTGCCCTGCAGCTCAGCGCATACACTATCCTTCCACTCCCCTGAACGCCTCTTGATACCTGTAATTTCCCAAATAAGGCAGCCCCTCAGGAATGCCTTGAGAGAGTCCCACACCACAGCCGCACTAGCGTAGTGTCTGTTAAATTGGAAGAACTCCATCAATGCACGCAAAATGTTGTCAGGGGATGGGAGCAATGTCAACCACTCTCCACAGTGGCTGACCCAAAGGTACCGTAACATCTAGCCTTACCCAAAAGGGGGAGTGAGAGTCGATGGGGTTCATATGCTGAATCCCATACACGATGCAGAAGCACCGCATTCCCAAGACCTAGGTCAATACGCCAGAGTCCATGTGTGGCTGAGTAGGCAGACTCGCATCTATCAGTACGTGCCTCTCGCCACACATCATGAAGTTCCAGTTCGGAGAGCAGGGAGGCAAAAATGGCTTTACCAGTGCAGACTTAGCAGGTCTTGGTGTCAGTGACAATCTATCTAGGTGTGGCTCCAAGGTGTTGTTAAAATCACCCAATGCCATCACCGGCACATCAGGATGCAATGCCATAAATAGAGCTAGTTTCTTAAGGGAGTCCACCGAGAAGGGCGGAGGTATATACATTGCTGCAATTATACATGTAAAACCATTTGACTTGCAGATCTGCCCTCTCTGTCAATCCGCTGCTGAATACACCCAAGTGAAACATTGACAGATATCAACACACTGACTCCTCCGGAGTAAGATAAGTGCATGGAGTGGAATTTGCAAGAACGCAGCAGATGGACAGAGTTAGGCTGCAGATGCATCTCCTGGAGACAGATCAAATGAGGCTGTAATCTACTGAAATATTAGAAAATTGCGCCCCTCTTAATTTTGTCCCCCATGCCTGTTCCATTCCATGACATAAATAACAAACCCTTCGGCGTGTTAGATAACATCCTGGACACGGTTGGAGATGGAGGAAAAGCTTAAGGGTTCTCCTCCTCCATAGGATTTAACTGCCACATTACCCAAATCAAGCTTTAGGCTGAGGTAAATCCTGTATGAACCTGAACATATCGGTCTCACCAAGAGACCAATGATGAGAGTCTTATGCCACCAAGTGGATGCTTGGATCATTGTTAGTGATGGTAAAACAATTAAATGTCACACCTGTGATGAGAAAGGAGTTAAGGGGAGAGAGGAAGGGAGAATTGCATGTACGAGGTCAGAGTTAGTACGGTTTTCGGCCAACTGGGCCCTAAGAAAACAAAAACATCCCCAAACGTATAGGGGAAAGATTCAGCGCAGGACCATCCTGGGGGGGGGGCACGAATGTAGCCCTGGGGCAAGGAACCAGTTTGTGCTACAGAACCAGAACTGAGGTAAAAGAACAGTTACTTTGTGCAATGTAGGGTAACCAAACTGCTAGAACTGTCCCCGCTGGGTTGCTAATTATCATGAAAAGCACCCATGAAACAAGGAAGATTACCGGAGACATCTCACTGTTCCTAAGGGGGGTTGTTGTGCCAGGTACTGTTCCTCTGTCGAGCCAGTGCACTTCAGCCACAGGATGTTCAAAGTGTGAGGTGCCATTGGCAATGACCTTCAGCTTTGCAGGATAGAGCATTAAGTATTGGACGTTGAGGGGACACAGTCTATTCTTTATATCCATGAATTTGGGTCTCTCCTGCTATACCTCTGCCGAAAAATCTGGAAATAGGGAAACTTTGCCGTTGTCCATTTTCAGGATACCAGCTGCTCTAGCTTTATTCAGTATGGCATCTCTGTCTTTGTAATTCAGAAGATGGAACAAAAAGGGGCACGGTGGTACACCCTGTTGTGGTGGCCTCATTGGGACCCGGTACGCCCTCTCCACCGTGAACATAGACGAAAATGCGTCTCGGCCAAAGGTGTTTGACATCTCTCTGCAGAGGCTGCCACTAATCCTCTAATGTACCAAGGCGTCCCTCCAGAGCAGAGGTGCACTCCCGCATTTTCTGCATGTCATGCCTGATTAGGGATATTTCAACCTTCATACCCTTCACCTCCCTTGTTAGATTAGCAGTAGAAGAGCTGCAGGTGGTCACTGCAGTAAAAATGTCACTTAATGTGGGCTCAGGGTCAGCACTGTCTCGCTGGGACACTGCCGCCATATTGGAGGCTTGAGGCCCAGTACTCACATGAGCTGTGGCCTGCATGTCATCCAGGAGCCCATATCAGCTTCCAGAAGCCCTTCTCCCAGATCAGTCAGCCGATGCTATAAAATATATGATAATAACTTAAATGAAACCATATGGACATGACTATGCTCTGGGTGATCAATGTGCATTGCAGCATTTTTTCTGAGTTTGGTGCAGTTGCCTTCCTTTGCTTTTTTTCTGTCCTGAACAAATAACTATTTAAAGCGTTTGATAACCACAAAAAAAATATATTCATCCTGTTTCCTTAAAGCATGTTATACAGCACAGTTCCTGTGCTGTTTAATTTGGCCCCCCGTATCACCTGAAATTACCTGGGTGATCCTGGCCGACTATACCCTCCCTCCTGTAAACTGACCACGATAATCAGGGCTGCTCATACCGTGGTCAGAGTACGTGCCTCCATCATCCGCAGCCTGCTCTCCTGTGTCTCCCTATGTCTCCCCCCCCCCCCCCTCTGCTCTCCCCTCTCTGCCTGTCAGGTCCCCGATCCACCTAACCTGCTCTAAATATAACAGCGGTATGTGCAATCCCCCCCCCCCTAACCTTCCTCTCAGTGTTCTGGGACACGTTAGCGCATGAGTAAGCTCGAAACCTGTCACAGGCAGGTGCCCACAGCTAATTTGCTAGTGGCGAGAACCCGAGCACTATTAAAGAACTAGCCCTGGTGAGGATTGCACTGGATCCCTGGACAGGGCTGTTTTTATATTAAAAGTCAGCAACTACAGTTTTTGTATCTGCCGACTTTTAATTTTTACACAGGAGACTGGAGATCTTATAAAGTCACTTTAATAAGGAAGTCCCAGAATTGCGGAACCAGTCGTTTTCAGCTCATTTAATTTTTTTCTGTGATGTGTGGCTTTTTATAGGTTTTGCTGTGCAGCCTTTTCACTTAGAGCTTTTCATTGTCAATGGAAAATATAGTATCTGCTCATTCCCTTTTAGGTGAAAAACATTGAGGAACACCGTCACAGGAATCTGGACACTGTGCAAGAGCTGATGGAGAGTGGTCAGGCTGTTGGAGGCATGGTCAACACAACTACAGGTCAGAACCATATTAACACTTTTTATTGCTATGTAATAAAATGAAAAACTTTTAAATCCATTTCTTCTGTTTGTCTATCCATATAACAGACTGCAATCAGCCGACGGAAGCCCACCAAAACCAGCAGGTCCAGAGAATAATCTCCCGTTGTAATTGCCATATGTATTACATCAGCTACAGTCATGATATTGACCCAGAGCTGGCTCTGCAGATCAAACCACCTTCAACACCTTCACACCCAGAGAAGGAAGACTTACTCAAAGGACAAGAAGGTATGTTTTCAATTTTTTTGTGCAAGGTACTAGATTTCAATGCTTTGGAAAAAGCCTGTGTTTTTTGCAGTGTTTTGATGGCAAGAGAGCCTGATAAGAAGAATGCCGTGTTTCCAGACATCCAAATTTGTATTAATCTACTGAATTGTTATATAGAAAATGAAGAAGGGGAAGATGTTTGTTGCTTAAAGAGTTTGTTAACCCCCCCAAAAAAAACAGATCATGTTACCTTAAAACATGTTATACAGCACAGGGCTAGTGCTGTGCCATTTGGCCCCCTGTAACACCTGTAATAGGTGTCTAAACCGGCCTAGCTATACCCTTCCCCTGTACACTGACTCCGATATATCAGGGCTGCTGAGCCCTGACAACTTGGCGTTCGTGACTCTGTCAGCCTATGCTATCTGTCTCCTCTCCTCCATCCTCCCCATGCACCCCCTCCCCCCCAAACTCTTGCTGCTTTCATATTTAATGTTAAGCTCCCATCCCCTCCGTTTTATAACAATAAGTTCCTCTGTGTCTGTGTTGTAAAATAGATGTGCTTATCTGTACCAATAACAGCGTTTTCCTGCGATCATGTGACTCCTTGGCTCTGCCTCTCTTCCCCGTCTGACGTAAACGGCAGTACTCGGCCTGGCTGCTGGAACTGTGAGACCCCTTTCACACTGGGGCGTTTTTGCAGGCGTTTTTCAGGCGCTTTAGCGTTAAAAAAAGCGCATGTAAAGCACTTGAAAAAAGCTTCATCTGCAATCCCAATGTGAAAGTCCAAGTGCTTTAAGAGCCCTTTTACACTGTTTTGCACATGTACAATGTTTGGATTTGTCAAAGTGCAGAGATTGTAACCAGCAAATGTAATGTATTTATCCTCGTTGCAAGCATAATACTGACAAGTTAGTAGAATTATTTTTATTAACTCGACCAGCGTTGCTATTTTTTTTTTTTTTTTTTAAGCACAAATGGTCTTTTCCTGTTTGTATGTGCTAGTGTGTGACATAATGTATAATGTGTGCAACCAAAAATTGTGTTTATGTATTATGTGTAGCTGCTGCAGATACATTTACCCTTAAACACCAACACCTGGAGATCTCCACAAATCCAGCACAGTATGCCATGATCCTGGACATAGTCAACAACTTGCTTCTACATGTGGAGCCAAAGCGTAAGGTGCGTGAGTGTTTTTATTATTAGAGCCCGAGACAATGGCTTTGTAGGGAATTTCCTCACTGCACACCATGGCATTACCTGTTCCAAGTAAACCCATTTAAAGGGTAATGCCACTTTAGTGGGGAAAAAAATAGCGTTGTAAAAAAATGAATATAGCATATGCAGTAGCTGAACAAGTCATATTGTAATTGATGGTTATTAAAAATTTAGATTTTGTTTTCAATTTGCAGCTCTGTAATTTTCTGTAAAATAAAATGCAATATGCCATAAACCTGGAGGCAATCTGTACACAGATGATGTACAGAATTCACCCTGCCCCCAGATATGTAATTTTGTGCTTGTGCGATTGGCTTACCGATTTCCCCAAAAGTCTGCACTAAGATACAATCAGACTTTGGGCATTTCCTGCAACAAAAATTTCCTTTTTTGTGAGATACTCCAAAAGGGAAATCACTTCTGAGGATGCAGACCTTGCCACTTTCCTTAATACCTCGATGGATGTTTATTTTAGAGCTCCATTACACTCACTTTCCACATGGACACAGAGAAACAAACAGCTATTTTTTTCAGAATAACAAAAGAGCAGTCTGCACCAAAGTTTTTTTTTAAATCCCTGCACTGTAAATAGATCACAGAGAACAAAAATTGAGTCACTCTTTAAGGAACGGACACGTTTACTAGATTGGAACAAACTAACTACCGTATATACTCAAGTATAACCTGAGATTTTCAGCCTCTTTTTTGAGGCTGAAAGTGCCCCCCTCGGCTTATACTCGAGTCATCGCCGTCTGCCTGCCCGATCAGCGTGTCGTGCAGACAGACGGCGGCCATTCTACTATTCAAAAGCCGCGCCTCCCTGTCTGTGATAGGCGGAACACTCAATTTCCCAGCAGTCAGTGTTCCGCCTATCACGGACATCCGCTCATTCTCATACTACGGACGAGGATGAGAGGATGTCCGTGATAGGTGGAACACTGACTGCTGGGAAATTGAGTGTTCCGCCTATCACAGACAGGGAGGCGCGGCTTTTGAACAGAGGAATGGCCGCCGTCTGTCAGACGAGGAGAGCATGGCACACAGAGGCTGCAGATTGGCACAGGTAGGCAGGGACGGACGGGACACAGGGACGGACGGGACACAGGGACGGACGGGACACAGGGACGGACGGGACACAGGGACGGACGGGACACAGGGACGGACGGGACACAGGGACGGACGGGACACAGGGACGGACGGGACACAGGGACGGACGGGACACAGGGACGGACGGGACACAGGGACGGATGGGACACAGGGACGGACGGGACACAGGAATGGACACAGGGATGTCTCACCCTCGGCTTATACACGAGTCAATAAGTTTCCCAGTTTTTTTGTGGTAAATTGGGGGCCTCGGCTTATATTCGGATCGACCTATACTCGAGTATATACGGTATGAAGCATTTTAAGTGCATTCATTTAACTTTTAGTCCTGCTTGGCTAATTTTTAGTCCTGCTTGGCAGAGCAGCACAATGCAGTTAGAAGTGGGCTACAAGACTACTATAATTACAAAGAAATGAATCAAATGTATTTACGAATATAAATGAACACAGTGACATTCTGTTTTTTGTTCTCACCAACCTTAGGAGCATAGTGAGAAAAAGCAGAGAGTGCGTTTCCAGCTAGAGATTTCCAGTAACCCCGAGGAGCAGCGCAGCAGTATCTTGCACCTCCAGGAAGCTGTCCGACAACATGTGGTGCAAATCCGCCTACTGGAGAAGCAGATGTACTCTATAATGAAGGTTCAAATCACTATTTGTTACCTGGGAACACAATTATCAAGTCATGCTAACTGGAAACTGTTTTAAAGCATACTTCTCAGCTTAAATATAAACTGGCAGTTGGAAATGAATGTGTAGTATTCCAAAACCCATGAAAAACAACAATTCTGACTAGCCCCCTTCCCCTTCCTGCTGCTCCAAACTTGTGATGAGTGCCCTGAATAATAATAAAGCGTGAGCGTTGCTGGCCCAAACCATCTGGAAAACATCCCATAGTATAGACAAAATATTTCCTGTTGCAAATTTATGTGCTCTAAAGCCCAGATGATTTTTATTTTTTATTTAAAAAGCCTGTATAAGAGTTCTAATATCTGCCCACCTTTTATTTCTTTTTGTGACACGGTGCAGAAAAAATGGTGGGAGTACAGCTGTGGCCAAAAGTTTTGAAGAAATGTGCCTTCCTCTGCCCCAGAGGCACTAAAAACCTTAGTCGTACAGGGGTTAGACATAGCCTTAGAATATTGTGCTACTTTGCAGAAATGTCTGCAAGGCCATTGTACTAGTTTGTTCACCTTTTTGCAGATATGAATTTTAAAACACGTGTTTCTTTACAGTCTTATTTAAAACCTTAGGTGGGCATCCGATGCTTGGATTGGTGCCCAGTTAGTTTCTTGCATTTATGATGCATATCGATCATTGACTCATGTAGTTTGCTGTTTGCCAGTGCAATAAACTCCCTCTGCATCCTCCATAATAGTAACTAAAGAACAAAACGTGGTCTATTTCAGCGGCTGCATGATGAGAGTAAAAATGATATGCTGCATGAACAGCACCAGAAGCTTCAGACTCAGCTTTGCCAAGAGAAGATGGACTTGCAGCAGAAGAGTGAGGAGCTGAACATCCTTATTAGGTAATTAATTTTTAACAAGAAGCAAGATTTCTGTGTTTTCTAGTATCTTTTAGGCATGTAAGGTAACATTTGAAACTATTTGTCAGTACACCATCACAACCTTTGTAGTTACTGAGTACAACCTATTTTTTTTTTTTTTAAAGATTACTGCCCTACTCCTGTTTTATGTGTTAAACATAATCTGATATTCTGCTTTTCTCGCCAGTCTACTAGTAAAGTTCACATGAATGCCCTTGTTGTTTATTTTTTGGGGTGCAATACTTAAAGAAGAGTGTAAAGCCAAATGACTTGCAATATGACTAAAATGTCCCCCCTAAGTGAAATAGCATAAACTCAATTTCTGTTTAGGTAACATAATGGTGGCTTATATTTTAGGTGTTTCAAAGACTTCCAACTGCAAAGAGCAAACAAAATGGAGTTGCGTAAACAGCCAGAGGATGTAAGCGTGGTTCGTCGCACAGAATTCTATTTTGCACAGGCGCGGTGGCGCCTCACTGAGCAGGATGGACAGCTCGGCATTGCAGAGTTGGAGCTGCAGAGGTTCCTCTATAGCAAGGTTAGAGCAAACATTAACCTGTTGCCACCTGTGTATCACTGCGGTAGAAAAAGGATGCATTTAATGTCCACATGTGTGTCACTGAGCAACCAGTTTTTTTGTGTTCTGTGCCAAGAGTGTGTTCACTGCATGCTTCCAGCACAGAGACTGAGCTGTCGGACAATTCTCGGTCCCCACTAACAATTGGTAGCTGGTGGGACTGGCTCCAGATCATGTGACTACTATGACAATCAGCGGTCACATGATCGCTGATCCTTCATGTCTTCTTGCGTGCTCAGAACCATTTAAAGTGACACCGGGTTGGATGGGAAGAGGTTTAATTCCCTATTTTCCTTCCATTAAGGCTTTTAAGTGGAACGTAAATGTTATCATTTCTGTTTATCTGTGAAAGTGGAAAATATATTGTGCATTTTATATAGAGAGCTTCTGGAATTGGCTATATTGTGTACAGATGGCCAAACCCACACAAGTCAGTCTGGTAGTGTGCATACCTTATCCACTGACCAATATTGTGGATAATTTGGTCACTTACTGTTTTTCCTTCTGAAATAAGCTGGCGCTTCATTTGCCTAGGTATGCTTTAGAATTCTGAGCATCTATAAACCGACATCTTGAGGAACCATATTTTACTGTATTTGTTCACCTTTGGAACATGCTACATGTTCTGCCCATATTGTGGGTGAAACTTGTAACATGTGCCAGCTCCAGCCTCCCCCCCCCCCCACTTCCTGTGTGACAGCAGACGGGGATTCTTCTCCCTGCACCCACTGTCACTTTTTAAAAAATAGTGAGGCTGTGCAAAACTCAACCCACACAGTCACAGATTCCTGTGAATGCATAAACTACAAATTCCTCTGCTGCAGACAGATTTGTAGTTTGAGTGAACTGTGGGCTGATCACGCCTGTAGTTTATTTACACTGCCTACAGCTCTGAAAACAAAATGACAGCCCATACAGTGGTACGGACAACAACAGAGTTGTATGCAGTGTGTGGAGGAGCCTGATATCGCACTAGTGATCTGCTGATCGTGAGTGCAATACTTTGCAGGCTCCTGTTCTAAAAAATAATAAATGCACATTTTTTTACCTGAAAAAAAAAGTGCATTTATAATTTTTTATGGAAAGGTGAACTCGGCCTTTAACTTGGCAGGTAGGGGCTGTCTAACTGTCCTTTTGATATCCAGCATCAATCTAACAATGAAAGTTCTAAGTAAATACAAATGGCTGCCTGTAGCAGCTTCTACAACTTAGACTAGTATGAATTGGCATGGTATCTCTAAGGAATGAATGTGATAATTATATTACCATTTGGGTTCATTATTTTCCTTTTCATATATTGAAGGACTTAGCATTGTGAATCAGAAGCACTGCCAGTTTGAAAAATAACAGTACCAAAATTGGCCCAGCCTTTGAAACACATTACCTTGACCAGGGTTTCCTCTGTGTTGTGCTCTTGACAATTAGTTTATCCCCGAACCTATTAATTCCTCTCTCTGTCTTCTTACCGCACTCACATGAATGTGCTAGATGTCTGCCCTGCCCCGTTCTATGTTCTCTTGCTTTAAAATCAGTGTTAATCTTCTCCCTACAGGTAGTAGGGCACCAGGCTGGTTCTGGGTTAGAAGTTTAATAGAATATAGCGTAATCTGCAGTTGTTTGTCTCCTCAGGTAAACAAATGAGTTATTTTTTTTATTTTTTTTAGGTAAATAAGTCTGATGATACAGCTGAACATCTCTTGGAGTTGGGTTGGTTCACCATGAACAATCTGCTACCAAATGCAGTTTACAAGGTAAGGATCTCGGACCTGCTTCTTAACCATTTAGCTTTATCCGGTAGGTTCATCTAAGACATTTTAAACAGTCTTAAAGGGATTCTCTGGGGTCTCCTCATGTGTAAGTCTGCTGCCGAAAGGGGAGAGATGTGACGGGAGTCATTTTGGGCGGGGCTCGTGGAACCCAGAATCATGGTTGGTGCTCCTGGCCCCTCCTCCCTGTCCAGTGCCTCCATGGGAAGTCACTTCACACCCAAGCCCCGCTACTGCATCCATTGACACAGACAGCGGGACTCTACCCCACTTCCTTGTCACTGGCTTTGATTGACAGCACCAGTAGCCAATGGCTCCTGGTGCCCCAGCAAGGGGGGGGGGGGTGGACACCTGAACATTTTTTTACCTTGATGAAAGGAATGCATTAAGGTAAAAAATGCTTAGGCTTTACAACCACTTTAAGCTTTTTTAAAGGGGAGCTGCATGGCCAATATTCGATCTACCATTGCTGCATTTTCTTCTGAAACTGCTAGTTGCCTGACTGTCAAACTGCTCCAATGTCTTCATTTATTTGAGTAACTGAACTGGAATAAGTATGCAGTTCCAGTGTTTGCACTTCACTACTGCATACTAATGAAGTAACTCAAAAAGTATTGGAGCCATAGATGAGCAGGCTGATGTAATTTAAAGTGGAAGAAAAGCCTAACATCTGTTCTTAAAGATGTTCCCTCCCCCCTCCTCCTGCCTAATCTGTAAAAAAAGATCTGTATGCTTGCCTATTTTTAATCAAGTCTGGTCACCTGATCCCACAGCTCTATCTCTTCTGTCTCAGTGAGTGGCTCCTGCAGGGGAGATGAGGGAGCGCCAACAACAGCTGGGACATGGGACTCTATAGACGACTTCAGAAATGCCCAGCCATTGCTGAGCACTAACTGTCCAAAGCTGAATCACATTTCTGTGGTGGATTAAATATAGCTGCGTATTAATATTTTTATATATAATATATATTAGGCAGGATTGGTAGAAGGTATGTGTGTGTGGGGGGGGGGGGGGGGGGATTTTTCTTTAAGAATAGTTAGACTTTGGCTTTTCTTCCACTTTAAGGATGATGTTAGCAAAGGCAGCTTACAGATTTTTGTATCTTAATAGGTTTACTGTAAAATATAACAGTTTTAATGTTAATTTTTTGGAGTGCCATGTTCAAGCTCATCCTGTGTGAATGTACCCTGCAGTTTCTATTCACTCTTGTGGAGGCTTAGTACTCTTTTAAGGCTGGTTCACACCAGCCAGCAGTGTGGGAAAGGTGCGTTCTATGCATGTTAACCTATGCCGCATTGAAAATGCACTGCCTCTGCTGCGGGTGCCAATACATTGTTAATAGTACCCCAATTGCAGATTGCAAATGCAGTGCGTTTGCCTGCACCTGATCGCATGGTACCATAGTGCCATATGTTTTGGTGTGATCAGGTATGATTTGCAGCTCATTGAGATAAATGGGCTGCAATATTGCACCACACTGCATTGTACAGGAATGCGCGTTCATTCGAATGGACAGTGCACCTCACTGGATCGCACAAAAAGTAGGGCATGGACTACTTTGCAAAAACTCACTGCACCAAATCGCATTATGATACTGCAGGACCATGCTCTGGTGCAGGCGTACGCAAAGCTTTTGCGATCTGCATTTGGAGTGCCGTTAACAATGTATTAGTACCCACATTAGATTGCAAAGGCAAAAGGGAAATGTGTTTTAAATGCAGTGCAAGAAGAGCCCAGAGAAGACGCCTTTCCCACACTGCATTCTGGTGTGAACTAGCCATAAGACAAGCAAATTAAAGGTTTCTTCCAAGAGGCAAGCCACTGAAGCATGTTTGATTTCATCTTTTCTAATTGACATTTTAACGTTTACATTTCTTTTAGTCCTTGTGTGATCCCTATTACCTGGGCATTGATCCTTCCGTGGGCATTCCTCACCTTCTGACCATCCATTTTCATTCTCACCTTTTTTTAAAATTAATTCTTTGCTAATGATATAATGCTTTGCATTTTTTTTCACAACAAACACACAGGTGTCTCTTCGACCACAGAGCCCTGCTCAGTCTGGCAGACAACTTGCACTAAGGTTGTACAGCAAAGTTCGCCCACCTGTTGGTGGAATCTCCGTCAAAGAGCACTTTGAGGTAAAGTCTTTTACTTTTATGTTTGGTAGCATTCGGGCTATTGATTTGATTTCAGTTTTATTCCTTATGTTTCAAGCAAAATCAAAGTGAAGAAGATCATGAACTAAATAACAAAGCATATTCAACTATCTTAAAGTGGAGCTTCACTCCCACAATCAACATTGACTATTTTAAACCCTTAAGCTGCTGGCATTAGTAAATAGAAAAGTATACCATATTTATATATTTAAACTTTTTTTTTTTTTTTTTTTTTAACATTTGTTTACATACTTTCTGGTTTCCAGGACTAGGCAAATTATGTCATACATCCCAGGAGTCTTCAGTAGAGGAGGAGGGGCTTTCTCAGCCTCTTCTGCCTATATGCTTGAGCTAAGGCAAGTGGATTCCAGGAACTTAATTCTACAGGGATCATTTGCCTCAAGATGGCCATAGCCAGAAATGCTAGGGGGTGTTTTTCAAAGTGATTGCTAAGCAAAATAAAGCATGGAGATATGGATGGATATGGGAGCTTGCTTTGATTATCAATGAATGAAATAACGTTTTTGGTTTGTGGCGCTTAAATGCAGTATATTTTTGCTTTAACGATCGCGTTCCATTGTATTCTAGTGTACTGTGCCATATACAGGTGCATCTAAAAAAAATGTGAATATCGTCAAAAAGTTAATTTATTTCAGTAATTAAATTTAAAAAAATTAACTCCTATATTATATATATATATTAAACACAGAGTGATATATTTCAAGCATTTCTTTCTTTTAAATTTGATTATGATTTAAGGCTAATGAAAAAACTAAATTCTGTAACTCAGAAAATTTGAATATTACATAAGACCAATAAAAAAAGGGGGGGGTGGGGGGTTAATACAGAAATGTTGGCTTACTAAAAAGTATGTCCATGTACAGTATAGTATACACTCAATACTTGGTCGAGTCTCCTTTTGCATGAATTACCGCATTAGCGTGGCGTGGCATGGAGGTGATCAGCCTGTGGCACTGCTGAGGGGTTATGGAAGCCCAGGTTTCTTTGATAGCAACCTTCAGCTCGTCTGCATTGTTGGGTCTGGTGTCTTATCTTCCTCTTGACAATACCCCAGAGATTCTCTATGGGGTTTAGGTCAGGCGAGTTTGCTGACCAGGCAAGCACAGTGATACCATGATCATTAAACCAGGTATTGGTACTTTTGGCAGTGTGGGCCAGTGCGAAGTCCCGCTGGAAAATGAAATCGGCATCTCCATAAAGCTGGTCAGCAGAAGGAAGCTCTAGAATTTCCTGGTAGAGGGTTACACTGACTTTGGACTTGATAAAATGCAGTGGGCCAACACCAGCAGATGACATGGCTCCCCAAATCATTACTGACTGTGGACACTTCACACTGGACCTCATGCAACTTCGATTCTGTGCCTTCTCCACACTTCCTCCAGACTCTGGGACCTTGATTTCCAAATGAAATGCAAAATTTTCTTTCATCCGAAAAGAGGACTGTGGGCCACTGGGCAACAGTCCAGTGCTTTTTCTCCTGGCCCAGGTAAGACTCTGCTGACGTTGTCTTTGGTTCAGGAGTGGCTTGACACAAGGAATGCGACAGTTGTAACCCATGTCCTGGATATGTCTGTCTGTGGTGGCTCTTGAAGCACTGACACCAGCCGTAGTCCACTCCTTATGAATCTCCCCCAAATTCTTGAATGGCCTTTGCTTCACAATAATTACAAGGCTGTGGTTATCCTTGTTGCTTGTGAACCTTTTTCTACCACGCTTTTTTTCTTCCACTCATCTGTCCATTAATATGCTTGGATACAACACTATCTGAACAGCCAGCTGCTTTAGCAATGACCTTTTGTGACTTACTCTCTTTGTGGAGGGTGTCTTCTGGACAACTGTCAAGTCAGCCCCTGATTGTTTAACCTACTAAACCAGACTGAGAGACCATTTAAAGGCTCAGGAAACGGGGAGATGCCGATTGTAAACAGCATCTCCCCGTTCTGCCTAGCAACAAGTGACACTGATCTCTGCTCCCTGTGATTGAATCAGTGATCTGTAAAACACAGCCACGCCCCCCACAGTTAGAGACACGCCCCAGGACACACTTTACCCCTACACTGCCTGGTTAACCCCTTCACTGCCAGTGTCATTTACACGGGAAGCAGTGCATTTGTATAGCACTGATTGCTGTATTAATGACAATGGTCCCCAAAATGTCCGATGTGTCCACCATAATGTCGCAGTCACAATAAAAATCACTGATCGCCGCCATTACTAGTAGAAATTTTTTTTTATAAAAATGCCATAAAACTATCCCCTATTTTGTAAATGCAGTAACTTTTGCGCCAACCAATCAATAATCGCTTATTGTGATTTTCTTACCAAAAATATGTAGATATGAAGAATTTTATATCGGCCTAAGCTGAGGGGGAAAAAACTTGTTTTTTTTTTTATATCTTTTTTGGGGATATTTATTATAGCAAAAAGTTAAAAATAATGTGTTTTTTTTTTTTTTTCAAAATTGTCGCTCTTTTTTTTGGTTTATAGCACAAAAAAGAAAAAACGCAGAGGTGATCAAATACCACCAAAAGAAAGCACTGTTTGTGAGAAAAAAGGACGTAAATTTTGTTTGGGAGCCACGTCGCACTACCACACAATTGTCACTTAAAGCGGGGTTCCACCCTAAAGTGGAACTTCCGCTGATCGGAACCCTCCCCCCCCTCCGGTGGGCACCTTTCAGGGGGGAGGGGGGTGGAGATACCTGTCAAAGACAGGTAATTACACCCACTTCCGGGCATAGACTCCCGTGGGAGTCTGCCTCTTCCTGTCCTGCCGCGCTGTCTGCTGGGACACACACGGGTCCCAGAGACAGTGCGGACAATTCCTATTGCGCTACGCGACTTGCGCATGCGCAGTAGGGAACCGGGAAGTTAAGCCGATTCGCTTCACTTCCTGATTCCCTCACCTAGAATGGTGGCGGCAGCAGCCGAGAGCCGAGCGATCGATCGGCCTCGGCTGCCGGCATCGCTGGACCCCGGGACAGGTGAGTGTCCATTTATTAAAAGTCAGAAGCTGTAGTATTTATAGCTGCTGGCTTTTAATATTTTTTTCCCCAGTACAGTCCCGCTTTAAAGCGACACAGTGCCGAATCGCAAAAAGTGCTCTGGTCTTAAGCCAGCAAAATGGTCTGGGGCTTAAGTGGTTAAAGAATGACATAATGGTAAATCCTGGAAAACTGTCCAGTATGACGTCAAATATCTATGCAAAAACTCAAAATGACAAATGCCAAAAACGATAAATCCTTAGTTCATAAATGAGAACATAAAAACAATCTAATTTAGTCATGAAAATGTGTGATATCCCATTCCAAATTTAAACCGTATGGTATACAAGTTTTGAAATGAGAGATCCAAAAAAAACACTCCCATTTTACACGGAGATCTAAATGTTTGTCGATTTCTCCTCATTCTGCACTCTTCGTTATATTTTTTTGTCAGGTTTTTCAAGTCTAGTTTTTTACACACTTTGTGATTTAATGATTTTATCAGGTGTGTTTAATTACTATACATGTTGGTCAGCCAATCAAACCGGGCTTTTTTTGTTGCATCACTTTCAGGTGGAGCATTTAAATAGCTCAGGTTTGGGGCTACATTTTTGTTGTGAACAAGCACGAGTTATCCACATGAAACCGGTCCACCAATGTCTGTAAAGTCCTGTCTACATCCTTTGGCACCTTGACAATAAAATATTCTACAGAAGTTCTTCCTTCCATGGTGTGCGACCAATCTTCTTTTTCTTCAATTACTATTGAAGGTAGTGAGTCGGGGCCAGCACTCACGAGGGAATCTTTATCCACAGTCTGAGCGGTGTTACACTGTTTCTGAAATTTTTTGAGATGCACCTGTACACACAACCCATAACATTAGCTAACATCCCAATGCAGTCACAAAAGCACTTTGTGTCCTTGTACACATAAGAACATGAAGACAAGTATTAGCTTATTTTTTTCTTTTCTATAGGTTTGTATTCTTGTAAGTGTTATCTGCTTGGTGTTTGTCCGTATCTGATTTCTGGGGATCAGGATCAATGCGTGTGTTGGCCATTAGCAGTCTGCATCATTTTCTATAGTAACAAAATGATATCTTTGTTTGCAGGTGAATGTGGTGCCTCTCACCATCCAGCTGACACATCAGTTTTTCCATCGAATGATGGGATTTTTCTTCCCAGGACGCAATGTAGAGGAAGAAGAGGTTGGGGATGAAGAAGACAAATCAAAACTTGTTACAACTGGTATGGACCGTTATGACTTTGTTAAATATTACAGGTACCGGTTAGAACTGCACGATTAATCGTTAAAAATTGTTATCGTGATTTTATTTTTTTCCCATTGCGATCTTCCCGATCTTTGGTATGCAGAGAATTTGCTCTCTGCTCTCAGTCAAAAACATTCTATCAGTGGAATGTTAAGTCTAAACATTGTATCAATTTGTCTTTTACATCAAAGGAATATACTTCTGTATGTAAATTAGGAACGTTTAACCACTTAAACACTGGACCTTTTTCTGACATTTGTTGTTTTCAAGTTAATATATATCTATATCTATATCTATATATATATAATATATATATATTTTTTTTGCTAGACATTACTTAGAACCCCCAAACGTAGAGATAGATATATATATATATATATATATATATATATATATATATATATATATATATATATAATTTATTTTTATTTTTTTTTATTTATTTTTTTTTTTTTTTGGGTAGAGACCCTAGAGAATAAAATGGTGGTTGTTGCCATATTTTATGTCACACTTTATTTGCGCAGTGGTCTTTCAAATGCAATTTTTTTTATTTTTTCATTATTACTTTAATGAATTTAAAAAAAAACTAACCAGTAAAGTTAGCCCAAATTTTTTTTTTGTATAATGTGAAAGATTTTACGCCGCGAGAATCGTGATCTTTATTCTAAACAAAAAAATCCTGATGCTCATTTTGGCCAGAATCGTGCAGCTCTAGTACTGGTCTTACAGAAGTGATAAATGGGGCTTGCTGCTGTGGTCACTGTCAGCCTGGCAGTATTGTAGCAGACCGTAGTAGTGGACCGGTATTAAATTGACCCTGTAGAAATGCAGGAAATAAAGAAATGTTCTGTAAATAGCATGCATATACTTTCGTTTTCTACTGTTTATAGATATGCATGAAGCTTACTGTTTTTTTTTTCCCCCATTGCCTTAGGGATGCCAGTAGTGAAACCAAGGCAACTTCTTCCAACAGAAGACACAGTATCTCTTGGTCCAGGCAAAGGTGTTGGACAGGGATTAAATCGAACAACAGGAGTCAGACGATCATTTAGAAAAGCACCAGAGGTATGACATGTGGAACCCGAAAATGGTGTACAATACACTTATAGATCTCTGCTTAAAGGTCAGCTTCACTTATTGCATAATCCCTTCCCCCATCCCTAGCCTCCTAACTATACTTGGCTAAACCGTTTTCCTGGGTGCTTGCCTTCCCCAATGGTGGTAGCCTCTTGTGTTTTTCCATCCCGGCTAGTAAAAATTGAGTGCACTGCTGCTTGTGCTCTCACAATTATGGTCCCATAGACTAGAATGGACTGCTTCTGTTGCCATAAGGGTATGTCCCTCTCAGGTCTGTGGGATGTTTCTGCATAAGCGTGGGCAGCTTGGCACTAGATTTTTATTGGCTAGGGTTGAAACAACCTAGGAGGCTGCCTTTGTAGGAGGTAAATAAGCAACCTATTGGGGAATTGTTTAACAGAGTAGTTTAGGTGGCTAAGGGTGGGGTGGTAGGTATTCTAATAGTTAAATTGACCTTTAACCATTTTCAAATAAATAAATAAATATATATATATATATATATATTTTATTTGAAAATGGTTAAAGGTATACATATATATACACAATATATAGAGAGAGAGAGATATGATACCTTTTACATTGCTGGCAGTGCAAGTGCAGATCTGTGCTGCTTAGATGCTTTGGAAGGCAGGAGAGACATTGTGATCTAATACTCCCCCAGTGTATCCATAAAGAGTACCTGTCGGCTGCCCGGTTTGTTAACCCCTTGTGATAGCAATAGAGTTGTCAAGAATAAAGTGTAAGCGCTCAACTTATATACATGTGATTCTTAAAGCAATGCAAAATTATACGTGCTCCTGTGTATCAAAATATATATAAAATAACCCCTAAAAAAAAAGAGAAAGGGGATAATACTGTATTGAAACTGCAAATAAGAAAAGGATATATATAGTGACCTGTGAGTATATGTGTGAACCAAAATAGGGACCATGTGAATAGTTATCCCAGTGAAGAGGAAAACCAAACAATAACCATAAACATATACAAATATAACTAATAACAGTGATAAAGTCCATAAACAAACATATAGTCCATATGAAAACGTGCACGATGTCAATCCAAACGTGTTGTGATAACAGCCAGGATTCTGTGGTGTTATGACCAAAAAAGATGATATTTCACCCTGTGACGATCCCACCACCTTATAGGGTACAGGCTTACCGGATCTGTATGACCCTAGCAGACATATGCCTCAGGGGTCAATCAAAGCTTATAATCTTAGCCAAAGTAGTCCCAAGAATTGGATGTATCAATCGTGCCATATACGATCCACACAAACGACTAGATGTAATCACTGTTCTTCATATGCATGTACAAATCCGACAACGACTCAGGCATGGAAGATGAAGAAACAAGGCCAACATGGCATAATAAAGTTTTTTTTAAAAAAACCTTTAATAAAAAAATTGTTCAAACTCACATTTCCAAGATGAACAGTAAAGCATGTCAGAGGAAAAATGGCAGTAGCGGAGTCCTCCCGACGCGTTTCGACCTACAGGTCATCATCTGGGGTGACCCAGTCTCTTATGACTCAACCCCCCTCCCTTCCTGGCAAACTCTCAAGAGAGAGAGCTGTGCATGATGTCATAAGCCTAGGCTTTTTACCAGACAATAAAGAGGAAGTGGGCTATATTTACTGGAATAAAAAAAATAATATACTATCCAAAGTTAAAATAACAAAGACAGAAGATTTAATAGATGGAAAGTTGAAAAAAAATACTCAAGGCCTGCTTTAAGGTAAATTAGGTGCTATACAACAATTCACTTGTGTCTGCACTTCTAGCAACCAGTAGCTGGTGTAACTATGCTCTGTATCATACACATGGGGTTTGTTTATATGATATACAGAAAATACAGCTCCTTGTGTGCCAAGCAAGGTGCGGTATGTTGTTTTCCGAAATTATCTGATGAGGATTGTAGGTGCATTTCTCTGCAAAATCTTCACCTACACGACAGATAAATAGTAACAGTACTGCAAAAAATATGTAATCATTAATATGTTTAAAAGAGACTTTTCCAAGCTCTAATGTGTGTCTTACTCTTACTCTTCTTTCAGCATCCTGTGGATGATCTGGACAAAATGAAAGAGCGAGCTGCCATGAACAATTCATTTATCTACATTAAAATCCCACAGGTGCCTCTCTGTGTCAGCTATAAGGTGGGTGCACCGAGTGCTGGTCTCATAGAGATATTATTTGATAAAGTCTGTCTTTGTTAGCACCTAGCACAGGGTAGAGACTGTTCTCCATTAAATGCTAATGTGGCCCTGTTGAAAAATGTTAAATTGGGGGTGAGGTTCCCCTGTAAATAAGTATACTTACCTGTTCATCTGTCCACTCCACTGATCTCCACTCTCGCTGCAAGACAAAGGTGTGATGTACGTGCTTGTGGAAGAAAGCACAGTGCCTGGCAGGGCATCAGGAATTCAACACCTAAGGAAGTTTGTCAGAAATGGAAAATTCTCTAAACACCATGACTCTTTAAGAGCACAAATTTCTGTAGTGCAGGCAGTGGGGCACATACGTATAATGTATTTTCTTTCCAGGGAAACCTTTTTATTCTGATTTCAAGGTCACTTTATATCTAGTTCAATTTAATTTGACAGTGAACTGGATTTTTCAGCTGATGTGATGAAATTGTGTAATAATCAGTTGTTACGTGTTTGACATTTAGCCAAAATTTAAAGTTCTGAAAAATTTGTTATGGAAACTGTCCAGCTTACTGGAAAAGGTTTGATGGAAAACCTGAAATAAATCAGGAAAAAGTTTAATTCAGAAGGAGGGATAATATCCTAGTTGCACTTGCTTGGCAGTGGTTTGCAGAAAGATAGATACAAGTTTTACATTTTTAGCTATACCATTAAAATATACCTTTTTATGGCTAGAAATAATATATTTTCCAACATTAGAAAGAAAAGCTGTATGATACAAAAAAAATATGCAATCTTCAGAATATATTCAAGATCTTTTCAACACATATTAGATTTTCACTGTTGGTAAAGGCCATTGGTTACTTGAATTTTTGTTGACACCCCCCCCCCCCCAGTATAAGTAGACACAGTTGATGTGTACAAGTTCCCATCTCTGACAAAACATGCAGGTTCTATGGATATTTTTTTCCAGGCTTTTGAATGTTCCACTTACACCTGCACATCCAAATGCTACCCAGTGTGTTTAGGTAGCTTTTTGCTGTGGTCCCTTTTTAGAGTACTGAATGGAAATTTTTGTGCGAAAAAATTCAGGATGCACTTGGCTGAAAGCAGAAACCAAAAATTACAGGTTTTTAAAAAATTATATATTTTTATAATTGTATTCTATTAGACTTTTTAATTAATATCCTGAATTTAAATTAATATAAATTTGTCGGCCATTATCAGCACTTTTAGCACAAGAAAAGCTCAAGAAAAATGCATCCCTTTTAAATTCTATGTGTTTCTTCACACTAGTCCGTTGCGCTTCCGTTATGGTGTTAAAAATCGTACTTGCTGCATTTTTGGTCAGTTTAAAAAACCGCACCTCCCTGTTGAAATGCATTGAAAATATATCAATAACACACGCGTGTTGCGTTTTTAGGCGTTTTTTGAGTCACATGACCTAGATTAGCTGAGCTTCACATTGGCAGAAGTGCGCGTTTTCTTTATCATACATCACAGGACACAGAGCAGCTATAGTAATTCCTATCTGGGTCATACGCCACCTATAGATGAATGGACACTGGCACACTCAAGACAGGAAGTCCCCCCTCTATATAACCCCTCCTATACAGGAAGTACCTGTAGCAAGCAATTCCCAAAAGAGGGGAGAGGCCTCTGTGTCCCGTGATGTGCTCCAAGAAAAGGATTTTACAGGTAAGCGGTAGGAAAAATCCTACATCACGGGACACAGAGTAGCTTTAGTAATTACTATCTGGGATGTCCCAAAGCAATGCCCCTGAGGGGAGGTAGACGCCATCATAGAAACTGGCCTCAGCGTATTACAAATAGCAGAGTAGGTCCAACTCTGGTGGCAAAGGCAGTATTTTCTACGTGATTGACATAAACCTGGTAAAAACCCTATAGATGTATAAACAAAATAGTGGTCTTGTACACCTGGGCCACATCTGATGGTGGATGCCCAAGATACTCCCACACCTGGTAGAAAATCTCTCCCCAGAAAAACAATGATTTTTTGCCATTTAAACCATAGGCATCATTGATAAACTGTCAGATCCACTGCTAAATTTTCGACCTGGATGCCGCCTGCCCTCCCTGGGCTCTTCTGGCAGTACAAACCAGGATTCCTGACTTGTGCCGACAACTCAAGTAAACCCTGAAAGTCTAAACTACCTCTAGAGAAGGTCGCGCTCTTTCTCCTGCCAACTGTGGATTAGGAGAAAAATAAAAGGCAGTACACTGTCCTGATTCAAGTGAAAAACTAGAAACCACTTTAGGCAATAAGAATTAATGAGGATGCAACATCACATTATGATGCAAGACCAAGAATGGCTCCTTGCATGAAGGAGCCGCCAACTCTGACACTCCACTTCGTGAAGTGATAGCAACCAAAGAAGCCACCTTCTGAGATAAAAGGACCAACGGAATCCCCCGATTGGTTCAAAAACTGGCCTCTGCAAGGACAACCGAGATCAATTCAAGTCCCAAGGACACAGGAATGGCCTGACAGGCGGGACTGTCCAAGTTGCATGCTGTATGAGGTATGAAACAAGGAGTGAGAAACAGCCCCTGGAAAAAAATGGATAGGGACGAACTCTGACCCTTAACGGTACTTAAGGCCAAATTGAAGCTGACATCCAGGACTCAAGACCATCAGGTCCCACTGGACTTGAAGTGTCCAAAGGAGCAACCCCGCAAGATTTTCTATGCCTGTGTACCAAACCCTTCCTGTCTTTTGGGTGTGCCAGTGTCCATTCACCTATAGGTGGCATATAACCCAGATAGTAATTACTATGGCTGCTCTGTGTCCCATGATGTACTCCACGAAAAGGATTTTACAGGTAAGCTGTAGGAAAAACCCTGTTATTACACTTAAAGTCTGTATACAACCCATCGACATTTGATCTTTGGAAGCTTTGTTTCTTGCATGAGGCCTTACTGTTGCCTGTCTCTATAGTCATTGTTTTGTAATTATCATGATTCATTTACCCTTGGCATACTGCTACATATTCCAGCACAAGCCTAAATCACTACTGTATTTAAAATAAGTATTTTTTTTTTTTTTTTTTTTTTGTAAATAGTTTTTATTGAAAGATTTTCACAAGAAATATACAGTACAATGAGGAAATAGTCATAAGTGTCTTCCCCATGCTGTCACAACATTACATAACACAGCACAATCAGGCAGTAGGGAGAGGTAGAGAGCAATTTGATGAACATACTGCAACAAAAAGAAACAAAACACTAAACAAAACAACAAAGAACTGGGAATGGTTGGTCTGTCACATATCCAGAAGGAAAAGCCTATATGAATAATAGCAGTAATTTAGGTTGCAGTAGAGATTATTACATTATAACAAGAAGAGCTAGGCACTAGGGTGAGAGATCACAGCAGGTGAGTACTCTTATACCATGTGTCCCAAATTTGACAATTGTTATCAAACTGAATTTTTTTCCCCATCCTGAGGGCTAGGGCCCGCTCATAGGAGTAATGTAGAGAGGTGGTCGACCATACATCAGAAACACTGGGGGCTTGGTCATTCTTCCAAAATCTGGCTATCGGTGACCTAGCCACCAGAAGGATGTGGGAGATGACAATTCTAAAGTTAGGCGGGTATCTATCAATACCTAAGTTAAGAATTGCCAAGCCTGGTTCAGGGGTGGATAGGAAACCTGTAATATCGGAAATAGCTCTAAAAATAGCATTCCAAAAGCTTCGAAGATGTTTACAGGACCAGAACATATGAAATAAATTACCAACCTCTCCACAGTTCCTCCAGCACAGGGGGGAGGACTCCGCCAGGCCAAATTTAGAAATCCTAAAGGGAGTGAGGTACCAGCGTAGGGCAATCTTCTGGGCAAGTTCCCAGTGCCCAACACACCTGGAGGCCTTGTAATTAGCCTTGAGTGCCTGACACCATTGCGCCTCCGAAAAGGCGCAGCCTAAGTCCTCCTCCCAGCGCAGGAAGGGACGAGATTTGCTAAAAACACGTTTTTGCTGTAGAAAGTTGTAGAATAGGGATATACCTTTAGGAAGGGTCGGGGGGGGTCAGCAGTAAGAAAGCGCCAAAGAGATTCGGCCACCGTAAAATAAGTATTTTCAACTGCAGTGAACTGCGGTTTATTTGGCTAGCAAGCAAGGCAAGGTCAATGCATTTTTTTTTTATTGCGTAGTCCTACAATAACTAGAAAATAATGCAAATTCTTTTATGTGGCACACGTACAGGGTGAGAAAAACAGTGTGGACTGGGGAGACCTTAATTTGGTGTTGCCTTGTCTGGAATATCACAACAACACTTGGACGTGGCTGGATTTTGCCATGGCAGTGAAGAGGGATAGTCGTAAGGCTTTGGTTGCACAGGTAAGATTATCTCTGTTCAAGCTGTAAATAAATGTGTAAATCTGATCAGATTACATCAAACTATGTCTCTTTCATTCATTGACAGGCACAGCACTTGACCGTAGGGTTATAGCGCCACCTTCAGGAGTAAGACACTAGGCAGAAAAGAACAAAAGTACCGCCTATGGGCAGTCCAAGTTGGTAGTAAACCCCCATCTCCGCTATAGGTAGCTCAGTTCTTTCTGCTCAGTTTTAGGAGCAAGACCTAGCTCCTTGCTGGGACCCTGTGGTTTCATAAATTTCTCCTTTTTCCTTGCAGAGACCTTCAATCAACAGACAGGCTGGATAATCTAGATCCAGTAGTCACCTTAGTCTGGCCAGCGAGCACATGTAAACCTTTAGCCACTCGTTTAGCCATGATTCTGAGCCAGAGCTGGTGGTGGGTCCTGTGTTCCTGGAGGAACAGTCGCCGGTTCCTCGGATAGTGTGGATGATTCCTATGTCACTGTTTTTGTGCATAAAAAGGAGCTGGTGGCCACACTGATTACATCTGTGCTGAAAATGTTAACAATTGAGGATACTCCAGGGGCTGCCAAGGAAGTGGCTGTTTCCTTTGGGACTCGCAAGCCGGCTCATCCCGCTAAGGTTTTTGCCTTTCCATACTTATTTTGATACATTTTATCAACAAAGTTTGGGGAAATGCCAGAACCGGCCTTTTGTGTTCCCGCAGTAGCTTTCTGTGTTATCCCTTTTGGGGAGGCCCTTCTGAAGGCAGCCATGATATTGGTGGAGAGATCTCCTTCCTTTAAGAATCCTCCGAACAAGATGGTGGAGTCGATCACCGGTTCTATGTTAATTGAATTTCTTGCTCTTTTCTGTGAGCCTATTGCTGCCGGTTTTTGGTTGTTTTATTGCCCACCCCTAATTTATTGTTAGAGGGTGTCCTATGGTCTAAGAATCAATTTCTGTGTCCTGTACTGTACAAACTGGGGAATTTACAGTTACATCACAATTCTTAATTTTTGTTAACTACATGTCCTCAATCTAATGCCCAGCATCACTCTACCTACATCTTTTGAGCCCAGGTCTGTGACTGGACTGGACAGTAAAAGGAGAAGCAGTAACGCTGCTTATTCCTATCACTATAGCTCTGCTGTACACAGGGTGTGGACTGAGGCTTATGGCATGTTCTATTGAAGTACTTAACATAAAAAAAAAAAATATCCATTTAAAGGTTTATTCAGTTCATAGCTGCATTAACTTGTGTCTTTTGCGTTTATATCTGCCTAAAGTCTAGTTTTAAATACTGGTATTATGTTGTTCCATCAATCAGCCTCTACGGGCCTGTTCACATTCTCACACTGCGATGCGGGCCTTGATGCAATGCAGTGCCATTCATGCTGAACCCCAATGCACCTTGCCAATGGACTTGCATTGCAGCGCACATTACAGCAGCCCACTAACTTGCAGTACACTGCCAAAAATGCTAAATGCTTTTGTTGCATTAGACAGCCTATTAAAATGAATGGGGTGCCGTAACATGGCATAAGTTAATGCGCATGAGCTAGTGCAGTGGTGTGAATAGGCCATGTTCATACAATCATGCTGTGGTGCGGGCCTTGGTGCTATGCACTGTTATTCATTCTGAATTGAATCCCAGCACACCATGAAGCAGCCCACTAAGTTGCAGTGTGCTACTAAAAATGATAAACACACCTATTTTGTGCCTTAGACAGCCTGTTGAAATGAATTGGCTGCCTCAACTTGGCACATGTTAATGCACATGCTCTAATGCAGTACAGTGGTGTGAATGGCCCCTTAGTGGATCATCTTTATCAGCTTAATTGTAGAACATATTTGTCTTTTTATATGTTAATGATGCCAGCTGTTACTGATTAACCTATACTGTGCAGGTCATTAAAGAGAAGCTACGACTGAAACCTGCTGCAGGTGCAGAAACAAAAGGCAAGACGGAGGCAAAGACTGATATGAATCAACAGGAGGAGGACGAGAAGGCAAGACTTATCATTGGACTCAGTATGACTGATAAAAATACTGGAAAGAAGTCCATATTTGGCAGGAGGAAATAAACTGTGGACGTGTATTAGATGGCCTTTTCGGCTGTATAGCTCAGAGGATTTCTTACTGGAGGTCATGCCCTAAGCATTCGGCCCAAGACAGAAATGTTGGCGAAGTATCTGTGAAAAGATAAGCAGAGTCTTACCGGTGTTGCGGCTACCAGTTTTGCTTTATGGAATAGCTTGTAAAATCATTGCGGGGCATTATTTCTCCCTCTTATGGAAATGCAGTGTTCCAAAAGACCTTGCTACAGTTAGGAGACCTAAACATCAAGTCCATATCAACTTGTCTTTTCTCCTCTCTGTAGGATCCAAATCAGCCCCTTAACTTGGAGTTTTGCCATGTCTATCAATTGGGACTGGAAATAGAGTAAATGATCCTGCACGTTGTTCTCCTATCACTCTCCTTCTTACTGGAAGTTACTGGAAGGATATTGTGTTCCCACCTAAGTTCATAATTTTGACTAAGTGGATGCCATGCACTTAACTAGAGTTGTAGAATTTAAAACTGCCCAATAATGTTGTTTCCTAGAATAAGAATTGAGTCCTTTTTGTTCCTAGGCCTTTAGAAAGCACTGGGATATTGCTGGCTCAATTTATTTTTATTTCATTTCTCAGCTGATACGGAAGACGGCCTCATGGTGTAGTAGCTGTCATGGAGAATCAAAAAAGTGCAATTTAAATTTTTAAGGAAGGGTTGAAAGAGTATAGTACATTCTGTGAATGTTCGATCAGAGGGTAGTAATCCTGAGACAACAGGTCACACAACCAGCAGTATGCCCTGTGATTGTGCCTGTATACATATTGAGGGCAAACATCTGACCAAGAGCAGCGCCTGCTTGAGCACTTAATAGCAACCTCAACTGGCATAGTAGAAATAGCACTATGTCTTTACAGCATATTCTGTACAGTAACTGACTTAAACACTGCATTTATCGTCAACCTTGTTTACTCTAGCAGTACACTGTAAAACGCCTACAAATATGGTAAGTAAAATTGGAACAGACTGCAAGGCTAATTTTAATATCAGTGTAGTGATGCAAACTGTTAGAAATAGGCTATTATGTGATTTGTAACACAAGTGCACCTTATCAGAGGCTGAGCAAGGTGTAGGCTTTTCAATTTTAAGTCTACACTTAAAATTCTTGACAAGCCATAAATGAGCTTTAAAACAAGCCTTAAAGTGGATATAAACCTGGTTCATGAAATTTGGTGTTTTATTTCTCTCCAAAGCACTGAGTCCTGTGTTTCCCTGCTATTATGTTGCTCTATTATCAGCATGATAACTTCTGACAAGTTCTCTGTCAACCAAGATAAAACCAGCCTGAAATTTGTGTCAAGGGAGGGTGCTATAAATAGATTAGCAGAGAGCTTGACTTGTCACAGCACAGCTCTGCACATTCCTTCCTCCCTCTGCCTATGTGGAAGGGGGGGGGGTGCCTTTCCTTCAATCAGCTGTATACCAAGAATCCACTCCCAGTGCTGAACAGGAGAAGAAAATCTCTAACGCGATGTGCACTTTCTAAAGAGTATATAAAGCGTAAGACAGCAGATATACATGTAAAACTTAGGGAGATTTGTTTTATCTCTGATTGTACCTGTATACATATTGAGGGCAAACATCTGACCAAGAGCAGCGCCTGCTTGAGCACTTAATAGGAACCTCAACTGGCATAGTAAAAATATGAGGCTGTTTACTGGATATAGGAGAGGCTTTACATCCGCTTTAAGTAACCTTTCTAGCTGTAGGCACTAGGTAGTAGTTCATTCTGAAAGATAAAAACAGAGACTGAAGTCAGGTTGCTGCCCTTTTCTAAACTGCACCTGGTGTTTCTTTGCATTAGAGGGCTTTCAAGCTGCCGTGTTCATGTTGCCAGAGGAAGCAAAGATGGTACCACATATACGAAAGCAATAGTTAAAAAAGTGTCGGCATCTAAGATGATCTGCAATTTCAGTGCCTCTCTTGTAAATTTTAGAAAAAAATGCTCTACAGTGCCTGCAGCTACATGGGTCAGTCAGGGTTTTTAGAGCTCCTTTACTGCTTTTTAAGAATACAGAAATATTTAGATGTCTAAACCCTAGCCACATGTTCGTTTTAATAAATCAAAGGTTACATATCACCTACATGATTGAAGAGCCTCTCAGAATATCACTGAATGGGGAGCCCATTGCATCAATACATGGTGCAGAAAGCTACGTAGTACAGTAACCTATGGAAGCCACTCAGAAATTAGCACTTTTCCTAGCGTAGCGTTATGGGTTTGTTTGCTGTGGGTTACTGCTCATCACTGCTGCAAACACCATGTTACTGTCTTTAAGGTCTGTATGCAATATCCAATTAACTAGCTTCCCTATGATAATAGATAATATAGCCCAGCAATAAGCACCAAGTAAATGCTACAGATATGCTATATAAATGACTTGACCCACTAGACATGCTTTGATGTGAACACACACCCCTCCTCCGATAGACGGATGGACCCTGATACATGAAGTATAAGCTCCCTGTTTAACCACTCACTTAGAGGCTGCTGCATGTTGCCTTCACTCTTTTGCCTCACTATTAACACTGTTTCTGACCTCAATAGCTGCAAGCGTTTGTGACAAATGTCTAATGAACATTAAATGAAAATCGCTTCCTGATTAAATATTTATTTTTCCAGAGATTCATTTGTAATTCTGATATTTCTGATATCATGTTTCTGTTGCGGACTCTTTGGCTTTTTCCCATAGCCCTTGTGCCCTTATTCCTATTTTTTTTATTAACACAGATCTTGGGACTGTATATTTCTGGGGTATCATGCCACCAGTGTGGTGGGCATGGACTTCACTTACCTTTGTAATAATACATTCATGATTTTGGTGTAAGAGCATTTCCACAGGTGGTGTAACTTTTTATAAATGTATATATACATATTTATATGCATTGAGGTGGGGCTGGGTGCAGTTGTTGCTGCTACATAGGTGTATAAACTCCTGCTCTCATCTGCAGACATTTGCACTTTTTGGTACGGATTGCTCTCCACCAATGATGATTAAAAATCATATTGTTACTTTTAAACATAAGTGGTTGTTGTGTGTTTATTGTGTGCCTTGTTCTAGAAATGTCTACACGAGTGCTAGAATATTATTTTAGTGTACCTGTTACACAAATAGTGCCTTGAAAAAGTATTCACACCCCTTTAAATTTTCCACACTTCGGCATGTTACAACCAAAAACATAAATGTATTTTATGTGATAGACCAACACAAAGTGGCACATTATTGTGAATTGGAAGGATAATGATAAATGGTTTTCAACATTTGTTAGAAATAAATATGTGAAAAGTGTGACGTGCATATGTATTCTTTAACTGGGCCATTATAGCACATGAGTTTGCTTTAAACTAAACCACTCCCATTGTAGCTCTGGCTGTATGTTTAGGGTTGTTGTCCTGCTGGAAGACTCTAACAGGTTTTTTTCTAAGATTGCCCTGTATTTGGCTCCATCCATCCCCCCATCAACTCTGACCAGTTTCCCTGTCCCTGCTGAAGAAAAGTATCCCCACAACATGATGCTACCACCATCATGTTTCACAGTGTGTTTTGCTTTTAGGGCAAAAAGTTCAATTTTGATCTTAAGAATTCTTCTACATGTTTGCTGTGTCCCCCACATGGCTTCTCACAATCTGCAAACAAGACTTCTTAAGGCTTTCTTTCAACAATGGTTTTCTTCTTGCCAGATTTGTGGAGTGCACAACTAATAGTTGTCCTGTGGACAGATTATCCCACCTGAGCTGTGGATCTCCACAGCTCCTCCAGAGTTACTATGAGCCTCTTGGCTACTTCTCTGATTTAACGCTCACCTTACCTGGCCTGTGAGTTTAGGTGGACAACCATGTCTAGGTAGGTTTGCAGTTGTGCCATACTCTTTCCATTTTTGGATGATCGATTGAACAGTGCTCCTTGAGATGTTCAAAGCTTGGGATATTTTTTCTATAACCTAACCCTGTTTTAAACTTCTCCACAAATTTATCATTGACCTGTCTGGTGTGTTCCTTGGCCTTCATGATGCTGTTTGTTCACTAAGAATCTCTAAAAATCCTCTGAGGGCTTCACGGAATAGCTTTATTTATACTGAGATTAAATTACACACTGGTGGACTCGATTTACTAATTAGGTGACTTCTGAAGGTAATTGGTTCCACTAGATTTTAGTTAGGGGTATCGGAGTAAAGGGGGCTGAATACAAATGTGCGCCAAACTTTTCAGATATTTATTTGTAAAATGTGAAAAACATTTATAATTTTCCTTGCACTTCACAATTATGTGCCACTTTGTGTTGGTCTATCACATAAAATCCCAATAAACTACATTTTAAGTTTTTGGTTGTAACATGACAAAATGTATAAAATTTCAAGGGGTATGAATACTATTTCAAGGCACTGTACATCATGCAGGGAGACTGCTTGGACTAAAAGTTCCCAAAGACCGAAGAACAAAGAAAATGTTTGGATTGGGAAACAATTTAACCTCTGTGTGTAGATACCGATAGGGCTAGATCTATAGTCAGTACCAGGGACTTATTTTGTATACAAGATGAATATTTTTTTTTTTTTTTTTTTTTTAGTCCCTTACATTTTTGTGAACCAGCATATGACAACAACATTGCTTTATTGTGAAAATACTATGCTTCAGGTTCAAACCTACCCCTTCTCAAGTTGGTTGGTGTCTCTTAAATACTGATATGGTCTGCACTGGAAAACTTGTCATGATGGCTACTGTTTCCACCAATAATGCATTCACAGCATTCTTCTCCTACTTTCCTTTCATATAAACTTGTTTATGAAACAAAAAAATAAAATAAACTTGTATGTTTTGGCAGTTATTAAAGTTTGCTGCACTGTGAAGTTTATTCATAGCCTGAAGGTGCTCAGATCATGCCTGCGCATTCCACTGCCTATACAGTTCTATGGCTATGTTAAAAGTATAGCTCTAAGGAAAAACTTTTTTTTCTTTTTTTGGTTTTGGGTAGAGTGGGGAAGGGTTTAACCCTTTGTAAAGTTTTGATTGCTTTCTGTGTATGGAGATTGACTTCTCTGTACTGGTGAATAGGGCCACTGAGCGAGAAAGCGAGGGGAAATGCAAAATTTAGAGTTGTCTTTAGAACAAAAGTTAAGGGGAAATCTTCCAAAGAGCACTCCTGTTTTTCGGACAACTGTCTGAAAAGGGAATTTTCTTCACTTTTGTGAGATCCTAACCTCTTGTTTAAATCCACATAGTTTCAAGTCTAGAGAACCCCCTCATAAAGTGGCTACCTCTCCAATAAGGAGAGAAAAGACCAATACCAATTTTCTTCAAAGAGGAAGGATCCCTATTGTGATGCAAACGATAGTGTCTCAATAGGCTGTGGCCCTTAAAACCTTTATAGATGTTCCCTATATGTTCATTAATTCTAGTCTGCAGTGCCTGTGTGGCTCTACAAACATATTGAATTCCACATCATGGAAGATAGACCACACCCCTAGTAGAACAGGAACCTAAGCTGTCAATTGCATATAACTTGGATGTACTATGAGAGGTAAAGATTTTTGCCCTGACAGTGTTGCTCCCAATAGTAGCACACATCTTGCACCTACGGCAAAGGGACAAAACCTTTCAGGGCACCAAACATTTAGACCCTAAGGTAGGGTTCACACATGTGCGAACTGAAGCTCCATTTTCACAGCAAATTGACAAAGTATTAGTTCAGCGTTTAAGGTCAGTTTTTGATAGTCAGGTTTACATCAGGATAAGGTCTGGATTTTATCCTGTTCACAAATGAATGACTTGTGCTATTTAGAAGCTTTCCCATAGAAGCCAATGGGCCTGAATTTGCACCTGAGCCAGACCGCACTGCTCAAAAAAATGACAGGACTTTTTTTTTTTTTTTTTTCAATTTGCACTGAATCTGCACTCTGGATTCACCGGACATATTTGAACAGACACAATAGAGAGCAATGTTCTTTCACATGTCATGAGAATTGGATGGGATTCAAAACTTATCCAATTCGCATATGTGTAGACCTAGCCTAAGGGGTGGTTCAACCACATTTGGGGCCACAAAATCCCTCAAGGTCTTAGCCCTGCGGAAAACGATTTTATGGTGGTTGGGTAAGATAGGTCCTAAAACTCTGTAATTTTTCAATATTTTCCAGTGTTTAGAAAGCAGTTTTTTAACCAAAGTATGGTAACTTGAATAAGTGGTGATAAAAGAAAGCTGATAGTAATTTTTAACAGGGACACTAGAAGGATTTTGGTTAAGCATTGATTTGCGTTCAAGATTTTGAACTTTATGAATTACTCGGTCAAGTTCTTGTTTGCCGCATTACTTATCCAAAAATCTTCGAGAACAACTGATTTTGACTGGAAGTCATCAAGGTTAGAGCAGTTAAACCCAACTGTAAGCAGTTGTCCTTTGGGATGGCTTTAAACCATGAAGGATGGTGGTGACTCCCATAAGGCATATACCCATTCCAATCGGTGTGTTTGAAGAAAGTAATAACATGGCCCCCCTGTCTTTAAAATGGTCAGTTCTAAAAAATGTATTTTATTCCTCACTATTTTCGAGAGAGAAACGAATACTACACTCATGTTGATTAAGTCCTCTATGAAGGATTTCAGAGAATGACAATCACCTCTCCATAAAAACAGGACGTTATCTATATAATGCATCCAAAACTCTCGTTTGGGCAGTGTGTGATCATAAATTGTCAGCTCTGCCCATCTTGCTATAAATAGATTGGCGAGGTTGGGGGCAAACTTGGTCCCCATAGCCACGCCAGTGTTTTGGAGTTAAAAATAATTATGCTCCATAGTAAACTCGATGAGATGTCGAACAAACCTCTTACGTTGGATTGACAGGGAATCATCTTTAAACAGGTAAAAGCTGGCAGCCTCATACTTCCTATCATGGGAATGATGGAATACAAAGAAGATACATCTGCAGTAACCATAAAGCAGAGACCCTCTGTACTAAGACCTCCCAGTTCATTCAACAACTGGGTAGTATTCTTCAAAAAGGCCGTGGTACCAACCACCAATTGCTGCAGATATGTTTCAAAATATTTGAGCACTCGGGGGGCTCAGAGGTCCAGCATTGATTTTTACAAAGTTTCTGATATGTGAATAGGGAAATTAAAGCACAAGGTATGGAAAGTGTCATGAGCAAAGAATCTATAATGAGAACCTGTTGCTTTATCCTAAATAAGATAGGGGACATGTTCACATTAAGAAACTGTTTGGAAAACTTTATGTAATAATGTCCTGTACTGTCTCATCCACAGAGGGACACACAGTGTAATATACTGTCATGTTATACTGCCGCCTACAGGAGGAGGTGATATCAGCAAGCAAAAATATTTATAGGCCAGCCCACCATAATCTCTATTTCCAGCATGGCTCAATTTTTGCTGGAGTCCTAGGGGAATGGAAGTCAATTCTTTAGTCAAGATTCTTTGCTATATAGCTGCTTGAGCTGGTCTAAACAGTTGCAGCTTCCCTGATTGGCATTTCTCTATTCTAGATTTGAAATCATATATCTATACCACACGGGACTAAACATTGTGGGGCTAGCCTGGACATGACAATCAGGCTCTGGGTTTCACATTAGATGCTTTGCAGAGCTTTTTCTGGTAGCAAGTTGGCCACAGAGTGCTCTCCAGAGCCATTGGCATTGCGTCAGAGCTGACTTTCCTGTCTTTCAAAACCCACAATGTGAATAGGCAGATAGGGCTGAGCACCAGAAGCTTCCATGTTCTTAGGACTGTTGGGCAACTTTAAATGTCCTGCTTCCATTGGCTTTCCTCTATGCTGCTGATCCTGCTTTGCAAAAGCAATGTGAACCTCCAATCTCCACTCCGTTTTCTTGCCCTTCTACAGTGACTTTTAGCCACAAGACCGTCACCAGCTTCTGTTTTTTTTCTTGCTTTGTAAGCAGAACTTAGTTTCATTGCTGCAATATTATCTGTGTCTAATTACAGATGGGACTGTTGAGCTGCAATGGTTGACCCCAGCTCACATTGTTCTGGGCCTGTTTATTCTGTTTCATCTGAGTAATCAGGGCAATAGGGAGTCCTCTTTGTGCCTTATCATCTGGGACCTGATCTCACCGTGGCCTGGCCACCAGTCGCAATGAATATTTCTAAATCAGATTTGGGGTCTCTCCCTAATTAGATTGCTTTTGAGGAGTTGCAGTCTTTTGCCATTTCTTCAGACGTACAAGAGACTATTGACCTTTGTTCATGCAGTATGTATTTCTCCACATCTGGAGGATTAGCCTGCTGTCTTCAGCCTCAGTGGCATCACTAGGGTAGGTGTCACCTGGTGTGGTAAAATGTGGCGTTGACCCCTCCAATTAATTTTTCTTCCCATGTCATAATGGCAATAGTAGTGCTGTTAACTATCGAGGAGCAACTAGCAAATTTGAATAACAATATATGAAAAATAATAGAACTCAAAGTTTAAACATTTAAAGAACTGTGTTTATTTTAACATTAAACTTTACCTCGTAGCCCCCCCCCCCCCCAACATTATAATTACCATATCCTACCTATATTTACTCCACAACTCCTTACCCTTTTATAATTTCCCCACAACACCCCCTTCAATTAAAATGACCTCGCATATCCTCCTCTGTTACATATAATATCCGTGCAATACCCCCCCAATTATCACCCTACAACTTTCCCTCCCCCATTTATAAGTACTCTGGATCCCCCTCCCTAATTATAACTACCCCACATTCCATTTAATTACTCCACCCCCCCCCCCACACACACACATACTTCATAGTTCTAATTACTCCACAATCCCCCCTCCGTTATAATTACCCCAGAGTATTTCCCCCATTACAATTACATACACCCCCATCATGAATCCTCTGCTCTATTACTATAATTACCCCATGGTACTTCTCCCTGCTCCGTCACATTAAAATGACCCTGTAATTCCACCCCATTATAATTACCCCACATTCTCCCAGCCTGTTATGTTTGCCCACCCCCCCCCCCTTAAGAACACCTTACATAGAATTCCCCTGCAGCCAACCCCCCCCCCACCACCCTTTCAATTATAATTCTCCTGCAGCCCCCTCTTCATTTATATTTACCCTTCCTTCCCCCACAATTATAGCCTCTCTGTAGCTCCCCCTTCAATTATAATTACCCACCCCTACGCAATTAGAATTCCCCCTCCCGCCACAATCTCATATTGCATACAATTTCCCTGCACCCTTCCCCGGGAGATTCTCTAACCTCAATAGCAGCAAAACAAATACTCTTGCGCACAAATGTGTTGACCAGGTGATTCAAAGTTCAGCGTGGATAATATCTCAGGCCTTGCTGCCCTCCAGCATAGGGGGGGTATCCTAGTAGTCATAATAGAAAAAAGAGAGGGTGCAACAGCCTTGTGCATTATCCTTATATTATTATTATTGATGCATTTATTAAAAGAAAATTCTCTAACCTCCCTTGGCCACCATCACTCCATCTAGCTCCGGCTAGTAAACAACCACCCATTACCAGGACAACACATGCCGCGTGATGATGTGATGAACTACGTGCAGGAGGAGGAGCGAGCCAGGTTTATACTGCAATGAGGGGAGGGGAGGCAGGACAGACATAGGACTGACCAATAATTTCCTCACTTCTCAGAGGTCTCTGCACCTGCTTCGGTGTTGTCACCTCTTTCCAGTCATAGCCCAGAAACCTGGTGCTGCAGGGACACCCAGGTGTGACCCAACTGTCCAGCATTATGTCTTTCACAGATCACACAGCTGCAAAGATCATTCTATTACGCCTGTACTTCAAGATATTCCTCTGAGTATTAGAGCCACCCTAAGACCCCTTTCACACTGAGGGCACTATAGCATTAAAAATAGCGCCTGAAAAATGCCCTAAAACAGCTGCTCCATGCACTCCAGTGTGAAAGCCCAAGGGCTTTCACACTGGAGAGGTGCACTGGCAGGGCATCAGAAAAAGTCCTGCCAGCAGCTTCTTTGGAGCGGTGAACACACCGCTCCTCCACTGCTGCTCCCCATTGAAATCAATGGGGCAGCGCTGCGATACCACGACAAAACGCCGATGTGGCGTCGTTTTACAGGCTGATTTGACCTCTTTTCGGGCACTAGCAGGTGAATAGCGCCGCTAAAAAGATGGTAAAGCGGTGCTAAAAATACTTTAAGGTGCTGAGGAGCAGACAATAGAATGGATTTACTAAAACTGAATGCCAGTTGAGTGCCAAATCTGGTACAGCTGGGCATGGTAGCCAATCAGCTTCTAACTTCAGCTTTGACAGAAAAACCTAAAAGCTGATTATGCTGAAGATAGTTCTTAATAACACTGTATGTTTGGGCTTGTTGTCCTGCTGCAGAATAAATTTGTGACCAATCGCACGCCACCCTGATGGTATGCCATGATGGATAAGTATCTGAAAGCACAGAAAAGCAGCGCTGGTCTTGAGTAGGGATGAGCTTCGTGTTCGAGTCGAACATACGTTCGACTCGAACAACGGCTGTTCGCCCGTTCGGCGAATTCCCAACGTTATGGGCCGTTCGCGCCAAATTCATGTGGCGCTCATGGCCCACAATGCACTGCAATGGCGCAGTGCATTGCTGGCTCATGATTGGTCAAGCATGCACTGTGACCCCGTATGCTTGGCCAATCACAGCGCCGGCAGCGAGGAGAGCCATGATTGGCCACAGGCAGGATGCCTGTGGCCAATCATAGCTCAGGCTGTGTAGTACACGCCCCACACTATACAAGGCCGCCAGTGCGGCGGCCTTGTGTAGTGTGTTGGCGTCTGAAGCAGTTAGTGGGTGTTCTGTGTACCTTCAACACAGTATACACCGATCGTTATCAGCCGATTTTTCGATCTTGCTCTTCTGTAGTGGTTGTTGTCTGCGTGCCCTGACCGCAGTATACACCGATATATTCACCTCACCTATATAGCTAGCGATATATCTATCTTTTATAATAGAGCTTGCAGTCAGTGTTAGGAGCTTGTGCGTGCTGTCTGCGTGCTCTGTACCCAGTACACACCGCTATATCCACCTACATAGCTCTTCTCTATTTGAGCCATCTGCAGGAGTTATTGGAAGTTGTGTGTGCCTCCAGCACAGCACAGTATACATCTGTATTTACCCTTTATTACTGGTGTTCTATAATAAAGGCATCTGCAGGAGTTAGTGGGTGTTGTGTGCCTCCAGCACAATATACAGCTGTATCTACCCTTTATTGCTGTTCTCTAATAGAGCCATGTGCAGGGCTTAGTGGGTGTTGTGTGCCTCCAGTACAGTATACCCCTTTATCTACCCTTTATTGCTGGTGTTCTATAATAAAGGCATCTGCAGGAGTTAGTGGGTGTTGTGTGCCTCCAGCACAATATACACTACCCAATTGCTGTTTTACCCAACTCCCTTCAGGCCATCACCATGTCTGGAAGGCCAGCAAGGAGAGGCAGACAGGCACGAGCCGATAAAAGAGGGCAAGTAGGCTCTGTGTCTAGAGACAACAGTGCTGGTCGTGGACGCGGTGCATTGTCATCATCAGCACGTGGCCATGGGACACGCTTGTCCTTCTTTTCGGCAGCTGGATATGTTGAGCCGCAACATGCCAACAACTTGGTAGAGTGGATGACCAAGCCCTCTTCATCCTCCTCATCCTCTCTCACCCAGGCTCAGGGTACTGGCAAAGCAGCTGCCAACGCATCGTCTTCCCTTCTCTCAATGTCATCATCAGTGACTCCTTCCCTAGACCCACCACGTCCTCCTGAGGAGTCCCCTGAACTCTTTGAGCACAGTGTTGGGGACATGCTCCAGGAGGATGCCCAGTGTTTTGTAGGCTCTGATGATGATACTCAGCTAGAGGAAGGCAGTAGCGTGAGCGCAGAGAGAGGGGATGCTCAAGAAAGACAGCAATCTGGCAGTCATGTTCCACAAGCTGCAGCATACTGCTAGGTTTGCTACAGCGATGAAGAGGGAGGGGATGATGAGGGCACTGACTCCACATGGGTGCCTGGTAGGAGAGAGGCGGAGGAGGCACATGTCCAATGAGGCAGGATGCCCTCCGGGGGCCAGCTTAGGGGCAGCACACCAACTGAATCACACCGCAGAGCTCCGCCTGTGCAGGGCGCTGCCTCTGCGCGTTATTCTAAAAGTTCTTTGGTTTGGGCCTTTTTTGAGATGAGTGCATCAGATCGCACCGCTGCTATTTGCAACATATGTCTCAAGCGTATCTCGCGTGGCCAAAACATCAGCCGCTTGGGCACCACATGCTTGACCAGACATATGTTGACCTGCCATGCAGTTGGCAAGCGTACCTCAAAGACCCACACCAAAGAACAAAGCGGACCTCTCCTTGCTCCTCATCAGCTGGCATCTCCAACCCCACTAGACCTTCAGTCCTCTCTGAAACCTGCTCTGAGAGGAATGAAGGTGTAGAATTAGGTGTGTCACAGCCAAGTGCTTCTGGGCACTCTGCTAGCAGTACACCCACGTCCGATTATAGCAGGCAAATGTCCCTGCCCCAGCTGCTGGACCGGCGAAAGAAGTTCACTCCCAGCCATCCACATGCCCAGCGGTTGAAAGCTAGCTTGGCTAAATTGCTAGCACTTCAACTGCTGCCTTTTCAGTTGGTAGACTCGGCCCCCTTCCGTGAGTTTGTACAATGTGCGGTTCCTCAGTGGCAGGTCCCCAGACGCCACTTTTTCTCACGGAAGGCGATTCCGGCTCTCTACCGGCATGTGGAAGGCAATGTCCTTGCCTCGCTGGACAGGGTGGTCAGCGGTAAGGTGCATATTACCGCTGACACATGGTCCAGCAGGCATGGACAGGGACGTTACCTGTCTTTCACGGCCCATTGGGTCACTCTTCTGGCTGCTGGGAAGGATGCAGGACAAGGTGCAGTAGTGTTGGAGGTTGTTCCGCCACCACGCCTCCAAAATGCTACTATTGGTTGTGACACACCTCTCTCCTCCACCCCCTCCTCTTCTTCTTCCTCCATGGCCTCTTCCAGTGCTCTGTCCTCAGAACCAGCGGTGCTCCGTAGGCGTTCCAGGGGCTATGCAAGTACGCAGGCAAAACGATGCCATGCAGTGCTTACGCTGGTTTGTTTGGGGGACAGGAGCCACACTGGGGCGGATGTTTTGTCAGCTCTGCAGGGGCAGGCCGAGAGGTGGTTGACGCCACGCCAGCTTAAGCCAGGAATGGTGGTTTGCGACAATGGCACCAACCTCCTCTCCGCCCTCCGACAGGGACAACTGACCCATGTGCCCTGTGTAGCTCACGTCCTTAACCTGGTGGTGCAGCGGTTCTTGGGCAGGTACCCGGGCTTACAGGATGTCCTGAAGCAGGCCAGGAAAGTCTGTGTGCATTTTCGCCGATCATTTAATGCCTGTGCTCGGCTGGCTGAGCTCCAAAAGGAGTTGAACCTGCCCAAGAACCGCCTTATATGTGACATGCCCACCAGGTGGAACTCAACGTTGGCCATGCTGCAGCGGCTGCACACGCAGCAGAGGGCCATCAATGAGTACCTGTGCGACTACGGCACCAGGACAGGGTCAGGGGAGCTCGGTTTTTTCTCACCACGCCAGTGGGGCATGATCAGGGATGCATGCACTGTCCTGTCACCGTTTGAGGAGGCCACGAGGATGGTGAGCAGTGACAGTGCATGCATCAGTGACACTGTACCTCTTGTCCACCTCTTGGAGCATACGCTGCGTGGAATAATGGACAGGGCACTTGAGGGCACTTGAGGCAGAACAGAGGCAGGAAGAGGAGGACTTCCTTGCCTCTCAAGGCCCCCTTTATCCAGACAGTGTTCCTGCTGTGCCACCCATCACAGAGGAGGAGGAGGAGGATGACTGTGTCAGCATGGAGGTGGAGGCTGGCACTCCGCATCAGCAGCAACAGCAGTCTTGTAGGGATGATTTACAGTCCCAAGAAACCTGTGGACTTGTACGTGGCTGGGAGGAGGTAGCTGCGGATCATGTTGTCCTTAGTGACCCAGAGGACTCCGGACCGAATGCCTCAGCTAACCTACGCTGCATGGCCTCCCTGATCCTGCAAAGCCTGCGGAAGGATCCTCGTATTCTTCGGATCAAGGAGAGGGACCATTACTGGCTGGCCACTCTCCTTGATCCACCGTACAAGGGTAAGGTTGCCGACCTTATCTTGCCATCGCAGAGGGAGCAGAGGATGAGACATCTCCGGGAGGCCTTGCAGAAAGGTCTGTGCATCGCGTTCCCAGAGACTGGGAGGTTACAAACTCCTGGTCCTGGATAACGTGTTGCTGAGGCATCGGTCAGAAGGAGCGGTGGAGAAGGTGGCCGTCTGACTGATGCTTTCAGACAATTTTTTAGTCCGCAGCCCCAAGGTATAATCGGTTCCAGCAACCATCGCCAGCGTCTGATTTACATGGTGCAGGAATACCTAGGGGCAAGGTCAGACTTGGACACCTTTCCCACCGAAAATCCTCTGGCTTACTGGGTCTTGAGGATGGATCACTGGCCAGAGCTTGCACAGTATGCAATTGAGCTACTGGCCTGTCCTGCATCCAGCGTTCTTTCGGAACCTTTGGTGGCTTTGTTACCGATCACAGAATGCGCCTGTCCACTGAATCAGTTGATCGACTGACCTTCATCAAGATGAATCAGTCTTGGATAACCCACAGCTACCAAGCACCTGAAGCTGATGTAACCGAATAATTTTTTTGGAAATATCACATCCCTTCAAGACTGCCTATGCTGATGCTGAGTGACTGTCCTGTTATGTTGATTGTCTATCCTCTTCCTCCTCCGCTGATATGTTGGAAGAACATTTCTGGTTCTGGGTGATGCCATCAGCCCAATTTTTCTGCTCCTGTTTAACAGGGGCGTTTAATTACAATTTTTGATGCAATGCTTTGCAGCAGGGCTAATTCCTGCAATAAAACTAGAGTATATGGGAGAGGTTGCAGTGTCGTGGCACCAGCACCAGTGCCTAAGGCTCAATTTTTCTGCCCCTGTTTAACAGGGGCATTTAATTACAATTTTTGATGCAATGCTTTACAGCAGGGCTAATTCCTGCAATAAAACTAGAGTATATGGGAGAGGTTGCAGTGTCGTGGCACCAGCACCAGTGCCTAAGGCCCAATTTTTCTGCCCCTGTTTAACAGGGACATGTAATTACAATTCTTGATATAATATTTCACAGGCGGGCCCGTTCCTGTGCCCACCCAGAGTAACTGTGAGGACTTATAGTGTTGTGGCACCAGCACCACAACCACCAAAGGTAAATTTTTCTACCACTGTTCAACAATGGCATGTAATTACAATTCTTGATATAATCGTTCACAGCAGGGCGCTCCAGCGCCCACCAAGAGTCACTTTCAGGGCTTACAATGTTGTGGCAAAACCAACACCTTGTTCCGCCATTTCTGCAGAGCATATAGGGCAGGCCCCTACTTTCAAACATCCAACTTACAAACATCTCCTACTTGCAAACGGAAGGAGACAACAGCAAGTGAGATGAAAAAAGATGGACGACAAAACAAATTATACAGGGGTGATAACCCTTCCCTATGTTTTCCAAAAAGCTTAAAAATAGTTTTTTTTGACTGGAGCTACACTTTAAAAATGTACCAGTTGAAAATTAAAAACAGATTCAACTTAACACAACAAACCTACACAGTCCCTCTCTTGTTTGCACCGCCTGTATACTGCTGTTCTGAGTATATAGGGCCTGGGGGCCACACGCATTTAATTTTTTTAATATGGGTACAGGGTTCCCCTTAATATGCGTACAAGATCCAAAGGGGCTGGTAATGGGCAGGGAGGGCTACCCATGCCATTTTTCTCAATGATTTTCAACCATATTGCAGGAACCAGATATAACATTAAAACTGCAAGCAGTTTTAAATGACGTTATTTCCGTTAAATGTCATTTTGTGCAGGGACTGTTCTAAACACGGGAAACACGTGACACTTCACAGGCATACTACAGACACCCCCCAGGCACGATATTTAAAGGAATATTTAATTTTTTCACTTTAATCATCATTAAAATTAGTGCTCCCGCCAAAAAGTCCATTTAAAAAAAAAATTTAGGCATTGACCCATGTCCCCTGGGGCAGGAGCCAGGTCCCCAAACCCTTTTTAGGACAGAATCTTGCATATTAGCCGTTAAAATTAGCACTTTTAATTTCAAACGTTCGAGTCCCATAGACTTCAATGGGGTTCTAAAGTTCGTACGAATTTGGGGTCTACTCGAAAGTTCTGGTGCAAACCGAACCGGGGGGTGTTCGGCTCATCCCTAGTCTTGAGTCCCTCGGCATAAACATCACAAAACTAAAAAAATTGTGTCTTCATCTATTTTATAAATTCCTCTTAAACAAAATCTTCATGTGCAAACTGTGCATAAATAAAGTGCAAGTTGCTCTATGGAATAGAGTGCAAAATGTTACATCTATAAAGTGCTCATAGAATATGCAAAATCAAATATACATAATGACATGAAATATAGGTGCAATAATCTGAAAGATCAAATCAAATATGTAAACATCAAAGGAAAAATAGTCCATGAAATGATCCAAAAGTGTCACAACTGTAAATCTCAGTGACTCCCTTGTTGAAAGTGATTCTGTGCTTTAATGGACATGCCACCCAGTGTAATCTTCCACCAATCACACTAAATTAGTTCACCAGAGTTAATGGCTGGTGATATTATAAACCAGCAACTGCTCCTCTGAACAATCTCCTGATTTGATCCACAACAATGCTTCACTGGAGCTTCGGGAAGACTTCTCTTTTGAATGTCACTGGTATAAGCAACCATTTTTACTGAATGAAACTGATTAATTTAGTGTGTTTTGTTGGGATTAGCTGTGATTGGTTAGATGTGATTGGCTCTGCCTGTATCATGTGATCACTGTGACGAAAAACAGCTAGCAACACAATTGTCCGATGAACACAGCCGGTCAAAATCCGTGACCTGTGCAAGTGTAAGAATTGATGATGGTTTGAAGCCAAAGGCTAGGCACACCAAACATTGATTTGATTTAGGGTTTTCTTCTGTTGGCTCACTTAGCATTTTGTAAATCAATAAAAATAAAAAATGTAAATATATATGTTTGAAAGAATTTCTTCATACCTGCCTAAAACTTTTGTACAGTACTGTGTATGTTTATGCAATGCCCTGTCACGGTGTAAAAAGGCAGTCTGAAACAGGTTTTGTAGAAAACCAGCACACTAATGGTGCAGGTGTCTGCTAGGTTCTTAGGGTAATAAGTAGGGATGCACTGAATGGGTTTTTTGGTGCCGAAACCGATACCGAATATAAATCTTCCTGGATCCTGAAAACCGAAACCGATACCGAAACAGCAACGATACCGAAATTGACTATTTTAAAAAAATATTTTTATACAGGAGATGGTCAGAGACTGGGGACATGCTACAGGAGATGGTCAGAGATTGGGAACATGCTACAGGAGCTGGTCAGAGACTACAGGCATGGTACATGAGATGGTCACAGACTGCAGGCATGCTACAGGAGATGGTCAGAGACTGCAGGCATGGTATAGGATCTGGTCAGAGACTGCAGGCATGATACAGGAGCTGGTCAGAGACTGCAGACATGGTACAGGAGATGGTAAGCGACTGCAGGCATGGTACAGGAGCTGGTCAGAGACTGCAGGCATGATACAGGAGCTGATCAGAGACTGCAGACATGATACAGGAGCTGGTCAGAGACTGCAGGCATGGTACAGGAGCTGGTCAGAGACTGCAGGCATGGTACAGGAGCTGGTCAGAGACTGCAGACATGGTATAGGAGATGGTCAGTGACTGCGGACATGCTACAGGAGATCAATGCAGCCTCATCAGTGCACATCATATGCAGCCTCACTGTCCCCAGCAGCCTACCAGTGCCTGTCATGTAGCCTGCCTGTGCCTCACCAGTGCATATAAACATACACACATATAACACACACATATAACACATACATGTGCGCACACACACACATATATAAACACTTAACACGTACACATACATATAAACATGCACACATATAACACACACAGGCATACAAACACACACACACACACACATATATATATATATATATATATATATATATATATATCCATGCTGGGTACTGCACTCTAGGGGTAGGCAGAGAGCACAACACACACTGCTAGATGCCTCTCCTTTGCTTTCACTTTCATAGTAAACGGCGTGCTTGAGCTCCTGCACAGCCAATTTACACATCGGCTGAGGAGCCACCGTTGTGGAGAGGGGGACTTTACACTGAGACCCCACGGGCTGTCTGCAGCATGGGTGAGGAGGGAGGGGAGGAGGAGAGAGTAAAAATAGAAATACACCCCCGTGATGGGCGGCACCAGGGGCGGGGCCAAGCCCAGCAGGCCCGTCCCATTTTCGGCACCAGTATCGGCGAAAATTCTCTTTCGGCTTAGTGCCGAAAGGGCCATTTTCGGCCGATATGTTTCGGCGGCCGAAATTTCGGTGCATCCCTAGTAATAAGGACTATAGTTCAAGGATCCACCCTCTGAGGAGTCCACCATACTGTTTTGTTTGCATTGCTGGAGCAATAGTTATTTTTTTCAGATTCTCAGAGAGTTCTTTGCCATGAGGTGCCATGTTGAACTTCCAGTGACCAGTATGAGAGAGTGAGAGCAATAACCCACAATTTAACACACCTGCTCCCCATTCACACCTGAGACCTTGTAACACTAAGGAGTCACATAACATTGGGGAGGGGAAATGGCTAATTAGGCCCAATTTGGACATTTTCACTTAGGGGTGTACTAACTTTTGTTGCCAGCGGTTTTAGACATTAATGGCTGTGTGTTGAGTTATTTTGAGGGGACAGAAAATTTACACTGTTATACAAGCTGTAATACTTTACATTGTAGCAAAGTGTAATTTCTTCAGTGTTGTCACATGAAAAGATATAATAAAATATTTACAAAAATATGATGGGTGTACTCACTTTTGTGAGATACTGTATATAGTTGTATAAAATGCACTTTTTATCTTTCAAAAAGTGTTTCCCAGTGCTAAACTTTTCATCCAATTTCTAAATTTCTGCATTTTTAAATGTCATAAAGCCAGTATAAAGGAATAGTAGTGGTAAAAAAAAACAAATCACTAGTAGTAAACCTCTGGGTGTTTTTTTTTTTGGGTACCCTGAAAAGTAATGTCATAATGTGTAAGTATGCATCACATAGCACATTATGTTAAACTTACTGTGTCATCGCTCCAGGCGCTATCTTCACCTTGTCTTCCTTCCCTGTTGGCATCACGGCTGTGTGCGGGAGCCACAGTTTACAGCACAGGACTCTGAAGGAACAGTGCGGGTGGCCGTACCTTCAGAGCGTATGCGTTGGTGATGTCATTGCTGCATGTACAGTAAATATCTCCTAATCAGTGCACATTTATGAGATATTTATAGTACCTGTAGAGTTACCTATAGGTAAAAGTTAGAGATGGGAGTTTACTTCTGCTTTAATCATTTTCTTTTAAATTTTCCTTTATGGGGCCGTTAAAAGGGGTGTGTCTTATGACCTATACAGAATTTTGCTACTAGCTGTTCCTTGTTCCCATCTCAAAAAGTTTGGAGGTATGCCTAAGCAATGGAGAAGAAAAACCTTTTGTGTCTGTAGGGGTGCCAGAGAGCACAGGAAGCCTGTTGTATTACAATGTGGCTGCTTGGATGAAGTGGTCACTCAGTGAAGCATGCTGTTGTTGAGTGTCCCAGGTCTTGGGAAGCTGTACCTGGTAATCCAACAGAACAGAAGTCTAGGATTACCCGCCCTAGTGTTTGTGTAAACAGATGTGCTGTCACCTTTTGCAACAGACAGGAAAACTTGTTGTGCCTGTAGGGGTGCGAGAGAGCACAGAAGGCCTGTTGTATCACAATGTGGCTGCTTGGGTGAAGTGGCCAGTAGCAATGAAGCAAAGCAGCACACTCAAATGAAGATGGCAACACCTACTATTGTGGTGGGTAAGTCTGTCTGTAATGAAACTTTTACTACAGTTTTGTTGAAAAGTTTGTTTATGGAAAAATTAATATAAAATAAATAAAGATTATGTAAATTAAAAAAAGAAAAGGACTGGTATGGAGACTTTTCATGGTGATATGGGAGTGGCCCCAGGCAGTGATTATACTCATGAGAGAGACTTGCCTCTGTGCAGTGCCCTGTACAGAGGGGAAGCAGGGTTTAAAATCAAACCTGTATCTTATTATAGTAATGTGTTGGTGCAGTCTGTCAACACTGAGAGTGGTCAGGTAAATAATGGGTTAATGCAGCCTGTTGAGGCTGAAAATGCTAAATCTTGTGTTGTGAGTGAAGCGCCATTAATGCACAGTTGTGAAAATTTGATCCCTCATAATTTGGGGGTTTGGGAGAGCTTCATTTCTGAGCGAGGGAGGTCAGCTGGCCCATATAACAAATTCATTTTGGATGTGTTATTTTTTATTTTGTTGCACAATATTTTTATTTTTAAGTGCTCCCACTACTTCCATGTGCAGGTCATAGCAATGGGGACACAATGTGCCCCATCATATGCAAATCTGTACCTGGGAGGGTGGGAGAGTGACCTTGCCTCAAGAGAGGATCTTCAGGAAAGTTTAGACAACATTCTAATATGGCTGAGATTCATTGATGATATTCTTTTGATCTGGGCAGGGTCTCTAGATTACTTGCATATTTTCATGACAGTTTTGGAATGCAATGAATTCAAATTCAAATTTACAATTAATTTCTTTTTTTTTTTTGTAAATAGTTTTTATTGAAAGATTTTCACAAGAAAATTTACAGTACAATGACAAGATAGTCTTAGTATCTTCTCCACATCATCCCAACAGTACGTAGCATGTCACAAAGCAAACAGTAGGGAGAAGCATAAAGCAGTTTGATAAACATACTGCAAACCAAAACATAAACATAACAGGTAACAAAATAACAAAGAACTGTCAAAGACTGGTCTGTCATATGTCCAAAAAAGGAAGCAAGTAGGAATAAGAATGTGGATGGCACTATATACTTGCTTCTTTTTAGCAGGGGTAGCTAGATTCCAGGGTCAGGAATTACGACATGTGAGTACTCTTATACCATGTGTCCCAAATTTGCCAATTGTTATCAAACTGAATTTTTTCCCCTATCCTGAGGGCTAGGATTGATTCATAAGAAAAATGTAAATGGGTGGTCGACCAAACCTCTGAGGCATTGGGTGCTTGATTATTTTTCAAAATCTAGCTATCAATGTCCTAGCCACCAGGAGGATGTGGGATATAACAACTCTAAAATTAGGTGGGTATTTTTCAATACCCAAATTAAGAATTGCCAGGCCTGGTTCAGGGGCAGAGAGGAAACCTGTGATACTAGAAATGGCATGAAATATGGCGTTCCAGAAGCTTCTTAGATGTTTACAAGACCAAAACATATGAAGTAGGTTACCAACATCCCCACAATTCCTCCAACACAGGGGGGAGGACTCAGCGAGGCCAAATTTAGATATCCTAAATGGAGTAAGGTACCAGCGTAGAGCAATTTTTTGGGCTAGCTCCCAGTGCACGACACACCTCAAGGCCCTGTAGTTAGCTTTGAATGCATGGTACCATTGTAACTCTGAAAAGGTGCATCCTAAGTCCTCCTCCCAGCGCAGATAGGGACGAGATTTACTGAAGGCAAGCTTTTGCTGGAGGAAGGATATTCCCTTAGGTAGGGGGGGATTGGCGTTGATAAAGTGCCAAAGAGATTCAGCTACCGAAACACTGGTAACTTTACTATCTTTCAGCAAATGAGATATTTGATAATGTTTGTATACATCAGCAGGCTTTAGCTGAAAGCGCGTCCTTAGAGAGTGAAATGGGATCATGGAAGGTCCCTGAAAGAGATCTTGCAGCCACTGTATTCCACTCTCAGCCCACGCTTTGGTGGTGAAATCAGGGATTAGGAATTCTAAGGCCTGCAGTGGTATGGGAAGTGCAACCAATTTAGAGGTCGGAGGCATGAACCTAAGAAGATCTCGCCAGGCCTTCAGGGAGGCCCGAACAGTGTCAGGAAGTGAATGGAGAGGCCAGGGTTTAATTGAGTCTGTAAGAAGAAGAAGTTTTAGGTTTTGGGTAGGGCTGAGGGCTTTTTCAATGCAGCACCATTTCAGTTCCTGAGCCGAGTTAAACCAGTGTGTAATTTGGACTAGCCAGGATGCTAGGTAGTAGTCCTTTAGATCCACCATGCCCATACCACCAGCCAGCCTGTGCTTTATCAATAGTATTTTGGAACATCTAGGCCTTCTGGAACGCCAAATGAATTTATTCATCAAGGAGTTAAGACCGGAGAAATGTTTCCCAGAGAGGGTGACAGGTAGTGCCCTAAACATATACAGGATTTGGGGGAGCAACAGCATCTTGAAAGACGCGAGGCGCCCTGACCATGACGGTTCACACTTGGCTAGTCTATTTGCTTCTTTAGTAAGTTTGTCAATAAGTGGGGGGAAATTTGCCTCTGCTAAATGGCGAGCTATTTTGGTCAATTGGATTCCCAGGTAGGGGATGGTGGAGTTACTCCATTTATATGGAAATGTGGATATCAGATGAGTGCGGAGAGGGGGTTCAATGTCTGTGTCTAGAATTACAGACTTGGAGAAATTCACCTTATAGTAGGAGATCAGGCTAAACTCCTGGAGTACCTGGTGGGCCTGCGGTAAGGACGAGGCTGGGGATGTCAGGAAGAGGATGATATCATCCGCGAACAGGTTGATTTTATGAGGGCCATCATGCATAGGGATTCCTGCAATCAAGGGGTGGGAGCGGATTCTTCCTGCCAATGGTTCAATCAGGAGGTTGAAAATTGTAGGGGATAGTGGGCATCCCTGCCTGGTGCCATTAGAAATGGAAAAGGGGGACGATAGCATATTAGAAGTGAAGACCTGTGCTGAAGGGGCTGAGTACAGAGCAAGAATTGCTGAGAGGATTGGTCCACCAAAGGCAAACTTCCGAAGGACCCTATCCATATATCCCCAATGAATCCAGTCGAACGCCTTCTCCGCATCCAAGGAAAGGAGCAAAGAAGGCGTTCGACGGGCCTCCACAAATTGAAGGATTCCAATAACACGCCTGGTGGCGTCCAAGGCCTGCTGGCCAGGCGTGAACCCCCGACTGATCTGGATGGATCAACGTAGGGACTAGGGGAAGGAGTCTTTGAGCAAGAATCTTAGCGTATACTTTGACATCCGTGTTTAAAAGGGATATCGGCCTAAAATTCGAGGGAGTGTTAGGTTCCTTACCCGGTTTGGAAATCGTAACCACATAGGCTCTAAGCATCTCCGGGGGGAAGGAAGCAGAGGAGAATGCCTCAGCATAAGTCTCTGAGAGCACGGGGGAAAGTAGGTCTGAAAATGCACGGTAATAATCGTTAGTCAGGCCATCTGGCCCTGGAGATTTGCCCAGGGGGAGGGATTTGATGCACTTCCCTATTTCTGCGGGTGAGATTGGTAAGTTTAGAGATTCCAATTGTTCCTCTGTGAGAGAGGGTAGATTTATACTGGATAGGAAGGATTGTATACACTCATCTGTGGGCTGGGGAGTATCAACATCTAGTTTTAAATTATATAGAGAGGAGTAATAAGCAGCAAAGGCGTCCGCAATTTCTTGCGGATTGATTTTTTTCTGTTTATCTATAGGGTGGTATACAAAAGGGATTTTGGCTTTGATCCTAGCTGCCCTCACCCTGTTGGCTAGGTATTTTCCAGCACGATTACTGGAGGAGTAGTGTGACAACTTGAGAGAGTACACATATTTGTCGTACTTGGCCAACAGTAAGCATCGAAGATCAACACTGAGCTGAGTGAGCTTATGAGCCGTGTTGAGATCCCGCGTCAGTTTATTAGAGGATTCTAAGGACCGAATATCCGCCAGAATGCAGTTCAGTTTTTGGGTTCTGGCCCTTTTTTCTCTGGAGCAAATTTGGAGCATTATGCCCCTTATAAAGGCCTTATGGGCACACCAGAGGGTAGTGGGACTTTGCACTGAGCGGGCATTCAGCTCAAAGAATTCGGCCAGGTTCTTAGAGATAGTAGCAACATGCGAGGAATTTTGAAATAGTTGGGAATTAGCTCTCCAAACATAGGCGGAGCGCTGAGCGTGTTCCTCCACCACCTCGATAGATATGGGCACATGGTCGGACCAAGAAATGTCATGGATGGTGGAGGAAGACACTGCCTGCAGCAGCAACCTGTCCACCAGAATCAAGTCGATCCTGGAGTAGGTGTTATGTCTCACAGAGTGAAATGTAAAGTCTTTTTCGCTCGCATGTTGACACCTCCAGGCATCAAATACATCCTCAGCAGCTAGTAGGGGTTGGAGCTTCGGCAAGGGTCGACTCACCCTGGACGTAGTGTCCAGTGCGTAGTCGACCGTTACATTGAAGTCTCCACAGACAACCAGGGAGCCCTTACGACACTTATTGATCTTGCGGAAAAGTCTATTCAAAAAACGCAGCTGGTGTACATTGGGGGCATAAAGGTTAACAATGGTGTAAGGCCTATTATTCAATTCAGCTAACTATATCAAGTACCTCCCTTCAGGGTCCATCAATACTTCAGTGAGGGAGAAGGCTACCGTGTCTCTTATGGCAATGGCTACTCCTCTTTTCGTTTCCGAGGCAGAGGCGTGAAATATACGTGGGGGTAGCTCCTGTGTTGAAAGCTAGGAGCAGCCGCGTTGAGAAAATGAGTCTCCTGGACACAGAGTACATCCGCCCCCAATTTCAGTGCTTCCTTCCACAAAGAGTTCCGCTTGACCGGATGGTTGAGGCTGTGGACATTAAAAGAAACTAATTTAGGCGACATTGAAGGCAATAATCAGGCGCAAATAGGGCAAGAGGCAATCACATTTAAAGTAGAACTCTGGGGTTCCCGGGGACTCAGGCTTCCTAGGGCAGATGATGTAGGATGGCTGTAGTTCGGGTCCAAGTGGAACCGAACCATTCGGGCACTGACAGACCAGAACGGAACTGCAACAGTGCAGTAAGAAAAAATAAAAGAACACAAAACAAAAGTCCAAAACAGAAGTCAATAAAAAAGGAGATTTCCGGTGAGATCCGAAGGCACTATAGATGCCCATTCATGTGGGGGGAACAAAGGGTGAGCGCTGGAAGGTCTCCAGCGACTGGGAATTGGCAGTCAAATAGGGATTCGCAGCAGACTCCTCAAGAGACCCTTGTTTTAATTTTCTTTCTTCTCCTCCGCTGGACCATCTGCCAGTCTCCCTGAGTCTCCATCGGGATAGGTGTGGATGAGGCTGAAGGAGCAGCGGGTTCCTCAGGGATAATATCAAGGGCACGTAGCAGGTCAAGCCCTTCTTGTAGGATGGAAACCAGAGGATTTACCTTCATGGGTAATCAGGAGTTTCAGGGGGTATCCCCAACGGTATGGAACTCCATGGTTCCGTAAGGCTTTGGTGACAGGGATAAGTGCTTTACGCCTCTGCAAGGTGAATTGGGAGAGGTCTGCGAACAACTGCAGGTGAGAGAATTTTTCCGGAAGCTGGGTCTCTCTCCGAAATGCTGATAAAAGTTGCTCCTTAACGTGGAAGAAATGAATCCGCATGAGGACGTCACGCGGAATATTATCTGGCAGGTGGGGAGGCTTAGGAAGCCGGTGGATGCAGTCGATAATCACGTCTTGGTCCGACAGAGAGGGCAGCAAGGTTCTCATGAGGTCCTGAATGTGTTGAGCAAGCTGTGTGGGCAGGACGGTCTCAGGAATTTCTCTGACTTTAACATTATTGCGCCTGGACCTGTCTTCCAGGTCGGCCATCTTGGATTTAAGCCACTCAATGTCCTCAGACTGATCATTGTGCGCATCCACTAAGGTGTTGTGAGCAACCGCAAAGTCTCCCATTTTCTGTTCCACATGATCCATTCTGCCACTCAGCACTCCCACTTCAGCTTTAAAGTTACTAATACACTGCATAAAGTCTGTGTGAAGTGAGGCACGCAGGGAGACAAGCATGTCTTTTAGAGTGGATTCTGAGACAGGCTGGTTAGTGGCAGGGAACTCAGATATGCATTCATGAATTTCTCTGGTATCAGCAGAGGAGTTCTGTTCAGCACTCACCTGCAGTGCTTCTCCCGACAGTCTCGGTCTAGATTTCGCTGGGCTGCTGCTGATCGGTGTGGATGTACCTGGCGATCTCCTCCCCTGTCTGGCGGTGGGTGCTCGGCTCCCCGAAGAGGCTGAGGAAGGACCAGGGGAGGAGTGCATGCTGCCGCCGGCGCCATCTTGGCTGGATTCGCGGGCAGCCGGTGGAAAGAAATCCAGCAGTTTTTTAGGCTGCCCAGGACCTCTCCTCTTCGGCGACATCTCCGGAGGATGAGTGGACTCTCCAGAGTATTTCTATGCGGTTTCGCCGGCACAGGGGATCCACAATGCGGATGTATTCCCGTCGCTGGAGCGGAGCTCTGTCCCTAAGCGGCCATCCACCAGCGTGCGGTAGCCACGCCCCCAAATTTACAATGAATTTCCATTAGCAGTTCATTAGTTTCTTGGATATACAAATTTCTGCGATGGAAGTCTTGGTTCCTCCCTTAATAGGAAACTCTCCTCAGGCAAACATCATCTTACTTGCCGCCAGTTTGCTTCCTGCAACTTTGGTGTCAAGTAGGGTTATGTGCGCCACATTACCACTCTACTAAAACGACCCAAAGGCACTCTCTCTCACCCCTCTCTATCTCTCTCTCTCTCATCCCTTTTACTCTTTCAACCCCTCTCTCTTTCGCTCATCCCCTCTCTCTCTTTCATCCTCTATCATCCCCTTTCTCTCACCCCGCCCCCCTCTCTGTCATGGACCATGAAACAGACAGAGACAGAAAATGTAGTAAAAATCATACTTTTAATGTAATAGTAAAAATAATACAGATCAGGAATGTAATAAAAAAAAAAGCTAAGGTAAGGAAGCCAAAACGGGTAATCAGATGAGCCAGAGCCAGGAGTCTGCAGAAGCCAAAGATCAGAAGAAATGTCAGCCAGGCAAAGTCATAACAGGTACACAGCAGAGACACACTGGATATGTTGACCAAGCAAAGGCACGGAAAGAATGAACAAGGCAGTTTAAATAGCCAAAAGGGGCTGGCTATAGGCTGGACTAATGAGGCAGGTAATGATAACCAGGTGAGTAACTGTAGAACCAATGAGTGGCTGATATTTAACTGACAGCTGAGCAGCCTTGAACACTGAGAAGAGAGCTGCAAGAAGCCAGCCCTGCCACTCTCTCTCACCCTTCCTCTCTCCCTCACCTTTCTCTCTCACTCTCTCTCTATCCCTCTCTGTCTCACTCCCCTCTCTTTCATCCCCCTCACTATTTAATTTGTTTTAACAAAAATTGTTTGCATTTTCATTGTATTTATTTGCATAAAAAGGCCCACCAAAGTCCTCAGCACCAGGCCCATGATGCTCTTAATCTGGCCATGCTCCTATGGCCTACCAATACTTCCAGGGATGACAATTAAATGCATGAAGGATGCAGATCATCTTGCTGTGTTGATAATATTTCACATTTCTTTTTCGTGAGATGCCCTCCAGCTGATTCATTTATTGATTGATTTGCACAAACTATTTCATTTTTAATTTTTGTTTGTATCATACTGTATTATAAGCCAAATAAATCAATTGCATATGAAAAGTCCAAAGATTGTTTGATCTAAATGATATACATCTTGGTGATTACATTCATTTTCTAATTGCATTGGTGCAATATGTAGTACTTACAGATCTCCCAAGGAAGCCAGTGTTTGGTGAAACATGTTGAAGTAACTACATGCACAGACCACATGGATGTTAAGTCCAATAGTGCAGCGCTAAATAAAGGTTTTAAATGTGATTGTCCATAAAAAACAAATGTGAACAAAATCAAAAAACTTAAACATGATTATCCATAGAAAGGTGATGTAAATCTTCCACCAAGATTCAATGTGCATATATAAAAGCACACCACACCCCCGTGCTCTCAATCTGCTTACCATAATGATATGAAAACAGGCATATAATCATGCGATGCAGGTGGTAAATAGTAAACTTGGATGGCACACTCCAAACTTGATAGATGGATCATAGGGTTAACCAGGTACATCAGTATCAGATGGAACATCAGAACTCACACAAGGGTGTGGATTTAAACAATCATCACCAAAATGAAAAAAAAGGAGCAACAATAGTGAAGCCCGTAATGAGAAAAAAACTTAAAATGTATTGTAGTCTACTTACAGGACAACAGCAGCATCAAAGCATATAAAAATCTGCGGTTCATAACATGCTTGCATCGGCCAGCTTGACATGTTTCATCCTATGTTGATGGGGCTTTTTGTTGTAAAGTCCATTCAAATATTTTATTTTAATCTAAAAAAATGTGTTTGTGTTTTGGCACCTTAAAAATCCCTGGGCATTGTTTTCTTTATGTATATGTTCTTAAACTCTGTTATATTGTATTGTGCTGCCAGTGGTCGAGTGTAGAAACTTCCTGAGGATAAGATAGCTTCATTGACCATTAACCTTTGTTTAACATTATTACATACCTTCCTACCATTTAATCAATATTGTCAACCCCCCCCCCCCCCCCCCTTCATACATCAGTAAACATCAAACAAAGTTGCTTGTCGCGATTTGGCTGATACCATTACACAACAGTGGCTTGTTGTAGTAGTTCATATATTTTAAAAATCACCTTTAGTGGACACACTCTTTAGGTTGCCATTGGTGATTTTTGAAAATGCCAGTTGCAGAACTGCCATGTTCTTCCAGAGTTTTTAATAATTTGAATCAAGGACTCCCGAACTAGCATGCAGATTGAGAGATCCAGTTTCACTGCATGAATGCTTGTTGTAGGTCAGTGATACCAAAAGTACTGAAGCTGCATACTACCTGCAGAGAACTAGCAAGGTTTACCAATGGCAGCATAGCAGCATAGGGGTTTTCCTCAATATATATACCAATTGCAGCTTAGGGGTTTTTCTCACTATATACATCAATGGAAGCCATAGGGGTTTTCCTCACGATATTTCAGGTAGAAATATACAGAAATAATGGCAATTAAAAAAAAATAGGAAAAATAGGTAAAAGGATGTAGTTTAATAAAAAATGCTTCACTTGCTTCTATTTTTCCAAGAAGGCACTGAGGTGGACAGACTATCACCATGTATGATATGTATAAGAATTAGACTCATGAATAATGCAGCACTGGATGTATAAGCAAAGGCCAGTACTTAGCAGCAGATTAAAATTGTTTGTCCAGCTAAAGCGGATTACCAGTACATGTGACTCCCCTCAGAGATCAGAAAGTGTTTGAGTGGTGGGGAGGGGGGCTTGAAAGCACAAAATCTGATCTACGTGTACGCTAACTGAAGACATGAAATGGGAGCCACCAGCAGTGACACCAAGGTAGGGGTAATAGATGTAGGGTGAAAGAAACATTATATAAAATAGACATTATTTAATAGATTCATAACTTTAAAATGTAATTGAATTTGTAGTTCAGAGTAGCTGTATGGAAAAAGTCATTATGTGCTCATTATTTTTTAAATGGTGTATATTTTTGTCACAATTGAGTTGATGGAGAAGTGAATACTGTTTATTAAGGTTGATTACATTTAAGGTGTCACCATTTTATTAAGGCAAATATGATACTGGAATGCAGGACAGTGTAATACACTTTTTAAAGAGTATTTATTATTTTGTTTCATACTCCTTTACAGCATATTAAAGATATTTCATATTTTTCCTGGGGTTTTTTGAATTGATTTACTAAATTGTTTATCTTTTAAGTATTTTAAAGATTTTTTTATTTGGATAATCCTCCTTTTTTTAAAGTTTAGATTCTTCTTCTTTTAGGGCTGTACCTCTGTGTCACCCAACCTTTGGGCTCCTTCTTGGAAAGGACTGTTGAGTGGGGACAGCTTGACAACATCACGTTTTGGTCAGCTGTGGGCAACTGGCCGAACAATAAAGGACAGGATTAAGACGTCACATCAGACTAGCCTTCCAGAAACAAAAGTCACAGAGAGACCTTTGCCACATTGCGTATCCTTATTCTTGCCTGAATTTCCAGTGTGGTCACCAGCTGTGCAGCCAGAGTTAAAGGTCTTGTAGTAAAAGTGCAATGATGCAATGTGATGTGCTATGAAGAATAAGAGCTATCATATAGATAGTATGGGGTACAGTTGTGCTCAAAAATGTGCATACCCTAGCAGAAATCTTAAAATTTTGCCATTAATGCTAAATATTATCATGCCAGAAAATGCTTATTTAACCATTCAATGCAGGGCACTTATACACCTTCCTGCCCAGACCAATTTTGAGCTTTCAGCGCTGTCGCACTTTGAATAACAATTGCGCGGTCATGCTACATTGTACCCAAGCTAAATTTTAATCATTTTGTTCCCACAATTAGAGCTTTCTTTTGGTGGTATTTGATCGCCTCTGGGATTTTTATTTTCTGCTAAACAAATAAAAAAAGAAGATCGAAAATCTTGAGAAAATAAAACTGTTTTTTTTTGTTTCAGTTACAAAACTTTGTAAATAAGTAAGTTTTCTCCTTCACTGATGGGCACGGATGGGGCTGCAGTGACCGGCACTGATAAGGTGGCACTGATGGGCACCGATGAGGTGGCACCAATGAAGTGGCACTGATAGGTGGCACTGATATGCGACACAGATAGACACTGATAGGTGGCACAAATAGGCACTGATAGGTGGCACGGATTGTCATGGATAGGTGGCACGGATTGGCATGGATGGGCGGCATGGATAGGCGGCACGGATGGGCATGGATGGGCGGCACAGATGGGCATGGATAGGCGGCACGGATGGGCATGGATGGGCACTGATAGGTGGCTAGGATGGGCACTGATAGGCGGCTAGGATGGGCACTGATAGGCGGCATGGATGGGCACTGATAAGCGGCATTGTAATTTAAAGTTTTGTAGGGATGGATGCCAATCAGTGCCAAACAATAATGCATGCCAATCAGTGATGCCCATTGTGGGCACTGATTGGCATCCATTATGGGTACTGATTGGCATTCATTATGGGCACTGGTTGGCATCCCTGGTGGTCTAGGGGGCATACTTGGTGCTGGGCATCTCCTGGTGGTCTGGTGGCGTCCCTGGTGGTCCAGTGTGGGCATCCTCAGGGGGGCTGTACTGATAATCGATCAGCACAGACCCCCCCTGTCAGAGGAGCAGCCGATCGGCTCTCCTCTACTCACGTCTGACAGATGCGAGTAAGGAAAAGCCGATCACCGGCTCTTCCTATTTACACTGTGATCAGCCGTGATTGGACATGGCTGATCACGTGGTAAAAAGTCTCCGTCAGAGACTCTTTACCGAGATCGTAGTTGTGGTGTGTCAGACTGACACCCCGCAACAATGATCGCCACGATGCGCGCTCCCGGGGGCGCACAGCGGCTTAATATCCTGATCACGTCATATGACGTCCAGTCAGGATATTAAAACCACTTTGCCACTGTCATTTTGCTATATGGCAGGCGGCAAGTGGTTAAGGATAGTGGTCATACGAAGCCATTTATTATAACATAGTTGTGTGGCTTATTTTCAATTTATAATAACAGAAATCACCCAGATGGCCCTGATCAAAAGTTTACTTACCCTGGAATGTTTGACCTTGGTACAGACATACAAGGTGACACACAGGTTAAAATGGCAATTAAAGTTTAATTTCCCACATCTTTGGCTTTTTAAATTGCAATTGGTGTCTGTGTATAAATTGTCAATGAGTTTGCTAGCTTGCACGTAAATGAAGTGAGCAGGCTAGATACTGAGCAACAGAGAGCAGAAAAGAACAGTGAAAAGACCTGCATATCAAGGTAATGGAACATTGTTTTTAACCCCAATCAGCTCCGGAAGGTTTTACCCCCTTCCTGACTAGGCCATTTTTTGTGATATTGCAGTGCGTTGCTTTAACTGACAGTCGTGTGACACTGTACCCAAATAAAATTGATGTCCTTTTTTTCCCACAAATAGAGCTTTCTTTTGTTGGTATTTCATCACCTCTGGGTTTTTTACTTTTTGCAAAAAACAAAGACCGACAATTTTGAAAGAAAAAAAAAAAAATTACTTTCTGCTATAAAACATATCCAATAATAAAATGTAAAAAATCTAATTTCTTCATAAATTTAGGCCAATATCTATTCTGATACATATTTTTGGTAAAAAAAAAATACCCAATAAGCATATATTGTTTGGTTTGCGCAAAAGTTATAGTGACTACAATCTATGGAATAGATTTAGGGACTTTTTATTTTTTTACTAGTAATGGCAGAAATCTGAGATTTTTAGTGGGACTGTGACAAATCTGACACAAAATTACACACTTTTTGGGGAATATTGACACCAATACAGTGATCAGTGCTAAAAAAAATGCAGTGTAACTGTATAATTGACACTGGCAGGGAAAGGGTTAACATCAGGAGCAATCAAATTGTTAAATGTGCTCCTTATGTGTGCTTTCTAACTGTAGGGGGAGTGCATTGACTAAAGGAAATCAGAGATCCGTGTTTCAGCAGAAACATGAGATCTCCGTTTTTCTCTCTGGCAGAACGGTGGTCTGACTTGTTTACATAGGCAGACTGCCGTTCTGCCTCTCTGCGAACGATCACCGGGTTCCCAGGGGACATTGTGTCCACCAGACCCACTGATTGGCTCCCGCTCTGTCCAATCACAATGGGAGCAGGGCTCCAGCAGAGCCCCAGAGCTGAAGAAGATGATCACGTAGAGGTACGTACGTGACTTTGCACTCTCTGGTAGAACGGTGGTCTGCCTTGTTTACATAGGCAGACTGCCGTTCTGCCTCTCTGCGAACGATCACCGGGTTCCCAGGGGACATTGTACATGTACTTGAAACAAAAATGATCTGCATGGTTGAGTTGCCAGAAAGAAGCCTTTCTTGCGCCAATGCCACAAAAAATCCCAGTGAGGCATGTCAGGGTATTGTTTGGCATTATGTAACCAGGCTTTTTTGTGGCATTGGTTCCGTAAAGGCTTCTTTCTGGCAACTAGACCATGCGGATCATCTTTGTTCAAATATCGTTGTATTGTGCTCCTTAATAATAAACACACAGAACAATTCTTCTGGCCCTTGTGGCTGCAATGTTTCTTGGTCTAAAGCCCCGTACACACGAGCGGACTTTTCAACATCCAAAGTCTGACGGAATGATTCCGGCAGACTATACGATCGTGTGATTCGCAAAAGTCTGACAGACTTTAGAAATGGAACATGCTTCAAATTTTTCCGCCAGAACTCTGCCGGACCCAGTTCCTACCGAAAAATTCGCTCGTGTGTATGCTATTCTGACGGACTAAAACCGACGCTAGGGCAGCTATTGGCTACTGGCTATGAACTTCCTTATTCGAGTCCAGTCGTACGTCATCACGTTCGAATCCGTCGGAGTTTGGTGTGATTGTGTGTGGCCAAGTCCGCTCATTCGGAAAGTCCGTTAGAACTCTGTCAGAACTCCGGCAGAACTCCTTCGAAAGTCTGTCGGACATAAGTCTGGTCGTGTGTACGCGGCATAACTGACCTTGGCTTGGTATCAAGAGATCCCCGAATTTTCCTCTTCTTAATAAGGGATTAAACAGTACTGATTGGCAAATTTAAGGCTTTGGATATCTTTTTATATCCTTTTCCATCTTTATAAAGTTCCATTACCTTGTTTTCACAGGCCTTTTGGCTGTTCTTTTCTGCTTCCCATTACTCAGTATCTAGTCTGCTCAGTGCACTCTCATCAAAGCTAACAATCTCATTGACAATTTATACACAGACACTAATTGCCAAGGCCAAACCCTCCAGGGTATGCAAACTTTTGATCAGAGCAATTTGGGTGATTTTTTGTTATCATTATGATTTAAAAAGGAGCCAAACAACTATGTGCTAAAAAGAAAAGAAAAAAGGGCTTCATATGATCACTATCCTTAAGTTTTTTAGCATGATCAGTCATATTTTCAATATTAATGCCAAAATGTAACAATTTCTGCGAGGATATGCAAATTTTTTAGCACAACTGTATATACTGTAATGCTCAGCATGAAAACAATCTATATAATGCCAATGTGTCTTCTACAACTTGAATTGTAAAAAGTCTGTTGCTTATTGCTTTTCTTCAGTTACAACATTCACCTACCAGGCTACAAGTCCAGCATATATAAAAGTATGCTTTTAAAGTGTGTTCAGTACTGCAGAATAATAAAAGTAAAGTAAATTTAGTAAAAATACCAATGTATGTACTATTATGTTTACTATTATAAATCATGTTGCTATAATCACCTGGTCTGCTTTATATTGCCCACAAAAATGTCAATCCAGCCGACATCTATTAGATTCCTTCATAGGATATGTCTGATTTACTTTAAACAAAATTTGGATTTCAGAAGTGATGGAAATACTTGTATAGCCTAGCTACCTACATTTTTTCAGGAGTTTTTTTTTAAGTCTTTTTATTGACAAGGGTACAAAAATTTCAGGAGTCATTTTTAATAGTCCTCTTCTCCATTAAACAATGGGGTTGATTTGCTGAAGTCAAATAGTCTGCTCACTTTGAAAGAAAATATTCCCTTACACAGTGAAAAAATATTTGCAATGAATACCAATTATGTGCAGTGAAAAGTAAAAAAAAAAAATCCACTATGTTAGCTGACACATGATTGGATGGTGGAAGTAAGCAGAGCTGCACCTCATTCAGGAAACTTTGGCCCCATATACACCTGAGCATAGCCCGATTTTGCAGCGTTTTTGTACAGGTCAAAAGATCACCAATGTAAAAAGCAGAAAAACCCCCAAATCTGTCTAAAAAGTTCCAGAACTTGTTTGAGCTTCAGGCGTTTTGGGGCTTCTGGCTCCAGGCATTTTGGAGTGGAGATGTGAACCATCTCCATAGAGAATAATAGATTATTTCCCCTCCAGTGTTTTGGAGCTTCAGACTTCAAGCTACAAAATGCTCAGGTGGGAATGGGGCCTAAGGGAAATAAATTGCAAAGTAAAAATATCCTTGCAGAGTGTACAGTCTATTTGAATTTAGTCAATTAACCCCAATGTATAGCATAACATTAAAGCTGAAGTTTAGCTTAATTATCTTTTTTCTGTACAGCTTTAGTCACAACACTTACCTGTAAAGAAGTATCATGCATTATGCAGGCAGTTGGACCATGTAAAAATCTTCACTGCAGGGATGCCCCATGCTCTTCCCGTCTCTGAACTTCCAGCCCTGCGATGGTTTAAATCCTTGGGCTCTGAGCTGAGTTGCTGTGAATAAGTTGTACCAGGGAATCTCCCCTTCCTCCATCGAGACAAATTATTTTATTGTTTACACTGCCTGTACAAGATTTCTGAATGGGAGAAATACTGACGATCCACAGGATCCTTTCCTCCATTCAGAGATAGATAGTGAAAGTAATGAAAGGACTTTCTCAATGAGGAAGAGGAAGAAGGCGGGGGGCGGGTCCTGACATGACTGGTAAGTAATGTGAGTAGTGGTGTGTAGTGTGCAGAAAAAAAAGTAATTGCTAAACTTCAGCTTTGAGGGGGGTCTGGCCACACATACCTCAAGTGGAATTTGTCAGAGGTACTTAGTACCACCAGTAGATATTTTCCAGTGTGTTAGCAAATTTCTGTAAAACCAAGATCCCACTTAGCAGACTTTGGAGAAATGATTGTGGTGAGTTGACAAGCAATGCAAAAATAGTTATCTCAGCAATATCAAAGAGGGATCTATTCATCTAATGTTGGTCTAACTTTATTCATTTATGCATGAATGTATCCTCCATAGATTCTAGGACGTGTTGCTAAAGGATCTATTGGTCCAGTACTGAAGGTCTTAAACTGCACGGAACAGAAGATCTTTGCTTTAAAGGTTAGTTAAAGGTTAGGAAAATCATTTAAGGCAATATAGAAAAAAATAATACTAAAATATATATGAAAAAATATATACATTTTTATTACAACTATCAAAAGATATTACAAAACCACAATGATCCTTTCTTGTAATAAGAGAGATGAGAGATGAGAGAAGAGAGAGAAGAGAGAGAAGAGAGAGATGAGAGAGATGAGAGAGATGAGAGAGAGAGAGAGAGAGAGAGAGAGAGAGAGAGAGAGAGAGAGAGAGAGAGAGAGAGAGAGATATCATTTTGCTCCTGTACAAATCATTAGTAATAGCTCATCTGGAATATGCAGTTCAGTTTTGGGCCCCAGTTCGTAAAAAGGATAAGGATATCAGGGAACTGAAGAAAGAGCAGAGAAGGGAAGCCAAACTGATAAGAGGCATGGAGGGACTCAGCTATGAGGAAAGATAAGCTGAACTGCATTTATTCTCTCTTGAGAAGAGGAGATGAAGGGGTCATATGACCACCATGTATAAATAAATAAGTGGTCTATATAGTGAACTTAGTGTAGAATTATTCACCTTAAAGGATACATTTTGCAGGTAAATAAATGTGTATTTACTATTTGTTTTTGTTTTTTGGAGCCTGTAAAGCATTGCACCAGCAATTAGCAGATCACTGGTGCCATGCAGATCCGCCAGTGTATCTGTGTGCCCGAACATCCTGTACGGCAAGCAGATACAATCTGGCAGGAAGAGAGAATGAACTACCACAGTGCTCTACAGCATCATAGTACTGTAGTTCATTGAAAACTACAAGCCGACAGCCACAAAGGTTGCCGGACCTTGTAGTTTTCCATTCACAGGACACTGTGAATGAGTAATGCGGCCGGGTGGGCTAGGGGAGGTCCTCAGGAAGGTTCACGGGTCAGTCCATTCGAAACATGTTACACCCATATTCAGACAAAAAGGTCAATTTGTCCTTTAAGGCCATCGTAGAGGACAAAGGGGTACTCTTTACGTCTGGAGGAAAAGAGATTTAATCTCCAAAAACTGAAAGGTTTAAGAGTAAGAGTTTGAAAATCTGGAATAGACTCCCTCAAGAGTTGTTTCTGGCCAGCTCAGTAAATTGCTTTAAAAAAAATGAAAAATTTGTAAACCCTCATATTTTTGCTAATATTGGACTGAATTGTGGCTATGAATCCACCCACTGCTATGCCCTGCCAATCGAAAGCCAGATGAACCTGATGTGGAAGTAGTCTCTCAGTTCTCCATTAGGCTTTGCCCACCTCTGCTACTTGACCATGCACTTGTCAGTGTGATATGGGTGCAGTGGCTGGGGAGGGAGGGAGTGCACTGAGGAAGGAGTGTCCAGTATTGACATAAAGCTAAATGAATCAGCCGTAAGCACCAATAAAATTCTAAAGGGTATCTACAAACCTTTTATGAATTCTTCCTGAATATATGTCATGTATTTGAACATCTAATTTGACCAATATGCAACTTTATCTATACCTATATTTATTTATTTGCTCCATAGGTATTACCCAAAGGAGAAGTTCTGCGGCGTAACACACTAAAACAATGTAAGGAAGAGGTCAGAATTCAGGTATGGCTGATCTTTTGCAGAAAAGCTTTAACCCTTTTATAAGTGCAGCCAAAAAAAAAGGAAAAATCAGCACAAGGGACATGTGTGCCTTGTGCTGATGCTTCTTTTTTTAGTTAAAATCCTCTTCCATCCATCACCCTGTCCCCGTCCCCCCACATTTTTACTATTACTACCATTACTACCAATGGCTCCCGCTGCTATTAATCTGTCCAATGAGGACAGAGACAGTGGCTGAAGCCACTGGGCTCGTGTACATCACTGTATCAGATGGGCTCAGGTGGAAAAAGCGGAGCTCTGGGGTGTAGCTGCAGAAAAGAATGCATTAAGGTGAAAAACCTTGAGAATTTACAATCACTTTAAGCCTTTTTTTGCTCACTGACCAGTTTTAGGTGTAATAATTCATGTACATTGCCATTTACGTCCTTTAAAATCTACCACCACCCCAATACACATGACCCGATGTTACTTAAAACTGAAAAGGCTTACATTGAAACTATATTGGTCATACAAGTTACTGATATATATATATATATATGACAATTGCCTACCTTTTCTAACAGCGACAATTGAAACATCCATTTATTCAATGCCTGGGAGAGAGCTGGCAAGGACAACGTCACCTATTTATCAGTAAGTCGCCCTCACTCACCCTACCACATACTGATACTCAAATTAATTAGCAAATAATAGAAAATCCACTTAGTGGCCACAAATACATAAAATCTGTTATGGAATTGTATATTTTAAAACAATAGGAAGTACTGCCATACCCACAGGTCCAATAATAGTTCTTTTTACAACACTTCAATCTGCTGGAGAAAAAGGTAAAAAGCTAATCAGGTTCATAGAAAGGGCTCTTTCACACGGGGCAGATCCGTGATGATCCACCCCGTGAACATCCGCTTGCTCATCAGGGATTGCTCCAGGTTGACCTGTCAGAGCGCCGCTCATCCCTATTGGAGATCGGATGACGATGGACCACAGAGTTCGTCGTCATCCAATCAGCAGATTTCCTCCATCACACTTTTTCGGATCAGAGCGGGTCGGATGTCAGTGGACATGTTACCACTGACATCCGACGCTCCATAGAAGTTTATGGAGCATCTGTTCAGGTCCGCCTAAAAATCTGACAGGTGGACCTGAATGGATCATTTGCCTGAAAAAGGCCTTAGATAATAAAATCAAAAGTGTTTAAACTTTGTAAATCATCAGCCCAATTGTACCCATTTAAATTGGCTAAATACATTCTGGTTGAATCCAAACTGTCTTACAGTTTGTATTCTTTCTAAAGCTGACACAGCCTAAAAGTCCATTCACACAGGGGCAACTTTGGATCCGACTTGAAGTCGTCCCAAGTTGCCTCAAGTCGCGCAACATGATAAAATCAATGTAAGTGAATGAGAGCCGTCTTAATGCACACTACTGAAGTCGCTCCGACTTCAGAAAAGGTTCCTGTACTACTTCAATCCGACTTTTAGGCGACTTGTACCCACTGATTTCAATGGAAGTTGCCTCCAAGTCAGATCCCCTGTCTTAACTAAAGCAACTTTCCAGGAAGTAAAAATAGTTTTCTAGGCAAACCCCTCCCTCCTACAGAGCTGATTATGATGTGATTGGCCACTTGCAAAGTCCTCTGTCCTGGAGGCAACTTCAAGTTGCCTTGTAAGTTGCCTCAAGTCACGCTGTGATTCATACTCAAGTCGTGTCCAAGTTGCCTCCCAAAATCTTGCTGGAAGTCGTGTTGCCCCTGTGTGAATGGACTCTGAGCAGATAAGCCTGAACTCTACCAGCAGGCTGCTGAGTCAAACCCTTGCTCTCAGTGGGGGAGCTGTGGTCTTTTTGCGGAGGTTTGATACACCCCCAGACCTATAGCTTAGCAATCAGCAAAGCTTATGTTCTCTGCTAACTAGAGAGTTTTAGGTCTGATGCACCAGAGTGAATGTTCAAGTGTCAGAGAGCAAGAGTCCCACTCTGCAGCATGATGACAGGGGTCAAGCTTTTCTACCCATCCTGTAGCTTCTTTAATATGAAATCAAATTGTTCTTTCATCCACTGCTGTCAGAATATAATGATCAGTAGTCGCAGACTCTGATCGCCAAATTTTTCTAATATTCTCCCTCTACAGAAGTTGATCAAACAATCGACTTCTGTTGAACGGGTGTGGCCGCACACTGAATAAAATTCAGTCAAGTTCTGCTGATCCAGCCAAATTTCAATCTGTCCACGGCCAGGCTTTTTTCCTTTAAGCCGGTAAGTCTGTAGTTATTCAAAAGAACAAATTCTCCTGCAAATGTATTCACTAACACTATTGAGACAAATCATTTAGCACTGACAGGGGCTCTTACAGTGATCAGATTTTATTTATTCATGTAAAATCTTTATCCCAAAAGACCAAAAGAATAAAACACTGTTGGTATAACTGCTTCTGTAACTACAGTGTGAGCTGGATTTTGGCTTCAATTTGTTAGTGCATTTAAATTCGAGAGTACTTAACACCCCCCCCCCCCCCCCCAGATTAACAATGCTGCTGTCTGCTGGCCCCCTGTGCTCCTCCATTCAGAGTGGGGGCACTCTAATACAGGAGGTGTGTTACTGGTCAGATCAATAGGTGAAAACAGAAGGGGAAAAAAAAGAAAACAAATGCAGCAACAATATCTAATGTAAGCTGCAATATTTAACATTTTTGGTTTTGGGTTTAATGCTACTTGAACAGTTAGTCAGACTTAGAATTGGATGTGATTTAAAAAACCTTTTCAAAAACTGGATATACTGGGAGCCCTAGATAACATTCCAGTGATAAAAATTCTGATCTGTTTTAATGTGCTTTCCTTTGTTTACTGCAGTGTGTAATTACTGCAGATACGGAGATCTCCATTCCTTATGGATGTCTGTCAAGCAAACCGAAGAAGGCACAGTCCGGTTATTTGCAGCAGAACTGGTATCAGTGTTGGGTAAGATCAATAGAATGTGGTCACTGTACACTGACACTGTTCTGATATCAACACACATAAAATACATATGATTATAATCGGACTAAAGCCTCATACACACGACTGGACTCTGTACAAACTTTCCTGTGGATTTCTGTACAAAGGGCATTGCCCGTTAACTTGTTAAGCATACACACGATTGGACTTTTTCAGTCAACTTTCACCAAATCACGTTTTTTCTGCTCTTTACCGCCACCTTTGGTCAACTTCTGTATTGTTGTCTGATCTTTTGCATTGGTTCTGAGCTTGCGTGTTTGTAAAGTCTGATGGTTTTCTGTACACACGATTGGACTTTGCTCCATTGGACTTATGTTGTAGAAAAGTTTGTCTGTTCGCACAGCCAACATTTGTTCAATGGAGTGTACACACGGTTGGATCTTGCCTTAAAACAGCTAATTTGCATGTTTGTTGTCAAAAAGTCTGATCGTGTGTACGGGCCTTTATGGTAACTGTTGGCTCACATGTCCCATTTCTGTCCCTTCTTTACTTTTTTTTCCCCATCCCTTTTTTTTTTAACCTCGCATCATTTTTTTTTTTTTACTTTTTTTTGTCTAAATGGGTCTGGGCATTCAATCGAGTCTAAAAACCTTTCCTGTCTTTTGACATCTTTTAGATGTTAAATAATCTCACACAGGCAAGGGATTCTTAATTAAGAATGGAGCATTTGCCAAACTCTAAAGATTAGTAGGCTAGATCATGATTATCCTCCGCTGGCCTGCCAACTCGTGGTTGTATGTGAGCCCTGGTTCACACTGGAGCGTTTTAACATGTGATTTGACATGTCAAATCGCATGGCAATTTGGCGGCAGTTGCTGTCAATGGCCCTGTCCTAATCGGTACGACGCCGCATCTGTGGCACTGCACTAATTTCAAAAAGTGGTTTCTGTACTACTTTTTGTGATTTCAGGCTGCGATTTATAAATTGAAATCTCAGCCGAAATCGGGACTAACCTGCAGGAGTGAAAAACTCGCCTGGCTTCATTCCCGCTGCTCAGTGTGAACCTGGTCTGAAACAATTGACTTCTTTTGACTTCTGGATTTTTTGTATCATTTAGCATTATTTAGTATTTAGTATTATTATTTAGGCTGGGTTCACACTAGAGCACAGCAGGAGTCCGGCACGTCTTCATTCACCGCTTCAGGTCCGATTTCAGCCCGAATTTTGGGCTGAATTTGGGCCTGAAATGGACCAAAAGACGCACAGGAGAGAGCCAGTCTCCATAGAGAGCCAGTCACAATCTACTTCTATGCGAATTAGATGCGAGGAAACCCACATCCAATTCACATAGGTGTGAACCCAGCCTTAGTATTTAGTGTATTATTGTATTATTTAGTATTGATGAGTCCCAGACACATAGATTATACCTGCTGTATTTCTTCCCTTCTGCTTCTCCCTTTGTTTTTTCCCAGCATAGCCCTTTATGTTTTTGTCTCCTATTTTGGGAAATGTAATTAAATCTTCTTTTCTCTAAAACATGAATGAAAATGTTAACTAAACCGGTAAAAGCAACCAAAATGTTTTTTGATCAGTTTGGGTATAGTGGGAGTCGGTATCTGTCTGTGTTCCATTTGTCTAATCATACAGCTGTCAAAAAGACAGGAATTGCAGGGAAATCATATATATGAATATATACAGTACTGTGCAAACGTTTTAGGCAGGTGTGAAGAAATGCTGTAAAGTAAGAATGTTTCAAAAATATGTTTTAATTATTTATTTTTTATCAATTTACAAAATGCAAAGTGAGCAAACCGTGGAAAAATGTAAATCAAATCAATAGTTGCTATGAATAAAAATTAACTATTAACACTTTTATTTCTGAAAGAATCCTTCATTTACGCCATTTTTCACACCTGCCTAAGCCTTTTGCACAGTACTATATTATATATATATATATATATATATATATATATATATATATAAAATATATTATATTTATAGTATATAAATATATATATATATATACAGTATATTTTACTTTTTTACTATAGAATATTGTATTTAAATGCCCATACTAGTGGGGAATATACTGTATATCTGCTATTAAAATGGATAGAACTGAATTGTCCTCTCAATTTCAACAGCTGGAGGATAGTGAAGTTAAAGCGGTGATCTGCTACTACATATTACTTAACAATAGGACACTTACCTGTCCTGGAGTCCATCGATGTCGGCACCGCAGCTGTTTCCAACAGCTGTTGGGTGCTGCCGCTGCCATTGCAGGTAAGAGTATCCGCCAGTGTATCCTTATGGTTTCACGCTGGGAACCCTACTGCGCATGCCCGAGGCCCAGCTCCTCTCTCCTACTGGCCCAGCGACAGGGAAAGGAGAAGGAGGAGGGAGCCCGGTGGTGATGTCAAAGGCTGCAGCCTGGACTCCTGGAAGTGGGAACAAGATACCTGTCAAAGACAGGTATCCTGACCCCCTCCCCACCGAAAAGGTGCCAATTGTGACAGCAGAAGTTCCACTTTTGGGTGGAACTCCGCTTTAAGGCAGCGGCTGCCTTTTCTGATTCCCCGACTCTGGATAACTTCAGCCAGCTTGCTGACACCGGAAGAGCATTGTCTCTGTATCTCACTTCGGCCACACATCTTAAAATATTCATTCCTTGGCCGTTAAGATCTTTGTGTCTGGGGATAAGAATGGCAAACTGCTGGCTAATCTTGCAGCTGACTCTAAAACCCAGCCAGTGGTATTTGAAATATGCTGCACGGATGGAACTATGACCTCTGACCCTATCTGCTCTCTAATGGAATTCAGAGCATATTATGACAAACTGTATAAAGCTGTCCACTCTATCCACTCATTTCCCAGTGTTCTATCAATATGTGCCCTCCGTCGAAAAGTGCCTGTGCATGCGCAGGACGGAGCCGCACACCAGCTTATTTCCCGATCAGCTGGAGTGACGTGACCATGGCACATGCGGACATCACACGAGGCATTTTTCAACGGGAGAGGGAATTTCATGGACACAATTAAAAGCTATTCACAGAGCACAGGGGGACACCGTAGTTGTTACAGTATGCCTCGCTGTTGCAGGGCGGCTTGTGGCTGTGTTGAAGGGCGGGTTTTGTCTGTGTTGCAACCAACCCTTAGACACAGGCAACAGGCGCTGATCAAGAAACTAAAGCCCGCTGTGCAACACTGACAAAAGGTGATTTTGAGTAGACCAAAACCCGCCCCGCAACAGCAAGACACAATATGAGAACTACAATTTCCCTCCGCTCTGTGAATAGCTTTTAATAGTGTCTCTCACGTTGAAAAATGCCTCCTAAGATGTGCACATGCGCCATGGTCACGTCACTCCAGCTGATTGCTCCGTTCTGCGCATGTGGGGGCACAGAGGGCACCGATAGAACACCAGCTGTAAAACGCTGAGTCAGGATGGTCTCACTGGGGCCATGCACCTGTAATTACACTTAAATTCCTACAGCTCTATTCTGATTGTAAAAAGCAAATGTCCTTGCCTCCTGAAATGTACCAAGCCCATATTGTTCTCATCCTCAAACCTGGTATGAATTGGTCCCAATGTGTCTCCAACAGGCCAATCTCTGTACTCAATTAAGACTTAAAGATCCTAACGAAAAACTGGCTTAATTCCAGGGAAGTCAACCGATGTTAACCTATGAAGGGTTTTCACCCACCTGCAGTTGTCCTCTACTAGACTGTTGGTGGCATTAGATCTGGAGAAAGCTTTAGATTCTGTTGTCTGGCCCTACATGTTTTCTGTAATGGAGGCTATGGGGTTTGGTGCAGAGTTTCTTAAGTGGATTGAGATACTTTATAGATCTCTGACAGCTCAGATTAAATTGGGGGTGATCTCTCATCTTCCTTTTCAGTAGTAGGAGATAGGAGGCAAGGTTGTCTGCTATCCCCAGCCCTCTTTGCCCTGATGATGGAACTGCTGGCCTCGGCTCTTAGACGTTCATCCGCAGTAGTGGGTATCAGCGTTGGCACTCTGGAGGAAAAGTAAACTATGTATTCGGATGACGTTACTTTATTTCTTAATGACCCTGGACCCTCCCTCTAGAGGTGTTGCATATTATCTCTGTTTTTTCGGAATGCTCCGAGTTGAAAGTAAACTGCGACAAATCACCGAGACAAAAGCGATTGGCTGGCCCAGCCCTTCCCTTAGTATGGACAAATAATATTAAATTCCTTAGTCTTTTTGTCTCTCCTTCTACCTCAGATTATTGTGCATAAAATTTGGCTCCACCAAAGTATAAAAACTAGGTGACATTTTTTCAGCGTATTAATTTCACCTTAAACTCCTTTCTCTGGGGCTCGAGTCAGCTGAGGCTTAAATTAACGGCCTTCCAATGACCCTGGCATCAGGGTGGCCTGGCCTGGTCTGCCCCGATCTTCACAAATATTTTCTGGCTGCTCTGTTATTGCATGCCTATTACTGGCTGATTGCAGATTACTCTAATTTTTCGAGGCTTCCTCTTTGGGTTCTTTTGAGGCTTTGCAGAGTCTTTTGTATTGTCTTCCCGTGCTAACAAATGTTATGAAAACTGTGCTAAAGGCTTGGTCGGTAGTCAAAGCTGCTAGTCCCAATTTCCCTGGGCACTTCTCCCTGCATCCCACCTTGTGGTTTAATCCTGAGCTGTCGGAAATTTTTCAATTCCTGATCCACATATACGGATGACCAGAGGCATTAAATACCTTGAACAGATTTGTATTGGGATAATGTTTTTGACCTTTAACAGTTTAGAAAACAATATGATCTACCTAAATCACATCTGTTTAGATACGTACTGTTTAGGCATATGCCTTCTACACTCAAATTTGCCAGTCTATTCTCTATACCTCTTCTCTTGAAAATCTGCTCAGAGAGGATGCCATGGTTAAATCTCTTTCCACTCTTTATAAAGAATTACTCCCTTCACTCCATAATGGCCTTGAGTCTCTCTGAAATAAGTGGCTTGTCGACTTTCCTGATTTGGATGAGGAGGATTGGGAGAAAATGTGGGAATGCTCCTTTCTACAATTGGCATCTGCCAGGGACAGACTAATTCAATTTAAAGTTATACATCGGGCCTACCTTACCCCGTGTGTTTGCACAGGATATACAGTGCCTTGCGAAAGTATTCGGCCCCCTTGAACTTTTCAACCTTTTGCCACATTTCAGGCTTCAAACATAAAGATATAACATTTTTATTTTTTGTGAAGAATCACCAACAAGTGGGACACAATTGTGAAGTGGAACGAAATCTATTGGATTTTTGAAACTTTTTTAACTAATAAAAAAATGAAAAGTGGGGCGTGCAAAATTATTCGGCCCCCTTGCGTTAATACTTTGTAGAGCCACCTTTTGCTGCGATTACAGCTGCAAGTCGCTTGGGGTATGTCTCTATCAGTTTTGCACATTGAGAGACTGAATTTCTTGCCCATTCTTCCTTGCAAAACAGCTCGAGCTCAGTGAGGTTGGATGGAGAGCGTTTGTGAACATCAGTTTTCAGCTCTTTCCACAGATTCTCGATTGGATTCAGGTCTGGACTTTGACTTGGCCATTCTAACACCTGGATACGTATATTTGTGAAGCATTCCTTTGTAGATTTTGCTGTATGTTTGGGATCATTGTCTTGTTGGAAGATAAATCTCCGTTCCAGTTGCAGGTCTTTTGCAGACTCCAACAGGTTTTCATCCAGAATGGTCCAGTATTTGGCTGCATCCATCCTCCCCTCAATTTTAACCATCTTCCCTGTCCCTGCTGAAGAAAAGCAGGCCCAAACCATGATGCTGCCACCACCATGTTTGACAGTGGGGGATGGTGTGTTGAGGGTGATGAGCTGTGTTGCTTTTACGCCAAACATATCGTTTTGCATTGTGGGCAAAAAGTTTGATTTTGGTTTCATCTGACAAGAGCACCTTCTTCCACATGTTTGGTGTGTCTCCCAGGTGGCTTGTGGCAAACTTTAGATGAGACTTTTTATGGATATCTTTGAGAAATGGCTTTCTTCTTGCCACTCTTCCATAAAGGCCAGATTTGTGCAGTGTACGACTGATTGTTGTCCTATGGACAGACTCTCCCACCTCAGCTGTAGTTCTCTGCAGTTCATCCAGAGTGATCATGGGCCTCTTGGCTGCATCTCTGATCAGTCTTCTCCTTGTCTGAGCTGAAGGTTTAGAGGGACGGCCAGGTCTTGGTAGATTTGCAGTGGTCTGATACTCCTTCCATTTCAAAATGATCGCTTGCACGGTGCTCCTTGGGATGTTTAAAGCTTGGGAAATCTTTTTGTATCCAAATCCGGCTTTAAACTTCTCCACAACAGTATTACGGACCTGCCTAGTGTGTTCCTTGGCCTTCATGATGCTCTCTGTGCTTTCAACAGAACCCTGAGACTATCACAGAGCAGGTGCATTTATACAGAGACTTGATTACACACAGGTGGATTCTATTTATCACCATCAGTCATTTAGGACAACATTGGATCATTCAGAGATCCTCGCTGAACGTCTGGAGTGAGTTTGCTGCACTGAAAGTAAAGGGGCCGAATAATTTTTCACGCACCACTTTTCAGTTTTTTATTTGCTAAAAGAGTTTAAAATATCCAATAGATTTCGTTCCACTTCACAATTATGTCCCACTTGTTGGTGATTCTTCGCAAAAAATTTAAATTTTATATCTTTATGTTTCAAGCCTGAAATGTGGCAAAAGGTTGAAAAGTTCAAGGGGGCCGAATAATTTCGCAAGGCACTGTATCCATCTGTCCCAGTCGCCTGCTGAAGGTGTGTGTCAGTCTCAGCGGACTACATTCATATCTTTTGGTGGTGTCCCCAAATTCAGGTATTCTGGACCACTGTGACTTCTTTTATTCATAAGAATTTTATGAATAATGATATAGTGGCTTGAGCATACCATTTGTTTTTGTTCTGGTATTAGAATTGTTTTTTTATATTGTTCATTGTGTTATTACGAGCCTGGGTATGCCCAATAGCCTCTGTATTGTATTATAATACTTTTTTTGTTTTTAAATACGAGTATTAACCAAGTAATTTATCTTTACAGTGTATCTTCATAACCTGGGAATCATTCATCGAGATGTAAAGGTAAGAATGCAATGCACAAATGTTACATAGAATAAATGCAGTTAAAATTAAAGTGGACTGCCACATAATATCGTATTAACTAAGTTTTCTATTTTTTTACATATTTGCTGCAGTAATACCTGCACTGAAGGTGACAAATAATTGGGAGGGGTATATAAAAAAAAATTCTGGATGAATATCACAAGCATTCAACCAGCCGTCACACATTATACCTGAAGTAGGATTATCTTCTATGATTGTAACTTCTAGATTGAACTGACTATGTGGCATTTTCATTAAAAACCTTAATCAGGAAAAATATCACATGATGGCCACTAGATAGAGCTGACCATCATATGAAATAAACAAATTAGACAAATTACAGTGATTGTGACAGCTGAGCGAATGCTTGTTACTTTCGTACATTGAAGTTTTGAATGGTAGAAAAATTATAGAACTTAACCACTTCCAGGCCGCCGCACGCCCATATACGTTCTAACTTTGAAGAGGGATATCTTTGTTATGGCAGCAGCTAGCTACCATAACCCTTGTATCCTCTTCTTCGACCGATGGTCCAGTTTCCGATAATAGTGGTCTCTGCAGCGGATTTGCCGCAAAATCACTTTTATCAGCGGCGGGAGAGGGGCCCCCCTCCCGCCACGCTCCAGTGCGCTACACTGCTTACTGGAGCCATCGGCAGTGGCGGAGGGGATTGGATCCTCTTCTGTGTGTGGTATGGAGACGAGTGAGGGGAAGATGGCCCCCACTCGTCTCCATACCATTGCAGGGCAGAAGCGATGTCAAAACATCACTTTGGCCCATAGCTCTTAAAGGGCCTTTTTTTTTTTAAATTAGTTCAAATGACAAAATTTGTATTTATTTTTTTCATTGCATTTTAGTGTAAATATGAGATCTGAGGTTTTTTTGACCACAGATCTCATATTTAAGAGGTCCTGTCATGCTTTTTTTCTATTACAAGGGATGTTTTACATACGAATAGAAGTGATACAATTTTCTTTTGTAAAAGAACAGTGTAGAAATAAAAAATAAAATGTAAAATAAATAAGAAAAAAAAACAATTTTGAAACGCACCCTGTCCCGCCGAGCTTGTGTGCTGAAGCGAACGCATATGTGAGTAGAGCCTGCATATGAAAATGGTGTTCAAACCACACATATGAGGTATCGACACGGTCGGTAGAGCGAGAGCAATAATTATCGCCCTAGACCTCCTCTGTGACTCAAAACATGCAACCAGTAGATCTTTTTAAACATCGCCTATACAGATTTTAAAGGGTAAAATTTTGTTGCCATTCTATGAGCGGCGCAATTTTGAAGCGTGACATGTTGGGTATCAATTTACTCGGCGTGAAAATATAAATTTGTTGCACTAAAAGCAAAAAAAATATTAACGAAACAGCAGCTAACACAATATTGCTGGACACAATACAAGATATATAAAAGGTACAGTGTAGCGCTAAAAAAATTCAATCAATATACAACGGAAAGAAAGTTCATATAAATGATTTGTGTGTTTTAAACTCCAAAAGAAGAAAAAATCCTTCTCTGTCAGTCCAGAGAAGAAGAGAGGAGAGGGACCATCACCAGCACCCGACAACACTGATTCTTACCATCAGTGCAATTTAACCATGCACATAAAGCACAATCCTTGACAATCAGATCCCCCCGTCTCTTCCTTATCCTGACTCAGCAATCCAATCCAGAATATATCATCAGTTGGTACATATATAGATTTTAACTCCACCACACTCCAACAGATATATCCTCAATAATAATTCAATGGCCACATGCGGGAATGAAAAAAACAATCTCATTGTGCACATACTATAAATAATCCGAACAATCTTTATTCACAAGTTCTAATGAAAATACACTCACATTTTGTGTGAAGTTTTACCAGCATAAAGATAGGAATGTCACCAGCACTTTCTAGCACAAAAAAATGGAAGCCACTCCCGCACTCCTCCGCATGTCACTAGTCCCTCATATACCCAACGTTTCGTCACGAATGTGCATCTTCAGGGGCGTGGCTATGTCATTTTTATGTATTTGTGCATAAAAATTTGCACAATGAGATAGTTTTTTTAAGATTTAAGATCACAATATTATTTCAAAGAATTTTCTAATAATATCATCATTGTGCTATTTCAGATGGAAAATGTATTGCTTGATGAAAGAGGTAAGTGAAACTCCATTACAACCTCTGGTGTTGCTTAGGCTTCAGAATTCTTTATACCACATCCTTGCTGCAATGAGCACTGCAAAATAGACACATTGTAGATTACATATTTTTATCATTCTTTAATATGTTGCTAATCTGCTGGTATAAATGAAGTATGCAGCAACAAAAAACATTAGATGGGGGCTTTCCAAATGATTCAGCCAATATTACTCCAGATGACCCCCTTCGGTGGGGAGATCAGGTCAGTACACAGAAGCCTGTTGAAACTTTATCATAAGCAGTTATCACAAAAAAATGAAAGAAGTCAGCCCTCGCGCCGCTAAGTGATAAATGTGACTAGAGTGAAGCAATGTCAAAAGCTAATAATAATAAAGGAAAAAAATATTAAATAAGTAAAAAGATCAAATGAAGACCTCTGAGTGATATAAAGTGCAAGTGCTAACTCGTGCAAAAAAATGCAGCAGGACAAAATAGTGAGCACAAACTATCAAATGGATAATAAAAAAAGGGGGGGGGGGGGTCCTGCGCAAATCGTGCCACTCATATAATAAGATGAAAAAACTCAAAGTAATAATAAGTGCAAAAATTACATTAAGTAAAAGAAAAAATAGTCCATATGAAAGCACAGATAAAAATAAGAAAAATTGAATGGAGGAAGGACCAATGATAAAATGTCCACTAATCCAGGCTCCCAGAACTCTCACCTTCAGACGAAGTAAACAAGCTGATCAAACAAGCCCCAGGACTCTCTCATTTCATTCATTAATTTTAGCCATCAGGGAAATCCAGAGGAGGGGTGTAGTAATAAAATTCCGCCACTAGAGGGCCAATCCCAGCATATACGTTTTATTATGTGGATCCTCACATCTATTCCGAAATGTATGGCTCAAAATAAGAGGGAAGGGGGAAGGAGAGAGAGAAAGGAGACTCCAATGGTGTAGTAGTTCAAAACAGGGCAGATAAATTTATTAAAAAGCGTAAAAGACTCTCACATTTCAACAGTATAAAAAAGCACAGTCAGGAAGATGGTGTAATGGCGACTTCCGCCAGTCTTACTCTACTTCCGGTACGTCCTACGGCCACTCCCTACGCGTTACGTCATACCACGTGACTTCTTCATGGGGATTGATCCCAATGAAGAAGTCACGTGGTATGACGTAACGCGTAGGGAGTGGCCATAGGACGTACCGGAAGTAGAGTAAGACTGGCGGAAGTCGCCATTACACCATCTTCCTGACTGTGCTTTTTTATACTGTTGAAATGTGAGAGTCTTTTACGCTTTTTAATAAATTTATCTGCCCTGTTTTGAACTACTACACCATTGGAGTCTCCTTTCTCTCTCTCCTTCCCCCTTCCCTCTTATTTTGAGCCATACATTTCGGAATAGATGTGAGGATCCACATAATAAAACGTATATGCTAGGATTGGCCCTCTTTTTTTTAATCTTTAAACTTTTTTATTTTATTTGCTTTATATTCAGATTTACAAATATTGCCACAAAGTAATCACATACAATAATTCCCCTTACAGACAAATTTCCCATATCCCCCCCTCCCATCCTCCCTCCCCCTATCAACCCCCTCCCATTCCCTCCGCCAATAATATTCCATTCACAAGTTATACAAAAGAAAATTTTAAATAACATCAAACTTAAACAAATTACTCATTCCCTTCTCCCATCCCCCTCCCCACCTTACATTCATTCCCTCCTTCATCCATCACTCTTGCAACTTACTCACCCTTTCACATTACTCACCCCACTTTCCCCATATTTTAACAAACTTCCCATAATTACCTCTTTTCCTATATATGTATTCCTCCTTTTTTATGTTATCTTTCACCCTTTCCATCCATTCCTTTACTGTAGGCGCTTCCCTCCTCTGCCATTTGAACGCAATTAATTTCCTCCCCTGAAAAAGGCATCTAATGACCGCTGTGTGGATATCCCTTCGTACCTCCTCTTCTTCTATCAATCCCATTATACAGATTTTAGCTTCTACTTCCAATGATAACCCAAACACCTTATTAATTTTCCCTATTATTCCTACCCAATATCTATATAATCTTGGGCATCGCCAAATCATATGTATTAAATCTCCTCTTCGGTCCCCACACCTTTGGCATTCTGCATCCTGTCTACTTCCAAATCTAAACAATTTAAGAGGAGTGTAATATACCCTATGGATTAAATACATTTGAGATATACTATTTGATGGAGATAAGGAAACTTTCGCCCCCAGTGCCAGAACCTTTTCCCACTGTTCTACCGATATTGGGCCCACCTCTCTTTCCCATTTTGCCTTTTTTTTCTCCTCTATTACCCCTTCTTGTTCTGTTCCCTTTAGATACCTATAGATCTCAGAAATACCTCCTTTCGATATATTATAGCTTATGATTCTCCTGAGTGCAGGCATCTTACTCCATTCCAACTTCCTGTTTCTAAATTGTGCCTCTAACGCATGTTTAATTTGTATATAATTAAGGAGGTAATAAGCCGGTAACCCATATTCATCCCTTAGTTCCTGAAATGTTTTCAGTCTCCCGTCCTTATATAGTTGTACTAAGAAGTGTATCCCCCTCCGGTCCCATTCTACTAATCTCCCCATTTTCTTAATTTCCTCTAAGTTTTTATTTTCCCATATTGGTGAGAATTCTGTATATCATCTGTACCCCAATATTACTTTTACCTCCTCCCAACACTTTACCATCAGTTGGACTGTGGGGCAGCTGGTCCTAAATGAGTCGGCTTCCGCGGCTTCCGCGACCGTATTATGTGGAGTATCCCTCCCCAGGGGTCCACCCCCCCTTCCTGTCACTGCCACCAGGTTACCTCCCCTCATATACTGTAATTGGGCAGCCAGAAAGTAGTATCTCATATTAGGTAGTGCCATCCCACCCATTTCCCTTGGTCTCTGTAGTACTTGTAAGCTAATTCTTGCCACACTGTTCTTCCATATCACCTCTCTAAACAAACTTTCCATTTTTTTAAACCAATATTTTGGAATCCAAACCGGTGAGTTTTGTATAACATATAATATTTGAGGCATCCACACCATCTTAATTAAGTTGCACCTACCGGCTACTGACAAGGGGAGGTTCTTCCATATTCTAATTTTACGTTTTAATTTTGACATAAGTGGAACTAAATTCCCTGCTATATACTGCCTTGGGCCGTCATTTTCACTCCCAAGTACTTCATTTGTTTAACTGTTTCTATTTGGGATACCTGTACTGGCAGTGGGGTATCGAGGGGGTCCACTGGTAGGAGGGCAGATTTTTCCCAGTTAATTTCAAGTCCAGAGAAATACCCGAATTCTTTTATCAGGGTCATTGCCGCCACCAGTGAGGGCCCCGTGTCCCCTAATAACAGCAATACATCGTCTGCATACAAGGCAACCTTTTCCTCTTCGTTCCCTCTTTTAAACCCCCGGATATCCTTCGCCTCTCTCAAGGCTATAGCCAGAGGCTCCATCGAGAGGGCGAAAAGCAGGGGCGACAAAGGGCACCCCTGTCTTGTCCCCCTCTCCAAATGGAACCCCTCTGAACATTCCCCATTTATTCTCACTTTCGCCCTAGGGCCTGTATACAGTACTCTTATCCATTGCATAAATCTCGGACCAAATTGAAATTCCGCCAACACCCTCCTCAAATAATGCCACTCCACACTATCGAAGGCTTTTTTTGCATCTAAGGACATAACTGCTCTATTCCCTTTGTTTTCTGAAGGAATCTGAATGTTTAAATAGGTGCGTCTCACATTCATATTTGTGGACCGCCCTGGGATAAACCCAGTTTGGTCCTGATGTATTAGTTTTGGTATTATGTTTTTTACCCTTGTTGCAAGTACTTTTGCCAAAATTTTAACATCTGAACACAATAACGATATAGGTCTATATGATGCGGTCTCCAATTGGTTTTTCCCTTCTTTTGCTAGGACCACCACTGTGGCCTCCATCATTGATTGCGGCAGCTGTCCTGCTTCAAAAGCACCATTGAACACCTGTAGGAGAGCCGGTAAAAGTATCTCCCCAAATTTTTTATAAATCTCTATCGGCAGTCCATCCGGACCTGGTGCTTTCTGATTTGTCATTTCTGCTGTTACTTTTTGCAGCTCCTCCAGGGTCAATGGTGCTTCCAAGCCCTCCCTATCTTCCTCCGACAGCCTGGGTAATGTTATTTTCCCAAAAAATTCCTGCATCTCCCCCTCTACTTCAGAGTTTGAAACTTTATATAGTTCCTCATAATATTTTCTAAACTCTTCCACTATTTCAGGTGTTGACTTCCTCATACCTCCCTCCCTGTCCAATATCGCCGGTATTATTGGGGACGAACTATTTGATTTAGCAATCATTGACAATACCCTCCCCACTTGTTCCCCTTCGCCAAAGAAGGACTGCCTCTGAAACTGCCTTTTCTTCTCTTCTTTCTCCCATATAAGTCTTTTATATTCTACCTGATTTTTCTCCCATTCCTTGGAAATTTCTTCTGAGGGGGCCCTTATATACCTCTCTTCTGACCTCCTTACCCTTTCTTTTGCTTCTATTTCCTTTGCTACCCCATTCTTCTTAATCTGTGATATCTTTTTTATTAGTTCCCCCCTTAAGAAGGCTTTCAAGGTATCCCACATTATTCCCAGGGACATAGATCCCACATTTATGCTCAAAAATTCTTTTAGATTTTCTTTTACCCCCTCCATATTATCCATTAGTTCTAACCAAAATGGATTTATCTTCCATTCCCTTCTGCTACATCCTCTCCCTATTGTCATTAAAAACATTACCGGTGAATGGTCCGAAATTCCCCTTGGCTCGTACTCCACTTTCTCCACCATCCCCAGCGCCTCTTCATTACACAGCACCATATCGATCCTGGACAAGGTGGAGTACGTCTTAGAGTGACAAGAATACTGTTTTTTTAAGGGGTTCCACCTTCTCCATATATCCACAAAACCTGTTTCTTCACAGAATTGAAATAACAACCCATTAGGTCCCTCCCTACTACCGACCTTCTGTGGGAACCTATCTATTTTTTGATCCATTATCATATTAAAGTCCCCTGCTATTATGACTGGGATTCCAGGCTTATCCTTTATAAACTTCAGCAGTTCATATAATATTTCTGCATTAAATGGTGGTGGGATATACACAGTTGCAATCACACATACTCTATCTTCTATACCACAAAAAAGGAACACATATCTCCCTTTAACATCTATGATGCTCTGCCTGCAGGTTAGACCCGACCCAGGATCTATTAAGACACTCACTCCCCTTGAGTAGGAGGTGTATGTAGAGTGATATTGTATCCTATATTTTCTGTGTCTTAGCACACTGATTGTATCTCGGTCCAGGTGGGTCTCCTGCAAACAGAGCATCCCATAATTACCCATATTTCCCATGGAAAATAACGCACGTCTCTTCAGCTGTTCCTTCACCCCCCGTACATTCCAAGAACAGATTTTAACCTTTTTAGTGAAGTTCCCTACCTTACTGCTTACTCCCATATTTAAAGCCTAAAAACACAATATCATACTTTTATTCTCCATTCTACGTGCTTTCTCTGTGTTTTCACACGTGATCTCCCCCTTACCTTTCTTTTTTTTTCCTTTTTTTTTTCCCCTGTGCTCCAAAATTTTAGTCCCACACATATTTTGTATCTCATATTTACCATATTTCTTATGCACATTTTACACACATTTTATATAAATTGAACAATATTATTTCCTTGTGCCTCCCTTAATTTCATTTTCTTGTGCCCTTTTTCACTGACCACCGTATTTAATGCAATTTCACACATCAACTTTATACTTAAATATTTTTTGTGCAATTAAAAATCCTTTACCATGCCTACCTATATCCTTTCCTATCCTTTCAACCTCCTTTCTCTCGCTATCATTCATCCATTCATACTCCCCATCCCTTTTTTCTTTCCCCTCCCCAACCCTCCCATGCCCCACTTGGGGCCCTTCTAAGGGGCTTTCAACATGACCGTTTTTACCTCCCAGGGTGATATATCCTCCCCACCTACTCGCCCTACCCACCCACTCCCATTACTCTTATTTCTATAACATAAAATAGTCCACATTACTGCCGAAAAAAAAAAAAAAAGGGGAAGGGGGGAAGAAGAGAGGGAGGGAGACAAACAGAGCAATATGGGGGCATTCCCTCTTAGTCCGGAAAAAAGAAAAAAAAAAGGAAAAAAAAGAAAAAAAAATGTCCATTTTCTTTCTGTTTTCATATTACAGCTTTCCCCTCTGTTGCAGCAGACATTTATTTTCCTCCAACCACGACTTAACTTCTTCTGGACTATTAAAAAATATGTTTTCCCCAAATGCTGATACCCTCAACTTTGCCGGATAAAGCAATGCATAATTCACTTTAAGACTCTGCAATTTCTTTTTGCACTCTATAAACTTGGCTCTCTGTCCTTGCAGCTCTGAGGAAAAATCCGGATACAATGAAATCTTTATCCCATTATATTCAAGATTATGCAGTTCTCTTGCTCTTTGAAGGATAACAACTTTATCTCTATAGGACAGCAATTGGATGATTATGGGTCTAGGATGACTTCTTCCTTCCACCATCCTAAACGGAATTCTATACGCCCTTTCGATTGCAAAAAATCTTGATAGCTTCTCACTCCCTACTTTATCCTTTATCCATATTTCCATAAATTCAGCAAGATCATTGCCTTCACTTTTCTCCGGAAAACCTAAGACTCTGATATTTTTCCTGCGTATAATATTTTCCATATTGTCCATTTTAGCCATACACAAATTTAACTGGCCCTTCATCATTTGCATCTCCTGTTTCAGCGGGAGTACATCATCCTCCACCTGGCTGACTCTCTCCTCCATATCTGATATACGGGCCGCAGTTTTCTGTACTTCATTTTTAAGATTTAACCCATCTTCTCTTATCTGCTTTAATTGATCTGATACATCATCCAATGATAATTTACATGTATTCACCGCAGAAAGAATTTCTTTTAGTGATGGTTCTTTACCTTTTGCCCAAATTTCTCCTTCTGTACTTATCTCAGTGTCCCGTCCAGTCCCCCTCTCTAAGGAGAGATTACTCACGGACGCTTGTGCTTCCGATATTCCACCCATTACACCCGTAGTGTCCGACCGGACTGCCACACATATTGCTTTATTTAAACTTGTCGGCTCTATTTCGGTCGTCAAGCCCTGGCTTTTCCTTCCGACCGTTTGCACGGCTGCAGTACTCTGCGGCCGCCCCTCTCCGACTTGCACGTTCTTTTTGGGTGTTTGGTTTGGAGTCTGATTAGGCGTATGGGCATATCGCTCCAGTTTAGAAGCGGCGGCAGCAGCAGCAACGCCTGTCAGCCCGGTCGAGTGACCAGCCTTATCTTTGGAACAACGTAATGTTTGTGATCCATTATGTGTGGTCGCCTCCTCCACCCCCCTTTTCCTGGTCATACCTTCAGGTCTTACGTCTCTTCCACCGGGGGGGGGGTATCGCTCAATCCCTCCCTTCGCTTTGATTCCCTCTCTCACAGGGTTTCTTACGTGGGGATCGATGTTCCTCTATGGGAGAGCTTCCTGTGGAGACCTCCACATACCTCCACTGTTGCGCCATTCGGTCAACCGAATGTACCGTTACTCTCGCTTTGGTGGTGTCACAGCTTCGCAGCGTCCCCTCGTTTCGGCACCTCAACGCTCGGCTTCTCCTTCCCTCCTCCTCCTCCACACTACCTCGGCAGCATTAGTCTCTGGAGCGAGCGGTAGGTCTGAGCCCGCCGCGACCTCTCACCCTGACATCCGGTCACGCCCCGCTGGTCTACCTTGAGACTGGGGATTGGCCCTCTAGTGGCGGAATTTTATTACTACACCCCTCCTCTGGATTTCCCTGATGGCTAAAATTAATGAATGAAATGAGAGAGTCCTGGGGCTTGTTTGATCAGCTTGTTTACTTCGTCTGAAGGTGAGAGTTCTGGGAGCCTGGATTAGTGGAATTTTATCATTGGTCCTTCCTCCATTCAATTTTTCTTATTTTTATCTGTGCTTTCATATGGACTATTTTTTCTTTTACTTAATGTAATTTTTGCACTTATTATTACTTTGAGTTTTTTCATCTTATTATATGAGTGGCACGATTTGCGCAGGACCCCCCCCCCTCCCTTTTTTAATAAGCAGTTATCAACCACATCAAAATAAATCCCGGAGCGCCCCATTCAAATCACAGAAAACTCTGTGTTTTAGGAAGGTTAACTAATGTCAGGGAATGTTAGAACAATTAGTTTAGACTGCTATATTGATCGTTTAATCAATCAGTGCCTCCAATACAAAAATAATTTATAAAAAAATTAAGTTGAATAATTTATTCCCAAGCTACTTTGCCCAATGCAGAAATTCTAAAAAAGTATGGACTGCAAAACTAGAAAAATTAATTCAAGTTTATTTACAATAGGTCTCTTTACAGACACCAATAACAGTCAGATTAAGAGTCTTACATAGGCACTAAAATTTGATTCATAATGAATTACCTAAAGAGGAAGTAAACCTCCCTGTATTGTTTGTACCTATAGGTAAGCCTATAATAAGGCTTACCTATAGGTGCTGCAAATATCCCCTAAACATGCACCGTTTAGGAGATATTTACTGTATATGCCGCCGATGATGTAATCGGCAAATGCCTTCTGAAGGAACGGCGACCCGTGCCATTTCTTCAGAGCCCTGTGCCATGACCGGCAGCTCCCATGTGCACGTGCGGGAGAGACGGGACTCTGTGTGTGTAACATGAGAGCTGAGTGGAGGAGATATGACGGCTCGGTTATTTCCTGGTTTTAGGCTGCTGGAGAGGGAGATGGTGAGGCTGCAAATGAATGCATTTTAATATTGAATGCATTTTAAAGGAAGGCATTTTAATATTGAAAGCAGTTTAAATAGGAGGGCTTCGTTCTAAGGTAAATATTTCATAATGTGCTAGTATGCAAGGCAGGATTTATTATAAGGTGCGGTTTACTACCGATTTAATCGTTTGGGGGTCACAGTATTTTCAAATGGAGACTTTAAGCTACAGAGCTGGCATAGTGATCCATAATTCAATATTAACCGCTTGCCAACTAGCCGCCGCAGTTATACTATGGCAGGTTGGCACGGCTGTGCGACAGAGCCAATGCGCATAGCCGGCAGACGTGATGTCCACCAGCGACCTGCGATCATTCCAGAGAGAGACAGAATTGGTATCTGTCAATGTAAACAGACAGATCCCCATTCTGTCAGGGAAGTAGAGAGAGATCTGCTGTTCCTAGTGATCAGGAACAGCTATTTCTCGCTATTCCCTGTCAGTACACTGCCTCCACAGTTAGAAACACCTCCCTAGGGAACATTTAACCCCTTGATAGCCCCCCAGTGTTAACCCCCTTCCCTGTCAGTGATAATTATACAGTAATCAGTGGATTGTTTAAGCTCTGATCACTGTATAAATGTCAGTGGTCCCAAAAAAGCGTCAAAAGTGTCCGATCTGCCTGCCGCAATGTTGCAGTCTCCCTAAAAAAATGCTAATCACCACCATTACTAGTAAAAAAAAAAAAAAGTCATAAATATATCCCCAATTTTGTAGACGCTATAATATTTTCGCAAACCAAATTAATATACACTTATTGCAATTTTTTTTTACCCAAAATATCTAAAAGAATACATATTGGCCTAAACTAATGAAGAAATTCGTTTTTTTGGATATTTATAGCAAAAAAAATTGTAGGTCTTTATTTGTGTATAGCTCAAAAAATAAAAACCGCAGAGGTGATCAAATACCACCAAAAGAAAGCTCTATTTGTGGGAAAAAAGGACATAAATTTTGTTTGGGTGCAATGTCGCACGACCGTGCAATTGTCAGTTAAAATGACGCAGTCTCTTGGATTTTTTCCTATGAGAGCTACAATCAAGAGCTGGACTGGGCGACGGGCTGGACACTAAGATCCAGTGGTCTCCCCAGTCTGGCCAGCGAGCGCGTGCAGACCACAGCTATGCACTAGGTCGGCCGCGACATAGCCCCACTGGACGGGGTTGGCCCTGCAAGTTAAACATCTCGCATACGACCAGGTCTCGGCCTGTATTGCAGCATTCCCCATGGCCAACAGCCCCCACCTTGGCGGCGAGGAGGATCTGAACTGTGTGTTACCTGCACACTCTCTGGAGCAGTAAGTAAAGGGCCCCCTCCTCTCCTTTCCTGGAGTGGTATGGGGTGTGCTGGTACTCCCTAGGGTGGTCAGTCCCTGTTAGGTAACTTGGTGGTGAGCCTGACTTGGTGGAAGTAGACTTCCCTTACGACTCTGGTTCAGGGCCCACTGGAATGGAGACAGTGGTCCCGTGAGCGCAGCAGGGTAGGAGTGTCTGAGCCGGATGCAGCGGCTGGTGCAGACTGTAGAGATGGTCCTCTGGATGGCTGGGACTGCAGAAGCTGGCAGAGCAGATGGAGGGTCAGCAACCAGGAATAGGAAGGCACAGGAACAGTGGCAGCAGATCCTGGAAGGAACACACTTGGAACAAGCAGAGGGATGGTCAGACAGGCCGGGTCAGAGCATGTTAGACAATCAGGCATATACGGCAGGCAAAGGCAAGGTCACAGGCTAGCAAAGGTTCAGCAACAGAGATAGGCAAGTCCATAAACAGGGTCAGGTAGGCCGGGATCAGGGTTGGAGAGATCAGCAAGGTCAGACGGAAGCCGGGTCAGTAATCGCAATCAGACAGGCAGGTATCAGAAGTCTCAGGTACAAGCTGCAGACAAACAGCGCCGCACAAGTTCAGCTGTCATCTTTAAATAGGGCTACTGGCGCCAAAACCATGCTAGCTGGCCAAAAATTTAGGTCACGGCTTTTTCAGCCTACTAAGCCGCAGCTTGCTAGTCCACACGGCCACGCCGGATGCCTTCTACCAGAGGGACGGCGCTGTGGGGGCTCTGAGGGTGACCCTATTTTGGGGGGGTTGAGTGGGCCCTCCATAGGTGCCCCTCCTGTGTTCTTTGCATTATCGCAGGTGGTGCTTGGGCATATAGGCTAGTAAATGCCCCCCCGCCTCATCAGTCTGGACAGATCCTATGTCTGGCTCTGCGGTCGTGGATGTGGCCCACCTCTTGCAGGGTTGATGGCCACACAACCTGTCCTGTCGGTTAGTGAGGTTGTTCATTCACAACTGCAGTGGTGTACAAGAAGGTGCTGGTTGGCTCCCTTATTACATCTGTGCGGGAAACTTTAAAGATGGAGGATGCAGCTGTGGCGGAGGTGCCGGTCCCCTTGGCACCCATAAACTGTCCCCCTCCTATTTTGGGATATTTGCTCGTAAAGCCTGGCAGTGTCCAAAGCATCCCTTTGTGGTTCCAAAGACGTTTCGCTGTAAGGTACCCATTTGTGGAGTCCTTCATTAAGGAGTTGACTGTTCCACCAGTAGTGAATCCCCCTGTCTCTAGGGAGCACAAGGTGACTATGATTCTGGGAGGAGTCTCCGGCTTTTAAGGATTCAGCTGACATACCTGGAGGGGGAGCAGATTCCCTCTATTTCTGTGTTGAGTTTCTGTGTTGAGCTCCTGTTACCTGGTTGGCTCTTGTATTAGCTTTGGGATTTTTCTTTGTCCCACCCCTCATGTTTGGCACTGCTTTGAGACATACTTATGGTTCTGAATAAGGAAGCGCTGTGTCTGTCAACGAACGAATGAGAAAAAAGGACAGACACAGCACCCACCCCTCTATGGAGTTCTGAAATGCTTCTGATACTGCTGGGGACAAAACTGAAGGCCTATAGCAGAGAGGGGGGTGTATATCACCTAGGACTGTCCATGGGCATAGACAAGTCTTTTTTTTGCCTAGTGTCCTACTCCTGTAAGGGGAGATATAACCTATGGTTCGGAATAAGGAAGAGCTATGTCTGTCAATGAACTCAGAGAAACAGATTTTACGGTAAGTCAAAAATCCTATTTTCTCTCATAACATTGGAATATAGAGGGCCACTATTTCATGTATAGAAACATTTCCATATTGACTTTTGTCTGAAGTTTTCACAGAATGTCTTGAGCTTTGATAACAGGGCACCTGTGTGCACAGAAACCTGTTGAATAGGACTATACCTCTTCTCTTAAATTTGTTGATCTTTCTTATTGTCAGAACAATTAAAGACCAGCTGGAATATAGGATTTGTATACTACTAGGCTACTTTGTTTCGGAAATCATTTTTTTCCTTTACTGAAAGCCCCTGGTCTTAATTTATCTATATACAATTTGCTTGCAGAGCAATCTGATTGAAGATGTAAACCCAGTTTTCCTGTCTTGTAACTTTTGGGACTTTAAGACATGACCTTTAAGATTTCAGTCTAAATGACTTCCAGACAAGTTCATAGTTAACCACTTCCCACCTGGCCAATGTACATATATGGCCGGGTGGGAGCTCTCTACTTCTGAGAGGACGTTCAGGAACGTCCTTCAGAAAGAGGGGGATCGCGCGTGTGTCCGCGCAGCGGCGCGATCCCGGTGCGCTTGTGTCACCCGGACACGCCGCATCTGGGATCAGCAGGAGGGCTCTGTGATTGGCCCTCCTGATCACATGACAGCCGTGTCCAATCACAGCCGTCATATGATGTAAACAGCCGGTTGCTAGGCAATTGGTTCCTCCTCTCCTCACACAGAAGTCATCGCTGAGAAGAGGAGAGCAGATCGCTGCAGCCGGCTGATGATCAGTGAGTATGAGCTGTTTTTTACAGCTTTTTACTCACTGATCACCAGCCTAGTGTAAACACACAACACACCACACAGTATAAACACAATGTCCCCACATATGTCCCCAAAACACACATGTCCCCCAAAACACACATGTCCCTAATAATAAAAACATGTCCCCCACATATGTCCCACTAAAATCACATGTCTCAGTGATTATCTGTACACATATGTTCGTGATCACCTGCACACATATGTACATGATCATTTGCGTACATGTCCGTGATCACACAAACCAATTATTATACATTTAACCAAATTTTTTTTACCAAAGACATGTAGCAGAATACATTTTGGCTTAAATTTATGACAAAATTCGATTTTTTTTTTTTTTTTTCAAATATAATCTTTATTTATTTAACTCCAGAAGGGGCGGTGCCCCATGATACATACAGGAAAACATACAGAGCCATGACTACAAATATCAGTATGACATCAAATATAACAGAGCAGTGTACAAGTCATGAAAGAACAATCAAATAAACGATCGGCCACTGCTCAGATCAAAAGTAGCAGCAACCTACGTCATAGCTCAGGTAGACGATTTTGAAACGGGGGTCGACCCCTGCGCCCCCCACGCACAGTGTGAGGGGGGGCATCCAGGGCTGTCAAAAAGACGGAGCGAAGGGAAGAGGGATGACAAGAGGAAAGAGGGAGGGGGAGAAGAAGAATCAAGAAAGAAAGAGAAGAAAAGGAAAAAAGATAAGGAAAAAAGAAAACAAAAAACAAAAGAGGGGGAAAGAGGGGGGGGTGAGAAAGTAGAGAAGGCGGGGTAGGGAGAGGCAAGCGGATGTGCGTGGACACGGCGGTGGCCTGAGATACCAACCCTGCAGGGATGATGCGGTAGGGTCAGGTCGTCAACAGACGCTGACCTTCGTCCGAAAATATAAACATACACCATATATCCCAGGTCTTCTTAAAGACCTCCTGTTTATGTTGGGCCGTGAAGATTAAATCTTCTAGTTTGCGTACTTCCTCCACCTTCCGCAGCCAATGTGCCACAGTCGGGGGAGAACGCTGTTTCCAGTGAAGAGGAATACATGCTTTAGCTGCATTGAGGAGGTGGCAGATCAGCGATCTCCTGTATCTTTTAACGGGGATTGTAGAATGATGAAGCAGAAAAAAGGCCGCCTCTTCCGGGACAGCATGCTCCGTAAATTTCTGGGTGATGCGACGAACCTCGCCCCAGAACCCACGCAGCTGCGGGCAGGACCAGAAAACATGGAGCAGGGTACCTCTTTCCTCCTCACACCGCCAACACTGGTCCGACGAGGAAGGGAAACACCTGTTCAATCGTGAGGGGGTCAGATACCAGCGGTTAAGTACCTTAAAGTTTGTTTCCTGAATCTTAGTACAGGGAGAGGACCTAAGGGCTAGAGTAATAATGCGTTGAGATTGCGTTTCCGAGAACGTACAATTAAGGTCACCCTCCCATTTAGACAGACAGGGTAAGCGTGGGGGATTCCGCGGTGTGGATAACAACGCGTACGTCTGTGAGAGGACGTGTGTCAACGGGTCTATGCCGGAGCATAAAGCCTCAAATGGGGTTAAAGTTTGCGTGAAGTCCCGGGGAGTGGTAAGGCCTTCCAGAAGGGGAGTCGATACATACCTGACGGTTCAGAGAGTTCGGAAATCGAAGGCCAGCGTCCCTCAGTCATAAATTTAGCCGCATAATCGTGGCCAGCTTCTCTAAGGGGTGCGTACTCAACGCAGCGTAGACCGGGTTCGAACTTTGGGTGACCCAGGATTGGAAGTAAGAGGGACATATTTGACCGAAGGAACTTTTGAGCAGTGGCGTGGTAGCTATGCTTCAATGTCGTCCCTATCAATGGGTGTGTTTTCATATCTGTCGGGAGGTCTTTGTAGCACCACAGTGCTCCGCGTAAGGGTATACGGACCTGGGACTGTTCTATATGGATCCAGAGTTTAGAGGCACTATTTCGTCTCCAGTCAAGTATCCGCCCAAGGTGAGAAGCCAGGTAGTAGGAGCGTATGTCAGGAAGTGCGAGACCACCCCACTGTTTGGGAAGTATTAGTTGTGAGTGGCGTAGCCTAGGTTTTTTATGCGCATAGACAAATCTGGTGAAAAGAGATTGTACTTGCTTAAAAAAAAGTGGGGGTATATGTATGGGTAATGCTTGGATGAGGTAAATAAATTTGGGCAGGATGCTCATTTTAAGGAGGTTACACCTTCCGAACCAGGAATGGAGACCTCCATGCCATTTCTCTAGGAGCAGTCGGGTTTTGGTCAGTAGTGGCGGGAAGTTAAGTTCAAACGTCCGGGAAATGTCAGCTGGGATTTTTGTGCCTAGATATGTTAGGGCGGTGTCGGTCCATCTGAAGCTAAACCCGGCCTGCAAATCGGACAAGGTCCGGGAAGGGATCGCTATTCCCATGGCTTCCGATTTAGTGAAATTGATTTTCAGGTGAGAGAGAGCCCCATAACGCTTAAACTCGTTAAGAAGATTCGGCAAAGAGATTGTGGGATTCGTCAAGGAGAACATGAGGTCGTCTGCGTATGCAGAGATTTTACAGTGCGAGTTGCCAAACTGGAGCCCTGAGATATCTGGGTTAAGTCTAACGGTGCAAAGGAACGGTTCAAGGGACAGGGCGAAGAGTAAAGGGGACAGGGGGCAGCCCTGTCTCGTCCCATTCCCAATAGGGAAAGGACTCGAGAGGACTCCATTTGCCTTGACCCGAGGGGGACGAATAGATGCTGGTGATCCATTTCATCATCCGTTCGCCCAAGCCAATGTGGCGGAGAACAGAAAACATATAATTCCAATTGACCCTGTCAAATGCCTTTTCGGCATCAGTGTTAACTAAAAGACATGGGATTTTGCGGGAATGCGCGGCATGGAGTAGATTCAAGACCTTTATAGTATTATCTCTTGCTTCTCTATGGGGTATGAACCCCACCTGATCCAAATGTACAAGGGTCTGGAGATGGTGCGCTAGTCTGGAGGCAAGTATTTTGGAAAACAGTTTTAAATCTAAGTTCAACAGGGAAATCGGTCTATAGCTGCCACATTGGTTTGGGTCCTTCCCTTCTTTAGGAATCAGAGAAATATGGGCTCTCAAAGTGTCCCGCGGAAAGTCGGCTCCAGCTCCTAGTGCATTAAAGAAAGACACCAGACGTGGACCTAGTATCGGGAATAGAGCCTTATAATATTGGGCGGTGAAGCCGTCTGGGCCTGGGGCCTTATCAGCCTTCATAGCAGTCACTGCCATTTGTAGCTCTTCTAAAGTTATCGGTTTTTCCAATAGAACCCGTGATTCTGATGGGAGTGAGGGGAGCTGGGAGTCGGCAATATACTGGTCTATCTGCGATTGATTGTGGGAGGGGCTCGGCAGGTTATATAGGCCGGAGTAGAAATCGCCAAAAGTCGTGGCGATTTGTTGCGGGGTGGAGATCCGCTGACCCTGCGTGTTGATCACGTGGGGGATAAAGGACGCCGATTTGATAGCTTTGACCGATTTGGCCAGCGTCTTCCCGCATTTATCTCCCGTTTCGTATGATAAGCGACGGGAAAACTGAATCGCCGCTTTGGCCTTGTATTGAAGCGCTTCGGTTATTTGCGTGCGAAGAGTGAGAAGTTCCGCTTCCAAGGGCTGTGTAGGGGCATGTTTATGTTTGGACTCTACAGAGGCTAGCTTGGTAAGTAAGAGGGCAATGTGCGCATTTCTTTTCTTTTTAATGGCGGCTCCGTGTTTAATAAGAGTCCCTCGGATCACTGTCTTGTGGGCTTCCCAGAGTATCCCAGGGTCACAGCCCTGCGTATCATTGTCCCGAAAGTACAGGTTAAGTTCCCTAGTCACATCCGCGAGAACTTCAGGAGTTTGCAAGAGGCTTTCGTTTAACCGCCAAAAGAGGGATCGGGGCGAGGGGTGGTCGCTAAGGGTATAGGTTAAATAGATGGGGGCATGATCCGACCAAGTAATCCGACCCAAGGAGGTAGAGGAGACCAAGTGGAGTTGGTCGTGCGGGATTAGGAAGAGGTCAATCCTGGAATAAACCTTATGGGGGGCGGAATAGAAGGTGTAATCCCTCTCACCAGGGTGTTGAAGCCGCCATATGTCCATCAATTGGGTGTCATGTAAAATTTGTGTTATGCGCTTCCTGCAGGTAGATGAGATAGAGGAGTGACCGGAAGAGGTGTCAGATGCGGGGGACAATGGGACATTAAGGTCGCCACCTAGGATTAATTGGCCCAGCTTAACATCCATCAATTTGTCTAAGGTGCGGCTGATGAAACCATCTTGGTGGTCATTAGGGGAATAAAGCGAGGCTAAGGTAAATTGCACGTCCCCAATCAGTCCCACTAAAAATAGAAACCGCCCGGCAGGGTCAGCCGTAATCACCTGACACTGCCAAGGTAATCTGCTGGAGATCAGAATTGACACACCTTTAGATTTAGAGAGAGGGTTAGTGGAATGGTAGACCTTGGAGTAATGCCTATTCTGGAGCAGTGGGAGCTTGTCATTCCTAAAATGTGTCTCTTGGATGAAGGCTATGTCCACACGGGAGCTCTTAAGGTCGTGGAGAAGCATGCGTCTCTTCTCGGGGGTGTTCAAACCCTTAGCATTCAGAGAAGCTACCGTGATAGAGGCCACCGCCATGTCTCAGGAGGGGGGGTATAGAAAAGCAGTACAGGTACCCAAAGGGGGCAGACAAGAAGAGAGCTGTAGAGGAGAGAGAGAGGAGAAGAGAGGGAGGAGGGGGAAAGGGGACGGTGACAGGGGAGCGGAAGCTTCCTACTCCCCAGATACCACGGGGAAAAGGTAGGGGTCAGCTAAGGGGAAGACTTAGTCTTCGGAGTGCACGAACCCGGAACGCCGGGGGTACACAATGGCCTATGTGGGGCGCGGGTAGGCAGGGGACCAGCGACGAGGTCCCGGGCCTGCCACCCACCTTGGCAAATGGAAAAGAAAAACAGACATAACAAATACAAAACCGTAACAGAAAATATAACAGTAAAGAAGCAGGCATAACAACCTAGATAACAGGAGGTATGGTTAATACCACTACTAGGAAACCTGGGCCTAGACATATGTACAGAAACCCAGCCGTAGCACCGCTACAGCACATCGAACAGAAACCTGGCAGTCATCACAGTAAGCACATCATATAAACCCCCCCCCCCCCCCCCAAAAAAAAACAAAAAAAAAAAAAAACAAATAAAAACACCCCATAAGTAAGCCATGGGGTCCCGCTGCCGCGTTTAAAGAACAGTTCTATCATCATCCAGGAACAACCCCTGAGGGGGAGTGAACAGCAGAATGAAGTGGTAAAACAGCCTAAGCGGGCGAGAGGGGAACCCACCCGACAGTCTCCTGCTGCGTCGAACGTGGAGGCCACAGAGTACAAATACATCAGCCAGGAGCTGGGCTCTCAGCCCTGGTAACACAGAGCAGTTCGCCCAGAAGTAAAGAAGGGAATTAACAACCGAATCCCTACATACCATGCCTCCCATGGGGACACCCTGCACAAAACCCCAAAGTCTCCAAATGAGCAGCACGTCTCGACCTAACCCCAGCTGGACAAGTCAATGACCCCCACCAGGCAGGAACTCCATAGTAGAAGTGACAGAGTTCTCTCTTCGCTAGGCAACCGTGCACCGCTGGGGAACTGAGGGTAACCCCCCACGGGCAAGGAGGAGGAGAAAAAAAAAAAAAAAAGTACCTGTCCGTGCAGAAAAGCAGCAGCATCGGCGGGAGGATGGGCAGTCGTGCCAGCGGGCAAGCTCGTAAGCCACCCAGACATCACCGCTGGTCTCCAGCTGGCGGGGGGCCCCGAATAAAAGCAGGGGGCGTCCGGTGTGAACCCGTACTAGGGTTGAAGCTGGGGGGCCGAGGAGGGGACCTGGCAAGTAGCGAGCACCGCTGGCTGCAGTGTAGGAAATGTCGAGATCGCTCAGGTGCCACATCAAGGGGGGGGTGTTCTTCCAGTATGTCAGGAAGTCTCCGTCGCAGAGAGTAGCAGGCGATGATCTCGGGGCCTGGGCGGCTCGGAGTGGAGGAAAAGACCAGAACGGCAGCAGTTAAAAAAAAAAAAATATAAAAAAAAAAAAAAAAAAAAAGGGGGGGGGAGAGAGGGGGGCGTGCAAGGCGATGTCAAAAGGATGTCAGGCAAATCAGTTACTATCACCTATCCTTCCCGATCGTTTTCGCGGGAGAGGGTGCGCGGACGACGGCCCTCTCTCTGCCGTCTCTGCGGCCGCGGCATGGGCATTCCCGAGGCAGATGGGCGGCCCTGCGACCGCGGTAGGTAGGCCAGCCAATTGGGCACCGCAATCGGATCCGTATCCAGGAAGGTGAACAACTCTGGAAGAGCCTCCGGCGATTTCAGCAAAAAAGATCTCTGATTTCTGGTGAAGGTGGCAGAGAGAGGATAGCCCCAGCGATAGGTAGCATTACATCGCCTGGCCAGATCCAGTAGGGGCTTGAGAAGGGATCGGCGGTGTAGAGTCGGTCTAGAAACATCAGGGAGGATCTTCACACTGGCCCCGTCGAAGTCCACTTCACCCGCTTCCCACGACCTTCGGGCAACAATCTCCTTGTGGGTGTAGTGGTGCAGGCGACAGAGGACATCTCTTGGCCGAGCTGGATCAGACGGTCTTGGGCCCAGGGTTCTGTGTACTCTGTCGATCTCAAACTGTTCCGGCAGCTGCTCACCCGCCACTTGCCGAAAAATTGCGGTGACCGTGGCTAGGAGATCCGCGGGGCCGGTGGCCTCCGGGAGGCCGCGGAGCCGCAAATTATTCCGACGGCTCCGGTCCTCGATCTCCTCCATACGGAGCTGCAGTTCCACCGCTGCTAGGGAGTGAGCATCATGTTGGGACTCAAGCGCGGAGACTCTCCGCTCCAAGGAAGTCACCGACAGTTCCTCCGTTGTGAGGCGTGTGCCTAGGGAATGAACTTCCTGGCGAATCGCGGCGATCTCCTTTCTATGGGCGGCCTCCACTCTCCCAACAATGGTCTCAATGTCTGTTTTCGTCGGGAGGGCTTGCAGGATGGCCTTTAACTCCGGGTCCGTGCGGTAAAGCAGCGGCAGATGAGGAGATCCACCCGGGTCCGCCGATGGGGCCGCCGGGGAGCTCGGATATAAAGTCGGGCTTTGTGAACCCACAGAGGCTGCCTGAACGTCCGCTTGTGTCGGGACTGGGGAGCTCGTGCCACGAGGCTCCGCCATCTTGGATCCCGAGGCGCTCTGGCCCGAGCGGCTAAAAAGTCTCTGTAGGTCTCCGATAGCCTGGTTGTCGGTGGCCAGGGTAGCCCCGTGTCTCGTCCGCTGGCTTGCCCGCTTCTTAGAAGATGGCATGTCCGGTGAATTAGTGTGGTGTTGCCAAGGTGGGTGCAGGGTGGCCAGGAGCTCAGGCAAAACACGTCCTCACTCGGCCATGTCCAGGCCACGCCCCGACAAAATTCGATTTTATTGGATTTCTTTTAAAATAGAAAATATTGTTTTTTTTCCAAATTTCCGCTCTTTTTTCGCTTGTATCACAAAAAATAAAAAACGGAGTCGTTAATAAATAAGACCAAAATAAAGCTCTATTTGTGAAAACAAAATGATAACAATTTAATTTGGGTACAGTGTAGCATGACCACGCAATTGTCATTGAAAGTGCGAGAGCGATGAAAGCTGAAAATTGGGCTGGAAAGGAAGGGGGTGAAAGTGCCCTGTATTGTAGTGGTTAAACTCAGAAATCATATGTAATTTTTTAGTTCATAGATGCTTTGACAATAACCAAAAATATTGTACTACCATGAATCTGTGATGTGGCGTACACTAAGAAAACACTTCCAAGACTAACTGATACATCTGACAAGTTTTTTTTATTTTTCAATAGGGCACTTGAAATTGGCAGATTTTGGACTTTCTCGACACCTTCCTTTTGGAGAACGTGCATACACCATATGTGGCACCCTTCAATACATGGGTAAGGGGAAAACACACTGAATATGAACATTAAACAAAAGGCCAGATGTAAGATAAAGACAGCTGTTTGCATGACTAGTTGTCTAGAGAATCGGGAGAATATTGGCAAAGCCTCTGAACCTTAAAGGGGTTGAAAAATGCATTCTATGCATTAAGGTGAAAAAACACCTAGCAGTCACTGACCCCCCAGACCCCCCGTTTTACTTACCTGAGCCCCCTCATCTCCTCGGCAGGGATGCGCTGTCCCTCTTTCCACGGGGTCTCGGCTCTTGATTGGATAGATTGATAGCAGTACAGCCATTGGCTCCTGCCAGAGGAGAGGAGCTGCGAGAGCCCCCGGAGGACCCCAGAAAACACAGTTCGGGGCCACTCTGTGCAAAACAACCTGCACAGTGGAGGTATCACATGTTTGTTATTTTTCAAAAATAAAAACGATCCTTTACAATCACTTTAATGCTATAAACTGTAAATACTCAAGAACAATATGTTGGATTTTGTTTGATTTGTTGTTCTAGCTCCTGAGGTTCTTTCTGGAGGTCCCTACAGCCATTCAGCTGACTGGTGGTCTTTGGGTGTCTTATTGTATGCACTTGCAGTTGGAGAGGTAAAGGAAAAATTTGGTAATTTATATGCATAAAAAGGCACGCTTAGTACTAAGCATTTAATTTGATTGTTCTTTATATTTAGTTTCCAGTTTCATATGCTAGAGACCACATAAGTATGCTGGAGTTTGTCAATCAAGCAGAATTCATTATTCCGGAGTCTTTAAGCCAAGGACTGTCCTTTCTTTTAAAAGAGGTATGCTGTGCTAAGAGCCATTTTCAAGGTATAAAAATACTGTTAGACTGGTATGGGAAAGGAAGATGTAATATTGCTCACAATGATCAGGTACTAAAGAGTCTATGAGCTTGTTCAATAAAGCTTTAACAAAAAAAACCTTGGAACCTGCTTCTAACACGTTTCAATAGAGAAGTGAAAATGATTTATATACAGTAAATATCATACAATGTCATGAGATAATAATATGGGTTGAGGAGTATAGCAATTTTGAAATAAAACAGATTTACAATGCCATTAAATTTCAGTCTTACCTTTATATAATATTATGAATCCCTTCTGTGATATGTCTAAACCAGCCTATCTTAAGCTTTCCAACATAGAGGAACCCTTAAAATAATGTTCTGGTCTTAGAGACATCTACTAAAATGACTATATCTGCAACTCATGATACATTAGTGGGAAGAATGCCCCTTACGCTTGTGGTCATTGGGAAGAATTACCCCCTTACAGATAGCTAAAAAGATCAATGGTGTCAGTGGGAACTTATCTGAGAGGCAGAAACTGCTCCTTTCTCAAGGAACCCCTAGCAACTTCTGGAGGAACTCTAGTTGAGAAACTCAACTGGTCTAAAGAAAAAGAAAAAAACAATCCAATATCAATAATCAAATACTAACAGTTTAAATTAATCCCTGGGCAGCAATACTATAATAAACATGAACAATGTGAAAATATGAGGATAGTGCTGTAAATCAGTACATACACAGTGAGGGAGATTTAACAAAACTGGTGCACACAGAACCTGGTGCTGTTTATAGTAACCAATCGGCCTCTAGTTTTTATTGTCAAAGCTTAATTGAACAAGCAGAGTTAGAAGCTGATTGGTTACCAGAATCTGTGTGCACCTGTTTTAGTATAATGTCACAAAAAAGAAAGCACAAACACGCATATAAGCAATGTAACAAAGTTGAAAACTCAAATAAAAAATATTTATAGCATACAATCCTGTGTTCATAAAAGAAAAACCAAAAAAGTCCTCTCCAGGCTTCTGTGTGATTATAACCATGAACAGCAAGTTCAAAATATTTTAAATCTTCAACCCCAGACAACACCCAGTGAATCTTCACTCAAAGGGGATTTCCAATAATGATCCCTTCACCCACACATTAGGAATCGCATTCACCCAAAGTGACTGCCTATCTTATTACAGATTAGGCTAACAACGCTTGTATCTCCTTATCCTGGTTAGAGAATCCGATGACCAAGCATCTGAAGCAATGTATATACATAAACAATAGTGCACTTCTCGTTACTATGCAAGAAATTTAATACTGAAAATGTATCAATATACAATCAAACAGTGAATTTATTGTTCCATAAGGTTCAATATAGAAATAAGTCCATGTGCCAATAGCAATGAAGGTGTATCCAATTCATCTCCAGATAATGATATATCCCACTGGGTGGCAAACCATGTGAATTGTTAAGGAATTCCACCATACACATGTGCCCTGCACTGTAATCAAGCCTTTTACCAGATGGTTGTGATCCCCAATTACAGGGATCAAACACATCCCGGTGTCTATAAATTGGATCAGTACGGTCCACTGGGTTTCAACATATGATATTCCCCAATACCAACTGCCACAACTTCGGATCCAACTCAGACAGCCGTCATAGAGGAAAAGTAACATAGGCTGCACATAGCGTGAATAGTGCTAGTACATGTTTATTGTTAAAAACACCACAAGGTACTCACATGATTAAGGACAATAAAAAGCATTTAAACCACATAGAGCCTCGCTGACAACCAGCATCAGCGAGCATAAAAGACTTCACACGTTCGTAGCCCTGCCCAACTAGTTGTGCGTCACAGTGGGTCATCAGGGGAACAGGAGAATATACGTATGACGCCAGAGAACAAACACATTTATAGACTGCCTCAGTCACATGGTCAGACATTCCTTGGGAAACAATGGCAATCCTCCAAAACACATCTGCTTCACAAAACCCCAAATGGATGGATTGGACCATAAAGAGTGACTCACATTGTGTAAAACCATCAGTACAATTTTTATTATTCATTAAAAATACACTCATATTCAAAAGGATAAAAGAGGCATATCTCTCACTGTGATCCAGACAGTACTATATATAGCTGAGCTGACATTTCAGAGGAACATGAAAGATCCACCAGCTGCCGGACACTTTGCTCCTCTGGCTTGCACCATTTTCATAGGGTTACACTAAACTCCTTCCAACTTAGCTGACAACATTAAGGTTTCGTCCCTACGTGTTTTGTCCTCATTGAACATTGTCAAGGTGATAGTCATGATCTAGGATGAAGAGGATCAGGGTTCAGATTGGCTGACCCTCCCCTTCAGTAGAAATCATGTGACTAAATGCCTAGACCTGTGGTGTCTAGCTGTCTCACAGTTTCAAAGTCTAGTTTAGCTTATCTAATAGTAGCTTGTGCATATTCCTGATTGTAACCGATGTAAATGTGTTATGCTCATCTTAGCTCCTGTGTAAAGTTTCAAGACAGAGGCTACGCCACTTCCATCAGTTCCAGAGCCATATTTTCTTCAGAGGAATGACCTTTGATCCCTTGCTTCTTCAGAAGTACCCGGTAGACCTTGTGTTATCCATGCGTAAATCAGAAGATTTAGATCTATCAGAAACTCATGCCTTTGAAGACTTTGACTGTGATTTCACAGAGACCTTGGAGTTTCCACGCCCAGCCTAAACTCCATCAGCTGCAACAAAATATAAAACCATCATGCCAGCCACTGCCTTAAAATGTGTGGAGTCTCATTCTGAATTTATGAGTGTAAAGTACTTCCCACCCTTAGCCTTTATTTATTATTGCTAAGTTTCCAATTTATCTAGTATAGATGGCAGTGTTTTTTAGCCATAAACCTTTTCTACTTGCCAATGATAGAATACCTATTTGTACACACCATATGATCAGCTTTTATACTTTTTAAATAAACAGCTGTTTTACTACTCTACATTCACTTGACTTCTGTGGTTCTTTTAGTAACTTCTGTGCTTGGTTTCAAGAAATACAACTTTCACATATAAACAATACAATTGCACAGTGCTCTATGTAAGGATATTTACAGTAGGTGAAAGCACACCAATGATGTACGCATTGGTGTTTCTTTACAGTCCATCCACATGCAGGGGCAGCTCCTAGACCAGGCTACTCATTCTACGGGGGGAGGGGGGGGGGGGGGTGCTGGGTCCTGAGAGAGTGCAGAACCTGTCTACGCTGTATAAAACCCACGTCTGACTGCAAAAAATGTATCAAGCAAATAGTTCACGTACAGTATCTGACCAAAAAAGAGTATACCCCTCACCTTTTTGTAAATATTTTATTATATGTTTTCATGTAACAACACTGAAGAAATTACACTTTGCTACAACGTAAAGTTGGAGACATGCTTGGCCAGTCCATTACCTTTACCCCCCAGGTCATGACTGTAGGAAAAACACACTTGTTTTGTACTCCTCACCTGGTTGCCGCCACACATGCTTAACGCCATCTGAACCAAATAAGTTCATCTTGGCCTCATCAGACCACAGGACATGGTTCCAGTAATCCATTTCATTAGTCTGCTTGTCTTCAGCAAACTGTTTCCAGGCTTTTATCTTTCAAAGTATTTATTAGTTTCAAAAGTATACAATCAAATAAGAAGTACAAACAATATCTCAAGATAGACATCAAAGATTGATCGGCCTTCAGTGAGACAAATATTTTGGACAGTGAAACAAGCCCTTGACCTCTGGGGGCCTTAGATCAATATAAATGAAAAAAGGGAACATAACATTAAAAGAACATGCTGTATGGCTATCAGAGTCCCTGGCGACACCAAGGTGAGGAGGACCAGAGGCCCCAGGGGGCCAACCCAGCACCCCTTACGGGAACTTGCTGTGCTAGGCAAGCTCAACCTAGGTCCCCCACGTCCTCCCGCACCCAATATAAAACCAGAAGGGTCCAAGGGATCAGTGAGTTTATGAAACAGGATTGAGACCTACAGAGGTAAGGCCATTAGACTTTTGAGACCAGTCAGAAAAAAAGTACCGTTATCCTCTGAATCTATCATGAGGCTAAAATGCTAAGAGACTGAAAGAAGACGAAGACAGGGGAAAAGTGGGGTGAAGAGACACAATAGAGAGTAGAAAAAACAACTAAGGGAAACCAGAAGGATCTGAGAAACACCAGATGGGCTAATAACACTAAGGAATCGCACAGTATATCTAACTGGAAGGGGTGTTCCTCTAGTATAGGGGATAAAGCGATGGTAGGGGAAAGAAAAAAAGGGGGGAGCCAGTCGACAGAACCGACGCCGGGACCCGAGCGCCCAACAAGCCAAAGTATGCTATATGCCAGTGATGAGGGAAATGCCCACATGCTGGGCCCAAGGTTCCCAAACTAATTCAAATTTGTCTTTATAGTCTAATAAAATGCTAGTCATTTTCTCCTGGGTCATAATCCAAGATATCTTATGTTTGACTGCCCGTAGGGAGACTCTGGGCTGTTTCCAAGATTTGGCTATGGTGATCTTGGCTCCCAGCAGCATAAAGTGGATCAAGATGTTAGTATACTTGCTATTTTGTGGGATGGGGCCATTCAGGAGGGCCACAGAAGGGGTTCTAGGGATCTGAATATTTGTTACCTGATTGATCAGGTTGAACATCTTCCGCCAGAATGGTCTGAGTTTGATGCATTCCCACCAAGTGTGGACCATCGTTCCTGCCATGTCACATCCTCTAAAGCATAAGGGATTGGTCGAGGGAAAAATCCGGGCCAATTTAATCGGGGTCAAATACCATCTAGTCATCACTTTATTGTTAGCCTCGATCAGGGAAACATTCCTAATTCCTTTATAGGCTCTGGAGAAGGAGGAGAACCAGGACTCTGGTTTCCATTGAATGAGAAGATCCTTTTCCCAGGCCAGCATGAAGGGTGTTTTACTGCCATTCTGGGCAAGAGCTTGGTATATTACCGAGATCCCCCCTCTCTGATCAGTGGCTTGACCACACCACACTTCATAATCGGAAAAGCGCGGAGGTCCCGGTTTCTCCCTCCAGATCCCAGGAAGGTAATGTTGAATCTGAGAAAATCTAAATAGTTCCGTATTCGGGAATTCTAGCTTCTTTTTGCAAAATTGCAGGGAGATAGGGCCTGAGGGTGTGAAGAAATGACCGATTCGGTACAGCCCCTTGTCCAACCACCACTTGAAAGACTTAATATCCGTCCCTGGAGGGAAGTCCCGATTATTAAAAATATGAGCGAGCGGGCGAGAGTCTGACACTAAGGATTTGTTTGTTTTAAGCTTATCCCAGAGGGAGAGGGATTGTGAGAGGGTTGGCGAGAGAATGGGGGGGCCTCTCTTTGGCGGGGACCCAGAGCAGGAAATCTAAGGTATATAATGGGGCGGCCTGTCGCTCTATTTGCAACCATTCCTGGTTTTCCAGCCTGGAATATACAGTAGATAATTGAGCAAGTCTGGCCGCTTGGAAATACCAAAGCACCCGCGGGACTCCCATCCCCCCTTGTTTTCGAAGCCTAAAGAGCGTGTTACAGGGCAATCTGTGACCCTTCTTCCCCCATATAAACTTAGTTACCTTCCTCTGAAAGGATTTAAGGTGGTCAGTCCTGATGGCAATTGGCATCGCTCTGAATAGATAAAGAAGCCTGGGAAGGAGAGTCATTTTAAGGGAGTGAACCCTGCCCAACCATGAAAGGTCATGCTTTGCCCAATTTTGTACGTCCAGCTCCAACTTCTTGTAGATGGGAGGGAAGTTGGCCGAGTATAGTTGTTCTATTTTAGGAGTGAGTTTGATCCCCAGATAATCAAGGGACTTGTCCCTCCATGCGAATTCAAAGTTGTTCTGCAGGCTACTAACTATCTGCACCGGGAGTGAAATATTAAGGGCGTGAGATTTGGCAAAATTGACCTTGAGGCCAGAGGCCACTGAAAAGATCTTTAGGGTTTTATAAAGGATGGGCAGCGAGGTGATTGGTGAGGTGAGGAAGAGCAGTAGGTCGTCTGCGAACAGACCGCATTTATGAGTTTGGGCTCCGCACGAGACCCACTGTATGTCAGGATTCGTGCGGATGGCAATGGCTAGTGTCTCGATAGCTAGGGCAAAGATTAAGGGGGATAAAGGGCACCCATGCCTAGTGCCTCTAGCTATGGTGAGTGGTTGGGAGTAGTGGCCCAACAATCGAATAGATGCGGTCGGATTCGAGTAGAGGGCATGTAGGGTGCCCAGAAACCTGTTGCCAAATCCCCAATGTTCCATGAGCGAAAAGATATATGGCCATTCGATGGAGTCAAAAGCTTTATGTAGGTCAATGGACAACAGCATACCTTCCTGTTTGGGACCCCCTATCCAGTTAGATTGAAAAACAGAGATGATGTCTACTGCCCTGCGAGTTAAATCTGGCCCTTGTCTTCCAGGGATAAATCCAACTTGGTCCTTATGGACATATCTGCCAATAAAGGATGCTAGCCGGTTGGCCAGGATCTTTGTAAGTATCATTATTTATTAGAGATATGGGCCTATAATTCTCTACATCTTCCGGGCTCTTATTCGGCTTTGGGATAACCGTAATGAATGCGGTATTCAGCTGAGGATCTAATGGGGCACCTTTTGTGATTGAGTTGAAGAATTTTGCCATATAAGGTGCTAAGGGATCCACAAATGTCTTATAATATATTGCAGAAAGACCATCAGGCCCCTGAGCTGAACCCGTTTTGAGGGATTTCACGACCTCCCTTATCTCCTCAGCCGAGAATTCCACTTCCATTACATCTCTATGGTCAGCCGATAGTTTAGGCATGGGCAAGTCTCGGAAGAGGGCATTGCAGGCGTGACGGTTGCCTGCTTGGGTTGAACTGTAAAGTTTGGCATAGAAGTCTTGGAAGGCCTTCAGTATTTTGACGGGGTTAGCCGAAAGCGTTTGCCCTGCTACCCTAATTTTAGGGAAAAAGTGAGAGCGAGACTTAGGGGTCAATTTGGTCGCTAGCATGGACCCTATTTTATCTTTCTGGTGATAAAATCTTGCGCTGCTCCAGCGGATATCTTTCTCTGTCCTAACCGTTAGGGCCAAGTTTAGTTCCAATCTGGCCGCATCAACCTGCTCGGCCAGAGCCCGAGAGGGCTGTTTCTTATGCTGAGACTTCAGGGTTTTAAATTTAGTTTCAAGGTTTTGTATGGCGAACTGTCTTGCTTTTTTGTTGCGCGAGGCTATACCTATAATTTTACCTCTAACCACAGCTTTATGGACTGCCCAAAGGGTTTCCGGAGAGATCCCCCCCCCCACCTCATTAAGGCTAAAATATTCCTTCAAGGAGCTCTCGATTTCCTTGGAGACCAGTGGGTCGTTCAGAAGAGATTCGTTGAGTCTCCAGTGTGTCCCTGTCCTTTTCGTAACAACATTGTTCATTGAAATGCTAACTATTGAATGATCTGACCAGGGAACGTCGATAATGGAGGCCTTTCGGGTGGGTGGGATCAACTCCGGTGGAACCAATATATGGTCTATCCTAGCGTAGGATTGGTGTGGTGGAGAGTAGTGTGTGAAATCGCGCTTGGGGTTCAAAAATCGCGCTTAGGGTTCAATTCCCTCCATATGTCAACCAAGCTGTGACTGTGAAGGAACCTCGCAATAGATAAGCTGATTTTGGTGGGGCGTGTTAATTGAGAGCCAGGGGGTTTGGATCTGTCAAGGCCCTGATCAAAGGCAACATTGAAATCCCCCCCTTGAAAAGCACCTTTCCCTCCGTCAGGGGGAGTAAGGTTTTGAGAAGGTCTTGAAAAAATTTAAATTGTCCTGTATTGGGGGCATAATATGATATTATGGAATATATGTTGCCCTCAATCAAGCCCCTGACCAGTATGAACCTGCCCCCAGGGTCGCTATAAGTAAAGGAGTGTTCAAACTTGCACATCTTGGCAAAGAGGATAGCTACCCCTTTAGTCTTGTTCTCAGCATTAGCTAAGTAGAAATTAGGGTAGTGTGGATGGAGGAATTTAGGGCTGTACCAAACTGGGAAGTGTGTTTCTTGTAGGAGAACTATATCGAGTTTGAGGGAGCGATAGTGGTCAAGGGCTAATCTCCTTTTTCTGGGGGAGTTTAGACCCTGAGTGTTGTGAGAGGCAATACGGAGAGCCCCCGAAGAACTACTTGAATCAGTCATGGAACCCTGTGAATGGTGAGTTGTGTAAGTAAGCTGCTCTTACCCGAGGATGATCCCCTACCCTGAGGACTGGCTGGAGGTGAGGAGGTAGACAAGTACAATATGGGCACCGTGGTCCCGGCTCGGCTTGGCGGCTGGCTCCGAAGAGAAAAGAAGAAGGGGAGAAAGGTAAAGAGAGAAACAAACACATATGAGAAGACATCAACAAATAAAGACTGTAAAGTCTGGGGGAAATTACCCCCCATAGACCAGAAGGCCAAAGGAGCCGGCACCCTAACTGAGGGACGGCTGTCCGTCCCGCAAATACAAGAACTTGTCTTCGCGGGAAGGATGGAGGCGCAAGGGGGTCACCCCTGCCCCTAACTGAAAATTTAATTTATAAAACCAAACAAAAAAGCCTAAGACACCACATATGAAAGGTCATATAAAACAGAAAATAAACATGAACAACTTGCGATAGAAGATGCAAAACTAGCAAAATATATCTGTCACATTCCAGTCCAGCTCGAAGGTAGAAACCGTTCGGTGGGTTGTTAATAATGTGGAGGAGCCATGAAGGGGTAGGCTAGGAGGATAACGATTGTGTGAAGCTAACAGTTCCTCCACAACTCCCCTGTGAGGGGAGAAAAATCAACCAACATGGCCGTCAAAAAAAAGGGCCCGAAAGCCCCGGGCAGGTGGACTAACTACCCCTCGCCCAGGGGCAGTATGAGGATCCTCCCGAACAACAAAAAAAAAAAAAAAAGGGAACCTATTCTGGAGGTGTCAGAAAAAGTCCTGCAGGGGGACAAGGTAGAGTAGGAGCCCAAGGCTCACAACAACAGAGGGAAACCCGTCCCGAATTAGTGACCAAACTTAGAGAAAACCAGTTTGAGGATCCTGAAGTCCTCGTTAGGGGGGTCTTCCATCCCTTGATTTCTTGCTCTTTCCGGATGTCCAAAGGGGGGAGACCGGGCTCGTTGGTTGTGGACGCTTGGTTGAAGCTGCAGCGTTGGCCGACACTTCCATGGGAGCCTCCTGTGAGATAATCTTCTGGTGGAGGAGAAGCTTTTCACCTTCCTGCAGACTGGAAAATGAGTAGGTGCGTTCCTGGTAGGTAAATTTAACTGCGAAGGGAAAAGCCCAGCGGTATTTGATCTCCTGGTTAGAGAGGGCCACGAGAAGCGGTTTCAGGGCTCGTCTATTCTGAATGGTTGATGGGGACAGGTCAGCGAAAATTTGGAGCTGATGACCGTGGCAGGAGACCTGTTGCCTCAGTCTCGACTGCTTTAGGACCTCTTCCTTTACTGCATAGAAATGTGGCTTCACTATGATGTCCCTGGGGGAGCCATCTTTTCTCAGGGATCCAAGAGCTCTGTGGGCCCTGTCTAGTTCCAGTCGATGTGAGGGAATATTTGGGATCAATTCCTTAACCACTTCCCACCCGGCCAATGCGTATATACGGCCGGGTGGGAGCCGCCTGCTCCTGATAGGACGTTTGGGAACGTCATTCAGGAGCAGCGGGATCGCGCGCGCGCGCGCCCGCGCAGCGGCGCGATCCCGATGTGCTCGTGTCACCCGGACACGGCACATCTCAGATCGGCAGGAGGGCTCTGTGATTGGCCCTCCTGATCACATGACGGCCGTGTCCAATCACGACCGTCATGTGATGTAAACAAACAGCCGGTTGCTAGGCAATCGGCTCTCCTCTCCTCACACGGAAGTCACCGCTGAGGAGAAGAGAGCAGATCGCTGCAGCCGGCTGATGATCAGTGAGTATGGGCTGCTTTTTACAGCTTTTTACTCACTGATCATCAGTGTAGTGTACACACACAACACACCACACAGTACAAACACAGTCCCCACATATGTCCCCAAAACACACATGTCCCCAAAACATACATGTCCCCAAATAATAAAAACACATGTCCCTAATAATAAAAACATGTCCCCCACATATGTCCCACTAAAATCACATGTCCCAATGATTATCTGCACACATATGTACGTGATCACCTGCACACATATGTACATGATCATTTGCGTACATATGTCCGTGATCACACAAACCAATTATTATACACTTAACGGAATTTTTTTTACCAAAAACATGTAGCAGAATACATTTTGGCTTAAATTTATGACAAAATTTGATTTTATTGGATTTCTTTTCAAATAGAAAAAAGAAAATATAGTTTTTTTTCCAAATTTCCGCTATTTTTGCGCTTATATCGCAAAAAAAAAAAAACGGAGTCGTGAATAAATAACACCAAAATAAAGCTCTATTTGTGCGAAAAAAATGATAACAATTTCATTTGGGTACAGTGTAGCATGACCGCGCAATTGTCACTGAAAGAGCGAGAGCGCTGAAAGCTGAAAATTGGGCTGGGAAGGAAGGGGGTGAAAGTGCCCTGTATTGTAGTGGTTAAACAGTTCCTGGACTACTGTAGACACATCAGAAAAGGACTCAGGAAGGCCACGGATCCGTATATCATATCGCCTGGACCTATTTTCGAGGTCGTCGATCCTAGATAGGGCCATATCCAGTTGCTCCTGAAGGGTTTGAATGTGTGCTGCATTTTGGTTCATGCGTGACACAGTAATGTTCAGTTTGCTTTCAATTGCTTCCATTCTAGAACCTAGGTTGGCAAAATCAGACCTCATGTCATTAGTGATCTGTGCTGCGGTGTTCGCCAGACCCCTTTCCAGGAGGGCTGACAGTTTGATAAAAAGGTCTTCCTGCGGAGAGACAGAGTCCTGTGCAGGCATGGGTGGGGGAGGTGTAGCCATGAGACACGGAGATAAGGGCCCTAATGGAGACAGGGCATTATCTTCAATGTGGCGGCTCAGCAGCGATTCCGTGGAAGCTGGGGACGGAGTCTGGGGATAGTGATGACTACCCTGGGCCACTTGTGAGTATGATAAAGTTGCAGGGGTTAACACTTGCCTGTGTTCTGTTTGCTTGTCCCCCGTGGCTGTGTGAGGCTGTGAGGTATTCTGGACGGCGGCCATCTTGGTACACCCCCTCCTTCTTGCTTTGTTAAAATCCGGTCCCAGATCACGTCTGGCCGCCGGACCAAGCATCTGCGGGTGTTCCCGCCGGGGTCACCGAAGCGGACGGGGTGGGATGGAGCTGTTCGGGCTGACGCTGTGGTGCCACGGGCTATTGCGGAGCAGGGGTGATGCGGAGCTCCTGGCTTAAGCGGCCATTACAGAGCGCCCGCACATGCGCACACTGTTTCCAGGCTTTTTTGTGCATCATCTTTAGAAGAGGCTTCCTTCTGGTATGACAGCCATGCAGACCAATTTGATGCAGTGTGTGGCATATGGTCTGAGCACTGACAGGTTGATCCACCACCCGTTCAACCTCTGCAGCAATGCTGGCAGCACTCATATGTCTATTTCCCAAAGACAAACCTCTGTGTATGATGGTGAGCACATGCACTGTAGTTCCAAAATGTCTGGGGTGCCAAGGTTCGCCATCACTGGCCTAGGCCATCTTTATGTAGAGCAACAATTCAATTTTCCAGATCCTGAAAGAGTTCTTTGCCATGAGGTGCCATGTTGAACTTCCAGTTACAAGTATGAGAGCGCAAGAGCGATAACACCAAATTTAAATCAGGATAGAGAGCTTGGACTTTTTATGCACGACAAAACATAATGTAGAAACATATTTTTTTTTATAGAAAAACAAAGAAAACATATATTAAAATCCACACTAATGGACCAGCTAATGGTTAAAATATTGCAACTGTACATAACCCTTAGGCAACTTCATGGAATACAAGAGAAAGACTTATTTCATGATACAATAAATCTCAGAGTGCGGTTATAATACGACATTGCGATGTAAACTTGATCTTGCTCTACATGTTATGCTTCATGCATTTCTTCAGGAGCTTTAAGGTGATGTATAGTAAGAAGATGTAAACTGCAGCTAAAAACAAACAGCAGGGCAGCTGCTGAAGAGTTGAATAGTCCCATCAGAGAGTATGATTAAGATATAGACAATCTAACTTCATGGTAGCTAACAAATATGAGAGTAGGAGAGTTTTTTTGGAGAGCCAAGGTAGATATGGTTAATGGCATGAGGGAATCACTCCCAGAAATAAATAATGATCCTTTTTTTTTGTCAACATCTCCCGGTGTTTCTATGCAGCGTCAGCTGGTTATTTTTGAAGAGTTCTTATGTCAGATGACCTAGTACTTTGCTTGTTTGGGGTTCTTTTGTTTGGCCATATATTGTACCCTTAATTTTTGGCTGTAATCATTATAATGTAAATTATGATACATCATTTGTTTAATAACACCAAATTTAAGACACCTGCTCCCCATTCACACCTGAGACCTTGTAACACTAACTAGTCACATGTTACTGGGGAAGGAAAATGGCTAATTGGTCCCAATTTGGACATTTTCACTTAGGGGTGTACTCAATTTTGTTGCCAGCAGTTTAGACATTAATGACTGTGTGTTGAGTTATGTTGTATTTTATACAAGCTGTACACTCACTACTTTACATTGTAGCAGTGTCATTTGTTCAGTGTTGCCACATGAAAAGATATAAATTATTTACAAAAATGTGAGGGGTGTACTCACTTTTGTAACATACTGTATATGTGGTTTAAATTTGTATTTATCTTTTTGCATGGAGTTTCTCAACCATGGAAAGTTGGTTGAGAAGCTGTGTATTCCATTTTGCAGTATTTAGAGATGAAAGTTGCTTTAGGGAAACTCCATAGGTGTAAGCTGTAGTGCAAGAGAGATCCGGAGACTACAGGAAGTTAACCTAAGTGCAACTATATTAGACTTAGATGAACTTTAAAGTATTACTAAATCCACAACAGTAAAATCAGTCTGTATATGCAGTAAAGCATGCTTGTTATGCTTACTGTGAGACCTAAGGGGGTTAATCCCCCACATTGTGTAAAAAGGCTGCATGATCCTGTCTTCTTTGATCCTTCCCTTCTTCCACAGTCCCCAATCCATCTGCTGATATCACAGAGCCTTGGGGGCACTCTGCACATGCTCAGTTTGGTGTGTATTGCTAGAGAATTGTTTTCTTTTTGGGAAGGTGCATTTGATCCACACAGGTCCAATCAGCACTGTCCAGACAGAGGGTCAGGGGTCCTGCGGCCTCATAGAACAGTCAGAGGAGAATGAAAACTCCTACAAGCTTTAACCAGTGCTCAGCCAGACCCTGACAGAAGTCACAAGACTGCTATATATTGCTGATGAGAAAAGGTATTAAGCAGTTTATAAAATAATTGCATTTCCATGTTGTGTGTGAAAACGCTAGCCCCCAAACCAATGGATGGGACTTTTAAGGCAACTTAGAAAGCAAGTAGAAAATTCTATAAAAAATAAATTTTTTACATACATTTAAAAGTACCCTGGCCTCCTGTTTTTTGTTGTGGGTGGCCCCCTTTGGTGGCCCAGAGAGGGAAGTTCCAGTGGTTGTCCATGCCTCCCTAGGCTGGCCCTCCCCTTTTGGTGTGTGTGGTCGCATGTGTGCTCCAGCGGTCTGTGGACGCGTGATGTCATCCCGCATTACGTTGGGGTAATGCCACGCATCTTTGTTTTGGGAGGTTCCCATTCTATCTCCCAGGCATGCTGATACGCACCACGCATGCGCCGGCGTTCCATTGCAATATTTAGGAGGGCCTGGGCAGTTCCATGCTGCATGTCCCTCTACTGCATAGAAGGTTGGTTTATGCAATTTTTCTATACTTACACTTGTTGAGGGTTAATGATTGGAGGATGTTTTGGTGACTAGTAATCTGCAATGAGTACTACCCTGAGTCTTTTTCAAAAATACATATATTTTTGAGTTTATGTATACAGTATACTTCTCCTATATAGATTTTTACATAATAACAGTATCACCCTACTGATTGTGATCAGCCTCATTATATTAGTCATTAGATGACTTATGGGACAGTATTAAAGTCCTTTGTTGATGCATACACAGAGTATAATTGATACTCCTATATACATATATATTTTATAGAGCTCCTATCCGTTTGGAGGTCTGGGAGTTGGCACTGGGAAACCTCTGTGTGGGTCACCTGGAGCCTAGGATGTGGGAGTGTATGGATGCCCCCTTAATGACTGTGTGTCAAGTTATTTTGAGGGGACAGCAAATTTACACTGTCATACAAGCTGTACACTGACTACTTTAAATTGTAACAAAGTGTCATTTCTTCAGTGTTGTCACATGAAAAGATATAATAAAATATTTACAAAAATGTGAGGGGTGTACTCACTTTTGTGAGATACTGTATATTTAGAGGGGATGTGGCATGCTGAAGGTTTCTTACCTTAAAGCGGGATTCCACCTACAAAAAAAATATTAAAAGCCAGCAGCTATAAATACTACAGCTGCTAACTTTTAATAAATAGACACTCACCTGTCCCAGGGTCCAGTGATGTCGGCAGCCGAGACCGATCGATCGCTCGGGTCTCGGCTGCTGCCACCACCATTCTGGGTGAGGGAATCAGGAAGTGAACCGTTGCGGCTTCACTTCCCGGTTCCCTACTGCGCATGCGCGAGTTGCGCAGCGCACTAAGAATGGTCTGCGCTGTCTCTGGGACCCATGTGTGTCCCAGCAGACAGCGTGGCAGGACAGGAAACAGCATAGACTCCCGTGGGAGTCTATGCCCGGAAGTGGGTGCAAATACCTGTCTAAGACAGGTATCTGCACCCCCCTCCCCCCTGAAAGGTGCCAAATGTAACACTGGAGGGGGGAGGGTTCCGATGAGTGGAAGTTCCACTTTAGGGTGGAACCCCGCTTTAAGTAAAAAAATAAACTTCTGCCTTTACAACCACTTTAAGTAACAGGCAAATTTAAATAAAAAATGTAATGTAAATTAAATTCTCTTTGGCTAACACACTGAAAGAAGATACAGCAACAGGTTTTTTTTTTTCTTGTGGAAAATGTATTCCTTATGAAAATAAAAAAAAAGAAGTACCCCTGATCATTGTTAAACGATTTATCCCAATCTCTCTAACTGAAATGTTTACTTGGCAGCTTGGTCTCTAAAGGAAAATGCAAAATAAAGAATCTAAGAATTTACATGCAAGTTTAGGAGGAGATGGGACCCATTCACAGTTGTGTGTTTTTGCAGCACACAATAGTAGAAAACGACCAATAGTGATAGCAATCAAGTAAAAAAATATATTTAAAAAAATGAAAAAAAAAAATTTGATAAAGTTAAAATTATAATAAAATATAGAATTTTTTATTTTTTTATTGCCTTAACCCCCATTGCCCCTGCGCAAACGCAAGCCCAGGGTGTGCACGCATATGTAAACATGTGTAACATATCACTGTGAACAGCACAGTGAGAACAATAATTGTAGCGCAGGGGGTACTAGTTAATTCTAAATTTATAAGTTGTAAAGGCTTTTTAAGTGTCAACTATGGTGATTTTTGTGCACCACAGTTTTTGGAGATATCGTGGAAGCACGCAATTTTAAGACATGGAATGTTTGTTATCTATTTACTCTATGCAACTTCATCTTTTATATTTTAACTAAAAATGGGTATTATATTGTGTGTTTTTGTACTAAAATTCATTTTATTATATTTTTTCCTGAAAATTCGCATTTAATAAACAGTTATCATGTGACATAAAAATTTGCAACTATCACTGTTTTATCCTACATGGCCACTGCTTTCAGAAAATATATAATGTTCTGGGGGTTTAGGTAATTTTAGTGCCATAAATTAATGAATAATAAATGAAAAAAAGTTCTCTGGAGCTGAAATGGTTAAAGCAGGTGATGAGGAGGTAATGGAACACCTCCCTAATGCCTGTCAAATGCTCTCTGAAGGACGATCCAAACACGGAGTGCACTTCAGAGATGAAAGCAAGTTTAATTGCTTGCTGCGCTGTGATTAACCACTTGCCCTCTGGAAGGTTTACCCCCCTTCATGACCAGGCCATTTTTTGCAATACAGCACTGCATTAATTTAACTGACAATTGTGTGGTTGTGCGACACTGTACCCAAATAAAATGTATGTCCTTTTTTTCATACAAATAGAACTTTCTTTTGGTGGTATTTGATCACCTCTGTGGTTTTTGTTTTTTGCGCTATAAACAAAAGAAGCCGACAATTTTGAAAAAAAAACATTTCTTACATTCCGCTATAAATCATATCCGATAAAAAAATGCAAAAAAATGAATTTCTTTATCAATTTAGGCCAATATGTATTCTGCTACATGTTTTTGATAAAAGAAATCCCAATAAGCCCCAAGACTTCACTGCCTGTTTCCCTTATAGGCAATGGTGGCAGCAGCACCCGAGAGCTGATGGAAACCTCAGCTGGGGTGCAGACGTCGCTGGATTCCAAGACAGGTAAGTGTCCCAATATTAAAAGTCAACAGCTACAGTATGTGTAGCTGCTGACTTTAAATTTTTTGCTGGGGGGGGGGGGGGTGGAACTCTGTTTTAAATAAGTGCCTAGCCAGTGTTTATGTGTACTTTGTGCTGTGCTTTTACAAGGGGAAGTAATAGATTGTATTCCCTACTTTGCAGGACAGGGATTTGCCTTGTTTACATAGGCAGGGCTCTGTCCTGTTTGAAAACACGGTGATCAACATCTGCTGTGTTGAAATGCTTGCCGACTGTATACTGTATATATATATATATATATATATGGAGGCAAGGCGGCGCTCCTGTGTAAAATCACTTACCTGTATATAATTCTGCACTTCTGGGTTTGGGGCACGCAATTGCACTGCCGGCAACCCACTGTGGGAGCCAATCAACAAGTTCGATGGATGCAATGGACCTGCCGATTGTTTGGGATACAGACATAATGGCAGTCTGCCCATGTGAACAAGGCAGATCGCCGTTCTGTGAGAAGGGAAAGTTATGATCTTGTGTTCCTACAAAGCAGGAACATGGATCTCTGCCTTCCCATAGTACAAGCATCCCCCACACAGTTAGCAAGCACTCCCTAGGCACACATTTAACCGTTTGATTGCCCCTGATGTTGATCCCTTCCCTGCCAGTGTCATTAGTAAAGTAAGAGTGCATATTTTTAGCACTGATCACTGTATTAGTGTCACTCCCCAAACTGCCACTTAGTGTCCAATTTGTCCACCGCAATATAACAGTTCCGCTATAAGTCACTAATCGCCGCCATTATTAGTAAAAAAATAAATAAATAATAATGTAAATCTATCCCATAGTTTGGGGATGCTATAACTTTTGCAAAAACCAATCAATATATGCTTAAAGTGGTTGTAAACCCTTTACAACCACTTTAAACTACAGGCAAGCATATAATTAGGCTTACCTGTAGCTGCACTGGATATCTCTTAAACCTGCACAGTTTAGGAGATATCCCTGTATTTGCATGTGCCGACATCATGTGGCACATGCGCACTTAAGCCAACTGAAGCAACGGCATGTACGTGCCGTTGCTTCAGTTGTACTGTGCCGTTCCCGGGGGATCCTGGGCATGCGCGGGAGTGACGTCATCGCAGCTCCGGCCAATCACAGCACCGGAGCCGCGATACCAGGAAGTAACCTCCGGGATAGATTTTGCCGGGGGGGGGTAGATGAGGACGGCTGCAGAGGCTTTGTTCTCGGGTAAGTAATTCATGCCTTTATCTTGCAGGGTGTTTTTTTTTTTTCATTAGGCCGCGTACACACGGGCGGATTGTCTGGCCAACTAAGTTCGTCAGACAATCCGACAGACAGTCCGTCCAAATTTTGAATGAACGGACTTGACCACACACGATGAACAGACAGTCCGCTGAAAGCTTGCGCGATGACGTTTACAGCACGTACGACGGGACTAGAAAAACGACGTCCAATACACTGCAATGCAACCTTCGGCCGTGTAAATCCTTTCTGAGCATGCGCCATACTTAGTCCGTCCAACTTGCCTACACACGAGCGGACTGTCCGCTGAAACCAAGTTTGGACGGACAAAACCAAGTTTGGACGGACTGTATTACGGAAATTCCGAAAGACTTAGTCCGCCAGACTGTCCGCTGAAAAAATCAGCTGAAGCCCACACACGAGCGGATTGTCCGCTGAAACACGGTTCAGCGGACTAAGTTGGACAGACAATCCGCCCGTGTGTACGCGGCCTAGGGTTTACTGATACTTGTTACCAATCTACATACACTGCTCTATCATTGGAAGGTGGTCACAGTCACATGGGTGCATGGAAGTAAAGTCGCTGTAGATCCGAGGGGGACATGCAAGGAAAATAAAAAACAGCATTTTAGCTTGTAGATGAATGGATGGTAAAATCAGCAGAGTTTCCACTGATTTCAGAGCTACCCCTTAGATTTAGAGCGGCTGCACTTCCAAGTGCACTTGCAGTGCAAAGTGGATTCTCCTTACGTAAATAACCCCCATTGTCCCGATGTGCGACTGCAGAGATCAGGAAATGTCTCACAGCTTGAGATTAGCTCTCTGCAGTGCCGACTTCCTGGCGGGCTCTGCACATGCTGTTTGCAAACACGCCTGAGCTCATCCTTACTGATCAATACGGCTGCTGCTGACTTTAAAAAAAAATTCCGCAGGAGCCTGGACCTCCTCTTTAAAGGGAAAAAAACATATTTCTTATTATAGTAACAAGGACAGGACTCAGGAGGCATAGCTCCCAACTGTCCCTGATTTGGAGCAATGTCCCTCATTCCTCCTCATTTGTCCTTCATTTTTGTCTGATCTATATAGTTGTATATAAAATGCACTTTTTTGTATCAAAAAGTGTTTTTCAGCCCTAAGCCTTTCATCTGATTTCTAAATTGCTGTATTTGCGAATTCCAAAAGCCAATATAAAGGAATAGTAGTGGTAAAAAAAGCACAATTCTCCTTTAAAGGGGTGTGGCAAGGGGTGTGTCCTATGCCTGCGTACTTTTGCTGATAGGTGTCCCTCATTCCGATCTCAAAAAGTTGGGAGGTAGGAGGGCAAGAAATGGGCAGGCACACACACACATGAAATTGATTCCCACATGACACTGACAGCAGTGTGAAGCAATATAGATGGTGATGACATCTCACCAACATGGCATGCCCCCTCCCGAGTCACAGTTACAGTCTCTCTCAATGCCAGGTGGTACCTGCAGTCCAGACAGCACTGCCAGTCCCACCACCTGCTTGCCTTGCTGCCATCCCACACACAAGGCTCTGTCCGCTCTGCTCAGCTCCCTTGCACAATGACATCACACGACACGCTTGGGCACCATCTCCGCCACGCCTCCCCAGTGCCAACGCCTCCCAAACACACTGTAGCAGGCACTCAGATGGTCTTGGCTGGCTCTGATCCTGGAAATGTGTATGCACAGTAGTACCAAGCCAAGTATCACAACCATGTTTTTTTTTACTGGCAAACTTTACAAGCAGAGCACAGATAATCAGAGCTATACAAACTAATACTTGTTACCAATCTACATACACTGCTCTATCATTGGAAGGTGGTCACAGTCACATGGGCGCATGCAATAGAACAATGACGACCAGTGCAGATCAATAGAACAATGACCAGTATCACAGATTCACATCTACCAACCCTGCTGTCAAAACATGAAGTCACATGGCCCCGGTGTCACCACCCCCTGACGTAATGTTCAGACGGAGAAAATACGTAGGCGCCTAACGTGCCGTACTATTGGTAAATCGGTAAGGAGGCGTGGAACGCAGAGAAGGGTCCAGCTTACGATTTGCTTTTCCGCAGCCAATCGTAATCTGCGAGTGTCATTTGAATTGGAGGCGCTTGGGCAGCACGGAGAGCTGAGGTGAGGAATATTGTGAGGTAAAAAGGCCGGGAGATTGCATGAGGTGTGTCTGTCAGTGCTCCGAGCAGAGCCGCCGATAAGGGGGTACCTCGGACATAACAGGAGGGGCCCGGCCACTGTATGAGTAATGAAAGCGTGCTTCCCCGCGACACCCTTCCCTGCCCATTAATCTTTAGGGCCCCGTGCTATCATCTTTAGGGGGGGGCCGTGCTTTCATCTTTTCGGGGCCCCAGGAAGCGCTAGCAGAGAGAGAACTTTATATTATGATTTCTGTGTGGACTCTAATCACAGCCCTGCTGGCGGTCACACCCCCCCCCCCAAGCCATGCACACGATGAACCAGCCCACAACACCTGTATGATCACCATTGTGATGATTTTCCACAATCATGATTGTCTTGCTGTGCTGATCCTTTTAGGTCTCCTTTCCACTTGTGTTTGGTGTGATAAAAAAAATGCCATGTGTTTTTACCGCCTCCCAACCACTCCCCCTTATGCTGCAAATGCAATACTTTCGCATCAACAATTTTGCAGTGAACATATGCCATGAACACAATGCTTTTTCAATTATCCACACTGTTCAGCGTTTAACCACTTTCAATACAGGGCACTGCCCCCCCCCCCCCTTCCTGCCCAGGACAATTTTCAGGTTTCAGTACTGTCACACTTTGACAATTTCGTGGTCATGCGACACTGTACTCTATCTAAATTTTTATCATCCCCCCCACAAATAGAGCTTTCTTTTGGTGGTATTTGATCACCTCTGGGGTTTTTGTTTGCTAAAACAACTGCCAGTTTTTCCTCTTTCTGTTAAAAAAGGTTTTCGCCTTCACTGACGGGCACTGATAGGGCAGCACTGATATATGGTACTGACAGCCTTTACGGAAGAGCACTGACTGGAAACTGATGGGCACTGATTGGCAAATGTGATGGGCATCTCTGGGGTCTGAGCTGATAATCAATGCACTGTTAATCAGCGCAGATCCCCCCCCCCCCCCCCCCGCAATCTGACAAGGGACCCACGATCTGCTCTCCCTGTCAGCGCCAACCGAGGAAAGTCGTTTACTGGGATTTCCTGGTTACAGGCTGTAATTGGTCGCAGCTGATCACGTGGTAAAGAGCCTTCGTTAGAAGCTCTTTACCTAGATCAGAGTTGCGGTGTGTCAGAGTGACACCAATTGACACCTGCGGCTTATCCTGCTGGACGTCCTATGAGGTCCAGTCAGGATAATGAAACCACCACCTGGCCGTGATTCTGCTATAGGCCGGGAAGTGGTTAAACGGTTGTGGATCACCCACCATACATTTTACTGCAGCAGTGCCAGCTGCTCTGTGCCAGATCAAATGCCTAGTATGTGATCTGACACTACTGGGCTCCCACTGTGATCACACACAGCAGGAGCCCAGCAGCGGGTACTGCAGACTCCATGTCCGCTGGCACCTGCCAATTACTCAGGGCACAGGCAGATCAACAGACTTCTGCCTATATAAACGAGGCAGATTATCGTTCTGTCAGAAGGGAAGGCGTTGATCCTGTGTTTCTTCTAAGTAGGAACATGGATCTCTGACTTCCCCCTAGTCAGAGCACTTCCCGCAGTGAGTAAAAACAACCTAGGCACACAGTTGACCCTTTGATCGCCCCTGATTTTAATCCCTTCCCAGCCAGTGTGATTAGCACAGTCGCAGTGCATTTTTTTTTTTTTTTAGCACTGGTCCTCAAATAGTGTAAGTTAGTGTCCGATTTGTATGCTGCAATATTGAAGTCCCACTACAAGTCGCTGATCTCCACCATTACTAGTAAAAAAAAAAAATAATATCCCATAGTTTGTAGACACTAACATTTGTGCAAACCAGTAATCATTTAATCATTATATGCTTATTGGGATTTATTTATTTATTTTTTAACCAAAAATATGTAGCACGATACATGTTGGCCTAAATGTATGAAGGCGTTCGTTTGTGTGTTTATCCTTTTTTTTTTTTTTTTTTTTTTTTTCCTGGATATGTTTTATAGCAGAAAGTAAAAAAAAAATCAAAATTTTTGGTCTTTTTGTTTAGAGCGCAAAAAATAAAAAAATGCAGCGATGATTAAATACCACCAAAAGAAACCTTTATTTGTGTCAAAAATAGGACAGAAAATTTTGAGTACAGCGTCACACAACCACACATTTGTCAGGTAAAATAGCACAGTGCCGTATCACAAAAAAATGGCCTGGTCATGAAGGAGGTAAAACCTTTCAAAGCTCAAGTGGTTAAAGTTGTCTGCTGAACACAAACCATCCTACTGCTAGAGTGTGTTTAAGTGGTTAGACTAGGTGGTGAGGAGGCAATGTAACACCTCATTACTGCCTGTGATATGTTGTCTAATGAGCGATCCAGATGCTGACTGCTCCTCAGAGAGCAACACTAGTGTGAATTAGCTCATACATTTTTTTTATTAATTACTGGAGTACATGGCCATTCACTGTCAGCACTGCTAAAAGTGGGTACCCAGGTGCCCGCACCACAATCCCAGATTTTGCAAGGCAGGTCCGGATCGGCCTTAGGTGGGCCTACATTAGGGATGGCCGAACTGTTCGCCCGGCGGTCGGCTTGCGGCGAATTTTGCGTGTTCGAGATTTGCCCGATCTGAGGACTATTGCCACTATTTGTCCGGCGGACATATGTGTTTACAGTGTGAAAGAACTTTGACCCATGATGACACATCCATCATGGGGTATACAGGACAGCCAATTGAGACATTTCAGCACGTCGACAATTGGACATTCCCCCTACCTTATAAATAGACCTGATCTGGCGGCCTTTTTACATTCTGTCTTATGTCAGTTTAGGGACAGGACGCTGTGTGGAGCAGGGAGAGACTGTAGTGACACAAATCGCTAGCTATTAGGTCCACAAAGGTCCTTTTTAAGGACTGGTATAGGTGTAGTACAGTGTATATATAGGGTTCAGTGCACTGCTGTGCTGGTGATTGCAGCAGCCTGTCTTTTGTCAGTGTAGGGACAGGACGCTGTGTGCAGCAGGGACAGTCAGTTTAATCGCTAGCTATTACTATTCGGTCTACAAAGGTCCTTTTTAAGGACTGGTATAGGTGTACAGTATATAGGGTTCTGGTGCACTGCTGTGCTGGTGATTGCTGAGTGCACTGCTGACTCATTCTGCAGCTGTTTTTTGTCATTGTAGGGACAGGACGCTGTGTGGAGCAGGCACAGTCAGTTTAATCACTAGCTATTACTATTAGGTCCACAAAGGTCCTTTTAAGGACTGGTATAGGTGTACAGTATATAGGGTTGTACACGTATAATATACTTTCTTCCAAATATAGAAAGAATATTATACTTGACTGCTGCCCGATTCTGCAGCTGTCTTTTATCAGTGTAGGGACTGAGGGACAGTCTGCAAATCACTAGCTACTAGGTCCACAAAGGTCCTGGTAAGGACTGGTATAGGCGTACAATATATAGGGTGCTGGTGCAGGGCTGTGCTGCAGATTACTGCCCTATTCTGCAGCAGTCCTTAATCAGTGTAGGGACTGAGGGACAGTCTGCAAATCACTAGCTACTAGGTCCACAAAGGTCCTTTTAAGGACTGGTATAGGTGTACTATTTGGTGTGCAGTATATAGGTGTGTAATACATGTATAAAATACTTGCACATATAGAAAGCATAGTATAATGCATTTCTACTGTGCAGCATTGTGACTGCTGAGCGGTTCTGCAGCGATACTACAAAGAGTGACAAACGCAATTAAAAAAAAAAAGTATTATAACTGGTGTGATAGACCAGTGGCCCCCAAAAACGACAGATTGAAGTGGGGTGTTATATACCTTCTTCCACATACATACTGCACTTCTCTTGAGACTTTTGTCACAGGGTCATTTAAAAAATGACAGGCAGAGGAAGAGGCAAGCCCTTCTGCAGGGGTTGTAGGGGTAGGGCAATGGCAACAGGCTTGAGCCAAAGTGGCAAATTGCCGAAGGTGCCTGCGATTACGTCAAAAGACGCACCAGACTTGGTTGAGTGGCTCACTCAGCCTTACTCTTCTGCACCCGCCTCAGCCTCTCGATCTGCACCCTCTTCTTCACTCTCTATGTGCACCCCCAAAGACACTACCACCAACACCACCACCATCATATACCTTCCGATTGAGTCACAGGAATTATTTTCCGATCCATATCAAGACATTTCCGATGCGCAGCCACTCTTGGCATTGGATCAGGAAGAGGAGGTAGCAACAACTGCCACACAGGAATCTGACGACAGTACCCAGATTAGCCCAAGGAGGAGGTAGGTCCCCGCTGTTGCTGCCTATTTCGACATCTCTAATTATAGCGGTGGGGAAGGTGACGTTGATGATGACGTGTCTAGTGATGTCACGTGGGTGCCCACAAGAGAGGAAGAGGAGGGGAGTTCAGAGGGAGATATGGACCAGCAGATAGGGAGGAGAAGCAGGAAGAACTTAGTTTGCACAGGAGGGACAAAGCAGTCTGCGAATGTATCAGGAGCGAGGCATCAACCATGTACGGTCACATCTGACGCTCCCAGGACGCCGGCACATGGCTCCGCAGTGTGTGCTTTTTTTAACGTGTCTGCTGCTGACAATAGTGTTGCCATCTGCAATCTTTGCAGTCAACGCATTAGTCGCGGTAAGCCCAACACTCACCTAGGGACGACCGCCTTAAGAAGGCACATGGGCTGCCATCACTGAGCCCAGTGGGATCAACGGAACACACAAAGCCACACTCCAGGCACTTACCGTCCAGCCTCGTCTTCTACTTCTCCTTCTCCTCTCTCCTCACAATTGTCCTCCATTCCACCTTCCATCACGCCATCCTCACGTTTTTCTGCAAAAAGGCAGGCTTTCGTGGGCCAAATGTTGGAGCGTAAAAAAATGACGCCGGATAACCCTCTTGCCCAACGGTTGATGGCTGGCTTGTCAGAGCTGATAGCCCGCCAACTACTGCCATATAAACTGGTGGACTCGGAGGCCTTTCGAAAATTTGTGGCCATTGGAACACCACAAAGGAAGGTCCCAGGAAGGAAGTATGTCTCACAGAAGGGCATCCCAGAGCTACATGGCCATGTTCAGCGGCAAGTGAAAGCATCTCTGGCACACAGTGTCAGTGGCATGCAGACTTCTGCGGCCATTTGATGAGATCACCAAACTGGTCAGTCGCAGCCATGGCGCCATCACTGACATGGTACCTTATGCCTTCTTTATGGAGTGTGCATTGTGTCATGTCATTGATCAAGCCGTGGAGGAGCAGGAGCGGGAAGATGAGGAAGTCGCAATGCTGGGTGTATTCCCAGGAGGGGCTACTCTATCTGAGACAAATCAACAACAGGAGTGTGAAGAGGAGTCAGAGGAGGATGGTGCCAGGGCGGATGAGGAGGAGAAAAAAGAGCATGCTTTAAACCTTTCTGGGATCCCTGTTGTTGTGTGTGGATGGGGAGAGGAGAATGAAGAGGACGACATTATTTTGGATGATGAGCAAGAGCCAGGCCATCACACCGCTTCCAGTTTAGTGCAAATGGGGGGCCTTCATGCTCCAGTGTTTTAATAGGGACCCCCGTATAAAAAGCATAAGGGTCAAGGACCAGTACTGGGTGGCAACGTACTTAGACCCCCGGTACAAACACAAAATGGTGGAAATGTTACCACCGTCACAGAGGGCTGTCAGAATGGCGCACTTTCAGGCCTTGCTTTGAGAAATGCTGCATTCTGCTTTTGTGTGCGCTGGCAGAGGAGCAATTCCCACTCCCAGAGAAGGAGTTGCGGGTACCAATCCAAGAGCGCCTGCAAGAAGAGGCCGGTTTGAAGATGTGTTGGTGACTTCTGATATGAGGTCATTCTTTCAGCTGACCCATCGACAGGTCTCATCCGGATCCAGCATCAGGGAACGCCTAGACCGACAGGTGTCCGACTACATCGGGTTAACGGCCGATGTGGACGCTCTGAGGAGTGATGAACCTCTGGACTACTGGGTGGGCAGGCTTGACCTCTGGCCAGAGCTTGCCCAATTTGCAATCGAACTGTTGGCTTGCCCCTCGTCCAGTGTTCTGTCCGAAAGGACGTCCAGCGCATGCAGGGGGGATTGTGACTGATACGCGCCCTGGCCTAGTTCACGACAGTGTTAACTACCTCACCTTTATAAAAATGAATGAGGCATGGATCTCGGAGGAATTCAACACATGTGACCAGTAGACCATGTATATCTCTATAAACGATTTATTTAATCAGCAACACAGACCTTTTTTCTACATTTGGCTCACTTCCTTGTACAAAAAAAGCACACCGTACTATATGCCCGTACCCTCCTGTTTGAAGAGGTTGATATATTGTCATATTTTTGGGGCCCAGCAGCGAGTTGTTTTTATCAGTGTTGGTGCTCTCTATTGCGGTGCTGGTGTCGGTGCTTTTGATCATCTCCTGCACCCTCTTCATAGCCCACCCTGACCTTTCCTCTCCTCCATTGCCTTCATGCGCTCCTAAGTTCTAAATTGTCAAAATTTCACAGATAAAGAATGCTTGTAGTTGTCGATCCCAGATTCACTTCATACATGTGTCATGTCAGTGGCCATGTGGTGGGACTGTGTGCACAGCTAGTAAGTATTTTGTGGCTGAAAATATGACCTGTAGGTTTTTAAAGTTCACCTGCCATTGAAGTCAATGGGGCCCGCTGCGAACTTTGCGGTTCGCAAACTTTTGGCCGCGTCCGCGGTTCGTGAAACGTCCCGCCGGAAGTTCGTACATCTGTAGCCTGCATGTCCGAGCATTCCTACACCGACCTGCTCACACTGGGCTGTTAACATCTGTGCTGATAGCTGGAAGCCCAGCATGGATGACAAGTTCAATAAGCTGCTGCTGGTGATCATGACACACACTTCTGGATGATGTATGCCTGGGCACCCATACTGAGGGGGTGCAAAGCCAGCCAGAACAAGTACACCAGTCACCAGCCCAGAAGGAGGCCTGGCTCTACTCTAGGTTCCCCATGAGCGGCGGGCTGCATGTCGATTAGAAAGAGCCGATTAACACTGTGGTCGCTGTGGTGGACAACAAGGAGATTCAGCTCAGACCCCTCAGGTAAGCAACCCCCCCTCATGGCCAGGGGTGTCATACCTGTAACACTGTGACTGCTGGGGCTGGGAGCACAAGAGAGACCCAGGTATCCTATGTGTCATATTGGAGACTTCATCCTAGGGCAGAAAACGTTTTCATAAGTTAGCCGACTGACGCAGCTCCTTTCTTAGACCATCGGGTTGTTATGCCACATTCAGGAGAGGACTAGGCAGAACATGTTAACAAGTACAACAAAACCAGAACTTTCTAGTTCTGCCTAAGGGGCAGTCCCTTAGGTAACAACCCCCCAGCCTGCCTCCTGCAGCCTCCAGTTTTTTTTTCTGCCTAGTGAAGAAGGACTTGGGAACCTTGCAGGCCCATCGGTCCGTGCATTTTTTTTCTGCAGAAGTTTGCCTTTTGCGCAAGATTAAGATCCTGTGATCTATCAACAGCCAGCTGGGTGACAGGCTGGATACCCTTATCCTTGTAGTCTCCTCAGCCTGGCCAGTGAGCGTGTGCAGACCAGAGCTCTGCGCTGGGTCGGCCACGACATGCCCCCCAGCTCCAGGTGCGGCCGGTGGGCGTAATGCTCCGGGGCACACATCACCGGGCTACTGATGTCTTGGCCAGCAGCCATCCTGTACTGATCGGAGAGTGGGTCTGTGATGGAATGTTCCCCAGCTCGTCAGGACTGGTAAGTACAGCTCTCCCTGCCTCGTTGGGGCTGAGCAGCTGGACATTCCCTGGGAGGTCGATTTGGGGGTCCCTCATCTCCCTCTCTTCTCTCCCTATCCCCCCCCCTTGGGGGATGCTGCATGAGCTGTTGAGCGGTGTGTGTGCCATTGAGGGGGGCCCCCAGGAGCGGGCTCTCACCTGGGGAGGGGGCTGCACAGGGTAGCTGTTCCCTGAATGTCTGTAGGTCTCTCCCCTGGGTGTCTGGAGGCTGTGTCTGCTGATCGCTGTAGCGCTGTTTAACACCGTTTCCTCTGCCTGTTTTCACTGTCTCATTGCATACAGTGCTCTGCGGCCATTTTTGGTGTGGCCAGGGAGTAGCATGTTCAGACTCCATTTTACTGTAGTTCAGCGGCCATTTTGTTGAAGCCTGAACACATTTTTCATGCTCAGCGCTGTCCTCTGGGGCTCAGCACAGCACGGTTTTCTCTCACAAGCATTTGGGTTAGCTGACACAGGACACAGCACACCTAGCTGGGCAGGGCAGAACTCAGTCAGGGTGGTGAGTCCTGCGGTGTGGGCCCCTCAGCCTGCAGCAGTTAGGGTGGGACCATCACTGTCCCCAAGAGGTGGCAGACAGGGCAGGATCAGCATGGCTTCAGAAACTGTTTTTTCTTTCCCCGAAATCCAGGCAATTGCAACCGGTTCGCCTGCAGACAGTGCAGTGCCCCTGGACGCTTTGTCCGCGGTTCTTAACACCTTCGTTGCCAAGATGGAGGGGGTGTGCAGGTGCAAAGGTGGTAAAAAGCACCCCCCCCCCCCCCGTCCTCTGGGGAGAGCTCTGATACAGACTCGGGCCCCACTGAGGCTGGTGACCCCTGATTTTTCGTTTCAGATGAGGCTGACCAGGACCGATCAGACATTGAGGATGAGTCCGGGTCCGTGCGCGATACAGCACTTGTTGGAGCACTTATCACAGCTGTGCGTGATACCCTGAAAATACAGGATACAGCAGATCCCATTGCTGATGTAGTGGTCCCTTTTGGGTCCCATAAGCCAGCCCGTACACCTAGGGTGTTTCCGTATCTGACTTATTTAGATAAGTTCATATACAAGGAATGGGGTAGTTCGCAACAGACCTTTTCGGTCCCAAAAAGTATGGCGGTGTGTTATCCCTTTGAGGGAGAGCCTTCTCAAAAAGTGGTCGGCTCCTCCGGTCGTGGACTCCCCAGTATCCAGGTTAAACAAAGTAACCACGATGCCGGTAGAGGGGACTCCTGCCTTTAAGGACACCACGGACAGGAAGGCCGAGGCAGTGGCTCGTTCCTTGTTTACGGTTGTGGGGTCAGCAATGCGACCAGTACTGGCATCCGCACTTGTGTCACAGACACTTGCTGAGTGGGCAAAACTTTTGCACTGCGAATTGGGGGAGCAACAGGCTTCCCCTGTCTGCGTGGAACTAGCACACCAGTTGGTGCAAGGCCTTAAGTACGTTTGTGATGCCAGCCCTGGATACCCTCCCTCTGTTAGTGTCAGCAGTGGTGCTGAGGCGCCTGATTTGGCTAAAATGCTGGTCGGCTGACCAGGCATCTAAGAAAGCCCTGACGGATCCACCACTCCTTGGTGAGCAGCTCTCTGGAGCCTCATTGGATGACATTATTAAATATGGCACAGGTGTTAAGAGTACCCTACTCCCACAGGCCAGGAAGGCTAAGTAGCCACGCCGTAGGCAAGGGCCCTCATTTTCCGCTCACAAGCGGCTTTTTCGTCTGCCTGGGACTTTGGCTAAATGTCCCCAGCCCGACAGGACGACCTTTGAAGGACAAAAGCTTCCCTGGAACCGCAGGCCTGCGAGCAAAAGTGCTACCGCATGAAGGTTTGCCCCCGCCCGCAACATGGGTGAGGCTCTCCTTCGGGAGTTTGCAGCCCGGTGGGCCTCTTGGCTGTCCGCCCAATGGGTCTGCGATCTGATTTTACAAGATAGTTTCTCTCTTGGCCACCAAACAGATTCTTCCCCTCCGGCATACCTGTACTCCCGGCTTGCCGGGAGGCCCTAATTGTGCAGTAAGGGACCTGCTGAGTTGCGGGGTGATGGTACCAGTTATGGAGCTGGAAAGGTTCCAGGGGTCCTACTCCAATCTGTTGTCCCCAAAAAGGAAGGGGTATGTCCAATCTTGAACCTGAAAGCCCTCAATTACTTTGTAAAAGTATAGAGGTTCAGAATGGAATCAGTTCGCTCAGTAGTCTCTGCACTCCATTAAGGAGACTTCCTGGCGTCTTTGGACATCCAGGATGTGTACCTGCACATACCCATATGCCTTCGGCATCAGAAGTTTCTGCGACTTGCAGTTGGGGAAGCCCACTACCAGTTGTAGCTCTCCCTTTTTGGCTTGGCATCAGCCCCTGATTCTTTACCAAGGTATTGGCTCCTGTTTTGGCGTTGCTGCGACAACGCGGGATTGCGATCGTTGGTTACCTAGATGATCTCCTCCTGAGAGCATCATCCACCTCAGAATTAGAGGAGGATGTGCTGATCACAATGAAGACCCTGCAGGAATTTGGATGGCTGTTGAACCTAAAAAAAGTCGGTGATCGTACCGACTCAGCACTTGGAGTACCTAGGCTTACTGCTGGACTCCATGGAAGCGAGAGGTTTTTCTCCCTTCAGACAAGCTGCAGACTCTCAGAGCCGTGGTAAAACTGCTGATGAACCGCAGGTGGTCGTAGCTACTCTTCTGCATGCGAGTCCAGGGATTCATGGTGGCCTCCTTCGAGGCAGTACAGTATGCCCAGTTTCACACCAGAGTCTTGCAGAAGAAGATCTTGACAAAATGGCACAAATCTCCAATATCCTTGGATCGGTAGATTCAGGTGAGCCAGTCAGTCAGGGACTCCCTGCTCTGGTGGCTGATATCCCCGGCACTATGGTCCGGGAAGTCGGTTCCTACCTCTGAATTGGACAGTGATCACAACGGACGCCATCCTAACCGGCTGGGGTGGAGTAATGGGAGTTCAGTCGACCCAGGGCCTTTGGTCGGAAGAGGAATCCAAGTTGCCGATCAATGTGCTCGAGCTGCGAGCAATCAGGCTATGTCTCTCTACATGGTCGATAAGACTTTGAGGGCGTCCGATCAGGATCCAGTCAGACAACACCACGGCGGTGGCATATGTCAATCATCAAGGAGGAACAAGCAGCTCAGCCGCCGCACGGGAGGTCGCTCACATCCTTCAGTGGGCAGAGCGACATGTACCGGCTCTATCGGCCATTTACATCCCAGGAGTGGAGAACTGGCAGGCGGACTACCTAAATTGCCAGATGCTGGACCCAGGAGAATGGGTGTTGTATCCGGAGCTGTTCAGGCTACTGTGCCTGCGATCGGGCACTCCAGGCGTGGATCTACTGGACTCCCGTCTCAATCGAAAGGTGCAGAGATTCGTATCCAGAATAAGAGATCCTTGGGCAGGTGCGCTGGTGGCTCTGTGGGGTTAGTACCAGCTGATCTATGCCTTTCCTCTGCTAAAACTGTTACCACGTCTTCTCCGCAGAGTGGAGGCAGAGGGGATTCCAGTAATACTGATTGCCCCAGTGTCCCTGCTACGCAGACATTGCCCCCTGGCGACTGCCGTTACGAGAGGACCTGCGGTCTCGAGGTCTGATTCTCCATCCTGTTTTACCGTCGCTGGTTTTAACGGCATGGCTATTGAGAGCCAGGTGTTGAGGAACCGGGACCTTTCGGACTCTGTGATTCCAACTATGTTGAGAGCATGAAATCATCTTCTCAGAAGATATATCATCGTACCTGGAAGGCCTACATCTCCATGTGTGAGAAGAAAGGATGGCGTCCGCGCTCCTATTCTATATCCCGGATCCAGACCAGAAATTGGATTTAAGCACCATTAAAGTGGTTGTAAACCCTTACAAACCACTTTGACCTACAGGTAAGCCTAGATTAAGGCTTACCTGTAGGTCCAAGAAATATCTCCTAAACCTATACGGTTTAGGAGATATTTGCCCGAAGACAGACACCGCTGTCTACGGCGCATGCGCCGTAGACAGCGGCGCGCAGGCGCACTGAGCGCGGCATTTCCAACAATGGAGCTCGCATGCGCGGGAGTGACGTCATCGCGTCTCCGCCGAATGACAGCGGCGGAGCTGCGAGACCCCACCGAAAAGATGGATGCGCCGGACTACAGGGGACAGCGGTGACCTCGCTGGCTCCTGTGTCAGGTAAGTGACACATAATGGGCTACTATGCGATGCATAGTAGTCCATTATGCTTTGCCTTTGCAGGGAATGAAAGAGGAAGTAAACCCATTAGAGTTTACTTCCTCTTTAACCACTTAAGGACCAGGCCTCTTTTTCGGACTTGGTGTTTCCATGTTTAAAACAGTTTTTTTTGCTAGAAAATTACTTAGAACCCCCAAACATTTTATATTGTTTTTTTTCTAACACCCTAGAGAATAAAATGGCGGTCATTGAAATACTTTTTTTCACACCGTATTTGCGCAGCGGTCTTAGAAGCGCACTTTTTTTGGAAAAAATTCACTTTTTTGAATAAAAAAATAAGACAACAGTAAAATTAGCCCAATTTTTTTTTATACTGTGAAAGATAATGGTATGCCGAGTAAATTGATACCCAACATGTCACGCTTCAAAATTGCGCCCGCTCGTGGAATGGCGTCAAACTTTTAGCCTCAAAAATCTCCATAAGCGACATTTAAAAAATTCTACAGGTTGCATTTTTTGCGTTACAGAGGAGGTCTAGGGCTAGAATTATTGCTCTCGCTCTACCGATCGCGGCGATACCTCACATATGTGGTTTGACCACCGTTTTCATATGCGGGCGCTACTCACGTATGCGCTCGCTTCTGTGCGCAAGCTCGTCGTAACGGGGTGTTTTTTTTTTTAAAAAAATTTTTTCTTATTTATTTTAATTTATTTTATTTATTTTTACACTTTTTTTAAAAAAATAAATAAAATGGATCACTTTTATTCCTATTACAAGGAATGTAAACATCCCTTGTAATAGAAAAAAGCATGACAGGTCCTCTTAAATATGAGATCTGGGGTCAAAAGGTCCTCAGATCTCATATTTGTGCTAAAATGCAACAAAAAAAAAAAAAATCTGACATTTAAAAAAAAAATATAGCTTTAAGAGGTATGGGCGGAAGTGACGTTTTGACGTCGCTTCCGCCCTCCTATGGTATAGAGACGAGTGGGGGCCATCTTAGCCTCACTTGTCTCTATGCCCAGCTGACTGAAGGACCCGATCGCCTCCGCTGCTACCGACTGCTCCGGTAAGCGGCGGAAGGTGCGGGAGGGCGGCGGGAGGGGGGGTGGCACCTCTCCCGCCGCTGATAGCGGTGATCTCGCGGCGAATCCGCCGCGGAGACCACCGTTATCGTACAGCCGACCGCCGCCTGAAGAGATGGATACCTCGGTTGTGGCAGCAGCTGCTGCCGTTACCGAGATATCCCTCTTCAAAAAATGGACGTACATCGTCGTGCGGCGGTCGGCAAGTGGTTAAAGGACAAATATTAGCCTTGACTGTCTTTTTTTTTTTTTTTTTTCTTCAGCAGCCCCTGGTGTCTCGCTCTCTAGTGAGCACTTTTGTTCAAGGGGTCCGACATGTAGTTCCTTCGGTGCCTCCACCGTTACCCCCGTGGGATCTGAACCTAGTGTTATCGGCGCTTCAGAAACCACCATTTGAAAATATCAGAGATATCCCTCTGTTGACTCTTTCCCAGAAAGGGTTTTCCTAGTGGCCATTACATTGGCCAGGAGGGTTTCGGAACTGGCGGCCTTGTCTTCCAAGTCGCCCCATCTGGTTATCCACAAGGATAAGGTGTTGTGTTCGCAACCTTCTTTTCTGCCGAAGGTGGTTTCGGCGTTCCACATCAATGAAGACATTGTGTTACCATCTCTGTGTCCTAAGCCAACACATCCTAAAGAGGTGGTCCTCCATTCACTGGATGTGGTTAGGGCTCTGAGGGTGTATTTTTTTTCTGCTACGGCTCCCTTTCGGAAGTCGGACTCCTTGTTTCGGTGGCTGGCCCGAAAAAAGGCATGGCGGTCTCGTCGGCAACCATTTCCAGGTGGATCAGACAGATTGGCAATCTACTTTCCAAAAAGGGATAATTTGAGGGTGGGGGTTATACTGTCCTGCCAATTATCACTAGAGGTCGACCGATATGGGTTTTTCTCTGGCCGATGCCGATGCCGATATTTAGAAATCATGGCGGCCGATATATGATGCCGATTTTTTTTGGGCCGATATGTTAGGCCGATTTTATTTGATTTATTTATTTATTTTTAATCCCCCTTGATCTAACACACCTTTCCCACTGGAGCGTTTTAAGGCGATTTTGGGCTAAAAATAGCGCCTGTAAAGTGCCTGTAAAATGGCTCCCCTGCAGTCTGTGTGAAAGACAGAGTGCTTTCACACTGAGGCGATGCGCTGGCAGGATCTTAAAAAAAAGTCCTGCAAGCAGCATGTTTGGAGTGGTGTATACCGCTCCTCCACCACTCCTGCCCATTGATATGAATGGGCACCACTGCCGAAGCGCATGCAATGCGATTTGGCAGCGGTGCTTCATGGGCGCATTTAACCTCTTCCTTGGCCGCTAGCTGGGTTATATGTGCCCCACTAGCAGCCAAATAGCACCGCTAAAATGATGGTAAAGAGCCGCTAAAACTTGCGTTTTACCATCAACGCCTGCCCGCTCCAGTGTGAAAGCAGCCTTCATACGTGATACAGAAAATTTCTTACACTTAAACATTTATTAAACAAAACAAACCTCCAATCAGTTTACTTGTATGTATGATTTAGATAAAAAAAAAAAATTATATATATATATATATATATATATATATATATATATATATATATATATATATATATATATATATATATATATATATATATTAAATAAAAACAGGTAGTCAAAACTTTTGGACAAAAAAAAAAAAATGGGCTAACTTTACTGTTTTTTTATTTTATTTTTATTTTTTAAATGGTGTATTTTTTTTTCCCAAAAAAATGCATTTGAAAGACCTCTGTGCAAATGCCGTGTGACATAAAATATTGCAACAACCGCTATTTTATTCCCTAGGATCTCTGCTAAAAAAATATATATAATTTTTGGGGGGTCTAAGTGATTTTCTGGCAGAAAATACAGGATTTTTTACTTGTAAGCAACAAGTGTCAGAAAAGATTTAGTCTTTAAATGGTTAAACTGAGAACTCTACACACGGAGATGACTTCATTCATTCAAGTGTAAACATTGTATCTTTCTGTTCTTTTCTTGGCAGCCTGCCCAGAGTGGAGGAAAGGGTTGCTATGACGACTCAGTCAACTTAGACCATTCTATACAGAAGTCATTTCAAAGTCCCGCTGTAGTTCTAAATCGGCTTTTTATCAGCACAAATCGGCCGATGCCGATTATTTAAAAAACGGCAAATATCGGCCGATATATCGGCCGGCCGATATATCGGTCGACCTCTAATTATCACCTCAAGAAATGAGATGGGCAGTCATAAACTAAAAGCTGCATTCATTCCAGTAAACATCTCATAGTTTGTAGACACTGTAACTTCTGTGCAAACCAATAAATATACGCTTATTTTTATTTTTTTACCCAAGACCTGTAGCCTGGTACATAGACAAAAATTGAGTGTGTTGGATATTTGTATATATTCAGTTATATATCGGAAAAATAAAAATCCTCAGTGCTTATCAAATACCACTAAAAGAGAGCTTTATTTGTGGGGGAAAAATATGCAAACTTTTGTTTGGGTACAACATTGCATGACCGGGCAATTACCAGTTAAACAGCGTGCCAAATTCTCCTCTAGGAGTGTCAGTGCTTCCTGGGCTATTCATCAAGCTTCTGTTCAAGTTTGTAAAGCTGCTATCTGGTCTTTTCTTCAAGTTTATAAAATTTTACCAGGATGAAGTTTTTGCCTCCTATGGACTCCAGTTTCAGAAGAAGGGGTTTTGCCGCTGTCTTTGTATGGGGGTTCTGTTTGGAAATTGGGGCTTGTTCACCTTGTTTCTTTGTTTCCCTACCCACAGATTCATTACTTGGGACATCCCATATAGTAATGTTTGTTTACTCCTCTGTGTCCTGTGATGAACGATTAAGAAGTTAGAAAAGTGATGTTGGATTAATATATTTTTCTGCCAAGTCTGCCCTATTTTTATTTTATTTTTTGCGATTTTATTTATTTTATTTTTTTAATGGTTTTTGTATTTTGTTTTGCTAGTAAAATAATTTTTTCTTTTTGAAGTACATCCCAAATGTAGTTCTCTCGCTCAGTTTCTCATTGCTTGTTACAAAACTGATGCTTAGCTGAGCTGAATTCCTGCCTTTTTTTTATTTTTTATTTTTCCTGGCCAGTGTATTCATCTCAAGGTGGCAGCATAACTAGTGTAGTAATGACTTTTAACTCCTTTATGGCAAGAAAAGGATTTTATAGACAAATCAAAATCGCAATTTTACCACTAAGAAATTGTTGTTTGTACCTCTTTCCAAAAAATGTAATTTCTGACATTTTACAATTTCCAATAGTAAAATATTATGGGAAGAATCCTTACTATTTTTGGCTTTCATTTCTTTCTATCAAAATTTTATGTCCTGAGTAATAATTGGCAAATTGTAATGAGGTGTGTTATCTATAATGTGCGTGTTTAAAAAATTTTTAAGTTTTTTTTTTTTTTTGTACTAGCTTGGCCCATGTGTGAACTTTTTTTTGCTAATTAAATAACGTACAAGATGTCGTCTCCTGCATTTCCGGCTTCAAATGAAAATCGGATACCATTAACACAGACTGTAAGTGTTTTTATTTATTTTTATTTTGTTTCATAATACACCAATGAAAGGGTTTTTCTAAATTACAAAAATGTACCTGTTGATCCCGCCAGTAATTTTGTGAGTTGCTTTTTATGTGCTTTCTTCAGCACTCTCAAGCTATTATCAGATCTGCTTAATTCACTTTAAATACAGAACAACTCTGTATGTTTTGGAGGAGAGGAGGTGGTGGTATGGTGAGTGATCATTGTTAGCCTATGATAGAAATAAAATTAAAAAGGAAAAAACACCTAATAAAAATGATTGCAGCTCTAACATTTAGGCCTTGGTCACACCATGGTGCAGAGAGGTCAGTTTTTCTGCACGCATTCTGCAAGAGCACCAAAAAAACAATTGTTCTCTATGCCCCATCAGACTTTTGCCAAAAGGGCGTGTGCGTGGATCTTGTCTTGCATACTAATGGAACACAATTGTCAGCCAAAAAAAAAAAATGTCGTGACATACTACGTGAACTTTCAGCTCTTCAGCACAACCCTTTGGGAACCTTCTGCTAATGTCGTGTTTGGTGAGCATTGATTCCGAGCATGTGTGTTTGTACTTTGGACTTTTGTGTGACAGACTTGTGTACAGACGATATGAAAATCGGACAACAGACCGTTTGTCCGCCGAAAATTTACTAGCCTGCCATCCAACATTTGTTGGCCGAAAGTTGGACAACAATTGTCTGAAGGAGCGTACTAACGGTCAGATTGTAGGCAAACGGTCTGTCATCACACAATCCCCTGCCAACAATCGTATTGTTGTGCTTTTTAAGGAAATTTTCCCGCACAATATTTACTAAGTAATTTTTAACGAAGATATTTTTAAGATACAGAATCAGTCTATATGACACGGTCTATATATGTGAAACTTATTCACGGAGACGAGTGATCATACAAAATAGCTACATTTATTGGTTGACAGAAAACAAATATTTACATGAAATATTAAAATACAGATTACATTACTTGATCATTTTGACAATTACTGGAAACACCCTCAAACAGGGCGTAGTAGTACCTTGGACACAATTATCACCATTATCATTTCTCGGTAGAATCAATAACCATTTCATAATTGACAATTAAACAGAATGTCTGTATTTCACACATTTTTCTTAATGAATTCACAACAGTATTGTGTGTACAAGACTTTAGAACTGATTTTTCCTGTGAAGGATCTACATATCACACAATACCTAGGTCTCTGTCTAAGTTCCTGCAGGTGAGAGCTAAATAGTAGTTGGATCGGACATTCGCTATCTAGAAGGATATACATGCCTCCTGCATGTATACTTATCTGTCAAAAGTCTCCCCTGTCTGCTATGAGACCCGAAAAACTACAGATTTTGTGGGTGGGTCTGTTTTCCCAGGGATCAGTGGGTGGAGTCGTGATGTCAGTAAACTCCCCGCCCACCTCTACACCTCCTTATCAACATGCATTTTCTCCTGTGTATTTCTTACACTGAACTTCTGCTATGATCACGAACATCCAGTCAAAACCCAGAAAAGTCCCCACATGACTTCAGCATGACCAATCATGCTGAGGTGGGGAACAGCCAATCCTTGCAGAGCTGCTGAAGAAAGGAGTGGGGGAGGGAATTGATAAATAATGCATGTCTTAGACTAGTGCACGAGATATGTAAATCACCTGTCAATCACAGCAAGGGGGAAGAACGGACAAAGATTTCAACATGTACGTGCTTGCCTTCCAGCGGGTGGGGGGTCCGGTCGGACCCCCCCCCCCCCCCCGCTGGATGCGGAGGTCCGTTTCGCTTCAGGAGCGATCCGGGATGAGGGGATGGCCGTTGGTTTCTGGCCATCCCCTCTCGATCGCTTCTGGCGAATGAGAAGCTTCCCCCGCTGTGTATTGTAAACACAGGCAGGGAGGAAGTGATGTCACTCCCCTCGTGGCGCTCTTTTTGACCGGACGGCGAGGAGGGAAGACATCCAAGTAAGTGCACCAACACTACACTGACACGTAGGCACACTTTTCATCCCTGATCACCCCCCCCCCCCCCCCCGATCGCCCCCCCCACCCCTCCCCAGTCACAGTGTCACTGATTGCAGTGATCATTTATTTACTGATCACTGCATTTAGTGTCAGTTGTGACTGTAAAAAGTGTCAGTCAGCTAGTGTTAGGCCCCTTTAGGTCCAGGGTAGCCCCCCTAACCCCCCCCATAAAGGTTTAACCCCTTGATTGCCCCCCCAGTTAACCCTTTCACCCCCTTTTACCAGTGTCACCAAGCGATCGTTTTTCTGATCGCTGCATTAGTGTCACTGGTGCCGCTAGGAAGCTATTTTTTTTTTTTTTTGTTCACCGCCAGGTTTTTATAAAGGTTTTAACCCCTTGATTGGAGTTAACTCTTTCACCAGCGATCACTGTATAAGTTACGGGTGACGCTGGTTAGGTAGTTCGCTTTTTATAGCATCAGGGCACCCGCCATTTATTATCCAATAAAGGTTTAACCCCCTGATCACCCGGCGGGTGATATCAATTAGATTTTAGGGTCTGCGTCGCCCCAGGCAGTGCTAGGTTAGTGCCAGTACCGCTAACACCCACGGGCAAAGCATAAACCTCCCTTAGTGGTATAGAATCTGAACAGATCAATATCTGACCTGATCAGATCTATACTAGCGTGCCCAGCAGTTTAGGGTTCCAAAAAAAACGCAATGTTAGCGGGATCAATCCAGATACCTGCTAGCACCTGCGTTTTGCCCCTCCGCCCAGCCCAGCCCACCCAAGTGCAGTATCGATCGATCACTGTCACTTACAAAACGCAACACACAAAACTGCAGCATTCGCAGAGTCAGGCCTGATCCCTGCGATCGCTTATTTTTATTTTTTTTTGGTAGCGTTTTATACAGTTGCTGACAGCCTAGGTGCTTTTTTTACCTGAGTGTCTCACTAGTGTACCCCTAAATTTAGAGCCCCAAATGGCAAAGCGAAGTTACACTAGTGAAGAGGCCTACACGTTTCTGAGCATGACAGATAGTGAAGAGGAAGACACTGATCTGTCAGATTCAGGCTCAGAATATGATCCTGTAGAGGACAGCGGCTCCATGACAGATATCTCTGACGACGAAGATGAGGTCCCTGCTAACATCAGGTGTACTCGACCCCGATCTTCTGATGTTGTTGAGGTGCAGGAATCGCAGGTCCCTCGTATGGAGCAGAGAAGTACTAGAGCCGCTCATCCTTCTGGTGAACTGGCAAGCACCAGCGGCCTAGTACACCCTGGACGTACATCCAGCACTGCAGTATCAGGTGGTGACGTGGCGAGTCCTATAAGTGCAGTTCAAGCTGGCGAGGTGGCAAGCACAAGTAGTGTCCTGCTGCCACCAAGAAGAAGACAAAGGCAGGCCCGTCGTTCCCATAGTGCCCTTCCTGCAGAATTTGCCAATCCTGATTGGGTGCCCACCACTTCTGAAGCCCCAGTACTTCCCCCATTCACTGGCCAACCCAGTATTCAGGTGGATACAGCTGATTTTACGCCACTTGATTTTTATTCGCTGTATTTCACGGAAGATCTCTATAGATCTATTGTGGACCAAACTATTTTTTATGCTGGTCAACACATCGCCGCTAATCCCCAGTTGCCTTCCCTTGCCAGAGATTGGAAACAGTTACGGTTTCCGAATTTAAGACCTTTCTGGGTCTTTCCCTCAACATGGGCACACATAAATTCATGACGTTGCGGACTTATTGGTCCACGCATCCGACTGACCACATGCCCGTGTTCTCTAACTCCATGTCCAGGAAACGATACGAGCAGATCTTGCGGTTCATGCACTTCAATGACAATGAACTTTGCGTCCTCGTGGAGACCCTGAATACGATCGGCTCTACAAAATTCGGCTCCTCATAAACCACTTCAACCAACGTTTTGCAGACTTGTTTACTCCCCATAAAGTTGTCTGCGTTGATGAGTCCCTGATTAAGTTTTCTGGTCGCTTGTCATTCAAACAATACATTCCCAACAAGCGTACCAGATACAGGGTTAAGCTCTATAAGTTCTGTGACAGGACCACAGGCTATACATGGAGCTTTATGGTTTATGAGGGTAAAGATAGTCACGTAGAGCCAGAGAACTGCCCTGACTACATAGGAAGCTCTGGCAAGATAGTGTGGAACTTGGTGTCACCCTTGTTCAGAAAGGGGTACCACTTTTACGTGGACAATTATTACACGAGCGTGCCACTGTTTAGTCACTTGTTTGATCATCAGATTGGAGCATGTGGCACCGTGCGACCTAATCGCCGGGGCTTTCCCCAGCGGCTTGTAGATTCCCGTCTTAGGCTGGGGGAGAGAGCCTGCTTTCAGTGTAATAATTTGCTCGCTATGAAGTGGAGGGATAATAAGAATGTTTTCGTTCTTACCTCCCTTCATGCAGACACGACGGTCCAAATTCATATGGCGACTGGTATTGTGGAGAAACCCTTCTGTGTTCACGAATATAACAAAAATATGGGAGGGGTGGACCTCAATGACCAGTTGGCGCCGTATCTAGTTGCCCGTAAGGCCAGACGCTGGTACAAAAAAGTGTCTGTTTACTTATTTCAATTGGCTTTGCTGAATGCTTATGTGCTATACAAAGCTTCAGGCGGGACTTTAACCTTTCTTTTCTTCCAGAGAGAGGTTGTCACAGACCTTCTGTATCCAGATGGTTCTGCACCTCACCATTCCCAACCAAATGCAGTAAGCCGGCTGCATGAGAGGCATTATCCTTATGCCCTCCCGAGTACCCCTACTCAACAAGCCCCCCCCCCCCCCCAAAGAAGATGTCGTGTCTGTACCAAGCGCGGATATAGGCGTGACACCTGTTATTGTCCACGCTGTCCTGGCAATCCTGGACTTTGCCTTGGTGAGTGTTTTTGAACGCTACCATTCACAAGTGAAGTATTAGCGTAGGGTACAGCATATCACAGGCTAGGCACACTAACACAGGGTCTCCCAAGATGCCATCGCATTTTGAGAGACCCGAACCGTTACAGTTGTTACAGTTCAAAAATAAATAAATATATAAAAACCAAAAATAGTTGTCGTTTTATTGTTCCCTCTCCTCTCCTCTCCTCTCCTCTCCAATTTTTTATACTTTACTGTTTTATTGTTAACCATTTTTTTTTTTTTTGTTTTCAGGTACGCCATTCAGCTGCAGCGTGTATCTATTTATCTTGACAGCAATAGCAGTTGCTCCCACGATACATAAAGCCATGACTCCAGTGCTGTAGGAGGTGATTTCACCACCACAGTTAAAAAAAGAAATAAAAAAAAAAGAGCATATATGCTGAAGCATGAGGGCAGCTCCTAATGCTGCATACGGTCGAAATTCCGACGGAGGGCTTGCCCGTGGAAAAGTTTGACCGTGTGTACGTGGCATAACTTTTTTGTGGGAGGATGCCCCCATGCTTCGGCATATATAAATGGTGCATGTATGTCCATCATTAGATGTGGGTGGATGAAGGGAGGTATTCTAATGGTGGGCATACCCACCGATCAATCTTCTTTTTTTTTAATTTTTTTTTTTTTTTTTCGGTCAGCAAATAGCTTGGGGTGTCTACTTTCCAAAATGGGGTCATTTGGGGGGTTTTGTGCTATTTTGGCATTTTATGGCCTTCGAAACTGTGATAGGTAGTGAGGAGTGAAATCAACTCAGGAGAAGCAGCAAAATGTATTTTGGGGTGCAATTTCACATATAACCATGGCATGTGTGAGCAATATATCATTTAGTGACAACTTTTTGTAAACTTTTTTTTTTGTTGTTGTCATTATTCAATCCCTTAGGACAAAAAAAAAAAAATATTCAATGGGCTCAACATACCCCTCAGCAATTTCCTTGGGGTGTCTACTTTCCAAAATGGGGTCATTTGGAGGGGGGGGGGTTGTTTTTATATCGTAAAAAATAAAAATTGCAGAGGCAATAAAATAGAAAGCTTTATTTGTGGGAAGAAAAGGACGCAAATTTCGTTTGGGTACAACATTGCATGACCGCGCAATTACCAGTTAAAGCAGTGCGAAATTGTAAAAAGACCTCTGGTCCTTAGGCTGACAATTGGTCCGGGGCTGAAGTGGTTAACCGAGCACCCTGGTAGAGATGTGTTTTTATTAGCACTTCCACATTTGTGGTGCAACACAGAAAAAATGTCATAGCTTGTGTGTCACCCACAACAAGAGGTTGCCTGTCCTTTTTAGTAAATAGGGATTAGCTCGGTGATTGAATGCATAGGGAAATTGATCAGCCATAACATTACTAACAACTAATGGAATTGAGCTTCAGGCTGAAGACCAGTTGGAAAAAGCTGCTTGCACGAACCGCTGCAGGTGTCAATGTAAAGTTGGGCCCCTTTCACACTACTTCGTCTCCATTTTACTGTGCTTTTGATGCGATTTCAGGGAATGCCTGTGTAACTCACATCAAAGTTGGATCAAAGTAGTACAGGGACTACTTTGAAGTTGGTGCAACTTGAATCGCACAGATATAAATGCTACTCATTGGAAATCATAGGGTATGACTTGTCATGTAACTTTGCAGTCCCAAGTCGCACAAGTGTGAAAGGGGCCTTAATGACACCCCCCCCCCCCCCCAAATCAGACAGGAAGCTGTTCACATAGGGTAAACACCCATGCAATCTGATTTTCAGGGCGGGCCAAAAAAAGGGTCCTGCACCATTTGGGGCCAAATGCGAGGCAAATTCAGCCATACAAACTGTGGCTGAATTTGCATTGCACAGACCTCACATGGGATGTGCACAGCAGTGCAGTGCAAATCCCATGCGGTGTCTGTGATCGCACCAGTGTGAACCCAGCCTAATTGTGAATGGTGTCTATTGTATTCCATTTCACATAAAAATTATTATACAAATAACATGCCAAATGGTGAAAACAATATTGCAAACAAGAGCTTATAGATACCTTCAATTAATTTATAAAGTGCCAATAAAGGTGAAATGAAAATCCTAAAACTACAAACAAGACGCAGGTTATATAACTACACTACTACCTAGTTAAAACCTCAAACATTTGAAAGTGTACAGTGTAAGTCCCTTTTTAACCGCTTGCTGACCGTATACAGTACATAAATGGTGGCAAGGTGGCTCCCCTGCACTTAATCACGTTCCTAGTACATGATCTGTGTGGCGTGCTTAGGGAGCGCCCCTGCTGTGCTGCCATCAGTACGAGTCAATCAGCGGGTGCCGACCGCTGGTTGGTTGCCGGTGATCAGCTCTGGAGATTACCAAAGAGAACCCTGTATAGGTAAACAAATACAGGGCTCTCTTCTAACGGCAGCAATCTGCTTTTTGTTTTTTGTTTTTTTTTGTTTTCTCCTGCAAAGCAGTAAGTTAAACAGCACATTGCTTAGTAAAAACACCTCACACAGTAAAACATGTTGGCCACAGATGTTAACCCTTTCCCTGCCAATGTCATTAGTACAGTGACGGTGCATATTTTTAGCACTGATCACCATATTGATGCCACTGGTAAATAAAAATTCCATGAATATATTCCGTAGTTTTTGGACTCTCTAACTTTATTGCAAAACAGTCAATATATGCCGTGTGTGTGTGTGTGTGTGTGTGTTTGTTTTTTTTTTTTTTTTTCCCCCTCTTTCGTTCCTTGACGGACACAGCTCCTTTAATAATTGAACCTTAGGATTATCACGCCACCTGTAAAAACAGCAAGACTGCACAGCACCGCCCAGGGGGTGGTCCCTCTAGCTATAGCCCCACACACTGTTTCCTGCAGCCCAGTTTTTTTCTGCCTAGTGTAGAAGGACCTGGCTCCCTGAGTGGACCATTGGTCCTGGGATTTTTTTTTTCTACATTTTTTTTTTTTTTTTGATCCTGTGATCCACAATCAACAGCCGGATGGGTGACAGGGTGGATAATATATCCTTGTAGTCTCCCCAGCATGGCCATCGAGTGAGCAGACCCTAGCTACGTGCTGGCCACGACATGCCCCTTATGCTCGGGTGGCCGGTGAGATATATGCTCAGGGGGCCACATATGACCATGCTACTGCTGTCCATGTCAGTGTGCCGTGGCCAACAGCCTCCCCGTACTGTTCGGGTGATGAGTCTGTGGTGGAATGCGTCCAGCAATCCCAACAAGAAGGATAAGTACAGCTCTTCCTGCCCCGGCAAGCTAAGCAGCTGGGCATTCCCTGGGGGCCTCTCACTCTCCCTTTCCTCTCTCCCTATCCCTCATTCCCTCCCCCCCCCCCCCCCCCCCTCTGGGGGCTGTTGTGTGACTGGGCATGAGGTGCGGTGGATGTACCCAGGCCAGGTGGGCTGCATTGACTGTTGGGGTCCATTTTTTCTTTTCTGTCCTTTTTTTCTTTGCTGTGTGGTGCCTGAGTAAATTTACCTCCAGGAGAGGCCGCTGCGCCGTTTTCCTGTAGTCCTATGCAGTGTATGGACATTTTCTAGAAAGTTTGACGGCCATTTTCTTGGTGATTTTTGTACTAAGGATGCCCGGCGGCCCTTTTCTTGTAGCCTCGGCGCGTTTTTACCTTTAGTGCTGGGACTGTGTGCCTCAGAACAGCGCGGTTTTCACTCTGAGCACTTTGTGACTAAAACAGGGCAGAGTGGACAGCGGCAGCATGGCGCAGCACTCTGTGCTGCGGAGGGGCCCCTTAGTCTGTGAGCAGCTTTGAGGGTGGAATTTGTGTACCTTGCCTTAAGTCCCTAAGTTGTGGCAGGCGAGTGAGTCAACATGGCGGCGGAAGCTGGCACTTCTTCCTCAGACATCCCTGCTATTGCAACCGGCTCACCTGCAAAAAATACGATGCCTATGGACGCTTTGTCGGCGGTCCTGGAGACCTTTTGTTGCCAGGGTGGAAGTGGCGTGTGGGCGCAAGGGGGGTAAAAAAACGCCCCCTACCCCCAGTCTTCTGGGAAGGGCTCTAATTCAGACTCGGGTCCCCCTGTGCTGACTTGTCTGGGGATGTGGACCAGGACCGTTGGGACAGTGAGAATGACTCTGTGTCTGGGTTAGCGCAGGAAAAAGCGCTAGTAAGCGCACTTATCACTGCGGTGTGGGATACCCTAAAGATACCAGATGAGGTGGTGGTCCCTTTTGGGTCCCGCAAACTGACCCGTACGCCTAAGGTGTTTCCGTATTTGACTTATTTTGATAAGTTCATCTAAAAGGAATTGGGAAGTCCACAGCGGGCCTTTTCAGTCCCAAGAAGAATGGCGGTACGTTACCCTTTTGAGGAAAGCCTTCTGAAAAAATGAACGTCTCCTCCGGTAGTTGACCCCCTGGTATCCAGGTTAAATAAAGTAAACACGATTCCGGTAGAAGGAACTCCTGCCTTCAAGGACCCTGCCATCAGGAGGGCCGAGGCAGTGACCCGGTCCATGTTTATGGTAGTGGGGTCAGCGTTACGACCTGTGCTGGCCACGGCCTTAGTGTCGCAGATGCTTACTGAATGGGCAAAGCTGTTGCACCGTGAATTGGAGAAGCAAGTCCCCCCCGGTCTGTGTAGAGCTGTCAGACCAGCTGGTCCATGGCCTTAAGTATGTCTGTGATGCGCCCCTGCATACGGTCCCCCTGCTTTCTAGAGCATCTGTATCAGTAGTGGCGCTACGGCGCCTGATTTGGCTGAAATGCTGGTCTGCGGACCAGGCATCTTATAAATTTTTTTTTTATGTGTATATATAGTTTATAATATTTTTACACTGGTGGAAGGTTAAGGAGCCACACCGTAGGCAAGGGCCTTCTTCTTCTTGTTCTTGTTCTTGTTCTTGTTCTTGTTCTTGTTCTTGTTCTTGTTCTTGTTCTTGTTCTTGTTCTTGTTCTTGTTCTTGTTCTTGTTCTTGTTCTTGTTCTTCTTCTTCTTGTTCTTCTTCTTCTTCTTCTTTTTTCTTGTTCTTCTTCTTCTTCTTTTTTCTTGTTCTTCTTCTTCTTCTTTTTTCTTGTTCTTCTTCTTCTTCTTTTTTCTTGTTCTTCTTCTTTTTTCTTGTTCTTCTTCTTTTTTCTTGTTCTTCTTTGATTTTTCGTTCCTTCCTCTCCATTAGATGGTGATCACAATGGATGCCAGCATGACTGGTTGGGGGGGGGGCATTTCTGGGAGTATAGTCGGCCCAGGGCCTTTGCTCGTGGGAGAAATCCCAACTGTCGATCAATGTGTTTGAGCTTCGGGCGATCAGGCTGTGCCTCTCCGCATGATCAAGGAGGCTACAAGGGCTTCCGATCAGCATCCAGTCAGACAACGCCACGGCAGTGGCATACGTCAACCATCAGGGAGGAACAAGGAGCTTAGCTGCAGCACAGGAGGTCACTCACATTCTCCAGTGGGCAGAGCGTCACGTGCCAGCCCTGTCAGCCATATACCTTCCCGGGCTTCGAAAACTGTCAGGCGGACTACCTAAGTTGTCAGATGCTGGACCCAGGGGAATGGTCGTTGCATCTGGATGTGTTCTGGCTCCATTGCCTAAGGTGGGGTACACCAGATGTGGCTTCTCGGCTCAATTGGAAGGTGCAGAGGTTTGTATCCAGGACAAGAGACCCCTGGGCGGACTCGTCAGACAGACGCGTTGGTGGCTTCATGGCGGCATTATCGGCTGCTTTACCCCCCCCCCCCCCCCCCACTCAAACTTCTACCCCGTATGCTGTGCAGAGTGGAGGTCGAGGGGATTCCAGTAATTATGATTGCCCCAGATTGGCCTCGGCGTCCTTGGTATGCCGACCTAGTACGACTGGTGGTGGATGTTCCTTGGCGGCTACCGCTGCGAGAGGACCTTCTATCGCAAGGTCCGATACTTCATCCTGCTTTACCGTTGCTGTTTTTGATGGCATGGCTGTTGAAAACCAGGTGCTAAGGGACAGAGGTCTGTCAGACTCAGTCATTTCCACTATGCTGAAGGCATGGAAGTCGTCTTCTAGGAAGATTTACCATCACAACTGGAAGCCTTACATCGTGTGAAGAGATAGGGTGGCGTCCGCGCACTTATTCAGTTTCCAGGATCCTGCTGTTTTTGCAGCGAGGAGTGGATCAGAAACTTGCCACTTGCACCATCAAGGGACAGATATCGGCTGTCTTTTTTTTTTTTTTTTTTTTAACAACGTCCCTTGGCGACTCACTCATTGGTTGTTATTTCTGTGCAGGGGGTTGGACACGTAGTCCCTCCGGTTCGACCTCCACCACCAAAAGCCGTTTGAAAACATTAGGGAGATTCCCTTGTTGACTCTTTCTCAGAAAGTAGTCTGCCTGGTGGCTATTACATCTGCCAGGAGGGTTTCTGAGTTGGCGGCCTTGTCATGCAAGTCTCCCTACCTGGTCATCCACAAGGATAAGGCGGTGCTACATCCGCCCTCTTTCCTTCCATAGGTGGTTTCGGCATTCCATCTAAATGAGGACATTGTGTTACCTTCCTTATGTCCTAAGCTGACACACCCGAAAGACGTTGCATTACATAACCTGGGCGTGGTCTGGGCTTTACGGGTGTATGTCTGCTACGGCTCCCTCCCAAAAATCAGACTCTATCTCACTGGCTGGTCCGAAAAAAAGTTTAGCAGTCTTGCGGGCCACCATTTCTTGGTGGATCAGACAGATCGTGGTTCAGGCCTATGCCCCCTTTTCCTGTCACGGCTCATTCCACCAGGGCAATTGGAACCTCCTGGGCTTTCCGACATCAAGCGTCTGTCTCCCAGGTGTGTGAACTGAGCTGCAGGAAACAGGGTGATGGGTTATAGCCAGAGGGACAGTCTTGATGTTTTTACATGTTCTGCCTAGTCCTCTCCTGATGGTGGTGTGATAACCCTAAGGTCAAGAATTAACGGTGCTGTGTCCGTAAATGAACTTCAGAGTAGGATTTTACGGTGAGTACAAAAATCCCCCCCCCCACTTTTTTTTTTTTTTTTTCCAAATGTGTTTTTATAGCAGAAAGTGAAAAAAAATTGAACTTTTTTTGGTCTTTTTTTATTTATTTATTTATAGCACAAAAAATAAAAACTGCAGAGGTGATCCAATGCCATCAAAATGTTTTATTTTGGTTCAGTGTCGCACGACCACGCAATTGTCAGTTTAAAGCAATGCCATATCGCAAATAATGGTCTGGTCATAAAGGGGTTTAAACCTTCCGAAGGTGAAGTGGTTAAATTAATGTATTTATTCCTGACATTATTTGGGCTATCCTGTCAGTTTCTGAATAGAATAATTTAGTATGGTGTTTGTATATTTCAGTCACCTGTAGCCATTATAGTGGTCACAAAATCCTACTGAAACTGGCATTATAGTGCATTTCTTTTATACAATATTGGGGTATATTTTATAGCTTTAATTTAGTAAATATAATAATGCTAAAGTGATGGGCTTGCTGTTTTTTTTTTTTTTTTTTTTTTTTTTTTTTTTTTTCTCCCCTTTTTAACTTTTATTTTATTTTAAATGCATAGGTTCATCGTAAATCTGTTGGAAGGACTCCCCTGAAGACACTTGGTGTTCTTGACCCGAATAGTTTAAATAACCAGAGGCTTTCTCTTGCTAAGCCACCAAGCAACACAAGTCTTTTTGATAAGGTACAAAATTATATAACACAACCAAGATCAGCATTTTATGTAGTCGCATGTTTGTGGACAGGAAACGCATTATTTCTACATAAGGCCCCTTTCACACTGGGGTGGGAGGTGCGTTGGCGGTTAAGAGCTGCTATTTTTAGGGCCACTAGCGGGGCGGTTTTACCCCCTGCTAGCGGCTCAGAAATAGCCGTGCTGCCCCACTGATTTCAATGGAAGATGCTGTTAGCGCGACTTTTTTTTTTTTTTTTTTACCATCCTGCTAGCGCATCGCACCAGTGTGAAAGCCCTCGGGGCTTTCACATCGGAGAGAGACAGCAGTGGCTGTTTCAGGTAAGTTTGCAGGCGCTATTTATAGCCCCTGCAAAACGACCCAGTGTGAAAGGGGTCAAAAATTGAAAGCTTTCCATTCTGAGGTTGGTATTTTATATTGATCAAAGATTAAAGTGGTACTTTAATATAGAAAAAAGAAAATGCGAACAGGCAGTTTTTTCAGTTCATGGGTCTCTTTCTTACCGTACATCACAGGACACGGAGCCATAGTAATTACTATGTAGGTTATAGGCCACCTTCAGGTGATGGACACTGGCACGCCCTAAGTTAAAAAAATGCACTCCCTATATAACCCCTCTCACTCGTGTGAGTACCTCCATTTTTTTCGCCAGTGTCTAAGATGTTGGTCACGAGTGAAGATCTGCTGAGCTCCACTGGAGCAATCCTTGCTGGGGCTAGCCATGCAGACCAGATCAATTCAAAGTGTCTTTTTGGGCAAATTTAATGGTACTCAGGCCTCGTATCCGAAGAAACAAGAGTTTGCCTGTAAATACTTCTTTTAGAGAGCTGGACCCCGGGATCCAGTACTTTTTGGTAGCAAGACCATAAGGTTTTACTGGTGGAGGTGCTGTTTCAGGACCAGGAGAGTGGGTTTACTCTAGTATCCCCAGCTCCTGAAGGTTTAACGGAACCCACAGTGAAGGGTGAAGATTGAGTCTGTTGGTTTACCACAGAAAACCCTGCGGCGAGAAAGCTAAGTGGGGTTTTCTAAGAACATTTAAAAAAAATTTCTTATGAATGTCGCCTTTAAATTGGTAAATGTTGTCATGCCTATGTGTCACCACTGGGGGCTGTATTGAGCACTTAAGATTGACGATGCTTTTCAGAGAGCTCACATTTGTCCCACAAACAGCAAGTTTCTCTTCTCCAGTAAGTCTGGGGGGGTTCCCGCTCCCCACCAGATGCCCCCTATGCCGCTTTTTTTCTTACCCTCTTCTCGGGGAAAGGGTGCCAAAGGTTTAAAAAAAAAACGGATTCCAGGCCCTCCCCTGCTATTCCTCCTTCCTCCCGGTGGATCCTATAGGATCAGGGGCTCGCGCTCACGTGGGAAAAAAGCTATTGTTTTTTTTTTTTTTTTTTAAAGGGGGGGGGGGGCGCGCTAAGGGCCATAGGCATAACGGATCCCCGTCCATTACTCAGGACCCTCGTACCGAGGAACAAGGAGCGAGGGATGGCAAATTTCTCTCTCGGACCAGGAAAAGGCTGATGCCCCCTCTTCCGAAGAACCTGATGCGAAGTATCAAGCTCGCAGGAAAGGTTGTTTACAGTCTCTCACTGAATTGGTCCACTCCACATTTTTACTGCCAGTAATGCAGTCAGTCGATGAGCCCACTTCTGCTTGGGTTCACTAAAGCCCCCCCCATCTGTCCATGCCTTTTCTATCCATTCATGGCTAAGAAAGCTTATGTATTCTGAGTGAGAGCACCCAGATAAACGCTTTTTTTTTTCCCCTCTGAAAAAGTTCTCAATACTTTATTCTATGGCGGAAGGGTTTTATGGGGAGTTCCCACAATTAACGCTGCTATATCCTCTGTAAACAAAAACCTGACTTGTCCAGTAGACAATGCTCATATGCTAAGGGGTCCAACAGATAAGTAGTTGGAGTTTCTTTTAAAAAAAAAAAAAACTTTCATTTGCAGGTTCTATCATTGAATCTGCCCTGGCGTTCAGAGTATCTCAGTCCTTAAAGGACCATTTTATAGAGGTACTCCGTTATTCCTGATCAGCAGGCCCAGGGTTTGGCCGACATATCAGAATCGTTCTGTTTTACAGTTGACGCTATGAAAGACTCTATTCTTCAGGCCTCACGGCTCATGCTAAGGCTGGTACATGTGCATAAAATCCTATGGTTGAAAGATGGTCAGCCGAAGCGCCATGCAAAAAACTGTTGGCCACTTTCCCTTTTTTATGGTGAACAATTATTTGGAGACAATCTGGATAAGTATATCAAAAGAATTTCTAATGAGAAATGTTACCTTTTTTCAGGTTAAGAAGTTACATTTTTTCTTTTTAAATGTGCTTCTTCTCCAGTGCCAGGGGCATCTGCTTCCAGGCAGTCATGATGGCCCCCACCGTCCAGATTCAAGCAGTAAACCTCAGGAGGACCTTGGGGAGGAAACCCACAAAACAAATACTAAAGCCTTATAAAGGGTTTCCCCCACTCGCTTGAGTGGGGGGGAGGCTTCTACAGGTTTTAAGGGTCTGGCAGGAACAATGTCAGAGTTCCCGTCTCCTCGTTTTTCTCAGACCAAAATGTTCCCAGAGATCCAGTGAAAAGAAGTCTTTCTAGCTTTGGATAATCTCTTGTCTCAAAGAGTGATATCGGTGGTCCCCTTGGTAGAGCAAGGATTGGGGTTTTATTCAAACTTTTTTTTTTTCTTCGTTCCCAAAACTGTGTAGATCTTAACCGGTTTTGACAATCTTTTTTTTTCCGCATGGAGTCAATCCGATCAGTAGTCTCCGTCCTACAAGGGGGAGAACTTCTGGCGTCAATCGACATCAAGGATGCTTTTTTCCATGTGCGTTTTTTTTTTTTCCCCCCTCGCTCACCATAAATTTCTATGTTTCAAGGTAGAAAATCTTCTTTTTTGGTTTGTAGCGCAGCCTCGAGTGTTTACAAAGGACCTGGCTCCTCCTTTAGCTAGGGTAAGGGCTCAATGTATAACAGTACTAGCCTGTTTAGATCTTCTCTTCATAGATCAATTCGGTAGCCCGCTTAATCCAAACTTTGGTCACCACAGTTGGCTACCTGGAATACCTAGATTGGAATCTCAACCTAGAGAAATCCTTCTTAAATCCATCAAGGAGATTGCAGTACTTGGGGCTGATCATTGATACAGCTCAGAAGAGGATGTGTTTTTTTTTTTTTTTTTTTTTTTTTTTTCCCCAGGAAAGAATCCGTTACAGGGAACTGATTACATTACTCAAGTCAAAGAAGAGTTCTTCTCAGGGCCCCAATTGGTGGTTGATATCCAAGAATCTTCAAAAAGAGAAATCCTTTCTACCAGTTACCTGGAAGGTGGTAACAGACGCCAGCCTTCTGGACTGAGGAGCAATCGTGCGGCCCAAAGAGGTGAATCATATTCTATCTTGGGCAGAAAACATTCTTTGCCTAATTAGCAATTTTCATTCCAGGAATAGTAAATTGGCAGGCGGACTACTTGAGTCGCCAACAATTGTTCCCGGGAGAATGGTCCCTTCACCTCGACATGTTTGTTGATATACCAGAATATGGGAGGTTCTGGATGTGGAACTTTGTGTCAAGGACAGGGGATCCAATGGCATATGAAATGGATGCCTTGATTATTTTTTTTCCGTGGGATCGTTTTTTTACTGATCTATGCGTTCCCTCCTGTTCTGCTGCTTCTGTGCCTTCTTCACAGGCAAGAAGAGAAGGAGGTGATTCTTGTGGCCCAGAAGATCTTGGTTTGCCGAGATCGTAAAGATGGCAGTGGGGGACCCTACCACTATGGCCAGGCCTTCTCTTGCGAGGTCTGGTATTCTATCCTACCTTACAAACGCTAAATTTAGCGGTTTGGCTATTGAGACCCACATTCTGAAAGATCGTGGGGCAGTTAGCCTCAGTAGTTCTACTTTGGTTAAATGCTAGGAAGCCGGCCTCCAGTCAAGTATCTGGAAGGCATATGTCTCCTGGTGTAAATCCAGGGGTTGGCACCCCAGGAAATATGTCATAGGTAGGATCCTTGAATTCCTACAGATAGGATTAGAAATAAAGCTGGTTTTGCGTACTATCAATGACCAGATGTAGGTCTTATCGGCCTTTCTTTTCATCAACCACTTGCTTCCCTCTCTCTGGTTTGTAAATTATTCAGGAGGTAATGCAGATTAATCCTCCAGTTTGGTCACCCCTGAACCCTTGGGACTTAATTTTAGTGCTGTCGTCTTTTATAGAAGCAGCCTTTTTTTTTTTTTGGAGACAGTATGAGATATTCCTTTGTCGGGGGAAAAAAAATTTTCTTGGTTGCCATATGTTCTGCAAGAAGAGTATCAGAGTTGGCTGCTCGCTCTTGTAAGGAGCCGTATTGGTTGCTCATAAGGATGTGGCTGTATTGCGGCCTTATCCTGAATTTTTACCGAAGGTAGTATCGGGTTTTTATTTAAACCAGGATATTGATCTGCCTTCATTTTTTCAGGACTTTGTTTCTGTGGAAGAAAGGTCACTATATTTATGTGGTGAGAGCGTTCAAGGTCTATTGAAAGTGACCGCTCAGATTCGTAAATGTTTTGTTTGTTACCAGATGGTCCTAAAAGAGGACAGGCAGCATTAAAATCTACTATTACTAAATGGATTTGTCAAGTGATAGTTCAAACTTATGGTTTAAAGAGGAAGATTCCTCCTTCTCATATTAAAGCGCACTCCACCAGGGCTGTTGGTGCTTCTTGGGCAGTGCATCACAAAGCCTCCATGGCTTTAATCTGCAAGGCCGCAACTTGGCCTTCCTTCCATACATTTAACAGATTCTATCAAGTAGATGTAAAAGGCACGAGGACATCGCCTTTGGGCGCAGTGTACTGCAGGTTGCAGTATGAGTCCTCTAGTCTCTTGGTACCCTACTTTGTTGTGTCTCCCTCCCTTCAGTTGGCATTGGTATGGGACTTCCCAAATAGTAACTATTATGGCTCTGTGTCCCGTGATGTACGATAAGAAAATAGGATTTTTATAACAGCTTACCTGTGAAATCCTTTTTCTTTTAAGTACATCATGGGACACAGAGGTCCCTCCCTTCTTGGTATACACATTTATTTCTTTGCTACAAAACTGAGGTACTTGCACCAGTGGGAAGGGTTATATTGGGAGTGCACTTTTTAATTTTAGGGCGTGCTAGTGTCACCTGAAGGTGGCCTGTAACTACTATGGCTCTGTGTCCTGTGATGTATACACCGCTCTTGCCCATTGAAATGAATGGGCACTACTGCAGAACCACCGCTAAAGCGCTGCTATAGTGGCGCTTTGCGGGTAGTTTTAACCCTTTTTTCGGCTGCTAAAAATAGCGGCGCTTTACCGCTGACAGCGCCCATGCTCCAGTGTGAAGGGGGTCTAAGATGTTACCATGTCTGCCTAATCTAGTTGTGGCCCAATTTATAGGTGTGGAAGAAATGAGCTTGGCCATAGAAGTAGATCAAGATGCGCATTAATAATAATAATAATAATAATAATAATAATAATAATCTGTAGCCCAACAGCCCCCCATATTCTGGTTTTGATGTTTCTGGAATGATGTGAAAGATTATTTAATTGTAAAATAGTAAAGCTAGTGTATTCATAGCTTATTTCTTTTCCAGGAAACTTCCCTTATTAGTGCTGGCGTTCCTGTTAGTGTGTGGGTTGACTCTCGTTTTGATGATGATGATTCCGTTACAAGTTCAGCAAAACTATCTTCCTTCTCCTTGCAAAACAAAGAATTACAAGTTGACTTTATGGAATCCTATACAAAATCGAAAGCTGATTATCCGTCTAGCCAGCCTTGTAAAAGTGTGTTGATTTCAGACGTACGTTTAGATCAGGTCCAGGAAGCCGTTCTTGAAAACTCATTGATTACATTTCTTGAGGAAAACAACCCAATGGTTAGCTTAGCTTCTGAAGCAGCAGTTATTGAAACCTCATTCACTGATGGCCAAGAGACTGTTTCTGCACATCAATCGCGTCAGACAACCTTTCATGTTTGCAGTAACACAGTAGCAGCAACGCTTCTGGAGACATCAACAGACCTTTATACAAAATCATCTTTAAATAAAGAGAACTCAAGCTTTAGTGATTGTGCTGTATTAACCACAATGGTTGAAGAGCATTCCCAGGTTACTGATATCGGCTTTATATCTGAATTTAACAATTTGCTATCTGCAGACAATACATATGAAATAAATCAGAATTTTGATGGTGAATCTGAAGTTTGCCACTTGCCTTTGTTATCTGGGGAGATTTCAGCCTTGGCTCAAAAAGTTGAGAACTGGGGAATTTTTGGGAAGGAGGACGAAGAAAGCTTTATGGGTGTGCCAGATACACATTTTGATTGTTCTAGACATGATCTCCATGCTAAGGTGTTGCCTTCATCTTTGCTAGGTGATGCAATAAATGAGGATAAAAGCAAGCAAATTGTGGATGCCTCATCAGCCTTTTGGGATTCTGCAGTGGTGCTGGACAAGCTTGATAGTATTGTTAGCCATGGTATTTTAAGTGATGAATGTTCTCTGCCTTTTATTATTACTCATCCAGCAAAAACAACCATGGATGATGAATTTTCTTCATGCAGTATTGAAAATGCTACAGAGAGCGGCTTGGAAATGAGAGAATCTACTGACAAATGTTTTTTTCCTATCCGAGGGAGTACGCCACATTCTAAACTAAAAGAATGTGATTCCACCAAAGTAACAAATACAGAGTGGCTGAGACCCAGCTCTAGTTTACATCAAAGAGATCATTCTAGCTTGGCTTTTGATCCACAAAGGAGTGAGGAGTTTGCCACATCAGCTAAATGTACTAACTGCCCTACTCCAATTATTCCGCCTCACTCTAGGCCTCATGATGTCTTCTCCCTTAGACGTGTCTGTAACAACATTTTTCCTGAGGCATTGGCCTCTCTTCATGAAGTTGGCACAGCTATGACCCCAATATCAACAACTGAAGAAATTACATGGACTACACCTGTAATGCTTCTGAACAAAAGCATGAACACCTCTTGGAACTTGAAGGGGAAGGGAGTGACAAGTGCAAAAGATAATGCCTCTGAGACAGATTACGTGCTTTGGAAGTAAGTAGAACTCTAACTCCCTGGTGCCCACCCTGCGGCTCCATGGCCCCTTCAGACACTAATTTGTGTGCATCTATTGCCGTGTTTTAGCAGTCTCATGTAATATGTTTGCTGTCTTGACTGTCTCCTAGGGGTGCAACGGATTGTCACCGGTCCGTGATCCGAATGGGTCACCCCACTCAAATCGGCACACGTCGCGCTCCGTGGTCACGGCCTTGGGAAAGGCCGCCGGTTTGACCTAGCTCCGACGCGGCGGCCATCTTTCTACACCCAGGCTGCTTACAATGTGATTGCTCCGTCCAATGACAGAGCGATCACTTGTAAACAAACAACGGTTCCTCTCTCCCTTCTCTGTACTGATCTGTACAGTGAAGGGGGAGAGATCGGATGGATGCAGCGCTGTGGGATTCATCTGTAGTGCCCACAGCACTGCTCTTTGACAGCCTACCCTGCCATACTCTGCCAATATTAAAGTAGGACTATATGGCGGTGGAATTTTCACAGGTTTTTGCAAATTCACTTATTATTTGCTGATCCGAAAAATGATCCGATCCGAGGAACGATCCAATCTGTGAGTTTTTTGATCTGTTGCACCCCTACTGTCTCCTGAAGCATGCTCCCGGTCTTTTACAACTCCTATAGCATGCTAACTGTCTGGCCTGTGTACTGATTTTTGACAACTCTCTCTGCGGGTACAGAGGTTTGTATCACCACCCGCATTGTTTTATGGGTACTTAGTTAAGTAAACATACACCTATATCATCAATTATGAGAGAGAGATTTTTTGGAACCTAAGATCCCTGACCCAGATTCTACTTATCCAGTCCTTTTCAGATGCAGTCTGTCCGCTCAGTGATAGCCTCACTCCAGATTGGAGATTTTCTAGCCTCCTTCGATATAAAAGATGCGTATTTACACGTACCTATCATTCAGCCTCATCAGAGGTTCCTACGATTTGCAGTAGAGGAATGTCCTATTCAGTTTGTGGCTCTACCCTTTGGGCTTGCCACACTGGTGGTTGCAGGATCAGAAGCTGCGAAAGGGAAAATCAATCCTTCCCGGTATCTTGGAAAGTACTGACTACAGATGCCAGGCTCTCAGGCTGGGGAGCGACCCTAGAGGGGCTCACACCTTAGGGGAAATGGTCAAGCACAGAACAGACCCCGCCCCTCAGTGTCCTGGAATCACGGGCAGTACGTCTGGCCCTAAGGTCCTGGACGGTGGAGCTTCAGGACTGTCTTATCAGGGTTCAGTTAGACAATGCCAGTGGCCTATATAAACCACCAAGGTGGTATCAGGAGTTGTTCAGCTCTGAAGGGGGTGAACAACATACTAGCCTGGGCATGTGCCGACTTTCTACCGGCAGTCCATATCCTGGAAGTAAAAAACTGGAAAGCAGAATATCTCAGCCGCCAGCAGGTCTGCCCGGGGGAATGGTCCCTACACCCAGGTGTATTCCAGGAAATTTACCAGCTTTGGGAATGGCCGGATGTCGACCTACTGGCATCCAGGTTCAACAACAAGCTACAGCAGTTTGTGTCCCGAACAAGAGATCCTCTGGCAATCGGAGCAGATGCTCTGGTAGTTCCATGGAGCTAGTACTCCCTGTATTTTTTTTTTTTTTTATGCTTTCCCTCCAATCCCCCTCCTTCTACATTTTGTTGCTCAGGATTTGGAAAGAGGGGGTTCCAGTCATTCTAGTGGCACCAGCCTTGCCTCGAAGGCCATGGTTCCCAGAGATTGTTAGAATGACAATAGACGGACCATGGGCGCTTCCATGTCACCCCGATCTACTGTCACCACCCCAATTTACAGACTCTAAATTTAACAGCATGACTATTGAAGCCAGGGTGTTGTGGGACCGTGGCAGCTCAGGATCAGTGGCATCTACCTTAGTGAATGCTAGAAAAACTCACTAGGAAGATCTATCATAGTCAGGAAGACTTGTATTGCTTGGTGTGAAGCCAGAAAATTACATCCTCCTGAATTGCGTAATTGCCAGACTTTTCTCTTTTCTACACTCGGCTGTGGAAACCAGATTGGCTTTGAGTACAATCGAAGGTCACATTTCAGCCCTGTCAGCATTCTTCTAAAGGCCTTTAGCCTCCCATTCACTGGTCCGAACCTTTTATGGTGGGGCGATTCATTTGCTTCCCCCCATTAGGTCACTTATGTGTCCTTGTGACTTGAACTTGGTGCTATCTGTGTTACAGAAACAACCATTTGAAACTATCAAGGAAATTCCCTTACAATTGCTATCATGCAAGCCTTCCTGATGGCCATCACCTTGGCTAGAAGGGTGACGGAGTTGGCGGCCCTTTTGTTGCAGGGAACCATACTTGATTCTTCACCACGACAGGGTCGTATTACGACCTGTTCCATCCCTTTTGCCAAAAGTGATGTCAGCCTTTCATTTTTTAAATCGGTACATTATTTTTCCGCCTTTTTCTCTCAGCCTCGTTTGGAGGAAGAGAGACTGCATTCTTTGGAAGCTGTCCGGGCAGTCAAGGTATACTTCTCTAGATCTGTGGAGATCTGAGGATCAGACTCCTTTTTTGTGTTACCAAAATGACCCAAGAAAGGGCAGGCAGCTTCCAAAGCTTCCATTGCCAATTGGGTCCGCCAATTGGTCATTCCAATGAATTTCATTCCAATTGGTCAGACCTATGGTCTGAAACTTAAAGCTCCTCCGTTTTTAGGATGAGCGCTCATTCTATCGGGTGTAGGCACCTCCTGGGCTTTTTGCCATCAGGTATCTGGGGCTTAGATTTGTAAGGCTGCCACCTAGTCTTCAGTGCACACGTTCACAAAATGTTATCAAGTGGATGTTCGAGCAGCTGAGGATTCGGCTTTTGGTCGCAGTGTACTGCGGGCTGCTGTATAAGGTCTGATGGCTTTTGTTTGGCAGGGTGTCTCTCTCCCTTAAAGGGTATTTCTCTGGGACTTCCCAGTAGCAAATGAATATTAGCCTAACTCTGTCCCATGATTACATGGCTCCCTGTAATCGGGAGTGGTGATCAGTGTTGTCACAGCTAGCCCACCCCCCCCCCACAGTTAGAATCATTCCCTAGGACACACTTAACCCCTGCAGCGCCCCCTCCTGGTTAACCCCCTCATTGCCAGTGACATTTTTACAGTAATCAATGCAATTTTATAGCATTGATCTATGTATTAACCACTTTCAGACCGGACCATTTTGCTGGTAAATGACCAGAGGTCTTTTTACACTTTGGCACTGCGCTGCTTTAACTGGTAATTGCGCGGTCATGCAATGTTGTACCCAAACAAAATTTGCGTCCTTTTCTTCCCACAAATAGAGCTTTCTTTTGATGGTATTTGATTGCCTCTGCGATTTTTATTTTTTGCGATATAAACGTAAAAAGACCGCAAATTTTGAAAAAAAATGATATTTTCTACTTTTTGTTATTAGAAAAATCCAATAAACTCAATTTTAGTCATACATTTAGGCCAAAATGTATTCAGCCACATGTCTTTGGTAAAAAAAAAGTCAATAATTGTATATTTATTGGTTTGCGCAAAAGTTGTCACATCTACAAACTAAGGTACGTTTTCTGGAATTTACGCAGCTTTTAGTTTACGACTGCCTATCTCATTTCTTGAGGTGCTAAAATGGCAGGGCAGTACAAAACCCCCCCAAATGACCCCATTTTGGAAAGTAGACCCCCTAAGGAAATTGATAAGAGGCATGTTGAGCCCATTGAATATTTTATTTTTTTGCCTCAAGCGATTGAATAATGACAAAAAAAATAATTTTTTTTTTTTTTTTTACACAAAGTTGTCACTAAATGATATATTGCTCACACATGCTATGGGCGTATGTGAAATGAAACCCCAAAATAAATTCTGCTGCTTCTCCTGAGTACGGGGATACCACATATGTGGGACTTTTTGGGAGCCTAGCCGCGTACGGGGCCCCGAAAACCAAGCACCGCCTTCAGGCTTTCTAAGGGCGTAAATTTTTGAGTTCACTTCTCACTACCTATTACAGTTTTGAAGGCCATAAAATGCCAAGATGGCACAAAACCCCCACAAATGACCCCATTTTAGAAAGTAGACACCCCAAGCTATTTGCTGAGAGGCATGTTGAGTCCATGGAATATTTTATATTTTGCCACAAGTTGCGGGAAAATTACAAACTTTTTTTTTTTTTTCACAAAGTTGTCACTAAATGATATATTGCTCACGCATGCCATGGGCATATGTGAAATGACACCCCAAAATAAATTCTGCTGCTTCTCCTGAGTACGGGGATACCACATATGTGGGACTTTTTGGGAGCCTAGCCGCGTACGGGGCCCCGAAAACCAAGCACCGCCTTCAGGCTTTCTAAGGGCGTTACAGTTTTGAAGGCCATAAAATGCCAAGATGGCACAAACCCCCCCCAAATGACCCCATTTTGGAAAGTAGACACCCCTAAATTTAGGGGTACACTAGTGAGACTAGGTAATAAATGGCGGGTGCCCTGAAACTATAAAAAAATAACTAACCAACCAGCGTCACCTGTAACAGTTATATGGTGATCACTGGTGAAAGGGTTAACTAGGGGCAATCAGGGGGCTTTATGCGGTAGTATATGGGGGTCCCTGGTGCTATAAAAAGCTAAACCTAATGTGAACCTAAATACCTACCTGCCTAACTAGCGTCACCTGTGACACTAATACAGCGATCAGAAAAACGATCGCTTATTAGGCTGGGTTCACACTGGAGCGATGCGGGAACGCCACGAATGCGCGGCGGGTTCCCGCATCGCATGCCTCCCGGCAGCAGTTCACACTGCCCTATGCGAACTGCTGGGAGTGTCAGTGAAATGTTAATGACGCCCCCAGATCAGTTCGCATATCGCAGTGCGATCTGCAAACTTGGATCGCATGGTGTGAACACCCATGCGATCCGATTCTGCTGCGGACCAAAAAAAGGGTCCCGTGCGAGTTTGCGGCGGGTGCGACACGAATTCAGCCATACTATCTGTATAGCTGAACTCGAATCGCACAGAGATCGGATGTGATTTGCACTGCAGTGCGGTGCGAATCACATCCGTTCTCATAAACCGCTGCAATGTGAACCCAGCCTTAGTGACACTGGCGACGGGGGGTGATCACGGGGTTAAACCTTTATTGGGGGGGTTAGGGGGGGTACCTTAGAACTAAAGGGGGCTAACCCTAACTGCCCTAACAGTTATTAGTCACAAATGACACCCGCCGGGTGATCAGGGGGTTAAATCTTTATTAGGTAATAAATGGCGGGTGCCCTGAAACTATAAAAAAATAACTAACCAACCAGCGTCACCTGTAACAGTTATATGGTGATCACTGGTGAAAGGGTTAACTAGGGGGCAATCAGGGGGCTTTATGCGGTAGTATATGGGGGTCCCTGGCGCTATAAAAAGCTGCGGCGAACCTAAATACCTACCTGCCTAACTAGCGTCACCTGTGACACTAATACGGCGATCAGAAAAATGATCGCTTATTAGGCTGGGTTCACACTGGAGCGATGCGGAAACGCCGCGAATTCGCGGCGGGTTCCCGCATCGCATGCCTCCCGGCGGCAGTTCACACTGCCCTATGCGAACTGCTGGGAGTGTCAGTGAAATGTTACTGACACCCCCAGATCAGTTCGCATATCGCAGTGCGATCTGCAAACTCGGATCGCATGGTGTGAACACCCATGCGATCCGATTCTGCTGCGGGCCAAAAAAGGGTCCCGTGCGAATTTGCGGCGGGTGTGGCGGGTGCGGCGAATGGCTGAACTCGAATCGCACAGAGATCGGATGTGATTTGCACTGCAGTGCGGTGCGAATCACATTCGTTCTCATAAACCGCTGCAATGTGAACCCAGCCTTAGTGACACTGGCGACGGGGGGTGATCACGGGGTTAAACCTTTATTGGGGGGGTTAGGGGGGTACATTAGAACTAAAGGGGGCTAATCCTAACTGCCCTAACATTTATTACAGTCACAAATGACACCAATGCAAAAAAAAAAAATAAATAAAAAAAAAAAAAAAATTACATTGGTGTCACTGTGACTGGGGGGCAGGGGTAATTGGGGGGTGATCGGGGGGTAAAGGGGGGGTGTGAGTGTGCCTGGCATGTTCTACTGTGTGTGTAGAGTGTTGGTGCAACTCACCGGTCCGCTCTCCTCCGTGTCGGAACGAAAAATACCGACACGGAGGAGAGAATACATCACTTCCTCTCCTGTGTTTACATTACAGGAGAGGAAGTGATGTCACGGGGGATTTCTATTCGTCGGGAGCGATCGCGAGGGGGTGGCCATGAATGAATGGCCGTCCCCTCGTCCGGGATCGCTCCCGAACGAATACCGACCGCCGTAGGCACCGGGCGGGGGCCCGATCGGGCCCCCGACCCGCGGGAGGCAAGGGACGTACATGTAAGCCCTTATGCCTGCCCGTGCCATTCTGCCGACGTACATCGGCGTGCGGCGGTCGGCAACTGGTTAATGTCAATGGTCCCAAATATGTGTCAAAATTGTCCGATGTGTCTGCCATAATGTCGCAGTCACGGTAAAAATCGCTGATCGCTGCCATTACTAGTACACATTTTTTTTTTATATAAAAATAACCTAAAACTATCACCTATTTTTTTGTGTTTGCGCTTTTTTTTTTTTTTTTTACCAAAATATGTAGAAGAATACGTATCGGCCTAAACTGAGGAAAAAAACGTTTTTTAATATCTTTTGGGGATATTTGTTATAGTGTAAGTTATTTTTGTGTTTTTTTTTTTTTTTTTTTTAAATTGTCGCTCTTATTTTGTTTATACCACAAAAAATAAAAAACGCAGGGGAGATCAAATACCACCAAAAGAAATTTTGGGAGCCACGTCGCACATCCGTGCAATTGTCGGTTAAAGCGACACAGTGCCAAATCGCAGACAGTCCTCTGGTCTTTGGCCAGCCAAATCCTCTGGGGCTGAACGCCTAACCTCCCTGGCGGTATGATTATTTCAGATTTTAGGTGCTGAAAGCGGTACCATTATTTTGCATGGAAATTTGGCATTTTATATTGTTGTATATTGCCTGTAATTCTTTGAAATAATTCTCTTAAATCCGTCCAAACAAGAGTCTAATAGACATCCTGGGTATGATTAAAATTTGATATACGAAATCATATATATATATATATATATATATATATATATATATATATATATATATATATATATATATATATATATATATATATATAATTTATATTATTCGATAATGTAATCAAATCAAAAACACTGAAATGTGCCGAGTTGCAGAATTGTCATTGTAATAACTTTTAGTTTTTGATGACAAATTTCCCCACGATTTACTATCGCTCAATTCTGCAAGTGATTCTAATTTATTATTGCTGTTTTCTAGCTGGTCTAAAGGCACTTTTGATGTAAACTGTAATTTTTTTGGTTGCTATGGACAATCTCCAGTTTCCTGACATAAAGAATAGTATTTATAATATAAAACTGCATGCAGGGCACTGAACAAACCACTAGGGACAAAAGGGATGTGTAATTATTTGATACAGTATACTGTAATCTTACAGATTACAGTACTGTATCTATACGGTTTCTTAACTTTTTGAATTTGGCGCCAAACTCCGTCCCAGTGTGTTGCAACACTCGTGGGGAATGGAGCTCGGCACTGTGACAGATCGAGCGAGACACGGTGGCTCGCTGATCACAGCGCTGGATCCAGAGGACAAGGTAAGTAAACCCCTACATGGATCCTGCGATCGGATCCCGAGTCTGGCTCCGGAATACCGCTTATGGTACTGAAATCTCACCCCGAGCCAGACTCGGGAATACCGCTAGGGAGGTTAATGAATGCAAAGAAAATAATTTTACGTTGAATTAAAAAAAATCTATAATTTTTTTAATTATCTATGCTTGAAAGTAGGTCCATGCAAACATGATTTATGAGCAGTATGATACAGATATGCAAAGTTTTTTATGATTCTGTCTATCAGACTGGTCTACGTGCAACTATTCAGCAGAATCAAAGTGACCACAATTCTCCTTATCAAGGCCATGATCACACTGATCTGACACGAAAATTACATGACTTCTGATTTGACTTTTCCCTGTGACTTCGGATCCGACTTTAACCCCTTCGCCCCAACCGTATGCAAATTTGCGTTCTTTGCTTGAAGGGGTTAACTGGGGTAATGCCTGGAACTGCAAGCATCACTCCAGTGCCGTTTTTTTAGAGCCAGCGGTTGGCTTTTTAGTTAAAACAACCGGTACGGGTAAAAGCCGCTTGACTGTTATCTGCCGCTCTTCCCAGCAGTATGACAGACCGATTTTGACGCTCTGAATGCTTTTAAGTGTAAAGTAGGGATTTGGGGTCCCGAACACTCCTAGGGATGGAAAATGTCCGGTAAATTTTGAATCTCGAGGCAAAAACCCTGTTTTTTTTTTTGTTTTTGTTTTTCTTTCGTTTTTTTTTTTTTTTTTTTTAGGGGGGAAAAAACCTGCCATTTTCAGAAAAATAAAAAAAAAATGCTAGATTAGCACTTTTTGTCTTTAAGATTGTTTTTATTTTTTTTTTATTTTTTTTCCAGCATTCTTGTAACCAAATGACTATGTGCATTGTCATCATGGTTGTCCTCTTCAATTTAGAAGACACTAATCTATGGTTGTGTGTGGGGGGAAGAACCAGATTACTGGTAATTAAATTATTATTTACACAAAAGTTTATAAAGATAAACTAATGCAGGGGTTGACAAATTTGCTTGGAATCTAGGAGCCAGCTAAAAAAGTTAGGCGCCAGGTCCGTGACAGCGATCTGGACCTGTCCCTGGCCTGATATGTAGACGAGTGAAGGGAAGATAGCCCCCAGCCCCCCACCTGTCTCCAAGTCATTGCCCATAGCTCTTAGAGGGACATTTTATTTATTTTATTTTTTTCAAATGACTATTTTTTTTAAAATTGCATTTTAGTGTAAATATGAGATGTGAGGTCTCTCTGACCCCAGATCTCATATATAAGAGGACCTGTCATGCTTTTTTCTATTACAAGGGATTTTTACATTCCTTGTAATAGGAATAAAAGTGACACACATTTTTTTTTTTTCTTTTGAAAAGAACAGTGAAAAAAATAAAAATAAAAGTTAAAATAAGAAAATAAAAGAATTTTTGAAACGCGCCCTGTCCCGCCAAGCTTGCGTGCAGAAGCGAACGTATATATGAAAGCGGTGTTGAAACCACACATGTGAGGTATTGCTGCGATTGGTAGAGTGAGAGCAATTCTAGCCCTAGACCTCCTCTGTAACTTAAAACGTGCAACCTGTAGAATTTTTTTAAATGTCGCCTGTGGAGATTTTAAAGGGTAAAAGTTTGTCCCCATTCCATGAGCGGGGGCAATTTTGAAGCATGACATGTTGGGTATCGATTTACTCGGGTAACATTATCTTTCACAATATAAAAAAAAAATTGGGCTAACTTTACTGTTGTCTTATTTTTTTATTTTTATTAAATTATTTTTTGGCACAATGTAAAAAAAATTAAATATTTTAACCACTTCAGCCTTGGAGGATTTGGCAGCTCAATGACCAGAGGACTTTTTAAAATTTTGCACTGCGCTGCTTTAACTGGTAATTGCGCGGTCATGTAATGTTGTACCCAAGCAAAATTATGGTATTTGATTTGCCTCTGCGATTTTTATTTTTATTTTTTGCGCTATAAACACAAAAAGACCAACAATTTTGAAAAAAATGATATTTTCCACTTTGTTTATATAAAAAAAAAATGTAATAAACTCAATTTCTCTTATATTCACCGACCAACACAGCTCCTCTCTGTAACTAAATGGGTTGTATAGCCTGGCATTAGGAGAAACTAGGCAAAATTTTTATACAATACACAGGACTTTAATCCCGCCCCAGGGGGGTGGGCCCAGTGCTCCTCCTGCTCCCAGCAGCTTCAGTTTTTATTTTGCCTACATTTGCCTATATTTTAGGAAACCCTGCGGGCCTCTCGGTCCATATTTTTGCTGCAGGTTTGCTGCTTTTTGCGCAAGATTCTGTGATCTATCAACTGCCGGCTGGGTGACAGGCTGGTTAATGATATCCTTGTAGTCTCCCCAGTCAGCCATCGAGCGCGAGCAGGCCGCAGCTAAGGCTCGGCAGGCCACGACATGCCTCCGCTCCAGAGGTGGTCGGTGAGCTTCAATGCTCCGGGGTATACATATGACCGGGCTACTGATGTCTGGATCACAGTATACCGAGGCCAACAGCTACCCTGTAATTGCGCAGGAGTAGGTCTGTGATGGAATGTCTCCCAGCTCTTCAGGACTGGTAAGTACGGCTCTCCCTGCTTCGGTGGGGTGAGCAGCTGGGCATTTCCTGGGGGATTGATTCGGGGGCCACCACCACCTTATCTTCTCTCCCAAGTCCCTATCACCCCTCCTTCCCCCCTCTGAGGGGGGTGTCTGCATGCGCTGCGGGCGGTGTGTGTGTGTGTGGGTCGCTGTTTCTCACCTGTGGGAGCTCTGTGCGGCTGGCGTTAGTCCTGGTCCAGGTCTGGGGTCCCAAAACAAGTTTATGGAGGTTGTTCTGACTGTTAGCACGTTTTTATGTTTTTGCTCTGTCACCGCATGGCGCCCTTCCGGCGGCCATCTTGAGGTCTCCTGGAGCTCCATCTCACGGGAGCGTGGACCCTCAGGGTGACGGCGTTGTGTGCCTGGTGTCCGCTGGACACCGCAGGGAGGGCTCTGCTGCTGGCGGAGATCGCTGCAGGTCAGCACTATGGCTCCATTCTCGGCGCCAGGTCCCGGCCGGCGACAGCGTACTTTCCGGTGACGCTCGGGCGCTCTGAGGGGGCGTGGCGCCGTGGTTCAAGCGCCTGGAACGCAGGGACCAAGGGGCGGGTCAGGTGACCATGTGCTTCCGCTTCCGGCCAGCCCTGATGACGCGGCGGCCGGGAAAATTCAAACGAATAGCGGTACTGAATGGCAAGAAGCTGTCCCACTTGGCTGAATGGAAGAGTGCAAGACAGCAATGGCGGAGGCAGGCGCCGGTCCAGCCCAGGTAGGTAAGGTGCAGCGGCACCCTCTGCTATACTATTGGGCTATCCTTGTGGTGTTTTCTTGATGTTTCCCCCCTTCTCGAGGGGTCTGTTGCTGCAGGATCAGAGTTGACTTCTCTCGGATCCTGCAGCATAGTTCAGGGGTCTCACTAGTGGTCTGTTTGGTGGTGGGTCTCTGCACTGGCTTGGTATTAGGGAGCTTTTAGTTAAGCACCTAGTGAGCTTAAACTGTGTCATTTCAGGAAAGGTCACTAGGAAAGTCTAAACCAAGCCAGAGGAAATGTTCTTCTTGCAAGAACCCCCTTAGAGACTCGTGGCAGAAGGCAATGTGCAGAGTTTGTATCAAGCAGTTGGTGGAAGAGGAAACATCCCAGCAGTATAAGGAATTATTTTCCTCGGTTAAGGAACTGACAAACTCATTGAGTTCGGTCAGATCCATCTTAATACAAAACCCTTCCGGGCAGACCGAGCCTCAGAACTTGCCACCTAGTCCCAGGGCATCCTCGTTGAGACCGGAGATTATGGCGACGAAGGGGGTAGTACTCTTGTCTCCATCAGGGACTCTGAAGAGGAAGAAGATAGCAGGGGCTCTCGGTATAAGCTATCACTAGAGGAGGTAGATGATATCCGAAGGGCAATCTACACGACTCTAGAAATTCAGGAGGAAAAAGTACAGCTGTCGATTCACGACAAAATGTACCAGGGGTTGGACGAAACAAAACTGAGTTTTTCCAGTCCATAGGGTCCTCTCGGATACAGTGAAAAAAGAGTGGAAAGACCCAGAAAAAGCCCCTTTTTTCTCCAAGGCCCTCAAGAGGTTTCCTTTTGAGGATAAGGATTCTGAGGTGTGGAACAAGAAACCCAGAGTCTATGCAGCTTTCTCTCAAGTATCTAGGCGAACGGATCTAGCTTTTGAGGATATGGGGATCCTAAAAGACCCAATGATCAAGAAAGCTGACTCCATCCTGGGATGCAGCGTCAGTCAGTCTGAAGCCAGCCATGGCTGCTACGGTGGTGGCTAGGAACCTGGAATGCTGAGTGGAGAAACTGAAGAGCCATGTAGAAGCGAGACGCCCGCAAAGATCTCTTATGCCGCGTACACACGATCAAACAAGCGGGTGGAAAAGTCCGGCAAACTGAAGTCCGCTGGACAATCCCCCCGTGTGTAGCCTCCGGCATACTTTTTTGACCCGAAAGAACGGCGGACTTAGAAAGTAGTTTTGCACTTCAATCTTCCCGCCGGACTCGCATTTCGGCGGACAATCCGGCCGTGTGTATACCAGTCTGCCGTACTTTTGAAATGAGCGGACTTTTACCGCCCGGAGAAAAGTCCGCTCATTTCGAGCGAGTCTCCAGGTAGGCGTGGCCCGCGAAGGAGACGTCGCTGGCCCCGCCGCCTGGTATGGACTTAAAGGGGAACCCCAACGCCAAAAAAAATCGGCGTGGGGGTCCCCCCAGGTCCACATCAGACCCTTGTCCGAGCACGCTACCCGGCCGGCCAGGAAAGGGGGGGGACGAGCGAGTGGCCCCCACCTCCTGAGCCGTACCAGGCCGCGTGCCCTCAACATGGGGGGTGCCTTGGGGAAGGGGGGCCGTGCGGCCCCCCTACCCCAAATCACCTTGTCCCCATGTTGATGAGGACAAGGGCCTCTTCCCGACAACCCTGGCCGTTGGTTGTCGGGGGTCTGCGGGCGGGGAATTATGGGAATCCGGGAGCCCCCTTTAATAAGGGGGCCCCCGGATACCTGCCCCCCACCCTATGTGAATGAGTATGGGGTACAATGTACCCCTACCCATTCACCTGTAAAATAAAGTACAAAAAAAACACAACACAGGGTAAAAATAGTTTATTGCACAGCTCCGGGGGTCTTCCGTCTTCGGGGGTCTTCTCGTCGGACTCCTCCGCTATCTTCTTGTAGCTCTTTTGCTGGTGGAGGAGCCCGGCTTTCTTCCTCGCCGCCGGCCTCTTCTTCCGACTTCGGGGGTCTTGTCCCCCTCTTCGGTTCTTTTGCCGGGCCACCGCACCTTCTTATAGCTCTTTTACAGGCGGTGGCCCGCTCTTCTGTCGCCGCCATCCGTTCTTCTTCTTCTCCTTCTCCTGGAGATGTTGACTCAACGCTCTCTCCGGGTAGGGGTACATTGTACCCCATACTCATTCACATAGGGTGGGGGGCCGGTATCCGGGGCCCCCTTATTAAAGGGGGGCTCCCGGATTCCCATAAGCCCCCCGCCCACTGACCCCGACAACCAGCGGCCAGGGTTGTTGGGAAGAGGCCCATGTCCTCATCAACATGGGGACAAGGTGCTTTGGGGTGGGGGGGCCGCGCGGCCCCCCCTTCCCCAAGGCACCCCCCCATGTTGAGGGCACGCGGCCTGGTACGGCTCGGAGGGGGTGGGAGGGTGCTCGCTCGTTCCCCCATTTCCTGGCCGGCCGGGTAGCGTGCTTGGACAAGGGTCTGATGTGGACCTGGGTGGGACCCCCACGACGTTTTTTATTATTTTTTTCGGCGTTGGGGTTACCCTTTAAGTCCATACCAGGTGGCGGGGCCAGCGACGTCTGCTTTGCGGGCCCCGCCTACCTGGAGACGTGCTCGAAATGAGCGGACTTTCCTCCGCGTGTGTGGGCGAGTCCGTTCATTTCAAAAGTACGGCGGTCTTAGTACGCCGTATTAGTCTGCTAAAAAAGTGCCGTGTGTGGGCAAGTAGCCCGTTCGGCAAGTCGGACGGACAGTCTGGCAGGAAGTCCGCCAGACTAAGTCCGTCGGAGAGTCCACTACGTGTGTACGTGGCATAAGTCTTTTCCACTAATTTTGAATGCAGTCAAATATGTCAGACGCATCAGCAGAGTCTGCTAAGCTAGTCGCCAGGTCTTCGGCTCTTGTGAATTCAGTCAGGAGGGCAATTTGGCTAAAAACATGGACAGGGGACACAGCCTCTAAGGTCAAACTGTGTAGTCTGCCCTTTTCAGGTGACTTTCTCTTCGGCCCCGATCTAGAGTCAGTGCTGGATAGGACGGCTGATAAAAAGGCCTTTCCAGCCAAGAAAAAGCAGGTTACCAAGAACAATTTTCGTGCTCTTCAACAGTCCCATAAAAAAGACCAGGATCGTAAGAGCCGGTGGGGTTCACAGAGAGGTAGAGGCAGGGATGGAGTTCTCTTTAGATCTCCCCCAGAACAGACCTCTAAGAGCAAGTGACAATCTCTCCCCAGTGGGGGGGGAGACTGTCAGCTTTTCACGAACAGTGGGACAGGTTGTCCCCAAATTTGTTTGTGAAAATCTTAATCGCTCAGGGGTGCAGGTTCTATGTGATGGCTTTGCCGAAGGATCAGGAGACGGCCTCTGCAATGACTCTTATTACAGGAGCTGATACAGCAAGAGGTCTTGATCCAAGTCCCAGTAAATCAGCAGGGCAGGGGTTTTTACTCCCATATAGTTTTGGTGAGGAAACCCTCAGGGAAGTACCATCTGATCCTGAACTTAAAGGTTCTGAATGGGTCTATACGGTACAAACATTTCAGAATGGATACAATTTTTTCCATCGCAAAATTGTTGACCCTGAATTGTTTTATGGCATTCCTGGATCTAAGGGATGCCTATCTTCATATACTCATTCATCGCCTGCCATTGAATCTGGGGAGTTAGGTGTGGCACCTCTAATTCAGGGCTCTGCCATTCAGACTCTCGTCCTCTCCCAGAGTCTTTACAAAAATTATGGCAGAGGCTCTGGAGCCCCTGAGGCTAAAGGGGATTTCAGTCATCCCTTATTTGGACGACCTTTTATTTTTTGCGCAATCCAGGGAGTAAGTCCTAGTCAATCTCCAGACATCCCAGTCTCCCCTCAAAAATCTGGGGTGGCTTCTGCACCTGGAGAAGTCAAATCTGGTCCCCTCACAGGAGATGAAGTTTCTGGGCTATACAATAGACTCGGTTCTCCAGAAGGTGTTCCTGCTGCTAGAGAAGCAGGAAAACATACAGCTAGCTGTAAAACAGATACAGGGCAACCAGGCAGTCTCGGTCAGGTCAGCTATGGCGGTCCTGGGCCTGCTTACGGCAGCTATTCAATGGGCCAGGTTCCATTCCAGACCTCTTCAGAGGGAGATTCTGTCAAGCTGGCCCCATCAGGATCCTCTGGAAAAGCAGTTAAGGATCTCTACAAAGACGAAAAGGGCTCTCTGGTGCTGGAGAGACCAAGCAAATCTTTCAAGGGGTCTGGCGTGGCCCTTTCCCATGGACAAGCGACTGACGGACGCAAGTGCCTGGGGTTGGAGGGCCCACCTGGATGGTCAAACGTCTCAGGGGGTCTGGTCCAAATGGGAAGCCCAAAGATCGTCCAACTGGAGGGAGCTGAAGGCGATCTTTCTGGGTTTGTTGGCCTTTCAGAAGATTTTGAGAGGTCACCATGTCCAGGTGTTATCAGACAACACAACTGCGGTAACCTACATAATGAAGCAGGGGGGAACCAGGAGCAGGGGCTTGATGGAATTAGCCAATTCTTTGCTAACCTGGGCAGAGCAGAATACGGCCTCACTATCGACAGTTCATCTGAAGGGTTCTCAGAACTTATTTGCAGACCTCCTAAGCAGGCGGAAATTTTTTTGCCAGCCAGCAAATTTCAAAGGTGGACAGATTTGTTTCTATTCACCGAGGGGATGTAGCAGTAGGGCTGGATGCGTTTGCCCACCCTTGGCATTACCAGCTGTGTTACGCTTTTCTCCCCTTTCCCCTAATTCCACTAGTTCTGAGGAAATTCAGAGAGGAAAGGATGGACTTAATACTAGTCACTCCTTTTTTGGCCAAAAAGACCTTGGTTTGCGGGGCTTCGAAATCTAGCCTCGAAACCTCCATGGAGGTTTCCACCCAGGAAAGATCTATTGTCCCAGGAGACAGTAAATCATCCAGAGGTAGAACTCCTACAGCTAACTGCCTGGTTTCTGAGGAGGACCTCTTAAAAGCAAAAGGGCTCTCAGATAAGGTGGTAAAAACCCTCCTATCCAACAGGAAAGCAGTTACACAGGCAATTTACATGAAAGTCTGGAACAAGTTCAACTCCTGGTGTAGATACAGAGAACTCAAAGTCAAGAGCACGGTGTCCGTTCTGGAGTTACTCCATGAAGGAATGGAGAAGGGGCTAGCACCCAGCACTCTGAAGACTCAGGTGGCGGCTTTATCCGTTTTCTTTGAAAAGACTTTATCAAAAGAAACTTTAATTTCTAGATTTTTTAGGGCTCTCGCTCGAAGTAGACCGGTAGCCCTTAAAGACTTTCCCAGCTGGGATTTGTTGACGGTTTTACAGGGTCTTTCGAGAGCACTATTTGAACTCTTACAAGAGGCTTCATTACAGAAGGTGTTTTTTTTTTTATTTTTTTTTATTCTTTATTTACGGATTGCAGGTAATACAGAGGCAGACTGTAAAAAACAAAAGTCACCCAGTTCTCTATAGCATCTAAAAATACATTCGGCACATCGTGGGAGACATTTGGTAGCATATCGTATTACATTAGTATCAGTCCTAGATTAACTAAGGCCATAATATCAACTTTCTTCTGTGATCCTCCCGCTCAGTACTCTCCTTTTATGCTAAAGCAGCTCCCGGAGTGGTCCCCTCTAGGCCGACCCAGAAGGGCCTTCGTCAATGACTGAGCATCTTTCTCATAGTGGAAAGCCCAGCCGGGGCCACTCCCAGGGCCGACAGTCTTTAGTAAGAAAACTGGGTAAATAGTACGATAAAGTCCTAGCAATCAACAGTTTTTATTGGGATTGGGGGGTAAGGGAAAGGGAGGGGGGAGGAGGGTAAAGTGGTAAAGAAAAGGGGGGGTAAGCAGGGTGAAGGGGCAATGATACTGGTTGCCCAGGATTGTCCTCAGCATCCTTGGTATGCAGACCTGGTGCGTCTCGTGGCAGACGCTCCCTGGCGACTGTCGTTGCGAGAGGACCTTCTGTTTCAAGGTCCAATTCTCCATACTGCTTTACCATCGCTGGCTTTAATGGCATGGCTGTTGAGAGCAAGGTGTTGAGGAACCGGGTTCTGTTGGACTCGGTGATCCCAACTATGTTAAGAGCACAAAAATTTTCTTCCCGGAAGATATACCATCGTTCCTGGAAGGCCTCCACGTGTAAGGAGAAATGATGGCATCCAAGCTCCTTTTCTATATCCAGGATCCTGCTGTTTCTTCAGCAAGGAGTAGACCAGAAATTGGCGTTAAGCACCATTAAGGGGCAAATTTCAGCCTTGGCTGTCTTTTATTTTTTTTTTATTTTTTTTTTTCAGCGACCCCTGGCGTCTCTCAGTCCTTGGTGAGTACCTTCATTCAGGGGGTACGACATGTAGTCCCTCCGGTGTGTCCACCGTTACCCCCATGGGATTTGAACCTGGTTTTGTCTGCGCTTCAAAAACCGCCATTTGAAAATATCAGGGAGATTCTGCTGTTGACTCTTTCCCAGAAAGTGATCTTTCTAGTGGCCATCACATTGGTCAGGAGGGTCTCGCCCTATCTGGTTATCCACAAGGATAAGGTGGTGTTGCGTCCGCAACCATCTTTTCTACCCAAAGTGGTCTCGGCTTTTCATATCAATGAGGACATTGTATTACCATCTCTGTGTCCTAAGCCGAAGCACCCTAAGGAGGTGGCCATTCGCGCTCTGGACATGGTTCGTGCTCTGAAGGTGTATTTGTCACGGCTCCCTTTCGGAAGTCAAACTCACTGTTTGTTTCGGTGGCTGATCCCAAGAAAGGCATGGCGGTCTCGTCGGCCACCATTTCCAGGTGGATCAGATTGTAGTACAAGCCTACAACCTTGAAGGGGCACGGGCCTCCCTTTCCGGTCACGACCCACTCCACAAGGGCAATAGGAACATCTTGGGCCTTCCGACACCAAGCGTCTGTCGCTCAGGTGTGTAAAGCGGCGACCTTGTCTGTCCACACATTTACCTAGTGCTACAAGGTAGACGTCAGTGCATTGTCTGATGCCTGTTTTGTCCGCAAAGTTTTTCTGGTGGTTGTATAGTTGCAATTGAATATGCAATAAATTTTTCTTTTTTTCCTGTTTTTTTTCAATAAAAACACAGTACCGTTAAGTTAATGCGCTGTGGCATTACATTCCGCAGTTTTTGGTGCGGTTATGGGTAGTCACTCCTTTTGAGGGTACCCTGGTTTTTGTGGTCTTTTTTTTTTCCACGCACTGTTTTTTGTGGGTAAACATTCACTAGTTCCCACTTACCATAGTGGATGAAGTTTCTATGCTTTTTTCCCAACCCTTGTTTGGCACTGCTTGGGGACGTCTGAATGGCTGAGAGGAGCTGTGTCGGTCGGTGAATATAAGAGAAAATTGTATTTTTTGTACTCACCGTAAAAAATCCTTTTCTCCTATAGTCACCGACCGACACAGCACCCGCCCCTCAGTTTTATCTTTACGTTTTACTGCTTGTTGACATACTGAGGTCTGTCTGGCAGACTGGAGGGTTGTTGCCCATGGGACCGCCCCCTGGGCGGAACTAAGAGTTCTGAGTGTTGTGTTACAACTAATGCTTGGTGTCTCCTAGTAATAGGCCAAACAACCCAATAACTGAGAGGAGCTGTGTCGGTCGAATTACAGAGAAAAGGATTTTATGGTGAGTACAAAAAATCCTATTTTTTTTGTACCACCGTCTGGGCTTACGGGAAATTGGGTATGGTGCCAACAACTGGTCATTGAGTTCCACCCTTCCCATGTTAAGGTTGTATTCGTGGACACAGAGGGGTTTCTCCACGACACCAGTCGCCGTAGGAATTTGGACTGCCGTGTCTGTGTGAAGCGAGGACAGAACGAAAACATTCTGTGAATCCCTCCACTTCACTGCTAACAAATTATTAAACTTCAAGCAGCCTCTCACCCCGTCTACGTCGGGATTCTACAAGCTGTTGGGGGAAGCCCCGGCATTTGGATCGCACAATGCCACATGCGCCAATTACATAATCAAATAGGTGACTAAAAAGTGGCACGCTCGTGTAATTGTGCACATACAAGTGGTACTCCTTTCCGAATAAGGGTGACACCCACTCCCACGCTATCTTACCAGTGCTTCCTATGTAGTCTTGGAAGTTCTCTGGCTCTACGTGACTATCTTTTAACCAATAAAAAATATATATATATAGCCTGTGGCCCTGTCAGAGAGCTTTATACATCATGACCCCCTATCTGGCACGCTTGCTGGGAAGATACTGTTTGATAGACAAGCGGCCAGAAAACCTAATCATGGACTCCTCAATGCAGACAACTTGATTGGGAGTAAACAAGGCTGCAAAATGTTGGTTCAAGTGTTTACAAGGGGCTGAATTTTGTAGAGCCGATCAAATCCAGGGTCACCCCGAGGACGACAGTTCATTGTCATTGAAGTGCGTGAACCGCAAGATCTGCTCGTATCATGTCCTGGCGGCAGAGAACACAAGTGTATGGTGAATTAGGTCAGTGGACCAATATGACTGCAACTCACTCTTTTTAGTTATGCCCATGAGGAGGCACAGGCTGACGAAGGTCTTAAATTCGGAGACCGTAATAGGTCTCCAATCTCTGGCAATTGTCAGCTGGGGATTAGCGGCGATGAATTGACCAGCATACAAATTGCTTTGGTTCACAATACATCTATAGAGATCTTCTGTGAAAAACAGCGAAAAAAAATCAAGTGACGTAAAATCAACTCCACCTGTATGACGGGTTGGCCAGTGAATGGGGGAAGTGCTTCAGAAGTGGACTCCCAAGTAGAATTGGCGAATGCAGCAGGAAGGGCACGATGGGCACGACAGGCCTGTGTATGTCTTCTTAGTGTCAGCGGGACACTACTCGTGCTTGCCAGCATGAACTGCACTTGTGGACTCACCACGTCACCAAGTGTTACTGCAGTGCTGGATGTACGACCAGGATGTACTAGGCCAATGGTCCTTGCCAGTTCACCAGAAGGATGAGCGGCGCTAGTACTGGCTCTCTGCTCCATACGAGTGACCTACGGTTCTTGCACCTCAATGACAGCAGATGGATGGCGTCTGGTACGCCTGATCTTGGCAGAGACCACAACTCTGTCGTCTATCTGTCAGGGTGCTGCTGCTGTCTACCGGTTCGTATTCTGAGCCGGAATCTGACAGATGAGTGACTTCCTCTTCACTATCTGTCATGCTCAGAAACGTGAAGGCCTCTTCACTACTGTACCTTAGATTTTACATTTTGGTCTCTAAATTTACTGGTACAGTAGCAAGACTCACAGGTAAAAAAGCTCCTGATTGTGACTGATTCAAACACTACCAAAAAAAACTGTTGGTTTTTGCAGGGATCAGGCCTGACTCTGCGAACGTTGCAGTTGTGCTTAGTGTTTTGTAAGTGACAGTGATCGATTGATAATGCACGTGGTTGGGCTGGGCAGAGGGACTAAACGCAGGTGCTAGCAGGTATCTGGGCTGATCCCAAAGGGAGGTGTATGGTTATTGCGAGGGTGTTGGCACTACTGGCACTAATCTGACGCTGCCTTGGGCGACGCAAACCCTATCTGACACTAAAACCTAACTTTGATCACTCGCCGGGTGATCAGGGGGTTAAACCTTTATTGGGTAAAATACAGCGGGTGCCCTGATGCTATAAAAAAATCTAGCTAAACTTTGCCACCCGTGACCTTTATACCCTGTGACCACTGTAATCAAGGGGTTAAACCTTTTATTGGGGGTGGGGAGGGGTCCCTAGACCTATCTGGGGCTATTAGTAATTGCCCTAACGCTTATTTGTGTCACTGACACCAGTACAGCAGTCAAAAAATCTGATTGCTGTATTGGGTGACACAGTGGCAGGTGGTGACGGGGTTAACTGGGTGGGTGATCGGGGGGTGAATTGTGTGCATACGTGACCTGGTGTCAGTGTAGTGTTGGTGCAACTCACTCTGTAATGTCTTTTCTCATCGGTCTGGAATGAAAAAGACTGACACGAGGAGAGATGACATCACTTCCCCTGTCAGTGCTTACACTTAGACGGCAGAGGATGGATCTTATTCGTCAGGACCGATCATCAGGTTCAGGCATCATTGGCATTGGGATTGATCGGATCCTGATCGAATCCGAAAGGTTGCGGGGGAGGTGCGCGCAAGTGCACCCCAGTCGGCTGCACGAGCGGCGTATGTAGCTATGACGCTTCGTGCAGCCGGACCAACCTGCCACAGTATATCTGCGGCAGCTGGTCAGGAACCGGTTAAAGCGCTCACGCAGCAAAGAAAACGCATATGTAAGTTACACCCCCAAATGTAAATGGTGTTCAAATCGCACATCAGGTATCGCCGAGATCGTCAGAGTGAGAGCAATAATTCTGGCAAAAGGCCTCTTCTGAAACTCTAACCTGGTAGGCATTACATTTTTTTTGAAAGTGTTGTCTATGGAGATTAGGTACCATAGTTTGTTGCCATTCCACGAGTGTGTGCAATTTGAAAGCATGACATGTTGGGTATCTATCTACTCAGTGTAACATTATCTTTCACATTATACAAAATAATTGGGCTAACTTTACTGTTTTTTTAGTGGTCCCCCTCCCCCCTCCCCCCCCCAATTCATTAAAGTGTCCCTTTTCCCCAAAAAACTATGTTTGAAAGACAGCTGCGCAAATCCCGTGAGACATAAAATATTGCAACGATCGCCTTTTTATTCACTAAAAAAAAAACATATATATATATATATTAAAATCTGCTTTTAACTTCAGCTTGTTCAATTAGACTTTGATGATATAACCTGGAAGCGTTTTGGTTTCTATGAAGAGCTGCACCAGATTCTTTAGTTTTAGAAAATCCAACCCCTGTGCCTGCATTGTTTTCTTAGTGGTTTGTCTTTAGTTTTTCTAAGGAGACCTTTTGCCAAGCATCTCGGGAAGAACTAATACATCGCCTGGAAGGAACGTTAATTGTTGTTGAAGTGCTTTCTCGTCAACTCCAAGACTGGCAACAAAGAACTGTCGCATCTAAACCATCTGAACAGAGAGAGGCCTCCACACAGACGTGTGTAATGTATGACAGTGAAGTAAGTTCTTAGACTACACTTTTTTTTTTTTTTTTTTTTGTTTACTTTTTAAAAGTGTGTATGGTGTGATTTTAATTTGGATGCAAAAAAAAAAAAAAAAAAAAAAATCTACTTAATATTTTTTCTATGTTCTGATTCAGATAGCAAAACTTTAGGAAATATTTTAAAAACTGCAGCTTACCTTTCCTAGTTCTTTTCTGGAAATTCCATCAAAGGAAAATCCTCCCGGTAAAAACTGGACTGATGCATTTTTTTATGGTAATAGGGGACTGAGCATTTTGCCTGTCTGTCCTGCGCTGCCAGATTGCCTCTGTCATTTGTACACTAGATTTGAACAATCTACTTAAAGCGGGAGTAAACTAGCTAACACTTTATTTTTTTATTTTTTTGAACTGCAAGGAAAAAGGCATAATGAGCTAGTATGCACCGCATACTAGCTCATTATGAAATACCTTAGAACGAGCCCCCAACATCTCGCCCGATCCACGCCGAGGGAGCGGACATGTTCCCTCGGCGTGTCTTCCGGCTATCGCTGCTCCGGCGCTGTGAGGGTCCGGAGCCGCGATATCGTCACTCCCACACGTGCGTGCTGGAGATTTCTTTCAGGCAAAGTCCGACATCTGCCGGGCTTCCAGCTGAAAATACCCTGTGCGCATGCGGCTTATTGCGAGTGGAATAGCTCGTAAACCATACAGGTTTAGGAGATTTTTTTTTTTTTTTTTACCTACAGGTAAGCCTTATTATAGGCTTACCTGTAGGTAAAAGTAAAAAAAAAAAAAAAAACCCTATATAACCGTTTTAACAGAGTTAAAGTAGTTGTAAAGGCATGCTTTTATTTTTTCTTAAAATGATAAACATTATGTTTGCCTCCTCTGTACAATGGTATTGCACAGAGCTGCCTCTTCTTCTGGGGGTCCACTATCGGTTTTGAGTGCCCTCATAGCAAGCCATGTGCTATGGGCACAGTGGTGCAGGCATGCTACTACCCTGGACTGTGTGCATCAATAGATGCACAGCATGGCTCGGTGCCACCCTCTCGCTCCCGCCTCACAGGATTTGATGGACAGCAACAGGAGCCAATGGCTCATGCTCTAAGGTAAGTCAGTGAGGAGCAGTTTACACCAGATATCCACAAAACACTCATGTGAAGACTCCCGTGACTAAGCCCCCTCATGTCGGGGTTGTGGCCTGGATGAAGTTTCTAGGCTGAGGCCGCTTCCACTCTTTACATGAGGGTTTGTGTGATGTACAGATCCTGGGACTTCTTCTCTTTCCCCATTGTCTTCTATGGAGTTGAGATGAGCTCTTTTGCTGCCTGCACTCTCAGCGATTGTCGGCATATAAAGAACTACTAGAGCCTGAAGGGACACCCTTAAAATGATAGTAAACACTTGTTTGTTTTCACCTACAGGTAAGCTTATAATAAAGCTTACCTCCAAGTAAAATGTGCACTTTTAGGAGATATTCTTGCGAGCAGAAGCCAGTGACTTCACCAACGCAAATGCTCTGAAGGAACAGCACACCCATGTCATTCCTTCAGAGCTGTGTGCCATGGCCAAGACTCCCACCCGCATGCACGGGAGTGATGTCATTGTGGCTTGGCCATTAAAAGATCTGCAGAAAGCCCACAAAGCAGAATGCTAAATCCTCCTTATGAAGGGGCGCCCCCGCTCGCTCGGATGGGGGGAAGGCAATTTTCAAAGATTTGACAGGAACAATGTCAAGACATGTGGATGGCTTCCTCAGTTTCTCTAGGTTACAAACTAGAGTTCCAAGCATTTCCATCTCCTTGTTTTCTAAAATGAAATGTTCCCAGGGATCCTGAGAAAAAGAAGTCTTTCTAGCTCTGGATCATCTCTTATCCCAGCTGGTGATATCAGAGGTTCCCTTAGAGCAGGGATATGCAATTATCAGACCTCCAGCTGTTGCAAAACTACAAGTCCCATCATGCCTCTGGGTGTCATACTTGTGGCTGTCAGAGTTTTGCTATGCCTCATGGGACTTGTAGTTCTGCAACAGCTGGAGGTCCGCTAATTGCATATCCCTGCGTTAGAGGAACAGGGCACAGTTTTTTATTCAAACCTTTTCACAATTCCAAAACCAAACAGAGGTAAGATCCATTCTAGATCTCAAAGATCTGAATCGGCACTTAAATATCCGGTCCTTTTGCATGGAGTCAATCCGATCGGCTGTTTCCATCCTGCAAGGAGGGGAGCTTTTGGCTTCAATCGATATCAAGGATGCATATCTCCACGTGCCAATATTTCCCACTCACCAGAAATTGGATAGAAAATCATTTTCAGTTTGTGGCCCTGCCATTCGGTCTAGCCACCGCACTATGGGTATTCTCAAAAATTCTGGCGCCTCCTTTAGCCAGATTAAGGGCTCGGGGCATAAATGTCTTAGCCTATTTAGATGATCTACTTTTAATAGATCATTCAGTCTCTGGTCTAAACCAAAGTCTAGTCACAGCTGTAAACTACCTGGAATCTCTGGGTTGGATACTCAACCTAGAAGAATCCTCCTTAAAACCAACATGGGGACTACAGTACTTGGGGCTGGTTATAGATGCCGTACAGAAAAAGGTATTCTTACCCCAGACAAGAATCGGTTCCATTATAGGACTAATTCAGCTTGTCAAAGCAAAGAAAAATCTTTCCATTCAGCTGTGCATGAGATTGTTGGGGAAAATGATGGCCTCCTTCGAGGCCATCTTTTACGCACAGTTTGACTTAAGACTGCTACAAAACACCCTCCTGTCGGCCTGGTTCAGGCTTTGGATTTTCCAATACGCTTATCCCCCGACGTACGTCGGAGCCTAAATTGGTGGTTGATATCCAACAACCTCCAAAAGGGGAAATCCTTTCTGCCAGTATCCTGACAAGATGCCAGCCTTCTAGGCTGGGGAGCATTTCTGGAAGGAGATTCTGTCCAGGGGAGATGGTCCAAGTCAGAAAGGACCTTTCCTATCAACATTTCGGAGATTCGGGCAGTACATCTGGCCCTAGAATGCTGGACGCTCAGGCTCTTGTCCTGTCAGGATTCAATCTGACAATGCTACGGCTCTGGCTTACATAAATCACCAGGGGGACGTGCAAAGTCGTGCAACCCAAAAAGAGGTGAATCATTTTCTAGCTTAGGCAAGGAATGTTTTCCGGCCATCAGCGATTTTCATTCCGGGAATAGAAAATTGGCAGGCAGACTACTTGCGTTGGCAATAGTTATTTCCAGGGGAATGGTCTCTTCACCCCGACATCTTCCTAGCGATATGTCAGAGATGTGGTATTCCGGACGTGGACCTGTTCGCGTCCAGATTCAAAGTCGACAACTTTGTGTCGTGAACGAGGGATCCACTAGCATGCGGAACAGACTCATTAGTCTTCCCATGGGATCAGTTTTCACTGATCTATGCATTTCCTCCAGTTCTGCTACTTCCGCGCCTTCTTCACAGGATCAAGCAGGAACGAAAGGAGGTGATTCTGGTGGCCCAGAAGATCTTGGTTTACCGAGATCATAAAGCGGTAGGAGTCCCTTGGACGCTGCCATTTTGGCCAGACCTTCACAAGGTCCGGTATTCCATTCTACCTTACGGACACTAAATTTAACGGTTTGGCTATTGAAACACACATTCTAAAGGACTATCTTTTTCAGTAGTGTCTACTTTGGTTAAGGTCAGGAAGCCGGCTTCCAGAATCCTTTACTATAGAGTCTGGAAGGCATATGTTTCTTGGTGTGGATCCAAGGGTTTCCACCCCAGAAAGTATGTCATGGGTAGGATCCTTGATTTCCTGCAAATGGGATTAGAAATGAAGCTGGCCTTGAGTACTATCAAGGGCCAGATCTCGGCCATGTCAGTGTTTTTTCAACGGCCTCTTGCAGCCCACTCTCTGGTGCGTAGCTTTATACAGGGGATAACACGGATCAATCCACCTATCAAGGCGCCTCTAAATTCTTGGGATCTAAATTTTGGTCTTATCGGCTTTACAGAATCAGCCTTTTTAGCCTTTACAGGAAATTCCCTTGGTTCTTTTGACAAGAAAAAATCTTTTGGTTGCCATTTCTTCTGCTAGAAAAGTATCGGAACCAGTGGCTCTGTCTTGTAAAGAGCCATATTTGATCGTACATAAGTATAAGGTGGTTTTGCGTCCTCATCCTAAATTCCTACCAAAGGTGGTGACAGGTTTTCAGTTAAACCAGGATATTATTCTACCTTCTTTCTTCTCAGAGTCTCAATCTAGGGAAGAGAAGGCACTACATTCCCTTGGTGTAGTAAGAGCGATCAGTCTATTTAAAAGCGACCACTCAGATTCGCAAAACAGATGTTTTGTTTTGTATTGCCAGAAGGTCCAAAAAGGACACAGGTGGCATCAAAGTCCACGATTTCCAAGTGGATTTGTCAAGTGATTGTTCAAGCTTATGGCTTAAAGAAGAAAATTCCTCCTTTTCATGTTAAAGCACACTCAACCAGGGCGGTTAGTGCCTCTTGGGCTGTGCATCATCAGGCCTCTATGGCTCAGATCTGTAAGGCTGCAACTTGGTCTTCATACGTTTACCAGATTTTACCAATTTCAATGTTAAAGGTCATGAGGATATTGCTTTTGGGCGTAGTGTGCTGCAGTATGAGTCCTCTAGCCTCTTTTTGCCCTACTTTTTTGTTGTCTCCCTCCCTTCATTTGCCATTGCTATGGGACATCCCACATAGTAACTACTATGGCTCTGTGTCCCCTGATGTATGAAAAGAAAACAGGATTTTTAAAACGGCTTACCTGTAAAATCCTTTTCTTTGATGTACATCAGGGGACACAGAGGTCCCTCTCTTCTTGGTATACACTTGTATTGCTTGGCTACAAAACTGAGGTACTCCCGGTAATTGGAGGGGTTATATAGGGAGTGCACTTCTGGTCTTAGGGTGTGCCAGTGTCCATCACCTAAAGGTGGCCTATTAACCCACATAGTAACTACTATGGCACCGTGTCCCCTGATGTACATCAAAGAAAGGGATTTTACAGGTAAGCTGTTTTAAAAATCCTGTTTTTTTTTTTTTTGCTAGTGTCTTAAGTGATGGTCATGTCTGTGCAGTCTCTGCACAGATTTGTTTTAGCTATTTTATGTCTCACATTTTCCACCTGGAAATTAGAAGACTATGATCTGCATCTGTTGCGTAAAGATTCTGCCAAGAGGAATGGTTTCCAGACCCCATATTGGACACGTGGGGTAGGCCTGTAATGTTGCCATTGGATCCTGTACAACAGAACCTTGTGTGGACCAGCTAGATGTTCTATAGGTTCAGCTGAGTAGTTGTCCCTGAAGGCCCTAGTGGTGTCCCCCCTGCCCCCCCCCCCCACTCTTCATAGAGTGGCACAGAATGGTTCATGGCCCCGGTAGAGCTGGTCCCTATAGTGACTGTACCCAGGGAGGGAATTGATTCTATGCCCCAGTATCCCCTGGTTCCTAGCCCTGACTGCAAGTGTCTGGTGCATACTACATGTAAGCTTTTCGTTACCCTTTCCCAGGGAGCTTTGAGAACCCAGAGGCTGCGAGGGACATGTGGGACAGGTATCAAAACCTGCATCCTTTTTGAATAGACCAGGTTACTCATCCCTCAGTGAAGAATTGAATGTGCAATGTCCCTATGGTAAAGAATAAAAAAAGGCAAATCCTGACTGAATAGTATGCAGATAGCAAAAAAGTGTTGGCTGGCTAGGTCTGTACTTCAATTTGGGGGAAACATCTCTTTATATATAATTTTTTTTTTTTCTTTTAGGAGGAACGTTATTACCGCAATTTATATTTTCAAACACTAAGTAGACAGCAGTCATTGCAACGCTGCCATGAGGATGAAAAGCGTTTACAAGAAGTTCTCCAAGAAGCCACTGAATCCTTGGTAAGCACACATTGATGCACATGTAATGCTGCTTGCTTACCTGGTGCGAAGAAACAGGTTCTCTGAAGTGTAGTTCTCTCCAGCATATAATTCTTATTGTAACCACTGCTCCGTTCAAAAGAAAATCCTGACGTCTTTGAATACATAGGGCTATGTAGAGAATTAAAGCTCACCCCTAACATTTTTTGTAATTATTTTATTATATCTTTTCATGTGACAACACTGAAGAAATTACATGTTGCTACTTTGTAAAGTAGTGAGTGCACAGCTTGTATAACAGTGTATATTTGCTGTCCCCTCAAAATAACTGAACACCTAGCCTTTACTGTCTAAACATCTGGCAAAAAAAGGGAGTACACCCCTAAGGGAATGTCCAAATTGGACCCAAAGTGTCAATATTTTGTGTGACCACCATTATTTTCCAGCACTGCCTTAATCCTCTTGGACATGGTGTTCACCATAGATTCCCAGGTTGCCACTTGAGTTCTCTTCCACTCCTCCATGACAACATCACTGGTGGATGTTAGAGATTTTGTGCTCCTCCACCTTCCATTTGAGGATTCCCCACAGATGTCCAATAGGGTTTAGGTCTGGAGACATGCTTGGCCAGTCCATCACCTTTACCTTCAGCTTCTTTAGCAAGGCAGTGGTCGTATTGGAGGTGTGTTTGAGGTCATTCTGTTGGAATACTGTCCCGCAGCCCAGTCTCCAAAGGGAGGGGCTCATGCTTCGCTTTAGTCACAGTACATGTTGGCATTCATGGTTCCCTCAATGAACTGTAGTTCTCCAATGTCGACAGCCCCAGACCATGAAACTCCCACCACCATGCTTGACTGCAAGCAAGACATACTTGTCTTTGTACTCCTCACCTGGTTGCCACACACACACTTGACACCATCTGAACCTAATAAGTTTACACAGGACATGGTTCCAGTAAACCATGTCCTTAGTCTGCTCATCTTCAGCAAAGTGTTTTGTTGGCTTTCTTGGGCATCCTCTTTAGAAGAGGCTTCCTTCTGGGATGACAGCCATGCGGACCAACTTGATGCAGTGTGAGGCGTATGGTCTGAGCACTGATGGGCTGACTGCCACCCCTTAACCTCTGGAGCAATGCTGGCATCACTCATATGTCTATTTCCCAAAGACAATCGCTGGATACGACGCTGAGCATGTGCACTCAAATTTGGTCGACTGTGGCGAGGCCTGTTCTGAGAGGAACCTGTCCTTTTAAACCATTGTATGGTCTTCGCCACCGTGCAGCAGCTCAGCTTGAGGCTATTGGCAATCTTCTTATAGCCAAGACCATCTTTATGTAGAGCAACAATTCTTTTCAGATCCTCAGAGAGTTCTTTTGCCATGAGATGCCATGTTGAACTTCCAGTGGCCAGTATGAGAGATTGAGAGCGATAAAGCAAAATTTAACACACCTGCCCCCTATTCACACCTGAGACCGTGTAACACTAATCAGACACTTGACACAGGGAAGGGAAAATGGCTAATTGGGCCCAATTTGGAAATTTTCACTTAGGGGTGTAATCATGTTTGTTGCCAGCAGTTTAAACATTGATTGTGTGTTGAGTTATTTTTAGGGGCCAGCAAATTTACACTGTTATACAAGCTGTATACTCTCACTACTACATTATAGCAAAGTGTAATTTCTTCAGTGTTGTCTAGAGCTGCACAATTAATAGTCAAGAATCATTATCGTTATCTTAACTAAAGCGTTTCACAATTCTTTCAAAGCAAAGAATTCTCTCTGCTCTTCTGAAGCCACATCCCTCAAAAGAAAGGAAGAGAAAAACTGGGCAGTCTGCCAAGAATCAAAACTTTCTTTATCAGTTGAACCTAAGTATAAACATTGTAACAATTTGTCAATGGAATAGAGTTTGTGTGCAAGTGAAAAAGTTTAAACACTAAACCTTTTTCTGACATTTGTTGGTTTAAAGTTAAAAAAAATTTTTTTGCTAGAAAATTACTTAGAACCCCCAAACATTTATATATTTTTTTTTAGTAGACACCCTAGAGAATAAAATGGTGGTTGTTGCAAGCGGTCTTTGCTCAGCGGTCTTTCAAATGCAATTTTTTTGGAAAAAAAAATAATTTAATGAATTTAATAAATAAAAAACAATGTGAAAGATTTTACATCGTGAGAACTGTGATCTTTTTATTCTAAGCAAAAAAATCATTATTCTCATTTTGGCCAGAATCGTGCAGCTCTAGTGTTGTCACGTGAAAAGATGTAAAGAATATTTACAAAAAAATGTGAGTGGTGTACTGACTTTTGTGAGATACTGTATATTCCACAACAACCACAAAATATATAAATTCAATCAAATACTTTTGCAAACTTGGATATTAACTTGTTAAATAGTGGTGACCTCATCACTTTCCTGCAAATAGACTAAGCAGAGCTGTGGCAGGGACCCATCAGATCCCACCACTACAGGCTGCCTGTAGAAAACAATAGGAGGGGGTGGCAATAAGACCAGTCATGAACAAGGATAGAAAGCAGTGATTGGTCTTACAGGAAGCTGCTGCACAGAGCAAAGTTACAGCCCTGGAAGAATTGCATCACTGAAATTCACAAATTTTTGTACAGATCTGGATGACATAAAGTACACCAAGATTCAATTAAGAATACACAACTACGTGCGTTTACCCCAGAGTTCTAAAGAAAATCTTTAAAGAAAATCAGTCTATTTGGTTGCTTTCAAGTTAGACTCCTCTGTCAAAAAGTTCTACAAATGATAACTTTATCCTGAAGGTTCTTGCAGCCCTTGGTTCATGTAAAATTTAAAGGGAATGAGATCTTACATTGTTCTGTATTTCGCTAAAGGAAACCTGATGAATTCTATAGTAAGCCATTTCCTAACATCCTTCCAAAAATGTAATTATTCCAGTGGCTACAGCATTCACTGTTAAAGGATAAGTTCAGCTTTCATAACATGTTACATTCATATCCAGGATGTAACGTTATTTTATTATGTTAACAAGCAGCCCCTGTACCCCAACCCCATCCCTTAGCAAATGTAAAACCTTGTACGATGTGAAACGGAGAACAACCTGTAACTCCAGATTGCAGTGGGGGACAATTAAAGACATTAAGATCTAAATTCTTTGCAAAGGCTTTGAGGGTTGTATTCGCACCCCACCAAACTGAACATTGCATGGCTAACCTTGAACTTGGTGTACTGTTGGCAGCAGGTCATTTTTCAGGTCCAGAGCCATGGCACAGATTCTGATCCAGTCTCTGTAAACCCCTGTTAGTGTCCTATACTTGTTACCATGGAGCATATTGCTTTCAGACCTAAAGCTCTGCTTTTTTAGCGTCCCCCCCCCCCCGTCATTGTGTACTTACTGTTGTACATTTTCATCCGGACCAAACTTGATGCAGTTTCTAAGTGACCCAAACTCTGATCCCTTACATGGATATTAGCAGATATCTATTATGGCTAACCTAGCCCAAAGTGTAACCTTTGATCTCTAGATTACGCTATATGTTATGCTTTCATACTATTCAGAGTATTAGCTATTCCTAGAAAAGTGGCATGACTTTTTGTCGTGACCAAGTCTCTCACCTCATTAAATGAGCAGAATGGTCGGGTTTACAGTGCCTTGAAATGTAATTGTTTTAAAACCAAAATCGGAAATGTATTTTATTGTGATCTTATGTTGTGATAGACGAGCACAAAGTGGCGCATAATTGTAAATTGGAAGAAAAATGATAAATGGCTTTTAAAATTCTTTACAAATATGTGAAAAGTGTAGCGTGCATTTCTATCCAGCCCCCTGTCAATACTTTGTAGAACCATCTGTCATGACGGAGATGCATCAAAATATCAAAATATATTTTTTATTTAGACTTTAACTGAGTCAGCACTCCAAGAAAACACCCCCCCCCCCCCCCACTCCCAAGAGAATAGGCTGCTTGCTTAAGTAAAGTGATAAAAAAGGTGTTAAAGCTAAGTAAACATCTGTTGGTTTAACCGGTTCCCGACCAGCACAAGCCGATGTATGTTGGCAGAATGGCACAGGCAAATGGCGTACCTGTACGTCCCTTTAAATTTGCTGCCCTGCCATCGCGAGTGCACTGCCGGTCGTGTGCTGGTCGGGACCCCCGTGAGTCCGGTCGTGGGTCCCGTGGACTCGATGGCCGCAGGCATACCCGCGATCGTCTCACGGGGAGGCTGAACGAGGAAATGCCATTGTAAACAGCATCTCCCCGTTCTGCCTAGCAACTAGTGACGCTGATCTCTGCTCCATGTGATTGGAGCAGAGATCGGTGTTCACTAAATTAAAGCCCAGCCCCCCCAACAGTTAGTAACACACCCCTAGGAACACTTAACCCCTACGCTGCCACCCACTGGTTAACCCCTTCACTGCCAGTGTCATTTACACAGGAATCACTGCATTTAGATAGCAGTGATTGCTGTATAAATGAAAATGGTCCCAAAAATGTCCAATGTGTCCGCCATAATGTCGCAGTCACAATAAAAATCTCTGATTGCCGCCATTACTAGTAAAAAAAAAAAAATTATTAATAAAATTGCCATAAAACTATCCCCTATTTTGTAAACGCTATAACTTTTGCGCAAACCAATCAATCGCTTATTGCGTTATTTTTTTTTTTTTGTTTTTTTTTTTTAATTATTTATTTACCAAAAATATGTAGAAGAATACGTATAGTTCTAAACTGAGGGAAAGTTTTTTTTTTTTTTTTTTTTTTTTTTTTTATAGATTTTTGGGGGATATTTATTGTAACAAAAAGTAAAAAATAATGCGTTTTTCAAAATTGTCACTCTATTTTTGTTTATAGCGCAAAAAATAAAAACCACAGGGGTGATCAAATACCACCAAAAGAACGCTCTATTTGTGGGGAAAAAAGGACGTCAACTTTGTTTGGGAGCCACGTTGCATGACCGCGCAATTGTCAGTTAAAGCGACGTAGTGCCGAATCGCAAAAAGTGGTCTGGTCTTTGACCAGCAAAATGGTCCGGGGCTGAAGTGGTTAATATGCATTTCAAATTGGCAATATATTTTAGTTGCTTCCTTCCTTCCGGCCAGAGAAATTCAGAGGACTGTTTCCCCGAGCAACAAGGGATATTGTGTTCTTGAATATAAAGCGCACCTATTTTTCCAGCATACCAATTTGGGCTCCCCTGAATAAATTGTAATATTTCGATATATATCGTTTCATTGTTGTGTTGATGTTTTGGTAATTGTGTGAAATATCAATCACCAAAAAATCTAGTTCTGTATGAAATTGTATAAATATACTCGTTAATAAATTATTTACTTATTTATTGTGTTGGGAGATATTTATACCTTGGTAAGAAAACCCCATATATTAACAAACTCAGGTAAGGATTGTGGTATGTACTGATTTTACTGTAAGATTGGAGGCACTGAGAAATAAAACACTGAGATCTTAAGTAAGATTCGGTACCACACTCAACACACCTTTCGCTGCGATTACAGCTGCAAGTCCTTTTGGGTTTTTCTCTACCAGCTTTGCACATCTAGAGAGGGAAATGTTTGCAGATTATTTGCAAAAAAGCTCAAGCTCTGTCCGATTAGATGGAGAGCAGCAATTTTCAAGTCTTGCCACATATTCTCAATTGGATTTAGGTCTGGACTTTGACTGGGCCATTCTAATACATGAATTTGTTTTGATATAAACCATTCCATTGTTGCTCTGGCTGAATGTTTAGGGTCGTTGTCCTGCTGGAAGGTGAACCTCAGCCCCAGTCTCAAGTCTTTTGCAGATCCTAACAGGTTTTCTTCTAAGATTGCCCTTAATTTGGCTCCATTTATTTTCCTATCAACTCTGACCATCTTCCCTGTTCCTGCTGAAGAAAAGAATCCCCACAACATGATGCTACCACCACCATGTTTCATGGTGGGGATGGTGTGTTCAGGGTGATGTGCAGTGGTAGTTTTTCTTTTAGGCCAAAAAGTAAAATTTTGGTCTCGTCTGACCAGAGCACCTTCTTCCACATGTTTGTGTCCCCCTGATGGCTTCTCGCCAACTGCAAATGGGACTTCTTATGGCTTTCAACAATTGCTTTCTTCTTGCCACTCACTTTCCATAAAGGCCAGATTTGTGGAGTACACGACTAATAGTTGTCTTGTGGACAGATTCTCCCACCTGAGCTGTGGATCTCTACAGCTACTCCAGTTAGCCTCCTGGCTGCTTCTGTGATGCTTTCCTTGCCTGGCCTGTCAATTTAGGTGGACGGCCATGTCTTGGTAGGTTTGCAGTTGTGCTATACACTTTTTCTGTTGATGGATAGTGCTCCGTGAGCTGTTCAAAGCCTGGGATATTTTTCTATAACCTAGCCCTGCTTGAAACTTCTCCACAACTTTATCCCTGACCTGTCTTGTGTGTTACTTGGCCTTTATGATGCTGGTTGTTAACTGAGATTTTCTAATAAACCTCTGAGGGCTTCACAGAACAGCTGTATTTATACTCAGATTAAATTACACACATGTGGACTCTGTTTACTAATTAGGTTACTTCTGAAGGCAATTGGTTCCACTAGAATTTAGTTTGGGGTATCAAAGTAAAGAGGGCTGAATACAAATGCACGCCATACTTTTCAGATATTTGTAAAAAAAAATTGAAAACCATTTATCATTTTCCTTCCACTTCACAATTATGTGACGCTTTGTGTTGGTCTATCGCATAAAATTCCACTAAAATACATTTACGCTTTTGGTTGTAACATGACAAAATGTGGAAAATTTCAAGGAGTATGAATTTTAAGGCACTGTATAAGCTGAAATATATAAAGGCGTTTTGACTGCATCTTCATATGTGTTACATTGCACTTATGGAATGGGAGGTGGGGGTAGGGGCTTCTATTGCTAAATAGAATTAATATTAAACTTTTTTTTTCTCAACTAGACATCATACAAAAGTGAAGCTATTTCAATGGTCACCTTTGCTGAGAACCTGTATGAGACTGTACAGAAGGACAGAGTTGACTTGAACCAGAAAGTACGTTTTTATTTATTTTTTATTTTTTATAACCTCATGTTTTTACAAATACGCATTTCTAATGTGCAACGAAGTGGCCTATAATACGTTGTATCATGTAGCTCTTTACTGCATAATATAGGATCAATGATGTTGTTTGCAGCTCTTCATAATGGTTCCCAATCATCCTAAACCCACAAAGATTTATAAAACTGGGAACAGACTCGGCTGGTATTGGGAATGGTAAACCATGCCAGGACAGAGGGTAATAGTGGAGTCAGTAGTGATAATATAGCTGTAACTTCTAATCCTGGGGTGAGTGCAAGGACAATTCGAAAACAAAGCCTGTGGAAAACTAAGGTGAAGTTAATATGCACCCATACAACTCTGAAAGGCGTATGCACAAATGCTAGGAGCCTAGCTAACAAACTGTAGGAACTGGAGCTGATATTACATGAGGAGAACTTGGACTTTGTGGGAATAACTGAAACTAGGTTTGACAGCTTACATGATTGGCTGGCATATATACAGGGATATTCCTTGTTTCGGAAAGACGGTGAAGGTACAAGAGGGGGAGGGATGTGTCTATATGTAAAAAATCATGCAAGGGCGGTAGAGGAGCGACATTGTGAATGGGGGGGGGGGGGGGGTAGGGGGATGGGTAGGTGTGTGTGTGCAATCAATATGGGTGGAATTTCAAAGAGAAGTGGTATATGAATAGTGGGGGAATATTTTATAGGCCACCCAACCTGGAGGAGGTGCCGGACCTACTATCATAGCTAGAAATTGCAGTGAGGCAGATAAATGTCATCATAATGGGGGACTCCAATTATCCCAATTTATTAACTGGGCAGATGGGACAGCTCACTCTCTAAAGGCCTGTCAATTCATGAATGTCTTACAGGACAACTTCATGTCCCAATTGGTGTATTCCCCAACTAGAAAGAATGACCTGCTAGATCTATTGATTACGAATGATCGTAGTCTGATCTCCGATGTGGCAATACGGGACAACTTGGGATCTAGCGATTTATAGGATGATCACATTTAACGTAAAACATAAAAAGGAGGCATGAGTGAAGCACAAGAACACTAAATTTCAAACGAGCCAACTTTTCTGAACTGCGATCATTACTATGTGACTTCAATTGGGACTAAATCCTAGATACATTGAACACGGAAGAAAAAGGGGAATGCTTTAGGAGCATATTAAACAAAGGTATCACACAGTGCATTCCAGTGGGCAGTAAATATAGAAAAGCGAAGGTGAAACCTGGGTGGCTAACCCATAATGTAAAAAGCCTCATTAAAGAGAAAAAAAATGGCGCCCGCGACACCCCTTCTTAAAGAGGACGTATCTGTACACCCTTATGCCTACCAGCGCCGCTCTGCCGACGTACTTGACACCATTGCACCTTCCATCCCCCTCCCCTCCTCTCATGGCCGCGGGCTGTCTGTGCGATGATGGATGTCACACAGGCACAGCCGAGCAGCTGCCTCCCCCTCCTCTCTGTTTATGTGTAAACAGGGGGAGGGGATCTGCTGAGCATGTGACGCCGCGCCGATCTAAGGTACTGAATGGGGGCGGTTGCACTGAACGGAGGGGGGCGGCGGCTGCACTGAACGGAGGGGGGCGGCGGCTGCACTGAACGGAGCGGGGGCGGCGGCTGCACTGAACGGAGGGGGGCGGCGGCTGCACTGAACGGAGGGGGGGCGGCGGCTGCACTGAACGGAGGGGGGGCGGCGGCTGCACTGAACGGAGGGGGGGGCGGCGGCTGCACTGAACGGAGGGGGGGGGCGGCGGCTGCACTGAACGGAGGGGGGGGCGGCGGCTGCACTGAACGGAGGGGGGGCGGCGGCTGCACTGAACGGAGGGGGGGGCGGCGGCTGCACTGAACGGAGGGGGGGGCGGCGGCTGCACTGAACGGAGGGGGGGGCGGCGGCTGCACTGAACGGAGGGGGGGGCGGCGGCTGCACTGAACGGAGGGGGGGGCGGCGGCTGCACTGAACGGAGGGGGGGGCGGCGGCTGCACTGAACGGAGGGGGGGGCGGCGGCTGCACTGAACGGAGGGGGGGGCGGCGGCTGCACTGAACGGAGGGGGGGGCGGCGGCTGCACTGAACGGAGGGGGGGGCGGCGGCTGCACTGAACGGAGGGGGGGGCGGCGGCTGCACTGAACGGAGGGGGGGCGGCGGCTGCACTGAACGGAGGGGGGGGCGGCGGCTGCACTGAACGGAGGGGGGGCGGCGGCTGCACTGAACGGAGGGGGGGGCGGCGGCTGCACTGAACGGAGGGGGGGGCGGCGGCTGCACTGAACGGAGGGGGGGCGGCGGCTGCACTGAACGGAGAGGGGGGGGCGGCTGCACCACTGAACGTAGAGGGGGGGCGGCTGCACCACTGAACGTAGAGGGGGGGCGGCTGCACCACTGAACGTAGAGGGGGGCGGCTGCACCACTGAACGTAGAGGGGGGGCGGCTGCACCACTGAACGTAGAGGGGGGGCGGCTGCACCACTGAACGGAGGGGGGTGGCGGCTGCACTGAACGGAGGGGGGTGGCGGCTGCACTGAACGGAGGGGGGGCGGCTGCACTGAACGGAAGGGGTGGGGGCGGCTGCACTGAACGGAGAGTGCGGGGGGGGGGGCGGCTGCACTGAACGGAGAGTGCGGAGGGGGGGGGGCGGCTGCACTGAACGGAGAGTGCGGAGGGGGGGGCGGCTGCACTGAACGGAGAGTGCGGGGGGAGGGGCGGCTGCACTGAACGGAGAGTGCGGGGGGGGCGGCTGCACTGAACGGAGAGTGCGGGGGGGGGGGGCGGCTGCACTGAACGGAGAGTGCGGGGGGGGGGGGGGGGCGGCTGCACTGAACGGAGAGTGCGGGGGGGGCGGCTGCACTGAACGGAGAGTGCGGGGGGGGGCGGCTGCACTGAACGGAGAGTGCGGGGGGGGGCGGCTGCACTGAACGGAGAGTGCGGGGGGGGGCGGCTGCACTGAACGGAGAGTGCGAGGGGGGGCGGCTGCACTGAACGGAGAGTGCGAGGGGGGGCGGCTGCACTGAACGGAGAGTGCGAGGGGGGGCGGCTGCACTGAACGGAGAGTGCGAGGGGGGGCGGCTGCACTGAACGGAGAGTGCGAGGGGGGGCGGCTGCACTGAACGGAGAGTGCGAGGGGGGGCGGCTGCACTGAACGGAGAGTGCGAGGGGGGGCGGCTGCACTGAACGGAGAGTGCGAGGGGGGGCGGCTGCACTGAACGGAGAGTGCGAGGGGGGGCGGCTGCACTGAACGGAGAGTGCGAGGGGGGGCGGCTGCACTGAACGGAGAGTGCGAGGGGGGGCGGCTGCACTGAACGGACAGTGCGAGGGGGGCGGCTGCACTGAACGGAGAGTCCGGGGGGGGCGGCTGCACTGAACGGAGTTGGGGGGGGGCGGGGCGGCTGCACTGAACGGATGTGGGGTGGCTACACTGAACGAGGGGCTACACTGAACAAGGGGGAGCGGCTACACTGAACGAGGGGGCGGCGGCTGCACTGAACAGGGGACTACACTGAACTGAGGGTCTGTGTAACATGCAGGGGGTCCAGAGGCGAAGGGGCTGTGTAATGTAAAGGGGTCTAGAGGTGCAGGGGGCTGTGTAATGTAAAGGGGTCCAGAGGTGCAGGGGACTGTGTAATGTAAAGGGGTGCAGGGGACTGTGTAATGTAAAGGGGTCCAGAGGTGCAGGGGGTTGTGTAATGTAAAGGGGATGAAAGATCCTGTGATCTTCTATCAACTGCCGGCTGGGTGACAGGCTGGTTAATGATATCCTTGTAGTCTCCCCAGTCCGGCCATCGAGCGTGAGCAGGCCACAGCTAAGGCTCGGCAGGCCACGACATGCCTCAGCTCCAGAGGTGGTCGGTGAGCTTCAATACTCCGGGGTATACATATGACCAGGCTACTGATGTCCTATACCGAGGCCAGCAGCCACCCTGTAACTGCGCAGGAGTGGGTCTGTGATGGAATGTCTCCCAGCTCTTCAGGACTGGTAAGTACGTCTCTCCCTACTTCGGTGGGGTGAGCAGCTGGGCATTCCCTGGGGGGTCAATTTGGGGGCCACCTCACCTCCCTATCTTCTCTCCCAAGTCCCTATCACCCCTCCTTCTCCCCCCCCCCCCCCTCTGAGGGAGTGGCTGCATGCGCTGCGGGCGGTGTGTGTGTGTGGGTCGCTGTTTCTCACCTGTGGGGGTCTGCGGCTGGCGTTGGTCCTGGTCTAGGTCTGGGGGTCCCAAAACATGTCTATGGAGGTTGTTCTGACTGTTAGCAGGCAGCACGTTTTTATGTTTTTGCTCTGTCACCGCATGGTGCTGTTCTGGCGGCCATCTTGGATTTGGGAAAGCTATAAATTCCCCTGGTGAGCTTCAGCAGCCATTTTCTTTAGGATTCCTATTGATTACATTGGCGGCCATTTTCTTAAAGCCTGAGCGCTTTTTTTTTTTCACCGCTGGCCTCTTGTGGCAGCATTACATGTGCTTTCTCTTGCTGCTTCCTGTATCCACTGTGTGTGTGCAGGACGCTGGATGGCTCTTTGCTGAATGCGGAAGCTGCTCTGCAGACCGTTGCACCGCTGGTGGGAGCTGCTGCTGCTGCTGACACAGTTTTCTCCTCTCTGCAACTGGGAACCTCCTAGGGATTACAGGCACTGGTGTGGCTATCACAGAACGCCCCAGGGGTGATGAGTCTAGTGCTAAGTACCCCCCACGCGGCGGCAGTAGGAGGGTGGGACCTTCACTGTCCTAAGTCCCCTTGCAGGTGGCAGACAGGCTAGGGTCAGCATGGCTTCAGAAACTGGTGTTTCTTCCCCCGAAATCCAGGCTATAGCAACCGGGTCACCTGCAGTTAGCTCGGTGCGCATGGACACCCTGACGGCGGTCCTTGATTCCTATGTTGCTAAGATAGAGGCGGCACATGGAAAGAAAGGTGCACGTAAGAGGCCCCTGCCCCCCCTCTGGGGAGAGCTCTGATGCAGACTCGGGCCCTGCTGCGGCTGGCGACCCCTGCTCTGACCTATCAGACGTGGCTGACCAGGACCGTTTGGATAGTGAGGGTGATTCCCCGTCCGGGTCCGGGCGCGACAAGGCGCTTGTTGGAGCACTTATCACAGCTCTGCATGATACCCTGAAGATTCAGGAGCCAGCGGATTCCCCTGCTGATGTACCGGTGCCTTTTGGGTCCCGCAAGCCAGCACGTTCACCTAAGGTGTTCCCGTATTTGACTTATTTTGACAAATTCATCTACAGGGAATGGGGTCGCCCGCAACGGACCTTTTCGGTCCCCAAATATATGGCGGTGCATTACCTCTTTGAGGAAAGCCTTCTCAAAAAGTGATCGGCTCCTCCGGTCCTGCACCCCCCAATGTCTAGGTTAAATAAAGTAACCACAATTCCGGTTGAGGGGACTCCTGCATTCAAGGATCCCACGGACAGGAAGGCTGAGGCAGTGGCTCGTTCCTTGTTTATGGTTGTGGGGTTGGCCGTGCGACCTGTACTGGCATCCGCACTAGTGTCACAGACACTGACTGAGTGGGGAAAATGTTTGCACCGCGAGTTGGGAGAGCAGAAAGCCTCACCGGTCTGCGTAGAGCTAGCAGACTGACTAGTGCATGGCCTTAAGTATGTTTGTGACACGGCCAGGGCTTCAGTGTCAGCCGTGGTGCTGAGGCGCCTCATTTAGCTGAAATGCTGGTCTGCTGACCAGGCATCTAAGACAGCCCTGACGGATCTTCACTTCCTTGGCGAACGGCTCTTTGGAGCCTCGTTGGATTATTAAAAATGCCACGGGTGGTAAGAGTGTACTACTCCCACAGGCCAGGAAGGCTAAGGAGCCACGCCGCAGGCAAGGGTCCTCTTTTTCTGCTCACAAGTGGCTTTTTCGTCCTCCCGGTGCTTCGGCAAAATGACCCCAGCCCGACAGGATGCCCACGGACGGTCAGAAGCGTCCCTGGAACCGCAAGCCTGCGAACAAAAGTGTTAACGCATGAAGGTTTGCCCCCACCCATGTCTCGGGTGGGGGGTCGTCTTCGGGAGTTTGCAGCCCGTTGGACCTCCTGGTTATCAGATCAATGGGTCTGCGATCTGATTTCCACAGGTTACAAGATAGAGTTTCTCTCTTGGCCGCCAAACTGATTCTTTCTCTCCAGCCTACCCGTGTCCCCGGTTCGCCGGGAGGCCCTGTTGGGGGCAGTGAGGGACTTGCTGAATCAGGGGATGATTGCACCGGTTCCGGAATTGGAACGCTTCCGGGGGTTCTACTCAAATCTGTTTGTGATTCCCAAGAAGGAAGGGGTATGTCCAATATTGGGCCTAAAAGCCCTCAATCACTTTGTAAAAGTGCAGAGGTTCAGAATGGAATCAGTTCGCTCAGTAGTCGCTGCACTCCATCAAGGGGACTTCCTGGCGTCCTTGGACATTCAGGATGCCTACCTGCACATACCCATATGCCTCCGGCATCAAAAGTTTCTACGCTTGGCAGTCGGGGAAGCCAACTACCAGTCTGTGGCTCTTCCTTCTGGCCTGGCATCACCCCCCTTTATCAAAGTACTGGCTTTAGTTTTGGTGTTGAGACAACGCGGGATCGCGATCGTGGGTTACCTGAGAGCTTCTTCCACCTCAGAATTAGAGGAAGATGTGGCGATCACCTTGCAGTCCCTGCAAGCATTTGGGTGGCTGTTGAACCTAAAGAATTCGGTGGTGGTACCGACTCAGCGTCTGGAGTACCTGGGGTTACTATTGGACTCCAGGGAAGTGAGGGTTTTTCTCCCCTCAGACAAATTGCTGACTCTCAGATATGCAGTCAAACTACTGATGGTACCGCAAGTGGTCATCACTCCGCTTTTGCATGCGGGTGCTGGGGCTCATGGTAGCCTCCTTCAAGGCAGTACCTCAGTACTCTCCTAGCCTCACACCAGGGCTGCTGAGGCTAGGAGATTATTTAGGGGTGATTTCTCTTCCCCCTCTGCCTTAAGGACAGTTTGGAAACCCTTGGCTGGATTAGCTGGAAGATTACTTCTCCCTTTTTCCTGCCCTATATTTTTGGAGTTCTCGCTTCCTTTTGGGCTTTTCTATACATGATACACTGGCTACAATACTACTTTATCCCTGTAGAGACGCCTCTTTTTTTCTTTTTGGTTATCCAAAGGGAATAAAAATTATAAGCTCCTGATGAAGCGTTATAACGAACGCGAAACATGTAGAGCATTTAAGTATCTCTGAGCTGATTCCTATGTGATATCCTGTCTCTACAAATTATCTTCTGTACTGATGGTTGTTTGTTCCTTAATGTCCCTATGCTGGATACCTATGGGAATATATATAGAATGTGATGTACTTATAATACGCTAGACAGTGAAGGAGGCATTGAGATTTTGTTTGTCTTTTTAGAAATAAAAATTGTTTTAAATTTTTTTTTTTTTTCCCCCCCTTTTTATGTTATATCTATATTTATGCCTAAAAAGTCCATTATTGTCAACAATTTTTGAGTTTTTTAGAAAAGGTCCTGGTACGCAGACCTGGTGTGCCTGGTGGCAGACGCTCCCTGGCGACTGCCGTTGAGAGAGGACCTCCTATCTCAAGGTCCAAACCTTCACCCTGCTTTACCATCACTGGCTTTAACGGCCTGGCTATTGAAAGCCAGGTATTGAGGAACCGGGGTCTGTCAGACTCTGTGATTCCAACTATGCTGAGGGTGCGGAAATCTTCTTCCAGGAAGATATACCATCGTACTTGGAAGGCCTACATCTCCATGTGTGAGGAGCAAGGGTGGCATCCGCGCTCCTCTATATCCAGGATCCTGCTGTTTCTTCAGCAAGGTGTAGACCAGAGGTTTGGCGTTGAGCACCATCAAGGGGCAGATTTCTGCTCTGGTCTTTTTTTCAAAGACCACTGGCATCTCACTCATTAGTAAGTACCTTTGTGCAGGGAGTGCGACATGTAGTCCCTCCGGTGCGTCCTCCATTACCTCCGTAGGATTTGAACCTGGTGTTGGCGCTTCAGAAGCCGCCATTTGAGAATATCAGGGAGAGTCCTCTGCTGACCCTTTCACAGAAGGTGGTCTTTCTCGTGGCCATCACATCGGCCAGGAGGGTTTCGGAACTGGCGGCCTTGTCCTGCAATTCGCCTTATCTGGTCATCCACAGGGATAAGGTGGTGCTGTGTCCACAACCATCCTTTCTACCGAAGGTGGTTTCGGCCTTTCATATCAATGAGGACATTGTATTGCCATCATTGTGTCCTAAGCCGAAGCACCCCAAGGAGGTGGCCCTTCACGCTCTGGATGTGGTTAGGGCTCTGAAGATGTACTTGTCTGCCACAGCTTCCTTTCGGAAGTCAGACTCCCTGCTTGTTTCAGTGGCTGGTCCTAAGAAGGGCATGGCGGTCTCGTCGGCCACCATTTCCAGGTGGATCAGACAGATTTGTAGTCCAAGCCTACGCCTTGAAGGGTCAGGTGCCTCCCTTTCCAGTCACGGCCCACTCTACAGGAACAATGGACAGCGACCTGGTCGTCTGTCCATACGTTTACCAAGTTCTACAATGTAGACGTCAGTGCATCGGCTGATGCCTGTTTTGGCCGCACAGTTTTGCAGGCAGCCGTGTAGTTGCAATTTTTTTTTTTTCCTGGTCTTTCGATTAAAAACGACTGTTTTGGGTTAATGCACTGTTGCATTACTTCCGCAATGTTGCGTTCTTGGGGATTACTCCTGTTGAGGATACCCGCTTATATAGTGGTGTTTCTCCACACACTGCTGTTTTTTTTGTGGGTTTAGTTTCACTAGTTCCCACTTGCCATGGTGGATGAAGTTTTTTTGCTGTTTTTTCCACCCCTCGTTTGGCACTGCTTGGGGACGTCCCATTTAGTTAGAGAGGAGCTGTGTCGGTCGGTGAATATGAGAGAAAATAGGATTTTTTGTATTCACCGTAAAATACTTTTCTCTGTAATTCACCGACCGACACAGTACCCATCCCTCCTTTTTTTTCTACGTTATACTGCTTGTTGACGTCCTGAAGCTGCTGGAAGCAGTGGGAAGGGTCGATAGCACGTGCCCAAGCGGGCGGGATTAAAGTTCTGTGTATTGTGTAACAATTTTGCAGTCTATACAACCCATTTAGTTACAGAGAGGAGCTGTTTCGGTCAGTGAATTACAGAGAAAAGTATTTTACGGTGAGTACAAAAAAAATATCCTATTTTTACAGAAAGACCTGAACAAAATAATGGCGTGGGCCATTGCATGGCAAATGAGGTTTAATGGGGAGAAAATATTAAGTAATGCACTTGGGTGCAAAAACATAAATTTAAACCACTCACTAAGGGTAGAACTGCAGGGGAAATCAAGGATGGAGAAAGATCTGAGGGTCCTGGTAGATGACAGATTGAGCAATAACATGTAATGTCGAGCTTCAGATACCAAAGATGGCAGAATATTGGCATGCATAAAAAAAAGGGATATATTCCAGGGATAAAACTATAATTCTACCACTTTTTAAAACTCTGGTTAGAGCACATATGGAGCATTCTGTCCAGTTCTGGTCACCGGCCCTCAGAAGGCATTTGCTGTAACTGGGGACAGCCAAAAGAAGGGCAACAAAACTAATAAGGGGACTGGAGTACCTCTATTACAAGGAGCGATTGCAAACACTAAATCTATTCTCGCTGGAGAAATGCTGCTTGAAAGGAGATGTGATCGCAATTTTACAAATACCTCAATGGCGATCCCAGCATAGGAAAAAATGTATTCAGTCTCCAAGGAGTGTAAGAGGACATGGGACCACACTATGAGATTGGAAGAGAAGCCGTTTAATGGTAAACTGTGTATGTTTTTTTCACTGTCGGTGCAATAAGGATGTGAAACTCTTCCACAATTGGTGGTGGCTGTGGGGTGTATGGATATTTTTAAGAGAATCTTTGATGTGCATCTTAAAGAACACAACATACAGGCATATCGGAAATAATTATAGATACTGACACATGTGACCTACACAGGTTGAACTGGATGGACTATTGTCTTTCATTCAACCTTACCTACTATGCAACCATGCATGAAAAAAAGATTAGTCCAAGCTGTTTTTGTCCTGCACTATTATTTAGCAAGGCAGTAAGCAAACATGGCATGAATGTCAGAGGGTTTTTTACAGCAATGTTTTAGACTGCAAAACAACATGCACCTGTCATAGCTGCTAATTAAACTTCAGGTCTAGTCCTAATAGGCTCCCCAAAATCGGTAGAAAGTGTGCCTTTTTACTGTTCAGTTAGCCTCATTCACTCATGGCAGTGTAAGTTGATACTGCAGTCTGCGCACTATGTCCCATTCAAACAAATACAGGCTGCAGCTACCTACGAAGCTCTGTTCTTAAACGGTAACCCCACTTTCGTTGGAAAACAAAAGACTAACAAAAATAGTACTGCTGTATGGTAAGTTGGAGGTAGTCTGTACACAGATGGTATACCACATGTTCCCAGAAATGTACTTTCCTGCTTGTGTGATTTGGCTTACTGATTTTCCCAGAAGTCTGCATTAATATACAAGTCCGGTATTGGACACCCCCTACAATAAAATTGTCATTTTTTTGGTGAAATACTCCCAAAGAGAAATCATCTAAAAAAAAATGCAGACCCTGCCACTTTCCTCATTGGAGTCCTGCAAGAGCAGCAGCTGATTGCTTCTCTGTATCCATGAGCACAGTGAATATACTGGCAATGGTTTTATAATAATCAAACGGCTATTTTTTTAGAATGCCAAAATTTAGAAATCTGCAACAAAGTTTAAAATCCTTGCAATGTACTTGGATCACCCAGAGGGGATAACAAAAGTGCTATTAAGCTTTAACAATGTTGATGTTATAAAATTCAATTGCATGCTGTGAATATAAATCTCCTTTTAATACGCCTTTAAAGTATAGCTATGCTAAAAGGGAAGTTACACTTTACATTAATAAAGCAGAAAAGCACCAAATACACCTAAACTGATACATATTTACATGTGATCTTTGTATTGCTTGGAGTTCTTAATCCTTTTATTTTTATTTTATTTAAGGTAAGCTGCACTTATTCTCTACTTACGGATTACATGACATCTCTGTCTAAGATGAGAAAGAAGATGGAAAACAATGAGCTTGAAAAAGAGGAAATGAAAGCTCGTATGGAGGAGGCCCAACTTGCAAAAAAAGCGGTATATCCTCTGTAGGGGTTGGCATTCCATAACATTCCTAAACTAGTTATGAGACTAAAAAGCACCTCGCCTTTGCTTAAATGTGTGTTTTTTTTTCTTTCTTTCTTTGGTCCTTGAAAGTCCTTCCTTGCTGTGTCTACTGCATCTTACTATTTGTACATCACAATGAGAGGTGGCCTTATTGGTTAATAGAAAGAAGTGGAAGGTATGGGGCAGCCTTTGACATTCGAAAAGTGTTTGAAAATTTCCCTGTTAAAAAAACAGACATTTATTACCCTGCTGTCATCCTTCATCTCACGCCCACCTTTCAGATATAAGTCCTTGCTAATTCACTTACTAAGCGCTGGCAAGGCTTGCATCTCAGGTAATTGAGAAAAATAATTTGCTTCTCCGACACTCCAGCAGTGGTTTGACAGGGTGAGAGATTTTCAGACTATGGAAGACCTGACCTTTTTTTTAAAAAAAAACAGGAATTTGCTGAATATCCAGACTGACCTATTTACCACGTAATGTTTTGTCTTGCTATATGTAGGCAGATCAGTGTCTGGAGGATCTGGAAATTCACTCTTCAGCTGTCATTGCTCAGCTTCGCAGAGATCTAGAATCTGAGAGGAAAATGTATGAGGCTGTCAGAGAAGCAAATGAACAGCAGGTAAGTTTCAACAAGTCTATAGGGCAAAGAGATTTTCCATGTTTGAAAACTTGGCTTAAAGCCCCCTATCAGATTTAAGAGTTAAAGTGATTGTAAGGCCTCATGCACACTGGACTTTTTTTGACATTTTTACAGCAGCTGTTTTTGGCTGTAGATGTTTTTTTCTACAGTCCTTAAACTCTCCATCATGATATTCTATGTGTTCATGCACACACAGGCTGTTATCAGCAGTTTTGGTCAGTGGTGTTTTGGAGCAGTAAAAAAAACTCCAAATCTAGTGGGTTCTGAGAGACATTTTTCAGCTGTAAAAATGCTCTAACATTGATAAACGCCCAAAAACGTCGCTCACCAGCGTTTACATTTTTGATCCATTGAAAAAAAAAAAATCATTTTCTCCAAAAAAATTTAAATCTAACGTGGAAAAACGCTAAACACTATTGCAAAAAAGATGAAAAACTCACTACAAAGCTGACTTTTTTTTAACGTTATTTTAATGTCCAGTTTGCATGAGGCCTCATGGTTATTTTTTTTACATAACAAGCAAGCTTCTATTTCTTCTTTTTTTTTTTATCAAATATTTTTTATTGAGAAATGTTGCCATCTTATACAACAGTACGGAAATACATTTCCCCCCTCTCCCCTCTCTCCCTCTCCCTTCCCGTTCCCCTTCCCCTTCCCCTTCCTCTTCCTCTTCCTCTTCCCCTTCCTCTTCCCCTTCCCCTTCCCCTTCCTCTTCCCCTTCCCCTTCCCCTTCCTCTTCCTCTTCCTCTTCCCCTTCCTCTTCTCTCTTCCCCCTCTCTCTCCCCCCCCTCTCTCCCCCCCCCTCTCTCCCCCCTCTCCCCCCCCCCTCTCTCCCCCCTCTTATACCCTGATAAATACGATATATATATATATATATATATATATATATATATATATATATAATTTCACCTCTAACCACAATCACTCATATTTCTTAATATTTCCCCTCTTACTATATGTACATTTTTCCTTTCATAATGTATCTTTCATAACTTTCATCCGGGGGGATTTTTGCTTGCCACGTCTGTGCAATCGGCTTTCTTGCTTGAAGCAGACATCTAGTTATTGCAGTCTGTAGGTCTTCTCAAAAACAATTCTTTTCTATAAGCCCCAAAACATATGTCTTGGCCTCTATGTCTAGAGATGTCCCAAATACAGAATTTATTTTATTAACATTTCTCTCCAATATCTGTGTAATTTGGGCCAGACCATATGCACCAAATTTCCCTTTACATCCCTGCACCTTGAGCATTTTGCAGCTAGTCTTCTTCCAAACATAATTTTTTTTAGGGGCATGTAGTATGATTGTGTACCAAAAATAAGTGGGATGCAATCAGCAAGGGTGATGAGACCGTGGGCCCCAATGCCAGTATTGAACTCCATTGCTCCTTAGTTATTTGTCCAATATCCTCCTGCCATTTATCCCTGTCTGAAACCAGCATGTCCAGAGCTGTGGTGAACCCCAGGCTCCATAAGTCAACAGGGGAAAAGGAGGCAACATGGGCTTGGTAGGGGACGGGGGGGGGGGGGGGAGACGAGCATGAGCATCCATTAGCAGGGGGGTTCATCAAATGTACTCACTATAGCAACCATCCGGCACAGCCTTTAGGCCAGTCCAGCCATGCCTCAGCTGCGGCTGGGGTCTCAAAAAACTGCACCTGGTCATCCTCCTCCACTCCAAGCATGGCGTGCTTGAGGTGCAGCACACTGAGATGACGCTTGACATCCTGGAACGGAGACCTTTTCCGTTGCACTGCATTAGAAAAGTCCGGGAACACCGCCACATGACCATTGCCCACTTGTATGTTTCCCTTCTCTCTGGTGAGCTGCATGATCTTGTCCCAGTCCCTGAAATTCAGAAACTTGGCAATAAAAGTTCAGGGGGATGCTCTTGCAGGTGGGGGCTTTGCTGGTATGCGGTGCGCCCTCTCCATGGCAAACATGACTGAAAAGGCCTCCCTGCCATACGCTGTTGTTAGTAGATTCTCTAGGTACTCTGCCGGGTCTTTACCTTCAGCTCGTTACGGCAATCCAATGAATCTGAGGTGGCATTGGCGAATTCTATTCTCCATGTCATCCTGGTGGGAATGGAGCAGCTGGATTTGCCTTTGCATGTCCTCAGTGGTATGCTGCAAGGGATGTAGAATGTCCTCGGCATTGCTTATACGTATTTCCATTTCTGTAACCCTGTCCTACAGTTTAGAGAGGTCCTGTCTTAGGAGCGAGATATCGATCTTCACCTCATCGATTTTGTCCGTAAGGGTGCTCTGGAGAGCGGCTATGGCATCTACCACCTTAGCCGTTTCTGCGGCATGGAGGTCCTCCCCTGGACACGCTGCAGCGCCATCTTTGGCCTGCCTGTCATCCTCATCATGTCGGTATTTTGCCAGTTTATCCTCTGCATAGAATGCATTTAGGTGAAAAATCTTGAGACTTTACAAATCTAATTAGCCATGGGTATCTATGCTGAAATGACAAAAGTTTGTTTTTAACAACCCTTTAACTGGCCGTGGATGCATTGCATCTCTGTTGGTTTAGCAGGGACTTGCCCAGATTCACTCCATCTATGGGCAGGCTGGTTGGACCCAAGTCGATCCATCAATTAACTTGGGTACAACCACCCTGTCAGATTTTTTACATGTGACTACTGCTTGTGGCTATAGCTGCCAGCATTCATCATTGTGTTCTGGCTGAGACGGCTACCCACCAGCAGAATACCATAGCGTTACACTAGGGATTTGCCTATTCAGACTGAATGTGTTGATGGGTAAATCGAGAAATTTTCATTTCTTGTCTTTCACCTCTGGTGGAAGGAAGGAAAATCGAATCTTCTATAGCTTGTGTTAGACCTTGTTCTCACTTTTTAAAATAAGTTTAAAGCGCATCAAAAAAGCTCCCCAAACGCTCCATGCGTGTGAGACATTAATAATACCCCCAGGTTTCTATGGCGTGTTACCATAGACTTGAAATGGGAATGAGTTGAGATGCTTCAACTCCTTCCAAATTCAACATGTAGTTTCAGCTTTAAAGCAAAGCAATACAAAAACATAATGTTTTGATAATGTGAACAGCTCTGTCTGCTGTCGATAATCTCAATTGCAGACTGCTTTACTAGGTATTTGAGGGGCATTAAGAACATGCCTCATATGCCTGCCTAATTCTAGTGTGAACATGGCCTTAAAGTCTAGAGGAAAGGATGGCCATCTGTTCACAACTGATTCTCCCTTTTAGATGGAGGGTATGTGTAAAGGTTGATTTTTTTGAGGCTGTTTGTACTGAACTCAGTCTATGAATGGACTTCAGTACAACCAGCCTGTTGGGGTTTTTTTTTTTTTGCACAAATACTGCCACCGACAATAGCCGGCAACAGTTAAGATTGTATTCTGACGACGGGGAAACCTCATGAGGAGGGATTTCCCAATTAACACTGAATCTGTTGATTGGAGAAGCAATTATTTATTTTTTTTCTCTCCAGATTTTTTTTATTGGCAAGAGCTCAACTAGGAAAAAGGTTATGGGTGTTTCTGTGCAAAATGGCTAAATTGTTATATGGCAACTGCTGCCCCTACAAATACACCCACCTAGGTGGGATGTAAAGATTAAAGGATAAAATTAGTAGGCGTGGTGCTGTCCTTAAATCCTAGGATTTTTTGGAGTGCTCCAAATTCACAGTCCTAACCAGTGACTTGTATATCTAAACAATCTTGAGTGTGTTCTAAAATGTGACTTGTGCAATCATAAAAACATTGACAAGTGCTGCAAAAACAATTGGTACATATGCCCAATGCTAATATAAAAGTCCAAAATGACCAGTGCTCTTCAATTGTGTGTGTGTGTGTGTGTGTGTGTGTGTGTGTGTGCGCGCGCTTTATTCTAAAACATATTAATATATACAGTCCTTATAAAGCATGTAATTCAATGTGACAGGGTCTCTTCAATCTGATTACTATAAACAGCCCTTATGAGACATAATATTCCAAAGTGACAAGTGCTCTTCGATCCGGTGTCTACTATGATAATGTTTTCAAAAGCTTTATTAAGCATAAGCAGTAAATAAAGCTTTTGCAAATGTTATCACACTATGGAAGCATTTCTCTAATGTATGTGGGAGACTTGGAAGAATACATATTAGGAGCAACCCGAGGTGTAGATCCGGATACTGCTGCAGAGTGGCAAATACTGTGAATGTGCAATACCCCTTTGAAGGGTGAGTATTTCTGGTGAGTGCATTAGCATTAGGGGCACTGTAAGGAAGCACTAACAATGGACACCAGATCAAAGAGCACTTGTCACTTTGGAATATTGCATGCTTTAGAAGGACTGCACATATCAATGTGTTTGTTTGTTTTTTTGTTTTTAAAGACGTAAGCACACACACAATTGAAAGCACTAGTCATTTTGGACTTTTATATTAGCATCGGGCACATCTACCAATTGTTTTTGTAGCACTGCACAATAATTATATTTAGCATCAGTCACTTTTTAGAACATACTCAAGATTGTTTAGATATACAAGTCACTGGTTAGGATTGTGAATTTGGAGCACTCCAAAAAATTCTAGGATTTAAGAACAGTGCCACGCCTACTAATTTTATCCTTTTTAAGAGCTCAACTAGATTTCCCCAAATTCACTTTTGGTGTATTGATATACTTATTCCAGTTTGTGGTAGATCTTTTTTATATTGTAGTTGTACATGCTGATATACTGTATGCGTATTGTGCTTTTTTTATGAATGCAAAGTGTGTTTTATTTTCTCCTAAAGTCGTCTTACAATGAAGAGCTAGTAGAATTTGTTCTCAGAGCTCGTTCTGTTTCATCTGAAGTGGAAGATGACCGAACCCAGCTCTTGAATCAGGTAATGAGTAGCCACTGCCAGACTGTTTTAACATGTTTTTTTTTTTTTTAACAGCAATTTTGTGTTTTAATAGACTCACTTAATGAATAGAATACCTAGAGTACAGAACTTTGCAAATACCAAATTAGTGTGACTCTTATAAATGTCAGTAGAAAACTGTTTGCTGGTTGCTTGATTTCAGACTAGGTTCTGAATTTTACAGTAATTTCTGGCAGAGATGTGTAAAATTCAGCCCCTTGCATGTTTAAATCTTTCCCAGTCTTGCCATACTTCATTTTCTTTTTTTTTTTTTTCTTTTTTTTTGTTAGAAAAAATGGTGTCATTATTACTACCTTCCAAATGAGCTGAAGACTTGTTTTTTGTTAGGACCCTTACAACTTGCACTGTGGGGTGGAATTATTGCTTTGATCCATCTTGTAAGCAGTTGCCTAAGGCCTGCAAGACTCTCGTATCCCTGTTCTAGTATCTACCTAATTTGTATTTGAATCTGAACTAAAGACAAACTTAAATGTGAATGTTTGCACTTTTGCAAGATAACATAGCCAGGTTCACCTCAAGCCTGGTGATCAGCATCTTGTGGACAGTCACTCACCTCTGTCAGCAAGCTCTCTGTGTTAGATTGAACCCCCGTTCACACTATTGTGGCTTGTCATGCAATTTAACAGTTACAAATCACATAAGTTGCCAGCAATGGAACTGTGCACATCACCGTGACTAGTGTCGCAGTGATTATGAAAAGGGTTCCTGCACTACCTTTTACATATTTTTTATTTTGACTTGCAAAGACGCAATGAAATCGGCAGTGCAACTTGCACTGGTGTGAATGGGGGGCTAACTTGCCTGTGTGTAATTTAAGCTCAGTATAAATACAGCTGTTCTGTGAGGCCCTCAGAGGTTTGTTAGAAAACCTTTGTGAACAAACAGCGTCGTGAAGGCCAAGGAACACACCAGACAGGTCAAGTATAAAGTTGTGGAGAAGTTTAAAGCGGGGTTAGGTTTATTAAAAAAAAAAAAAACAAGCTTTGAACATTTCACGGAGCACTGTTTAATCCATCATCCGAAAATGGAGAGAGTATGGCACAACTGAAAACCTACCAAGACATGGCTGTCCACCTAAACTGACAGGCTGGGCAAGCAGAGCATTAATCAGAGAAGCAGCCAAGAGGCCCATGGTAACTCTGGAGGAGCTGCAGAGATCCACAACTCAGGTGGAAGAATCTGTCCACAGGACAACTATTAGTTGTGCACCTCACAAATATGACCCTTATGGAAGAGTGGCAAGAAGAAAGCCATTGTTGAAAGAATGCCATAAGAAGTCCCATTTACAGTTTGAGGAAGCCAAGTGGAGGACACGGCAAATACGTGGAAGAAGGTGCGCTGGTCAGATGAGACCAAACTAACTTTTTGGCCTAAAAACAAAGCGCTACGTGTGGTGAAAAACTAACACTTCACATCACCATACACCATCCCCACCATGAAACATGGTTGTGCCAGTGTCATATTTTTGGGGATGCTTTTCTTCAACAGGGACAGGGAAGCTGGTCTGAGTTGATGGGGGGGGAAATGGATGGAGCCAAATACAGGGCATTCTTAAAGCCTGTTGGAGTCTGCAAAAGACTTGAGACTGGGGTGGAGGTTAGCAGGACATCGACCCTAAACATACAGCCAGAGCTACAATGGAATGGTTTAGATCAAAGCATATTCATGTGTTAGACTGCCCCAGTCACAGTCCAGACCTAAATCTATTTGAGAATCTGTGGCAATACTCAAAAATTGCTGTTCATAGACGGCCTCCATCCAATCTGACAGAGCTTGAACTGTTTTGCAATAAAGAATGGGCAAAAAAATCACTCTCCAGATGTGCAAAATTGGTAGACACATATCCAAAAAGACTTACATCTGTAAAAATCTTATACTTTTATGTTTTTGGTTGCAACATGACAAAATGTGGAACATTTCAAGGGGTATGAATACTTTTTCAAGGCACTGTATACAGGGATCTAATTTTCTGATTGTTGTTTGCTGATAGTGTTCTCAGGCCAGGGAACTGATGTCTCGACACTGGCACCTATTTATGATTATGAAGGAGAAAACCCAGTCGGCTCTAGAGAAGTATGATGTAATTAAGAATGAAAGGGACCATGCCATTTTGGAAAAAGAAGAGGTGAGTGAAAACTGGTACCTTACAAGGTCCCAAATGGTAGATGTGTATAACCAAGACTGCAATACATAACTTTAATTTTTAATTTTAATTATAGAGAGAGAGACGTGCAAAATTAAAATAGTAATTGGTGTTTGAGTATATTTTGTTCACACTCAATGATATGAGTTATTTTATGGATAGTATTTCCTGTGTTATACAAAACTTTTATTTTTATCAACATTTGGATTATAAAAAAAAAGTAGATATTTTAATACATCGACAGCCCAAATCTTTAAATAACTGTTTTACTTCATCGTGTTCATCTGTATGATCAGGATTCAGAGAGAATTGTCTAATGCCGCGTACACACGGTTGAATTTTCCGACAGAAAATGTTCGATGGAAGCTTTTTGTCGGAAATTCTGACAGTGTGTAGGCTCCATTGGATGTTTTCCATCGGAATTTCCGACGCACAAAATTTCAGATCTGAATCCGTTGTTGGAAATTTTCGATTGTGTGTACAAAATTCTGATGCATGCTCAGAATCAAGCAGAAGAGCCGTACTGGCTATTGAACTTCAATTTTCTTGGCATGTCGTACGCCACCAGGTTCTTGACGTTCGGAATTTCCGACAACATTGTGTGAACGTGCGTATGCAAGACAAGTTTGAGCATTCGTCGGAATGTGCGATCGTGTGTACCGGCATTGGTCTGTTCCCTTGTAAGAAACAAGATTTTCATCTGTCCTGTAAACTGATAGAAGAACTATAAGAAGCACTATCTTAAACTGCTGCTGAGAGAAACATGGAGAATGCCATTGATGCTGCTCAGTCTGAAAATTGTAGCTGCCTGGCTGTTGGGTTGTCCCTTTATATTTTGAGTCCAGTTACTGTCTAAGGGGTAAATTCACTGTGCTTCTGTAGTTGGTGTGCAGCACGTGTGCCTCATTGCCTTTCTACCATCTCCTCTGTACCTGCATCAGTTCTACAAAACTCTGAACAGTACCTGGCCTTCCTGCTGCCTTAGGCGGGGTTTACACTGGTACGACACGACAGTCATACGACTGTGGGTCCGACTTTGGCCTGCGACTTGAAGTCCGACATCCATCCAACTTCAATGAACGGAGATCTGACTTTGATCCCGACAATACCAGACACTTTGTGTCTGGTATGAATCTTATGGGGAACCCCCACACCGCATGCCCTCAACATGTGGGGTGTGGGTGCTTTGAAGCAGGGGGGCTCTGCACCTCCCCATCCCAAAGCACCTTGTCCCCATGTTTATAAGGACAAGGGCCTCTTCCCGAAAACGCTGGCCGGTGGTTGTCTGGGTCTGTGGAGGGGGAACTTTTCAGAATCTGGAAACCCCCTTTAACAAAGGGTCCCCATACCCCTCCCCCCCACGCTGTGAATGAGTATGGGGTACATTGTACCCCTACCCATTTACCCCTAAAAAAAATTGTAAAGAATAAAAACGCTACACGGGTTTTTTAAATAATTTATTTAGGCAGCTCCAGAGTCTCTTCTGATTTCTTCTTCCTCCTCCGCTGATGTCTTCTCTGCCTCTCCGGTTCTTCTCCTCTCTGCACTGTCTTCTGACTCTACCTGGTCTCCTCTCTCCGCTGTCTTCTCCCTCTGTTCTTCCTCCGATGTTGTCTCGACGCCCTCTCCCAGTGTAATGCTAGGGCTGCTGTGTGCGATTGCTTATATAGGCATGGGGCGTGGCCACCCGGTGACATCACCTGGAGACCACACACCCTTGTGACATCACCACCCGAGGCATGGTGGGCCACAAGGGTGTGGGGCCTCCTGATAACCTCACAGGGTGGCCACACCCCATGCCCATATAAGTAATGACACACAGCGGCCCTAGCATTATATCAGGAGAAAGCGTCAAGACAACATTGGAGGAAGAACGGAGGGAGAAGACAGTGGAGAGAGGAGGACGAAGAAGAAATTGGACGAGACTCCGGAGCTGCCTTAAGAATAAAAACTACACGTTTTTTTAAAGTAATTAACACTTGGTTCTAATCAGCATGGGGACAAGGTGCTTTAGGGTGGGGGGTCTACACCCCCACCCATTTTAAAGACATGTGGCCTGGTATGGTTTGGGGGGGGCGCTCGCTCTTCCCCCCCACCCCCTTTCCTGGCCTGCCAGGCTGCGTGCTCGGATAAGGGTCTGGTATGGATTTTGGGGGGACCCCCACGCCTTTTTTTTTTTTTTTTTTTTTTTTTGGGGGCGTGGCGGTTCTCGTTAAAATCCATATCAGATAGCAGTGCTGGCATGGAGTTGCTCTTCAAGATCCTCAGAGCACAAGTCGCATGCCAAAGTCGGATCAGTTAAGATGATGATCCAAATTCAATGATATTCAATGGGCTGAAGTAGGATGTAAGTGGGACGCAAAGTAGTGTAGGAACATTTTTCAAAGTTGGACCAGTTAAGACGGCTCTCATAGGGAACTCTCTATTTGCACACGTCATGCGGCATGAGCTCCAAATGTTTGAGCGTTTGTTGTACAAGTGTGAACCCGGCCTTACAAGTGAACTGACCACAAACTGCATTTATTCCTTCTGATTTTGTGAATACCCTTGAGGGTAATTTCTCAGTCTGTACTAGTAGAGTGCATCATTAGTTCAAAGGCAGCTGTCCCAAGGCCCTGTCCAGCTTGCAATCCACTAACTGTGCTGGGATATCTTCCAGTGTTTTCAAACTAGCAGGTATTTTACGCCAAGTATCCAAAACTGGTCCAAATGCTGGTCGTTGGAGCATCAGTGCAAGAAGCGTCTCTTGTGTATGCCCCTTGTGGCAAGTCCCTGGGCAACTTCATCAGTGATGTTCTCGGGGGCACGAGTACTCTTAATCTCAAGAAAAACAAGGCTAAATCTTTCTGGGAGACCCTCTATACCCGAGGCTAAAAAGTGCTTTTCACATCTCGGACCTCCAGAGCATTTTTTTCCTTGCCAACAGCTACCAATCGGATTTACATCGGTCCTGAAAAAAGACATTTGGAATTAGAAGGCTTAAATCTCCCTTTTCAGATAGTTCTTCGCACAAAGACTAGTTGTATAGCAGTTACTATAAATTGTGTACCTTTCACTCAAAGCAAAATGACAAAGTTGTGTCTGAAATTTTGTTTCTCTTTGTAAACATTTTTACTGGTAGATGTCCATTCGCCTGGCTGACCTGGAGTCTTTGAACGAACAAACAGTATTGGAAAACTCTCGTCTGGGTTCAGGTTTGTGTGTTAATTGCCAAATAAATGTGGTTACTATGCATTTCTGTTTTTATATTTATCTGTTATTCATTTATTATTTTGTTAGAGCTAGAATCTCTAATGGAGCGTTTGTGTATTATGGAGTCGGAAATTGATAAATGGAGGGAGGACAATTCCGAGCTGGCGGAACAACTGTCTGCTAGAGACTCGTCTGTGATGCTTCTAGAAAAAGAGCTTAACGAGGCAACTGCAAGGTATGAAGCAATTTGATTTTTAAATGATTTCATAAATCTCATCTTATGGTTGTATTGCATGTAATCTCCGCCGATACCTGCACAGATCTCTTCAAACATTTGGGCTCATTTTACTAATGAACAGACCAAAGCTGGGGTGAGAAGTACCTCAGCAAGATGTTCCTGTGATATCAAACAAGCGGGGAAGTAAATCTAGTTATGTACATTATATTTGCTGATTGGGTCATCGTGTTACAATGCCTGTTCAGGTGAAGATTTTACACATGTGCACCACTACTGCCCTACTGCTTAAAATGCTAGCTGCTCAGTTAAGTGTTCAGGCCATTTGGAATATGAGCACTTTAGCTTAGGGGCCAAATTATAAAGCAAGAGTATAGCCATACTGCTTCGTAAATACCACATGTTTTTAGAAATGTTCTTAGCGCTCCACTGGCCTCTAGATTTCTCAGCCATCAGATCATTATTCTTCTAAATGCAATAAAAAAAACAGCTTGGAGAAGAGGCTATTCACGTGACCCAGTAATGTCGAATGCCCAACTTTCGTTCAGTTATGGAATTTTCTGCAGCATATTTAAAACTAAAGATACATTTTTTTAATATATTGCATATATCCCTTGATATGGTGGCTGCCTTATTTTTATTTTATTTCAGGCTTTTTTCTATATTTTCAAATTGTGATTCTGCCAGTAACACGCCTCTAGGGTGACCGTGTTCACTCGCTTCACTCATGGAGGATCAAAGTTGTCTCCCAAGGCCTACTCTGCTGATTTGTACTATAAACTGCTTCCCTCTTATCTCTGTTGCATGGAAGTGAAGTTGCTTAGCAGTTCACAGACAATAGCTGGGCAGAAAGATTACATTGTTCAGTGTAGGAGAAGTTACAAGGGCACTATGACAGAATCGACAGATATTTTTCTGTGCTTGCATAAAATGTACTAAGCCTTAAAAAAGAAAACAAAGCCATCAGAAATTAGAACTGGTAAGCTTGAATATATTACATTTTTTTGGGGGGGGTTTAGATATACCGTACTTTAAGCAGAGAGAACTCTGTTGCTTTGCAGGCTTCAAACCCTGGCTCACGTTTTTAAGATTGGGCTCTAAAATGCAGGCCTTGGTGTGTATAACCTAGTGCACTGTAACTGAGCTTGGTTAGCAACGCGCCCCCTCAGTGTCCAGTGACTAACTTGTTAAAAAAAAAAATTGTTCTTTCAGAGGCCAGTCATATCAAAATCGCATCAAGTATCTATCTGCGGAGGTTGTGCCCAGGTATTTTTTTTAAATATATCATTCTAATAACATTAAATGGACCGTGGCCATAATTTCACGATTTATAGATACTGCTAGAGCACGCCAAATGATAGTTTTCTTTTTTGTTTCTTCATAGTGTTGAATGTAGTGGTGCGTTTTTTTTGTTTTTTTTTATGCTTGCTTGGGTAGTTTAGTATAGATTTATAAGTGAATAGCATTTTAATTTGTGCTTGATATGCGTTTTTTTTTATTTTTTTTTTTTTCTGATTCTAGCTTGGAACTTAATTTGTCAGAGGTTTCCAGCCAGAAGAAGGCCCTACAGGCACAGCTGCAGGCTATGAAAAGAGAACATGCTTCACAAATTGCCTACTATACTGAAAGCCTGGAGGTAAGACATTGTTTTCTTCTGTGTGCAGTGTTAAATCAAATGAATCTTAGATTCCCAAAAGAATGACATCTAATGCCACTGTATATTTTTACTGTTACGTTTTCCACTGCGTGCTGAAAGTACATGTTTTCCAGTTTCTTGAACAAGAGAATCGGGTTTGTCAGGAGCAAGTAACGGAGACCGAATCTCAGCGAAAAATCGATCATCTTAACTTGCTCGAGCGAAACTATCAGTGTGAGAATCTGAAGGATATCGTCAAGAAGCTAGAGTGAGTACACACTAAACGTGGGGGGGGGGGGGTATCGTGTGGCAATTCAGAACAGTTTTTACAGTTCAGACTTATGTTAATAAGTTCTGGTGAATGTTGTCAGTGGCAGCCAGCTCCAGAGAGCAGAAGAGACTCTGTAACATAGAAGAAAAGAGAGGTAGAGCAGCGCCACTCTGAGAGTAGTAGGTCTATTAAAACATGGCTTTATGCCTGATGAAGGAGCACTCGTACTCCGAACGCGAGCGCTGTAGCTACGCCCCCAGATCTCAAGCGGCTGACGTTCTCCACCTGCTGACGTGCTCATTGTAGGACACAAACGCCCCGGAGTGACGGAAGTGACCAGGGTCTGATCCCATACTACAGCCCAGCAAGACACACCGGATGATATCTGAGGACGACCACGGAGATCTATTATGCCTGTTTTAATCTACTCAAATGTGAGTGCGCATATTTTAAATTATAAATAAAGCCATGTTTTAATAGACCTACTACTCTCAGAGCGGCGCTGCTCTACCTCTCTTTTTACTTAAAGCAGTATTTAACCCAAAACATTTATTATATTGCAGTTTACCAATTCTTAGATGTGATGGCTTACCTGAAAATGAAGCCCTCCAGCGATGCACTGTCACCGCTGGAGGCTGCTTCCATCCTCAACCGGTCTTCCTTCCTGGGCCTGCGGACTCTGGCTTGGTGACTGGCTAGAGCTGCAATGATGTCACTTTCACATATGTGTGAGGGAGCTGCTGTTTATGGTACAGGGCTCTGAAGGAATGGCCTGGGTGGCCATTCCTTCAGAGTGCATGCGCCGGTGATGCCATTGGCTGCATATACATTAAATATCTCCTAAACTGTGCACATTTAGGAGATATTAATGGTACCTTTTAGGTAAGCCTATAATAAGGCTTACCTAAAGGTACAAGCGGAGATCATCATTTACTCCCACTTTAATGTGATACTAAAGTCTCATTTTTATTTTATTTTTTAAAAATAACAAATATGTTCGGACTAATTTTTTGGTGGTGGTGTACCGACAATACATTTTTTTTTTTTATATACATTTCACATTATTTATGTTTATGATATATTTTTATATTGTATATTTTATGTGTTGTTTTTTTTTGTTTGTTTTTTTTGTTAAGCATGGCATGAAATCCATTTTCTTTTTTCATGTTTATACTTACTTGCCCTGTGTAATGATTTTGTACAGAGCAACCTAAATCCTCCTCTTCTTGGGTCCCTCACTGGCCACCCTGGCCCCTCCCACCTGTCGAGTACCCCCCCCAAGCAAGCAGCTTACTATGGAGGCAACCAAGCTCCAGCTCTGTGTGTCCATTCAGACACAGAGCTGCGGTTTGGCCTTGCCCCCTCTCTCCTCATTGGCTTAACTGACTTTGACAGCAGCGGGAGTTAACGGCACCCCTGCCGGGTCTCAGCCACTCAGCCAGACAGAATACAAAGCCCCAGACAGGCAAATCCCTCATGCACATCCCTGGATCGAGATGGTGCTCAGGTAAGTATGAGGGCTGCTGCACACTGAATGTTTTTTCTTAATGCATTGCATTAAGATAAAAGTGATTGGTAAGGGCAGAAGGTTTTTTAAGCGTCCCAAGCCAATAAAAAAAATCCTGTACATTCACTGTGTTGTATGGTGATTTGTCCAATCATGGTAGGATGTTTACCTCTCCCACAAGATTTGCTCTGCAATAGCCTATTGAAGGGGTGTTCCCTAGGGAAATAAAATCCTATAATGGATCCAGCCATTTTCTGTCCTCATAAGACCCTTACTGTTGAGAACATCTTAGTGTTTGTTTGTTTTTTGGTCCTGTGAAAATTCTCCAAGCTTTCTGGTTGTCCTCGTTATGAAAGGTAGCCCTTACTTGGGGCAGGTGGGGCATTTGCTGGTCTTTATGACCTCATGGTCCATGGACTTTTTAGATGCCCTGGTCCACTGGGTGGTGTCCTGAGGGCTACTAGCTAATGTTCCAATCTATCTTTGACTCGCTTGATGTCTAATCTTTTGCTTTCTTTGCAACAACTAGTGGACTTTCATGCTGTTTTAACTCTTTAGTGAGGGGATCATAGCCATGGAATTTGCGAAGCCAATCATTGCTTCCCACAATCTCGGGCACTTGCTGTCTCTGTAGACATCAAGGATGCTTCCTACATGTTCCAAGCTTTTCAGCACATCTATGTTTCTTAGACTTTTCTGTGGGTACACTGCCCTACCTATTTGTCCACCCCCCAAGGTGCTGGCTCCTGTTGCTGTATGTCGCTGCTGATATATTGCCTTTTATGGGTTATTTTAGATGACCTTTTAATGAGGCAAGATTTGGCAAAGGCTAACATCTGACAGACTGGTCAATCCCTTTAGGGGTTTGGCTGGATTCTGAACCTCCAAAAATCCAGTGATGGAATCGGCCCATCTTTGCTAGTATCTGGACCTTGTCTTGGATATTGTTCTGTCCAGGGTTTGTCTTTTGCAGAGAAACCGCTTCTGGTTTTCCACTTTCATACTGTGCAGTCCAGGAGCCAGCCTTACCTTTCATGAGATAGGGCCTGAAAGTAGCTTCCTTTTGATGCAGTTCCATTTGTCCAACTCCACTCTGGACCATTGCAGCTAAGTATTTTGTCTGTGTGGAAGTAAAAGGCTTATTCTCTGGATCTTTGCATTCCCCTAATGCCAATGACTATATTGGCTCAGGCATGATGGCTTGTCTAGCCCCTCTGCTGTGGAAGGTTCTCACAATAAATGTCAAGACTTTCTCATCCTCTCGATGCAAAGGAGTTGGTCACTGGAGGGAGCTTGGCTCCCAAACAACATCCTGGAACTACAAACGACTTGATTATTTATCAACACTTGACCTTTCAACTACAGTTTAATTTTATTCTGATTCTGTCAAACAATGCCACGACTGATTTACAATAACCATCAAGGAAGAACCATAAGTCATGCAACTCTAAGAGAAGCCAAGTGGATTCTCGTTTGGATGGAACGTCACATTTTGGCTTTGTCCAGCATACATATTCCAGATATAGAAGATTAACAGGCAAGTTTCCTGAGCTCAAAATATATGAAATCAATAATTTAGTCTCTTTCCTAGCTGGTTTCAAACCCCCTCTCGCAGGCAACTCACAGACCACCTGGTCCCCAAATTTTACCACAAACTGATCAAGCTTGTTTCCAGGAATCCTCTTATACTCAATGTTAAAGCCATAGTGACTGTGTAATTCATTCCTTGCGTGCCTCACAGGATCGGGATAAGAGGCATTTCGGTGCCTTTATTGCACCAAACACTGCCAGTCGGACAGTGTATTTGGACCTCATCGGGCTCCTGGGAGACTCTCTGGCTCCTCCAGGATCTTCCATCCCAAGGACTTGTTTACCATACTGTATTATAGTTGCTAGTTTAATGGCCTGACTGTTGAATCCCTGGTCATCAAGATTGTTCCCATGCTTCTCAATGCTATGGATTCTTCTTACAAGAGCTACCATTGTACCTAGAATACAAACTTCTCGGGGTGCCAGGCGAAAATATTCAATCCCATTGTGTTCTCAATGGGATGAATTCTGCCTCTTTCCAGTCTGGACTAAATCGGCACCAATCCCGGAGTACCATATCTGGGCAGCTTTCCGATTTGGCTGTTGACTTTCACAATACAGTTCCATCTCACTTTCTTGTGATGAGCTTTATTTAGGGTGTTGCTCACGCTGTTCCCTCTGTTCACCAGTGTCACTGTGGGGTCTCCGGCTCTATTGTTTTTTTCATACCCCCTTCTTTAAACCTACTTGGTATACTCATTTATCTGCTCTTACTCGCAAAGAGGCCTTCCATCACCTCTGTGGGTCAAATTTTTGGAGCTTATTGCTCTAACCCAGTGTTTCTCAATATTTTTTTCAGTCAAGGCACTCTTAAAAAGTATTTTCAGTCTTGAGGCACCTCTGTCCAAGGCTTGGTGTATGTTGCTGTGTACCGTGGAACATGTGCAAAATAGCGCTCATTCCTGACACGCAGACAAATGCTCTGCTCTTTAGGGGTGCCATTAATTCTTAATGGTACCCCACACATTGGCAAACATGGGTTTTTGGTGTGGCACAATTTTTAAAAAGTGTTGGAATCCTTTCCCTGCATTTCTGTGGGTAGGGAAGCCTATTGAAATTAATGGGCTGCCCTACACGCAGCACGCATCCACACAGATGTGAACCAAGGGCTATTCACATGTCAGGTTGGTGGCATGGTAAAACGACATAATTGAACTGTTTATACCACCCCCCATACTGCTCCCCTTTTAGCTGTAGATGCAACAGCTGGGGGCGTACACGTGCTGTGGCTGCAGCTGGAGGTATATCAAGATGAATGTGGTTGCACTGCATGTGGTTGCGGTGTGGCGATGCTGCATTTACGGGGGTTAAAATGGGTCCTCTTTACCGCCTCTGAAAATCGATCTGAGCATGGATTGCTTTTCAGAGGAGCAGTAGTTCTTGCTGCTATCACTAAGTTCTGAAAAAAGCAGTTCTGACAGTAGAGGGGGGGGGGGATCTGGGGTCAGGATTAAAGGTAATTAAAATAAATCTATATATAGGTGGATGGATTTTGTGTATATATTTCTGTGTGTGTGTGTATATATATATATATATATAATGTGTGTGTGTGTGTGTGGCTGTATCTCCCAAATGTGAGTTTACACCTCCATATTTTTGTAAATATCTAATGTAGTGAGTGTACAGCTTGTATAACAGTGTAAATTTGCTGTCCCCTCAAAATAACTCAATACACCCCTAAGTGAGAATGTCCAAATTGGGCCCAAAGTGTCAATATTTTGTGTGGCCACCATTATTTTCCCAGCACTGCCTTAACCCTCTTGGACATGGAGTTGACCAGTGCTTCACAGGTTGCCACTGGAGTCCTCTTCCACACCTTTATGACAACATCACAGAGCTGGTGAATGTTGGAGACCTTGTGCTCCTCCACTTGCGTTTTGAGCATGCCCCACAGATGTTCAATAGGATTTAGGTCTGGAGACATGCTTGGCCAGTCCATCACCTTTACCCTCAGCTTCTTTAGCAAGCCAATGGTCATCTTGGCGGTGTGTTTGGGATCGTTATGTTGGAATACTGCCCTGCGGTCCAGTCTTTGTAGGGAGGGGTTCATGCTCGGCTTCGGTATGTCACAGTACATGTTGGCATTCATGCAGCCCCAGACCATGACACGCCCACCACCATGCTTGAATGTAGGCAAGACACAGTTGTCTTTGTACTCCTCACCTGGTTGCTGCCACTCATGCTTGACACCATCGGAACCAAATAAGTTTATCTTGGTCTCATCAGACCACTGGACATGGTTCCAGTAATCCATGTCCTTAGTCTGCTTGTCTTCAGCAAACTGTTTGCGCCTTTCTTGTGCATCATCTTTAGAAGATGCTTCCTTCTGGGATGACAGCCATGCAGACCAATTTGATGCAGTGTTGCGGCATATGGTCTGAGCCCTGATAGGCTGGCCCCCCACCACTTCAACCTCTGCAGCATTGCTGGCAGCATTTATACGTCTATTTCCCAACTTCTTTGGTCGACCATGCCAAGGCCTGTTCTGAGTGAAACCTGTCCTGTTAAACCGATGTATGGTCCTGGCCACTGTGCTGCAGCTCGGTTTCAGGGTCTTGGCAATATGCTTCTAGCCTAGGCCATCTGTATGTAGATTCTTTTTTTCAGATCCTCAGAGTTCTTTGCCATGAGGTTCCATGTTGACCTTCCAGTGACTAGTATGAGAGAGAGCGATAACGCCAAATTTAACATACCTGCTCCCGATTCACACCTAACGTGAACGAGTCACATGACACCAGGGAGGGAAAATGGCTAATTGGGCCCAATTTGGACATTTTCACTTAGGGGTGCATTCACTTTTGTTGCCAGCGGTTTAGACATTAATGGCTGTAAGTTACGTTATTTTGAGGGGACAAAAACAATTTACACTGTTATGCAAGCTGTACACTTACTACTTTTATATTGTATCAAAATGTAATTTCTTCAGTGTTGTCGCATGAAAAGATATATATATATATATATATATATATATATATATATATATATATATATATATATATATCATATTTATCAGCGTATAACACGCACCCCAAGTTTAGGAGGGAATTTTAAGGAAAAAACTTACATTTATATGCCCATCAGTGTCATCTGCAGCCTTGTCCACCAGTGCAGCCTTGTCCACCAGTGCAGCCTTGTCCACCAGTGCAGCCTTGTCCACCAGTGCAGCCTTGTCCACCAGTGCAGCCTTGTCCACCAGTGCAGCCTTGTCCACCAGTGCAGCCTTGTCCACCAGTGCAGCCTTGTCCACCAGTGCAGCCTTGTCCACCAGTGCAGCCTTGTCCACCAGTGCAGCCTTGTCCACCAGTGCAGCCTTGTCCACCAGTGCAGCCTTGTCCACCAGTGCAGCCTTGTCCACCAGTGCAGCCTTATGCAGCCGTGTCCCCCATTGCAGCCGTGTCTATTTTATTTTTTAAAAATGCCACCGCTGAGATACAGAGCCGGATGTGTATCTCGGTGGCGTGCGGTAGTTCTCGGCAGGCCTCCGGCTCTTCTCGGGCAGCTTTCGGCCGTTCTCGAAGAGCCGAAGGCGGCCGAAAGCTTCCGAGAACAGCCGAAAGCTGCCGAAGGTGGCTAAAAGCCGCCCAGAGGCTCAGAATTTCGGGGGATCGGCGTATAACACGCACCCACGATTTTCCCCTGCTTTTAAGGGGAAAAAAAGTGCGTGTTATACCTGATTTAAAAAAACTAAAACAGTAAAGTTGGTCCTTTTTTTTTTTTTTTTTTTTTTTTTTTTTCATCCAAAAGATTTGAGTACCTGTTTTTGTGTATTTAATATATAGTTTTTTTTTTGTTTTGTTTTTTTATCTAAATTATACATACAAGTGAACTGATTGGAGGTTTGTTTTGTTTAATAAATGTTTAAATGTAAGAAATTTTCTGTTTCACTTATTACTTAAGGCTGCTTTCACACTGGAGCGGGCAGGCGTTGACGGTAAAACGATGCTAGTTTTAGTGGCGCTTTGCCGTCTTTTTAGCGGCGCTATTCGGCTGCTTGCGGGGCACTTATAACCTAGCTTGTGGCCGAGGAAGGGGTTAAATGTGCTTGTGACGCGCTGCTGCCAAATCGCATTGCATGCGCTTCAGCAGTGGTGCCCATTCATTTCAATGGGTAGGAGTGGTGGAGGAGCGGTTTACAGATGCTGCGTGCAGGATTTTTTTTAACGTTCTGCCAGCGCATCGCCTCATTGTGAAAGCACTCTGGCTTTCACACAGACTGCAGGGGAGCCGTTTTGAAGGCAATTTGCAGGCACTATTTTTAGCCCAAAAGCGCCTGAAAAACGCCCCAGTGTGAAAGGTAAGGAAAAACTTATGAGATGAAGGGGAAAAAAGGGGGGGGGGGGGGAAATCGGCCTAACATATCAGCCCAAAAAAATAGGCATCATATATCGGCCATCGGCCGACACGATTTCTAAATATCGGCTTCGGCCAGAGAAAAACCCATATTGGTCGAACTCTTATATATATATATTGTGTGTGTATGTATATATATATGTGTGTGTATGTATATGTATGTGTGTGTGTATGTATGTATGTATGTGTGTATATATATATATATATAATATAATATTCGTGTATGTATTCGTTTTGAACTCCTGTGACCCGGACTTGAGACCACTCTCTGCTGACGTCACTGTAATCAGTTCAAAAGTAGACAGACAAGAATCTCTACTGCACTTGTGTGGAGGGCCTGGAAAAAAGTTTTAGTACTTCCATGGTGGTATTGTATTATTGATCATGCACATCCCGCTGCCTCGGCTGACTGGGGGAAGTCCAAAATGCTAAACAGAATAAAGAAATGGAAGGCACATGGCCTGATGCATAAATCCTTTAAAAAGCTTATTTAAAACAAGATGGTAAAAATACTACGTATTCACAAATGTTGCTAAAATAGAATCATATCACTTGGTTGAACGGTAATCAAAAACATAATATGTGGTGCCCATAACAAGGGATAAAAAGATGAGTGATCGTCTAACGGGTTTCAAGAATTCTCCTCTTCCTCAGAGCCTTATAAAACCCAGTATGGTCTGCATTTTTAGAATGTAGAGGACTGGATGAATAGTGTAGCCTTAAGCCCCATACACACTATCAGATTATCTGCTGAGTTTTTCCTTCAGATTTACCAAAACCATTTGTAGAAGGGCCTGCCTGATTGCATACACATTGAAACTCCTAATGTTTGTCCTCATATTATATGGTTTTGGTAAATCTGAAGGAAAAACTCAGCAGATAATCTGATAGTGTGTATGGGGCTTTAGGGGAAGATATTCCTTCTCTGTTGGAATGTTCCTTCTTCATCACAGCACTCTATATTAAAACGCCAAAGATAGAATTGCAGACGCTAGTGCTAGTACTAGAAAATGTGTACGTTGTTGAATCATGCATAAACTGATGTAACTGAAGTCATACGGATGCAATCTTTCATAAAACAAACATATAAAATATATATGTATATATATAAAACGAAAAACCCTGCTTTGATACTCAGTTTAGATGCCCAAAAGGCATTTGATCGCCTTAGCTGGCCATTTATGTTTGCGATACTAAACCACTTTGGATTTTCAGGCCCCTTTATTCACGCCCTCCGAGCCCTATACTCGAAGCCCACCTCCCAGGTACAACCCTCCTCCCATCTGTCCCGTCCGTTTTCCCTTAGCAACGGTACGAAACAGGGTTGCCCTCTATCGCCATTGCTCTTTATTCTCAGTCTGGAACCCCTAGCTGCGGCTATGCGGGAATGTTCAGATATTAAAGGAGTTTGCCTCCGCAACGCAGAATATAAAATATCCTTATTCGCGGATGATGTCCTCCTAACTCTCACCCACCCGCACGCATCCCTACCACACCTTCACCACCTACTATCCACTTTTGGTAGCCTCCCGGGTTTCAAAATTAATAATACTAAAACCGAAGCATTACCTGTAAACATAACCCCAGCCCGCTTATCTTCGCTCCAAAGTAAGTATAATTACCACTGGTGTCCTCACTCACTTAAATACCTGGGGGTTCGCCTTACTGCTTCCTATGATACTTTATATAAGGCCAATTTCCCCCCTCTGTTCTCGGAAATTAATCGCTTGCAGACATACTGGACATCTCTCCCCCCTATCCCTGTTGGGCCGAATCAATGTCCTTAAAATGTCTATCCTCCCTAAGTTATTATATTTGTTTGAAACTTTACCTGTGGCTATCCCTATGTCACAGTTGAAATCCCTTCAAAGGAGAAGCCTCCGTTTTATTTGGAATACCGCTTCCCACAGGTTAGCAGGGATGGTGGTCCTGGCTCAGAGGAATAGGGGGGGTCTGGGAGGCCCAGATTTCATTAAATACTATTATGCCACACACCTGAGAGTTCTTACCTCCTGGACCTCCCGGAAGGCCCCAAATAGATGGCCAGAAATAGAAATGAGTGTTACAGCCCCGGTACATCCTTGCTATATGCTTTGGCCTTCTACTGCCCTTCATATGCCCCAATTACGGCACATATGCCTAGCTCCCATGTTGTTCACGTTGAATACCTGGAAAAGGTGCAGTGACCGCTTTTCCCTATCCTCACCGTGTCCACCGCTTTTAAATATCCTATTTAACCCAGACATCCCAGATAGCCTGTCCTATGATCGTATGCTACCATGGACCCAAGCGGGACTTTTTCAACTCCGACACTTTGTTAACCCGGCGACACGCCATTTATTGACTTTTCCCACCTTGCAAAAGCAACACCAGATCCCCCAAAGGCTTCTACATTCATACTTACAGATCAGACACTTTTTCTCTATCCGGTCCCCTTCTCTGACTCTGGACAAACCCACAGACTTTGAGATCCTATGTGCTAAGGGTCCTTACGAACCCCGACTGATCTCTACCATTTACACAATATTATATGAAGCCATTCCTATGACGGTGAACACCCACCACTACATGAGGAAATGGTCTGATTCTACAGCACGATATTTCCCTGGTGGACTGGGGGAACATATGGGAGCACACTTCCAGAATATCTCGATGTGTGACCCACAAGGAAACTGCATACAAAGTTCTAATGCACTGGTATAGGACTCCAGATATTCTACATGCCCGTAACAGGTTAATTTCAAAGCAATGCTGGAGAATGCTGGAGATGTGGTGGGGAAGTCGGCTCTCACTACCATATTTTTTGGGACTGCCCCCTAGTCCACCAGTTCTGGCTCCAAGTCCAAAATCTGTTAGAAACACTGGCTGGCACTCCTATTCCCCTGACACCCATGCATTATCTGCTAGGCCTCCCTTTCTCTGGTATTTCTAAGGCCTTGCGCAGATTGTTGTCCTTCATCTTATTGGCTGCTAAAAGGGTCATACCCAGGTTATGGTTGTCCACCTCTCCACCAACACTTCCGAAATTGATCACCACTGTAGCTGACATACGCAGAATGGAACACTTGACGGCCGTAGTGGAGGGTAAGATGCAGAAATTTTCTAAAATTTGGTCAACATGGGATGAGTCTACATATGGCTCTGATGGGATTGCTCCTACTTAGTTAAACGTGGATACATACATGTCCCCGAGAGAAGGTCTGAAATCTATTTTTCCTTGTGTGTAAAGCTCTCTTTGAGGTTAAATGGTCTGTTTACAGTTTCTGTCTATAACCCCCTTAAAGATATGGTAGAAGGTCACTTCAATTTCAATTTTTTTTTTTTTTGGGATGCGACTATCTCTCCCCCACTCAAATTACTACTTTAATCACATCCCTATACCTCTATATGTTTAGATTTTGTATGCCCTGTAATCAAAGTATACCTGCAATCTCGATATGTTAATATTTATATTTCATGTATATTTTCTTCTGTATGATGTTGAAAATTTAAAATAATTACAAAAATATATATATATATTCATGGCACCGTGCCATCACGACAATGAAGTCTGGATCCGCCGGGTTCCTGTACTGATGCCTGTCTCAGCCTCTCAGCGAGCCGATGAGAGGCTGAGATGACCGATTCCCGCCCCTCCACAGCTCAGCGTTCCAGTGAGCGTGGAGGAGCCAAAAGGAAAGCTGCTGATTGACAATCAGCAGCTCTCCTCTCGGATCTGTGAGAACCGAGCCATGGGCGATGTTTGATGGCTCGGTTTTCAGTGTAGAGACGCCAGGGGACAGATGCAGCATCAGTCCCATGCTGTTTTCACCTAGTTAAGTATAAAAGGGTAACCCCCCTCCCCATACTTCTCTTTTAACCACTTGCCGACCGCCTAACGCCGATGTACGTCGGCAGAATGGCACGGGCAGGCATAAGCACGTACATGTACGTGATTTGCCTCCCGCGGGTCGGGGGCCCGATCGGGCCCCCGCCCGGTGCCTGCGGCGGTCGGTTTTCGTTCGGGAGCGATCCCGGACGAGGGGACGGCCATTCATTCATGGCCACCCCCTCGCGATCGCTCCCGACGAATAGAAATCCCCGGTGACATCACTTCCTCTCCTGTAATGTAAACACAGGAGAGGAAGTGATGTATTCTCTCCTCCGTGTCGGTATTTTTCGTTCCGACACGGAGGAGAGCGGATCAGTGAGTTGCACCAACACATCCCACACACAGTAGAACATGCCAGGCACACTCACACCCCCCCTTTACCCCCCGATCACCCCCCCAATTACCCCTGCCCCCCAGTCACAGTGACACCAATGTCATTTTTTTTTTTTTTTTTTTTTTTTTTGCATTGGTGTCATTTGTGACTGTAATAACTGTTAGGGCAGTTAGAGTTAGCCCCCTTTAGTTCTAATGTACCCCCCTAACCCCCCCAATAAAGGTTTAACCCCGTGATCACCCCCCGTCGCCAGTGTCACTAAGGCTGGGTTCACATTGCAGCGGTTTATGAGAACGAATGTGATTCGCACCGCACTGCAGTGCAAATCACATCCGATCTCTGTGCGATTCGAGTTCAGCCATTCGCCGCACCCGCCACACCCGCCGCACCCGCCGCAAATTCGCACGGGACCCTTTTTTTGGCCCGCAGCAGAATCGGATCGCATGGGTGTTCACACCATGCGATCCGAGTTTGCAGATCGCACTGCGATATGCGAACTGATCTGGGGGTGTCAGTAACATTTCACTGACACTCCCAGCAGTTCGCATAGGGCAGTGTGAACTGCCGCCGGGAGGCATGCGATGCGGGAACCCGCCGCGGATTCGCGGCGTTTCCGCATCGCTCCAGTGTGAACCCAGCCTAATAAGCGATCATTTTTCTGATCGCCGTATTAGTGTCCCAGGTGACGCTAGTTAGGCAGGTAGGTATTTAGGTTCGCCGCAGCTTTTTATAGCGCCAGGGACCCCCATATACTACCGCATAAAGCCCCCTGATTGCCCCCTAGTTAACCCTTTCACCAGTGATCACCATATAACTGTTACAGGTGACGCTGGTTGGTTAGTTATTTTTTTATAGTTTCAGGGCACCCGCCATTTATTACCTAATAAAGGTTTAACCCCCTGATCACCCGGCGGGTGTCATTTGTGACTAATAACTGTTAGGGCAGTTAGGGTTAGCCCCCTTTAGTTCTAAGGTACCCCCCTAACCCCCCCAATAAAGGTTTAACCCCGTGATCACCCCCCGTCGCCAGTGTCACTAAGGCTGGGTTCAGATTGCAGCGGTTTGAGAACGGATGTGATTCGCACTGCAGTGCAAATCACATCCGATCTCTGTGCGATTCGAGTTCAGCCATTCGCCGCACCCGCCACACCCGCCGCACCCGCCGCAAATTCGCACGGGACCCTTTTTTTGGCCCGCAGCAGAATCGGATCGCATGGGTGTTCACACCATGCGATCCGAGTTTGCAGATCGCACTGCGATATGCGAACTGATCTGGGGGTGTCAGTAACATTTCACTGACACTCCCAGCAGTTCGCATAGGGCAGTGTGAACTGCCGCCGGGAGGCATGCGATGCGGGAACCCGCCGCGCATTCGTGGCGTTCCCGCATCGCTCCAGTGTGAACCCAGCCTAATAAGCGATCGTTTTTCTGATCGCTGTATTAGTGTCACAGGTGACGCTAGTTAGGCAAGTAGGTATTTAGGTTCGCCGCAGCTTTTTATAGCGCCAGGGACCCCCATATACTACCGCATAAAGCCCCCTGATTGCCCCCTAGTTAACCCTTTCACCAGTGATCACCATATAACTGTTACAGGTGACGCTGGTTGGTTAGTTATTTTTTTATAGTTTCAGGGCACCCGCCATTTATTACCTAGTCTCACTAGTGTACCCCTAAATTTAGGGGTGTCTACTTTCCAAAATGGGGTCATTTGGGGGGGGTTTGTGCCATCTTGGCATTTTATGGCCTTCAAAACTGTAACGCCCTTAGAAAGCCTGAAGGCGGTGCTTGGTTTTCGGGGCCCCGTACGCGGCTAGGCTCCCAAAAAGTCCCACATATGTGGTATCCCCGTACTCAGGAGAAGCAGCAGAATTTATTTTGGGGTGTCATTTCACATATGCCCATGGCATGCGTGAGCAATATATCATTTAGTGACAACTTTGTGAAAAAAAAAAAAAAAAAAAAAAAGTTTGTAATTTTCCCGCAACTTGTGGCAAAATATAAAATATTCCATGGACTCAACATGCCTCTCAGCAAATAGCTTGGGGTGTCTACTTTCTAAAATGGGGTCATTTGTGGGGGTTTTGTGCCATCTTGGCATTTTATGGCCTTCAAAACTGTAATAGGTAGTGAGGAGTGAAGTCAAATATTTACGCCCTTAGAAAGCCTGAAGGCGGTGCTTGGTTTTCGGGGCCCCGTACGCGGCTAGGCTCCCAAAAAGTCCCACATATGTGGTATCCCCGTACTCAGGAGAAGCAGCAGAATTTATTTTGGGGTGTCATTTCACATATGCCCATGGCATGTGTGAGCAATATATCATTTAGTGACAACTTTGTGAAAAAAAAAAAAAAAAAAAAAAAGTTTGTAATTTTCCCGCAACTTGTGGCAAAATATAAAATATTCCATGAACTCAACATGCCTCTCAGCAAATAGCTTGGGGTGTCTACTTTCTAAAATGGGGTCATTTGTGGGGGTTTTGTGCCATCTTGGCATTTTATGGCCTTCAAAACTGTAATAGGTAGTGAGAAGTGAACTCAAAAATTTACGCCCTTAGAAAGCCTGAAGGCGGTGCTTGGTTTTCGGGGCCCCGTACGCGGCTAGGCTCCCAAAAAGTCCCACATATGTGGTATCCCCGTACTCAGGAGAAGCAGCAGAATTTATTTTGGGGTGTCATTTCACATACGCCCATAGCATGTGTGAGCAATATATCATTTAGTGACAACTTTGTGTAAAAAAAAAAAAAAAATTTTTTTTTTGTCATTATTCAATCGCTTGAGGCAAAAAAATAAAATATTCAATGGGCTCAACATGCCTCTTATCAATTTCCTTAGGGGGTCTACTTTCCAAAATGGGGTCATTTGGGGGGGTTTTGTACTGCCCTGCCATTTTAGCACCTCAAGAAATGAGATAGGCAGTCGTAAACTAAAAGCTGCGTAAATTCCAGAAAACGTACCTTAGTTTGTAGATGTGACAACTTTTGCGCAAACCAATAAATATACAATTATTGACTTTTTTTTTACCAAAGACATGTGGCTGAATACATTTTGGCCTAAATGTATGACTAAAATTGAGTTTATTGGATTTTTCTAATAACAAAAAGTAGAAAATATCATTTTTTTTCAAAATTTGCGGTCTTTTTACGTTTATATCGCAAAAAATAAAAATCGCAGAGGCAATCAAATACCATCAAAAGAAAGCTCTATTTGTGGGAAGAAAAGGACGCAAATTTTGTTTGGGTACAACATTGCATGACCGCGCAATTACCAGTTAAAGCAGCGCAGTGCCAAAGTGTAAAAAGACCTCTGGTCATTTACCAGCAAAATGGTCCGGTCTGAAAGTGGTTAATAGAAGATAATACAACCATATCAAAGAATCAATGGATATCAACAAAATAACAGTACAGCAATAAAAGGTATCTGTAAACTGTGGGCTGTAGCCTCTACTGCAATAAATATTTTATGGAAACACCATTTCATGACATGCTGGAAATTCAGCCCGTGTATGGGGCTTAAGACTGGCGATACACGAAGTGTGTGTGTGCTGGCTCCTTGTATTCCTTGTATCATTACAATTCCAGGAGAACCAGCAGGTTTTTAGGAGCTGCGTTCACTTTGTCAGGGGTAACTATAAACTTTTTTAATATTCAGTATGAAATCATTATTTACATTTGTTTATACGTATAAGCATCCCCATAATGATGCAAAAACAAATTAAATCTAGACAAAAGTAAAGCGTATTGGGGCTAAAGAGTGCTAAAATAGCACTGTGAAAGTTAACTTTTTTTTTTTAATCCATCCCTGTGATTGAGATGATTTATAATCTACAGAATTGTTTCAACTAAGTAATATCAGATTTTTTATTTTATTTTTTATTTAATTTGATAATTGACTCCTCAGCTTTTTGCATATTTTTCTTTGGAAGGTGTGGGAGTGTGTGTTCACCTTTGATGCTTATCTGTAACATGGAGGCTGGGCTCACACAGTTGCGCTGCGGTAATGTACAATTTCCGTTCTGTTTTTTCTTAATGGCTTGCCAATGGAGGTGTGTTGCAGTGCACCGCAATGCAAGGTAACACTACTGTGTGTTGTAGTGTGCCTCCTTACACAAAGTAAAACTCGTATCTTCTTTTGGATGTGTCAGTGCATTGGAAAATGGCACTATCTCTATAAATACAGGAGGCGTCCTCTCTTCCTAGATAAAGCATACAAAAATGCATATAAAAAACATGCCGTTTGGAAATATAGACGTTCAGACCAGCAGCTTATGAGCAAAACAGAGATTACTAGTTGAAGCTAATTCATATGACTGTGGTTTGCACATGCAGGGAAGATGTTAATGAACTGAGGCGGAATTTGGCAGATGCAGAGAATGAAGCTCAGAATGTGAAGGCAAACACGGGCAAAGAAATGGCTAAGTCCTCCTCTGAAGTCTCAAAAATTACAGCACTTCTCCTAGATGTAATAAGAAATCTGAAGGAAAGCTCTCGGAGAGAGGTATGACCACTCCAGTTCTTGATATATACAGTATCCGCAAATAATTGTTTGTTTCCCTGTGTGTGTGTGTGTGTGTATATATATATATATATATATATATATGTATGTGTATATATATATATATATATATATGTGTATGTATATATATATATATATATATATATATGTGTGTGTGTATATATATATATATATACACACACACACACACACACACACACACACACACACATATTTTCCGCACACAGTACAGAATATTCAAATCCAAGTTCCTACTGTCATTTTCTTTTGCAGGCGGCAGCATGGCTGCCAGGACATCTCTTTTTTTTCTTGGCTACCCAAGCCGAATCTGATATTTTCTGAAAGCGAAGGCCCAGGAAAAAGAAAATGTTGGTAGTTGGCATTTTATATGTCACACGATATTTGCTCAGCAGTAAAACGTAATTTTTTTTTTTTGTTTTTGGAAGGGGAAAAACTTCTTATTCATGAGTTTTAGAGCACAACAAACACAATATAATGCCCAATTGTTTTGTAAAACGTGAAAGATGTTAATTAGTAGATGCCTAACACATAACGCTTTAAAATTTGTGTATATCCATGAAATGGCAACAAACTACAGTATTTAAAAATCTCCATAGTTGATACTTTAAAAGCCTTTACAGGATACCAGTCTAGAATTATTGCTGTCTCTATTATTGCGGTGATACCACACATGCGTGGTGCGATCAACATTTACATATGCACGTGGGACCGACATTTGAGCTTGCCTTTGCATGTGAGCATAGGGGAACGGAGGCGTTTTACTACTTTTTTTATTTTTTATTATTATTAACTTTATAGCAATCACCTTGGGTGTGAAATGGATAAGAACTACAATCTAGTTCAAGGTTATCTGCCGCTGTTTCTAATTAAAAAGTATAAATGTGCATGCACATTAGAAGTAAACACTCTCTGAGACACGTTCAGCTCGGTTACTTCTAACTTCTGATTTATTCGTGGGTGGTGTTAATATTTTATACAGAAAGATACGTCATTGCTATGTCAGTCTAATTGGTACATCTTATTTGTTAAAATACAAGAGAAATGGAGAAACTTGATGCTTGAAGTTTGGTTGAAGCTGGTTCTCTTATCTCATATGCATTCTTCTAACGCGTGGGATGTAGGGGGTAGACGCCATCTTTAACTCCAAACAGAGAGTCAATCTGTATACTACGTAATAAGGAGTTGCATAGAAACATGTATACACATAAGCAAATATACATTTTCTGATTATTATGTACATTAGATTCCTTCACAGGTGAACCACATCCCTTGTAATAGCATCAGCTGTGACAGGTCCTCTTTATGAAGAGATTTGGGGCATATTATTTCCTGGCTCCAGCTGCTGTCAATCGCTGTCTGTGACGAGAGAGCAGGGGGGGGCTAGGGCCAAGTCATGCTCTGTGTGGCAGTGGACACACAGAGCTCAACTCAGAATTTAGTCCACCCGAGTGTCCCCTTAGCAAGCAGCTTGCTATGTAGGAACTTAAGGGGGGAGGAGCCAGGAGTGCTGGCGGAGCTGAGAAGTGGAGGATTGGGGTTGCTCTGTGCAAAATCATTGCACAGAGCATGCAAGTATTACTGGTTACCAAAAAAATTTAAAATAAAGTTACCTTTTCAGAATTACCTTGACTCTAAGCTGATGAACTGTAAAGGCTTTTAAATTGTTGCCTATGGTATTTTTCCCCATGTCACAGGTACACACAGTTTAAAGACTTGCCATGTTCGGTATCTAATTATTCAACACAACTTCATCTTGTGTATTTTACCAAACAAGTGATTATCATATTTATATAAACAGTTGTGCAAATATCAGGCAACATAAAAAATTTCAACTGTTATCTTTTTATTTTACCGGGCCTCTGCTCTCAGAAAATACATACCGTAATGTTCCGGGGGGGGGGGGGGTGGCGCGGTCAGGCGTTTAAGCAATTTTCTAGCCAAGAATGCAGATTTTAACATGTGCATACAAATTTACTCTAGTGGTTGTAAACCCTTTAAACGTTAGCTCATTGTAATCTTCATTGCTAATGCTACTGTTCACTGCCTGTGAAAGTTGTCTTGTATAATCTTGTGACAATCCGTTCTGCAATCTTTTATGATGTCACGGGTGCATGCTCAGTTTAGCATTTGATTAACGGCATGCTACGTGTGCCGTTTCTGCAACAGCATGCCAGGTCTGTCATTTCACCTGAAAATGGCACAGCTAGGAAGGATCGCGATACTCTGCATTCCTCAGCTTCCTGGTTCTCCCCCCTTGTGACTGTGAGACGTCACACAGGGGGAGTGGACCAGTGTATCTCGTATCTCAGTTCATACAAGAAATCTTCTGCAGCTGTTGTTATACTGAGAGGAAGGGCGGAAATGACATCCACAGCAGAGACAGTAATCCATACATACCTAAGATGGCGCAGCCGATACCCGGAAGAGGCTATAATTTATAAAACTTAAAAAAGGTAATTGCAAAGCAGCTTTTACTAAGATTACAATGTGAAAGGCATGTTAATACTTTGTTCTATGATAATATTGTAAAAAAAAAAGAGAAAAATTAAAGCTGAGTTTACTTCCTCTTTAAGTTGTTAACATTTTTATAGGCCAGTTTATTGGATTGGTTGCCTTTTATTCATAAAGTATCCCCATATTCATGCAGAACATCAAACTTTTTTTCATTTTGCAGGTAAAAGTTAATGCCTATGGACCGCATACACCAGGTGGGAGTCTCATACACTCAAACACTTTTACAGAAGAATCTTTTCAGACAACAATCTTGAACACGACAGGTTAGAAGTGAAATGTTTTCCTAGAATTTTTTTTTTACCTTGTTAATGGATCTACAGTGTGTGTTGGGAAGGTATGTGAAGAAACTTTAATCAAACATTAATTGGGGGACACATTATAAATTAAGTCCTGCATCATAGAAAGATGGAAACTAAGCACAAAAAATAGGGGGCATTGCTCCTCTCATGCTCCATATTCCTCTCAGGAAATGGGAACCAACTTTTAGCTTGGTGTCCTAGGTTTTCGTCAAGAAAGGTATGAATGTGTGGTATTAAAAATGTTGTAATAAATGTGGGGAATATTTCATTAAATAAAAAGGAGGGGGGGGCGTGGCCGGATGTGAGAGGCGACAGACGTGTTTGTGAAGAGCTCCTGGAATCCTGCACTCCATCCTTTGCCATCTCGGCTTTTACTGGCCCTAAAACATCGCTCCAACTCTGCAATCTGTTCCTCTCTGTCCCCTCCAGAGCCCTGAGGTGAAATTGGGAGGAATTTTGGTCGAGGGGGACCGCGCACCGCTCGGGCCTGCAACCGCCGCCATCTTGCGGATCTCCTACATCGAATCGCTCCAGGCCTGGGGTAAGAGACTGCCATCCATCCAGTTACCGGTGCCCCTTTCCCCCTCCTGCCTGCCCCTCCGCCCGCCTGCCGAAATCGCGGACCTCCTGGGCCGCTGGACGCGCTCGTGGCGGCCGCGGCCTACTGCGGCCTAGTGAGACCCGCCGGACACCGCTGTTTCCTGCACGGCTGTCCCGCGGAAGTGTGTCGCGGCCGGCCAAGCCCTAAATTGAGCTCGGGGATCCTTCGGCCTACCTTCTCATCCACTTGCCTTCCTGTAGTGACTGAGTGTGCTGAGCGGAGGGGGCTGCTGTGGGGGCTGCAGGGTGTGCACTGTGGCCTGGTGTCTCCCTCCCCAACGTCCATTCTGCCCCCCCCCCCTGCCTGCGGCCTTCCCTGACCACTCTACCAGCTATATCTCCATCTGCCTCTGCTCTGGTGTTTGCTGTGGGGGGTTGCAAGTGACTGTTATCTGCCCGCCTGGACTGTGACATCCCCCCCCCCGGCTGGGTACCTCGTGCTCCCCTGGGCTGTGAGTGGTGGTCCCCCTTGCTCCTGTGTTGGGGTCTCCCCCCTTCTTTGTGTCCCGTCAGATGTCACCCCCCTCCAAAAAAGGGAAAAAGCACTTCAAGGCTGTAGAGACTGACTCCCCACCCTGACTGCCTCCACTCTCTCCTGATCCTAGCCAGCCGGACCATTTGCTTGTGGGGAGACTCCAGGCCTTGCTGTCTGAGATGGAGATGGGCACTACGGAGGCACCGGCAGCCACGGGGTCGGCCCCCCCGCCACAGGACAGCACGGCCACCATTCTTGCTGCAATCGAGCAGAGCAGAACGTCACTGCTTGTGCGTATTGACCACCTGGCAGAGGAGTGCAACTTTATCAGGAATGACCTTGATAAAATCAGAGGGAGAATGACTGAAACTGAGACCAGAGTCTCCGCCACGGAGGATCTTACTGCTGCACATACCTCCTCCATTGCTGAGCTGCAGCGCACAGTACAGTCCCTTGTCGCGAAGTCAGATGACGCTGAAAACCGGCTCAGACGGAATAATGTTAGAGTCCTGGGGCTTCCTGAGAAAGAAGAAGGGGATCACCCGGCTGTCTTCGCGGAAGGGTTCTTTAAAAATCTCCTGGATCTCACAGATGTCCCTCCTACCTATGTGGTTGAAAGGGCCCATCGGGTGCCCTCCGGACGTGCCATCCCTGGGAACCACCCCAGGCCTTTCTTGGTCCGCTTCCTCAATTATCGAGACAGAGACAGAATTCTATCGGAGGCCCGCAAGCATCCTACTCTCACATATGAAAACGCATCCATTCATCTTTTCCCTGACTTCTCGGCTGACTTACAGCGGAAGAGAAAAACATTCAATGATGTTCGTAGACGGCTCCGGGACAAGAACATAAAGTATAGTATGCTTTACCCTAGCCGCCTGCGTGTCCAACATGATGGAACACTCAGATTCTTTGATAACCCAGCGGACGACTGGCTGACCACCTTGCATTGATGGCCTATCCTCGTAACGATCTCTGGTGCGCAGAGTGACCCTGGACCTGGCTTGTTCTTCTTGGCGCAATCTCCTCTTAGTACCGGAGCCACTTCACAGGTACTTGAATAGGTGACCCCCACTGAACCCCCTATGATTGGGTTCATCTACACGAATTTGGGAACCAACTGCTCTCCACCCACTTGGAGGCATTCTCACTGAACTCTTTTGCCGTGGAAGGATATTACTCCCCCCCCCCCCCCCCTCCCCACGTTAGGGGGCCATTGTATACCAAGGGGGGCTGTTCAGGCCCTTCGGAGGACTTCCATGGTTCAAGGGAACATCAGTGTGTTGGTACCGAATACACGCCTCAAAGGTTGAATCCGCGGTTCTGCGGAGGACTGTAGTGTGGCCTAGAGTTTGGGTTCACACTCCACAATGTTATGGTTAGTTTTGGGTATAGACCGGTTCCTGGTCCACCCCCAGTGTTTTTGGGGGGCACCGGGTACCGGTAGGAAAAGCACCCAGTGCTTGGGAAGTTGTATAGTTTTGTATGGTTTGTATATGTTATGTGCGGTTGGCTCGTGCTCTTTCGCTGCTTGTCGGGTGGGTCTCAGGTGGGACTCGATCATCCGGTTGCTAAACTCTCCCCCCTGGAATCATGGCATCACATGATCTGGGTACTTGGTCGGTGGTATCCTGGAATGTTAGGGGCCTCAACTCTAAGTTTAAAAGGGCACTGATGTTCCAGTATATCAAGACGCACAACCCACACATATTGGTCCTACAGGAGACCCACCTGATGGGGAGTAAGTTGTTGACTCTGAAAAAACATTGGGTTCAGAAGACTTTTCATGCCACGTATTCCTCATATGCCAGGGGGGTCTCCATTCTGATAAACAAATCCTTTATGTGTACAGTGGAAGCTGTTCACACGGACCCTCATGGCAAATTTGTAATTGTGGTACTCACGGCCTGGCAACAAAGGTATATTTTGGTAGGGGTGTATATTCCGCCACCTTTTAGACCGGAAGTGTTGTACACTATTTTGGAGAGGATTACCCCGTATTGTCCAGCTAAATTACTAATCCTGGGAGACTTTAATAACACCCTCTCTCCTGATCTTGATAGGCCCACTCCATCGCAATCCTCTAGGGGAGACCTGATGGGGTGGACAGACGCGGCGGGGGTTACGGAGGTGTGGAGATGGCTGCACCCACGTACTAAGGCTTACTCGTGCTTCTCTACGTCCTACAAAACCTCCTCTAGAATAGATTATGCGTTCGCAAATCAACTTATGTTATCGGACGTGGTAGAGGCGACATACCTGCCTAGTGGGCTGTCTGATCATTCCCCCCTCAAAATTACTATGCGGGCGACGGAGCGTCGCAGCAGATCCCTATGGCGCCTCGGGGTGCAGTGGATCTCCCATGAAGAGATAGCGGGGCGAATCCCACATGCACTGCGAGAATACTGGGAACTTAATGCGGGGTCATCCTCTCCTCCCGCAGTTTGGGATGCCTTTAAGGCATACACTAGAGGGCAATATATGTCAGAAATTAAGGCAGTCAAGGTAACTCAACAGGCCACAAAAACCCAGTTGGAGGGAGAGATCGAGGAGGCAGCTGCTGACTATGGGTCTGACCCCTCGGTCTCCAATTTCGATCGGCTTCATTCCACAAAACGGTGTCTCCACCTCCACCTCTCTGAGATTACCCGTTTGGAGGTTTTTCACTCTAAAAAAAAGTTTTTTGAGCAGGGTGATAGGAATGGTAGGCTACTGGCAATGATGTCTCACCATGATACCCCTATGACCCTGATTCCCTAACTGGTTTCTCCTACCGGGGACTCCATTACATCCCGGGAGGGCATCCTAAGGGAGTTTCGGGCCTTCTATCAGACATTATACACTTCCACGCTCCCTCCTGCTGTAGATCCGGGCGGGATGGCGCCTCTCCTGGACCCCCTGGCCTTGGGGGGGCTCTCAGATGAGGAGAGGTCCCATCTGGTCCGACCTATTACTGCGGAGGAAGTGCATGCTGTTATTAACTCGCTCGCAGCTGGGAGGGCCCCGGGCCTGGACGGTCTGCCCGTCGAGTTCTACCGATCCCACGTGGATCTTCTGGCCCCTCTGCTGGCTGACCTGTATACCCAGTGTCTGGAGGGGGGAGCGCTCCCACCCTCCATGGCAGATGCCCATGTCATTCTAATTCTCAAGCCCAATAAAGATCCCAAACAATGCGCCTCATATAGACCCATTGCTCTTCTTAACACTGACTTTAAAATGTTATCTAAATTAATCACGGTTAGACTTAACCCCCTTCTGCCCTCCGTTATAGACCCTGACCAGACTGGGTTCATGGCCCAGAAATGGACGGATATCAACCTCCGCAGACTTTTCAACAATCTACATGCCAAACATGATAATGTGGGCACTAGAACGGTTGCCTCCTTTGATATCGAGAAGGCGTTCGATTCGATCGAGTGGCCTTATCTCTGGGAAGTTCTGCGGAGGATGGGGTTTCCGTTGGTTTTTATTGGGTGGCTACAGACTCTGTACAGATCCCCAAAGGCGGCCATTAGGCTGGCGGGGGATGTTTCTGCTCCCTTTCTGTTGTCCAGGGGTACCAGGCAGGGCTGCCCTCTCTCTCCAGCACTTTTCGCCATTGCTATGGAACCAGTGGCGGAACATTGCGGGTCTCGCCCCATATAAAAGGACTGCAAATGGCTTGGCTGGAGGAGAGGGTGGCACTGTATGCTGACGACCTCCTGCTTTTCCTGAATGACGCGGACCCCTCTCTTAGAGGAGCGCTGCGAGTACTGACTGACTTTTCTAGGATAACTGGACTGCGGGTGAACTGGACGAAGTCCCAGTTACTTGCTATTGACCCTGAGGCAAAACGACTAGCCCCGCCAAATATCCAACTGCAATGGGTAGATGACATGGTGTACCTGGGAGTGAGGGTCTCGAGAGACGTGTCCAGCTTTATCCCCCTCAATCTAGATCCGGTGGTCCAAAATGTCAAGGCCAGGTTGAAAGCCTGGGAAAACCTTCCCCTATCCCTCTTAGGCTGCATTAACCTAATCAAGATGAAGATAATCCCTAAATTTACCTATCTATTCCGTAACTCCCCACAATGGATTCCTTCCTCATTTTTTACGAAATTGAATTGTTTGTTCTCTTCCTTCCTCTGGGGCTCCGGCCCCCATAGGTTTAAACTATCCACGCTGATGCGTCCGGTGCTGCGGGGGGGGGGGGGGGGTTGGCGTTTCCTGACCGCCAGAAATATTTTCTGGCAGCACAGTTGGTCACGGTAGTCTGGTGGATGGCACCAGACATGTCCAACCCTGCGGCGGTTCTGGAGGCTGCGGTGGTCCGATCAGTGGAGGCCCTGACACACTTACCCCTGCAGGGTCCCAGAGCCCCCTATGACCTGACACCCTCTATGCACACAACTCTAAGGGCCTGGCGGGCGGGACTGGAGGGGTTTCCGGGGACTGCAATCTCCCCACACACCCCCCTATGGAATAATCCTACCTTACCTCACCTCTACTCACTACCAGACCCCAAAATTTGGGCCAGATGTGGCATAAAACTCATATCTGACCTCACGTCAGGTACGACTATACACCCCTTTAATCACCTGGTATCTCGCAATAATGTACCCCCCTCGCATCTATTCCGCTATATGCAGCTATCCCATGCTTTCAAGGCCCAAGTGGTACCCAGTACCACGCAAATTGTGCAATCCGCCCTGGAAAAGGTTACAAAATCTGAATGTACTAGGAAGCCGACTTCGGTCCTCTATGCGCACCTTATTAGGGTCTCTTTTCCAGATCTGTCAAAGCTCCGACAGAGATGGACTCAAGACATACCGGACCTGGATTCCGAGGACTGGGAGGACATGTGGGACTTTCCCTTCACCATCCTGGTCTCTCTTCGAGATCGTCTCATACAATACAAAATTCTACACCGGGCATATATTACCCCGTATAGATTACATAAAATGAGAACTTCCCTGTCCTCGGAATGCTGGAGATGCACTGGGGATCCGGGTGACTTTATACACATCTTCTGGTCCTGCCCGGTAATTCAGCGTTACTGGTCACAGGTACTATCCATAATTCATGAAGTGGTGGGAATAGATGTAGCCCAGACCCCGCGGATATGCCTTCTGGGATTGGTGGAGGGGGTGGACCCCAGGATAGCAGACAGAACCCTGATAGGACTTCTACTCTTTTATGCCAGGAAAATGATCACCTTATGCTGGAAAAAGCAGGCACCGCCGTCATTACAACTGTGGAAATCCCATGTCCATAAAGTCTTACCCCATTATAAGGAAACATCATAACAGGGGTTGCCCCAAAAAATACATGAAAGTGTGGTCTAAGTGGCTGGCTGATGCCTCCACAGTGACTACAGATTAACATGTCCGGGATGTCATCCTGAGGGAAGATGGGAGTGTGGTTGGGGTGGGTCCCTGGTATTGCTCCACTTCACTGTCTTATGTTATTTAGTGTAGCCAATACTATGAGCCTAGTTCACTTATTCTGGTGCCCCTTGCGGCCCGACTGCAGAATTTGGTCCTAAGTTGTTATATGGAGTGGGAGCCAACCTAGCACTAAGTTGTTGTTGTTGTGGATGTGCTACAGGTGTCGATTATTCTGTTGGAATCGCATGATGGCCCCTGCGTGGGTCTAACCATAATACTGTGGCATGTCACTGTTCTTTGTTGAATGTTTGTCTGTCTAAAACTCAATAAAAAATATTTTCAAAAAAATAAATAAAAAGGAGGGTTTTGGTGAGTGGTAAATTATGAATAAAAGGGTGGTGTCTGAATTATCAATCTATAATAATTATACAATTTCATACAAAACCAGAATTACTAGTGATTAATATTTCACACACACAATATCAAAGACCTCAATACAATATGAAAGTCATTTCTCTTACATTCGCACGTACAGGCAGAATCACGTACCTGTACGTTGCCCTTTTAAGAGGCAGCTTGCACGCATGCTTCGTGAGCATGATCGTGGGTCCTGAAGACTCGATTTCCATGGGGATACCCACGATCGTCTCGAGTGGAAAAACGGGGAAATGCTAATGTAAACAAGCATTTCACCGTTCTGCCTAGTGACACTGTCAGTGATCACAGCTCCCTGTAAACCTAGTGGTTAACCCCTTCACTGCCAGTCACATTTACACAGTAATCAATGCATTTTTAATTGCGCTGATCGCTGTATAAATGCGCCAAGTGTCCGATCTGTCTGCCATAATGTCACAGTCACACTAAAGATCGCTGCCATTACTAATAAAAAAAAAAGATTAAAATGCTATAAAAATATCCCCCATTTTGTAAACGCTATAACTTTTGCGTAAACCAACTGATGCGATTTTTTTTTTTGTTTTTTGTTTTTTTTGTTAACCAAAAAGATGTATAAGAATACGTATCAGCCTAAACTGAGGGGGAAAAAATTTATATATTTTTTGGGGGATATTTATTATAACAAAAAGTAAATGTTTTAAAAAATGTCACTATTTTTTTGTTTATAGCTCAAAAAATAACCACAGAGGTGATCAAATACCACCAAAAGAGAGCTCTATTTGTGGGGGGAAAAATTTTGTTTGGGAACCACGTCGCATAACTGCGCAATTGTCAGTTAAAGCGGTGCAGTGCCGAATTGCAAAAAGTGCTCTGGTCTTTGGCCGGCCAAATGGTGCGGGCGGGGCTTAAGTGGTTAAAGACAAACCTGGGACAGCCTCAACCAACTATAAAAGTGTGACTTCAACCGTGCTATTAAAATATTAAAAATAAGATCCCTTCTAACTCTTAAGACAATTTCTGACTCTCTGCGGCCGGAAGAGAGCGAGGGAGATATCTTTAAGAGCCAAAAAGAAAACTGCTACTAACAATTTAAGAGGTCCTAGCTTAAATAGAGCTGTTAAATTAGGGTATAAAATATTCACTGTAAATAATGTCAAAACACAAACGAGCAAAATGTAATCCCTACAATTGTGGGAGCAAAAGATTAGTGTGTGTGTGTGTATGTATATATATATATATATATATTACACACACAAAGTGCTGTGAAAAAATATTTGCCTCCTTTTATTTTATTTTTTTTATTTTTATATATTTATCACACTTAAATGATTCATATCAAACAATATTTAATATTACACAAAGATAACCTGCGTAAATCCAAGATGCGATTTCTAATTATTTCATTTATTAAGGGAAAAAAGCTGTTCAAACCTGCCTGGCCCTATGTGAAAAATGAATTGCCCCCTCTAATGCTGAATCGTGAATGAACTGTGATTAAAGCGAAGCTCCACCCTAAAGTGGAACCTCCGCTCATTGGAACCCTTTCAGGGGGGGGGGGGGGGTGCAGATACCTGTACAGTACAGGTATTTGCACCCACTTCCGGCATCGATATCCGCAGAATCTGCGGATATTTACGCCACTTCCTGCAGGTCCTCCGCTGTCTGCTGGGAAACACACGGATGCCAGAGACAGTGGGGACCATCCTTATTGCGCGACTCGCGCATGCGCAGTAGGGAACCGGGAAGTGAAGCCGCAAGGCTCCACTTCCTGATTCTCATACCCAAGATGGCGGCGGCAGCACCCGAGAGCCGTTCGAGAGATTGGCTTTGGTTGCCGACATCGCGGGCGCGCTGGGCGGGTAAGTGTCCTTATTTTAAAAGTCGGCAGCTGCAGTATTTGTAGCTGCTGACTTTTTTTTTTTAAACAGCGGTACTCCCACTTTAACCAACTTTTTTTGGAAGCGGAGTTAAATTTTACTTGCCACACCCAGGCCTGATTACTGCCAGACCTGTTGAATTAAGAAATCACATAAATAGAAGCTGTCTGACAAAGTAAAGCATGCTAACAGGTCACAAAAACCCACACATCATGCCACAATCTAAAAATATTCAAGAACAGATTAGAAACAAAGTAATGCACATGTATTGCTCTAGGAAAGGGTTCAAAGCCATTCCTAAGGCTTTGAAACTCCAGTGAACCACGGGGAGAGATATTATTCACAAATGGAGATAACTTGGAACAGTGGTGATCTTTCCCAGGAGTGGCCAGTGTTTCGTCACATATGGTGAACCATCACAGTTGGCTACCCGCTGGACTGCGCATCTGTGATGCCGCCTTATGTGTTCCACCCCTGAGTCCAAATTCAAGCCCCACCATCCAAGTGGTCATAGAGTTAGATATTCATTAATGCCGAGCGAAGCGAGGCTGCCCCCAAAGCGTATATGGCGGCGTCGCGCATGTGCACTCCACCGGGTAGCCAAATGTGATGGGTAGCCGAATGTGACGTGACACCGGCCTACACAAATTACTCCAAGAGCATGACAACTCATCCAGGAGGTTCTAAAAGAACCCAGAACAACATCTAAAGAACTGCAGACCTTGCTTGCCTCAGGTAAGATCAGTGTTTATTATTCAACAGTAAGAAAGAGAATGGACAAAAACCAGAACATCCTGAAGGAAGATGTCCGCCCATAATTTCATGACCTCAGGTGCACTTGGGTTATGCAGAAGGACAATGATCCAAAACACAACAGCAAGTCCACCTACAAATGGTGAAAATAAAGAAAAATGTAGGTTTTGGAGTGGCCTAGTCAAAGCCCTGACTTCAATCCAATTGAGATGCTGTATCATGACCTTGCACAGGCCATTAATGCTGGAAAACCCTCCAATGTGGCTGACTTAAAACAATTCTGCCAAGAGTGGGCCAAAATTGCTCCACAGCAATGTGAAAGACTCATTGGCAGTTATCGCAAAAGCTTGATTGCAGTTGTTGCTGCCAAGGGTGGCACAACCAGTTATTAGGTTTAGGGAGCAATTACTTTTTTACATAAAGCCAGGCAGGTTTGGACAGCTTTTTTGCCTTAAGTGAAACCATCATTTAAAAACTGCATTGGTTGACAGCAGCAAGAACTGTGATACCGCGGCACTGGCGATCAACTCAGTCTCCTTCGATAAACGAATGGGCCCTAGAAATGGATAATATAGAGAGAATGGAGATACTTTTAGCACAAGTACAAGAATTCGATACGTACGAAAGGTGCCTCCTGACTTGGACTCCCTGGAGGCAGTATAGGAAATTGGTAAAAAGCTGAAGGAAGGAAAAGGAGGAAAGAAATGGAGGGAAAGACTGATGGGGGAAAGAAAAGGGGAAAAGAAAGGAGAGAGGGAAAAGGAAGGAGGGGGGGTTCTTCTCCCCCCCTTTTTTTTATTTTTATTATGTGTAAAAGTATTCAAGATATGTCTAACAAAATAAATGTGACCATTATGTATGTAAGTAAATGCATATGTTTGAAACTGTTTAAATATGTGCAATACCTTATAATAACTTAAAATAAAATTAGAATTGAAATAAAAACTGCATTTTGTATTTACTCGGGTTATGTTTGTGCAATAATATTTGTTTGATCTGATTGTTTTGAGTCATTTTAAGTGTGACAGATATGCAAAAAAAATATAAATTCAGAATGGGGCAAATACTTTTTCACAGCATTGTGTGCGTGTGAGGCCCTGATGTGAGTCTGTTAATAACTGTATGTGTATATAATATTAATATATATATATATATATATATATATATATATATATATATATATATATATATATATATCTCTATCTCTATCTCTATCTCTTCCTCTTTTTTTTTTTTTTTTTTTTTGTGTGTGTGGCCTTTGGATATTTTTTTTTTAATGCAATTCTCACCTGGTGATTCACTGCAAGTCAGTGTCACGCCTGAATGCCAGGGTGAGATCTTGTTTGGATCCTGAGATTCACACTTTCTTGTGCTCTTCTCCCTCATGGTCTTCCACTTTTGTGGTTAAAGAGTACTCCTTTGAGTTTGAATACTACTTCTGGAGAGTTGGAGGGCTTTTCATTGTTGCCAGTCTAAGCAAGGAGAGATAACCTTTTTCCTCCTGTGAATTCCTTCTGTGCTGCCTAATCACTGATCCATTACTGCAACAACCTGGTTCCTTTTGCCTTCATGACTCCCACGACCACCCGCATTGAAGATGCACTTTTCTGCGGAAACATGCAGGGCTACCATTCATTCTGAATGGCTCCGCCACGCATATAAAACCGCAATTCGGGTGCAGGAACCATGAGAATGATCACATGGTCAAAAAGACCACGTGATTTCCCTGCGGCCATGTTTTTGCAGGTGCATGCACCCTTTTTTTTTCCAGAAATGCAGGCATGGCAGCCTATTCATTTGAATGCGCTGCCATGCCGTGCAAACGCAGCACGCAAAGACACATAGATGTGAACCTAGCGTAAATGAATACATGACTGGTCCATAAAAGTCCCTGATGTGAGTCAGTTAGCAACTAGAATGTTGTAAGAGTATTTGTGCATAACAAGTTTTCATGAATACACATCAATTTTTTTTTTTTTTTCCTCTAGATCCTGAAGAGCCCAAAGCAGAAAGTATTTGGAGTGAAACAAGTGCCTTCACGGTTGTAAAGCCAGTGGCTTCGCCATCTGCAAGTGTGTCTCTACTGATCTGATAAAGTTATATTGTTTAATGTTGTTTTCTGGCTAGTTTTATTACATTTTAGTAATGGGGCCATAGGCATTGGAAAACAATACAGAATAAGAAAGTATTACAGCAAAAAAAGGGAAGCTCATGTTTTTTTTTTTTTTTTTTTTTTTTGTGAAAGTTTAATAAATGCATACCAGACTGTTATGCCAAGGATTTACTGTATCTTCAAACAATGAAAACTGTATAGTCTTAGATGTGATTTCATGCTTTCAAGTCCCTTTTTTTTTTTTTTTTTTTTTTTCCCCTTTTACAAATGATGTTGCGTAATTGAATTTACTTACTACATTTTCATGCAGTGTGTAACATTTTCTCCACCACCAGGCACTCCAGTGATAAATTTGACAGACCTGTTACTTGAACTGAGCAGTGTTGTGTCAGACGTTGTTAGCGTATCATCACGTGCCATGGACACAAAACAAGATTTCATCAGAAGTTTGAAGATGGAAATGTAAGTCACTTTTACATATTTAGTGGTGATACAGATGGTGTCGCAACTTTCTTCTTTGTTTACTTTGCGGCTTCCTCTTCATTCCTGCCTTCAGGTCTGTCATCCCTGAAAACCGAATTCTCTAGCTTAGACATGGCATGCAAATGAAAGCGGTGTAGAGCCTAAAATGGTTCTAAACTGTCGGCGCTACCGTATATAAATCCTGTATAATAATAATTGGAAGGTTTTTTTTAACTTAATGCATTCTCTGCTCTAAGGTAAAAAACTTGCATCCCCCCCCCCCCCCATACTTGAGCGTGATCCAGCGATGTGTACGAAAGCAGCATCTCTCGTTTTTCTCACTCCTCATGGATACCGCAATCGCAGCCATTGAGGGGGCAAGGCAGAGACATGCTCTGTGTGATGATGGACACAGAATGGGCCTCGGGAGTGAGCATGCAGGTGGGCCCCCAGAGCAAGCAGCTTGCTATAGGAGCACTCATCAGGGGTGGGGCAGGACTCGAGTCCTCCTTGGATGAGTTCCCACATTCCCAAAGGCCCCCCCGGACTTGACTCCTGGGTAGGGATGTTGTAAATCTGTTCTGACACTGGGGAATTCCGGAGTTCACTGTCTGAAAAACAGCTCAGTGGGAGTGAATCCCCATCCACCTTGAATGTGCGCATGGGGAAATCGGGACAGTTTTTTTCTTTTATTCCTTCAACTCGCTGTTTGAATAAAAACGCAATCATTTATGGGCTGTTTAACTGCTTCCTGCCTGCCCAACGTCATGTTGTCGACTTTGAGAGGTGATGTCTGAATTATGACTGCAGTTACAGGCATCATTCAGATATCTTCTTTTAGAGCTGACGATTCCCTGCACCGCAAGAACAATCATAAAGGCTTGATCATTCTCATAGGTGCTTCTCCCAGCTCGCCCCTGCCATCAGTGACCTGGAGAAGGAACCGACCGGCGGGGGATGTTGACCATAGAGATTTCCGGCGGGCCAGATGATCCCCGGAGTCTCTATGATCGTATGGAGGCAAGGCGTAATGGTATTACCTCGACTGGGAAGCCATGATCCATCATTCCCTTTTTTATTTTATTTTTATTTTTTATTTTTTTTCAGGCTTCACAGCCTAGAAGTGATATCTGGGGACCTTTTGACCCCATATCTCACTGTAAAGAGGACTTGTCACGCACTGTTCCTATTATAATGGATGTTTACATTCCTTGTAATAGGACTAAAAGTGATAAAAAAAATTAAAAAGTATCAACAAAGCATCAAACTAGAAAAATGTAAGTAAATTAACTATATATATATATATATATATATATATATATATATATATATATATTATAATTTTTTATAATTTTTTTTTTTTTTTTTAAAGCTCCTTTGTCCCCGCGTGCTCGCTCACAGAAGTAAACGCATACTTAAGTCATACCCACATATGTAAACAACATTCTAACCACATGTGAGGTATTGCTGCGAATGTTGGAGTGGGAGCACCAATTCTAGCACTAGACCTCCTCTGTAACCTTAAAACATGTAACCTGTAAAAAATGTTAAAGCGTCGCCTATGGGGATTTTTAACTACCGAAGTTTGACATCATACCACGAGAGTGTGCAATTTTGAAGCGTGACATGTTGGGTATATATTTACTCGGCGTAACACAAATTCCGTGCAAGATAAAAAGTTGCAACAACCGCCATTTTATGCTATAGGGTTTTTGCTAGAAAATAAAAGAAAAGTTTGGGGTTTCTGTGTAATTTTCTAGCAAAAAATGTTTTACATGTAGGAGAGAAATGTCAGAATTGGCCTGGTAGGCAAAAGTGGTTAAAGTTCATTAACCCAGCTTTTCATATTCCTGATATGTGTATGTTGTACCATGTACTTGTATGAGAGTCTCCTGTTCTCCATGTATTGCTACATTTATGTGAAACCTTATACCTTTTATGGGAAATTGTCTTATACGGTCTGTAGAGGATTGAGGTGAATAGCTCCATGTTCTTTTATAAAGTTTCATAATATGTTGGCTGTATATAGGGGTAAAAATACATAATAAATCCCATCTTCTCCTTTTTTTTCTAAAGCTCCTCTTTGAAGGAAGAGCTGCAGAATCAAAGATACCAGCATAAGTGTGATGTGCGTGACCTGCAGGATAAGATTGACAAGCTAACAAAAATTAACGGTGTCCTTGAGGAGAAAATAACCAGTAAGGAAAAGGTAAATATCCAGCCACTTTTTTTTTTTTTTTTTTTTTTTTTTTTTTTTAGAACTACCATACTTTAACCATCCATTTGAAGTTTATCCACAGTAGATCTGTCATGGGCTGGGGTACTTGTTTCTGATAGGCTCTTATGTTTATAAATAGCAATTGTTTTTTTGAATGTGTTTCTCAGTGTTGTGATTACATTTGTTATCTTGATCTAGGTAGCTGCTTAGGTCCTAAAGTCACTAAACCAGTATGGTTCCTGGTGATGTGGTTGCTTTGACGGTCTAGCCTGAAGTTTTTAAAGTACAGTCTTAATGATTATAAATGTAAAGTTCCCTTTTCATCATAATGTTAAATGGTTGACATATTGTCATCTGATTGTAATCAGATCTTCATGTGATACCTCTGCATGTGATAATACAGTACGGAAAATAATTTTGATTCCCTGAAGGTTTTGTAAGTTTGCCCACTTACAAAGAAATGAAGGGTTTAATTTTTAATCATAGGTGTATTTTAAATGATAGAGACAGCATATCGACCAATAATCCAGAAAAAAAACACATTTTAATAATTTTATAAATTGAGTTGCAGTTCAGTGAGTAAAATAAAGTATTTGATCTCATGTGGAAACATGTTTAGGGGCTGTTTCTCTGCTAAAGGTAAAGGCTGTCTTTGCCGCATTTAGGCCCCATTCCCACCTGAATGTTTTGTAGCTTGAAGCCTGAAGCTACAAAACGCTGGAGGGGAAAAAAAAACTATTCTCAATGGAGATGGTTCACATCTCCACTCCATGTCGCTTGAAGCCGAACGCCTGAAGCTCAAACAAGTTCTGAACCCTTTTTTTGTCGACCTTTTTGACCTTTTAGGCTTCATGCACACAAGACGCAGATGCAAACTCTGCTGGACACGTGTTTTTAAAAGCTGAAACCGGAGTTTATAAACACCCGTTTTGCCGCGATTTTTACCGCGTTTGCGTCTAGAAGCGTTTAGTTAAGCTACCATCATAGACCCTCCCCAAGCTCAAAAAACAGTATTAACTATTTCAGCACTTTTGTGACACCAGAGTGAGTAGCAGCAGCTGTGAGAGCAGCAGTGTACTTGTATTTAGCATATCACTTGCCACGGCACCTGCCACAAGTTGTGGATTCTCCACTTGCCACATCAACAGCCACGTCACCAGTTGTAGATTGTCCACTTGCCACGTCACTTGCCACATCACCTGCCATGTCACCTGCCACAAGTTGTGGATTGTCCACTTGCCACGTCACTTGCCACAAGTTGTGGATTTCCACTTCACTTGCCACCTGCCACGTCACTTGCCACAAGTTGTGGATTGTCCACTTGCCACATCACCTGCCACGTCACTTGCCACAAGTTGTGGATTGTCCACTTGCCACATCACCTGCCACGTCACTTGCCACATCACCTGCCACAAGTTGTGGATTGTCCACTTGCCACGCCACCTGCCACAAGTTGTGGATTGTCCACTTGCCACGCCACCTGCCACAAGTTGTGGATTGTCCACTTGCCACGCCACCTGCCACAAGTTGTGAATTGTCCACTTGCCACGCCACCTGCCACAAGTTGTGAATTGTCCACTTGCCACGCCACCTGCCACAAGTTGTGAATTGTCCACTTGCCACGCCACCTGCCACAAGTTGTGAATTGTCCACTTGCCACGCCACCTGCCACAAGTTGTGGATTGTCCATTTGCCACGTCACTTGCCACGTCACCTGCCAGGTCACTTGCCATGTCACCTACCACAAGTTGAAGATTGTCCACTTGCCATGTCACTTGCCACTTCACCTGCCACGTCACTTGCCACAAGTTGTGGATTGTCCACTTGCCACGTCACTTGCCACCTGCCATGTCACTTGCCACAAGTTGTGGATTGTCCACTTGCCACGTCACCTGCCACAATTAAAGTTGAGCCCCAATATCTTTTCTTTTGGATAAAGCTCGTAGTAAATATAAATGGATATAAAGTAATTTTAACTGTCTTCCTAATATATCTTTCCCTGAAAACTCATTTAGGCCCCTTTCACACTGGGGCGGTGCGGGTGTCGGTGGTAAAGCGTCGCTAGTTTTAGCGGCGGTCTGCGGCCGCTAGCGGGGAGGTTTTAACCCCCCTAGCGGCCAAAAAGGGTTAAAACCGCCCGCAAAGCGCAGCTATACCGGTGGTATAGCTGCGTTGCCCCATTGATTTCAATGGGTAGGAGCTGTTTAGGAGCAGTGAATACACCACTCCTTTCACCGCTCCAAAGATGCGGCTAGCAGGACTTTTTTCACCGTCCTGCTAGCACACCACTCCAGTGTGAAAGCCCTCCGGCTTTTTCACACTGGAGTGAAAGGGGCCGGTTTTTTTCAGGCGCTACACAGGTGTGAAAGGGGCCTTATTCAGGGAAGCCTATCCCACACCCACCTAACAACTGTCCTCGAGCCACCCCCACATCAAAGTATTCTCTGTAGCTATTACCTTTTGTACCACCACCCCCTCCCTTTAGAATGTAGGCTCTACGAGCAGGGCCTTCCTGTACCTTTTGTATTGAACTGTACTGTAATTGTGTTGTCGTCGTCCCCCCTCCCCATACATTGTAAAGCGCTGCGTAAACCGTTGGCGCTATATAAACCGTGTATAATAACCTTTGATCATTAGAGTTTTGTTTTTGTTTTTCTTAAAAAAATGTTAAAAAAAAATATTCTGTTCTTTTTTGCTTCTTTTGTGTAAAATACCCAAGTGAGCCTGCCATTCCCCTTGGTTTCCTCTTTTGAGAGCATAGCATGTTTAGTTTTCTAGCTGTGCTGGGAACTTGGCCTCCTCTTCTCCAATGATCAGACTTGTGCTGACATGCCCACATTACCTCCCCCCCCTTTGCAGAAATTCACTGACAAGATCAGTGTATTGCTGTTTCTCCTCCCCCAGCTCTCTGAGCTTATTATGTAGCTGAGAATAGATGCTATGTGATCACGTAAATACCTTCTTTTTTTTTTTTTCTAATATCACATAAAAGTTTTACAAGGTGAAGGTTGGCATATACTTTAACCTCCCTGACGGTGATCCCGAATCTGGCTCAGGCTGGAAATTCAGTACCACGTGCGGTAACCCCCAGCCAGACTCGGGATCGCATCGCTGCATACAGGGAGAATACAGGGAGATGTTACTTACCTTGTACCCTGGATCCAGCGATGTCCTCCACGCTGTGTGAGCGAGCTGTCCTCCACTCGATTCACACAGTGCCCGAGTGCCGCCGAGCTCCGTTCCCTGCAACGTTACGACGCACGGGAGCGGAGCTCGGCGCCAAATTCAAAAAAGTAAAAACACACAAAACACATACAGAACTGTAATCTTACAGATTACAGTACTGTACAAAAAAAAACACCCCCTTTGTCCCTAGTGGTCTGTCCAGTGCCCTGCATGCACTTTTATATTATAAATACAGTTTTTTTCTGCCTGAAATTTGGAGATTGCCCATAGCAACCAAAAACTGTCCCTTTATGTCAAAAGTGATTTTAGACCAACTAGAAAACGGCGGTCATCAACCACTCAATCTAATGACAGCGACAATTCTGCAAATGAGCAAATTTCAGTGTTTTTAGATTTGATTACATTATTGAATAATTTTTATTATTTATTATCATTATTTATTATACATTTTATCATTCCTGGGATGTCTACTAGACTCTTGTTTGAACAGATTTAAGAGAGTTATTCCTAAGAATTGCAGGCCTACACTATAAAACGTCAAATTTCCATGCAAAATAATTGTACCGCTTTCAGCACCTAAAATCAGAACTAATCATACCACCAGGGAGGTTAATGAAAAAGCTGTGTCCTAAACAACTTGGCACCCAACCACTATTTAAAAATTGCACTTCACAGTTCCAGCCTGAATATGTTTAATTTGTGTTTTATATATGTACAAAGGGTCAGCCTAATTGTTCATTTACATATGCAGGCTTTGCTTTATAATGCTACACAATGGTTGCGCTGTTATGTTACATCCAACAATGCAAGTCTATGGCTCTGCTGACCTCCTTGCCATATAATGTTATATCCTGTATGGGTTATATAAAAACTTGTGCACATGAAGACTTATTGCAGCATAAAATAGTGGTCTCTACTGGCAACTCTGGAAATTTCTATGGCTAATACCTTTTTACAGTAAAAATACGTCAGTCTAGTAAACATGACCTACACATCTCAAAATGTTACTTATGTATTCCAAATTATAAAGTGTAAAATATGTTGCCTTATTTCCTTCCAAAACCATAAAAGTGCTTTTATTAAAGTGTATCTAAACCCAAGAACAAAAAATGAACGTACTGCAGCTCAACTTTCCTTGGATGTGGTGGCTGGATTTTTTCAACTTTTTATTTTTTTTTTCAACTTTTTATTTTTTTCCCCTTTATTTTTTACCTCATGATCCTACCAGGAGAACACTTCTGTTCTGGGATGTCAACTATACTGCATATTGAAGAAGCACATTCTCCCTAGGAAGAGTGTGTGTTAGGAGTATAGTGTGGAACACCTGCCCCCCTCGATAAAATAGGGGAGGTGCTTTGCAGTTGAGATGGTTGGGATCAATGCAAGGCATAACTGACTGAAGAAGAACACAGGAAGTTGTTGTAGATTTTTGGCTGGTCAATTTTCTATTTTTTTTTTTTTCTTTTTCACTTGTCGAGCAGGTATAAGAAAATGTTTTCATCCGTATGTTTAACAAACCATAAGATAGCAAATAAGATACATTTTTTGTTAAAGTATACATACTTTAACCAGTTGCCGACCGCCTCACGCCGATGTACGTCATCAGAATGGCACGGGCAGGCATAAGCACATAAATGTACGTCCTTGCCTTCCCGCGGGTCGGGGGCCCGATCGGGCCCCCGCCCGGTGCCTGCGGCGGTCGGTATTCGTTCGGGAGCGATCCCGGACGAGGGGACGGCCATTCATTCATGGCCACCCCCTCGCAATCGCTCCCGACGAATGAAAATCCCCCCTGACATCACTTCCTCTCCTGTAATGTAAACACAGGAGAGGAAGTGATGTATTCTCTCCTCGTGTCGGTCTTTTTCGTTCCGGCACGGAGGAGAGAGGATCGGTGAGTTGCACCTAACACTACACTAACAGTAGAACACGCCAGGCACACTTTTCACCCCCCTGATCACCCCCCAATCACCCCCCAATCACCCCTGCCCCCCCCAGTCACAGTGACACCAAGTGCATTTTTTTTTTTTTTTTTTTTTTTTTTATTTTTTTGCATTGGTGTCATTTGTGACTGTAATAACTGTTAGGGCAGTTAGGGCTAGCCCCCTTTAGCTCTAGGGTGCCCCCCTAACCCCCCCAATAAAGGTTTAACCCCGTGATCACCCCCCGTCGCCAGTGTCACTAATAAGCGATTTTTTTCTGATCGCTGTATTAGTGTCACAGGTGACGCTAGATAGGCAGGTAAGTATTTGGGTTCGCCGCAGCTTTTTATAGCGTCAGGGACCCCCATATACTACCGCATAGCCCCCTGATTGCCCCCCAGTTAACCCTTTCACCAGTGATCACCATATAACTGTTACAGGTGACGCTGGTTGGTTAGTTATATTTTTTTGTTTCAGGGCACCCGCCATTTATTACCTAATAAAGGTTTAACCCCCTGATCACCCGGCGGGTGATATAAGTTTTTTAGGGTCAGATAAGGCCTGCGTCGCCCCAGCGTCAGGTTAGTGCCAGTACCGCTAACACCCACGCGCAAAGCATACACCTCCCTTAGTAATATAGTATCTGATCAGATATATATTAGCGTTGCCAGCATTTTAGGTTTCCCAAAACGCATTGTTAGCGGGATCAGCCCAGATACCCGCTAGCACCTGCGTTTAGCCCCTCCGCCAAGCCCAGCCCAGCCCACCCAAGTGCAGTATCGATCGATCACTGTCACTTACAAAACACAACACACATAACTGCAGCGTTCGCAGAGTCAGGCTTGATCCCTGCGATCGCTAACAGTTTTTTTTGTAGCGTTTTGAAACAGTCGCTGACAGGCTAGGTGCTTTTTTACCTGTGAGTCTCACTAGTGTACCCCTAAATTTAGAGCCCAAAATGGCAAAGCGAAGGTACACTAGTGATGAGGCCTACACGTTTCTGAGCATGACAGATAGTGAAGAGGACGTCACTCATCTGTCAGATTCAGGCTCAGAATACGATCCTGTAGAGGACAGCGGCTCCATGACAGATAGCTCTGACGACGGAGATGAGGCCGCTGTTAAGAACAGGTGTGCCCAATCCCGTATGTATTCTGTTGTTGAGGTGCAGGAACCGCAGGTCACTCGTATGGAGCAGAGACATACTAGAGCCGCTCAACCTTCTGGTGAACTGGCAAGCACCAGCGGCCTAGTACACCCTGGACCTACATCCAGCACTGCAGTAACACGTGGTGACGTGGCGAGTCCCATAAGTGCAGTTCAAGCTGGCGAGGTGGCAAGCACAAGTAGTGTCCCGCTGCCACCAAGAAGAAGACAAAGACAGGCCCGTCGTACCCATAGTGCCCTTCCTGCAGAATTCGCCAATCCTATTTGGGTGCCCACCACTTCTGCAGAACCCGTACTTCCCCCATTCACTGGCCAACCTGGCATTAACGTGGAAACAGTTGATTTTACGACACTTGACTTTTACTCACTGTTTTTCACCGAAGATCTCTTTAGATCTATTGTGGACCAAACCAATTTGTACGCTGCTCAACACATCGCCACTATTCCCCAGTCCGCCCTTGCCAGACAATGGAAACCAGTTACGGTTTCCGAATTTAAAATCTTTCTGGGCCTCTCCCTCAACATGGGCATAACCAAAAAGAGTGAGTTGCGGTCATATTGGTCCATTGACCCAATTCACCATATGCGCGTGTTCTCTGCTTCCATGTCCAGGGCACGATACGAGATGATTTTGCGGTTCATGCACTTCAGCGACAATGAACTCTGTCGTCCTCGTGGAGACCCTGAGTATGATCGGCTCTACAAAATTCGGCCCCTCATAAACCACTTCAACCAACGTTTTGCAGCCTTGTTTACTCCCGATCAAGTTGTCTGCGTTGATGAGTCCCTGATTAAATTTTCTGGTCGCTTGTCCTTCAAACAATACGTCCCCAACAAGCGTTCCAGATACGGGGTCAAGATGTATAAGCTCTGTGACAGGGCCACAGGCTATACACGTAGTTTCATGGTTTATGAGGGAAGAGATAGTCACGTAGAGCCGGAGAACTGCCCTGACTACATAGGAAGCGCTGGCAAGATAGTGTGGGACATGGTGTCACCCTTATTCGGAAAGGGGTACCACTTGTACGTGGACAATTATTACACAAGCGTGCCACTCTTTAGTCACTTGTTTGATCAGCAGATTGGAGCATGTGGCACCGTGCGACCTAATCGCCGGGGCTTTCCCCAGCGGCTTGTAGAGTCCCGTCTTAGGCTGGGGGAGAGAGCCTGCTTGCGCAGTAATAATTTGCTCGCTATGAAGTGGAGGGATAATAAGAATGTTTTCGTTCTTACCTCCCTTCATGCAGACACGACGGTCCAAATTTCTACGGCGACTGGTGTTGTGGAGAAACCCCTCTGTGTCCACAAATATAACCTTAACATGGGAGGGGTGGACCTCAATGACCAGTTGTTGGCGCCGTATCTAGTTGCCCGTAAGTCCAGACGCTGGTACAAAAAAGTGTCTGTTTATTTATTCCAATTGGCTATACTGAATGCTTATGTACTACACAAAGCTTCAGGACGGACTGGATCCTTCCTCAAATTCCAGGAGGATATCGTCAGAGCCCTTCTGTATCCAGGCGGTGCTCCACCTCACCTTCCCCTACCAGATGCAGTAAGCCGGCTGCATGAGAGGCATTATTCTTATGTCCTCCCGAGTACCCCTACCCAACGAACCCCCCAAAAAAGATGTCGTGTCTGTACCAAGCGCGGATTTAGGCGTGACACCCGTTCTTATTGTCCCCGCTGTCCTGGCAATCCTGGTCTTTGTCAGGGTGAGTGTTTTGAACGCTACCATGAACTAGTTGAGTATTAGCGCAGGGTACAGCATTGCACAAGCTAGGCACACGTTCACAGGGTCTCCCAAGATGCCATCACATTTTGAGAGACCCAAACCGCTGGAACCGTTACAACAGAAAAAGTGTTAAAGTTACAAAAAAAAGTGTTAAAAAAAAAAAAAAAAAAAAGTAAAAAAACCAAAAAAACCAAAAAAAATATAAAATAAAAAAACCAAAAATAGTTGTCGTTTTATTGTTCTCTCTCGCTCTCTATTCTCTCTCTATTGTTCTGCTCCTTTGTACTGTATTCTATTCTGCAATGTTTTATTGTTAACCATTTTTTGTTTTCAGGTACGCCATTCAGCTGTAGCGTGGATTTATTTATCTTGACAGCAACAGCGTTTGCTCCCACGATATGTAAAGCCACGACTCCAGCGCTGTCGGAGGTGATTTCACCACCACAGTTAAAAAAGAGCATATATGCCGAAGCATGGGGGCATAAGGGGTGGAGGATCGATTTTGCTCCTAATGCCGCGTACATACAGTCAAAATTCCGACGGAGGGCTTGCCCGTGGAAAAGTTTGAATGTATGTACGCGGCATAACTTTTTTGCGGGAGGATGCCCCCATGCTTCGGCATATATATATTTTAGGCACAGATTGTGTTAAATGTGTTATTTTTTGCGATTTTTTTTGTATTTGCTTTGCAGGTATGGTAAGTCCTACTGTTATACTGTAATGTTACTTTGTTTTATTGTTAACCATCATTTGCTTAGCAGGTACGCCATTCTGCTGCAGAGCGGATTTATTTATCTTGACAGCAACAGCGTTTGCTCCCACGATACATAAAGCCGCGACTCCAGCACTGTCGGGGGTGATTTCACCACCACAGTTAAAAAAGAGCATATATGCCGAAGCATGGGGGCATACGGGGTGGAGGAACGATCTGCTCCTACCTTTTGCGGGAGGATGCCCCCATGCTTCGGCATATATAAATGGTGCATGTATGCCCACCATTAGAAAGTGGGTGGATGAAGGGTGGTATCTAATGGTGGGCATGCCCACCGATCAATATTTTTTTTTCGTTCAGCCCACAGGCTGCATGAAAAAAAAAATACAATATATGCCCAACCAGTTCCAGCAACATACTGGTATGTTGCGGGACTTTGAGTGCTTATACCAGAATGATGCCTGCAGGTTTAGGTATCATCTTGGTATCATTCTTTTCAGCCAGCGGTCGGCTTTTATGTAAAAGCAATCCTAGTGGCTAATTAGCCTCTAGACTACTTTTACAAGCAGTGGGAGGGAATGTCCCCCCCCCCGCACCATCTTCCATGGTTTTCTCAGGCTCTCCTGTCCCAACAGGGAACCTGAGAATGCAGCCGGTGGTTCCGCCAGCTGACCATAGAGCTGATCAGAGACCAGAATGGCTCCAATCATCTCTATGGCCTAAGACACCGGAAGCTACGAGCATTTCATGACTTAGATTTTGCGGGATGTAAACAGCGCCATTGGGAAATTGGGAAAGCATTTTATCACACCGATCTTGGTGTGGTCAGATGCTTTGAGGACAGAGGAGAGATCTAGGGTCTGATAGACCCTAATTTTTTAAAAAAAGAGTACCTGTCACTACCTATTGCAATCATAGGGGATATTTATATTCCCTGAGATAACAATAAAAATCATAAAAAAATATATATAAATGAAAGGAACAGTTTAAAAAAAAAATAAAAAAGCAAAATAAATAATAAAAAAAAAAAAAAAAAAAAAAAACCACCCCTGTCCCCCCCTGCTAAGGCGCAACGCGGAACACAAGCGTTGGTCTGGTGGCATATGTAAACAGCAATTGCACCATGCATGTGAGGTATCACCGCGAAGGTCAGATCGAGGGTACTAATTTTAGCAGTAGACCTCCTCCGTAAATCTAAAGTGGTCACCTGTAAAGGCATTTAAAGGCTTTTAAAAATGTACGTAGTTTGTCGCCGCTGCACGTTTCTGCGCAATTTTAAAGCATGTCGTGTTTGGTATCCATGTACTCGGCCTAAGATCATATTTTTTATTTCATCAAACATTTGGGCAATATAGTGATTTTTAGTGCATTAAAATAAAAAAAAGTGTGTTTTTTCCCCAAAAAATGCGTTTGAAAAATCGCCGCGCAAATACCGTGTGAAAAAAAAATATGAAACACCCACCATTTTAATCGGTAGGGCTTTTGCTTTAAAAAAACACTACATGTTTGGGGGTTCAAAGTAATTTTCTTGCAAAAAAAAATATTTTTTCATGTAAACAAAAAGTGTCAGAAAGGGCTTTTTCTTCAAGTGGTTAGAAGAGTGGGTGATGTGTGACATAAGCTTCTAAATGTTGTGCATAAAATGCCAGGACAGTTCAAAACCCCCCCAAATGACCCCATTTTAGAAAGTAGACACCCCAAGCTATTTGCTGAGAGGCAGGTCGAGTCCATGGAATATTTTATATTTTGACAAAAGTTGTGGAAAAAATACATTATTATTATTTTTTTTTTTTTTTTGCACAAAGTTGTCATTAAATGATATATTGCTCAAACATGCCATGGTTATATGTAAAATTACACCCCAAAATACATTCTGTTGCTTCTCCTGAGTACGGGGATACCACAAGTGTGAGACCTTTTGGGAGCCTAACCGCGTACGGTACCCCAAAATCCAAGCACCACCTTCAGGATTTCTAAGGGTGTAAATTTTAGATTTCATTCCTCACTGCCTATCACAGTTTCGGAGGCCATGGAATGCCCAGATAGCACAAAATCCCCCCAAGTGACCCCATTTTGGAAAGGAGACACCCCAAGCTATTTGCCGAGAGGTATGGTTAGTATTTTGCAGACCTTCATTTTTGTCACAAAGTTTTGAAAATTGAAAAAAAGAAAAAAAATATACATTATTTTTTTTTTTCTTCATTTTCAAAAACAAATGAGAGCTGCAAAATACTCACCATGCCTCTCGGCAAATAGCTTGGGGTGTCTACTTTCCAAAATGGGGTCATTTTGGGGGGTTTTGTGCTATTTTGGCATTTTATGGCCTTCAAAACTGTGATAGGTAGTGAGGTGTAAAATCCAAAATTTACACCCTTAGAAATCCTGAAGGCGGTTCTTGGTTTTCGGGGCCCCGTACGCGACTAGGCTCCCAAAAAGTCCCACACATGTGGTATCCCCGTACTCAGGAGAAGCAGCAGAATTTATTTTGGGGTGTCATTTCACATATGTCCCTGGCATGTGTGAGCAATATATCATTTAGTGACAACTTTGTGAAAAAAAAATAAAAGTTTGTAATTTTCCCGCAACTTGTGGCAAAATATAAAATATTCCATGGACTCAACATGCCTCTCAGCAAATAGCTTGGGGTGTCTACTTTCTAAAATGGGGTCATTTGTGGGGGTTTTGTGCCATCTTGGCATTTTATGGCCTTCAAAACTGTAATAGGTAGTGAGGCGTGAAATCAAAGATTTACGCCCTTAGAAAGCCTGAAGGCGGTTCTTGGCTTTCGGGGCCCCGTACGCACCTAGGCTCCCAAAAAATCCCACACATGTGGTATCCCCGTACTCAGGAGAAGCAGCAGAATTTATTTTGGGGTGTCATTTTACATATGCCCATGGCATGCATGAGCAATATATCATTTAGTGACAACTTTGTGAAAAAAAAAATAAAAAAAAAAAAGTTTGTAAATTTCCCGCAACTTGCGGCAAAATATAAAATATTCCATGGACTCAACATGCCTCTCAGCAAATAGCTTGGGGTGTCTACTTTCTAAAATGGGGTCATTTGTGGGTGTTTTGTGCCATCTTGGCATTTTATGGCCTTCAAAACTGTAATAGGTAGTGAGGCGTGAAATCAAAGATTTACGCCCTTAGAAAGCCTGAAGGCGGTTCTTGGCTTTTGGGGCCCCGTACGCAGCTAGGCTCCCAAAAAGTCCCACATATGTGGTATCCCCGTACTCAGGAGAAGCAGCAGAATTTATTTTGGGGTGTCATTTCACATATGCCCATGGCATGCGTGAGCAATATATCATTTAGTGACAACTTTGTGAAAAAAAAAAATAAAATAAAAAAAGTTTGTAATTTTCCCGCAACTTGCGGCAAAATATAAAATATTCCATGGACTCAACATGCCTCTCAGCAAATAGCTTGGGGTGTCTACTTTCTAAAATGGGGTCATTTGTGGGGGTTTTGTGCCATCTTGGCATTTTATGGCCTTCAAAACTGTAATAGGTAGTGAGGCGTGAAATTAAAAATTTACGGCCTTAGAAAGCCTGAAGGCGGTGCTTGGTTTTCGGGGCCCCGTACGCGGCTAGGCTCCCAAAAAATCCCACACATGTGGTATCCCCGTACTCAGGAGAAGCAGCAGAATTTATTTTGGGGTGTAATTTCACATATGCCCATAGCATGTGTAAGCAATATATCATTTAGTGACAACTTTGTGAAAAATTTATAAAGTTTGTCATTTTCCCGCAACTTGTGGCAAAATATAAAATATTCCATGGACTCAACATGCCTCTCAGCAAATAGCTTGGGGTGTCTACTTTCTAAAATGGGGTCATTTGTGGGGGTTTTGTGCCATTTTGGCATTTTATGGCCTTCAAAACTGTGATAGGTAGTGAGGAGTAAAATGACATATGTATGCCCTTAGAAATCCTGAAGGCGGTGCTTGGCTTTCGGGGCCCCGTACGCGGCTAGGCTTCCAAAAAGTCGACCACATGTGGTATCCCCGTACTCAGGAGAAGCAGCAGAATGTATTTTGGGGTACAATTCCACATATAACCATGGCATGTGTGAGCAATATATCATTTAGTGACAACTTTGTGTAAAAAAAAAAAAAATTTTTTTTTTTGTCATTATTCAATCGCTTGCGGCAAAAAAATAAAATATTCAATGGGCTCAACATGCCTCTTATCAATTTCCTTAGGGTGTCTACTTTCCAAAATGGGGTCATTTGGGGGGGTTTTGTACTGCCCTGCCATTTTAGCACCTCAAGAAATGAGATAGGCAGTCATAAAATAAAAGCTGCGTAAATTCCAGAAAATGTACCTTAGTTTGTAGATGTGACAACTTTTGCGCAAACCAATAAATATACAATTATTGACTTTTTTTTTACCAAAGACATGTGGCTGAATACATTTTGGCCTAAATGTATGACTAAAATTGAGTTTATTGGATTTTTCTAATAACAAAAAGTAGAAAATATCATTTTTTTTCAAAATTTGCGGTCTTTTTACGTTTATATCGCAAAAAATAAAAATCGCAGAGTCAGTCAAATACCTTTAAAAGAAAGCTCTATTTGTGGGAAGAAAAGGACGCAAATTTCGTTTGGGTACAACATTGCATGACCGCGCAATTACCAGTTAAAGCAGCGCAGTGCCAAAGTGTAAAAAGACCTCTGGTCATTTACCAGCAAAATGGTCCGGTCTGAAAGTGGTTAAGAAATCTTGTCACCTTGCCAATGCTGGGCAACGTAACAATCTCTGTACAAGACCCCACACTTCTCGTATACTGAACTGACTTGTTCTCCCTTTCACCAGCTAGCAGTAAAATTAACAATTTTGCTGATGACACCAAATTCTGTAACAGTGCTAGAGCCTGGCACTTGGCTGTTAGGCCTGGGCACCATCACAGTGCAGCAGGTTGTATGTTCTTTCATATCTGGAAGTGTTGGGTGTGGAAGCTGAGAGAACACTGGTAAGGTTAGTATTTAGGTTTGGTAGATGTCCCTTTTTTAAAAGATCTGTCACGTTATCTTACATTGGCAAAATTATCGTAATGTTTTTTTGTTTTTTTTAAGCAGGGTAGACTTGTCAAACATGAGATGATTAATACAATTCTGTACTCATACAAGCCTGCTTATCCAACAGCATATCAGAAAGCTTCAGGAGCTGGTCCATCACCATGAACAGAAGATAATTCAGCAGATTACCAAAATGAACGAGACAGAGGTAAAAAAAATTCTATTGTCTGTTAAGCGATCGCACCGTTTGTGAATTCATATAAAAGAGTTGGCTTTGTCATTATTTATTCTAAACCAGAAATTCACGTTTTATGGATATATGTGAATTATTTGATAGCTGGGATAAAACTGAAGCCATTATCTTTTGCTACCGTAGCGTTTGACTTGCTTTACATTATCCATGTTTTTCTTGTTTAACCATCAAGCTATGTATAACACTACTGCTTTCCATTGGCACACTATCACACGGGAGCTGCCAGTGATGTATGGTCTCTCACCACAAGGCCCTATTGCCCTCAGTTTTTTTGGGCTGGACCTTGGCCCTTTTTGAGGTCCTAGATGGCAGGAGTCACAAACTAGCCTCTTCGTTCTCCCCTCTTGAGTCGGTTCCTGTCTTTGCTCTTGCAAGAAGGTTGGTTGATGAGGATGAGTTCCCCCCCCCCCCTCCACTCTTCTGAGAAATTGGATCAAGATAGGATTTCTTTTGGCAGAGATGTCATTCAAGCTTAGGGATCCTATTGCTACCTTTTTATATAATGTGGTACGTTTATAATTGGAGCAACCGCAGTCTGTGCACCCTAAGATCTCCATTAATGGTTTCAATAATTTTGTCCAAGCTTGCTACATCCTTTGCATAATTCCCCCATCAACACAAATGGTGTTGCCAGGGGAATCCCTCTTGCTGAGCCATTGTCTTCTACAGGGGAAGCCGTCCCTGCCGGGAGAAGACAGTGATTATCATTAGCCACTTGCGATTTACCTCAAGCAAATTTGGCAGGCTGGTTGTACCCAAGTTGATCGAACGATCAACTTGGAACATTCAGCCTGCCCACTAATGGTTTTCCTTTTGGCCAGTTCCTGCTGAACTGGCAGAGATTCTAACCTTCCATGGCTGACCTTGGAGCCTGTTTTTCAGGGTGATGGGCTTCACCCTGAAAAGCTCTTTTAAAAAGATTTATCTTACGTTCACTGACTGACACAGCTCCTTTACTTTAGACCTTCGGGTTGTTATGCCACCTTCAGGAGAGGACTAGGCAGAACATGTTAACATGTACAAAAAAACAGAGCTTTCTAGTTCCGCCCAAGGGGCAGTCCCTTCAGTAACAACCCCCTAGCCTGCATCCTGCAGCCTCATTTATTTATTTTTTTGCCTAGTGAAAGAGATGGACCTAGGAACCCTGCGGGCCGATCGGTCCGTTGATTATTTTTTATTTTTTTGCAGAAGTTTGCCTTTTGCCCAAGATTATGATCCTGTGATCTGCTATCAACAGCTGGCTGAGTGACAGGCTGGATACCCTTATCCTTGTAGTCTCCCCAGCCTGGCCAGCGAGCGTGTGCAGACCAGAGCTCTGCGCTGGGTCAGCCACGACATGCCCCTCAGGCTCCAGGGGCGGCCGGTGAGCGCAATGCTCTGGGGCACACATATGACTGGGCTACTGATGTCTGTGTCAGTGTGCCATGGCCAGCAGCCACCCCATACTGATCTGAGAGTGGGTCTGTGATGGAATGTCCCCAGCTTGTCCGGAATGGTAAGTACAGCTGTTCCTGCCTTGGTGGGGCTGAGCAGCTGGGCATTCCCCTGGGAGGTCTATTCGAGGGTCCCTCCCCTCCCTCCTGTGGGGGATGCTGCATGGGCTGCTGAGCGGTGTGTGTGCCACATACAGGGGCCCCCTGGGGGGCGCTCTCACCTTGGGTGGGGGGCTGCGCTGGTTGGCTGTTGTCTCTTTCCTGGGTGTCTGGAGGTCATGTTTGGTGTGACCAGGGAGAAGCATGATCGGAAACCATTTTACTGTAGTTCAGTGGCAATTTTACCTGTGATTATGTCCTTTATATTGGACGCTTGGTGGCCATTTTGTTGTAGCCCAGCGCAGTTTTCATGCTCAGCGCTGTTCCCTGAGGCTCAAAACAGCGCGGTTTCCTCTCACAGACACCTGAGAGCTGACACGGCGCAGGCACACCTAGCTGGACGGCTCAGAACTCGGTCAGGGTGGTAAGTCCTGTAGTGGGGGCCCCTCAGCCTGCAGCAGTTAGGAGGGTGGGACCATTCACTGTCATAAGTCCCCAACAGGTGGCAGACAGGGTGGGTCAGCATGGCTTCAGAAACTGTTTCTTCCCCCGAACTCCAGACAATTGCAGCTGGTTTGCCTGCAGACAGTGCAGTAACTCTGGACACTTTGTCGGACACTGGGGTGGAGTACTGGGGGTACTGTTGACCCAGGGCCTCTGTTCGGAAGAGGAATCCAAGTGCTCGAGCTACGAGTGATCAGGCTATGCCTCTCCACATGGTCAATGAGACTTCAAGGGCGTCCGATCAGGATCCAGTCGGACAAAGCCACGGCGGTGACATATGTCAATCTTCAAGGAGGAACAAGAAGCTCGGCCGCCGCAAGGGAGGTCTCTCACATCCTTCAGTGGGCAGAGCGACATGTACCGACTATATCGGCCATTTACATCCCGGCAGGCGGACTACCTAAGTCGCCAGATGCTGGACCCAAGAGAATGGGCGCTGCATCGGGAGTTCAGGCTACTGTGCCTGCGATGGGGCACACCAGACGTTTATGTCCTGGCGTCCCGTCTCAATTGGAAAGTGCCGAGATTCGTGTCCAGGATAAGAGATCGTTGGGCAAACGCGCTGGTGGCTCAGTGAGATCAGTACCAGCTGATCTATGCCTTTCGTCAGCTAAAGCTACTGCCACGTCTGCTCCGCAGAAGGAGGCCGAGAGGATTCCAGTAATTTTGATTGCCCCAGATTGGCCTCAGCGTCCCTGGTACGCCGACCTAGTGCGCCTGGTGGCGGACGCCCCTTGGCAACTGCCGTTACGAGAGGACCTTCTTTCTCAAGGTCAGATTCTCCATCCTGCTTTACCATCGCTGGCTTTAATGGCATAGCTGTTGAGGGCTGGGTGCTAAGGAATCGGGGCCTATCGGACTCTGTGATTTCAACTATGTTGAGAGCATGAAAATCTTCTTCTCGGAAAATATATCCATATCCAGGATCTTGCTGTTTCTACAGCGTGGAGTAGACCAGAAATTGGCTTTGAGCACCATTAAAGGACAAATATCAGCCTTGGCTGTCTTTTCTTCAGTGACCCCTGGCATCTCACTCTCTAGTGAGCACCTTTGTTCAGGGAGTTCAGCATGTAGTTTCTCTGGTGCATCCACCTTTACCCCGTGGGATCTGAACCTGGTGTTATTGGCGCTTCAGAAACCGCCATTTGAGAACATCAGAGAAATTCCCTTGACTCTTTCCCAGGAAGTGGTCTTTCTAGTAGCCATTACATCGGCCAGGAGGGTTTCGGAACTGGCGGCCTTGTCCTGCAAGTCGCCTTATCTGGTTATCCCTAAGGATAAGGTAGTGTTGCGTCCGCAATCTTCTTTTCTGCCGAAGGTGGTTTTGGCGTTCCACATCAATGCAGAGATTGTGTTACCATCTTTGTGTCCTAAACCGACACATTCTAAGGAGGTGGCCCTCCATTCCCTGAATGTGACCCGGGCTCTAAGGGTATATTTGTCTGCTACGGCTCCCTTTCGGAAGTCAGACTCTGTTTGTTTCGGTAGCTGGTTTTAAAAAAGGCATGGCGATCTCGTCGGCCACCATTTCCAGGTGGATCAGACAGATTGTGGTACAGGCCTACGCCTTGAAGGGACACGTGCCCCCCCCCCCCCTTTCCAGTCACAGGCCATTCCAGCAGGGCAATTGGAACCTCTTGGGCCTTCCGACATCAAGCGCCTGTCGCTCAAGTGTTTAAAGCAGCGACTTGGTTGCCTGTTCACACCTTTACAAAATTCTACAAGGTAGATGTTGGTGCATCGGCTGATGCTTGTTTTGGCCACAAAGTTTTGCAGGCTGCCGTGTAATTTTCAATTTTTGACAAACGGTTCCCTTTAAGTAAAATGCACTGTTGCATTGTTACCGCAAGTTCTGATGCGGTTAGATAAGATGGTGACTCCCCTGTTAGGGAGCACTTCTGTTTTTGTGGGTGAAGTTTTTATGCCATTTCCCACCCCTCGTTTTGACACTGCTTGGGGATGACCCGATGGTCTAAAGTAAAGGAGCGGTCAGTCAATGAATGAAATAGGATTTTTTTGTACTCACCGTAAAATTCTTTTCTCTGTAGTTCACTGACTGACACAGCACCCTCCCCTCCTATTGTTTACATTATACTGCTTGTTGACGTACTGAGGCTGAAGGATGCAGGCTGGGGGGTTGTTACTGAAGGGACTGCCCCTTGGGCGGAACTAGAAATTTCTGTTTTTTTGTACATGTTAACATGTTCTGCCTAGTCCTCTCCTGAAGGTGGCGTAACAACCCGAAGGTCTAAAGTCAGTCTGTGAACTACAGAGAAAAGGATTTTAAGGTGAGTACAAAAATCCTATTTTTCTCTTTCGTTCATCGACTGACACAGCATCTTCATCTTGACCTTAGGTTATATCTCCCCTTTAGGAGAGGACTAGGCAGAAAGTGTTAAAAACAGCAACACTTTCACAGTACTGCCCAGGGGGCAGTCCTACTGGCTATAACCCCCCACACTGCATCCAGCATCTCAGTTATTTACTGCCTAGTGTAGAAGGACCTGGCTCCCCATTGGTCCTGGGAACTTTTTTTCTTTTTTCTGCATTTTTTGATTCAACAGCCAGTCTGGGTGACAGGCTGGATAATATAGATCCTTGTAGTCTCCCCAGCCTGGACATCGAGGGTGAGCAGGCCCTAGCTACGCGCTGGGTCGGCCATGACATGCCCAGTCAGATCCAGGGGCAGCCGGTGAGCTATATGCTCCAGGGCACACATATGGCGCTTCTTCCCCAGACATCCCTGTTATGGCAACTGGGACCCCTGAACCTGCGGTGCCTATGGACGCTCTGTTGGCAGTCCTGGAGGCCTTTGTTGCCAGGGTGGAAGCTGCGTGCGGGTGCAAGGGGGTAAGAAACGCCCCCTCCCCCCACCGTCTTCTGGGGAAAGCTCTGATTCAGATTCGGGCCCCGCTGTGACAGGCAGCTACTATTCTGACATATCAGAGGATGCATACCAGGACCGTTCGGACAGTGAGGATGACTCCATGTCCGGTTCAGCGCAGGAAAAGGCGCTTGTAGAAGCTCTTATTACAGCGGTGCGAGATACCCTAAAAATGGAGGATAAGGCGGGGACATCTACAGAGGTGTCGGTCTCTTCCAGGTCCCACAAGCCAGCCCGCGCGGCTAAGGCGTTTCCTTGCCCAACTTATTTTATTATTTACAAGGAGTGGGGAAAACCGCAGCGGGCCTTTTAAGTCCCGAAACGCATGGAGGTGTGGAGAGTTTACTGAAGAAATGGACATCTCCTCGGATTGTTGACCCCCCCCCCCGCCAGTATCCAGGTTAAATAAGGTAACCACAATTCTGGTGGAAGGGACTCCTGCTTTCAAGGACCCTGCCGACAAAGGCCGAGGCGTTTGCCCGGTCCATGTTTACGGTGGTGGGGTCAGCATTGGGGCCAGTGTTGGCCACGGCCCTGGTGTCAGAGACGCTTGCTGAATGGGCAAAATTGTTGCATCGTGAGTTGAAGGAACAGGCTTCCCCGGTCTGCGTGGAGCTGGCGGACCAGTTGGTGCAGGGCCTTAAGTATGTCTGTGATGCAGCCTTAGATACGGCCTCCTTGTTCTCTAGAGCCTCTGTATCAACAGTAGCACTACGTCGCCTGATTTGGCTGAAATGCTGGCCTGCGGACCAGGCGTCTAAGAAAGCAATGACGGACTTGCCCTTCCAGGGAGAGAGGCTATGTGGTGCCTCGCTGGATGACATTATTAAGAATGTTACTTGGGGAGAGAGTACGTTTCTCCCACAGTCCAGAAAAGGGAAGGAGTCACGCCGTAGGCAAGGGCCCTCCTTTTCCGCGCAGAAGCGGAATTTTCGTCTGCCAGGGGCAGCAGGTGAGCACTCCCAGTCCAACAAGGTGCCTGCTGAGGGACAAAAGCATCCCTGGTTTCGCAAACAAAACAAGCCAGCTTGGGTAGGGGGTCGCCTTCAGGAGTTTGCAGCCCGGTGGACTTCCCTACTTTCCGACCAGTGGGTCTGCGAACTGGTTTCATCAGGATACAAAATAGAGTTTCTTTCTTGTCCGCCAAACCTTCATCTTCCGGCTCGTCAGGAGGCCCTGTTTGGGGCAGTACAGGACCTGCTTCTGCGCGGGTGATAGTACCTGTACCGACGCCGGAAAGGTTTCAGGGTTTCTACTGCGATCTGTTTGTAGTCCCAAAGACTGAAGGGGTCTCAGTGGTCACTGCACTCCATCAGGGGGATTTTATGGCATCCCTGGACATCGAGGATGCATAACACACACCCAAGTTCCCCCCTCCCCCCCCCCCCGAAGAAAAAGGCTCATGCTTCCATCGGGTGTTCATCTACTGAGGTTAGTAGGAAGGGTTCCTTTTGTCACTATAAATCCTATGTTAAATCTAAGACCCGAACATGCTTTTTTGAGAAGGAATAGCCCAACAACCTATGTCTTCTGACAATGAGGATGGGTTCCCACTTCTCATGAAGAGGGATGTCTGTCGGCCTCTGAGTCCTGGACAGTCTAACACCTGGGTCCAGAGTGGTGTTTTCAGGAGATAAAAATTAGTTTCACACCCTGCCTTTTTCAACTTCACGCGCTTTAATTTGTCTCCTTTTTGCGACAAATCTGTTTGTTGCTAACAGCAAGGAGCCATTGCCCCCGTACCAACAGGAGAACATTTTCAAGTTTTCAAATCTCTAAATTCTTAACAGTTCCCAAACTAAGTGGAAGACTTCTGCATATTCTTGATCTGAAAATTCTTAACTTTCTTACAAATTCACAAATTTTGCATAGAAGATGCCAGATCAGTCATTGCCTCCTTCTTCCTGGGAGGGATTTTCTGTACACTGCCTATCTGCAAATTCTATCCAACATTATCTGTGTTTTGTAATGACAAACTTTTGTGTCTTTGTCACTCCGGGTACTTCTTGGCCCCCACGGAAGCCCTCAAGTTGTGTTTGCATGAAGGTTTTGGGTCTCATGGTGGCCTCCTTTGATTCACGTCAGACTGTTGCAACTCCACATTTGGATAAATTGACTCCCAAGGCGAGGCTGGTGGCTTTCCAACCCAGTGCTGTAGTTGCGGAAGCCTTTTTCACAATTTTGGAGAGTTGTCACAACAGATTCCAGCTTATCAGGCTGGGGAACGGACCTGAACGCTTTTTTGGACCTTTCTGCCATCCACAGCCCAGGTGTGGAAAATTGGCCAGTGGACTTTCTCAGTTATCAGCATCTGCATCCCCAGTGGAATGGCATCCCCATCTGGAGTCTTTTCAAGCCCTTTGCCACAGGTGGGGATCCCTAGATGTGAACCCCCTATTGTTGAGATTCAACAACAAATTTTGCAGTTTTTTAGCCAAGTTCCAGGACCCTTGCACCTTCGCATTGGAGGCTCTGGTGACACAGCGAGATCCATTCAATTTTATCTATGCCTTCCCACCCAACCCCAGCCAGCTACTGACCTCTTCAGTTGGTATTCAGCAGATACTTAGTATGTCTCTTCCTGTGTAGGAAAGCCTGGCTGTCTTTTTTGTTTTTATTTTAAGTAAAGCTTCACTTTACTACTTGCTGTCCAGAGGCTGTTTTATATATGGCCTCAGCAGCAAGCTGTTATACCAGGATCGAGCACCTGCAGCCATGCTCCGATATCATTTTTTATAAGTTCGGTCGGCTGGCTGTGCACGGAGAAAAAAACCTGTTCACTGACCACTTCTATGACTAATGAAGCCAGAAGTGACGAAAATTTTGTCAATCCGGTTTAGGAGCTTCCTTTCCCTGGCCAGTACAGCCAGAAAAAATATCTATAATCAAACTGATCTGTTTGGTCAAATGCTTAGAAGGGCTCAATAAGGAAAACTGGTCACTACCCAAAGCTATCACACCCCTTTAAAAATAAAGGAAAACAGCCCAGTTCCCCCATGCTTGCACACAGGTCTTGCACGCATATGTAAGCGTCGATTGCACCACACATGTGAGATATTAGCGTGAATGAGTGAGGAAAATAATTTTAGCGCTAGAGCTCATGCCTGCCTCTAAACTAAGAACCTGTAAAGGCTTTTAAAGCGTCACCTATGGGTCATTTTAGACACAGTTTTGTTATTAGAATTATGCGCTGGTAAGTGACTCTGTAGTCGGTTCACATTTACTATATGAAGAATCACAAATGAAGGAGATGGTTTTTGATTTACAATGGTTTATAGCACAATTTTATGCTTATAATTACATACAAGTAAGGTGAGTGGGTTATTTTTTTTGTTTGACATCGCAGTGCAACACCATTTAATAATTTTTATTGACTGGATGTGGGAATACATTGGGTGGTTGCAGCAGCTCATGTGTTTTTATTTATTTTATTTCGTATATATTACAGCTTACGTTGAGTTTTATGAATAGATTAGTGGCAGTGCAGGAGTTTTTGGGTTAACTGTGAGATCTACTGCCAACTTTGCAGGACTTCTCTCTGGGTTTTTATATACACTGCTCAAAAAAAATTAAAGGAACACTTTTTAATCACAATATAGCATCAAGTCAACTAAACTCCTGGAACATTGCTCTGTTCCATTAACTAGCAGAGGTGGGTTTTATTCAGTTTCAGCTGCTTTGGTGTTAATGAAATGCAATGATGAGACCTCCAAAACGGGAATGGATTTGCAGGTGGAGCCCACTGATGTTTTTTTTTTCCCTACATATCTTTTCTGACTGTTTTTCACTAGTTTAGCATTTGGCTAGGGTCAGTGTCACTACTAGTAGCATGAGGTGGTACCTGGACCCTATAGAGGTTGCACAGGCAGTCCAACTCCTCCAAGATGGCACATCAATACCTGCCATTGCCAGAAGGTTTGCTTTGTCTCCCAGCACAGTCTCAAGAGCATGGAGGAAATACCAGGAGACAGTTACTCTAGGAGAGCTGGACAGGGCGGTAGAAGGTCCTTAAGCCATCAGCGGGATTAGTACTTTCTCCTTTGTGCAAGGTGGAACAGGATGAGCACCCAAAATGACCTCCAGCAGGCTACTGGTGTGAATGTCTGACTAATCGGAAACTGACTTCATGAGGATGGCCTGAGGGCCCAACGTCCTCTAGTGGGCCATGTGCTCACTGCCCAGCACCGTGGAGCTCGATTTTTCCATTGAACACCAGAATTATCAAGTCCACCATTGGTGTTCTGTGCTTTTCACAAATGAGAGCAGGTTCACCCTGAGCACATGTGACAGAAGTGAAGGGGTTTGGAGAAGCCGTGGAGAACATTATGCTGCCTGTAACATCGTTCAGCATGACAGGTTTGGTGGTGGGTCAGTGATGGTCTGGGATGTCCGTCGTCATGTAGCAAGAGTATGCAGCCAGTTCCTGAAGGATGAAGGAATTGATATCATTGAATGGCACCCACGCTCGCCTGACCTAAATCCAATAGAATACCTCTGTGACATTATATTTCTGTCCATCCGACGCTGCCAGGTTGCACCTCCAGTTGAGCAGCTTTGTGATGCCCAGGTCCAGATCTGGGGGGAAATACACCAGGACACCATCCATCTCATTAGGAGCATGCCCCGATGTTGTCAGGCATGCATGTAAGCACGTGGGGCCATACAAACTGAGTACCATTTTGAGTTTCTGCAATGAAATTTCAGCAAAATGGACTAGCCTGCTGCATAATTTTTTTCACTTTTGATTTTTGGGGCGTTTTTGCATTCAGCCCTCTGTAGTTTAATTTTCATTTCCATTAAACAATTTTCCATCATTTTGTTCCTAACACATTACCCAGTCCATATCATAATAGATATCCAACATGATATTTTTCCCCATTAAGATCTCGTGTTTTCAAAGTGTTTCTTTAATCTTTTTGGGTAGCGGAGTATAAAGCACTTCTGTGTTCTGTACCACCTAGTGGATTATTCTTTTTAAAGCATAATGACTACCTGGCTGCTTCAGTTTGTCTGGCCTTGACCTTTAAAACCCTATGTTTCATTCAAATAGGATGTCATTCAGGAAAACTCCAAGTTAAAACTTTCATTAAAGCAGTGTGAAAGTAATGTGGAAGTCCTTAAAAGAATGCTGGTCCAAAATCCCTCAGATACGGAAAGAAACTGGATAGAGGAGAAGCTGATGATGCACAAAGATGTAAGTCTGCTTAATGTTGAGTGTCCATGAAGTTTTTATAGATCATTCTTGTATAATAGGGGTTTCAGTCCCATGAAAGCTTTTAATTAGGTCAGGCATTCACAACCTTTTCCACATTAGGCACCAATATACAAGCAGTTCACTGACACACCATTTATTTAACGTTGTAGTATGGCTTGTTTTCAACTTTTGCACTTATAGTTTTACTTCCTGTGGGAAATTAAAGTGGTTCTAAAGCCATAACATTTTTTTTACCCCAATTACCCTAATGCTTAACTTTCCTGACCTCACTCAATCCAGAGCTGTGACTCTCTGTAGTGCTCTCTCCTCTCCCTCTGCATTCACAGGACACAGAGGCAGAAGTGGGAGCCATTGGCTAGTGCTATCAAATCCAGGGGGTGGGGCCAAGCCACACTCTGTGTGTGTCTATGGATGCACGCAAACCAGCTAGGGAGCAAGCGCGCACATGTGCCCCATAGGAACAGCTTACTTATGGGAAGAGGAGAAGTCTGCACCGATGGAGGCCCCTGAAAAAGTTTAGGACCGCTCTGTGCAATACACAGAGCAAGTAAGTATATGTTTTTTTTATTGTAGAAAAAAAAAATGTTATCCTTTAGAACCACATTATACTCAAATCTGCCCCAGTTAATGCACCTTCAGTCCTTAGATCAGCCCCAATTCAAGCACCTTTTAGACCTCAGATTAGCCCCAATTAATGCACCTTCCCATCTCAGATCAGCCTCAAGCCCTGCACCATTGGAAATGTAAGGCTAATGAATGCTGCAGCTGACCATTCCACTTAAAGCATGAAAACAGTACCTATGCTTGACTGATTGCCTCTCTTAAAGGCCTAGCACTGAAAACATTACTGTACAATAAACTGCTGCCTTTATATCATTTTTAACAGGTGTTGCATTTATATTATTATATTGCAATCTAAAAATGTCAGGACAGTATATCTATTCAATAAATGCATACTTCTCTCATCTTAAGTTGCAAGCCTTGGTAAATAGTGAGGAAAGTATATTATATTTACCTGTGCGAGATAGATATAATTTTTCAGTTGCTTCCTGGTTTCTGGCCTAGGCCAGACTCCAGTGTTCTTGGGCTTTTTTCCCCCCCTTTCATCTGGAGGGGAGGAATGGCTTTCACAGCTAAGTCCGCCCTTCTCCCTGTTTGCCTGAGCGAAGGGCAAATAGATTCCAGGTTTCCAAGTAAATGCTACAATTATCATCTGCCCTTGAAATGCAAGGATAATGTTTTTCAAAGTTTTTTTTTCTCAACAAAATAAAACATAGAGGCATGGATGGGTGAGTTTTCTTTGGATAATAAAATGTAATTCCATTTTAAGTCACTACATACATGTTAATTTTTATAACCTCAGCTTTGTAATAGCAATACAAACGGTAGCTTATTTTTGACACCCACACTTTTTTACTTGAAAAATCTCCTTTCATGTTATGAAAAGAAAAAAAAAGAAGAGTGTGGATAGTTCAATGGCCGTTTTTTTTTTCTAACATCTCCTGTGAATTCCCTGCTTGCTTTGTGACCTCTCCTTTTGTTCATGCCTTATCTAAAGTGGTTGTATACTCGCACAAAAAAAAAAAACTGTAAGGCAAAGGCATAATGAACTAGTATGCAACGCATACTAGCTCATTATGAAATACTCGCCTTAGAAAGAGGCGTCCACATCTGATTCCAGTCACTGCTGAGGGAATTGACATTTTCCCCCTTGGCGTGTCTTGCGGGTGTGCGGCTCTGGCGCTGTAAATGGCTGGAGCTGTAATGTCACCCCCGTGTGTGGGAGTCTTCTATCTGGCAGCGTCCTCTGGACCTTCACAGCACATGCGCCACTAACATCAGCGGCTGCATGCAAAGTGACTATCTCCTAAACCATTTTAAGAGGCACAGGAAATACACCACGTTATCACTGCCAGCAAGGTACCATGATATATGTAGTCCTGAAAAATTAAAGTGGTTGTATACCAATTTTTACCTAAAGGTTTTATTTCATTTTAGCATGGCATTATATATATATATATATATATATATATATATATATATATATGCAAAGTCTTTTAAATTAACAATCATTATTGTAAAGTACATCTATGACCACTTGCAAATAAGAGTTTGTTGTTGTTTCCATATCGCTCTTCCTGTTTGATAGATGTGTTCCTGGGCACGTTCCCTCCCCCTGCTCAGAAGCTCCCTGTAATTGGCGCTAGCGAGGAGGGTTGGGAGGGGATTTGCATATTTAAATCACAATCAGATCTTAGGGCATCACCTGAAGGAGGCCACGCCTCCAAAACATGTAGTCGTTACGGAAACATTCTGATACACAGCCGAGGAGATGGCACGCATGCCGAGTGATCCTCCCCCTGGCCGCAAGTGATGGCTGGTCCATGCGTGTGAGACGGAGAGAGAGGGCAGTGTATTCACAACAAGCAGGCGAATTGAATGCCTGGATATCCCTGCTGCAAGCCATTATAGGAAGCAGGAGGATCAGGAGATGAGGCAGCCGTGGAGGCTCTGGTTTTCAATGCTATAATATCTGGACCTGGGTCGTTCTTGTTTTTTTTTGGGGGGGGGGGGGTGTCTTTCGGGTATTCTTGGTGGAGGGGAAGAAGGAGGAGGATGTCGATTGGTCCTAAACCAGGTCTCACTCCTTTTTCTGTTTTTTGACAATCTAAAGCTGTGAAAAAAGTAAAGCATGCTCTCCCTACTCCTAAGAAGTGCCCCCCTTGCAAGGGATCCCTTAAGGGATACCTGGACAAAGGCTTTGTGTAAAGCTTGTATAGCTGACTTTGTGAAGCAGGAATTGCCCCAGAATATCTCACGGATACCTTTTTCGATTTTTCCACTCTTTTTTTTTGAAAAGGCATACTGCGCTCCAGTCTGGGAGTGGGGCTAATGTACCATCCAGTCCTCTTCCATCTACTTCAGTATCCAGGAGGGAGAGTGACTCCGAGGGAGTAAACAGGGCTAACTCCCCCAAGATCTGAGGATGAGTATAAGAAGGATACAGATAGAAAATTGTCTAGATACAAAATTATCCCCGGAGGAAGTGTATGATTTGCTAAAAAATATACCACCCTTAGCATTCAGGAGAGTAAAGGTAACTTATCTCTTCATGACAAAATGTTTGAGGGCCTTGGTGAGGTTAAACAGAGGAGTTTTCCAGTACACAAGGTCCTTTGAGGGTGTTAAGAGCGAATGGAAGGACCCGGAGAGGGCTCCGTTTTTCCTCTAAATCCCTTAAGAGAAGGGTCCCCTTTGAAGATGGAATGAGGGCAAGTGTGGCATAAAAGGCCTAGATTAGATGCTGCCTTTTCCCAGTTTTCTGTTTGCCAGGTTGAAAGAACAGCTACTGACAAATTTGATGAGGACAGAATGCCACTTGCGAAGCTTGGGTTGGCTGCTGAACAAAAATCGAATCTGGTTCCCGCTTAAGTGATGAGGTTTTTGGGCTACACCATGGACTCAATTCAACAAAGAATCTCTCTGCCAGAAGAGAAAAGGGAGAAGATTCTGGGGGCGGTAAAACTGATTCAGACAAGCTTGGCAGTTAAGGTTTGGTCAGCGCTGGGTCTCCTAGCATCCTCTATCCCAACTGTTCAATGGGCCTGCTCCCATTCAAGGGAGCTACAGCAGATAATTCTGCAGAATTGGAAGCACAGAGAACCCTTAGAGAAACTGATCACAATCCCCTTGTGGTTGAGGAAGAAATTGTGGTGGTGGAGGAGCCAGCCAATCTGAACAAGGACTTAATTTGGGTGTTTCCTGTCTCGAGAAGACTAATGATGGATGCAATTCCTGTGGGTGGGGAAGCACGTCTGGAAGGTCATTTTGCTCAGGCGGCCTGGTCAAGCCTGGAAGCAAGGAGATCATCCAGTTGGAGGGAACTGAGAGCAATTCTGATGGGGCTCCTGTATTCCCAGGAGAAGATCAGGGGCCAGCATATTCAGATCTTGTACAACATTGTTGTGAAGGTCACCTATGTCGCAAAACAGGGAGGTACCAGAAGCAGGATTCTCCTAACCTTAGCTTGGCAGATCCTATTTTGGGCAGAGGAGGATCTGGAGTCCCTGTTGGCCCTGCATCTGAAGGGCAGTTTGAATTGGTGGCTGATTTCCTGAGCAGGTAGGAAATTTCAGAGTGGAGCCTAAATTTGGAAGTTTTTCAGATGATTGTGAACAAGTGGGGCATTCCGCAGATCGATTTGTTCACGACTCGCTCAAATGTTCTCGTTTACTTTGCCCGATCTTCTCTGTTCAGGGAAATTGGTCTAGAAGCTCTGGCCCAGCCTTGGGACTTTCTTTTGTGTTATGCTTTCCCCCTTTCAGCTAATACTGCTGGTTCTCAAAAAGTATCAATAAGAATCCACAAACCTAATACTTGTAGCCCCCGATTGGCCCAAAAGGATATGGTTCTCGACACTTCTGAATTTAGCGCCAGAACTTCAATGGATTTTACCTCTGCAGGACGATCTACTAAATTAGGGGCCCCTCCTTTTTCCAAACATAAACCAGCTCAGGCTGTGGTTTCTGAATAACAGATCCTGAAGAAAAGGTCTATCGGACAAATTCGTTTCTACGCTGCTAAATTGCAGGAAGAAAATTACAAGAGATGTTTATTTCAAGGTTTAGAAATGCTACAACTCCTGGAGCGTTGCAAAGGAGTGTTTGCAGCAGGAAGTATTTTCCATCCTGTAATTTATGATGGAATGGAGAAGGGATTAGTGGTCAGTGCGTACGATCAGTTTTTTTGGAAAGGCAAGATCCGTTGATAATTAGGTTCTTCAAGACCAGTGCCTGTTTAAATTTTTTCCAAGATGGGACAAGGGCTGGGACAGTGATAATAATGGGTGATTTTAACTACCCAGAAATTGACTGGAGTAATGGCACTGCTGGGACAGTTAAAGGGCAAAAATGTATAAACCTATTACAGGACAATTTTATGGTCCAGTTTGAGGCCCCAACTGGGAATGATGCTCTGTTGGACATGGTAATCTCAAACCATGCAGAGTGTATTACTAATGTTCAGATAAAGAAACACCTGGGGATCCGTGACCATAACATGATTTCATTTGATGTTAGCTGTAAGCAAAAATCACATACGGGAAAGATAAAAACACTTAATTTCAGGAGAGCAAATTTTCCAAGGATGAGGGCTGCTCACCAGGACCTAGACTGGGAGAGAATATTTGCATCAATGGGCACAGAACAGAAATGGGAATTCTTCAAAAAGACTGTGATCTCACTGCAAAGTATATTCCCATGGGCAATAAGTTTAAAAGGCTAAAAATAAAACCTATGTGGCTCACGGCCAAAGTTAAAGCTATAAACTATAAGAAAAGGGCTTTTAAAAAATATCAAAATGAAGGAACGCTAGTGTCATTTAAATGTTACAAAGAATATAACAGAATATGTAAAAAGGAAATCAATGATGCAAAACTTCAAAACGAAAGACAGATTGCAAAAGATAGTAGGACAAACCCCAAAATATCTTCAAATATATGAATAATAAAAAGGTCAAGTCTGAGCATGGTAGGCCCTTTACAAAATAATCTGGAGTGCGTGACTGGGGACAAAGAGAAGGCAAATTTATTATAATACTTTCTTCAGCTCTGTGTATACAAAGGAGCATGGGGGAGCTCATGTCCATAATGAGGGTGGTAGTGACACAGCCCTAAATCAACAAAGGCTCAAAAGTGATATGGTCCAGAAATATTTGGACAGAATAAAGGTGGATAAAGCACCTGGACCTGACGGCATCCACCCACGGATCCTAAAAGAATTGAGCTCTGTAATTTCAAAGCCATTGTATCTAATTTTTAGGGACTCATTAATGACAGGAATAGTACCACTGGATTGGCGCAGGGCCAATGAGGTGCCTATATTTAAAAAGGGATCAAAGTCTTTACCAACTATAGACCTGTTAGTTTAACTTCTATAGTTGGGAAAATACTGAAGAGATTAATAAAAGACCACATAGAGGAGTTCTTGCAGGAAAAAAATATTTTAAGCAACAGACAGCATGGATTCATGAAAGACAGAAGTTGTCAGACAAACGTGATTTCTTTTTATGAGGAGGTAAGTAAAACCTTGGACAGAGGGGTGGCGGTGGACGTGGTATACTTAGATTTTGCAAAAGCGTTCGATACAGTTCCACACACGCGGCTCATATGTAAGGTAAAGTCTACAGGTTTGGAAATATCAGTTTGTAAATGAATAGAAAACTGGCTAAAAGACAGAATTCAGAGAGTAGTGGTTAATGATTCTTACTCTAAATGGTCTAAGGTCATCAGTGGTGTACCCCAAGGTTCAGTGCTGGGACCCTTACTTTTTAATATCTTTATAAATGATATTGGGTCTGGGATCAAAAGTAACATTTCCGTCTTTGCAGATGACACCAAGCTATGCAGTGGAATAACGTCCTTACAGGATGTCTCCAATTTACAAGCTGACCTCAATGCTCTGTCTAATTGTGGCAGATGAGGTTTAATGTTGAGAAATGTAAAGTTATGCACTTGGGAGCTAAGAATATGCATGCATCATACATTTTAGGGGGAGTACAACTGGGGGGGATCCATAGTGGAGAAGGATCTAGGGGTTTTGGTAGATCATAAGCTTAATAATAGCATGCAATGCCAAGCTGCGGTTTCCAAAGCAAGCAAAGTTCTTTCTTGTATTAAGAGAGGTATGGACTCCAGAGAGGGAGATATAATTTTGCCCCTGTTCAAATCATTAGTAAGACCTTATCTGGAATACGCAGTTCAGTATTGGGCACCAGTTCTCAAAAAGGATATCGGGGAACCAGCGAAAGTGCAGAGAAGGGCAATCAAACTGATAAGAGGCATGGAGCTCAGCTATGAAGAAAGATTAGAGGAACTGAATTTATTCACTCTTGATAAGAGGAGATTAAGGGGGGATATGATCAACATGTACAAATATATAAGGGGTCCATATAGTGGACCCCTTATATATAACATATACAGGTGCTATACAGATCCAAGGGAGTGGAACCCCGATAAAAAGAGACCCGGTCCTTGAAGTTTTGCTAAACGCAGCCCACTGTGATGGGTGAAGTTTGGATCTGTCTGACTTCAGCAGTACCTGTGGCGAGGATAAGGTAAGGGAAGAAGCCTAGGAACTGTAAAAAGTCCACCTATGGTGGTTTCTTCCATGAGTAAAATGTTGTCATGCCTTAAATTCTCTACTAGAGGGAGTAAATGCACATACTTTAGTACTTTCTTCTCAGTCAGCTCAGTGCCCCAGCTAACAGCATGTTTGTGTTCTCCCTTCCTCCCCTCTCGCTGAGTCTCTATTGATCCACTTTCATGCACGAACTACAGCTAGTTTAAACAGAGAGGAGGACACGTTAAATGACGGGGCTTGGCTTAAGGCGCTGCTCCGTGTGCAGGACGCAAGTCCATGAGGAGCACACTGCGCTGGAGACAGACAGGCACAGACGCTTCTCAGTTAACAGCTGCAGTCTGGGACACAGGAGCGCTGGGGGCAGATAAGGATGCATACAGGCATTTCCAGTACAGGAAATAACATTTATACTCCGCACCAAAGCTGAACTTTGTTAGCAGCATTGTTTTTGCTTGAGTATTGCTCAAGTGTTGTGCATTTACTTAGTGCCTTTGCTTTTTGTGCTCAGCACTATGGTTTCCAAAAGAGACACCACAATGGTACTAAAAATCCCACCCCCAGGCGCTGGGAATTCCAGCAGTGCCTCCACACTGTCATCCTCTCCTGAAATACCAGATATGGCAAGCCAGGGTGAGTTATTGGAACCAATTGGTGGTGCAGCTGCTTCTCACATCTCAGCCCCTGTATACGTGACTAAAGATGCATTTTCCTCTGCCCTACAGGGCCTAGAAGGAAGATTAGCGCCTTTAATCGTATCCTCCATCCAAAAGGATAGGAAGCGTGTTAGCTCCCCCTCCCCTACCTTAGACCCTTTACCAAGGATCAGTGGGTGCAGGATAAGGTGTTACTCTCAGGCGATCAGGAGGAAAGGCAAGCAGGGTAATCCTCTGCGGTGGAGACAACGGTGGATGAACCTTTTTCAGCCTCACAATCTGAGAAACTGCTAGTACAGTCTCTTACGGAGATGGTTCGTGCCACTTTCAAGCTGCCCCTAACAGAGTCAGCTGAAAGTTCTATTTCTCTTTTAGGTTCCTTAAAACCTTCACAGCCTTTACATGCGTTTCTTGTCCATGCCTTACTAGAACAGCTTATTTATGCTGAATGGGTTCACCCAGATAAACGTTTTCTCCCTCCAAAGAGATTCACAGCACTCTATCCATGGAGGGACATATTCACCAAAAAATTGAATGTGCCAGCAGTTGACGCTGTGATTTTCAGTGTGAATAAAAGTCTAACTTGTCCAGTAAACAATGCACAAATGCTTAAGGGTCCAACAGATAAAAAGTTGTAATTCCTTTCAAAATCCTCTTTTTCCTTGGTAGGTGCAGTTACTCAGCCTGTGGTCTCCGCAATAGGCGTCTGTCAGTGCCGAAAGGACCAATTTAGACAGGCCCTTAAGGATGTTCCTGCACAACAAGCCCGGTATTTGGCCGAACTGCCAAGGGCATTATGTTTTGCCACAGATGCCACAAAAGATTCCATTTACCAGGCGTCCCGCCTTGCGCTTGTGCTAGTACACATGCGTAGGATCCTGTGGTTAAAAAGTTGGTCAGCTGAAGCACCATGCAATGGGGATGATTTGGACAAATACATCCAAATGATTTTTTCATTAGACTTGCTGTCACGCAAGCTAGCCTTCCTGATAGCCATCACCTCGGCTAGAAGGGTGTCAGAGTTGGTGGCCCTTTTAATGCAGGGAACCATACTTGACCATAACAGCTTCATGTTACGACCTGTTCCATCCTTTTTGACAAAAATTTTGCCAGCCTTCGATTTAAATCAGGACATTATTTTTCCGCCTTTTTTTCTCTCTCAGCCTCGGTCGGCGGAAGAGAGACGACTGCGTTTATTGGATGTTGTCCGGGCAGTCAAGGTTTATTTGTCTAGATCTGCGGAGATCCGAGGATCCGACACCTTTTTTTGTTTTATCGAAAGGACCCAAGAAGGTAGCTTCCAAGGCTTCCATTGCCAATTGGGTCCATCAATTGATCATTCAGGCCTACAGTTTGAAACATAAAGCCCCTCCCTTTAGGATGAGAGCTCATTCTACCAGGAGTATAGGAACCTTCTGGGCTTTTTTTCGTCGTCGGGTATCTGTGGCTCAGATTTGTAAGGCTGCTACCTGGTCTTCATTGCATACGTTCACAAAATGTTATCAAGTTGATGTTCGAGCAGCTGAGGATTCTGCTTTCGGCAGCAGTGTACTGCGGGCTGCCATATACGTTTTGATTGCTATTGTTTGGGAGGGTGTCTCCCTCCCCTCAAGGTTATTGCTCCTGGGACATCCCATCAGGTAATGAATATTAGCCTGACTCTGTGTCCCATGATGTATGAAAAATAGGATTTTTTCATCATACTTACCTGTAAAATCTTTTTCTTTGAGTGCATCATGGGACACCGAGATCCCTCCCCTTGGGAGGGATTATATAAGGGATCACTTCCTGTCTAAAGACCTTTGATCTGCCAGTGTCCATTCACCTGGAGCTGGAGTATAACCCAGCAGGTAATGATTATTAGCCTGACGCTGTGTCCCATGATTTACTCCAAAGAAAAGGATTTTACAGGTAAGTATGACGAAAAAAATCACTTTTCTACAGAACCTCTTCACACCTACCTAAATTTACTTGGTCACAGAAGGCCACTTAAACCTCTCCTGTTCTTTGCAGCTTGTGTCCCTGAGTATCACTTTGGTACTACTTTTATTCCGTACTGGTGGTATGGCAGATCATAAGAGCAAGTCCTGCTGGCCTAGCCACCTCACAGGCCACTAACCGTTATGGGTTTCTCAAGTGTCCCTTCCCTAAGACCTTAGGTCGACAGCCTAAACCTCAGTCCCCTGCCTGAGTCTATCCACTCCTCAGTCTTCCTGCATTCACATGAGCTATCGACTTCCCTTGCCTTATAGAGGCAGGAGCTTTCTGCAGCAATGTTGGATTTATTTTATGTAAAAGATCAGTCATGCTTGCCAAACTGAGAATTCAGGGGCTGCAAGTGTTTGCATAAACCCCCTCCTCCAGAATTTCTTTCTGATGCTCCTACTATCACAGCTGCTTCTGTACATGCAGCCAAGAAGGAAAAAGCATCTTGCCTATCCTTTTGTATGGTGTTAGTTTGCCTTTACAACAACCTAGACTAAATGCAACATATGGGACTTGGTGTCCTGGGGCCCCCTCTCCACACTGTTCATGTTACCTTTTGTCACTGCAGTGCTGTTCTTGTTCAACTCCTCCTTTCTTTGCCATTCTTTCAGGATTTCTATTCAAACCTCTTTACCATACTCAAATTGAAAGGAAGCATTTGTCCTATACTGGACGTGAAGGTTATCAGTACCTTCAATCAAGCCACAAAGTTCCATCCGGAATAAGAGATCAATAGATATAAAAATAAAATAAATCGCAGTAAGCGATTATTGATTGGTTTGCGCAAAAGTTATAGCGTTTAAAAAAAATAGGGGATAGTTTTATGGCATTTTGTTTTAAATGGCAGAGATCAGCGATTTTTATCGTGACTGCGACATTATGGAGCACACAATTTTGACACATTTTTGGGACCATTGTCATTTTATACAGCAATCAGTGCTATACAAATGCACTGATTCCTGTGTAAATGACACTGGCACAATGACACAGGTGGCAGTGTAGGGGTAAAGTGTGTTTTAGCGGCGTGTTGCTAACTGGGGGGGCGTGGCTGTGTTTTACAGTGTCACTGTTGCTAGGCAGAGCAGGGAGATGCTTGTTTACTTTAGCATCTCCCTGTTCTACCTCTCCGTGAGGCGATCACGAGTATCCCCGCGGCGATTGAGTGAGCGGGACCCACGACCGGACTCACGGAGCTTCCCGGGGCCACGTGCCCTCATCGCCTCTTAAAGGGCAACGTACAGGTACGCGATTATGCCTTTGTGCCCTTCTGCCGACGTATATCGGCGCGAGGTGGTCGGGAAGCGGTTAAAGGAATGTTTAGCAGACCAAAAGCGATCAAATAATTGAAGTTCGTTGTTGGGCTTTAAAACATACACTCTAATATTTTGATGGCTAACTGGCTTGTATAAAATTGCTCCTGTGTATATGGTTATGTGCCTTATCTTGCCCCCTTAAATATCTCAAGACAGTACCCTTTTTTTTTTTTTTTTTTTTTTTTAAACCATGCTTATGTTTGTAATTAACACTCTTGTGCTTGGTAACCTGCAGCATTGAAGAGGTCCCAAGCTCTAGATCAGGTATATGCAATTAGCGGACCTCCAGCTGTTGCAAAATTACAAGTCCCATCATGCCCCTGCCTCTGGTTGTCATGCTGGTGGCTGTCAGAGTCTTGATATGCCTCATTGGACTTGTAGATCTGCAACAGCTGGAGGTCCGCTAATTCCATATCCCTGTTTTAGATTGTCCAGTTACAATAGACCTGTTTGCTAATGTTAAATGTATATAAGAAAATATACAAATTGTATATATTTTGTTATTGTGCATCATGGGACACAGAGTTAGGTTATTATTCCTTACTGGGGTTATACACTATCTTTAGGTGAATGGACACTGGTAGACAATGGCACCCTCGGAAATACGTGAGTGGGAGAATCCTCTTTTCTACAGTTGGCTGTGGAAATCAGATTGACTTTGAGTATGATCAGGGGTTCCATTTCACGCCTGTCTATATTATTTCAAAGGCATTTAGCCTCCCATTTGCTGGTCTGAACAGTTATGCAGGGGGCGACTTATTTGCTTCCCCCTATAAGGTCTCTCTGGTGTCCTTGGGACTTAGGCTGGGTTCACACTGCTGCGATGCGGGAACCCTGTGAATCCGCTGCGGGTTCCCGCATCGCATGCCTCCTGGCGGCAGTTCACACTGCCCTATGCGAACTGCTGGGAGTGTCAGCAAAAAGTTAATGACACCCCCAGATCAGTTCGCATATCGCAGTGCGATCTGCAAACTTGGACAGGAATCGGATCGCATGTTGCGATCCGATTCTGCTGCGGACCAAAAAGGGTCCTGTGCGAGTTTGGGCCGGATGCGATGCAAATTCAGCCATACTATATCTGTATGGCTGAACTCGCATCGCACAGAGATCGGATGTGATTTGCACTGCAGTCACCGATCTCGTCACCGCAGCAGTGTGAACCCAGCCTCAAACCTGGTGTTGTCTGAGATACAGAAACAACTATTTAAGCCTATCAAGGAAATTCCATTCGTCTTGCTGTCACGAAAGCTAGCCTTCCTGCTGGCCATCACCTCAGCTAGAAGGGTGTCAGAGTTGGAGGCCCTTTCATGTAGGGAGCCATACTTAAAGGGATTGTAAAGGGAATTTTTTTATTTATTTAAAATAACAAACGTGTTATACTTACCTCCACTGTGCAGCTCGTATTGCAGAGTGTCCCCGAACCTGCTCTTCTGGGGTCCCTCGGCGGCTGTCTCTGCTTCCTCCCGCAGATGCTTCTCACGTTAATGCGAGCTCCCTCGCATGGTAAGAAGCATCTGCGGGCGCGCTCCCGTGATACAGCCGGCGGCTATAGCTGCTCACTGTAAAAACAGGGGTGAACAGCGGCGCTAGATATGGTGATAACATAAAATTATATAGCAACTGGAATATAGGTCTACATAAAATGTGTGTGAATAAGCACACATAATATTAAAACATTTGTTAAAACATAATGTCCATAAATGATCCGAGATCTTGTATGATTAGCACCTGGAGGCAGCTCCCTTAGAGTGAAGCGATGAGCTCTGTGTAGAAATGGGAACAGAGGGGCGCCAGACTGAGTGCAGTATAAATCATATATTTAATAAAAACAAGTAGTAACTCACAGGTTAAATTAGATGAGTTCAGTATGTGGTGAAAATCGCCAGTCCTGGAGTCTCATAAAAGTCTTCCCTTTGCAGCCTGGGGCACTGGTGTGATCTTACAGGGATCCAGAGAATGCTGGGAACCAGGAGGCAGGGAACAAGAAGCAGCTGGTCCTGACTTCACAGGAACAGGAAATGTGATTATTCACAGTGGCAAGGAATGGTAATGCATTTCGAAGCTACAGCTTCTTCATCAGACCATGATTGGCTGGCAAACCTGGCAGTCTTATATTACAGAGGAAATAGAAACAGAGAGATCTGATGGGCTGGCCAGCCCGTGAATCAAATACACAGATTCAAAGAGGTAGATGGCTGGAGACCGAAGTGAAAATATGAGTAAGAAGCTTGCTGATTAATAGTAGAAGATAAGTTTATAACGTTTGCAGAAATCGATCAATTCACTAATTGATTAAATACATAAATATAAAATGTATAAATATACCTCAAATTTAAAATGAATACATTTTTATAAGTAAATTAACTAAAAAAAGAATTAAGAAAATTATTAGCAATTTGGAAATCAATTGATTATTATAAATTATAATAAATTAATAAAATGGTGAGAATGGAGGAAAGAGAGGACTCTATGCTAGGTATAATATTAAAGCGGTTCTTCACCCTAAAGGGGAAGTTCCGCTAATCTTATCCCTCCCCCCCTCCGGTGCCACAATCGGCACCTTTCAGGGGGGAGGGGGGTGCAGTTACCTGGATAATCCAGGTAAGTGCACCCACTTCCGGCCAGACCGCCGCACACGCTCCGCCCCCCCGTTGTGTTCTGGGAAACACACAGTTCCCAGAGACACAGCGGGGGACCATAAGAGACGCGCAGCGCGACTCGCGCATGCGCAGTAGGGAACTGGGCAGTGAAGCCGTCATGCTTCACTTCCCGATTCCCTGACAGAGGATGGTGGCAGCAGCGAAACGAGCGATCGCTCGTCATCTGCCGCCGACATCGCTGGAACCTGGGACAGGTAAGTGTGATTTTATTAAGTCAGCAGCTGCAATATTAGTAGCTGCTGGCTTTTAATATTTTTTTTTTTAGGTGCAGCTCCTCTTTAAGGTTCTAAGCTATATCATGACCAAAAATAAGTTTCAAAAGGATAAAATCGAATCTTCAGATAATAAATGGTTAATGGATAATGCTGGTGATACCCACTGTGTATATATATGTGTGCACACATATAGTCATACACACACACACACACACACACACACACACACACACACACACACACACACACACACACACACACACACACACACACAACAGCTCATGCATGCCTGCACGTACGTGCAGTTGTAAACATGTACATGTGCAACAAACGCATGTATATACGTGAGTATATACAAACATTTTTATGTCCCAATATTCTCTAGAGGGAACATAATATTGTATAAAAAAGGGGAAGGGAAAAAAAAGAGGAAAAGGGGGGTGGTAAAAAAAAAAAAAAAGCGGTGCCAAATTTGTGTTTGTTGCCCAAATGAGCTATTTAGTGGATAAGACTGGGTATCCATTCACCAGTAACAGGGCAACCCAGGCATGACCAGGGGAAAATCACACCAGCACCTGATTAAATAACAGTGCTGATTTCGATCCCCTCGTTCATTCCTCTAGGCGACATAGTATCCAAAGTGAAAATCCAGTACGTTTCGCTGTATCACACGGCCCCGCCCCTGGCGCTCCGCGTCAGTGGAAGTGATTGACAGCAGCGCGAGCCAATGGCTGCGCTGCTTTCCAGCCAATCAGGGGCCAGGCTGAACGGTGGAAAGGACGTTGGGGGACAAGCGTAGGATTTTCGAGGGGTCAGGTAAATAAAATAGGACTGTCAGATGTTTTTTCACCTTAATGCATAGAATGCATTAAGGTGAAAAAACATTTACCTTTACAACCCCTTTAATCCTTCACCACAACAATGTGGTGTTGCCTCCTATTCCATCGTTCTTGCCAAAGGTGGTGTCTGCCTTTCATTTGAATCAGAACATTGCTTTGCTGCCTTTTTTCTCGCTGCCTCGTTTGGTGAAAGAGAGATAACTGCACTCCTTGGCCATAGTGCGGGCAGTCAGACTTTATTTGTCTAGATCTGCAGAGATCCAAGGATCGGATTGCTTTTTTATTTTGCCAGAAGGACCCAAGGAGGGGCAGGCAGCTGCCACTGCCAATTAGGTCTGCCAGTTGGTCATTCAAGCCTATGGTCTGAAACGTAAGTCTCCTCCCTTCAGGGTGAGAGCTCATTCTTCCAGGGGTGTAGGAACCTCCTGGGCTTTTCGCCATCAGGTGTCTGTGGCTCATATTTGCAAGGCTGCTACCTTGTCTTCAGTGCATATGCTCACAAGATTTTAATCAGGTAGATGTTGGAGCAACCGAGGATTTGACTTTCGGTCGCAGTGTTCTACAGGCTGCTGTATAAAGTCTGATAGCTATTTTGATATTGTTTTTTGACAGAGCGTCTTTCTCACCTCAAGGCTTACTGGGACGTCCCAGTAAGTAATGAATAATAGCTTAACTCTGTCCCGTGATGTATGATAATGAAAATTGGATTTTTTCGTCATGCTTGCCTGTAAAATCCTTTTCTTTGAATACATCACGGGACACAGAGGTCCCTTTCCTCTTTTGGGAGTTCAGTGCTTGCTACAAAACTGAAGCACTTCCTGTATTGGAGGGGTTATGTAAGGGCGGACTTCCTGTCTAAGACTTTTGGTCTACCAGTGTCCATTCACCTAAAGATGGCGTATAACCCCATTAAGTAAGGAATAATGTTGTGTTTTTTTGTTTTTTAACACCTAAAAAATGTTTTATGCCGTAGACATTAAATGGCTGTATGTGTTTGTTCTTGAATTGTCTGCTAGATGCTTTTAACAGTGGCTGTATGTTTTGTGTTCCTCAGTTAACTGCACTGAATATAAAACTTAATGATGTAGAATATTCAAAGTCCGAAGTTGTCCAGAGACTAATGAGACATGTAAGTACTGTTTTTTTTTTTTTTTTGTTTTGTTCCCCCCCCCATCAACAAATATACCTTTTATTACTAAATGCTTACAATAAGGTGTCTTCCATGTATGGTATGAGCTATTAACGAAACAATGCCTAACTGCTGTGCTTTTATTTAAAAATTTTTATTTTTTACATTTACTTTCAGGTGAATCGCTTATTCTTTTGGTCATGCTCACATCTTTAAATGTAGTAATTACTATGAGTGATTTGTATGCAAAAGCCAATGTCTAGAACAAAATGGTTGCTGGGATTTCCCTAACCTGGTTGTATATGCTAATTATGCAAATGACTGGCAATTTGGAGACCGTTCTGTTTATCTTCACTCATAAAGGGTCAGAAAAAAAAAAAGTATGTTTAGAACAGGATTTCTTAACTCCTTTTTTTTTATATTACAGACCCCCCAACTTATCCCTTTCACCAGACTGACTGTTGAAATCATCATTACCAGTCCTATCAGATACCAACTTTACTTAAAGTGGTTGTAAATTTGGAGCTTCTCCCGCATCCCCACCTAAATATATACATACCCAAGCCAGAACTCAATCCAGCAACGTGCACAAGAGCCAAGGCTCTCCTCTGCCGTTTCCTTCATTGACTCGGATACAACAGGGGGAGCTATTGGTCCTGCTGCTGTCAATCAAAGCCAGTGAGAGAGCAGGGAGTAGGGCTTGCTATGGGGGCACTAGGCAGGGCAGCAGACTTCAGAAGAGAATTGGGGCTGCTTTTGCACAGAGCAAGTAGGTATAACCTGTTTAACCACTTGCCACCCAGACCAATTATGACATTACACAGAACCCCCAAACGTGTTGTTTTTTTTTTTTTTTTTATTTTTTTTTTTTTTTTTTTTTTAACCACCTTCAGACCGGACCATTTTGCTGGTCAATGACCAGAGGTCTTTTTACAATTTGGCACTGCGCTGCTTTAACTGGTAATTGCGCGGTCATGCAATGTTGTACCCAAACAAAATTTGCGTCCTTTTCTTCCCACAAATAGAGCTTTCTTTTGATGGTATTTGATTGCCTCTGCGATTTTTATTTTTTGCGATATAAACGCAAAAAGACCGCAAATTTTGAAAAAAAATTATATTTTCTACTTTTTGTTATTAGAAAAATCCAATAAACTCAATTTTAGTCATACATTTAGGCCAAAATGTATTCAGCCACATGTCTTTGGTAAAAAAGAAGTCAATAATTGTATATTTATTGGTTTGCGCAAAAGTTGTCACATCTACAAACTAAGGTACGTTTTCTGGAATTTACGCAGCTTTTAGTTTACGACTGCCTATCTCATTTCTTGAGGTGCTAAAATGGCAGGGCAGTACAAAACCCCCCCAAATGACCCCATTTTGGAAAGTAGACACCCTAAGGAAATTGATAAGTGGCATGTTGAGCCCATTGAATATTTTATTTTTTTGCCTCAAGCGATTGAATAATGACAAAAAATAATTTTTTTTTTTTTTTTTTACACAAAGTTGTCACTAAATGATATATTGCTCACACATGCTATGGGCATATGTGAAATGACACCCCAAAATAAATTCTGCTGCTTCTCCTGAGTACGGGGATACCACATATGTGGGACTTTTTGGGAGCCTAGCCGCGTACGGGGCCCTGAAAACCAAGCACCGCCTTCAGGCTTTCTAAGGGCGTAAATTTTTGATTTCACTTCTCACTACCTATTACAGTTTTGAAGGCCATAAAATGCCAAGATGGCACAAAACCCCCACAAATGACCCCATTTTAGAAAGTAGACACCCCAAGCTATTTGCTGAGAGGCATGTTGAGTCCATGGAATATTTTATATTTTGCTACAAGTTGCGGGAAAATTACAAACTTTTTTTTTTTTTCACAAAGTTGTCACTAAATGATATATTGCTCACGCATGCCATGGGCATATGTGAAATGACACCCCAAAATAATTTCTGCTGCTTCTCCTGAGTACGGGGATACCACATATGTGGGACTTTTTGGGAGCCTAGCCGCGTACGGGGCCCCGAAAACCAAGCACCGCCTTCAGGCTTTCTAAGGGCGTTACAGTTTTGAAGGCCATAAAATGCCAAGATGGCACAAACCCCCCCCCCCCAAATGACCTCATTTTGGAAAGTAGACACCCCTAAATTTAGGGGTACACTAGTGAGACTAGGTAATAAATGGCGGGTGCCCTGAAACTATAAAAAAAAATAACTAACCAACCAGCGTCACCTGTAACAGTTATATGGTGATCACTGGTGAAAGGGTTAACTAGGGGGCAATCAGGGGGCTTTATGCGGTAGTATATGGGGGTCCCTGGCGCTATAAAAAGCTGCGGCGAACCTAAATACCTACCTGCCTAACTAGCGTCACCTGTGACACTAATACAGTGATCAGAAAAACGATCGCTTATTAGGCTGGGTTCACACTGGAGCGATGCGGGAACGCCACGAATCCGCGGCGGGTTCCCGCATCACATGCCTCCCGGCGGCAGTTCACACTGCCCTATGCGAACTGCTGGGAGTGTCAGTGAAATGTTAATGACACCCCCAGATCAGTTCGCATATCGCAGTGCGATCTGCAAACTCGGATCGCATGGTGTGAACACCCATGCGATCCGATTCTGCTGCGGACCAAAAAAAGGGTCCCGTGCGAGTTTGTGGCGGGTGCGACACGAATTCAGCCATACTAGCTGTATGGCTGAACTCGAATCGCACAGAGATCAGATGTGATTTGCACTGCAGTGCGGTGCGAATCACATCCGTTCTCATAAACCGCTGCAATGTGAACCCAGCCTTAGTGACACTGGAGACGGGGGGTGATCACGGGGTTAAACCTTTATTGGGGGGGTTAGGGGGGTACCTTAGAACTAAAGGGGGCTAACCCTAACTGCCCTAACAGTTATTACAGTCACAAATGACACCCGCCGGGTGATCAGGGGGTTAAACCTTTATTAGGTAATAAATGGCGGGTGCCCTGAAACTATAAAAAAATAACTAACCAACCAGCGTCACCTGTAACAGTTATATGGTGATCACTGGTGAAAGGGTTAACTAGGGGGCAATCAGGGGGCTTTATGCGGTAGTATATGGGGGTCCCTGGCGCTATAAAAAGCTGCGGCGAACCTAAATACCTACCTGCCTAACTAGCGTCACCTGTGACACTAATACAGCGATCAGAAAAACTATCGCTTATTAGGCTGGGTTCACACTGGAGCGATGCGGGAACGCCATGAATCCGCGGCGGGTTCCCGCATCGCATGCCTCCCGGCGGCAGTTCACACTGCCCTATGCGAACTGCTGGGAGTGTCAGTGAAATGTTAATGACACCCCCAGATCAGTTCGCATATCGCAGTGCGATCTGCAAACTCGGATCGCATGGTGTGAACACCCATGCGATCCGATTCTGCTGCGGGCCAAAAAAAGGGTCCCGTGCGAATTTGCGGCGGGTGCGACACAAATTCAGCCATACTATCTGTATGGCTGAACTCGAATCGCACAGAGATCGGATGTGATTTGCACTGCAGTGCGATGCGAATCACATTCGTTCTCATAAACCGCTGCAATGTGAACCCAGCCTTAGTGACACTGGCGACGGGGGGTGATCACGGGGTTAAACCTTTATTGGGGGGGTTAGGGGGGCACATTAGAACTAAAGGGGGCTAACCCTAACTGCCCTAACAGTTATTACAGTCACAAATGACACCAATGCAAAAAAAAAAAAAAAAAAGCAATTGGTGTCACTGTGACTGGGGGGGCAGGGGTAATTGGGGGGTGATCGGGGGGTAAAGGGGGGGTGTGAGTGTGCCTGGCATGTTCTACTGTGTAGTGTAGTGCTTGTGCAACTCACCGATGCTCTCTCCTCGGTGCCGGAACGAAAAATACCGACACGGAGGAGAGAATACATCACTTCCTCTCCTGTGTTTACATTACAGGAGAGGAAGTGATGTCACGGGACATTTTCATTCGTCGGGAGCGATCGCGAGGGGGTGGCCATGAATGAATGGCCGTCCCCTCGTCCGGGATCGCTCCCGAACGAATACCAACCGCCGCAGGCACCGGGCGGGGGCCCGATCGGGCCCCCGACCGTCGGGCAGGCAAGGACGTACATGTAAGCCCTTATGCCTGCCCGTGCCATTCTGTCGACGTACATCGTCGTGCGGCGGTCGGCAAGTGGTTAAGCAGAGACCCTAGAGAATATAATTGGCAATCTTTGCAACTTTTTATCTCGCACAGTATTTGCACAGCAATTTTTAAAAAAAGAAAAATTTGTTTCATGCATACAAAAAAAAGCTAAAGTTAGCCCAATTTGTTGCTGAGTAAATTGATACCCAACATGTCACGTTTCAAAATTGCACATGCTTGTGGAATGGCGCCGAACTTCGGTACTTAGAAATCCCCATAGGCGAAATTTGAAATTTTTTTACAGGTTAGATGTTTTGGGTTACAGAGGAGTACTATTGCTATAATTATTGATCTTGCTCTAACGTTTGCGGCGATACCTCACGTGTGTGGTTTGAATGCCGTTTACATATGTGAGCATGATTTGCATATGCGTTTGCTTCTGCAAGCGAGCACGCAGTGACAGGGACACTTTACTTTTTTCTTTTATTTTTCTATTTTGGCGCTTTTTTGAATTTTTTATTTATTTTAATTTTTTTTTCACTTTTATTTCTTTTACAAGGAATGATTTAAATTTGGTCCGGCTACCAGGGAACACCCAAGTATATATTAGCACCACATCCCGGGGTAAAGAAAATATTTGGAGGTACATAGAAAAAAGGGTATTTTAACGGTGCTTAAGCATAGAGAATATTTGTAAAAATAAGTAAATATTTTTTGAAAAAACAATTTAATTTAGACACACAAAATGTATGAGGTAGTTTACAAAGCTGATTAATGGCAGCAGGGGTCCTGAAAGCCAATGACCGAGATATTCGTTGCACATTATGCCGACATGTTTCGCCGGTAGCGTCTTCAGAGGATGTGCAAGCTAGCAATAGACATATCAAAAAAGAAGAAAAGATAAATACAAAGAAAAAATACATAACTTGATAAACACAAATGACAAGAATGCATATTTCTAATATTGTACATTAAAACATCCAACAAAAGACTTCAGAAAAGAGCACTTCCACTCAGCCGAAACCCTAAAGGAGAAAAGGGCCTCAAATGGATGGAGACTATCTGCCACCTAAACCCCACAGTGGAATGCCTACCAAAAGAGGGCATAGAAGGCGGCAAAGGCCAAGCTATAGGAAAAAAAAGGGCAGAAAAGAAACCAATTTAATAAATAGTAACTTTGGTAAAAGCTAGCTGCAAGGCCACACATAGATAGAAAAAAATTTGGTGTATATAAATTCCTAAATTAATAATCAAATAATAATAAAATTATCTACACCGAAAAATCAAGTGTGGTGAATCAACTGGCAAATAATTGAAACGTCCCTTTAAGAACAGAATGCCCAGCAGTAAAATACATTTATAAGGTTAGGGAGTAAAAAAGAGATATAATTCGTAATAATAAATACATATACTTAAATAAAAGCAAGATTAAGCTTAGATTGATTGAACACCCCTCAAGGTCATTATATAGACCGGAAAGAATGCAGCAAATCTAGAAATACAGATCAGACAAACGGGTTAAAAAAAACCCGCAGACTTTCTGGTAAGGATCCAAACGCCTGCCAGGTCCAGTAAATATACGCGGACGCTTCAACTGCAGTAAAACCAACAAGTCCCATATATAATAGTAAGGAGAGTATAAAGGGAGTATAAATATTGAAAACGTACACGCAGGCTTACCGATGTTTGCCGAGCAACAGTGCATAAAGTAGCGGACCCTCCGGTTGTGTCCATGAAGTGAGACAAGCGAAGGCTTGCCTTATAAATCCCCCTTCCATCGAGCCGGCGTCTGACGTCACCGGCTCGATGCGGACAACACAGGTGACACTGCAAATGCCCTTAGGAAGAAAGGAGTGGAAAGACTTCACTACCCATGAGGCCATATGTCAGTGGGAGGAACTCAAGTCCGGTCAGCGATATATCGCCACAGGCTCAGAGCAGCTCTCACTGCAGTGGTCGAAGGGAGAAAGACGTCAAGAGTAACAAAGATTGGACGGAATGACCAAAAACTAGACAGATATTCCAGTCCTTAAGATGTAAAAGACACTCTGGGATAGAAAAAAAGCGCCGGGTGTCTGTATGACCTCTTACATCGGGCGGGCAAGCCAGAAGGGAGAGAAAGGGGCAGATGAGGCAGAGCCTATGGGAATTAGGAAAAGGGGAAGCGCTCTATCAATCCACCGTGCAACGACCACCCAAGAACCCATTGGTACTGGTGCATCCATTTGAGGCCCTTTTCTCCTTTGGGGCTGAGGGTAAGCGCTCTTTTCTGTAGTCTTTTGTTGGATGTTTTAACATACAATATTGGAAATATGCATTCTTGTCATTTGTGTTTATCAAGTTATGTATTTTTTTCTTTGTATTTATCTTTTCTTCTTTTTTGATATGTCTATTGTTCGCTTGCACATCCCCTGAAGAAGCTACCGGCGAAAAAAGTCGGGATAATGTGCAACGAATATATCTGTCATTGGCTTTCAGGACCCCTACTGCCATTAATCAGCTTTGTAAACTACCTCATATATTTTGTGCGTCTATTTTTTCAATAAATATTTACTTATTTTTACGAATATTCTCAGAGTCTTTTACAAGGAATGTTAATATCCCTTGTAATAGGAATGGTGCTTGGCAGGTCCTCTTTACAGTGCGATCTGGGGTCAATAAGTCTCCAGATCTCACCTCTAGGCTGGGAAGCCTTAAATCGAAATAAAAAAAATTATAATATATATATATATATATATATATATATATATATATATATATATATATATATATATATATATATATATATATATATATATATATATATATATATATATATCTCCGCTTCCCAGCCGAGGCGGCGGTATTTTTTCAAATGCAGAAGCCGCGTGTGATGTCATAACATTGCGCCCGGGCTCCGAACGATCATGGACACTCCGGGGAACATCTGGCCCGCCGGAAATCGATATGGTTAGCAACCGGGCCCGGTTGATTCCTTCTCCGGTTCGCCAATGGCAGGTATGACCTGGGAGAAGCACGGGAGGTGGGGGGGCAGGGGAGAGGAGAGACATCCCCTCCCTCTGCCTATAAGAACGATCAAGCCGATATGATCATTCTTATGGTGAAGGGAATCGCTGGCTCTAAAAGACGATATCAGATTGATGCCTGTAGCTGCAGTCATCATTCAGATATCACCACTCAAAGTCCGTAATGTTATGACGTTACACGGACAGCAAGCGGTTAATAGAAAACAAACCTTTTAACCTGTAGCTTCGGCAGCATCGTGTATGTATATGTGTTTGTATATGTGTGTGTGTGTGTGTGTGTATATATATATATATATATATATATATATATATATATATATATATATATATATATATACAGTACAGACTCACACTGAAGGCATCAAAACTATGAATTAACACATGTCCAATTATATACTGAACAAAAAAGTGTGAAACAACTAAAAATATGTCTTATATTCTAGGTTCTTCAAAGTAGCCACCCTTTGCTTTGATTACTGCTCCGCACACTCTTGGCATTCTGTTGATGAGCTTCAAGAGGTAGTCACCCGAAATGGTTTTCACTTCACAGGTGTGCCCTGTCAGGTTTAATAAGTGGGATTTCAAGCCTTCTAAATGGGGTTGGGACCATCAGTTGTGTTGTGCAGGAGGTGGATACAGTACACAGCTGATAGTCCTACTGAATAGACTGTTAGAATTTGTATTATGGCAAGAAAAAAGCAGCTAAGTAAAGAAAAACGAGTGGCCATCATTACTTTAAGAAATGAAGGTCAGTCAGTCTGAACAATTGGGAAAACTTTGAAAGTGTCCCCAAGTGCAGTGGCAAAAACCATCAAGCACTACAAAGAAACTGGCTCACATGAGGACCGCCCCAGGAAAGGAAGACCAAGAGTCACCTCTGCTGCGGACGATAAGTTCATCCGAGTCACCAGCCTCAGAAATCGCAGGTTAACAGCAGCTCAGATTAGAGAACAGGTCAATGCCACACAGAGTTCTAGCAGCAGACACATCTCTAGAACAACTGTTAAGAGGAGACTGTGTGAATCAGGCCTTCATAGTAAAATAACTGCTAGGAAACCACTGCTGAGGACAGGCAACAAGCAGAAGAGACTTGTTTGGGCTAAAGAACACAAGGAATGGACATTAGACCAGTGGAAATCTGTGCTTTGGTCTGATGAGCTTGAGATCTTTGGTTCCAACCACTGTGTCTTTGTGCGACGCAGAAGAGGTGAACGAATGGACTCTACATGCCCAGTTCCCACCGTGAAGCATGGAGGAGGTGTGATGGTGTTAGGGTGCTTTGCTGGTGACACTGTTGGGGATTTATTCAAAATTGAAGGCATACTAAACCAGCATGGCTACCACAGCATCTTGCAGCGGCATGCTATTCCATCCGGTTTGCGTTTAGTTGGACCATCATTTATTTTTCAACAGGACAATGACCCCAAACACACCTCCAGGCTGTGTAAGGGCTATTTGACCAAGAAGGAGAGTGATGGGGTGCTGCGCCAGAGGACCTGGCCTCCACAGTCACCGGACCTAAACCCAATCGAGATGGTTTGGGGTGTGCTGGACAGCAGAGTGAAGGCAAAAGGGCCAACAAGTGCTAAGCATCTCTGGGAACTCCTTCAAGACTGTTGGAAAGCCATTTCAGGTGACTACCTCTTGAAGCTCATCAACAGAATGCCAAGAGTGTGCGGAGCAGTAATCAAAGCAAAAGGTGACTACTTTGAAGAACCTAGAATATAACACATTTTCAGTTGTTTCACACTTTTTTGTTCAGTATATAATTGGACATGTGTTAATTCATAGTTTTGATGCCTTCAGTGTGAATCTACAATTTTCATAGTCATGAAAATAAAGAAAACTCTTTGAATGAGAAGGTGTGTCCAAACTTTTGGTCTGTACTGTATGTATATATATTATATATATATATATATATATATATATATATATATATATATATATATATATATATAATTACACACACACAGTATCTCACAAAAGTGAATACAGCCCTCACATTTGTATAAATATTTTATTATATCTTTTCATATCATGCTACTTTGCTACAATGTAAAGTAGTGTGTACAGCTTGTATAACTCTGTAAATTTTCTGTCCCCTCAAAACACTCAAAATTGTCGAGTCCGGCGGACAATACAGCCGTCTGTGTGCTAGTCCGCCGGACTTTTGAAATGAACGGACTTGCCCACACGCGGAGAAAAGTCCATTCATTTTGAACATGGCTCCAGTTAGCCGGGACTAGTGAAGGTCAATTTGATACATCGCTAGCCCCGTCACCTGGTATGGACTTAAAGGGGAAGCCCTACACCGAAAAAAACCAGCGTGGGGGTCCCCCCAAGGTCCATATCAGACCCTTATCCGAGCATGCAGCACGGCCGGTCAGGAAAGAGGTTGGGGGCGAGCGAGCGCCGCCCCCCCCCCCCCCCCCCTCCTGAGCCATTCCAGGCCTGTGGCCCCCCACCCCAAAGCACCTTGTCCTCATGTTGATGGGGACAAGGGCCTCTTCCCAACAACCCTGGCCGTTGGTTGTCGGGGTCTGCGGGCGGGGGGCTTATCGGAATCTGGGAGCCCCCTTTAATAAGATATCGGCCCCCCACCCTATGTGGAAAAAAGCACAACACGTTTTTAACATTTATTGCACAGCTCCGGTGGTCTTCCGTTTTGGGGGGTCTTCTCGCCAGACTCCTCCGCTGTCTTCTGCTAGCTCTTTTACTAGCGGAGGAGCCCGGCTGCTTTCTTCACCGTGCCGTCGTCCGGGGGTCTTCTGCCGACTGCGGGGTTTTTGTGGGGTATATGCCCAAACATGGAAGCCTGGGGTGGCCAGTGGGTGGACCGCTCTTATGTTTTTCATTTTTTTTTTTTGGCAGAGATTTCTTCATCCACATCGATGGATGTGAATGGAGGAATCTGTTAGGTTCTCTCTTTTGGTTCAGCCACACAGTGTGTGTGTGGGGGGGGGGGGGGGGGGAAGAAATAACATTACATATATGCCCAACAAGGACCAGCAATGTAATGTTATGTCGCTGGACTTTGGTTATACTGAGATGATGCCTGCAGGTGTAGGCATCATCTTGGTTTAATTTTTTCAGCCAGCTGTTGGCTTTCATGTAAAAGCAATCCTGGTGGCTAGTTATCCGCTATATTGCTTTTACAAGCAGTGGGAGGCTCTAATGTCCCACAGGGGAAACCCGAGAATGCAGACGGCGGTTCTGCCAACTGACCATAGACATGATCGTAGACCAGAATGGCTCCAATCATCTCTATGGTCTAAGAAACTTGAAGCTTGGAGCATTTCATCACTTAGATTTCGCTGGATATAAACCGCGCCATTTTTAAATTGGGAAAGCCTCTGATCACACCGATCTTGGTGTGATCAGATGCTTTAAGGGCAGAGGAGAGACACCAGATTTCTCAGAAAAGACTACCTGTTACTGCCTATTGCTATCACAGCAGGTATTTACATTCCCTGTGATTAACAATAAAAGTGATCAAAAGGGAAAAAAAAATGAAAGGGACAGTGTAAAAAATGAACCAAAATAAAAAAATTAAAGCACCTCCGTGCAAAGGCGAATGCGAGCATCAGTCTCGTGTCAGTATGTAAACTAATAATTACACCATACATGTGAGGTAACACTGCGAAAATCAGATCAAGGTTAGTAATTCTAGCACTAGACCCTCTGTATAAAATCTAAAGTGGTAACATGTGAAGGCTTTTAAAGCATTGTCTATGGATATTAAAAATGTGCATAGTATGTCACCATTGCACAGGCGTGTGCAATTTTTAAAGCGGGTCATGTTGGGTAAAATATAAATGATCTTGCGTTAAGTAAATAGATACCAAATAATTGGTCAATGTGTTGCGTTTTTGTGCATTAAATCTCAAAAGTGTATTTTTTTCCCAAAAAAATTGTTTGAAAAACTGCTGCGCAAATACTGTCTGACATAATAAAATTGCAACACCCACCATTTTATTCTCTTGGGCCAATGTATGTTTGTGGGTTCAAAGTAATTTTCTAGCAAAAATTACTCTTTTTTGGAATGTAGACACCCCAAGCTATTTGCTGAGAGGCGTGTTGTGGCAAAAAGTTAATTCTTCTATGCGCTACAAGTTTATGAAAAATGTCTCTACTATCCTGGCATTTCAGGGCCTCCGAAACTGTGATAGTAAGTAGTGAGGAGGTGACATGAGGAAATACATCCTTTAAAAGCCTGAAGGTGGTCCTTGGATTGTGGAGGCCTATGCGTGGTTAGGCTGCCAAAAAGTCTCGTGTGGTATCCCCATACTTGGGAGAAGCAGCAGAATGTTTTTTGGAGTGTTATTTCACATATACCTATGGAATGTGTGACAATATATTATTTATGTCAAAACTTTATGTAAAATAAAGAATAAAAACTTTTTTGTAATTTTCCAGAAAATGGTTGCAAAAAAATAATTCCGTGGACTCAACATGCCTCTCAGCAAATAGCTTGGGGTGTCTACTTTCTAAAAAGGGGTCATTTGGGGGGTGTTTGCACTGCCCTGGCATTTTAGCACCTCAAGAAATGGGATAGGCAGTCGGAAAAAAAAGCTGCGTAAATACCAGTTTACCATAGTTTGTAGACGCTACAACTTTCACACCAATTATAGTAGCAGAATACACGTTGGTCTAAATGTGTGATGAAATTTGAGTTTATTGGATATTTTTTATAACAAAGCAGTAGAATATTTTTAAGTTTTTTTTTTTGTTTATCACAAAAAATAAAAACCCAGTGGTGATCAAATGCCACCAAAAAAGGAAAAAAAAGAACATCAGTCTCATTTGAGTACAGCGTTGCGTGACCGTGCAATTACCAGTTAAAGTAGCGTATTGCTGAATACCGAAAAATGGCCTGGTCAGGAAGAAGGTAGAATCTTCCGGAGGTCAAGTGGCTAATGTTAAATATAAATTAACATCCCTAAAAAAAAATCTAGTCCTTTTATGTATATAAAAAATGGAAAATCACAAATATGCAAACTAGCTACAACAAGTGAGATTTTTGTCTAATCAAAACATGGATTTGAGGTAGTTACTGACAATGTTACTTGCATGTCCTGACCCATTTATCCCCAACCTCTAGTAGTCCATTGAACAAATGTCCTTTGGGTTTATTTTCCCTCTTGGCTAGGTTCACACCTTAGTGGCTATGGGAGCGATGTTTGCAAAGGCAAGGAAGCCCATTCATTCAGATGGGCTGCTGTGCCATCGTTTCATGCAGGAAAAAGGTTCCTACGCCTTATTTTAATGCAGCCAGTGGGAAATTGCACTGTGCTTTTGTGTGATTTCCCACAACCTAAAACTCGCTCTTCTTTTCAGATGCATGGAGGGGTGCCATTATGAATGAATATCAGCCCCTCGCGTCTGCAACAAAGCAGCAAGGTTTGGGTGTGGGAACAGTTGCTATTTACCACCCTGTCTATTACCCACAACAGCACAAGTGTGAACGTTGCCTCAGTTTAGCTTTTTTGTCAAGACATCAGTATGAAAAGTGCAAAGTTTTAGAGCTAAATTACACTAGCGCATTGCATTAATGGGCATGTTTCTTCAATCTAATGTGTATTCTGTGTTGGTATGTGTCACAACACACTAGTGCATGCTGTATGTGATGACTGCAGGGTGGATTTGATTTAAATCACAATTTAAATAGCTAGTAAAAAGGCTTTATTTAAATCAACTTAATTTAAATCCTAATTTTTAATCAGCAACTGTCACCTCTGTCCTGCAGTGGTTCCTCCTCTGGCCCGCTGTTGATTCAGTGACAGTCCCATTCACTTTTAAGGATGGGCTCGGGCATGTTCGCAGTTTCTCATGCCTGAGCTCACACTGCACAGGGCTAATCACAGGCAGGGAGACCTTTCTTTCGCTGCACAGATTGGGAAATGTGAGGTGAGTGGATGCCCGCTAACCGGCACTGCCATGATGCATCTGAAATGACAGGTGCTCTTTAAATGTAAGGACTTTTTTGCTGGTAGTTAGAATCTTTAATATTTGCAAACAAAATTAAGGTTTCCTATTTAGAATAATAAGCTATCTCACATTTATGGTCACTTTTGGTGTGTGGTTTGGACGTTGAGGGAAATGAGGGATTTCCCCATTTCCCCCTTCTTATTTATTTATTTATTTATTTTCTTTCTGTTATGTCCCCACAGAAGGGGGGGACCTGCAATGAGTAATATGCATGATACAAGGAATATAAGTGTGCTGTTTTGGTTATAGTTTATATAGGGGAGGGGGAGGAGGAGGGATGGTTTTATTTTTATTTTTTTTCTCTCCCCAAGATATGATATAGTTATTGGTTTTGGCTGGGACATTATAGGTTGACTTGAAAGGGAAATGTAGGGTGGGGATGCGGGAGACCAGGTTATTGTGTGTTACGTTTTATTAAAGGGGTGGGGAGGGAATGTGGGATTAATTGAAAATAAATTATAGTTGTTGTCTTTATGGATGCTAATATAAAGAGTTTCTCTGGAGGGGAAGTAGTGCTTCACCAACCCTGCACTTGCTAGCCACTGCCCCCATATTCAACGCCTATGGGTAATTCTGTACCCCTAGATAGGTGTTGTTTTGTTTCCCCCCCCCCCTTTTTTTTTTTTTTTTCTCCCCTTAGTGCAGCCCCCCATCTTGGAGAAGATGGAGGGATTATGTGTCACATCACTGAACGCTAGAGGACTTAATATTCCTGAAAAACGTAAAATGCTATTAAATGATTTAAAACGTCTCAAAACTGATATTGGCATGGTGCAAGAAACACATTTGAAGGAAGGAAAACTTCCCTATCTCCAAAGTAGACATTTTCCAAACGTATATCATGCCTTTAATCAACAGGCTAAAACCAAGGGAGTTGCTATTTTAATTTCTAACCGTATTATGTGGTCTCTGTTGGATAGATGTCAAGACCCAGGGGGAAGATATTTATTCCTTAAAGGGTCTATAGGAAATGTTAAGGTGACTCTTGCAACAATTTATCTCCCAAATGTACATCAAGATAGTTTTTTGAATAAAGTTCTATCCAAATTAATGGTATTTAGGGAGGGGATATTGATCATAGGGGGGGACTTTAATGTCCCACTAGATCCTAAGTTAGACACCTCTAATGGGACATCCTCTGTCTCTGGGAGAATTAGGAAAAATATCCTTCGGAAATTAGATGAATCTCAACTGGTTGACGCATGGAGGGCCTTTCATGCAGAAGAGAGGGATTTTACATATTTCTCGAATCCCCATCAACGATATTCCCGAATCGTTTTCTTTTTATTGCCACAGCAAATTCTCTCGTTAGTACAGGACACTCAGATAGGTAATATAACCTGGTCCGATCACGCACCAGTTATAATTAAGATCTTTTTGAAGGGTGCTACTCACAAGACACATTGGAACTGGCGGTTAAATGAAAGCCTGCTGCAGTACCCTGAAATACGAGAAGATGTGGTTAAAGAAATCGACTCATATTTCCAAATTAATGACAATGGAGAGATTGATGTAGGGATAGTCTGGGAAGCCCATAAGGCAGTAATTAGAGGAATTTTAATAAAACATGGATCCCGAATAAAGAGAGCCAGAGAAGAACAGACGGGTCACTTATTGGAAAGGATAAGGGAAATGGAGTTACAACATAAGATGACAATGGGGACGGAAATGGGAATAGAATTAGCACATTTAAGAAGACAACTCTCTGATCTCTTGCGGTATAAGGCAATGGCGGCACTACAGCAAGGGAAGAGGTTAATATATGATTCGGGAGATAAATGTGGCAGGCTGTTGGCCAGAAAACTAAAAAAACAACAACTTCGTTCATATATACCTTATATTAAAACAAAAGGAGGTCTAAAATCCTCAATACCGAAGGATATTGTAGAGGAATTTAGAAAATATTATACTTCATTATATAATCTCCCGGTGCCTTCCCAGTCTTCTTCATCACTAGAAGAATATCTTGAATCCTCACATTTAACGAGACTGTCGTCTCCGACACGAAGAAAACTTGAGTTACCAATAACAATAGAGGAGGTATCTACAGTAATAAAGATGATGCGGCATGGGAAGGCACCTGGCCCAGATGGATTCTCTCTGCAATACTTTAAAAGTTTTTTCCCATTACTAGCTCCTTATATGGTCAAGACATTTAATGCATTAGGACAATTTGCTTTACCCCCCGCAGAAGCATTGAGAGCACATATTGTACTGATCCCAAAGGAAGGAAAAGATCCATCAGTTTGCAGTAGTTACCGTCCAATATCATTACTGAATACGGATTACAAAATATTCACAAAGATACTCGCGGCTCGCCTAGAACCATTTATGACGCAGCTGGTTCATTGGGACCAAGTGGGATTTGTCCCCACACGGGAAGCTAGAGATAGCACTATTAAAGTTTTGAATTTAGTTCAATATGTAAATCAGAGGAAGTTGCCGAGTATCTTTGTGAATACAGATGCAGAGAAGGCTTTTGATAGGGTTAGCTGGCCCTTTATGCTAGGAGTACTAAAACAGATCGGCCTGGGGGATCGAATGCTGGACTGGATAGCAGGAATATATTCAACGCCACAAGCCTTGGTGAAGGCTAATGGAATAAATTCAGAATTTTTTTTAATATCCAACGGGACGCGCCAGGGCTGCTCTTTGTCTCCTATTCTGTTTGCGCTGACATTGGAGGCTTTATTAAATAGAATTCGACAGAACCCAGATATTAAAGGTATCCCCTTGGGGGATCAGGAATATAAACTCTCAGCCTACGCGGATGATCTTTTATTTTCACTTTCCAGTCCACAAATATCGCTCCCTAATTTATTAAGGGAGGTGGAGTGTTATGGTGCTCTGTCGAATTTTAAAATAAACTATAGCAAGTCGGAGGCAATGGGGGTATCCCTGGAGCGTTCCACCCAAAGAAACTTGGAGAATAATTTTAAATTTAAATGGACAACGACGGCTTTGAATTATTTAGGGCTACAGATTCCACCCAATTTAATAGATTTATATGCCCTAAATTTTCCACCCTTACTAAGGGAAGTTAGCATATTGTTAGATGAATGGAGTAAAGCCTCACAATCCTGGTTCGGGAGATGTAACATTTTGAAAATGAATATAGTGCCAAAATGTCTCTATTTGTTCCAGGCGTTACCTATCTCGATTCCACCCGCCTTCTTTAGTAAAACTCGAATAGCGTTTGCAAAGTTTATATGGGCAAGTAAACGGCCAAGAATTAATAGGAATTTGTTAACGCTATCTAAAGAGGTGGGTGGTTATAGCGGCTCCTGATTTATATAAATATTATCAAGCTACCCAGTTAGGTAGAGTTATTGACTGGTGCCGCCATAGAGATAGTAAAAGATGGATTACCTTGGAACAACATATCAGCTCTATCCCCTTAGATAGAGCTATATGGTGCTATGCAGCGTTACCTTCTATATTAAAAGTACATCCCTTAATAGGACCTACCCTTCGTATGGGTGCTAAATTTACTCGGATCCCCAAATTTTCATCACCAGAAACCCCCCTGTTTCCTATTCTAGGGAACCCAAATTTCCCTCCTGGTTTGGAATCAGGAATATTTGGGAAATTAAAAAAGAAAGGATGTTTCCAGGCTTCACACTTTCTGAGGTTTGGTAAGTGGCCATCAATAGAAATATTAACGCGACTAGGAGGACAATACGAATTGCCCTTCTGGCAGGCGTTACAAGTTAAACACTTTCTTGAAACATTGGGACCCGCCGAAGGGTATGGTCGACCTTTTACTAAGTTTGAGAAGTACTGTGGGGAGAGTGAACCTCTCTCCCATATTATCTCTAAGATATATGCGTTACTAACAGCACCTCCTGAGGATTTTGGTATAGCGAGTTTAGATAAGTGGGAAAGGGACCTTGAACAAACTTTTACACCATCCCAACGGCAGAAAATAATACATTTAACTTTTAAATCATCTAGATGTACTAAGATACAGGAATTAAATTACAAAGTACTAATGCGTTGGTATTACACCCCGTCTCGAATGAATAAATTCTCTTCAGAAATGTCGGATAGGTGTTGGAGGGGGTGTAGGGAGAGAGGCACCATAGCCCATATTTTCTGGTTTTGTCCAGTAATTAGACAGTTTTGGCAAGAAGTTCAGAGAATCTCTCAATTATTTACTGACTACCAGATCCCGGAAGACCCAGCTTTTTTCTTACTACAATGCTCACAAATTCCTTTGGAGAGATACAAGAACTCAATGCTATGCCATTTGGTGAATGCAGCTAAAAGCTGCATCACCATATGTTGGAAAGAACCAGGGACACCCCGAATCTCTAATTGGTTAAATAAAGTAAGAAGAATTGGGATCATGGAAAAATTGATCCCTATGTCTTTGGAGGAAAGGAAGTGTCTACTGCAAGTCTGGGCTCCATGGGAGTCATTTTTACAATCGGAGGAAGGGAAAGGGCTAATTGGAGAGGAACTAGAGGAATAGCTAGTAAGTGATGTGGCACAGGTCCCTCTGTCGGCAGGGGCAACATATTTTTATTTGTTCCATTTGGGATTCCCTGGGGGTTTTTTTTTTTTTTTTTTTTTCCCCTCTCTCTCTCTCTCTCTCTCTCCTCGGTTCTATAAGTCCCTCACGGGATCTAAGGCCTTGGAGCAGAGAGTTGTTGAGGGGAATCGTTTTTGTAATATTGTTAGTTGTTTAGAAGGGGAAAAAGAGGAAAAGAAAGGAAAATTCGCAGGAATGCAATGTGTATCATTGGTTAAATTAATAAGTTTCTGTTTTGTAAATTGATTTGATAAGTTGATCTATGTAATTATTATTTATTTATTTATTTTTTTGTGATCTTTGTCATGTATTCCTGCAGAGAAATAAAGTATTATTTAAAAAAAAAAGAATAATAAGCTGTCAGTTTAGTAAAACTGCAATATCAGAACTGATTGAATCATACAGTTTGTAATGTACATATATTTGCAAAACAATGGGATAAAGGAATATTCCTGAACTGTTTTATCTTATGGTTACTATGGAAGTGTGTAAATGCATCAGTGAATTAAATATAATGTGCTGTCTCTTTCAGCCATCATATATTATGCAAAATGTATTCTGTGTACATGCATAATAAATAAAGCACTGATCAATGACTGTCCAATCTGTGTCCAATTCTTCAAAGTTTCAAAAGTGCATAAATCGGCAAAAAATCAGCTCCAACATATCACCAAAAAAATAAATCTATGTATTACAAAAATCATTACATTTTTAAAGTTCATAAAAAGTGATGAAGTAGAAAAATTATTATATTCAGCGGATATGGTGACTCTTCACATGTGCACCCCCCCTGCACTCACCAAAGGGATGTACCCCTGCAGGGGGTAAAAGGCCTCACAATGGAGTCAGCTTTGTCCTGCATTTTCTCTTTGATATCCACGATCGTTCCATACAAACTCTCACATATAGATGGATAAGAAAAGAAGGGATCCCATCGTGTAAATCCGTAATAAAAAGTTTATAAAGTATTTTAAAAAAGCACTGCCACTAGTGCTGCAGAGTAATACACGACTCAACAAAATCGTCTAGGTCGTCTTGTGTTCCAACAGACCGGAAACGCCAAAATCGGAAGTGATGCTGAAAGCGCCGCCCTATTTGTGTATGTACACAGAATACATTTTTCATGATCTATGATAGTTTAAAGAGACAGCATATTGTATTTATTTTTTATATATAACACAAGTTGTCACATTAACATTTAACAGCACCAATTCACCCATATACTTTTCATTTATCCCTTCACTGATCCCACACCTGTGGGCACAGCTACTGTGGGCCACAGCTAACTTTAATCTGACGCAAAAATTATATAATTTTTTTTTTATCAATGCAGTGCATGTTATCTCAACTTGCATTTATTGAATGAGTTTACCAAAAATGTAACTATTGCAGAATATACAGCCTCATGCTACATAACTAAGCTCCATTTCATGCTGAATAAACAAAATTATTAATGTGTCCTAAAGAGAAAACTATCTTTAGATAGATTTTTACTCCAAAAGCATTTTATTAAAATTAATTTTGATGAAAAAAAAAAAATCATTTTTAAAAAATCCTTGATTTTTATTCACCTTTGGATGACTGTCATGCGTTGTGTTACAAAAATGGTTTATGTCCTATTTTGTACATACTGGGGAGTGTTGACCTCTCATTCAAAATGAGTATGCCTTAAGAAATGTATGCTAATGTATGGCATACACTGGGCTTTAATGCACTTTACACATGTAAATGGTCCATATCAGTCTTTATTGCATTTTACGGGAAGGTTATAATTTGATATCTAATTTTCTTTTCTGCTTCATATTTTTGCATGTGTTATATTAATTTTTTAGAGGGATGTTTTGGAAGGAAATCTCGCTCGCTCAGAGGCAGAAGTAAAGAAGCTTGATGACATTATTGAAAAAATAAGAGAGGTAATATTGAAAGAAAGATTTCAGTAAAAGCCTTGACTGCTGTGACTGTCATATCTCTTTACTGAATTAATTTCATTACTGCAAAACCATTGTGAAATCTTTTAGGTTACGTAAATTATTTTATTTTTTTAACAACACTGTTCATTTTATTGAGAAGACATCATATAACAGTAAGGCATACAGACAGTACAAACAGGCTTGTATAATACAGAAGCCACTTAAAATAAATACAATACACCCAAAGAACTATTGAAGCAGCATTTACCGAGAGAGTGCACGTGGCTGGACACGCAGTTGCCACAACAACAGGGAGGGAAAGAAGGGGGGGGGGGAGATGAGGGAGAAAATGGAGGGGGGAGGGCCAGAACTCTCACATCCAATACATCGAGTTCTCAGAACTGTTCCAATCAAGGTAACCACACTCGGTCAAACTTCTGCGGGCGCCCTCTAACCATGTAGGTCAATTTATATAAGGGGAGGACTGCATTAACCGTAGCATCCCACGACTCCACCGTGGGGGGTGAAGGCGATATCCAGTGCCGAAGGATTTCCTTCCTGGCGTAAAACACTAGGAGTGAAAGTAACAGCTTCGTGTATCTCGGTCGCTGGTCATCATCCTGAATCCCCAGAAGGGCCAACTCGGATGACATAGGCACTCTTAACTGGAGACGAATATTGATACATTCAAAAACAGCCCACCAGAATCTTTCAATACGGGGGCATTCCCAGAACATATGTAGGAAAGTACCATTGGGGTAGTGACACCTGGAGCACTCCGGAGACCTATGGGGATAAATTTTGTGCAGTCTCTGCGGCGTAGGTTACGTACATTAAAAGAGTTAATCCAACCAATGCACAGTTATTGGTCCTCTGCTATGCAATAGGGCTGCAACTAACAATTATTTCCATAATCGATTAGTTGGCCGATTATTGTTTAGATTAATCGGTTATTAACCATTAAAAAAAAGGTCAATTTGACGTTCATTTTTTTGCTGTGCGTTTTGATTTTTGCACAATTGATTTTACTGCAATTTGACTTTTTTTTTTTGCCAGATTAAAAAAAACACAAATTGCTGCAAAAACGCATTACATGCTTTTCTGCAGCTTCTCCATTGAAGTATATTGAACCAATAAAGCACCATTTCGCGTTAAATGTCCCTGACCCTTTCAGATGTGAATGTGTCCCATAGGAAACCATGTAAATGAACTGTAGTGCATTTCTGCAAAAAGCACCCATAAACAGATAGATGTGAACCAGGTCTAAGACATTTAGTAACATATTGGGGTTAAAAAAAAACAAAAATTGGTCCTTTATAGTAGAAAAAAAGCAGATAATCACTACTGTAAGGCAGGGCTCGACAAAACCCGGGCGCCAGGTCGCATTTGCAACTAGAATTAGCGACCTGGCGCCTGGGGCAACACAGCTGGGGTATCCTGTCTCCGTGGACAACCCGTGGCGTGATCGCGTCGGGCCGCGCCGCAGGCGGCCGGTAATTGAGCCCCCGGCTTTGAGGCCTTCTGCGATCCTATGGTTCCTTCTGGAATATGGCGCCCTCTTGTGGTGACCTTTGGAATTACAACCAGCAATGCTAATGGAGCTTCCCCTGCCTGCCAGCCTATCTCCTTCCCTTTACTTCGAACCCCTAAAGATTATATATATTTTTATTCTAACACCCTAGAGAGTAAAATGGTGGTCATTGCAATACTGTCTGTCACACCGTATTTGCACAGCGGACTTACAAGCGCACTTTTTTGGGGGAAAATATATTTATTTAATTTAAAAAAACAGTAAAGTTAGCCCAATTTTTTTTTATATTGTGAAAGATAATGTTACGCCGAGTAAATCGATACCCAACATGTCACACTTCAAAATTGCGGCTGCTCATGGAATGGCGACAAACTTTTACCCTTTAAAATCTCCATAGGCGACATTTAAAAAACTCTACAGGTTGCACGTTTTAAGTTACAGAGGAGGTCTAGGGCTAGAATTATTGTTCTCACTCTACCGATCGCAGCAATACCTCACACGTGTGGTTTGAACACCGTTTTTATATATGCGTTCGCTTCTGCATGCAAGCTTGGCGGGACAGGGCGCATTTAACAAAAAAATGTTTTTCTTATTTTAACTTTTATTTTAATTTTTTTTCACTGTTCTTTTAAAAAAAGTGTCACTTTTATTCCTATTACAGGGAATGTAAAAATCCCTTGTATTCCCTTTATAGCCTGGGGCTATCTTCCCCTCACTTGACTCCATGTCAGGCCAGGGACAGGTCCAGATCGCCGCCACGGACCTGGCTCCTAACTTTTTTAACTGGCTCCTAGATTCCAAGCAAATTTGTCAACCCCTGCTGTAAGGGGTTCATTTTTTTTTACTGTAGAACAGTGAAAGTAATATTTACAGTAGCGAGTTGCTCTTTTTGTACTATAAAGGGCTTATTTATTTTTTTTAACCCCATTATGTTACTGGCCGATTAATCCATTATGAAAATAATCGATTAATTTCATAATCGATTAGTTGTCGATTAATTGATTAGTTGTTTTTGTAAGTTGCTCTTAGTCACATGCGAATAAAGATGCATTCTCAAAGTATGTTTGTTATTTACAGCTATTTTTCCATCCTTTCTGCAGGCTCTGCTTTCTGTACCAGACATTGTAAACCAATGCGACACTCTTAGACAGTTAAAGGAGTTTCTCAACTAGAACATCATCAGATTTTTAATACTGCAAGAAAAATTTATAAAATTACAGCATTTTAATATGTTAAACATATAAAAAAATGTACATTTGTTTATATTGTCAAATGTTTGTAAAGTTGTGTTCTAAATATTAAATAAAAAATTTGAGATGTGAATGCATACTAGGCTTCGAAATGGGGTGAGCTGATGCTATAAGCTGACATTGAGCATATGCCCCCTCATTTTCTCTCTGGGTCTTCATACCTGCTATATTCATGGACTGATAAAATGTTGCAACATTGCGTTAAAAGAAAACACTCCCCGGAGATCTCAGTGTGTGTATGTTGTTTTTTTTTTTTTGTTTGTTTTTTTTAAACAGAAAATGAATGTAAATTTGTATGCCGCTTGTGTGAAATGAGGCGCATGACATCATATCCTTCACATGCTTAATCTCATGCATACACAGCATGACAATACTGCAAGATCTAATGGTTTATGTACAAGATTTTCCAGAACACAATGGGATGTTGTCTTCCCAGGGTGGAGGTAGCTATGTGGCTGGGGCTTCATCAGGGAAACCAAAAAAGGTAAGTAAAGCAGTGTGAGGTGATTTCACATCAGCAAGCAGAAAGGCATGCTGACGTGAATTTTTTGGGAAAAGGGTGGAAAGGTCCACTTTAACTTTATAATTCTGGATTTTTGTGGTGCGTTCCTCCTTGTGACTATTTTTACATTGTAGGTTTTACAAACTGAACTCAGTAGTATGAGTTACTCTTAAATTGTATTTACACAGGGGGCAGCTTATGCTGATATGCAGCCACTGAATAATGCAGACCTTATGAGCAAAGTGATTTCAGCAGTGGGTCTACGCAGAGAGAAGACAAAGTTAATATCCAAAGTGAAAAGATAAACATTTTATATTACTAATTTTAATCGTAACTTATGCAGGGCTAACCCCGCAAGGGCTGCTGGTGATAACCGATTCTCCCCCAAACGGTACAGAGGCTGCTGTCCCTACAAGCATCAGTCCATGCATGCTGGCTCCAATAGCTCAATCAAGGGGATGTCTTTTTGAAATGTATTCCATGAAGAACTCTAAACAGGATAGTGGTTAGGTCATGGGTACTCCGAATTGCTTGCGCAGTAATAGAAGCCTACTCTTCACTAGGCTCCCACGCACAGATAGTGCTGAGAATACAGGATTGCCCAGTATGCTGAGACCCTATGAGAGATGTCTGTCCATAGCTACCTCTGACGCTTACATTCTAAAGCACATAGTCACCAGGGATTACAATTCAGGGTCATTACTCACAAGCCCCCAAGACAGCTACACACCTTCCAGCTTCCTCAAGACACATCCCATTGAGTGAAACAATCCTCCTCCAGACCAGATCCCATAAGGTGAAGTTCCACAGCCAGCTCCTCAGATGATTGCTTCAGGTTTATAAGCTTTGCCACAGCTGAGACTGAACAGCCACCCAGTTCACAGGGTACCTCAGGGGCAGAAGCCCCAGAGGCTTTGGAATGGTCTCTGATGAGCAAAGAATCTCTTTGCTCAATACTATTTCTCGCCTTTTCAGCCACCTTCCGGACACTCCTCTGCAGGTTGGTGCATGATAAATATTCAGGCTGGTCATTTGACTCTCCCGACCCCATATTCGGCAAACTTCTTCCAGAAGCAACCAAACTTCCAGTCTGGGAAACCCTAAACAGACCAGAGCAATATATATCATTCCTCCCTACAGATTGAGCCAAAAAATAATAATCTGCCTAACATCCTACGCTAGGACAGTGCTACAATAAGCTTTAGGCATAAATGGGTCATTTTTTTTGTTCAGCCAGTGGATTAAATAAAAAAAAAACGAAAAAAATAAAACTTACCTGATCCACCTTTTGAATGTGTGGATGGGAGTATCCTCCCCACTACACCATTGCATTCTGACAGCGCGGAGACTCTCCTGCTGTCAGAATACACAGATCAGTGCTGCAGGCTATTCTCTGTGGCACTCCTTGAATAGCTTTTATTTAGCCAGGTGGTTGAACAGACTTCAACTGGTAGATTAACTTCTGTTCAACTGCAGTGGTCACACATGGACTGACATCTGACCAGTTGCTGCTAAACCGTCAAAATTTTGATCTATGCATACCCAGCTTTAGAAATTGAATGGCATTTATAAGCCATGCGTTACTTGACTTCCTCCCTCCCCCAGTGTCGGGAAGACAGATGTTGCTAATTTCCTTGTACTGACTTTCATAGTTTATCTTCCTCTGCAGACATTTAACCACTTGACCTCCCGGAAGGTTTACCCCCCCCCCCCCCCCCAATTGCAAGGCTGTGAGAGGTTATACCCAAATAACATTTATGTCCTTTTTCCCCCCAGAAATAGACCTTTCTTTTGCTGGTATTTGATCACCTCTGCAGGTTTTTATTTTTCACTATAAACAAAGAAAATCTTCGACCCAATTTTGAATAAAATAAATAAATTTTACTTTCTGCTATAAAACACATCCAATAGAAAAAAAGTAAATAAAATCAAAATAAATTTAGGCCAAGATGTATTCTGCTACATATTTTTGGTTTAAAACAAAAACCCAAATAAGCGCGTATTGATGGGTTTGCGCAAATGCTATAGCATTTACAAAACATCGGATATATTTATGGCATTTTTACCACACAGGGCCAGTGGTTGCTGTAGCCTTGGTTGCCTATAAATGTCCTAGAGCTACAGGTGATCAGGCTTTGAATAGAGCTTCTTCAAGGCTGCCTGGTCCAGATCCATTCAAAAAATGCTATGGTGATGGCCAATGTCAATCACCAGGATGGGGAGAAGGAGCTTGGCAGTGGTGCCGGAGGCATCACACATTCTTCGATGGGCAGAACTTCATGTTCCCACTGTCTGTACCATTCGTTCTTGGTGTGGAGAACTGGCAGAACCTAAGCCATCGGTCACGGGCTCAGGGAGAGTGGTTTCTGCACACACTTGTTTCATCAGATCTGCCTGCGATGGGACACCCCGGACATTATCTTCTGGAGTCCCGTCTCAACAGGATTGTGTCAGGACTTGTGGCAAGAATTAGAGATACTCTGGCAGGTGGGGTGCAGGCTCTGATGGTGCTGTGATGCCTTTGACTCATTTACGCCTTTCCTTTCAATTTTCTTTCCAGTCTGCCACACAGGATTGAGGCCAAAGGGATCACAGTCACTCTGGTGGCTCTGGCAGATTTATCCTTTTCGACCCTGGTATGCCAGATGTGGCAACTGGTTGCAGATGCTCCCTGGCAGCTTCCTCTGTGAGAAGATCTTCTGTCCCAAGATCCAATCTTCCACCAGGCTTTACCGTCACTGGCTTTGACAGCATTTCTCTTGATGCCAGGTTGCTAACCTCTGTCATTCCCACCAAGTGAGAGGCTTGTAAATCCGTTTCCTGCAAGATTGGCCATTGCACTTGATGGGCCTACAGATCTTGGTGCGAGTTTTGTGGGCTTTCATTTCGGTTTCTCAGATTTTGACCTTTCTCCATCAAGAGTGGATCAGAAGCTCCTGAGCACAGTTAAGGGCCCAGCTTCTGCTCTTGCAATTTTATTCCTCTGGCTGCACACTTCTTGATTTTTTTTTTTTTGGCTTGTAGCTCCTTCAGTGCAATTTCCTTTGCCCTGTAGGACCATAAACCATTTTCTGTTGGCTCCCGAAGGGTCAGATTAGCTCTGAGTCCAAGCTCTTATCTACTATTTCCACTGTGTGAGGCACAGGAATTCCCCAGGAAATTTTTCCAGCTATCTGGGGTTCTCATTGCCGTGGAAAATCTGGAACGCAAGCGTAGGCACTCTTCCCCTCTACTTTTGTGGGAGGTGTGGTGTTGGAATAACATACTCAAGAGGAGGAAGCTGTCAAGTTCCGGAATTCCCCCCAGGAACAATCTCATGGTCCAGAGCTGTCGCAGACACACAAGATCTCGCTGGGCTTCCGAGCACATGTGGTGCACACTACTGTAATTCTCTTCCCCAAAGTTATTGGTTTTGGGTTGGTGGCCCCCAAAACCTCCCATGCTCTTTTCTTGTGTACCCTACTTTGCAGGAAGTGATGTATGCTTGATTCTGATTACCTGGAGACTGTGTTTTCACCTCCAAAACATTTGCTCAAGCGTACCCCATGGAGAAAGAACTCTATGCAAAATGGTGTTCTCTCGCTTTTGACCTGGCCATTTCATACCCCGACTATGTCAGTGGATGAAATAACGGCTAAGAGGCCCCCTTTATTTTTTTTTTAGCATCCTTCTCTCTGGTACAAGCAACTCTGCAGCCTACAATAGGAGTCTGCCAATCCCTTAAGGTATGGGGGCAAAGTGTACGCTCCATTCCAGACAATCGGACCCATGAGATTTTACCCTCTGATACTTCCTTTTTTTTTTTTTTTTTTTTTTTTCTTCTCTCTCGCTTTGAGTTTCTTAAATGCCTTGGAAGATTCCATATGGCAGCCTTCATGGGTGGGCACCATTTGCCAAAGTTTGCCAAAGTGAGAAGGATCCTAAGGCTCCAGTTTTGAAGCAAGTTGATCGGATATCCTTTCATTATTCGGTAATTATTTGGAAAAACTTTGGATAAGTCTCTGAGCTTGCCACATCTTGCCACTGGGATTTTTGCCCATTCCTCCTTGCAAAACTGCTCCAGCTCCTTCCAGTTAGATGGTTTGTGCTTGTGAACAGTAATCTTTGTCTGACCACAGATTTTCTGTTGGATTGAGGTCTGGACTTTGACTAGCCCATTCCAACACATTTACATGTTTCCCCTTAAACCACTCAAGTGTTGATTTAGCAGTGTGTTTGTGATCATTGTCCTGCTGGAAGGCAAACTTCCGTCCTAGCCTCAAATCACACAGAGTGGTACAGGTTTGCTCAAGAATATCCCTGTATTTAGCACCATTTATCTTTCCCTCAACTCTGAATGGTGTTCTTTGGGTGATTTGTTGGGTTTGCGCCAGACCTAGCGTTTTCTTTGATGGCCAAAAAGTTTAATTCTAGTCTCATCAGACCATAGCCCCTTCCTCCATACATTTTGGGAGTCTCCCACATGCTATTTAGCAAACTCAAAATGTGCCATAAGTAATGGCTTTCTTCTGGCCACTCTGCCTTAAAGCCCAACTCTATGGAGTGTACAGCTTATTGTCGGCCTATGTACAGATACTCCAGTCTGCGGTGGAACTCTGCAGCTGCTCCAGGGTTAATTTAGGTCTCTGTGCGGCCTCTCTGATTAATGCCCTTCTTGCTCGGTCCATGAGTTTTGGTGTGTGGCTGTCTCTTGGCAGGTTTGCTGTTGTGCCATGTTCTTTGCATTTGGTTATGATAGATTTGATGGTGCTCCTAGGGATCATCAAAGATTTGGATGTTTTTTTGTTTTGTTTTTCAACTTAACACTGACTTGTACTTCAACAACATTGTCCCTCCTAGTTACTTGGTAATCATGGCAGTGTTTGGTTAGTGGTGCCTCTTGCTTGGGTGTTGCAGGCTCTGGGACCATTCAAAAAGGTGTGTGTGTATATGTGATGACAGATCATGTGACACTTAGATTGCACACAAGTGGACATCATTTCACTTATTATGTGACTTCTGAAGGTAATTGGTTGCACCAGCGCTTTTTATGGGCTTCATAACAAAGGTGTTGAATACATACGCACATGCCAATTATCAGTTTTTTATTTCTGAAAAATTGTTTTATGCATACAGTTTTCAAATTTTACATCACCAACTTAGACTATTGTGTTCTGATCCATCACATATAATTCAGATAAAAAAAAAAGAACTAAAGGCTGTAATGTAACAAAGTCGGTAAAAAGCCAAGGGGGGGGGGGGGGGTGTGTGTTGAATACTTTTACAAGGCACTGTACATTATCATAAGTATAAACACCCTTTCACACAATAGAAGGAGCTTCCAGTGGTACATACGGACCATCTCCTACATTGTACAGAGCCCAAATGTGATCAGATCTTTCAATTAACATGTATAGTTCATAATCAAACAAACCAGGAATACTCTTTGTATATGTCCTGGGAGATATTGTGGATAAATATTACTGTTCTATTTTAAGTAATCCAAGCCACATTTTTAATGTCCATTATTTTCTTGATCGCCCTGTGCCCCTAATAGACACAGGGTAACTTAGACATTAGGGGTGTGTGTGTGTTGAATACTTTTACAAGGCACTGTACATTATCATAAGTATAAACACCCTTTCACACAATAGAAGGAGCTTCCAGTGGTACATACGGACCATCTCCTACATTGTACAGAGCCCAAATGTGATCAGATCTTTCAATTAACATGTATAGTTCATAATCAAACAAATCAGGAATACTCTTTGTATATGTCCTGGGAGATATTGTGGATAAATATTACTGTTCTATTTTAAGTAATCCAAGCCACATTTTTAATGTCCATTATTTTCTTGATCGCCCTGTGCCCCTAATAGACACAGGGTAACTTAGACATAGGAGGTGCATGGGGGGGGGGGGGGGGTTCTGGGTTCCACCAGCCCCCTGCCCAAAGTGACTCCCATCCCATCTCTCCCCTTTTGGCAGCAGACTAACACAGGAGGTGACCCCCCCCCCCCAGACGGGTTCACTCAGAAGTTGGTCTGTAGTTCCTGTACCCCAAACAAATTGTTACCAACAGAGCATTACTCACCCAGCTAACCTCTGCCTCTCTTGTAGAACATACCTGTTGCTGTCGGGAAGTGCGGACTGGTCCTTCCCCTGGAGTCTCTTCAGCCGCTGGAGAGAAGACAGGCTGGCTGGGCTCAGGCAATCATGCTGTTGGGGATCTGGGTCAACTGCCCAGCATCTCTGGTGTATACAAGTGGAGACCCTAGTCCATTCCATTTCCACCGAAAATCCATCCTTTGTTAGTGGAGGGCAGAGGCCAGCAGTGCTCTGTCCTGTTGCTAGTGGTTCAGCTGGGCGTAGAAGCTTCACTACATCAACTTGTCAGGGGGAGGGAGGCTGCCTGCCCCGGCTCCCTGTAGCACTGCAGTTGTTGCTGGTGAGAGGTTAGTAGCACTCTGCCCTGTTGCCAGCACTTCTGCTAGGTTTCTGTTAGTGGAGACTGCAGGCCCATCCACCGACACAAGCTCAAGCTGCTGGTGTGAGGTGCCCATTGCACTCTCTCCCTGGAGCTCCTACCGAGTGGATTGTTGTGGGCAGAGGCCAGTAGTGTTCTGCCCTGTAACCGCTTCAGTGCTCACATCGGCTAACTGTTGGGAAGGGAAGATGATGACCACCTCCTCTCCCTTCTCCCGCTGGATCCTAATCTGCTTCTCGGTAGTGACTGCCACCTCCTCACCCTGGGCCTCCAGAACTGCCGCAGAGGTCTTGAACCCCTTGTTCAGTTGCCAGCGCTTAAGCTAGGTTGGCGTTATCATTCTGGGGCGGTCTTGCTCTGGTACTGTCTGCCAGGTGCACGAATCCTTGTTGGGGAGGGGGGGAATGGCTGCTTTCCTTCCCTGCATTGCTGAAATCCACTGCGGAAGAAGAACCGACACCTTCTCACCTCAGGTCTCCAAAACTTCCACGAGGGTGGAGCAGGGGTCTGTAGTACTCTGTCCTGCTGCCAGCACTTCTGCTGGGGCTTCGCTAGGTGGTTCCTCCTCTACAGAAAAGTCTATTAAGTTCCCAGTCTCTGGAATTGCCAAAAGTCCAGGGCACGGGCTGGTCCCTTGGGCCTTGTGCCAACAGTTTGCCAGGTGACTCATCATCCACAACATCCTCTGATGAAAAGTCAATTAAATCCCTGCTTTCTGTAAACCATGTCTCGAGATTGAGGACAGCTTCCTTTTCTGTCAAGCCCTTGAACTGCTGTTGGACAGACACATTTCTCACTTTCAAGCTTATACTGTGCAGAAACCGGTTCATCCAGATCAGTCAACACTTGCATCCGGCATAAGACCTTCGCTTCCATAGCTGTGGGCAGAGATGGGCAAAGCACCCTGTTACTGTGCCCCATTGCTGATACTTCCACCGAGATTTCAGGCCTGTCGGCTGGTACTTCTGGATAGTCCCAAGTAAAGGGAGCCCAGCCCTGGCGCTGAGCAGAGTTTAGCAGCCATGATTTCAGCCAACCGCCACTCCAAATGGGTCCCAAAGTTAGGGTCCCCCAACGCCATACTAGCTCCGGACTTGGACCGACCAGCCCCCCCCAAACATTTCTCCTCAGACTTATCAATTTGGGCACAGGCGATGGGGGTGGATGAGGTCTTGAGGTGAAAGCACCCCTCGACCAGGGCCTACTCCTGCTTCTCTGCCACCTACAAAACATCCTCACGTATTGACTTAGCATTTGCCAATCCGGTCATGATGTCAGACATGCGGGACGCTACATACCTACCCAGTGGGCTGTCAGACCACTGCCCCCTCCTTCTAGTCATCCGCTCCCGCACGTCCGCTCTCTGGCGCTTGGGAACCCACTGGCTCTCCCACGCCGACCTTTCTGAGACTATCCCACCTCGCCTACTTGAATACTGGGAGCTTAATACGGGATCCTCCTCCCCAGAGATTACCTGGGATGCCTTTAAGGCTTTTATGAGGGGACAGTATATTTCCTCAATAGCCGGGATCCGTAAAGAACAGACGGCTACCACAACTGAGTTACAGAACAAGGTAGATTCCCAGACGGAAGCCTACACGGCCGACCCCACAGACTCTAGCTTTGACGTCCTTAATGCCGCAAAACGGGAACTATACCTACATCTCGCGGAACTTACCAGACTAGATCTCTATCGTAACAAGCAAAGATACTTTGAACAGGGGGATCGTAACGGTCGCCTCCTCGCAATGTTAGCGCAACATGACCTTCCCCTGACGGTAATACCCAACATAGTGTCTCCCTCGGGCGAGTCGGTCTCTTCTCTCCAGGACATACTAGACGCATTTCGACATTATTATAGCTCCCTCTACACCTCCGTATTGCCCTCGGACTTCAGACCACGGGACTTGGCACCTTGGCTGGACCCCCTGGCACTCGGCTGTCTCTCGGATGCTGAGAGGGAGGCCTTGGTGAGACCAGTTACCTCGGAGGAGGTTTTGGGGGTCATCAGGTCCTTTCCTGCTGGAAAATCCCCTGGCCCGGACGGTCTCCCTGTAGAGTTCTACAGAACTCACGGAGCTCTCCTTGCCCCCAAGCTGGCCCAACTATATTCCCATTGTCTGACGGAGGGCGCCCTTCCCGACTCCATGAGTCATGCCCACATAATACTAATCCACAAAGCCCCTAAAGACCCTACATCCGGTGCCTCTTATAGGCCTATTGCCCTACTTAACACAGACTTCAAAATTCTTACCAAATTGCTCACCATGAGACTACTGCCATCTGTTATAGAGACGGACCAAACAGGTTTTATGGCTAACAGAGCTACAGATATCAATCTACGATGCTTGTTTACCAACATACATGCACAACACCTCAATGAGGGTTCCCGGGTGGTGGCCTCCCTAGACATAGAGAAGGCCTTTGACGCGGTAGAGTGGCCTTTTCTGTGGGAGGTCCTCCGTAGAATGGGGTTCCCCTTGCTGTTTATTGGGTGGTTGCAGACACTCTACAGTTGTCCCACATCAGCTATTAAGCTGGGGGGGGGGGGCCTGCCCTCTCTCTCCAGCCATTTTTGCCATCGCCATGGAACCACTGACGGAGGCCCTACGCACCTCCCCACATATCGGGCCTGCGCGTTGGCTGGCTGGAGGAGAGGGTCGCCTTCTTTTCCTTAATGATGCAGACTCCTCGCTCACGGGTGCACTGCAGATTATGAACTCATTCTCCACTTTCACTGGCCTTAGAGTTAACTTGGAAAAATCCCTTTTGTTTCCTTTAGATCCCGCAGCACGTACCTCCGCCCCCTCCGATATACTTTTACAATGGGTTGATAGTTTTAGATACCTTGGGGTGGTAGTGTCGAGACAGGCGTCGGATTTCTTGCCCCTGAATTTATCCCCAGTGGTGCAGGAGATGAGGGGGAGACTGAAGGCATGGGAGTCACTGCCCTTGTCGATACTAGGCCGGATAAATCTGATAAAAAAAAATGAAAATCCTGCCCAAATTTACCTACATTCTGCGTCACTCTCCGCAGTGGATTCCCAAATCCTTTTTTTACCCGACTACATAGTCTATTTGCTTCCTTTATCTGGGGGACTCAGTCCCCCAGACATGGATGGTCGACAATGGTACGTCCGACCTCCCAGGGGGGACTGGCATGCCCTGACCTGTACAAGTATTTCCTAGCTGCCCAGCTAGTCACAGCGGCCTGGTGGCTCTCCCCAGATATCTCAAACTCCGCCACCATGGTTGAGGCAGCAGTGGTGAACTCGCTGGAGGCGCTGAAGTTCTTACTTTTTTGGGGCCCCAAGGCTCCATACTCGCTGACCCCCTCCATGCGCACCAGACTTCGGGCTTAGGGGGCGGGCCTTAAACTTGAAAAATACCCTAAAAACGCACTCTCACCAGCTGCCCCCCTATGGTTGAATCCCACCCTTGAACATATTTACAAATTGCCTGAACCCCATGCATGGACTAAATTCAACATTAAAACAGTGGTCCAAGTAGTCTCCAATCAATCTTTGGTTCCGTTCCCCAAATTGGTTTCCGACTTCAATGTCCCGCAAACCTATCTTTTTAGATATCTGCAACTTTCTCATGCCTTCGGCCACCAATTTTCCAGATCACCCAATCCACGCTGGAGGACCTCCTTAGATCCAAGTGTGCAAATAAGCCCACCTCCCAACTCTACAATCGTTTACTAATGACCTCCCTTCCCCCTCTAGACAAGCTTAGAAATAAATGGCTGCTTGACATCCCCGACTTTGACAATGACGATTGGGACGACTTGTGGGACTTCCCCTTCAGATCTCTGGTCTCCTTGAGAGACCGACTAATACAATTCAAGATGGTCCATCGTGCATATTTTACTCCACACTGTTGTGCTTTTTAAGGACATTTTCCCGCACAATATTTATTAAGTAATTTTTAACGAAGATATGTTTAAGATACAGAATCAATCTATATGACACAGTCTATACATGTGAAACGTATTCACGGAGACAAGTGATCATAAAAATAGTTACATTTATTGGTTGACAAAAGACAAATATTTACATTAAATTCAAATACAGATTGCATTACTTGATCATTTGACAATTATGGAAATACCCACAAAATGGGAGTGTCGTACTTTGGACTTAATCATCACCATTATCACTTCTCGGTAGAATCAATAACCTTTTGATAATTGACAATTAAACAGAATGTCTGTATTTCACACGTCCAACCGTTACTATACTGCAGGTAAGTAAGTGGTTAACAATGTGAAATAAATTTGTTTGTCAATAAAATTGGCATCTATGCAAAAAGAAATTTATAATGAAAAATTAAATTTAGAAAAAAAATCTAAAAGGCGGTTATTGATTCGGGAGAATGATTTTCAATAATAGAATATTCAAAAACATCAATATTTAAGAGAACATAGAAGATATAATAAACAAAATATTTACCCATTTCCAATATGGCTATTAGTGTGGATTGTTGGCTACCAGGAATTTTAAGATGGTTGCCGTGGCTTTCAACATAGATTCTCTTACAGAGGAATTACTTTGTGTGACCTCCGAGTTCCAAGGAGCAGGGATCTTCGTGAATCTAAAAATATGTATTCATGCATGGTGCATGAGTGTCAGTTTGTCTGGGAGTCTTCAGGTGTCCCCCCCAGGGTATCCCTCCGCTCTCCCCCCGAGCTATCTTCCTCTGACCATCTTCTTAGTTTCTTAAATATCCTCTTAAACAAAAAGATCATAAAATTATACAAAGTTCTGCCCAGAGGGTATGTGTCCCTTTCCTATTGGCAGGCAGACTTAATGATCACCTTTCTCAGTAGTCTAAATGTTTTTAAAGGTAATTGCACCTTCAACCACCAGGTGTCTCACATGTGTTTTGTGGTTTATCTCTATAAGTGGTATATTTAATTTTATATTGTGTATTTTTTTTGTACCTTAGTGAAAATAATCTCTCAAACTGGGAATTCTACTAACCACATACTATCAAATACGCTTAGCATATCTATTGATTAATCACTTGCATAAAATGGTGATATATAGGCATATCATTGTATATCTGTAAAAATGTAGTCCATTTGAAAAGGACACAGGTTATATATATATATATATATATATATATATATATTAATCAACATCACATACAATTTTTATCTATCTGGATACCTGTATAATTTGGGTATCCAATCAATATTTGTTTATCTAAACATAGGTTCAATTCTTATACATTCATATCATGATCATATGTTTGTCTTAAAGTGGTTGTAAACCCTTACAAACCACTTTGACCTACAGGTAAGCCTAGATTAACCACTTTCAGACCGGACCATTTTGCTGGTAAATGACCAGAGGTCTTTTTACACTTTGGCACTGCGCTGCTTTAACTGGTAATTGCGCGGTCATGCAATGTTGTACCCAAACAAAATTTGCGTCCTTTTCTTCCCACAAATAGAGCTTTCTTTTGATGGTATTTGATTGCCTCTGCGATTTTTATTTTTTGCGATATAAACGTAAAAAGACCGCAAATTTTGAAAAAAAATGATATTTTCTACTTTTTGTTATTAGAAAAATCCAATAAACTCAATTTTAGTCATACATTTAGGCCAAAATGTATTCAGCCACATGTCTTTGGTAAAAAAAAAGTCAATAATTGTATATTTATTGGTTTGCGCAAAAGTTGTCACATCTACAAACTAAGGTACGTTTTCTGGAATTTACGCAGCTTTTAGTTTACGACTGCCTATCTCATTTCTTGAGGTGCTAAAATGGCAGGGCAGTACAAAACCCCCCCAAATGACCCCATTTTGGAAAGTAGACCCCCTAAGGAAATTGATAAGAGGCATGTTGAGCCCATTGAATATTTTATTTTTTTGCCTCAAGCGATTGAATAATGACAAAAAAAAAAATTTTTTTTTTTTTTTACACAAAGTTGTCACTAAATGATATATTGCTCACACATGCTATGGGCGTATGTGAAATGACACCCCAAAATAAATTCTGCTGCTTCTCCTGAGTATGGGGATACCACATATGTGGGACTTTTTGGGAGCCTAGCCGCGTACGGGGCCCCGAAAACCAAGCACCGCCTTCAGGCTTTCTAAGGGCGTAAATTTTTGAGTTCACTTCTCACTACCTATTACAGTTTTGAAGGCCATAAAATGCCAAGATGGCACAAAACCCCCACAAATGACCCCATTTTAGAAAGTAGACACCCCAAGCTATTTGCTGAGAGGCATGTTGAGTTCATGGAATATTTTATATTTTGCCACAAGTTGCGGGAAAATTACAAACTTTTTTTTTTTTTTTTTTTTTTTAACAAAGTTGTCACTAAATGATATATTGCTCATGCATGCCATGGGCATATGTGAAATGACACCCCAAAATAAATTCTGCTGCTTCTCCTGAGTACGGGGATACCACATATGTGGGACTTTTTGGGAGCCTAGCCGCGTACGGGGCCCCGAAAACCAAGCACCGCCTTCAGGCTTTCTAAGGGCGTAATTTTTTGATTTCACTCCTCACTACCTATTACAGTTTTGAAGGCCATAAAATGCCAAGATGGCACAAAACCCCCACAAATGACCCCATTTTAGAAAGTAGACACCCCAAGCTATTTGCTGAGAGGCATGTTGAGTCCATGGAATATTTTATATTTTGCCACAAGTTGCGGGAAAATTACAAACTTTTTTTTTTTTTTTTTTTTTTTCACAAAGTTGTCACTAAATGATATATTGCTCACGCATGCCATGGGCATATGTGAAATGACACCCCAAAATAAATTCTGCTGCTTCTCCTGAGTATGGGGATACCACATATGTGGGACTTTTTGGGAGCCTAGCCGCGTACGGGGCCCCGAAAACCAAGCACCGCCTTCAGGCTTTCTAAGGGCGTTACAGTTTTGAAGGCCATAAAATGCCAAGATGGCACAAACCCCCCCCAAATGACCCCATTTTGGAAAGTAGACACCCCTAAATTTAGGGGTACACTAGTGAGACTAGGTAATAAATGGCGGGTGCCCTGAAACTATAAAAAAATAACTAACCAACCAGCGTCACCTGTAACAGTTATATGGTGATCACTGGTGAAAGGGTTAACTAGGGGGCAATTAGGGGGCTTTATGCGGTAGTATATGGGGGTCCCTGGCGCTATAAAAAGCTGCAGCGAACCTAAATACCTACCTGCCTAACTAGCGTCACCTGTGACACTAATACGGCGATCAGAAAAACGATCGCTTATTAGGCTGGGTTCACACTGGAGCGATGCGGGAACGCCACGAATGCGTGGCGGGTTCCCGCATCGCATGCCTCCCGGCGGCAGTTCACACTGCCCTATGCGAACTGCTGGGATTGTCAGTGAAATGTTACTGACACCCCCAGATCAGTTCGCATATCGCAGTGCGATCTGCAAACTCGGATCGCATGGTGTGAACACCCATGCGATCCGATTCTGCTGCGGGCCAAAAAAAGGGTCCCGTGCGAATTTGCGGCGGGTGCGGCGAATGGCTGAACTCGAATCGCACAGAGATCGGATGTGATTTGCACTGCAGTGCGGTGCGAATCACATCCGTTCTCATAAACCGCTGCAATGTGAACCCAGCCTTAGTGACACTGGCGACGGGGGGTGATCACGGGGTTAAACCTTTATTGGGGGGGTTAGGGGGGTACCTTAGAACTAAAGGGGGCTAACCCTAACTGCCCTAACAGTTATTACAGTCACAAATGACACCAATGCAAAAAAAAAAAAAAAAAAAATGACATTGGTGTCACTGTGACTGGGGGGCAGGGGTAATTGGGGGGGTGATCGGGGGGTAAAGGGGGGGTGTGAGTGTGCCTGGCATGTTCTACTGTGTGTGTGAGTGTTGGTGCAACTTACTGATCCGCTCTCCTCCGTGTCGGAACGAAAAATACCGACACGGAGGAGAGAATACATCACTTCCTCTCCTGTGTTTACATTACAGGAGAGGAAGTGATGTCACCGGGGATTTCTATTCGTCGGGAGCGATCGCGAGGGGGTGGCCATGAATGAATGGCCGTCCCCTCGTCCGGGATCGCTCCCGTACGAATACCGACCGCCGCAGGCACCGGGCGGGGGCCCGATCGGGCCCCCGACCCGCGGGAGGCAAGGGACGTACATGTATGTCCTTATGCCTGCCCGTGCCATTGTACCGACGTACATCGGCGTGCGGCGGTCGGCAACTGGTTAAGGCTTACCTGTAGGTCCAAGCAATATCTCCTAAACCTATATGGTTTAGGAGATATTTGCCCGAAAACAGGCACCGCTGTCTACGGCGCATACGCCGTAGACAGCGGCGCGCAGGCGCACTGAGCGCGGCAGTTCCAAGAATGGAGCTGCCGCATTTGTCGACTCCCGTGCAAATGCGCGGGAGTGACGTCATCGCGGCTTCGCCGAATGACAGCGGCGGAGCTGCGAGACGCCACCAGAAAGATGGATGCGGCGGACTACAGGGGACAGCGGCAACTTCGCTGGCTCCTGTGTCAGGTAAGTGACACATAATGGGCTACTATGCGATGCATAGTAGTCCATTATGCTTTACCTTTGCAGGGAAAAAAAGAGGAAGTAAACTCATCAGGGTTTACTTCCTCTTTAATACTAATTTGTTCCTAAAACAATTCTACTAATAACCTTATACGTTCATCTATATTTTCTTTATAACCGATTTCTTTAGATCATTAGATACTAAAATTATAATATCTCTTTGGTGACCTACACATATCACATATAGTTTGAATTACTTGACGTACTTTTGAAATATGTCTGACTTGTATATCCCTCTCACACCATGTTTTGAGATGAACTTTGAGCTTCCAATAAATGTTTAGATGGCTGTGTCCTTCAAATCTCTACAATTCACACAATCGATTTTGTTGATCTCTCACTTTCTGAGACAATGGGATATTTGTTCTGGTCATTCGGGTTTAATGACTGTTAGTCACAGGTACATTCTAATTATGGCCCAAACCTTGCCATATATATTTGCACAGCCTTCCTTGTCCATTCAAGGAGATAGATAAGAGTTTTTCTGGTGTCTGTGACAAAACATCCATTTGTTCAGGCAACATCTTGTCTCAATAAAGGCTTGTAGAACTTACAAGAATAACTAATCCCCTGAACATTTGGAAAAACATGTGTGATCCTGTAGAAAAAGTTTGGTCCAATACCCCAGTGACACCCTAACAGCATAGGTACCTCATCTCCCAATATTTGTATATGTAAAGAGATAAGAAATAAGGCAGGGGGATTTTTAAACGATACACATAATAACAATATGATACGTACAATAAATTAAAAATTCATATTAATTTATTAAAATACATTAAAAAATATTAGAATGATACACAGAAATTATACAAACAGTTGTATGCACGTAATTAATTGACTGGAGGAATCCCAATGGTAGATGTTGATAGAATAATTGCACTTGTACCCAACATGTTTCGCACTGAGCTTCTTCAGGGGAAACGTGCAACTAACAACAGATTTCATATTGAAAAAGAAAAAAAAGGAAATTTTTAGACTAAACAGAAGACAATGCATATTAAAAAATATATATTTTACAATTCCAATAAATAGAAAAAAATATATATATATATATCGATTACGTAAATATGTAGATCAATTAAATGCGGCGCTTACCCACAACCACCCAAGACATAAGTACTCGGGATCCACCAACAGATGGAACAAACTGCACCATACAGGCCAAACACAAGGCCCCCTCGACCTCTCGGAGGACACAGATGGGGGTAAGTCAGCACTGAAATGGATAAACGAAATACACTATGAGTAATTAAAAAATAAATAGAATTACTAGCATAAGAGCTATAGCGGAGAGCCGAGACAAATGTAGAGAGTCCGGAGTGGCAGGAGAACAAGTCCCAAAATATGGGATTACATGCGAAGCCTAGACCATGACGGGCACCCCCGAGATATACATATCGAGAGCACCCTGGGTGTCCGTATGCCCTCCAAACAGATGTGGCCAGGGGATCAAGGTCTAGCCCGAACGGTACAGGTGCAGTGTAATTGAGAATGAATTCCTAAAAAGGGATGAAAGCATCTGCAGGGATCCCAGGACAGGAAAACCCGCGATCTGAAACCATTGATCATACATATTAGGACCGATATACATACGTTATAATAAAATATAGTCAATATAGACAAGTTTAATTATATAAAGATGTATTTCCAGTTCAACCTCTATAAACATATTATTGAGTTTGGAAATTAATAAAGTGTTAACATAGATGTTTGGAAAAAATAAGAAAAAGGAAAAGGAGGAAATCCAGCTCCAACAACCCATCCCCCTCTCCCCCCCCCCACCCAAACAGCATCCCAGACAACCATCAACGGAAAAAGCAATGGAAAATATAGAGGTTATTAGGTCAGAAAAATAGGTGCCCTGATATAATTATAGGAATGATCTGTAACTAATATTTTCATTGAATCCAGTGTGCTGAGTAGCCTTCAGGGTAAAGATCCACTTAGCTTCAGTCTGCAGAAGAAATTTATCTACAGAGCCACCCCGTGAATTCAAAGGTATATGTGCCAAAGCAGAGAAACGGATCCAATTTGGATCAAAAGAGTGATGGATTCCAATATGTCTACTAATGGCCGAAACTATTTTTTTATTTAAAATGGGTTTAATATGATCTTTGATACGTATTGAAAAAACTCGTTTAGTCTTACCAATATAGAAGCCTCCGCAGCGGCATTACGCTAAATATACAATGCCTGGGGTAGAACACGTGACATAAAATTTAGTGAAAAGCCCGCTGCAGTTTAACCTTCCCTGAATTATTGATATATGGGCACATTTCACAGTTGCCACATGAATATGTGCCTAGTTGTGTTGGTCTGGGAGATGATAAACTGTCAATAAAATGGCTTCTAACTAGGCGATCCTTGAGAGATCGAGATCTCTTAAAGGTAATTACTGGTGAGTCACTTATATATTGCTGTATAGTGGGATCAGCCTGTAGTAGAGGCCAACATTTTTCAACAATGGCCCGAAAGTTTTTGTGTTGATTTGAGTATTGAGTAACGATGCGAACTGTATCTACAGTATTTGACGTTTTGTTGGAAAAGAGAAGGGCAGTTCTATCTTTTTCCTTTACTTTATTGTAAGATCTTTTTAAGGATGCATGACTGTATCCACGCGTTCGGAGTAGTTTATATAAATCTTTTGCTGCAATTTGAAAATCATGATTGTTGCTGCTATTGCGTTTAATTCTCAAATACTGACTGTAGGGAATACTCTTTATTAGAGACTCCGGGTGGGAACTAGTGGCGTGTAAAATAGTATTTCCAGCAGTGGGTTTTCTATATAAGGCAGAATGAAGATCACCTAAAGAGTCAATTTTAATTGTCAGATCTAAAAATTCTATGGATTCTTGACTATATTTAAGTGTGAATTTTAAATTAAAAGAATTTGTCGAAAGTAAATCAAAAAATTGAATCAGCTCAGATTCAGATCCGGACCAAAAGAATAGGACATCGTCGATGTACCTGTACTATGACATGACACTGTCCAAAAAAGGAGCAAGATCATCACGCGAAAAAATTTCTTTTTCCCACCCCCCCAGGTACAGGTTGCCATACGATGGGGCACACTTAGTCCCCATCGCGACCCCCTGCACCTGGAGGTAGTGGGAATTACTAAACTGAAATACGTTATGTCTCAAGATGAAATCTAGTAGTTCAATGACAAATTCGTTATAAGCGAAAAAGCTTGAGCCTCTCTCTTCCAAGTATGTCCGTATAGTTTGTATGCCTCCAAGATGTGGGATGGCATTGTATAAGCACTCCACATCTATGGAGACTAACCAAGATTTGGGAGGTAAAGAGATACCCTCAAGAGTTTTTCGGAGGTCAATTGTGTCCTTAACATAGGAGGAAAGTGAGGTGACATGAGGAGCAAGATAATTGTCAAAGAGACAACTGGCATTTTCAGTTAAGCTTTCACAGCTGGAAACAATAGGACGTCCTGGGGGATCGACTAAAGATTTATGCACCTTGGGAAGGGCATAGAAAGTTGGAATTTTAGGATCCTTGATGTTGAGGAAGTCCCAAGTGTTTTTATCGATAGTGCCAGATTGATACGCTCTGAGAATGATTTTGCGATATTTTAAATCAAAATGCGAAATTAAAGAGATGGAAATGGGCCGGTACCAATTAGAATTGTTGAGAATCTTACAACACATAGTACGATATTGAGAAATATCCATAATTACAATATTTCCGCCCTTGTCTGCGGGCTTAATAACGATATTGGGATTTGATTCGAGTTGTTTTAGTGCTTTGGATTGATCCTGTGTTAGATTCTGTGTTCTAGTTGATGGAAAGTTACTTTGTGTAATGGCTTTACATACTTGTTGCGTGAAAGCCCAGATATTGGGATTGGTATTGAGAAGAGGAAAGTTTTTTGATTTTGGTTTAAAAGTCTGCAGTGGGGGGAAGGAGAGGGATTTCACCGACAGACTAACAGGGGCAATAACCCCCTGGTCCTCGGAGAGACCATGACCTTCATCCCAGAGCTCCATTAGATTAGATAGAGCTTGTTGTTCAACAGCATTAGTGTCAGTGGAAGGGTTACAAGCTCGAGGATCAATTAATGTATTTGATTTGTGAAAAATGGTTTTGAATAGCAGTTTGCGTGCAAACAGATGTATATCTTTAATAAGAGTAAACTTGTCAGAGTTAGAGTCTGGACAGAAGGTAAGACCTAATTTTAAGACATCACTCTCATTATCAGTGAGAGGATGTGATGACAGATTAATGATGGACAATTTCATGTCTGTGTTTGATTCCTGATCAATAACAGGGTCATGAATTAGGCGAGGGACTGGGGAGGATCCTTCCCTAAAAAAATAGGGGCTAATCAGACGTCCGCCGGTAGAGAAGCACCACCGGGTGATCCTGTATTTTGCTTTGAAGTTCTCCAAGAGGGTCACAGTTCAATAATATCAACATTATAGTTCATCCACTTTTTTTAGGCCTACTGAAATCTCTCATCTCTGCCAGTGAATATTAAATGTATTTCTTCATGAATTCACAACACAGACTGCACATGATGAACCCCACCTCCCCCCCTGGCTGCTGGCGCTGTGGAACAGTACCGGGTGATTTCACTCATATTTTCTGGACCTGCCCGGCTATTGCCGAATACTGGAAAGAGATATTACAGGTCATTAAGCAGGTCACCACCATTTCAATCCAACCCTCCATGGCAATATGTATGCTGGGCCTGATAGAGCAGATAATCCCCACTGTGGCAAGCCGCACTCTGGTCGGGCTACTTCTTTTTTACGCCCGAAAAGCCATAGCCTTTAGTTGGCGTAAGCCCACTCCTCCTCCTATCTCTCTCTGGAAACACCTGGTCAACCATAGTCTGCCTCTATATAAGGATTGTTATGCTAATAGGGGTTGCCCTCAGAAATATGATAAGGTTTGGTCCAAATGGCTGTCAGATTCCTCCACAGCCTCAGACTCAACTCCTTCTTAACCTGTATTTCCGGTTAATAAATAGAAATATGCAACTGTGCATTGTAAACCGGCTACGGCCATTGCGAAGTTTTGTGCTCTCTGATTTAACTCGTATAAGTGTCTGCCTTATAATGCACCTCTGTAGGTACCCTGGCAAGTCTACTCTGTCATGACCTGTGTATGTATGTATGTTGTTTTTTTTCTGTTGAATGTTATTAAATTTAATAAACAGATAAAAAAAAAAAAAGTTAGGGTCCCCTGACAGCTTCACATCCAACAGTCCCAGGCCACCGTAGCCAAAGCCTTCCATTGAGCTGTCATGCGCTATTCAAGGGCATGCTTGGGATACATACCTCCGGAGGTCTCTGTAGCTCTCATCCAACCACATCTCTGTCCAGCCTACTTAACTCAGCTGTCTGCTCCTTGTGCGTTTTTTCTCCCAAAAACAGCACCCGCAATCCATAATGTGACCAGTACCTTTCCTGGCTGGAGGGGAGAATTTTACCCTGGTTCGCTGCTCTCGGGCTAGCGCTTCCTTCATCAGAGTTTGCAGCGGATAGAATCATACCATCCCCGCAGGGCCTGCTCTGCTCCTAGTCCCCTGTGCTGTATCTGCATCTCTCGCAACTGCCTTCTGAATTCGTTCTTCATGGCGGCTGGTATCTGTATCTCTCCTCTTCTGCTATCCGGGCCTTGGATCCCGGTGGAGGTTTGGATGTCCCAGACTGTAGGAAGGATCCCACTGCTTGCCACCAATGTCAAGGAACCCCGCTTGAGTGCTTCTGTCAGTACACTGCTTCCTCCAGTCTGGACGTTCAGATATCAGATATTGCAGCCAAAGGTACAACACTAACCTGAAGGAACATGGAATGTTTATTTGAACAAACTCACCCAAATATATACAGCAGGAGGACCTCTCCCCCTCCCCCCTTCTGATCATATTACCTTAGAAATACAAACTGTTACCGGAAAATAACCGTACCCAACCCCATTCTTCTGGGGTTGCTGAGGTGCAAGATCCGCAGGGCTCTCAAATGGAGCAGAGAGCCAGTACTAGTGCCACTCATCCTTCTTGTGAACTGGCAAACACCAGCAGCCTAGTACATCCTGGTCGTACATCCTGCACTGCAGTATCACGTGGTGACGGGGCGAGTGCCATTAGTGCTAGCTGGTGAGGTGGCTAGCACAACTAGTGTCCCGCAGCCACCAAGAAGACAAAGACAGGCCCGTCAAGCCCATAGTACCCTTCCTGTTGCAATTGCCAATCCAAATTGGGAGCCCACCACTTCTGCAGCACCCGTACTTCCCCCGTTCCGTTGCCAACCCTGAATTCAGGTGTAAACAGTTGATTTTACATCACTTTATTTTTATTCGCTGTTTTTCACTGAAGATCGCTATAGATCTACTGTGGACCAAAGCAATTTGTATGTTGGTCATTTCATCGCTGCTAATCCCCAGTCGACTCTTGCCAGAGATTGGAGACCTATTACGGTCTCTGAATTTAAGACCATCCTGGGCCTATCCCTCCTCATGGGCATAAAAAAACAACTAAAAAAAGTGAGTTGCGGTCATATTGGTCCACTGACCCAATTCAGTTCATGCATTTCAATGACAATGAGCTTGCAGCCTTGTTTACTCCCGATCAAATTGTCTGAATGACAAGCGGCCAGAAAACGTAATCATGGACTCATCAACACAAACAGTATCTTCCCAGCAAGCATACCAGATATGGGGTCAAGATGTATAAGCTCTGTGACAAGGCAACAGGCTATACGTATAGTTTTATGGTTTACAAGGGAAGAGATAGAGAACTGCCCAGACTATATAGGGAGCACTGGTAAGATTGTGCGCGACTTGGTGTTACCCTTATTCGGAAAATAGTAGCACTTGTATGTGGACAATTATTACACAAGCGTGCCGCTTTTTAGTCACTTGTTTGATCATGGCATTGGCGCATGTGGCACCGTGTGATCTAATCATCAGGGCTTACCCTAGTGGCTTGTATATTCCTGTCTTAAGCTGGGGAAGAGAGCCTGCTTAAGATGTAATAATTGGCTCACAAGTGGAGGGATAATGAGAATGTTTTCGTTATGTCCTTCCTTCACGCAGACACGATGGTCCAAATTCAAATGGCAACTGGTGTTGTGTAGAAAACCCCTCTGTGTCCACTATACAACCCTAATATGATAGGGGTGGACCTCAATGACCAGTTGTTGGCACCGTACCCAATTGCCCATGCCCATAAGGCCAGACTCTGGTATAAAAATGTGTCTGTATATTTATTACAATTGGCTCCACTGAATACTTATGTGCTATACAAAGCTTCAGGATGAACTGGATCCTTCCTTAACCACTTAAGCCCCGGACCATTTTCCAGCTAAAGGACCAAGCCCCTTTTTGCGATTCGGCACTGCGTTGCTTTAACTGACAATCGTGCGATGTGGCTCCGAAACAAAATTGACATCCTTCTTTCCCACAAATAGAGCTTTCTTTTGGTGGTATTTGATCAATTGATCAAAACATTTTTTTTCCTCAGTTTAGGCCGATACGTATTCTTCTACATATTTTTGGTTTAAAAAAAAAAGCGTTTTATTGATTATTTGCACAAAAGGTAGAACGTCTACAAAATAGGGGATAGTTTTATGGCATTTTTATTAATAATTTTTTTGTTTTTACTAGTAATGGCGGCAATCAGCGATTTTCGTCGAACAATTTTGACACATTTTTTGGACCTTTGGCATTAATACAGCAATCAGTGCAATTAAAAATGCATTGATTACTGTAAAGAAATTCACTGGCAGTGAAGGGGTTAACCACTAGGGGGCAGTGTAGGGGTTAAGTGTGTGTGTGTGTTTTTTTAACTGTAGGGGGGCGTGGCTTGGCGTCTTACGTCACTGATCACAGGGAACAGACGATCAGTGAGAGCCTCAGTAGGAAGCACAAGGAGAGGTTTGTTTACACTTACCTCTCCTAGTTCTTCAGCTCTGTGACCCGATCGTGGGGCACCGGCGGCGATCGGGTCCTCGGGTCAGGGAGCGCAGGGCCAGGTTGCGAGTGCGCCACCGGCGGCATGCTCGTGACCCATGGCTGGGCACTTAAAGGGCAACGTACCTGTACGTGCTTGTGCCCAGCCGTGCCATTCTGCCCTACGTATATCGGCATGAGGCGGTCCTTAAGCGGTCCTTAAGCGGCAGTGAGCCGGCTGCATGAGAAGCATTTTCCGTATGTACTCCCTGGTACCCCTACCCAAAGAAATCCCCAAAGAAGATGTCATGTCTTCAGAAAACGCCTATATAGGTGTGACACACACTTTTATTGTTCCTCATGGCCTGATCAACCTAGTCTTTGCATTGATGAATGTTTTGAATGCTACCACACACTAGTGGAGTATTAACGTAGGGTACACTTACACAGGGTCTCGAAAGATGAGATGGCCATCACATTTTGAGAGACCCTAATCTGGAACGTTTACAGTTTATATAAAAGTGCAAAAATTTAAAAAAACACAATAAAAAATTTAAAAAACTAAAATAGTTGTGGTTTTATTTTTCTTCTATCTATTGGTCTCTCTCTTATGGTATGTTCGCTCTCTATTGTCCACTCTGTTGTTCTATATGTATTGTTCTCTCTCTATTGTTACTGTATTTTAGAACTGTAATGCTTTATTTTTACTATGTTTATTGTATTAGCAGGTATGGTATGTCTTACTATTATACTGTAATGTTACTTTGTTTTATTGTTAACCTCCCTGGCGGTATGATTAGTTCTGATTTTAGGTGCTGAAAGCGGTACAATTATTTTGCATGGAAATTTGGCGTTTTATATTGTAGGCCTGCAATTCTTAGGAATAACTCTCTTAAATCTGTTCAAACCAGACTCTAGCAGACATCCCGGGTATGATAAAATTTATAATATAATAAATAATGATAATAAATAATAATAACAATTACTCAATAATGTAATCAAATCCAAAAACACTGAAATTTGCTCATTTGCAGAATTGTCACTGTCATTAGATTTAGTGTTTGATTACGGATCTCCCCACAAATCGCTATCGCTCAATTCTGCAAGTGATTCTAATTTATTATCACTGTTTTCTAGTTGGTCTAAAATCACTTTTGACATAAAGGGACAGTTTTTGGTTGCTATGGACAATCTCCAAATTCCAGACAGAAAAAAAAACAGTATTTATAATATAAAAGTGCATGCAGGGCACTGGACAGACCACTAGGGACAAAGGGGGTGTGTATTTTTTTTATACAGTACTGTAATCTGTAAGATTACAGTTCTGTATGTGTATTGTGTGTTTTTACTTTTTTGAATTTGGCACCGATCTCCGCTCCCGTGTGTCGTAACGTCGCAGGGAACGAAGCTCGCGGCACTTGGGCACTGTGTGAATCGAGCGGAGGACGGCTCACTCACACAGTGTGGAAGACATCGCTGGATCCAGGGGACAAGGTAAGTAACCTCTCCCTGTATCCAGCGATGGGATCCTGAGTCTGGCTCTGGGTTACCGCTCGTGGTACTGAAATCCCAGCCCGAGCCAGACTCCGGATCACCGCTAGGGAGGTTAACCATCATTTGCTTAGCAGGTACGCCATTCAGCTGCAGCACGGGTTTATTTATTCTGACAACAACAGTGTTTGCTCCCAACTAAAGCTGTGACTCCAGCTTTGTAGGAGGTGATTTCACCACCACAGTTAAAAAAAAAAAAAATGGTACATATATACCCATCATTAGAAGTGCGTGGATGAGGTATTCTAATGGTGAGCATACCCACCGATCAATCTCTTTTTCGTTCAGCCCACAGGATGCATGAAAAAAAGAACATTACAATATATGCCCAACAAGGACCAACAACTTACTTGTATGCTGCTGGACTTTGAGTGGTCATACCAGAATGATGCCTGCGGGTTTAGGTATCATCTTGATATCATTCTTTTCAGCCAGCGGTCGGCTTTCATGTAAAAGCAATCCTAGTGGCTAATTAGCCTCTAGACTGCTTTTACAAGCAGTGGAAGGGAACATACCCCCCACCATCATCCGTGGTTTTCTCTGGCTCTCCTGTCCCAACAGGGAACCCGAGAATGCAAAGAGTGGTTCTGCCAGAATGGCTCCAATCAGCTCTAGGTCAAGGGCAGTAATTGTAGCAGTAGCCCTTCTCTGTACATCTAAAGTGGTAACCTGTAAAGGATTTGAAAGGCTTTTAAAAATGTATGTAGTTTGTCACCGCTGCACGTTTGTGCGCAATTTTAAAGCATGATGTGTTTGGTATCCATGTACTCAAGCATAAGATCATCTTCTTTTTTATTTCATCAAACATTTGGACAATATAGTGTGTTTTAGTGCATTAAAATTGAAAAGGGTGTTTTTTTTCCCCAAAGAAAAAATGCATTTGAAAAATCGCTGCGCAAATACTGTTTAAAAAAAACAAAATTGCAACACCCACCATTTTAATCTGTAGGGCCTTTGCTTTAAATATATATATATATATATATATATATATATATATATATATATATATATATATATATAAATGTTTGGGGGTTCAAAGTAAATTTCTAGCAAAAAAATATGTAAACAAAAAGTGTCAGAAAGGGATTTGTCTTCAAGTGGTTAGAAGAGTGTGTGATATAAGCTTCTAATGTTGTGCATAAAATAGCAGGACAGTTTAACCCCCCCCCCCCCCCCATGACCCCTTTTTGGAGAGTAGACACCCCAAGCTATTTGCTGATAGGCATGTTGAGTCCATGGAATATTTTTTGTATTTTACCACAAGTTTCAGGAAAATTACAAACTTTTCATTTTTTTACACAACATTGTCACTAAATGATATATTGCTCAAATATGCCATGGGCATATGTGGAATTACACCCCAAAATACATTCTGCTGCTTCTCCTGAGTATGGGGATACCACATGTGTGAGACTTTTTGGGAGCCTAGCCGTGTACCGGAGCCTGAAATCCAATCACCGCCTTCAGGCTTTCTAAGGGCATAAAATGCTGATTTCACTTCCTCACTACCTGTAACAGTCTCAAAGGCCATGAAATGTCGAAATAGCACAAAACCCCCACAAATGACCCAATTTTGGAAAATAGACACTTGAAACTATTTGCTGAGAGGCATGTTTTGCCACAAGTTTCGGGAAAATTATTATTATTATTATTATTTTTTTTTTACACAAAGTTGTCACTAAATGATATATTGTTCAAACATGGTTATATGTGGAATTGCATTCCAAAATACATTCTGCTGCTTCTCCTGAGTATGGGGATACCACATGTGTGAGACTGTTTGAGAGCCTAGCTGCGTGCGTGCCATTTTAGCATCTCAAGAAATAAGATAGGCAGTCATAAACTAAAAGCTGCGTAAAATCCAGAAAATGTACCCTAGTTTGTAGATGCTATTTGGGCAGACAATCTCCCCAAAGACCAAGGCCAAGAGTCTCGGGGTTATTTTAGATGCACAAATGTCAATGGATGCGCAAATAGGAGCAGTAGTCAGTGGATATCACCATCTGCTACACATGCTTCGCAGACTCATCCCTTTTATCCCAAAGAACGACAAAGCAGTGGTAGTTGGATCAATCATTAATTCACGACTGGACTACGCAAATTCGCTTTACATAGGATTACCACAATATCAACTTGCGTGATTACAACTGATCCAAAACACGGCGGCAAGGCTGATAACAGGAAAAAAAAACTGGGAATCAATCGCTCCTTTGCTGAGGAGCTTATATTGGCTAACGGTAAAAAATCGAATCACGTTCAAGACCCTTTGCCTCACCCACAAATGCGTGCATAGAGAAGCCCCGCAATACCTAATGGAGAAAATAAATCATTACACACCAAACCACAGTCTTCGATTAGCCAACAAAAACCTCCTCGTCGTGCCCAAAGCCCGGTATAAATCCAAGGGGATCGGAGATTCGCTGTCCAAGGTCCTCGGCTATGGAGTGCTCTACCAATTAACATGCGCCTGGAAGAAAATCACCTAGCTTTTAGGAAAAAAACTCAAGACCTTCCTCTTCTAGCTGATGATCAAAGCTCGCCACAGCGCCTTGAGGCGATTCAGTTCAGTTCAGTATTTCATTAATTAATTCGTAACTTTTATGCAAACCAATAAACACACGCGTATTGACATTTTGTTTGCCAAAAACATGTGGCTGAATACATTTTGGCCTAAATGTATGATTACATTTCAGTTTATTGTTTTTTTTGTAATGAAAATGTAGAAAATATCTTTTTTTTTCGTAATTTTTGCGTTTATATTGCAAAAAAAAAAAAATTGCACAGGCAATCGAATACCATCAAAAGAAAGCTCTATTTGTGGGGAAAAAAAGATGCAAATTTTGTTTGGGCACAGCATTGCATGACCGTGCAATTACCAGGTAAAGCAGCACAGTGCCAAATTGTAAAAAGTGCTCTGGTCATTGAATAGCCAAATCTTCCGGGCTGAAGTGGTTAATGTCCATTATTTTCTTGGTCACTGTGTGCCCCTAAGGCCGCGTACACACGGGCGGACTGTTCGCCCAACTTTGTCCGCTGAACAGTGTTTCAGCGGACAGTGCGCTCGTGTGTGGGCTTCAGCGGACAGTTTCAGCGGACAGTCTGACGAACAAAGTTTTTCGGAATTTCCGTAAGACAGTCCGCTGAAACTTGGTTTCAGCGGACAGTCCGCTCGTGTGTAGGCTTGTTCGACAAACTAAGTTTCGCACATGCTCAGAAAGGATTTACACTGCGAAGGTTGCATTGCAGTGTATTGGACGTCGTATTTCTCGTCCCGTCGTACGTGCCGTTCACGTCATCGCGCACGCTTTCAGCGGACTGTTCGTTCATCGTGTGTGGTCAAGTCCGTTCATGCAAATTTTGAGCGGACTGTTTGTCGGATTGTTTGACGAACAAAGTTGGGCGAACAGTCCGCCCGTGTGTACGCGGCCTTATAGACACAGGGTAACTTAGACATAGGAGGTACATGGGGTGCTGAAGCAAGGGTTTCCCAACCTCTCCAAGGTATTCTGGGTTTCACCACCTCCCGCCCAAAGTGACTCCCGTCACAAAGCCAAAAGTAGATGTCCAGATTTTTCTGGATCTCAAGGGTCCCCACAAGCTCCTGAAAGTACAGAAATGGAGTATGGAATTCACTCAGTCTGTGATTGCTTTGCTTCATCAGGGAGATGTCTTGGTGTCAGTGGATATCAAGGCTGTCCAACTACATATTGTATTTTCTGCCCTTTTGGCCTGTCCATGGCACATCCCCCAGAGTGTTTACCTAGATGTTATGGGGTACTTAGATGACAATCATCCTTTGGCTCTGACAAAACACATTGAGTACTTAGGCTTAATCCTCAACATGGCGCAGGCAAAGATGCTGCTTCCACTGTTGAAATGCCTGTTTGCTGCCAGGTGGAGATTGCTGGAAGGTCCCTTGATTTGGGCCTGCAGAAGGGTGCTGAGAAAGAAGGTACCCACCCTTGATACAGCCCTCATGCCAAATTTCACTTCAGAGCTCTTCCACTCGATATCCTGTTGGTACGGGAGGAATATTAGTCCTTGGATTTATCAATGCATCTATCTCCCAAGAGCAGGTCAGCTCTAGACTGGTGGATAGCCATGCAGGTGTTTGATACTAGGAAATTCTTCCTTCTGATAATTTGGACTGTCTTGACAACAGCAGCCATCCTGTTGTGCTGGAGAGGTGGAGAACCTTTTATAGGAGAACCTCTTGAACCAGAGAGAGTGGCCAATGGAGGAGCCGAAGTTGCTAATCAACCTTCTAGAACGTCTGGCAATTTGGCAGGCTCTTCTATACTGGTTTGCTTAACATTTGTAGTCTCCCTGTCAGGGTGCAGTCAAATAATATCACAGCTGTGGTATACTGTACATCAACCATCAAGAAGGGACCTGCTTTTGTTTTGGGCAGAACTTCACTTTTCTACCCTCTCTCTCTTTCCATTTATAGAAAATTGGTGGAATTTCTCAGCTGGCAGCAGCTGGGCAAATGGGTCCTTCATCAGAGTTGTTTTGGAGACTTTTGTCTGCAACCCACTGCAGACAGACATCAAATTTGGATCTCTTGGTGGCCGGATTCAATAGCAAGCTGACAAGGTTTCTGTTTTGAATCAGGAATCCAAAAGGTGTTTCTAGTAAATACTCTAGTGTGACTCATTGGGATACATGTTTGCTAATCTATGCCTTTCCTCCACTGCAGCTTCTTGGTGGCATGGCTATTGAAGCCAAAGTTCTGGGGGGAAGGGGGATTTCTGACTCTGTATATGTCCAAATTGGGCCCAAAGTGTCAATACTTTGTGTGCCACCATTTTTTTCCAGCACTGCCTTAACCCTCTTGGGCATGGAGTTCACCAGAGCTTCACAGGTTTCCACTGGAGTCCTCTTCCACTTCTCCATGATGACATCACAGAGCTGAGCTGGTGGATGTTAAAGACCTTGCAGTCCTCCACCTTCTGTTTGAGGATGCCCCACAGATGCTCGGTAGGTTTTAGGTCTAGAGTCATGCTTGGCTAGTCCATCGCCTTTACCGTCAGCATTTTTTAACAAGGCAGTGGTCTTCTTCGAGGTGTTTTTGGGGTCGTTATAATGTTGGAATACTGCCATACGGCCCAGTCTCCGAAGGGAGGGGATCATGCTCGGCTTCAGTATGTCACAGTACATGTAGCCATTCATGGTTCCCTCAATGAACTGTAGCTCCCCAGTGCTGGCAGCCCCAGACCATGACACTCCCACCAACATGCTTGACTGTAAGCAAGACCCACTTGTCTTTGTACTCCTCACCTGGTTGCCGCCACACAGGCTTGACCCCATCTGAACCATTATCTTGGTCATTGTTCCAGTAATCCATTTCCTTAGTCTGCTTTCCTTAGTGCGGGCTTTCTTATGCATCATTCTTAGAAGAGGCTTCCTTCTGGGACGACAGCCATGCAGACCAATTTGCTTCAGTGTGTGGCGTATGGTCTGAGCACTGACAGGCTGACACCCCCCATCCCTTCAACCTCTGCAACAATGCTATTGGCAGCACTCATACGTCTATTTCACAAAGACAACCTCCTGGATATGATGCTGAACATGCGCACGCAACTTCTTTGGTTTACCATGGGGTGGTCTGTTCTGAGTGGAACCCCTCCTGGTAAATCACTGTATGGTCTTGTCCACCATGCTGCAGCTCAGTTTCAGTCTTGGTAATCTTCTTTTAGCCTAGGCCATCTTTATGTAGAGCTACAATTATTTTCAGATCCTCAGAGTTCTTTGCAATAAGGTGCCATATTGAACTTCCAGTGACCAGTATGAGAGTGAGAGCTATAAAACCAAATTTAATACACCTGCTCCCCATTCACTCCTGAGACCTTGTAACACTAACAAGTCACTTGACACCGGGGAGAGAAAACTATTAATTCGGCCCAATTTGAACATTTTCACTTAGGGGTTTACTCACTTTTGTTGCCAGCGGTTTAGACATTAGTGGTTGTGTTAACATACATTTGAAGGAACAAATAACATATGAGACAACGACTACTAAAAAGTTCATATGTCTCCACCCCTGTATCATATATATTAGATATGGTGGGGGGGGGGGATCGCTGGGACTTTATATGAAGCACACCAGAATCAAATTAATCAATTAATGTTCACAATCATATTTATTGATACATATGGACATACATATAAAAACAGTAAGAAATTCATATAATAAATAACGGCGGGTACTCGCTGCACGTTGACGCCATGCCTACACACTGTACCTTTGACGTCAGTCCTGACGCCGTGGGCCGACGGTTTTCGATCTGCGTGTGTCAGGAGGGAGGATTGGCACATCCAGTTCTGGGTGTCAATGGCAACTCAGGCACTGGCGCCGCCTCCCCAATAGCACGTAACGTGGTGGCTTGATCGGTGTATATATATATATCCTTATGGAGCACATACCTGGTTTGCTCCTTGCACTTGGCTGACACTATGCACCTTTCTGGACTACACTTTCTACTTCTAACTAAGGGTAACAATTGGTTTTTCACTTATCTATGATTTATATGTGGTATCCTCTGTTTCTTTCACTCATTCTATGGTGAGACACTTACCTCCTTTTACTTCACACTTGAATCCTTGTTTTCCTCTTTTGGGCTATAACTTTCCTGCAATTATTAGTTGTATAGTCATTTTATTCACACACTATATTTATAGTTTTTTCACAGAAGCCCTATGGCCAATTATTTAGCACTCATTACAACCACAGCTATTGATTGGGCACCATATTCCTCCTGATGTTCACTTCTTATTGTCTGTTTATGCCATGTTGCCGCAGTTACCCCCACCTCACCTGCCGATGATGATGTTCTTATAGTGCCTCCAGTCACCAATATCACCTACGTTTTTGAATTTGTAGCTTACTCTTAGGTAAGAGTCTTGGTATTTAGATTTTGTTGACCCTCTTCCTGTTATTCTAGCTATTATATTATTTAGCATTTATATTTCATTACAGACATACCTATATCTCACATCTGCGCCTGACGAGTGGAAGTTATCCACGAAATGCGTAAAGCTTTTTATTGATGCATTATCACAGCAATCATGTGTTTACTTTGAGACTACCTTTAAGAATTGATTCAGAATTCTTCACATTACTATGTCTGCAATCAATCATGTCTATATCAGAATTTGGGTTTATATCTAATATGCTTTTCTTTTATATCATGAATTATGTGGGAATATCTATGTGTGTATATATATATATATATATATATATATATATATATATATATATATATATATATATATATATATATATATATATATATATATATAACATTACTTGTATGTTATTTATTATATGAATTTCTTACTGTTTTTATATGCATGCCCATATGTATCAATAAATATGATAGTGTAAATATTAACTGATTAACTTTACATTGTAGTAAAGTGTAATTTCTTCACTGTTGTCACATGAAAAGATTTAATAGAAATATATACAGTATATGTATTCTCTATGGGCCATCGTAATTTCCTATGGTACTTATAGCACAATAGCTTCTCTGCACCTTGCATATTTCTGAATATCCTCTGTGTAGCCTAAAGTGATACTAAACACTTTAAAGAGGAAGTAAACACTGACTTTTTTTGTGACTTGCAATGCAAAGGTATAATGTGCTATTATGCATCACACACTAACACATTGTGAAACTTACCTGCAAATGAAGCCCTCATCTTCCCCGCTGGAGGCCGCATCCATCTTCACGCATCTTCCTTCTGGGTCCACAGACTCTGCCTGTGTGACTGGCAGGAGCCGCATGACATCACTCCTGCACATGCGCGAGGGAGCTACCAGTCACAGCACATGGCTCTGAAGAAACGTCACGAGTGGCTGTTCCTTCAGATCGCATGCGCCAATGACATTATCGCACAGTATTCAGTAAGTATCTCCTAAACGGTGCAAGTTTAGGAGATATTTAGAGTACCTATAGGTACAAACATTAGAGGACGTGCTTCCTCTTTAATTTATATTGTCCCTTCTATTTCTGTATATGGATGATGACACTGTAATTATTTTAAGTAAAAAAAAATCTAAGTACCTTTTTTTCTAATCAATATATAGAGGTCACATCACCCAGCTCTGCAGGGAAATATAAGCAGGAGGAGCTTCTAGTCCTGATGCTGGTCACAGGTTAAAAAATAAAATAAAAAAACAGCCATAGGAATAGAGTAAAAAATAAATAATATCAATAAACTGTTTTATATTGTCACACAAATATATATTTGAAGTTGTGGGCAGTTTTTCTGCCAGTAACAGGCTATGTCTTAAATAAGAGGGAGGTGAAACCTCCATCCAATCTATATGTAATATCCTGCCCCCATTGCCCCATTGTGTTTAGCTGATTAGGGGACGTGGAGGAGGAATGGAGTAGGCTGTCATTTACCACTGACTCTGATCACATGGGCTGCTTAGATGTGATAGGAAGGAAATGCTCAGCATGTGCAAAGTTGCCAACACTGCTCTACAAAAACCCTAGCTGAATTGGGGACATGGACAGAAGAGGGATATAGGAAACAGCAGGATCAAACAGGTTTTCTTTGCAGAATACAGTGCTCATAGTGACTGAGTATGAACAGCAGGTAATACAGCATTTATTGATAGTTTATGATGTGGGTTTAGTGACACTTTTAGTTGGCTATACACTAAAAGAATTTATTAGAGCACTTTGATTTTCTAATTGTTGGAGCCAAATAGTGTTCATTTCTTGTTCATACATCACAGGGCACAGAGGCTTGGTAATTACTTAGTGGGTTAGATAGTACCTTTGGGTGATTGGACACTGGTAACCCTAATTACAAAGTGAGTTCCTCCCCTATATAACCCCTCCTATATGGACAGTACCTCAGTTTTTTTGCCAGTGTCTAAGGTGTTTGGTCACATTGAAGATATGCTAAGAAGAAAGCTCTGTTTGATGGTCTGCGAAGACCTAGGATTTTTCAACCAGATCCATACCTCAGGCCAATGCTAAAATGCATAAGATGGATGGTACCCGGGCCTCGTGATAAGAATAAACAAAGTTTTGCCTGTAATGTCTCTCCAAGGAGGTCTGGGCTCTGGGATTCAGGCTTTGGCGAGTAGGAACCCAGAACCCTGAAGGTTGGCACAACGCTACCCACCATGATGGGTGAAGGCTGGAATCTGTCTGTTCTCAGCAGTTCCTGCGGCGGGGATAAGGTAAGTGAAGACAAACCTAAAGTTTACACATGGATTATCTTCTGAGTAGTTGTATGTCTTACCAGGTTTCCGCCACTAGAGGGAGTACAGGTGGGAGGAAGAACAAATCTACAGTGTACCTAGAAAGAACCTGAAGCTTTACCGCAGGTATATAGATGACATTATTATCATCATCTGGAGTGGCTCAGCGGAGGAACTGAAGAGCTTCTTTGATGATATTAGCCAAAATGCATATGATATTTCCTTTACCGGAAATTGGAATACACAAAGTATAGACTACTTAGATCTACAGATCTTCAAACAAAATGGACAAATAGGCACACATACCTACTTCAAGACCATGGATCGCAATGGGTATATCCCAACTAATAGTTGCCACCACCCAAAATGGATAAAGAACATTCCCAAAGGGCAACTAATGCGATTACACAGGAATTGTAGCAACCGGGCAGACTTCGAAAAACAAGCTGATGAAATCATACAAAGATTCATCACCAAGGGATATAAAGCAAAGGAACTAAGTGACCTAAAAGGAAAAGTAAGCAGAATGGAAAGGAATAGACTAACAGATGGGGTACCAAGCAGAAGACAACAACGACAACAAAAAAAACAATAATAATTAAAAAAATGGAGGCTGCATTCCTAACAGTATATAATCGACAACACAAGGCCCTAGAACACATTTGCAAAAAGTATTGGCCTAGTTTACAATCGGATGAGACACTAAAAACCATGCTACCAAAGAAACCAGTTTTCATATACAGGAGAGCACCTACTCTTAGAAACAAATTAGTAAAAAACGTTATTGACCCTCCGAAGCAAATAAAAATCTTTGAAAATTTGAAGGGTTTTTTCAAGTGTGGAAGGTGTCTCCCCTGCAGGATCAGTAAAAAAACTAACAAGAAAAAAATCCCAGTTCATATCTTTTACAAATGGGAGAGAATTCAAAATCAATGAGCTTATCACGTGTAACAGTACTTTTGTGACTTATGTAATTGAATGTCCTTGCCGGAAGCAATACGTGGGAAGAACCACACGGCAGTTGCATATAAGATTCAGGGAACACATTACAAATATTAAGAAAGGATACAACAACCATAGAGTCTCTAGACACTTTAGAGACCATCATGGCCAAGACCCCAGATGCATCACTTTTTATGTAATTGATAAAACAAAAGGACATTGGAGGGGGGAGGATAGAAGAATAAAGGTATCACAAAACGAAACTAAGTGGATATTTTGTCTAGACACACTCCAACCGGCAGGTTTGAACATAGATTTAGATCGAAATTGTTTTCTAACCAACTATTAAGGACACCACCCTACCCATTCCTCTCTCCTCTTTTCCCCCATTTTTACTTTTACTTTTATTTTATGTAATTTTTGAACACTCCAATCTGTATGTTCATATCTTAAACACTGCACAAATGTAAGGACACAACACTACGGTTAAAAGCATAACTTAATACAAAAAATATTTAAAAAAAAAAGAGATACAACTAGGTCGAATGTAATGCATCCATACTTCCTACATAAACTGACCCATTGAACGACATTTGCCAGATCTATGTAACTCACCTGCCCTTTTTTTTACTCAGCATGGGACAATAAATATGCACCTTATGGCTCCCATACACACACTTCCCCCCCTGACTAAAAATAAATTTAATATCAATTTTAACTCTTAAATATTTTAAATATTTCTATATTTTAATTATCTCCAGCAAAATAAAATAAATATTGATTTTTATTTTCATTTTTTTTTCTTATTCTCACTATATTTCATCCTTTTTTAATTTTAAATCTCAAATCCTAATTTAGAATAGTTATAAAGGGTATCAACTCAATATTATTTTTTCCCGGCGATAACAATACACTATCGAATCCTGGGTCATAGCCACACATTATTCCTTTTTTTACCCCCTTCTTATTTTTACTTTCCTCATGTAAGATTTAACTTTCTTTTTTAACCACTTGCCGACCGCCGCACGACGATGTACGTCGACAGAATGGCACGGGCAGGCATAAGGGCTTACATGTACGTCCTTGCCTGCCCGCGGGTCGGGGGCCCGATCGGGCCCCCGCCCGGTGCCTGCGGCGGTCGGTATTCGTTCGGGAGCGATCCCGGACGAGGGGACGGCCATTCATTCATGGCCACCCCCTCGCGATCGCTCCCGACGAATGACAATGTCCGGTGACATCACTTCCTCTCCTGTAATGTAAACACAGGAGAGGAAGTGATGTATTCTCTCCTCCGTGTCGGTATTTTTCGTTCCGGCACCGAGGAGAGAGCATCGGTGAGTTGCACAAGCACTACACTACACAGTAGAACATGCCAGGCACACTCACACCCCCCCTTTACCCCCCCGATCACCCCCCAATTACCCCTGCCCCCCCAGTCACAGTGATACCAATTGCTTTTTTTTTTGCATTGGTGTCATTTGTGACTGTAATAACTGTTAGGGCAGTTAGGGTTAGCCCCCTTTAGTTCTAATGTGCCCCCCTAACCCCCCCAATAAAGGTTTAACCCCGTGATCACCCCCCCTCGCCAGTGTCACTAAGGCTGGGTTCACATTGCAGCGGTTTATGAGAACGAATGTGATTCGCACCGCACTGCAGTGCAAATCACATCCGATCTCTGTGCGATTCGAGTTCAGCCATACAGATAGTATGGCTGAATTCGTGTCGCACCCGCCGCACCCGCCGCAAATTCGCACGGGACCCTTTTTTTGGCCCGCAGCAGAATCGGATCGCATGGGTGTTCACACCATGCGATCCGAGTTTGCAGATCGCACTGCGATATGCGAACTGATCTGGGGGTGTCATTAACATTTCACTGACACTCCCAGCAGTTCGCATAGGGCAGTGTGAACTGCCGCCGGGAGGCATGCGATGCGGGAACCCGCCGCGGATTCATGGCGTTCCCGCATCGCTCCAGTGTGAACCCAGCCTAATAAGCGATCATTTTTCTGATCGCTGTATTAGTGTCACAGGTGACGCTAGTTAGGCAGGTAGGTATTTAGGTTCGCCGCAGCTTTTTATAGCGCCAGGGACCCCCATATACTACCGCATAAAGTCCCCTGATTTCCCCCTAGTTAACCCTTTCACCAGTGATCACCATATAACTGTTACAGGTGACGCTGGTTGGTTAGTTATTTTTTTATAGTTTCAGGGCACCCGCCATTTATTACCTAATAAAGGTTTAACCCCCTGATCACCCGGCGGGTGTCATTTGTGACTGTAATAACTGTTAGGGCAGTTAGGGTTAGCCCCCTTTAGTTCTAAGGTACCCCCCTAACCCCCCCAATAAAGGTTTAACCCCGTGATCACCCCCGTCGCCAGTGTCACTAAGGCTGGGTTCACATTGCAGCGGTTTATGAGAACGGATGTGATTCGCACCGCACTGCAGTGCAAATCACATCCGATCTCTGTGCGATTCGAGTTCAGCCATACAGATAGTATGGCTGAATTCGTGTCGCACCCGCCGCAAACTCGCACGGGACCCTTTTTTTGGTCCGCAGCAGAATCGGATCGCATGGGTGTTCACACCATGCGATCCGAGTTTGCAGATCGCACTGCGATATGCGAACTGATCTGGGGGTGTCATTAACATTTCACTGACACTCCCAGCAGTTCGCATAGGGCAGTGTGAACTGCCGCCGGGAGGCATGTGATGCGGGAACCCGCCGCGCATTCGTGGCGTTCCCACATCGCTCCAGTGTGAACCCAGCCTAATAAGCGATCGTTTTTCTGATCACTGTATTAGTGTCACAGGTGACGCTAGTTAGGCAGGTAGGTATTTAGGTTCGCCGCAGCTTTTTATAGCGCCAGGGACCCCCATATACTACCGCATAAAGCCCCCTGATTGCCCCCTAGTTAACCCTTTCACCAGTGATCACCATATAACTGTTACAGGTGACGCTGGTTGGTTAGTTATTTTTTTTATAGTTTCAGGGCACCCGCCATTTATTACCTAGTCTCACTAGTGTACCCCTAAATTTAGGGGTGTCTACTTTCCAAAATGGGGTCATTTGGGGGGGGTTTGTGCCATCTTGGCATTTTATGGCCTTCAAAACTGTAACGCCCTTAGAAAGCCTGAAGGCGGTGCTTGGATTTCGGGGCCCCGTACGCGGCTAGGCTCCCAAAAAGTCCCACATATGTGGTATCCCCATACTCAGGAGAAGCAGCAGAATTTATTTTGGGGTGTCATTTCACATATGCCCATGGCATGCGTGAGCAATATATCATTTAGTGACAACTTTGTGAAAAAAAAAAAAAAAAAAAAAAGTTTGTAATTTTCCCGCAACTTGTGGCAAAATATAAAATATTCCATGGACTCAACATGCCTCTCAGCAAATAGCTTGGGGTGTCTACTTTCTAAAATGGGGTCATTTGTGGGGGTTTTGTGCCATCTTGGCATTTTATGGCCTTCAAAACTGTAATAGGTAGTGAGGAGTGAAGTCAAATATTTACGCCCTTAGAAAACCTGAAGGCGGTTCTTGGTTTTCGGGGCCCCGTACGTGGCTAGGCTCCCAAAAAGTCCCACATATGTGGTATCCCCGTACTCAGGAGAAGCAGCAGAATTTATTTTGGGGTGTCATTTCACATATGCCCATAGCATGTGTGAGCAATATATCATTTAGTGACAACTTTGTGAAAAAAAAAAAAAAAAAAATTAAAGTTTGTAATTTTCCCGCAACTTGTGGCAAAATATAAAATATTCCATGGACTCAAAATGCCTCTCAGCAAATAGCTTGGGGTGTCTACTTTCTAAAATGGGGTCATTTGTGGGGGTTTTTTGCCATCTTGGCATTTTATGGCCTTCAAAACTGTAATAGGTAGTGAGAAGTGAAATCAAAAATTTACGCCCTTAGAAAGCCTGAAGGCGGTGCTTGGTTTTCGGGGCCCCGTACGCGGCTAGGCTCCCAAAAAGTCCCACATATGTGGTATCCCCGTACTCAGGAGAAGCAGCAGAATTTATTTTGGGGTGTCATTTCACATATGCCCATAGCATGTGTGAGCAATATATCATTTAGTGACAACTTTGTGTAAAAAAAAAAAAATTATTTTTTGTCATTATTCAATCGCTTGAGGCAAAAAAATAAAATATTCAATGGGCTCAACATGCCACTTATCAATTTCCTTAGGGTGTCTACTTTCCAAAATGGGGTCATTTGGGGGGGTTTTGTACTGCCCTGCCATTTTAGCACCTCAAGAAATGAGATAGGCAGTCGTAAACTAAAAGCTGCGTAAATTCCAGAAAACGTACCTTAGTTTGTAGATGTGACAACTTTTGCACAAACCAATAAATATACAATTATTGACTTTTTTTTTACCAAAGACATGTGGCTGAATACATTTTGGCCTAAATGTATGACTAAAATTTAGTTTATTGGATTTTTCTAATAACAAAAAGTAGAAAATATCATTTTTTTTCAAAATTTGCGGTCTTTTTACGTTTATATCGCAAAAAATAAAAATCGCAGAGGCAATCAAATACCATCAAAAGAAAGCTCTATTTGTGGGAAGAAAAGGACGCAAATTTTGTTTGGGTACAACATTGCATGACCGCGCAATTACCAGTTAAAGCAGCGCAGTGCCAAATTGTAAAAAGACCTCTGGTCATTTACCAGCAAAATGGTCCGGTCTGAAAGTGGTTAAATGTATTTGTATATTTCTTATTGTATATTTAATCATATGTTGTGATATGCACACATCGTTGTGTAGTAAAATGTAACATGGTTTTTAATGAACCGCTGGACACATATAAAGTAGGAAAGCCGCTGTAAAGTTGTTTTAGAGTTAAATCGGGTGTCGGATGTAATGCAATACATGCCCACATGCCGTAACACAACGGACTTCTATCTAAATTCGAACTTCCAGATACCAAGATGGCGTTTATACGCCCATGCATGAGCAGTATATGCATTACACCCTATAAGAAGAGAGAGGTGCACCAAGATGGCCACTCCAGACGACATCCAATGATGAAACGCGTAGGGCGTGGCCTAAATACGTGTACACACTCTCTCACAATGTGGCGGCGGTGAATGTATCTTATAGCGCTTGTTTCATTTTGATTAACATGAGTAGCCACTCTTTGGATTTTAATAAAGTTACCAAGTCATATAGTCAATATTACACTATGGATATTTCATTTTCTATATAATGCGATGGAATGAGGAGTAACTGAATAATAACTGGACCAGCTTCGCATAGCGACACAAGGGCTCACACTGTGGAGGCGCATTAACTTTTACAGATGTTTACTAGCACTTCCAATTTGCAATCCGCATGTGGTATTAATTAACTATCATCATGGTGAATTCTGAATTATAGGAGATAGAGATATATGTACATTTTGCTGTTTCAGGAGAGCGCCATAGCTACCACCACAGTGTTCACATTTCTTCCAACCTATTAGGCTGGTAATATTCGGTAGTGGCAGCCCCCCTTTCTTCTATTATTATTTCTTTCATTATCTATACAATTTTTTCAATTAACATTTTTCCATTAACATTTTTCCATAGCGCAACCTTAACCCCCCTTTTTTACATAGAGGGAGTAAGAAACCTGGTGTATACTTACATGCTTTCCAGGATACACGCTCAATGAAGCTGGTCTGTGAATGCCGCTCATCTCCTCCACTGCAGGCTCTGCCACATATACACTATGGGGGGGATCCCACACTGTCCTCTGATGATCTCCTTTCTCCCCCTTCACCTATGTCTCCTCGTAAGAAGGCTTCAGGGGGGTAAAAGAGGCACCAGGAAATAACTGCCTACATCTAGGGGTTCTGGACATGCCTGCAGGATACCATCCCCCCCACAAGACTGGAGGCAGCCTCTCAGGATGAGTCTGTACCACTGTCAGGTTTTGCAGCCTCTCTCAATGTTTATGCCCCTGTTTTTGTCACAGGAGACACTTTAAAGTCTGTATTAGATGGTTTGGAAGAAAGGATTACTACCTTTGTCACAAAATAGCAGGAAAAGGGGTAGATCCCCTCCCTCTGCTTTGGGTTCCCTATCAGATGAGCATTCTGTAAATGAGGAAAGATCCCTATCAGAGGATAGGGATCAGGTGCAGTCGGACGAATCAGGGGAAGAGAAGAAGCTGTCTTCTACCTCCCAGGCCCTCAAAGCACAGGTGCAATACTATACTGAATTGGTGCGTTTCACATACAGATTGCCCTCTGCTGAGGCTGCCATTTCCCCTGTTACTGTCAGGGTCGTTACCTGGATGGTCGCGGTGCTGCCCGTGTTGGTGCGCGCCGATGTCCTGCGGTGCGTGCTGGGGTGCGTGTTCCTGTGCGTGCGGTGTTGCGCGCTCCTGTGGGCGCTGGTGCGCGTCGGTGTGTGCCCTCACGTGCCCCTGGTGGCGCTGGTGCGCATCAGCGCGCGCCGTTACGCGCTGTGGTGGGCACTTCGGGTACCGCTGGTGTGTCTGCCGGCGTTCGGGTGCGCGCGCGTGCGGGTGTGCGCGCGTGCGGGTGTGCGCGCGCCCGTGCGCGTCGGCGCAAGCACATGCGTGGTGCTTGGCGCCAATCGGCCTATTTAGGTCTGCTACTGACATCTCCCAGGTGCTGCCTGATCAACAGCTTATCGGTTCCTGTCCCGTTGTTCGTATCCCGTGTTCCTGTTTGCTTATCTCCTGACGACCCGGCTTTCCTTTGACACCGCTGACCTCTGCCTGCATCTGACCTCGGCCTGTTTGACCTCTCTTTTGCCTGCTCCTTCTGTGCCTCTGCTGCCCGCCTGTTGCTGTACCCTGCCTGCACCCGGACCTGCCTGCTCTGCTCCTGCTCTGTACCCAGTTTGCCTGTGTCCTACCTACACACCTGCTGCCGGAAGCTTCCTGCAAGTTCCTGCTCCTGGAGCCATATCACAGGCTCTCTTACCACTCCGCACTCTCAGCCACCTGTCTGCTCTATCAGGGGTTGTGAGTCGGACACGTACGGGAGACCACCCTCTGCCCAAGCGGACTCATCAGTTCGGTAAGTGCCAGCCTGACAGTATCAGGCAGCCATGACTGAGTCCGGGCAGGGGGCCTCCCCTATGGATGAGTTATGCAGACATTTGGCCGGTCTGACCCAAGCCGTGAAGAGTCTCCAGGATGGCTACTCAAGGTTGGAGGAGCAAGTCCAAGCCTTGTCCTCCTCATCCAACCCTCAAGGAACCTCCCCCACCGGTCTTTTATCTGCACCCTCCGTAGTGATGCTTCCTCCAGAGCCAAGGGTACCTACACCCGAGAGGTTTTCTGGCGATCGCACCAAGTATCGTGCGTTTCGCAACTCTTGCGAACTGTACTTCGCACTTCAGCCCCGGACATTCTCTCTAGAGGCAACCAAGGTGGGCTTTGTAATATCCCTGTTGTCCGGCGTGCCTCAAACCTGGGCCCATCGTTTACTGGAGCAGAAATCTGGAACCCTGGAGAGCCTTGACGACTTCTTCTTGGCCATGTCTCAGTTATATGAGGACCCTCAGTTGACTGCGACTGCAGAAGCCGCACTACACTCTCTCCAACAAGGTCGCAGAGCGGCCGAGGACTATGCAGTGGAATTCCGCCGTTGGAGCTCCGACACGGATTGGAATGACGCCGCCTTGCGCCACCAATTCCGGATGGGACTTTCTGACCCCCTTAAGGATGAGTTGGCACGGGTAGGAATACCACAAACCCTGGATGAGTTAGTCAATCTCTCCATTCAGATTGATCGCCGGTTAAGGGAACTCCGGTCGGAGAGGTCCTCCAGCCACTTCCGTCCCACCTGGGTGCTCCCCAAGGTTCCCAGTTCTGCTGGTCAGTTCTCTTCTACCTCTTCTGCTCCCGCTTTGGAAGCTCCGGAACCAATGCAGCTCGGGTTACTTCGGCCCTCGTTGACCCCTGAAGAAAAGCAGCGCAGACGTACCCTTAACTTATGTCTCTACTGTGGTGAACCTGGGCACTATGTCAGGGCCTGCCCCAACAAGACACGTAAGTGTGTTTCCTCTTCCTTCATGTGTGCCTCTGTTCTACGAAAACCCAGTTCTCACCTTGCCCTTCTCCTCACTTTGCAGCTTCCAGGAGGGAGTTTCCCAGTGTCAGCCATCATTGATTCCGGAGCATGCAGCTGCTTTATCGATCTGACTTTCGCTGCCAACCATCACATCTCGCTCATACCTAAGGCTCAGGGGCTTGCTGTACATCTTGCCGATGGCTCCGCTCTTAGTTCCGGTCCTGTTACTCAAGAGTTCCTTTGCTGGCCACTATGGGCACCTGTCACCAGGAGCACCTACGTCTGGATGCCATCTCTTCCCCCTTGTTTCCCATTATCCTGGGGATACCCTGGTTGCAGGCCCACAATCCAAGCATTAACTGGGCCACAGGGGAAATCAAGTTTCTTTCCGACTACTGTCAACAACACTGCTTGGCCCAACCAACATGCAACTCCTCTTCACTTCTCTGTTTGGATGTCGATCCGAAATTGCTTCAGACCATTCCTGAACCCTACAAGGACTTTGTGGATGTTTTCAGCAAAAAGGGCGCAGACACTCTTCCCCCCCACAGGCCTTATGACTGCCCTATTGAACTGTTACCAGGTACTGAAGTCCCCTTTGGGAGAATTTTTCCATTAACGGAGCAGGAGTTAGGCACGCTGAAGGAGTATATTGACGAAAACCTAAAAAAAGGGTTTATCCGTCCGTCTACTTCCCCTGCCGGTGCTGGCATTTTTTTCGTCGAAAAAAAGGACCATTCCTTACGCCCCTGCATTGACTATCGGGAATTGAATAAGATAACTGTCAAAAACCATTACCCTTTACCCCTAGTACCCGAGTTGTTCCAGAGGCTGGGGTCCGCAGTCATCTTTTCGAAATTGGATCTTCGCGGAGCTTACAATTTAATCCGTATCCGAGAAGGAGACGAGTGGAAGACAGCGTTCCGTACTCGTTTTGGGCACTACGAGTACCTTGTCATGCCCTTCGGGCTGTGTAATGCACCCGCAACCTTTCAACATTTTGTCAACGACATCTTTCGCGACTACCTGGATCTATACGTAATTGCATACCTGGATGATATCCTAATCTTTTCCTCATCATTGGAAGACCATCGTAGACATGTCCGTAGTGTGCTAGCTTGTCTCAGGGTACACGGGCTTTACGCGAAACTCGAAAAGTGCGAGTTTGAACGCCAGTCCATCCAATTCCTGGGCCTGGTTATATCTGTGGAAGGCATCAAGATGGATCCCCAAAAAGTATCTGCCATCCTGGACTGGCCTGCACCTGTGGACAGGAAGGGCGTACAACGTTTCGTCGGTTTTTCCAACTTCTACCGGAAATTTATCAGGGGTTTCTCTGCAATTATTGCTCCCATCACCGAACTGACCAGGCAGGGTACCCGATTCTCTTGGACCCCTGAGGCACAGCTGGCCTTCGAAAAACTTAAGATGCTATTCACTTCTGCCTCTATTCTAAAACATCCGGACCCAGCTTTACCCTTCGTTCTTGAAGTGGATGCTTCGGAAATCGCTGTGGGGGCGGTGTTATCCCAACGGCAGGGTGCCAAGGCCCTTCTCTTCACGGTGGCATTCTTTTCTCGCAAACTGTCGTCATCCGAAAGGAACTATGATGTTGGGGACCGAGAACTTCTGGCCATTAAGGCGGCTCTGGAGGAGTGGCGTTATCTATTGGAAGGTGCTGCACATCCCATCCTGGTTTACACTGACCATAAAAACCTGGAATATTTGAGAACTGCCAAAAGACTTAGACCACGGCAAGCCAGATGGGCTCTTTTTTTTTCCCGGTTTCAATTCCACATCACCTATAGACCTGGTTCTAAGAATGTCAAGCCGGATGCCCTGTCACGTATGTTTTCTATCCCTGAAGAGACTCGGCCTCCTGATACAATTCTCCCTTCTGGGAACTTCCTGCTCCTCCAAGGGGACCTTATCTCCCAGATCAGACAGGCTTCTGTTGGAATGCCCCCGAGCCCCGAGGTCAGCTGTAGTGAGGGGTTGTTCTGGCATAAAGGCAAGATTGTGGTCCCTAAAGCCTTGAAGGTGAACGTGTTGGAACTCTGCCACGACCATAAGATGGCCGGACACTTTGGTACCCTGAAGACTGCCGAACTGATTCAGCGCACCTTCTGGTGGCCTCAACTTCTTAAGGATTGCAAGGACTATGTGGACTCGTGTAGCACTTGCGCCCGAAATAAAAACAGCCGGACACGGGCTTGGGGCCTACTGAAACCTTTGCCTGTCCCTGAGAGACCGTGGAAAATGATTTCGATGGACTTTATCGTGGAACTCCCCCTTTCCGAGGGGTTCTCTACTATCTTTGTTGTCGTAGATAGGCTGTCCAAGATGGCCCACTTCCTCCCGATGAGGGGCACTCCCTCGGCAATGGAGACGGCCAAGATCTTTGTCAAAGAAGTTGTAAGGCTGCATGGGATCCCGGCAAGTATTGTTTCCGATCGAGGCGCCCAATTCACCTCAAGGTTTTGGAGAGCACTCTGCGGGTCTCTTGAAATTGAATTGGCTTTTTCCTCCGCTTATCACCCCCAGACAAACGGACAAACGGAGAGAACCAATCAGTCCCTGGAGCAGTACATCCGCTGTTTTTCTTCTTTCTCGCAGGATGACTGGGTCTCGCTACGACCCATGGCGGAGTTTGCTTATAACAACTCCTTGCATTCTGCCATCAACCAGACACCGTTCTTTGCCAATTACGGCTTCCACCCAGCCTTCTTACCCAGCTCAGTCCCAGAATGCCTTGTTCCGGCAGTTTCCGAGACATTGGACTTCTTTTCTAAAAACAACCAACTCCTAAAGGAAACTATGGCCCGGTCCCAGGAATGCTATAAACGGGCGTTTGACAAGAAGAGACGGGGAGAACTCGTTCTGGCGCCCGGTAGCCAAGTATGGTTATCTACAGCCAACCTTAAGATGGCCTGTCCTTCCAGGAAGTTAGGCCCTAAATTCATGGGCCCTTTTTTAGTAAAGAGGAGGATAAACGAAGTCGCATATGAACTTAACCTGCCTGACTCTTTTAGAGTGCACCCGGTCTTTCACGTGACCTTACTGAAGCCCGTTACCCCAAATCCCTTTGCTGACCGCACTACTGACCCACCCGAACCTGTTATAGTGGACAATGAAGAGGAGTTTGAGGTCGAAGCAATCCTTGATTGCAGGAAGAGGGGTAATGTAACCCAGTACCTTATCAAGTGGAAGGGTTATGGACCTGAAGACAACTCCTGGGAACCCGAGGACAATCTACATGCTCAAGAACTTTTGCGGGCCTTCAAGAACCGCCAGGTTTCCAGATCGGCTCACCTGGGCAGCCGGAGTCTGCCCTTAGGGAGGGGGCACTGTCAGGGTCGTTACCTGGATGGTCGCGGTGCTGCCCGTGTTGGTGCGCGCCGATGTCCTGCGGTGCGTGCTGGGGTGCGTGTTCCTGTGCGTGCGGTGTTGCGCGCTCCTGTGGGCGCTGGTGCGCGTCGGTGTGTGCCCTCACGTGCCCCTGCTGGCGCTGGTGCGCGTCAGCGCGCGCCGTTATGCGCTGTGGTGGGCACTTCGGGTACCGCTGGTGTGTCTGCCGGTGTTCGGGTGCGCGCGCGCCTATGCGCGCGCCCGTGCGCGTCGGCGTGCACACATGCGCGGTGCTTGGCGCCAATCGGCCTATTTAGGTCTGCTACTGACATCTCCCAGGTGCTGCCTGATCAACAGCTTCTCGGTTCCTGTCCCGTTGTTCGTATCCCGTGTTCCTGTTTGCTTATCTCCTGACGACCCGGCTTTCCTTTGACACCGCTGACCTCTGCCTGCATCTGACCTCAGCCTGTTTGACCTCTCTTTTGCCTGCTCCTTCTGTGCCTCTGCTGCCCGCCTGTTGCTGTACCCTGCCTGCACCCGGACCTGCCTGCTCTGCTCCTGCTCTGTACCCAGTTTGCCTGTGTCCTACCTACACACCTGCTGCCGGAAGCTTCCTGCAAGTTCCTGCTCCTGGAGCCATATCACAGGCTCTCTTACCACTCCGCACTCTCAGCCACCTGTCTGCTCTATCAGGGGTTGTGAGTCGGACACGTACGGGAGACCACCCTCTGCCCAAGCGGACTCATCGGTTCGGTAAGTGCCAGCCTGACAGTTACCTCCCTGGAGTCCCGGAAATCCCCACAGGCTGCGTACGCCTTCCCAACTCACCCTTTACTGGATGAATTGTTGTATGAGGACTGGGGTCACCATTTTCTATGCCTTATCCGGTGGAGGAACTTTTCACCAAGAAATGGGGAGTCCCACCCATAGATGCGGCTGTTTCTTGTGTGAATAAGAGTCTGACCTGTCCTGTGGACAATGCTCAAGTATTTAAGGATCCAACTGACAAAAAGTTGGAAACTTTATTTAAAGCCTCTTTCTCTGTGGCAGCCGCCATGGTCCAACCTACGGTTGCAGCAATTGGCATGTGCCAGTTTCTCAAGAAATAAATGAAGCAGGTGCTTAGCCTCCTTTTCACAGAGGAGGCAGAGGTTTATGCAGAACTTCCTAAAGCCTTGTGTTTTATGGTTGATGCCATTATGGATTCTGCTCAACAGGTATCTAGCCTCACTCTCCTATTGGTACACATGCACAGGTCCCTTTGGCTTAAGCATTGGGCAGCTGAAGCTTCATGCAAAAAATATTTAACTGGGTTCCCGTTTCATGGAGAATGCCTGTTTGGGAATGATCTGGACAAATATATCCAGAAAATTTCCGGGGGTAAAACTACATTGTTACCGGTCAAAAGGAAGAGTAAACATCCTTCATTTGGACATTCTCTGTCCCCAGCCACTGGAGCCTCATCCTCCAGGCAGTGGTGACGGCCTCCCCAATCAAATACTAGGGGAAAGGTTCAAAGTCAAGCCCAAGGACAAAAGAAGCCTTGGGGTCCAAGATCTGGTAAACGGAACCAAAGCCTCCCTATGAAAGGGCACCCCTGCTTGGCCGAGTGGGGGGGGGGGGGCTGCTGCAGTTTGCAGGCGCCTGGCAGGAAGAGATTCAAGACAGATGGGTAGCCTCCACGGTGTCTCTGGGCTACAAGCTAGAGTTCCGGGAGCTTCCGCCATCTCGTTTCCTAAGGTCAAGAGTCCCCAGGGATCCAGAAAAAAGAAGACTCTTACTTCTGGCCTTAGAACATCTGTTATCCCAAGGGCAATTATAGAGGTGGCCCCGGAAAGAGCAAGGCTCAGGGTTCTACTTAAACCTCTTCACGATTCCAAAAACGGAGATGTCAGACCTATTCTGGATCTAAAAGACCTGAATCAATTTCTAGACATTCATCCTTTTCGCATGGAGTCCATCTGCTCAGTAGTCTCCACCCTTCAGGGGGAAGAATTTCTGGCATCAATAGACACAATGGATGAATATTTGCATGTGTCAATATTTCCCGCTCACCAAAGATTCCTAAGGTTTGCGGTGGATCAGCGCCACTTTCAATTTGTGGCCCTTCCTTTTGGTCTTGCTACCGCTGCTTGAGTGTTCACAAAAGTTCTAGCCCCGCCCCTGGCAAATCTAAGGGCTCAGGGCATAACTATGACAGCTTAACTGGACGATTTGCTACTCATAGAACAGTCCATAACATGCCTAATCCACAATGTTCTCTGCACGGTAAAGTACTTAGAGTACCATGGCTGGGTCCTCAATCTAGAGAAATCCTCCTTGCAAACTCTAAAGAGTTTGGAGTATTTGGGCATGGTCATAGACACAGTCCAAAGCAGAGTGTTCTCACCCAGGTCAAAAGCTAGGGCCTTAAAGATCTGGTCTAGGTAGTCTCAACAAAGGGAAAACCCTATATCCGACTATGTATGAGACTATTGGGAAAGATGGTCGCCTCTTTCGAGGCTGTCCCTTACGCCCAGTTTCACTCGAGGCCTTTACAAAGCAGCATCCTCTCTGCATGGAACAAGAAGGATCAAGCCTTGGATCTTCCAATGTGCCTACCCCCAGGGGTGCTCCAGAGCCTCAATTGGTGGTTACTGACCAAGAATCTTCTAAAAGAAAAGTCCTTTGTCCCAGTTACTTTGAAACTTGTAACCACAGATGCCAGCCTAATAGGCTGGGGAGTTCTGGAAGAAGCTTCCACCCAGGTAAGATGGTCCAGAGCCAAAAAGCTCTTGCCCATCAACATTCTGGAAATTTGGGCAATTTGTTTAGCCCTCAAGGTCTGTCCGGATACAGTCCAACAATGCCATGGCTGTGGCTTATATCAATCACCAGGGAGGCACCAGGAGCCTGTATGCCCAAAAGGAGGTGAATCACATTTTTCTCTGAGCATAAAGTTATATTCCTTGCATGTCTGCGGTCTTTATTCCAGGGGTAAAAAATTGGCAGGCAGATTTTCTAAGCTGCCAGCAGCTGTGTCCAGAAGAATGGTCTCTACACCCCAAAATATTTCAGACCATATGTCAAAATTAGGGTACCCAGATGTAGGCATCCAGGTTCAACAGAAAACTGGACTGAGCTTTATGTCAAGAACAAAGGATCTGCTAGCACAAGGGTCAAATGCCTTAATGATTCCATGGGATCAGTACTCTCTGATATATGCCTTCCCTCCAATTCCACTTCTTCCACTGTTCATTCGGAGGCTCAAAAGGGAAGCAAACTCGGTCATTCTGGCGGCTAAAGACTTGGCCCAGACGACCTTGGCATGCAGAGATCGTAAAGATGGCAGTGGGGAGACCTTGTGTTCAGAATCAGTCTTTTCCACTCTGATTAATGCTAGGAAGCTGGCATCCAGGTTCATCTACTAGAGAATCTGGAAGGCATATGTTTCCTGGTGTTAACCCAGGGGGTGGCACCCTAGAAAGTATGCGATTAGCAGGGTTCTTGCTTTTCTTCAATTAGGCATTGAAATGGGGCTGGCTTTGAGCACTATCAGGGTCCAGATCTCGGCCTTATCAATATTCTTTCAAAAGCCACTTGCCTTACATTCTCTGGTCTGGGCCTTAGTTCAGAGGGTACCGCGCTTGAATCCGCCAGTCAAACCTCCTGTGTGCCCATGGGATCTGAATTAGATTTTGTCAGTTTTGCAAGAACAACCCTTTGAGCCATTGAGCCATTGCACCATGCTTCTTTAATTATTCTGACAAAGAAACTGGCCATTTCCTGGACTAGAAGGGTATCAGAATTCACGTCTCTTTCTTGTAAAGAGCCATACTTGATTATTCACAAAGACAGGGTGGTGTTGCATCCTCACCTGACTTTATTACCTAAGGTAGTTTCAGGATTCCATCTGAATCAAGATGTGGTCCTACCGTCCTTTTTTCCAGATCCGCAGTCTACGGAAGAGGAGTTGTTACACTCTCTAGATGTTGTAAGAGCAGTCAGTATCTATCTGCAGGCAACCACTCAGATACGAAAGTCTGATTGTCTGTTTATTCTACCAGAAGGCCCCAGAAAGGGCCAGGCAGTGTAGAAATCCACTATTTCTAGATAGATTCGGCAAGTTGTTATTCAGGCCTATGGTATAAAAAAGAAAATTCATCCTTTTCAGGTTAAGGCGCACTCAACTAGAGCTGTTAGTGCTTCAATGCTGCAACGTGGTCTTCAGTCCATACATTGACTATTTTATTTTAGGTACTTATATAGCGCTGTCAATTTACGCAGCGCTTTACATATACATTGTACATTCACATAAGTCCCTACCCTCAAGGAGCTTACAATCTAAGGTCCCTAGCTCACATTCATACATACTAGGGACAATTTAGACATGATCCAATTAACCTACCTGCATGTCTTTGGATTGTGGGAGGAAACTGGAGTACCCGGAGGAAACCCACGCAGGGACAGGGAGAACATGCAAACTCCAGGCAGGTAGTGTCCTGGTTGGGATTCGAACCAGCGACCCTTCTTACTGCTAGGTGAAAGTGCTACCCACTACACCACTGTGCTGCCCAGACTAGATTCTATCAAGTGGATGTAAGAGGGCATGAGCATGCCGCCTTTGGGCACAGTGTGCTGCGGACAGAGGATGGAAATTTTTCTTGAGTTTTTAGAAGTGAATGTGGTTTTCATTCAGAAAAGTAAATTTTCTCCCAAATTGAATGTTAAAAGCAATTTTTAAAAGTACTTTCCAACAACCTTCATCATGTCATCATATATTCTGATGAAAATGTTTGTATGACAATCTACTAGTGTATGGCCAGTTTAAAGTGGTAGCAAACTATTACACTTGCCTGGTAGTCTTCCCAGGTCTCTTAGGCTACTTGAATTGCTGGGTCATGATGTCACTCCCGCTTATGCACAATAGAGTCACATCACCACGGCACACAATGGGTGCTGTAAATGTGGTCTGAGCTACGCATGTGTGGTTTGGAATACATTACCGCTGACAGGCAAGGGGAGACATTTATGACAAAAGAGACCACTAGGATCTCTTCTATTATAAATACCATGCCTGTCAGTGTTTTTTAAACATTTGAATTTAATACCGCTTTAAGTATTTAATGGTGCTGAGATTCTTCTGCTTTGTTCAGCTATGTATAGCATCCTTTTATATTGCTTTATACCAACTTTTACATGCTGAATTAGAAACCTTAGAAAAATCTGCTTCCCAATTGGCGGGGAGAAGAATTAGGACGACAATAGCAAATATTAATTCGATATTGTCACAAAACCCCTGAGCCCACCCTTTTTTGAAGCTTATTAGAGCCTCTGGCTCTAATCACGTGCTTAAAATTATATATATATATATATATATATATATTAGATAGATATATAGATATAGATATATAAATAAAAACCTCATTGGAATCAATGCGTCCTGCACCCCTCTTGTAGATTAGGAGGGCGATGCCCTTGTGCCCTGCATTACAGGCCACTACTGGCTATAGTTCTAACCACGAACATTTTTAATCTAGGTAAAATATATTACTCTAGTCTAGATTACATACTGTATGGTTTTTACTGGCGATTGTGTGCCCTAATTCATTAGGCTATGAACACTAGCAGTGTTCTGGTATAAGAAGAGTTAAAGCTGCTATTCAGGTCTGAAGGTGACCTCAAGGTCCTCACTTGTCTCTGTCAGTGGAGGAGGAGACACAGCAAGGGCTTATACACTACATCCATTTGATGGTTGCATAAAGGTAACTTCAAGGTTCTGCAAATGATTGTGCATTTCAATGATCTAATAATGGCTTTGGCTTTTTATGTCAGTGATGCAATGTGCAATACAGTATACAAAATCTTAAATATAATTTTTTTTCCTTTAATTTAAGGAATTAATAGTAAACACAGTGACTATAATTGTAAAAGTTTTGTTTTGCGTAAATTAATACCTTAGTATGGTACTGCCCAAAATGTAGAAAGTGTGTCATTGCTGATACCTCTGCTCACTGTGGGTAAAGTACTCTAGGGTTTAGGTTCCTCTGTAGATCTGCCTCGTGGAGGAATGTAATCCCTTTATAGCCCATTTACAGTACAATGCATGTGCTAATGTGCACCCCAATGCACAACTGTGCAGCACAACACATGGTGCCATGTATGTTGGGTAAAAAAGACTGCGTCAATACAATATAACGCTTGCTTTGCAGTGCACTGCGTTGTGGTGTTGATCTGATCTACCCCCCCCCCCCCCCCCCCCCCAGCCATCAGAGAGAGTTATTTGAGGAAGTGTGGTGAAAAAAGTTTGTGTAGACCTGTAACTATTTTGGTGAAGAAACCAACTTTCTGGCAATATGCTGTCAGTGTAGCTGAGTAGAAGATGCTCATGTCTGATAATACTGGTGGAATGGTACACAAGTTATCATTTTCATACACTGATCAAGGTTTGGAATTCCCTGGCCTAGTGCACAATCCAAGTCACACTGACACAATGGGTGCTTTCACACTGCTCCAGTAAAACGCATACTCATTTTTGCAGTATTTTCTGGAATCCTGACTCCAATTATGTATCTTTGAAACTTGGACACGTGACTTAAAAATGCACTAAGAACGCACCGTGGTATTTTTGATGCATTTATGGTACATTTCTATTGAAATCAATGGGAGATGCGTTTTTTGGTGCACTTTTGAAATGCGCACCAAAGATGTAGCATGCAGGACGTTTAAAAATGCACCACACACTGGTGTGAAGAGTTCCATAGGATTTAAAGGGATACATGTTTCTTCTGCTTTTTTTTTTTTTTTACCCCAAAACAAGATCAGTGTGAAAAAGCCAATGATATTAGCAAGTTTATCAGCAAGATATCACTGAATGGGCACTGAGTGGGGTTGCTTTACTAATGGAAAACAGGCTGTTCACTTTGCTAGTAATTTTACCCTTAGGACGCGTACACACGGGCGGATTGTCTGCCCAACTTAGTCCGCTGAAACGTGTTTCAGCGGACAATCCGCTCGTGTGTGGGCTTCAGCGGACTTTTTCAGCGGACAGTCTGACGGACTAAGTCTTTCGGAATTTCCGTAATTTTGTCCGTCCAAACTTGGTTTCAGCGGACAGTCCGCTCGTGTGTAGGCAAGTTGGACGGACTAAGTATGGCGCATGCTCAGAAAGGATTTACACGCCGAAGGTTGCATTGCAGTGTATTGGACGTCGTTTTTCTAGTCCCGTCGTACGTGCTGCACACGTCATCGCGCAAGCTTTCAGCGGACTGTCTGTTCATCGTGTGTGGTCAAGTCCGTTCATTCAAAAGTTGGACGGACTGTCTGTCGGATTGTCTGACAAACTTAGTTGGGCAAACAATCCGCCCGTGTGTACGCGGCCTTAGTGTGGTGAAGCTGTGCTGACTTCCATAATTCAATCATGGGCAAATATATATATTTTTTTATTTTCTTGCATGATTGGGTATTCTTTGCTAAATTAATCTTCACCTCATTCACTAAGCTCTGGCTATTCCTGTATATGTATTCAGTAATATGTGTGATATATGCTATCAGGTTTTCTTTTGTTTGTGAATGCCTACCATTGCTTGTTCACAGTACCATATGCTGTAATATCACAAGTGACCCAAGAAGCTAATACATTTCCTGGTGAACAACTGAAAACCTCTATCCACACCTTTGGATTTTATTACCATTTTGTTTTTCTTTTTTGTCCAACTGCAATTTGTTGGAATTAATCCCTGCTGATCCTCTGTATGGTAGTAAAAAGGCCACATGATAAGATTGGAAAAAAAAAATTGTATGTCGAACAATCGGCCGATTATCTGATCGTTAGTATAGTGCCTGTCGACAGCTGATTCCGTATTTTAGGATAACAAAAATTGAAAGTGCAGGCTAGAAAATGTTGATCATAAGTAAACACGTTTGATTTTCATTTAATATGTACAGTAATCATACGGAAATAATCAAATAGAAAAAAAATGCTCATGTTCAGAAGCATAGAACAACCCTACACTTCCACTTCTGCTACGCTAGTACATAGTCACTTTTGCCTTTGTCGACCAAGAATTTTTGTACAAGCCTTTACCATTCTGACTACATCATGATATGCATTATAGTGGAAAGTCTAACTTGTGGTCATCTAATTTTCTCATCGTCTGTACAAGGCTTAAGACTGGTAAACATATCTGGCAGTGCTATCGTCTTCTCAGAGACCCAGTAATAGCACCCAGCATATCAAGCTGGTGACCTGGTTATGGTGCAACAGCTCATAAAGGCCTTGTTGGCAAATATATATATTTTTTTGCCTGGGTCATTGCCACAGACCTTCTCAGCATGGGTGAACCCCTAATATGATGTCACCTTCAGTATATATCAGGATGGTCTGATCATACATGGTCCAACAATCTATCAAATAAATGATACCTTTCAGGGCTGCATGCGCCATTTGGTCCAAATGTGAACAGATCCCCTGCTGAACTGAAACATGATGGGATGGATATCGCTTCCATAGCATCTGTGCTTGGTCATTTCTTTTTTTGCATTTACAAACTGGAGCTTTCTTTTTTTTTTAAAGGTGTTTATACTTTTTCCATTAACACAAAAAACAGACAATATAGCACCCTACAAGGACAATATTGAGGTGCGGTAAATAAACATATCACGTCTTGTAGGCCGACATGGCCAAATTAGATTAATGAGAAGGAACAATACCTCCCAATCCCCCCACAACCAGAACAATGGTGGCAGGGGTAACGGATCAGTATGAGCTAGGCCAGAAAGGTACAGTTACTAAGAACTAACTAAACTAAAACATCACTGACATACACACACTCATCCATACACACTCATGTCCACCCTTATATCACAGTGCCATGGTCCCCACCATTACAACACAAATAAACAAAACCATATAGAACACTGCCCTTCTCAACTATCACTCAACATCTGCCTGGGCCACCACACCATAAAATAATTAGGGCCGATCTTGCTCAGTTCAGCTGTGAGGACAAAACTGTACCCCAAAAAGATTTAGAGACATCCAACCACAGTTGCCACACTTTGACAAACTTTTTAGAGCATACTCTACTTTTATATGTGAGCTTGAATTTGGGAAGCCCCCCACTGATGATACGGACAAACCGGAGCTTTCAGTCCCACGCCAAATCTATGGATAGGTGGATGAAAACATTTAGGCGTGTAAAAATGGAAATGTATTTTGTATTCAAACCTAGAAGAACTCGGAGGTAATTGGAGGTATCTGACCGTCAAGTCGGAAACATGGAGCTTCTGATTGGGCCCACCCAAAAAAACTGACAAGTGTATTAGCATTCTCAATAAATCGCCAGCCTTTCTTAAACTTTTCAACATAGAAGAATCCTTGAAATAACTTTCCAGGCCTTCTCTACGGGCCCTCTCTAATCTACAAATTATTTGGAATTCATTTACCCAAAGACCCATGGTTTGCTATCCTAAAATTTCAAACCTCACCAAAAATCTATTAAAATTGGCACATTATGTACTCTTGGCCTCTAAACTGAAAATCACTAAAGCTTGGAAGAAGCAGTTCACTCACTTTTCCAAAGTCGAAACTAGGCTAGATGGTTTTTATATCAATCAATGAACATTTCACTAGTACCATTAAAAACAGCCACAAGAAATTTGATAAGATCTGGAATCCTATCCTATCCAATCCTACCGCCACCTTCTTCCGATATTTGACTTTTTGTCGCCCCCTGTCCCACTAACGCTGATCTGGGAGGGGTCCCCCATGCCAGCCCTCCCCTCTTCCTTTTCCTCTTCTCTAGTACTAATTTTACTCTTTGTCCTATTCTCTTTCCTCATCATTTGCACTTTTCTGTCTTCTCTTCCATACTCCCCCCACGCTCTTTTCCTTTTTTCTTCTTTCTTGGTTGACTGTCTCGGTCTGCTTGCCCAACATGTATGATGTGACTTTTGACATCAAGACTCATTATTCTGATTTAATATTCTTCGTGTTGGTCTGGGGTATCCTTCAGAAACAATGCCATATCTTTACCCTTCTCTCTACAGTGCTTATTGGATAGCAGTTTGACATAATGTTGATCAATGATTTGGCTTATTCTCTTTGTACCGCAATGTGGAAGGTTTGATCTGTACCACGTTGAAATGAATAAATATATTCAAATAGAAATAACTTTACAGGCTCAGGGGACCCCTACTAATAATTACTTTATCAAAAATTCACAGTACATTAGTAAGATGGTCACCTTTTAGGTCATTTTTAAGATCTCTCCCCCTTATAGTTAGCTGAAATGCTTATTTTTCTTAGTGGTTACCCATCTGAGAGGCATAAGTTGCTCACTGTTCAAGAAAGCCCTAACAACTGCTGAAGGAACCCAGATTTATATTGGTTGATTCAGGCCTCATCAACACAAGGCATTACAAATTCTTCTTTGGACCCTTTTCACTCCTGGCAAGAAAATGCTTCTTAAAAAAAATGTATTTATAGTTGTATATTGCACACACTAGGTGCGTCAAGTGTGTGAGTATTAAGGGATTCCATTGGGCAGAATATAAATGTATTCTGGTCATTGGAATGAATGGATGCTCAAATGCTAAACACATCTAGCCTGCTCAAAAATTCTTCTACTGAACCTGCGCTGGTGATGTGTTTTTTTTCAGCCTTCTCTTCTAGTATGCCTGAACATTAGGCCTTAAAGCGGAACTATACTCACCTCGGCTCCAGCGGTACAGCATCCCACAGCTCCCCGCCGCTCACCTTGTTGGGCGGATGACTTCTTGGTTTCAATCACATTCATACGGGGAGCATGGGCACCACCCCCTAATCCATGTGCCCAGCCCCTAACCTACATGCAGAGTGCTGGATGCATGGATTCCAATCGTTTTTTTTCTTTAGAAGCATGTGATTAGAGCCTGAGGCTCTAATTGGCTTCAAAAAAGGGTGGGCTCGCCCACTTGTGTGACAATAGTGAATTAATATTCGCTAATGTCTTCCTGATTCTCCTCCCGGCCAATCAGGAAGCGGGTCCTGAGACACAATTGGCATAGAGGAGAAATGCTGATATTGGAGGAAAAGAGGTAGAAGAGGAGGAGATACATGGGAATCCGAAGTGAAGCCGAAGAGGAGGAGATGCGGGGTGCAGCTGCCGCCCCGGGGAAGTGCCGCCCGCGACCTAGATGGGATAAATGCACAAGGGGTGGGCGGGAGGGGCAGCTTCCCTGGGTGCAATTGTTTATTGCAGGGTTGGGGTGCCCTGACCCTAATCCTAAGGGAGGGAGGGGCGCAGTTTGACATCTTTGCTCTGGGGGCTGGATGACCTTCTCCCAGCACTGAGTGTGGAGTTTGTGACCGACCGTCAGAGGAGGGGTGCGGGTGATCCTTCCGACTGGGGTGGGGATGTGGGGGGGTGAATTTCCTAGAACCCCCCCCCCCCCCCAAAAAAAAAAAAAAATATAGCACCAGCTGCCATTAACACTAAACAATACAAAATAAATTTATTGACAAATGATCCATCATCTGGCCGGCAAGGACACTGACAGATGAATTATTAACACATTTTAGAAAGCTTGATTTCATCAGGAGGACCAAGAAACAAGACACCAAGGTAAAAGGCGTGGCCACCATTGACAGGCGTGACGTCGACACTCCTGGGAGAAGACTAAATCAGCGGCGAGGGGCGTGGCCAGGAGCGGGTATTAGATCTCTGGAGTCACGTAGCTCTGCAGCAGAATCAGTTTGCACAGATCAGATCGGGCTTTAGCATTCATCAATAAAACGTACAGGTGAGTGCAAGCCCCGCTGTGTGTGTGTGTGTGTGTGTGTGTGTGAGAGAGAGAGAGAGAGATGGATGGATGGATGGATGGGACTTCTCTGCTTGCTGCATTATTCTATCTTGTTGGTATTTACTTCTGGATGAGCTGCGGATCACCACTTCTCACAATCATCTGTTGTCTATGTACATCTGCAGCTGCTTGTATTGTATTTTAGTTATGCAATGGCTTCTCCAGCTCATCTGCTAAATGGATGTAAGACCTAGAGCTTTAAAGATGGCTGCTGTACATCTTCTGTATAGCAAGAGCCATCAGGGAGTGTGCAGAGAGATGAGGATGGCTGTGTGCTGCCTCTAGTACTAGGAGAGAAGGTACAAGTCATCATCTGCGCCCTTGGAGGCTCAGCTGTTGCGATCTGTAGATCTGCATAGGTGTGTGGTGGGGGGTTTATTTTTGTAATTATTTTTTTTGCTGCTTGAGTGCCAGAAATCTGCAGAAATTACAGCAATACTATTTTTTTATATAATATTTTTTTTTTTATCAGACCATCACTCTAAAAATAGGTGTTTGTGTACTAGTAATAGATATTGCCCCCATTGTACAGATCTAGAAGTAGGCCATTTGACAGGTTTAATTCTTTTTGACCCCTCCCCCTGCCATGTATTATGCCTGCAGTTCTATCCATCACGCAGCATGGAAAGAAAGACCTTGCTTTCTCACCTGTTCATAACTGATGCTTTCAAAAGTATACATTTGTCTGTTAACATCAACTAGTGAAACCTTTCATTTGTAAAAATAAATGAAACCTTGGATGGTGTGTGTGTGTGTGTGTGTCCTTCTGAGTACTGTGTTAGATTTAGTCTTATTTTGCTAAATTTTTCTTGAACTTTCTGATGAAATATCTTCTGCTACAGAACTGCTAATTGTGACTGTTCCAAGACTGTAAATAAGTAGGGAAGGGTCACATTTTAATCTGAATTTATAAGGCTGCTTTCACACTGATGCATTTTTTTTTTTTTTTTTGCAAGTTTTTACCTAGTTTAAAAATGCAATAAACATTTCCCTTTTTAAACCCTAGGCTACTCTTCACACCACTGCGCTGCAGGTGCGGTGCCCAAAAACTCAAACGCAGCACCCTTTTGAAATGAACTGAATCGCACTGCTTTTGGTGCTTTTTTTTTTTTTTTTTTTGTCACGTATTCATGTTTCATAGGTACATTCTGGGAGTCGGGCATCCAGAAAACGAACCATAATCTCATAAAAAATGCATATGTGTGTCCTGTCCCCCCCCAACAGAGCAGTGTGAAAGCACCTTAAAATTACTGACGTTTTTGTAAACTATCTGTAGTAGCAAGAGAGTATATATCCTAGGTAAGCTGCCCAGGCATGTTTGTATGAAAGAGAAATAAAGTGGATGTTGCATGAACTGGGCCTGATACTTTATGTGGCTAAGTCATCCAAAAGCAATATTATTTGCAGATCTTGATGTGGGTGAGACACCCCCTTGCCTCTTATGTATGGCTTAGATAAATTGACCACATGCCAGGTCCTGTTCAAGTGCAACTTAAAGGTATTGTAAAGGCTTGTGTTTTTTCACCTTAATGCATCCACTGCATTAAAGTGGGGGGGGGGAACACCTCACACCAGCCCAACCATCCCCGCCCCCCCTTTTTTACTTGCCTGAGCCCGCTTACCTGCTGTGCGCGTCCTCTTCTCCACTGAGTCTGACCATTGATTGGATAGATTGATAGCAGCGCAGCCATTGGCGGGACCAAGTCATACACTTGACGTCTATGGGTAAGCTAACCCCCTCGAGAAAGGGCTTTGCAGAAGGGGTTAGCTTTAGCGGGGTGGAGCCGAGACAGCTGCCGCGGGACCCCCGAACAGCTGGATCAGGGCTGCTCTGTGCAAAACTAACTGCACAGAGGAGGCAAGTATAACATGTGTGTTCATTTAAAAACAAAACAAAACAAAAAAACCTATACAACCACTTTAAGGCAAAGATTTATACCTGAACTGGTGAACAGACCTGCCTCAGACCGCAAACTGCAGCCGCACTTGTGTGAACCCAGCCTTAGGCGTTTTGAGTTTTCTATTCAGGTTGTCTTTCGGAGTTGCTTATTTTAGCGTGCTAACCGTTCGTGATTGCCACAGTAGGGGTGGAGACCAAGGAACTCGAGTGAAGGCTTCTTTGCAACGAGCCACTGTCGGCTACATGAAATGGATGGTTCTGCTCTCCACCAAAAACAAAATGTGTGGTTTTGGATGGGCTGAACCTTTTTAATAGCGCAAAGGCTTTTAGGCGATGAACATGGTATGGTATTTATTGGCTGTGCAGCCTTAGACAGGCTGGTGGTAGATGAAGGACAATTCAAGGTCATTACATGAAGAATAGGTTTGGCCTAAGGACAGATCAATGTGTCTCTTCTGAATGAACAAAGGGATGACTTGTTTCTAATGGGGAACAAAGGAAAATTGCTTTTTTAAACCCAGTGGAATTCTAACTGATATAATATTAAGCAGGTGAGAACATTTAGCAAACCTCTCACTGCCTGCTATGGTCAGACCCTTCTCCTGCCTATTGATTTTCTGAACTGGCCTGTTTTTGGGGAATGGTGTCAGTCTGTTGCAGATTGCTAATTTTCGCTACAAAGCCTTCTTGTTTTGGTTGCTATGGTAGCTGGTTATCCGTCAGCAGAAGCTGCCACGTTACTCAGATGGTGCACTTACCCAGAACGCCAGGGGGATTCATTATAGAGGAGCCTGTAAGCAGCATCTGTTGAAGCGTTTACCACCTGTAGAATGTACATGATTTTAATTAGTCCGGCATTCATGTTAATCCCTCGATTTTATGATTATATATTAGTGAGCACATAAGTGACATGGCTAGTGGTTCCCTTCCAAGAAGCCCATTTATTTTACCGACTGCTGTTTCTAGGAGACTTGGAGGATGCTCGGTGGCATTATCACAGAGAGCTTTGTTGGAAAGTAAAATCTTTACCCATCTCCAAGGCTTCTATCCTTAGACAGTTAAATCCTATTAACTCTAACAAGCAGCCTCAAGGTGTATGTGCAGTGACCCAAAGGAGATGACATCATTTAGTGACCCCCCCCCCCAAATTTAACAAATAACCTTGCTTATTATTCAACCTACTTTTTTTTTTTTTTTTTTTTTCTGTGGGAAGTAGAAGTAAAGTCTAACCGGGTGACACTCGTTTCTCCTTTCACACCATTATGGAAGTGCTTATACGGGCTCTTTTATTTTATTTTTATCCACTTATAAGCGCAAACAGTTTATCAGCTTCCATTGAAGTCCATGGAGCCAAAAAAGCACATCGCTGTACAAAAAAAGTTTGTATAATTGCACGCAGATGCAAAAAAGCATGTGTGTAGGGTTTTTTTGTTTTTTGCCACATGCCCCTCTTTGCTCTTCTTTAAATCCTTGTCTCCTAATCTTAAAGTGTTCGTTACCCCAACACCTCATATTCCAGATGCAACAGTATCCATGTTTTCTTTGTATTTCTTCCTTTGTGGGAAATCGCTGGTGTTCCTGTTGTTCCCTTTGCATTCTATTAAAAACTGACCATACTAAGCAGCAGAACATACTATAGTCAGTTCTCTAGCTATGCTGAATGTGCTCTCCTCCAATGATCAGACTTGTCTTGCACGCCCCCGCTGCACAGCCATTCACTGGTAAGCTCAGTGTGCTTCTGCTTCTCCGACAGCTCTTATGCAGCTGAGAACAGAGGGCATTACATTATGTTATATTATAAAAAGGGGAAAAGATATTTAACTTTTTTTTATTTATTTTTATTTTTTTTGGAAATATATCTATACAAACAAATGTTTTGCCTTTTCATTTCTATTTTTTAAACTGAATGGGTTGTTTTAAAATGCTGCTGATATCTAGCAGTTTTTCCCTTTTTTTTATTTTTTTTATTTTTTTTTTTTAACCCTTTTCTTTTCTTTACATTTTATATCATTTCTGCATTCTACTTGGGTACACAGAAAAAGTAAAACAGTGTTGCTTCACGGAAGATATACAAATAAGTATGATGTTCTGTTCAACAAGTAATAAAGACGTCATCTTTTTCTGTTTTCAGTGGTTTTTATTAATTTTTTTTTTTTTTTAGGGCCAGTTACAATGGCATAGTTCACACCAGTGCTTGCGGTTCCAGTGCATTTTAGAAAAAAAAGTAGAACATGCTGCTTTTTTATTTTTTTTTTTATTTTTTTTCTTGTACTGGAACACTCTTAAAAGCTTCAAGAACGCAACAAACGTCCCCATTTCAGGTTCCGAAAAATAAGGGGGGGGGGATGCACTGGACTGCATCAAAAGCGCATCTGGGCTGCATTTCTTTGGTGTAAAGACCCAACATTCAGTACATTTTAACTAGAATGGACTTCAGCATCTTTTTAAGCAACTTTCTGTACATAAATTTGCTCCAGCTTCTATTGTACATCACTGCCCTGAACTGGCTTCCCGATGTTGATAATGGTGTACTATGCCTGCCTAATGTGTGTTGGCATGGCTTCCTTTAGTCGGCATCAAGGGTTAAAATGAAAAGTGTGACCATGCAGGAGCACAGTTTGAAGACCGTTGGCATCCCATGAAGCCAGCCATGCATGGAATGAAATTTGCCCAGTTCAGCCGAATTTTGATCCATGCATAGGCAGATTGGTTGTTTACAAGTCGATCCATCCTGAACCATTAGTGCTGCTGGCTTATAAGCTGGCAACACTTATCAATATGTTCTACCAGCAGAACACAATAGAACTTCAGGAGCGATTTCCCCATCAACGCTGTGATGGGGAAATCAAGCTATTTTCTTTCTTTCCACCTATGGTGGGGGGGGGGGGATTCATAATGTATAGCCTGCTTAAAAAATAGGTGCTGGAATGAGGACCTTCATGACAGGATCACATATATTTGTTGTAGAAGCTACAGATTTAAAAAGATTGCAAAAGTTGCTTTTTTTTTAAATTAATTTACTTTTGCAAGCGAATGGGATAGCTTTTTAGATTTTTGCTTTAGGTAAACGCTTCCTTTCTGTCTATCTCCAGGAAAAGTTCAAAATGACCCATCAATATCCAGCACTCAGTACGGAGCAGAAGAAAGAGCTGTCTGACATTGCCCAGCAGATTGTAGCTGAAGGGAAGGGTATCCTGGCAGCTGATGAGTCTGTAGGTGAGTGATGGGGAGATGGATACAATGCACAGTGGGAGTGGCTATATCTAGCTGTAAAATATGACCTTAAAGAATTTTATGATCTCTTGCAAATTATTGCTGCAGCTGGTCAATGTAAGTAGGTAGTCCCTGTGTTTTTTTTTTTTTTTTTTTTTTTTTTTTTACATTAATCCAGGGGTAGGCAAACTTAAAGAGGTGGGGGATCTACCTGAACAACATGGGAGAAGTCAAAAATCACTGGGCACAGTTTCACCCCTTCACACCTGATTTAAACCTATAATTGCCATACTACCATGTCCCAATCATGTGTATTGCGTGGCAGTCGTGGGTTTAAATCGGGTGGTGAGGAAGCAACATATTGCCTCCTCCATCACCTGTTAAAAAGGATCTCTTTTCAGAGGAGCAGCAGTGTCTGCTGCACTTGTGAATGAATCCAAAAGGTGTACACATGCTGTAATTGCCCCTGTTGCTTTTGGTGGGTGCTACCGCCTGCCAATCATGACCCATTCAAGCAAATGGGGGGGCCATGCTGCAAGCACACCGCAAATGCATGCTTCTGCGGAGTCCAAGGGGTTAAAGCAGGTGGTGAGAAAGCAACACAACGCTGCCTGCATTAACCCCTTGTTTGCTGTACTGCACAAAGTTCCGCATCAAAATTCCTGCATTCAGAAAGTGCACCAAACCCGCAGGATATAATCGGTGGTGGATGGTGCTCAGTTTTTGGGTGGGGGGGGAGGGGCGGCGCAAACAAACTGAAATTCTGGAAAAAAACCACAAATGCAGCCAGTGTCCACAATGCATGAATCTATCCGTTACACATATGGGGGGGGGGGGGGGGGTAGTGTGATGGAGGGGCTGCACCCTTAATGGATGGGCCACTGCTGTCTATAATAGAAATCTATGGCTAAGCACAGCAAACCCACAGGAAAGCAGGTATACTGTGACTGCAGTTCACTCTGTTTGATGCTCTGGGATGGCGGGTCAGTAAGCCCAGACCGCGATCTACCAATCACCTGTCTGCAATCTACAGATTGCTGACCCCCGCATTAAAAGATTATGAGAACAATAAAAGAATGCTAGGCATAATGGGAAAAGCCATAGTAAATGTATAAAGTGAAAATCAAGCTGTCAGTTTTTTTGGCAAGCATATAATCCATAGAGCAAAAAAGCTTGTGTTTTTTTTTATGTTGCTTCTTTAGTTTTTCAGATATTGACTAAAAACCGTTCAGCTCCCATTTGCAAACGAACACTCAACAAAATGCATTGATTAGAATCTTGCACGCTATTTTTGGGAATACATTTATAACCTTTCATGCAAGTACTCTTGTAACTCACAGCCAGAAGAATAAAGGGCTTTTGTTTGTGTCAGAATTTCCTTTCTCATCATATAAGCAGTGCCAGGACAATGGCCTTTTTTCTCTTTAGGTGATAAAGGAAGAGCTGAAATGCTCCAGGCAGCCATCACCTTTGCCTGCCCTTGCATACAGGTCTATGGGAATACAAAAACAGCTTGAAGCAGGTCAGGCTCCTAAATATGTGATCCTTGTCCTAGATGTTCTTTTAGTCTATGGCATTTTATGTACCACAACCTGTTGACTGTTTTTTGACTTGCCTCCACTATTGAAAACTCTTCTGTCTGATGATTTTGAACTGTTCAAATTACTGTTGGTAAAATGTCTTCTGTCAGGGAGCATGGCCAAGCGTTTTAGTGGCATTGGCGTGGAGAACACTGAGGAGAATAGGCGTCTGTACCGTCAGCTTCTCTTCAAAGGCGATGAGCGTATGCAACAGAGCATTGGCGGCGTTATCTTCTTCCATGAGACCATGTACCAACAGGCAGACTGTGGCACCAATTTTGTCAAAATGATTAAGGACAAAGGCATTCTTGTAGGAATTAAGGTAAGAGTTGGGAAATGCATATCTGTCTGCATTGTGTATTAAATCTACTATTCGGGGGGGGGGGGGGGGGAAACCCTCCTCTTCAGCTGGAATAAAAAGAATATTGGACGACTCCACCGACAGGCTTCAGAAGATTCCATTTATATTTTGTTCTATCCTTGTCCTTTAAAGTGAACCTGTTGCCAGGCTATAAATGTTTACGTAGTAAATGAGCTTTACAAGGAGCCCATACTGATCTGAGAATGATTTGCTCTACAGTGCCTGCGGGGCAGGTCCAGCGCAAGCAATAAGCAGCCACCTGAGCATTCCAGGAGGTGAGAGTGGTAAAATCTAAGGAGCTGAACCTTGGAGCCCAGTACCAGAACAAGTTCTGGCACTGGGTTCCAGTGACTTGCCTGGCAGGGGAGCGCTGGTGTAAACACCTGCCTTCTGGCTTGTAGGGGCACCAAAATGCACCTTTTGCTTAAGTAGACTAAAATCCTTGCACCAACCCTGCTGCAGCTATGGAGTTTGCAGCAAAAGCACAAAGTCATACAGCGCAGTTAAGTAATGTGTTAATGACCCTTTTTCTGGTGGTAGACCAATTCAAGCAATATCTCTGGATTAAGAAATTGGTGGTAATGAAGACCAGCTCTGCATTGGTACAGAGTCACACCAGTGCTCATGGTGAGGCATGTCTTTGCTGGCTGGGAAGCCGTTGTGAATGAATGCGACAGATTACTGCACAGGGCTGTATCCCAGGCCACATTCAGTTTTTGGCCGAGACAGTCTCCGGTTGACCTCTACAAACAAAGGGGCAGGGATTTTGGTGATGTCATTACCCGGGGGGGGACCGGGCAGGCGTCAACTGGCAGCTAGTGTCTCAGATCCATCTTGCTTTATAGACCTCATGTGGTAGTGACCTTACAACTATAGGCTTAATTAGTGGTACCCCCATCCTGATCAATTTAAAAGAGAACAACAAACAAAATTAAGTTATAAATGTTACAATCGCCCAATTGGAACCCATACAGAATCAACACCTATGAGTATTGCTATACAGCCATAAATATTGAATTTTAAAACTCATGGAGGTTCAATCAGTAAAATGTTCTTCCAGCAGAGGTCTAAATCACTATTATTATTATAAAATAAAAAATGTTTTAACTCCATCTACCGCTCCTCCATTACATCACCACCCCAGGACAGCCCCACATTTACACGAACCGTGCAACATCACTGCTCCCCTTGTCCCAGGCTTTGATTCTGGTGTGAACCAGCCCTAAGGCAGAGCCACTCACACGGATTTCTCCTCCTAGATCACCTGATCTGATGGGAAGGAGAAGCGGCGTGAGCTGAGCTTTAAGTCATAGTAATTTTTAGAATTTTAAAGGAACACTGGCAGTTTGCCAAGTCAGGGCAAAATGTCTTATAGCCCCCGCCACCCCCAACCTCCAAGCAAGTTAAACTTGCTAATCCAGACTCACTTGTGACCCTCTTGCTGCAGGAGTCTATCCCGGGTAAGCTCCAGTGTGGAAGGTTACCCTGGTGGATGTTGATTGGTTGTTATGCAATCTTAAAAATGTTTCTTTTGGTGAAAATTCTCGAATTGTTTAATGGCAGATATACAGTACATTTTTAAGTTAAGCCCTCAGGGCTTGTTAATGCCTGCATTCAAAATATTCTGTCCTCTCCTATGCTTGATTCAGGCTGCAACATGTTAACTAAATTGACTAGATACAATTATTTCTAGTACAATTTTTATGGTCTATTTTCACAAGATGAAATAGACTTAAGTTTTCCATCTTTGGACTTTGCCCCAGATTTTCTTTCCTACCTTTTATGTAAATGACATTTCAAACATGTAGCCTAAGAGCCAGTTCACACCACAAAAATGCACCCCAGATCCATTTTGGATGCATTTCCAGATGCATTTATTTTTCACTATACTAGGGTGACCGGGTCCAGTACATTTTTGATGTATCTTACTGCGTTCCAGTACAGTCCAGTGCAGGAAAAATGCAGCATGGTCTTCGTCTTCGTCTTCGTCTTCGTCTTCGTCTTCGTCTTCGTCTTCGTCTTCGTCTTCGTCTTCGTCTTCGTCTTCGTCTTCGTCTTCGTCTTCGTCTTCGTCTTCGTCTTCGTCTTCGTCTTCGTCTTCGTCTTCGTCTTCGTCTTCGTCTTCGTCTTCGTCTTCGTCTTCGTCTTCGTCTTTTTTTTGGGAAGTGAAAAGCCCTGTAACAGACTGCACTGGTGTGAACTATGCCATTGCAAACCATATAACCTTCTTTCCATGCATTTTTGATGCAGAACAAAATGTAGTGAACTGGCCCTTTAAAGTCCAAGCAGAATAAAAAAAGTACCTTTTTTGCAGTGGGGCATTCTCACACTAAAAGGGTTAAATGCTCATTAAATCTAAGGGTACAGGAATTCATTCAGATATTTATTTTAGCTTCCCATTAGGCTCTGTGACTAGGCCCCTGAAATCATGATCTCATATAAAGGAGGCTGGAGGCACTGAGGTGGAGCAGGGAGAGCCAGAACCCTCTTTAAAATTAAATGGACCCTGGGAAAACATTTTCAAAATCAGTTTACTGTGGCAGATCAGGCAGCAATTGTGATTGGTTGCCACCGGTTAGTGTATCATTACCGCTCACTGACTGGCTGCTAGAGGTTACGGCTCACTGATTAGTTGCTAGACATTACTGCACATTATTTCTGTTTGCTGATTGGCTGCTAGTGGTTACTGCACATTACTGGTTGCTAGAGATTACAGCAATGACAAATACCAGCCCTCCTAGGATACAGTTGAAAAACTAATTCTGTTGAGCATGCCGCAGAGAGTAGTGGACATGACCAAATTGGGTATAAGAATGGCCTAAGCCCCCGTTCGCATTGGAGCAACTTGTGCAATTTGACCTGTCAAATCACATAATTCGCACCCTATTGCTGGCAATGGCCATGTTGAAATGCTGCACTGATTTGAAAAAGTAGTTCCTACACTACTCCTGGTGATTTCAGGTGTGACTTGCATAGACATCTGTGCATGAAGCTGTCTTCCTAGTCACACCTGAAGTCGCGCTCACATGTGGCTTTGAAATCTTGCAATTTCAGATGACATTGTGCGATTTTAAAGTCAATGTGAACAAGGACTCAAAGGGGATGATTAATCAGAACCACCTATCTCTAAATGAACATAGCAGCTGCATCATTGACTACACATTGCCGTGACATCAATGCTTAGCTTCATGGTGCTGCCATTAAACTTGCCCATTGATGTCACAGTAGCCGCAGCCACTAGCCAAATGCACAGATAATCAGACTGGAGATGTACTACATGGAATGACCAGAGACTGCGGCTGCGACTACAGGAAATGACATGGCATAACGGTGAGTCTACTCTCTGCAGGCAGTTTGTATTGGCAGAAAGACTTGCCGAGGCCAGTGGGCTCGCCTCCTGCTCTCTGCGGTAGAGGGCGGGGCTTTCAGCAGTCCATGACAGGGCCCTCGGATGTACAGAGGAGGCACTCTCGGCTCTCCCTCTGCTCCAAGCACATACAGGCTACATGGGGCAGGGTCAGAGCGTTAATGAAGCTCCTGGCCCCGCCCCTTCCTGCTGACAGAGCCTCCCTCAGCCCAATGGCCCGGGCCAGCACACCCCAGTGGTCAGACGCTGTAACAGCAGGCTCAGGCAGCACACAACAGCGTGTGTCAGTGCCTGTCAAGTGTGCGGCAATGTAGTTGAAGCACACCTAATGTTACTACTTCTGCACTGATGCTCTGGGGAGGGGTTGTGTGTTTCAAACCCCCCCCCCCAGCTATGTCCCTGCACCAGTTTTTAATATGAAAATGTAGATTTTTGGCAGCTCCCGCTGCCTCCATCCATCTAATGCTGCTGTACCCCCCCCCCCCCCCCACCCTATGTCTGCAAATGTTCTGCCAGCAGTGGCAGGGAGAAAGAAGCAGCTCCTCCTAAATTGGTAGTACTACGGTGGTCTGGATGGAACAGTGACTTGATCTGGACTGCGATAATCTATTTAGTGATGCCTGATTTATACCTGCCCCCAACCCCCCCCCCCCCCCAATATAAAAGGATCCGCTTAAACTTCTGTGTATTAGACCCCTTTCACACTAGGGCGATTTTTCAGGCGCTTTAACATTAGCACTGGGAATAGCCTCTGCTAAGTGCCTGAAACCCGCTTCCCATTCATTTCAGTGTGGCTTTTCATGCTTGGGTAGTGTGCTTGCGGGACGTTCCGAAAATTCCTGCAAAATTTCATCCTAGGGGTGGGTTGGGATAGCTTTTATTTAGCGCTACCAAAACACCCTGCCCATTGGAATGAACGTTGGATTGAGAAGGAAGCTTGGTTAACAGTGCAGGAAGTGCTCAATGTAAGGGTGGAAATACACTCCACCATGGACTCAGAAAACAATACTTAAGATAGTGCTGGCTAACCCCTGGAAACAAGGTGTGTGTGTGTGTGTGTGTGTGTGGTGTGTGTGTGTTTTTTTTTTTTTTTTTTTAAGTTTCTTTAAACAGTAAGTAATATGCAATTTGGGCTGGATTACAGTGGCTGTAGTCTGATAATTATTATAATGGGCTAAATGAAAAGAAGCATCAGTGAGAGAGTTTACTTCCTCTTTAAGCCTAACCCATTTTTATATGGTTAGGCTTGGCATGATTTTCTTGCAGCATTGAGGTCCTGGTATTTATTTATTCCCACCAAAGATTTTATTTGTGCGTGTGGGGTTTTTTTTTTTTTTTTGTGTTCTCCCTTGTTTCTGTGCATGCCCTAGGGTGCTACAACTTTCTAAATCACAACTATACTGATTAGTTTAGCTACTTTCTCTCTTTTTTTTTTTTTTTTTCCCCTCTCCCATTGGCCCTACTGGGACGAAAACAAATATTCAGTGTTCTCAACTAAGTGCTGTGTAGAGGAGTAAAACTATTAACACAACATAAAAATAACTGAATGTTCTTTGTAACAAAATGACAAGACATTCTGCTTCAAAGAATGAGCAGTGTAGCTATTGTGCTAGGGCTGCTGGAATTTCTAGGTCAGGCAAAGGACGGATCATCGGCTCTTCCACTCATCTAGTTTCTATTATTAGAGCATTAAATGGGAGAGACCAAGATAACGTAGAGATTTGCTTTACATGCACCCATGTTCAAGTGGAGTAGCTCTTGGAAATTATTTTGCACTGATCAAGTTGCAATAGACCAAACTGAAATCTAGAAGGTCAATGTTGGTTTTGTACTTTTTATTTTTTATTTTTTTTTTTTAAATCTTTTGTCCTTTTTTAATTGGATGGAAATAGATCCTTGTTACAGCCTCTAATGGTATCTTATGTGATGTTTCTGACAGGTGGATAAAGGGGTTGTTCCCCTCGCTGGTACTGATGGGGAAACCACAACTCAAGGTAGGTAATTCAATTCTGAGAAGTTGTGGGGTTTAGTTAATGGGGAGAGTGTGTGTGTGTGTGTGTGTGTCTGTCGATAGATAGATAGATAGATAGATAGATAGATCCCAGAGCAAGTCAGTTGAATTCCCTGTGCAACTGATCTTCTTAACCCAAAGGATGTGCGAGCTATTGCTCTCTACTGGTAATTCTACAAATGTCTATATATTAATAAAATCAAGCTTGTAAAAATATGGAATGCATCTAAAAAAAATAAAATAAATAAAAATAAACTTGCACTAGGATAATATTCAGTTGGACCCAGCTTGTTGAACATTTAATCACTTGGGTTTCTTGACTGTAAAGCTGGCCATACACCTATAGATTATCTGCAGATTTTCTATGGTTAGATGGAAAAAGTGGGAGATTCCTCCATCCACACAGTTTAGCGAACATGGAGAAATCTGTTGCACTTTCCATCTAACCATAGAAAATCTGCAGATAATCTATAGGTGTATGGCCAGCTTTAGAGATGAGTACTGGAGGCAAAAAAAAAAATTGGAGCATGACCTACTGTTTTACCAACTATAACCTGCTGTCAAAGTTACAGCCAGGAATTACTTTGAGCGCAGGAGCGGCTGACAAAATGCAGTACTTCTGCGTAAAGTGACATATATAATCATCTACAAATGTCATTAAATACATGTATTGTTTGCATTGGCAGAAAGACCTACATATATTGTTTCATAGTGGGTGGTGTGTGTGTGTGTGTGTGTGTGTGTGTGTGTGTGTTTCCCCCCCCATCTATAATGACATCAGCTTAAGAAAACCAGAAGCGTAACACAAATTTGTAGAATACATTTTATTTCGCTCCTTAATCAGCAGCATTAAAGCCTGACATAATAAGCTATGTTTTTAAAAGCTGGCAATATTGTCAATTGTTTAATTGTACAAAAATCATACATATGTAAACCCTGGCAGGATGAACTGTTTAAAGGCAAGTGGGCAGGATGGAGGGCATTTCACATGTGCTGCCTATGCGTGTCTGTGCTGAGATGGCAGGACACATTAGTGTAGTGTTGGAAGTAGGGCTGCAACTAACGATTATTTTCATAATCGATTAGTTGGCCGATTATTGTTTCGATTAATCGGTTAATAACCTTAAAAAAAAAAAAGTGGGTCAAATTGATGTTCATTTTCAACCACAGTGACGGGAAAATTTAGAAATAATAGAAAACTTCTTAGTCAAAGGAATTTTCAGACAGTGTGTGGTTTTCGTTCAGATATTACGTTCATTTTAAAAACAAGTGAAAAGCACTATTTAGCGTTAAAAGTCCCTGACCCTTTCAGATGTGAACTTGTCCCATAGGAAATCATGTAAATGAACTGTAATGCATTTCTTCAAAAAGCACCAAAAAACACATAGATATGAACCAGGTCTAAGACGTTTAGTAACATACCCTTTATTGTAGAAAAAGCAGATAATCACTATTGTAAGGGGTTAATTTTTTTTTTAGTAATATTTACAGTAGCGATTATTTGCTATTTTTGTATTATAAAGGGCTCATTTTAGTTTTTTTAACCCCATTATGTTACTGGCCGATTAATCGATTATGAAAATAGTAATCGATTCATTTCATAATCGATTAGTTGTTTCAGCTCTAGTTGGAAGGGATGAGGGCACACATTAGGGTGGCTCCATAGAGAGCTGGCTAGTAATGGGAGCCATGGCAGATAAGGAAGTCGGGCTCTGCGACAAAATGACTGAATTGCTGTCTGGAAGCAAAAAACTGTAAATCTAATGAATGAACATGCTATAAAAAAAAATTTGCTGGTATACATTTATGAAGAAAAATCATTTGTAATGTTTTTATAGCGAAACAAAAGGAGACTGTGTGGGGTTGTGTTTTAGTTTATATATATATATATATATATATATATATATATATATATATATATATATATATATATATATATATATATATATATATATATATATAGATTTAAATACCACCAAAAGAGAGCTCTGTATCCAAAAAATTGTATTCAATTCATTTGGATGCAGTGTTGCATGACCGAGTAATTGTCAGTCAAAATATCATAGTGCTGAAAAATGGCGTGGATAGGAAGTGGGTTAAGTTGGAGGAGGGTGATGCAATGCTTGACCTTCCCATTTATAGACCTGCCCAGTTATGGGGGTAGAAAAACCTGAAAGGATGCTGAGGTGTCCAGTGACGAAATACAACCTGTAAAAAATGGTACACAATGATTATTTGCTAAAGCAATATAATTGGTTGCTGCCTCATCCCTTTAAGGCCGGGTTCATACTATACTACACGACAGTAGTACGACTTTCATCCTGCTTTGCTCTGCGATATTAGTCCTACATCCATCCGACTTTCATGAACAGGATACTACTTTGATCCGACTTTTCAGATGGTATGACTGGTCCTTTGACCAATCAAAACTAACACAGAATGGGAGGGGCTAGAGCAGGGGGCAGGAAATTGCACAATGTTGGCTGGTTAGGACAAGGATCCGACGACGTTGATCCTACTTCAATGATAGTCAATGGGCTGAAGTAGGATCAAAGTCAGACCAAAGTAGCCACAGCCTATGCTGTGATAATGTTAGTTGGGCATTCCAAAAACTGTGAGAAAACACAAGTCAGGCAGGTTGTTCAGAATTCATAAGTCAGCCATGACAGTTTGTAGAATAGACACATAATGGCTGTGGTCCCCTGCACTGCAGAAGATTTCTCACCGGAATGCATTAAGGTGAAAAAACGGAGGGTTTACAACCCCTTTAACCACTTCAGCCCCGGAAGGATTTACCCCCTTCCTGACCAGAGCACTTTTTGTGATTCGGCACTGTCGCTTTTAACTGACAATTGCACTGTGGCTCCTAAACTAAATTGACATCACTTCTTCTTTTGTTTTTTGTTTTTCTGACAAATAGAGCTTTCTTTTGGTGGTATTTGATCACCCCTGCGTCTTTTATTTTTTGCGCTATAAACCAAAAAAGCTAAAATTTTGAAAAAAACACATTTTATTTGACTTTTTGCTATAATAAATAAATATACCCCAAAAATATATTTAAAAAAATAGCTTTTCCTCAGTTTATGCTGTTGCGTATTCTTCTACATGATTTTTGGTTAAAAAAAATAAAATAAATCGCATTAAGCGTTTACTGGTTTGCGCAAAAGTTATAGCGTCTACAGAGGGGATAGTTTTTTTTTTTTTTTTATGGTGGGGTGTGTGTTTTTTTTTTTTTTTTTTTTTTTTTTTTTTATCATGACTATGACTTTACGGCGGACACATCGGACAATTTTGACACGTTTTTGGGACCATTGACATTAATACAGCGTTCAATGTTATAAAATTGCATGGATTACTGTCAAAAAATGGCAGTGGAGGGGTTAACCCCTAGGGGGAGGGGTTAAGTGTGTCCTAGGGGAGTGTTTCTAACTTTCTGGGGGGTGGGCTGTGTGTGACGCGGACACTGATCGATGCTCCCGATGACGGGGAGCAGACGATCAGTGTCCTGTCATTAGGCAGACCGTGGAAATGCTTTTTACATCGGCATCTCCCCATTCTTGAGCTCCGTGACACGATCGCAGGTATCCCTGCGGCAATCGGGTCACGGAGCTCATGCCAGCCACTCACAGCAGGAAATTCAAAGTAACATACGGGTATGTTACTTTGCCCAGCTATGCCATTCTGCTGACGTATATCTATGGTTAAAGAATCCACATTACTGTTTACTATATGGTAATGCTCTGGATATTCCTGTGGTGACTGTGGGTATTAGACTTTTTATTACATCATAATTATTGTGAACATTGATGTTTACTCTAAATATCTGGTGGCAGTAGTTTGGAGGTATAAAAAGGGTTACCTGCATAGTTAACTGAACTCAGTGATGATCACTCTGTCTGCTGCCACTTAGATTGTGGTGCTAGAAAACCTTTGTGCAGGTGTGTCGCGCATCAGTGAACTATGCAGTACAGTCTGCTAAATACCATGTCAAATTTGAGTACTACCACTGCTTCCAAAATACCTGCAACAATGAATTAATGCCATACAGAGGTTGCATTATTTAAGTATTTTATTTCTGCCTGGAGCTCAGCTTTAAAATGTTATATGTAGGACTTGGGGCCGGTTCACACAGCGAGGCGAGGCGTCTCCGACTTACCTCGCCGCGACCTGCGGGGAGCTCAGCGGCGACTTGCAGAGGACTTCTGTATAGAAGTCAATGCAAGTCGCCCCCGAAGTTGCCCCGAAGTAGTACAGGAACCTTTTTTTCTGAGTCGGAGCGACTCGAGTCGCTCCTCTCAGAACGGTTCCATTGTACAGAACGGGGGCGACTTGCGGGAGCGAGGCGAGGCGAGCCGTGTCGCCTCGCCTCGCCTCGCTGTGTGAACCGGCCCTAAAGCCCCATACACACTATATCAGACTTTCTGCTGAGTTTTTCCATCAGATTTACCAAAACCATGTAGTGCAAGGGCCTGCCTGATTGCATACACATTGCAACGCCTAAGGTTTGACCTCATCATATATGGTTTTTGGTAAATCTGAAGGAAAAACTCAGCAGAAAATCTGGTGTGTATGGGGCTTTGGGCGTTGGTAGCTGACTCTCAATTAGTCTTCACGTGAAAATTTTAGAGTTTGGGATTAGACTTTGGTGTGGACCTTGCTATTGTCCCTGAAATTTAAGCTATATTCTTTGTTTCTGTGTGGGTGAAATGGAGCTTTAGTCTTTTTTTTATTTCTGTGAGGGTGTTCAGAAGAATGTCACGCACTGCCCCCACCTATAGGTCCAGCTGCCAGATCAGTTAACACCTTGCTTTGTTTTCTAGGTTTGGATGGCTTATCAGAGCGTTGTGCCCAATATAAGAAGGATGGTGCTGACTTTGCAAAGTGGAGATGCGTATTGAAAATTAGTGAGCACACCCCCTCTTCACTGGCCATCATGGAAAATGCCAATGTCCTAGCTCGCTATGCAAGCATTTGCCAGCAGGTGAATGGGCTGTTGTGTACGGTGGCACAGGGAATACAGGATGGTATTGTTAATGACAAAAGGAATCAGAATAACCTGTTCTCAATGTAGATAAATGTATCCTTTTTGCAGAATGGTATTGTTCCCATTGTGGAGCCAGAAATTCTTCCTGATGGAGATCATGACCTGAAACGCTGCCAATACGTCACTGAAAAGGTTGGTATGCTCTGATATACCTACTGGTTTAAAAGTGCTAAAGAACTAGATCTGTTGCAGGCAGACGAAAGTCTCTTGTCCACCGTATACATATCAAAGACCACCAAAACCCACAATAAATATAATATAACTTTTTTTTTTTTTTGCCCAGTGACACCAAGGGGGCACTATGCTACCCACTGATGCCAACAATGGGGTACTATGTTGGCTTTGGGCAGTGTGAAAGGGAGTGTAACACACACTAAGCTTGGACATCTGCAGCCAGCAATCCTGCTGGGAAGCCATAGTCCAGTTGGAAAAAATGAGTCCAGTTGGAATAATGTGCGGGTTTCGGACGCATGATTCCAAACCCAAACTGTCCGGGTGAAATGTGTGTTGATGGGAAGGGGGTAGAGGACCTTGTTATGGGCAGGGCCACCCCCATAGTGTCCTCTACCACCCCCAATCCCTGCACTCTGAGCCTAATGCACTCCTGATCCCTGCGTTCTGCATTGGAATTAGTTCATATTTTTTTTTTTTTTTTTTTCATACTATAGTCCGCCCCCAACAGTCTGAGGGACAGTGAACTGGTCCCCTGTTTAAAAAGCTTGCGGACCCCTGCTCTATTGGGTAGTAGTCCACATTGCAGCCTGCTTCTGGCACACAACCCCTCCCAATCAGTCTGCCTTTTGAACATGCCCCCTGCTCAAACCTCGCTTTACATCTTGCTTCAGGCTGAACAGACTAGGTAGTACAGTGTGGGGTCTGCATAGTTATAAATGCATTAAAAAGTGTCCATAACATTGTAGGTTCACAACTACTTTAAAAGTTGAACTAGGGTTGCCATTTTTTTTTTTCTTCAAGCCAAACCCAAACACTTTAACAGCGTAACAGCAACTTTTTAGTTTTTTTTTTTCTTTCTAGTATATACTATAGGATTGTAACAGACCTGGGACACATTTGGGCACTCGAAAGAGAATAGTAATGCAGCGCACAGTGTCCCCTCACCGTGCTGTCAAGCCCTGTTCCTAGCTACATTCATGTTTGAATAATGTGTCTGGGTTCAGGGGGCCTGAAACCCGGACATGTGATTCAAAACCCGTACTGTCCGGCTGAATCCCGGACAGGAGGCAACCCTAAGTTGAACCTCTCTTCTCTTCTTTTTAGGTTCTAGCTGCAGTCTACAAGGCTCTAAGTGACCATCACATTTATCTGGAGGGCACACTACTGAAACCAAACATGGTAACTGCTGGCCATGCCTGCCCCAAGAAATACACTGCTGAGGAGATCTCCATGGCAACTGTGACAGCACTTCGCCGCACTGTGCCACCTGCTGTTCCAGGTAAAACTAAGTGTGTGTATGTGGTTCCCCCACTGAGGCTTTGTCTATGGTTTGAAGTAGAATTATAGCCTCCCATTTACTAAAAAAAAAATAAAAATAAAAATAAAAAATAAAAATTTGCACATACCATTTTACTTTGGTCCCACAAATGATCCTGCTAGTGCAGTCCGCTTTATGCATCTTCCTTTAGTGTTGGGACAATGCTGCTGCCTGGTTACTGAATTTAAAGTGTTGTCCCTCATGTGAGCTGGGCATTTTTGCAGTAGAGTAGGATGAGAAGATGTAGCAGGGGGTGTGGCTATCTGCATTTAATCCTACTGATTCACAAGTCTCCAATAACTTGTCTGAAATCGGCAGCTGGCCTCACCTAGCACTGCCCACTGCTTTCTGGATTGGCAGCTGAAACCCTCCCAATTTTTTACTGTACTGTTTGGGTAATATGTAAAGTCTTACAAATGGCGAAGGATTGGGCTGACTTATGGGAGATGACCTCTTTTCATGCATGTGTTAAAAAAAAAATACATTATCAGGGAGAATGATTTGAAATGTTGGCACAAAGGTAAAACTCCATCCAAGTGTACTGGATAAGGGAGACATATCTATAACAGGAATTTGGAAGGCTAATTTACTGATTAGGGAGAAATGCACAGTGCCTTGTAAGTGTAGTTTCAAAACAAACGATGATCCAAAATGAGAATGTTACCCAAAGTGGAATTGCATGCGAAATCGCACTGTAGTAAGGTCCTGTCTCTCAGTCTGAATAAGAAGCCGCCAGCAGGTGATGATCGGGTCCTGTAGATCCAGAGCGCCAGTAAATGACTCTACTTCCTGGTAGTGGTGGAACGCACAGTCGGGTGGATGCGATGCAGGACATGGGATGCATGCGCTACTTCAGGTGTCCTGAAAGAGTGCATGCTCTGCAAATGCATCGCCTCCCACGTACTTCCACTCCTTTTTGTGAGTACCATTCTTATTTTGGATTAAAGGTTATTTTAAAGCTACACTTGGAAGGCACTGTGCAGGGGCGTACCTAGAGCATTTGGCACCTGGGGTTGGTCCTATATCTGGCAACCCCCTTCACTGAACATGCCTGTACGCATTCAGCCCCCCTCTATGCACTGGGGGGCTCACACCTCTATGCACATGATCGGAGATGCAATCCAAAATATAGTACAGGCAGTACACACGAAGGGTGCACATGCAGGAAGCAGCCCCCCCCCCCCCCCCCTTAGGTACGCCTGTCTCTACAGAGTTGCTTCTTGCTCTGGACCGGACACAGTAACCACTATAGTGAACTTTCTAGTCTCTAGTTACATGGATTTTTATGGACTTTAAAATGTCTCTGGAAGTAATGCTCCTTCGTTGTACCCAGTAACTGTGCCAATTGGTTGTTTTTTGTCTTTTTAATTTACTATACGGTCTAATGTCAATCCTACTTTTGTCTGCAGGTGTCACTTTCCTGTCTGGTGGACAAAGCGAGGAGGAAGCCACTATTAATCTGAATGCAATGAACAACTGTCCTCTTGCAAGACCTTGGGCCCTTACTTTCTCCTATGGACGTGCTCTCCAGGCCTCTGCACTGAATGCTTGGCGTGGCAAGCAGGAAAATGAGCATGCAGCTACAGAGGAGTTCTTGACACGTGCAGAGGTAATGTGTTCCTTAAGCTGGCCACACATATTACAATCTGCATGCTCAATATAGGTTTGCTCACTGTACATAACTCCTAACATATCTGGGCTCACACAAGACCCCCCCCCCTGATAAGCCGAGGTAAAGAGGGAGGCAGATGTAACAATCTCAATCTCGGACAGTTCTAGGAAGCACTTTTCTGTTCGTTGATAAAAATACAAGGCATTTTCTGAATGGCACTAAGCCTGAAGTGCTTTATATCCAGCAGCAGACAGTCTTCCATACTGCTGCTCCTGCAACAAAGCTCAGGTACTGTATACAGTTAATGCTGCTACAGTCCGTTACCACACACTTGCTGTAAATAGTTTGTTTTGAACCAGCTTGCTTTAAACCTAAAATTCTACTTAAACTTCCATTTGTCCCCAATTCCCCTGACAAACTTTCAGTTATTTCAGTATTTACCCCCACCACCTTCAGTCAGCCGGGCTGCTGACATTATCCCCACTCCATTCCACTGTCTCAGGGTAACTGACCAATTTTAGCAGGCCCGTTTCCGGGGCACTGATGATATAGAGCTTGGCCTTCATGCTACTCTACAATTACTCTTTTGTAAATGGGTGGCAAATGCATTCCAGGGCACGTTTCTGCACCACTGCCATTAACCTCTATGGTTATGATCATATGTTTTAGTAATTATGAGGTAAATTCACTAAGCGTTAAATAACACTGAAAATATGTGGTAAAATAACGCATTTGGAAACCATTTGTTTTTTAAATGTTCATTTGGCTAAAAATTGCAGTAAATGGAGATGAGCCGATGTTGAGTCGAACGTAAGTTAGACTCGAACATCAGGTGTTCGCCGAATAGCGCACAAATTGGGGTGTTCGTGGTAAATTCAAAAGTGCTACTTTTTTAAGGTTTATAAGCATGATATTGTCATAAAGTGTTTGGGGACCTGGGTTCTGCCCCAGGAGAAATGAATCAATCAATGGTGTGTGTCTATAGTATGCCTGTAAAGTGGCACATGTTTCCCGTGTTTACAACAGTCCCTGCACAAAATAACAGTTCTAAAAGGGGGGGGGGGAGGGGGGGGGTCATTTTAAAAGTACTCTCAGCTATAATGAATTGTCGATCCCAGCAATACACATAAAAGTCATTGAAAAAAAACCGGCATGGGATTCCCCCATAGTCCATTACCAGGCCCTCTGGGTCTGGTATGAATATTTTTAAGGGGAACCCCGAACCAAAATGTAAAAAGGCGTGGCAGGAAAAGGGGGGGGGGGGGGGGAGGTGGACGAGAGCGCGTCCCCCCACCTGAACCATACCAGTCCACATGCCCTCAACATGGGGAGAGTGCTTTGGGGTAGCCCCTCCAAAGCACCTTGTCCCCATATTGATAAGGACAAGGGCCTCATCCCCACAACCCTTGCCTGTAGTTGTGGGCGGGGGGCTTATCGGAATATGGAAGCCCCCTTTAACAAGGGGAACTCCTGATCCCGGCCTCCTCTGTGAGAAACATATGCCACTTTACAGGCATACTATAGACATCATCTCTAGGGGCACCCTATGCCAAAAATCCCAAAAACATGGGGGGGGGGGGGGGCCCAAAATCCATACCAGACTCTTATCTCAGCATGCAGGTCAGGAAAGGGCCACATGCCCTCAGATCCTGTGAATGTTAATGAGTATGGGCTACATTTGTACGTATTCACCAAAAAAAAGTGTAAAAACGCAACACGATTTCTTTTTTTTTTTTTTTTTTTTATTAAAAACTGATGGTGCCAGCTCTGCAGTCTTACAGTTCTGAAATATCTAATGGGTCCGCTGGTGACATCACCAAGTGGCCCTGCCCACTTGTGATGTCATTGGCCAGGGGCATGCTGGGGGTGACTCCTGACCTTGGCTATTTGAAAACTGTCAGATGGCAGAGCAGGCAGACGGCGGGAGCCTTTCTCAGGGCTGTAGTGTGTGTGTGTGTGTGTGTGTGTGTTTTATCAGTTAAAAAACACTGCTTTTTAAATGGTGTATTTAGCAGACCGAAATGGAACATGTAACAAACTTGTAAGGTGTTGCATACACTTTAACTTGAATTTTTTTTTAACTCTTTATATATAACATAATAACGTCTGATTATTTAATTATAACAATGTAATTTTTTTTTTTTTTTTTTTTTTCAGGCAAATTCCCTAGCGGCGTGTGGAAAGTATGAGCACAGCGGTGCTGACTCTGGGGCAGCTAGTCAGTCGCTGTACGTTGCTAATCATGCCTATTAAGCTTGGTAGCCATATGAGCACTGACCTGCAGAACACCACCACTCTGCTTCCCTCGTTCTTCAGCATTCACGTGGACATCCCCTGCAGCCAAAGCTTGGAATAACCACAGCCATTTGCCTCCCAGCCTCCCCCAGTAACATTACACTGCTAGTATAAGCTATCTTAAATACAATGATTGGGTCCAGCCTTTTGTCTTGCAGTGTTAATGTATTTGGTTTTGTTAACTATTTTTTTCATACTAGATCTTTTATTTTTTACAGGTCTAAGGATAGAGAATATATGGTAAAGCTATATTAAAAAAAAAGTATATTTAATAATTTACAAGTGGATAAGACTGACCTCTGCTGGACAGGAGAAGGCTAGACGTTTATGTAACAAATAACTTTTCATTGACCCAGTACACTGGGATAATTCCCCTGCACAATGTAGACACTATTGAACCCTTGGTAGTGTCTATTTTAGAACAGTCTTTCTCCAGTAACGCTATCACTCATCCAGGCACTGTTCTGTAGAAGGTCTTGCACTTTGTGGTACATCCATAGATTGCGTGGTTGTGCGCTACTTCTAACTCTGGGAGGTAGATCCATCCTTTATGTACATTGGATGGTGTTAACGTTCAGAAGCCCTCAACACTAGATAAGTTACTGCTGTGTATATTGTGAAATAGTGTCGTTATCTGTATGCAACTGATGTACCAAATAGATAAAAAAATCAAATAAAATAAAAAATAAACCAGTGAAATGCAGTTTGTTTATTTTAAATAAGCCATAAATGTACAGGCATTGCTCCACCACAGCTATTTGGCTTCACTCATTTTATCTATCTATCTCCAGCTCTCTTTTTTTGCTTTATAAAAATTGGTCTAGGCAGAATGAGCCGATCACATGTTACAATTGCCTTTTAGATTTACCAAAGCTATGAAATGTGACGGCCTACGGAAACAATTCAGTCAATTCATGTCCCAATTATGCAGGCAGATACATTACTTGAGATTATAGAATCCAATTTGTAACATGTATGGTCATTGTAAGCCATTGGCTGAGATCGCTGATCCGAAGTCGGTCAGCTGCTGGGTTTTCCAGCATGTTCGGCTGACTTCTGTCGGACCAGCTGCCATACACAGGAGCCGAATGTCGGGAGACAACGGGCAGTTAAATGAAGAAAAAAAAGTCTGGCATTTAGCCCATGTGTATGTCGGTCGGTCCGATGTGCATGCTGGAGAACCAGCAACTGACCGACTCCCAATCAGTGCTCTGCCAATGGCAGATCATAGTGTTCTGGTTGGGGGGGGGGCTGTCCCCCAGTCAGAACATAACAGTTCAGCAGGGGCGATCTTTGAACTGACAGCTGTGTGGTGGGGTGTGGTGTTTTTTTTTTTTTTTTTTTTTTTTTCTCTCCCTGCTCTACTCATGGGGTTGATCTGAAAAAAAACTGTATACCCAGCTTTAAGGGTGATGTCTCACCTGACGACAACTTTGAATCTATACTCTCAGCTGTGGGTAGATTTTGGGAAAAGGTTTTTCTTCCTTGTGCTTGTGTAAAAATGAATACCATATCCTGTCTTCAATTTCTGAAGTTGGTAGGTAAAAAAAACAATCTCACCGGGACACAGGCAATGTTCTCTCCTATGGGTAAAGTATTGTGGTTTTGATGGGATTGGCACTATTGATTCACTTATGATAATGGTGCTCCCATTTTGAATAAAAGGGATTTGGCACATGGGAATTAGCCAGCACAGTCCCATCAATGGTAAGGGCGCATTTATTGACTTGGTGAATAGAAGAGATATCAGCAGGAGGATTGCTGTCGGAAAATGTCCAGCAGGACCCCATCCACAGTTCTGACTGCCCTGACTTCTCTGAACTGGAACAAGCCTGCCGCTAGAGACTGCAGAGGAAAGTCAGATATGTGATTTGCATGTGTTCTTGGTCTACAACCCATGTATTTAGGATCTTGATTCAATATAACAACCAGGCAACTATCATATTTTAATTGGACAGGACAAAGGCTGAGTATTCATAGACCCTGTGTTTTTTATAGGCTTATCTCTTTTTAGGTGATTGGACATTGGCAAAGCTGTTGAGGACACTGATGCCCTGAACGATCTCTTGTCCCAGGGAGTAGTTGTGCCAGTACCCCTACAAAACGGGTTCAAAGGATTCTATTAAAGCCTGGTCATGGCGCCAAGTCCAACAGGAGTATTTGTTATACTCTGCATCTAAAAACCCTTCAAATTCAAGATTTCTTATGGAATCTGCAAGGTTGGTTATTGCCAATCTGAAACCAGGGGAATGCCTGGCAGCTGCAGCCATACAAGATGCCTATCTGCATATTCTGATTTATCCACCACCTCAGCAGTTTCTGTGCTTTGCAGTGGAAGATGATCACTTCCAGTTTTGCACTGCCTTTTTTGCTTATTCTCTGTGCCCAGAGTATTCACAAAGATCCTAGCACCTCTTCTTGCCCTTTTGGATACCTTGGTTTTAATAGATCTCAGGTAAGCTGGATGGGGGTACTATGACATCAGACTCCATTTTGTAAGTGGTGTGTCAGAGGGAGTCTGCTGGTCTTGATGTCCTCTCACACCTCTTCAATGCCCGCTGTAAATATAATTGATAGTTATCTCATCAAGTGGGAGAATCAGTCCACAGGACAACTATTAGTTATGCACTCCACAAATCTGGCCTTTATGGAAGATTATAAAGAAGAAATCAATTGTTGAAAAAGCCTTGAAGTCCCATTTTCCCAAGGCGTCTTTCAGGACAGCACCTGAGAGATAGCGACTCCTCCCTCCTCGTTACGAAACACCTTCTTCCTCCAGACTTTAAAGGGAGGCGCCTCCCTACCACACTTCAGTTATTGTGTTTCCTTTGGCCCGGAGGGAACATCTTTTGGGAGGGAGTCAGTTTCTCTTAGGTGTTCCTGAGGGACTAGGCTTCTTTCCCTTTTTTTTCCTTCTTTAGAGACCCGCTGTCCTCCCGACCTACCCAGGCCTCGGCAGCGGTAGCAAGCGGGCTCCTCTTCCCCTCTTGTGCTCGGAGAGAGCCAAAGATTCGGTGGCCCGCACGTTCGTAGGCGCGGCGGCGCACGTGGCCCGCCGCCATGTTTTTTTTTCGGCGGTCGCGCCGGAAGTGACAGAGCGGGTCATCGGGTCGACTGAAACGTCGTTTCCGGCGTGGACGCAGGGGGGAGGAGGGAGGACAGGAGCTGGTGCCTATTTCCGCTTCCGGTCCGGTGCAGCTGCATTATGGGAGTCCGGAGGCGGCATGTAGCCACAAGTGGATTTCTGCACACCTGTTATGGAAGATTCAGCGTCTGCAGCGGTAGGCACAGGCACCAGCAAAGCCCAGGTAAGAGGCAGCGGTTAAAGTCTCTGCCTTCTTTCTCCTATTTCCTGGCGTTTGGTCTCGCTCTCTCTTTTTTTTTTTTTTTTTCTTTCCCCCCTGGTGGCAAGGGGCCTGTCTGGGCACTAGAAGCTGACTGGCTTCTTCTCAGTGCACCTGTGTGGTGATCCCTATCAAGGCTGAGACTGGGTCTCACTAAGGGTTCCCTGTTTTTTTCCCTTTTTTGTCTTTTTCTTCATAGGCTAAGAGCTCTGACCCAAAGAAAAGATGTCCTTCTTGCAGGGCCAAGCTGGGAGAAAATTGGAAGAAAACCCTATGCAGTCCCTGCATTACTACTTTAGTTAAGGAGGAATCAGCCTCTGTATGTGAGGATCTGGTGGCCTCTGTAAAGAAGGAGCTATACGCCACGATTCAGAATTTTCATGACTCACTAGCAAACCCGGCTGCTAGTCAGCCTTCCACTTCAGAGTCTTCCCAGGGGTCTCTCTCAATCCCGGTATTGGAATCTCTGCCTGAAGACCCTTCAGATAGGGAAAAGCAGTCCACTGGTCTTTCCGTTAAAGATTTGGAAGAGGAGTTGGAGGATTCTGAGATAGCCCCCTCTAAATTCAAACTGTCCCTTGAAGAGGTTGATGGGCTCCTTAAAGCCATTCATGCTACGCTTGGTTTAAGTGAGGAGAGAAAGAAATTATCACTCCATGACCGCATGTATGCTGGGTTGGATGAGCCTAAGGGCCGAACGTTCCCAGTTCATCCGGTCATCTCTGAGGCCATTAGGAAAGAATGGCAGGATCCAGAAAAAAAGCCCTTTTTCTCCAAAGCCCACAAAAGGCGTTTTCCTTTTGAGGAGGACCCTGCAGCAGTGTGGAACAAGGTGCCCAGACTGGATGCCGCCTTCTCCCAGGTTTCAAGGTCCATGGATCTGTCCTTTGAGGACATGGGAGTTTTGAAAGATCCGATGGACAAATGCATGGATCTTTTGCTCAAGAGATCATGGGAATCAGTTATGAGCAATTTAAAACCAGCAATGGCCACAACGTGTGTAGCCAGAAATTTAGAATACTGCATTAACCAGTTAAAGTCACATATAGCTGCAGATTCCCCCAAACAGGAAATCTTAGATTCTTTTCCTACCCTGATTACGGCAGTGGCTTATGTTGCAGATGCCTCAGCTGAGGCAATTAAGATATCAGCCAGGTCAGCAGCTCTAACTAATGCTGCAAGAAGAGCCTTATGGCTTAAAACCTGGCCCGGTGACTCGGCATCAAAGAATAAGCTGTGTGGGTTACCCTTTTCAGGGGACCTGCTCTTCGGCCCTGACCTCGATAATATTCTTGACAGGACAGCCGATAAAAAGAGATCCTTCCCGGTCAAAAAGAAAAAGCAGGTACCAAAACGTCTTTTTCGACCTCAAAAAACTCAGGATCAGGACAGCAAGTTGCAGGGGAGAAGGAAAAATTGGTCCGCCCCGAAGCCGAAGGGTAGAGGCGGAATTCTCTTCCGTCCTCCTACACAGGCCGAAAAATCGCAATGACTCATCTCTGCGGGTGGGCGGAAGACTACAAGAATTTCTTCCGCAGTGGTTAGGGATAACTTCAAATCAGTTTATCCTGACCACTCTCGCGCAGGGTTACTCACTCGAGTTTGCCAACAACCCCCCAAAAAGGTTCCTGATTACCAACACCCCGCGGGACCCGGTAAGGGCCCTGGCCATGAAGTCCTCTCTAGAGGAACTGATGCAACAGGGTGTAGTAGTACAGGTGCCTATGCAAGAACAGCAGGAGGGGTTTTACTCCCATGTTTTCCTAGTAAAGAAACCGACAGGAAAATTTCGGTTGATTCTCAACCTGAAACCGTTAAACGAGTCCATAAGGTACAGGAAGTTCAAAATGGACTCAATTTTTTCAGTCCGAAATCTGTTGACGCCAGGATGTTTTATGGCGTCTGTGGATTTAAAAGATGCATACCTACATGTTCCGATCTCTCCCCAGTCTCAGAAGTTCCTCAGGCTGGCGGTGAGGTTGGGGTGTGGTTCATCATCTCCAGTTCAGGGCCTTACCCTTCGGCCTGTCATCATCTCCCCGAATTTTTACTAAAGTAATGGCAGAAGCTTTAGCGCCGCTGCGACTTCAGGGAATCGCAGTTATTCCTTATTTAGACGATCTGCTGTTTTTCGCCCCATCCAGCGAGGAATTGCAGATCAATCTAGGCAAGGCTCGCAGCCATCTGGAGGCGCTGGGTTGGATTTTGAACCTCCAAAAGTCGTCCCTAAACCCATCTCAGGAGATTCGGTTTTTAGGGTATCTAATAAATTCGGTGGATCAAAAAATCTTCCTTCCCTTAGACAAAAAGGACAGGATTTCCGGTGCAGTGTCTTTACTACAGACCAGCCAAAATCTGACAGTAAGACAGGTTATGTCAGCTTTGGGGGTTCTAACTTCAACAATGCCAGCAGTCCAGTGGGCAAGAATGCATTTCAGGTGTCTGCAGGCTTTCCTTCTAAAATCTTGGGATCACACAGTGGCATCCCTAGAGGCAGAGGTAAGAGTGTCAACCCAGGTAAAAAGGTCCCTATGGTGGTGGAAAAGACAGGATGTCTTATCGGAAGGGTTAGTCTGGGCTTTTCCAGTCGAGAAAAGACTAACAACCGACGCCAGTTCCTGGGGGTGGGGAGCCCCTCTAGGAACACGTTTCACTCAGGGGTCGTGGGCCAAAGAGGAGGCAATAAGGTCCTCGAACTGGAGGGAGCTCAAGGCGATTGCCTTGGCTCTGGCGTTGTTTGTTCAGGAGCTTCAGTCCCATCACGTCCAGGTCCTAACAGACAATGCCACGGCGGTGGCTTATTTAAACAGACGGGGGTACAAGAAGCAGGTCGCTTCAGGTACTGGCCATGGAGATTCTTCGGTGGGCGGAAAAACGTTTGTTATCCCTATCAGCAGTCCACCTAAAAGGGGATCTAAACAGGTTAGCGGACTTCCTAAGCAGAAACGCTATTCAGGAAGCGGAATGGTCTCTAAACCCGGAGGTATTTGCAATGATTGCCGGGAAATGGGGTTTACCAGAGGTGGACCTGTTCGCCTCAAGGGTGAACGCCCAGGTTCCCCAGTTCTTTTCCCTGGACAGTCGCGATGGCTCGCTGGGCACAGATGCGCTAGCTTATCCATGGGAATTTCGTCTTTGCTACGCTTTCCCCCCCATTTCAGTTAATCCCGTTAATTTTAAGAAAAATTCAGAAGGAGAAGGTGCCAGTTATTCTAATCACGCCCTTTTGGCCAAAAAGGGCCTGGTTTTCGACAGTTCTAGGTCTGGCAATCAAGCCTTCTTGGCATCTGCCCCTCAGGCACGATCTGTTGTTGCAGGGCCCATTAAACCATCCAGGAGTGGCCAGCCTGGCCCTCACGGCCTGGTTTCTGAAAGGCAGCTCCTTAGGAGCAAGGGGTTTTCCAGCCGTTTGATCGGTACCCTTTTGGCAAGTAGGAAAAGGGTTACAGGGGCCATTTATTCTAAGGTTTGGAAGCGTTATAAAACTTGATGTTTTTCAGCCGCCCAGGTGCCAGGGAGCCTTGTCTCCATCTTGGAGTTTTTACAAGATGGAGCAGACAAGGGACTAGCAGTTAGTACCCTGCAGGTAGCAGCTCTGACAGTGTTCTTAGAAAGATCTGTGGCCTCCGATCCGCTGGTGATCAGATTCTTTAGAGCCCTTAAAAGATCTAGGCCAGCTCCTATTAAGGTTTTTCCTAGATGGGATTTGTCGGTAGTCCTACAGTCTCTAACAAAGGGTCCTTTTGAGCCTCTGGTGGAGGCTTCCCTTAGGTTTCTCACATTAAAGACCGTTTTTCTGATTGCCATTGTCTCTGCACGCAGGATCAGTGAGCTAAACGCTATGTCAGTTAAAGAACCATATCTTTCCATTTTTCCTGACAGAGTTATTCTTAGAACAGATGCAAAATTCTTACCGAAGGTAGCTTCAGTTCAGAACCGTATACAGAACATAGTACTGCCAACCTTTTGTGTTAACCCCAAAAGAAAAAAGGAGACTCTTTTCCATACATTGGATGTCAGGAGGACTCTGCTGAGTTATCTAGAAAGGACGGAGTCCTTCAGACGTTCAGATTCACTGTTTGTACTTTTCTCAGGAAGAAAAAAGGGTTTCCAAGCTTCTAAAGTTACTTTAGCTAGATGGCTGAAATTAGCTATCTTGGAGGCATATTCTCAGGCAGGATTATCCCCTCCAACAGGAATTTGTGCACACTCAACCAGGGCTCTGGCGTCTACGTGGGCAGAGAGAGCTGGTGCCACTCCTGAGCAGATCTGCAAGGTGGCGACATGGTCGAGTTTTCACACATTTGTGAAACATTATAGACTGGACCTCACTTCTGCCAGCGATCAGGCGTTTGGCAGAAAGGTCCTGCAAGCTGTTGTCCCGCCCTAAGGGGTAAGTCTGTTATCCTCTCAGGTGCTGTCCTGAAAGACGCCTTGGGAAAAACCAAGTTAGACTTACCGGTAACTTGTTTTCCAGAAGTCTTTCAGGACAGCAACATCCCGCCCTATGGTATTATATTATGCTACGCTGTGACTAACGTATATTTTTATGTGTTCCAGCCGGGGCCGGAGGTTCTCTTCTATAACTGAAGTGTGGTAGGGAGGCGCCTCCCTTTAAAGTCTGGAGGAAGAAGGTGTTTCCTAACGAGGAGGGAGGAGTTGCTATCTCTCAGGTGCTGTCCTGAAAGACTTCTGGAAAACAAGTTACCGTAAGTCTAACTTGGTTTTTCAGTTTGCGAGAAGCCATGTGGGGGACATGGCAAACGTGTGGAAGAACATGCTCTGGCCAGATGAGACCTAAATCTAACTTTTTGGCCTAAAATCAAACTGCTATGTGTGGCAGAAAACTAACGCTGCACATCACCCTGAACACGCCATCCCCACCATGAAATGTGCTGGCAGCATCATATTTTGATGTGGGATGCTTTTTCTTCAGCAGGGACAGGAAAGCTGGTCAGAGTTGATGGATGGAGCCAAAATACAGGGAAATCTTAGAAGAAACCCTGATAGTCTGCGAAAGACTTGAGACTGGGGTGGAGGTTCACCTTCCAGCAGGACATTGACCCGAACATACAGCCAGCGCTACAATGGAATTGTTTGGATCAAAGCATATTCATGTGTTAGCATGGCCCAAAGTCCAGACCTAAATCCAATTGAGAATCTGTGGCAAGACTTGAAAATTGATGTTCACAGATGCTCTCCATCCAATCTGACAGAGCTTTAGCTATTTTGCAAAGAATGGGCAAAAATGTCACTCTAGATGTGCAAAGCTGGTAGACCTACCCAAAAAGCATTGCAGCAAAAGGTGGTTCTACAAAGTATTGACTCAGGGGCTGAATACAAATGTATACCACACTTTTTAGATATATATTTGTAAAAAAAATGTTGAAAACCATTTATCTTCCAATTCACAATTATGTGCCACTTTGTGTGGGTCTATGACATAAAATACATTTAAAATTTTTGGCTGTAACATGACAAAATGTGGAAAATTTCAAGGGGTATGAATGCTTTTTTTTTTTTAAGGCACTGTATCTCCTTCCAGCTCTCTGCAAACATTCACAGGAAAAATCGGATGCCCAAGGTTTTCAATTGAATGATCACTTTCAAAAATCTTTTCAGCGTACCCTTCCCCTTCAATAGTTGAGTATGGTGCTGAATGCATCCCAATCAAGGGTTTTACTTCTACAAAGAGAAATTTAATTTTTCCTTCTCTCTGGAATGGAGGCCAGACATCCCACGGTGTGTTCTAGGCATCATGGTAGCCTCCTTCAAGGCTCTGCTATTCACCAATTTAATTTAAGACCCATCCCATCACACCACCTTGTCAACCTCTGGAACAAGCATGCTATTATGCAGTGAGATTTGCTGTCCAGCTATCTCGGTGGTCCACGTTCAAGGTGTGGACAACTGGAAATCAGATTAAATCAGCTGCTACCACCTGAGTCATGGGAAATGGGCCACTCACCCAGGTATCTTCAACCTGATATGTGAAAAAATAGAAAAACCTGGATGTGGATATCCTGGCCTCCAGATTCAATAACAAAATACCTCTGTTTGTAGCCAGAACTAAGGAGTCTCTAGTGCTGGCGTTGGATACCTAAAATAATCCCCTGGCCTTCGTTCAGGCTAATCTATGCCTTCCCTCCCGTACTAATTCTACGTTGTCTGCTCAACAAGATAGAGAAAGAGAAGAAGCTGGTGTTTCTCATTGCACCAAACTCGTCCAGAAGAACCCTGTAAACAGACATACTACATAGACTATTAGTTGAAGACTCCCTCAGCCTCTCCAAAACAGGCCAAACCTGCTGTGTCTGGGGCTTCTGTTCCAATCCTGCTTCACAGTCATTAGGTTTAAGAGACAAAGGTCTGAGACTACATTCACACCTGAGTGTTTTTCAGCTCAAACGCTTGCAAAACGCCCACCAAGCAAATTTCCATTCATTTCAATGGCACCTGTTCACATCTGAGCGTTTTGTCACCTGAAGCAAAATTCCTGAAAAATGCCCTAAGCTTAAAAAAGAACATGAGCTTCTTTGGGGCAGATTACAGGTGTTTTTATGCCTTTTACATTGGTGACCTGTACAACATCGTGGTAAAAACTATCGACTTTAAAACACTCAAGTGTGAATGCAGCCTAAAGCAGGGACCAGGCAAGATTTGAACCATCTATATGCAGGCTTGTTGTACTGAAGTTGATCCCTTCAGTGCAAGCAGCTTGTCAGATTTTTTTCATGCGATTCACTGCTGGCTGATATAACTGCTATCAATGATTATTGAGCGAGATTTACTAAAACTGATACACAAAGAATATGGTGCAGCTGTACATAGTAATCAGCTTCTAACTTCAGCTTGTTCAATTAAGCTTTGACAATAAAACCTAGAAGTGATTGGTTACTATGCACAGCTATACCAGATTCTATGTGTACCAGTTTTAGTAAATCTCTCCCATTGTGTTCTGCCGGCAGAGAATGTTCCCCGTTGACAGAAAACAATGGCGCTCATCAATACTGACTGTTGAAGGGGAAATAAAGCATTTTTCTCTCCTTAACGTCGTGGTGTAAGGAAATAAAATTGCATAATCTATGGGCTGCTTTAGTCTGTCATTACTACCTTTACTAAAAGCAAGAAAAAACACTTTTCCAGAAAGATCTTCTATTGTACCTAGAAATTGTTCTTTGCCTGGTCCGAACACAGGCATTTCAATCCCAGAAATTATGCTGCACCTTGCATTCTAGCCTTCCTACAATCATAACTTGACTAAAACCTGGCCTTAAGCACTTTGCAAGGACATGTTTTGGCCTTATCTATTCTCCCTTGTCAAAACCTAAAACCTTTATTCAGGTTGTATCTCATAACAGGCACTTGCAGCACGCTGTGCTTCCTTGGGACCTGGATTTAGTTCTCTTTGCCATTTAGAAATCACTTTTTGAATCAGTCAGGTATATCCCCTTAGATGACCTTTCTTGCAAAGTGGCCTCTTTGTTTGCTAGAACCCATGTCTGAGTTTGCAACTCTTTCGTGTAAGGAGCCTTGCAAGAGACATCTTTCTTCCAAGTCACTCGATGGATAAGACAACTGATCATCAGAGCTTACGCTTTCAAGAAGAAATCTCCTGGGGTCTGTTGGAGTCTCCTAGGCAATCTGGCATTGGGACCCTGTAGCCCAGCTACCCCGTCACCTGGTCTTCTGTTCTTAATTTTTCAAAGTTCTACCCGGTGGACATCCATGCTTATGCACATGAATCTTTTGGCTGCCAGGTCTTGCAGAGGCCTTCTTAAGTTGGGTCTGTTTATCCGTATTGTTGGGCCTATTGCCACAATTCTGTTTGCCTGGTTCTCTCACACCCTTCTCATTCATTGCTTGCGGATATCCCAAGGTCAATGAGTACTCAGCCTGTGTCCTGTACATTATGATTAAGATTACAGTACTTTTGAAGTGTCATCATTTTCTGTTTCTTGAAGTACAGTAAAGGGAACAGGACATTCTCCTTTCTATTCCTTGGTTATTCTGCTGCTTGCTACAAAACCCCCAGAGACTCAGAGTGGGAAAGGGTTTTTTAGGGAAGGTGCCCAGGCAACATGTCTCCAAAAAGCTTTGCCAGTGTCTAATCAGTCGGTATGAGCCTACAACCCAGGGTCTATAAATACTGTGTCCTGCACTGTACTCCAAGTTATGGAATTTACAGGTGTAGCGACAGAAGACCGGGCCACCGCTAGTAAAAGAGCTGGAAGAAGGAGCAGAGGCCCGGCAAGAAGAACCGAAGAGGGGGACAAGACCCCCGAATACGAAAGAAGAGGTGGCGGCGACAGAAGACTGGGCCACCGCTAGTAAAAGAGCTATAGGAAGAAAGCGGAGGCCCAGCAAGAAGAACCGAAGAGGGGGACAAGACCCCCGAAGTCGGAAGAAGACCCCTGGACGGCGGCGGCGAAGAAGAAAGACAGGCTCCTCCGCAAGTAAAAGAGCTAGCAGAAGATAGCGGAGGAGTCTGGCGAGAAGACCCCCCCAAGAAGGAAGAAGACCCCCGGAGCTGTGCAATAAATTATTTTAAAGCCTTGTGTTGTGTTTTATTTACATTTTTTTCACCAGGTGAATGGGTAGGGGTACATTGTACCCCATACCTATTCACATAGGGTGGGGGGCCGGTATCTGGGGGCCCCCTTATTAAAGGGGGCTCCCGGATTCCGATAAGCCCCCCGCCCGCAGACCCCGACAACCAACAGCCAGGGTTGTCGGGGGGCGCTTGCTCCTCCCCACCCCCTTTCCTGACCGGCCGGGCTGCATGCTCGGATAAGGGTCTGATATGGACTTTGGGGGGACCCCTACGCTGTTTTTTTTCGTAGAGCTTCCCCTTTAAGTCCATACCAGCTGATGGGGCTAGCGAGGTGTCAATCTCGCCACCGAAGGCGGCGACGTTCGCTTCCTTCGCTAGTCCCGTCTACCTGGAGCCGCGTTCAAAATGAACGGACTTTCCTTCGTGTGTGGGCAAGTCCATTTGTTTCAAAAAGACTCGCAGTTCGGCGGACAATTTTTGAGTCAAAACTACTTTCTAAGTCCGCCGGACTTTTGGGGAAAATAAGTCCACCAGAGCACACACGGGCGGATTGTCTGATCGTGTGTACGCGGCATAAGAGTGCCTGGACTTTTCACCTAACCCTCTGATCCTATACTAAGAGACTGTTGTTAACTACGTTCTTGCAAATAAAAATCCCTTTGAGAGGATCTGTCGTCAGTCTCTAAAGTTTCTGGGCCATCTACCATGGGAAACCCCTAGACGCAAATCGAGGTGAAGAAGGTAACTGTAAGCCCATTTAAATCAGCCGCTCCTTCGGGGGTCAGTGCTACACAGGTAAGTCAAAGTTCCTCTGTCAGAAGCAGCGTTCACCAATGGGAGTCTTTTAGGATATACGTGAAGTAAAGTTAGCATTGCTGGCATCACGGCATGAACAAACCTAATGTGTGACTGTAGGCTTAAGCAGATGTTTTGTGAAAGGTGGTGGTGATTATTACTAATACGGTATGGACTTCAGTCTACTGCATGGGTGCTCAACCTCTGGCCTTTCAGCTGTTACAAGCATGAATCCCAAAGGCAGAGGCTTTTGAGGGAGTTCTAGTTCTGCAACTGTCAGCAGCTTGCAATACCTTATGGGACTTGTAGTTCTGCAACAGCTGAAGGGCCACTGGTTGAGCACCCCTGGTCTACTGTTTTTTAACCTGCTGTTGAAGAATTGGATGTCTGATTTGCACAGTGCTTTATTCATAGAGTTGTAAACATTTTAAACATAGCTGCTTTGTTTAGCAGAAAACATCTTGTGGAAATAAAGTTCATGCTGTGCTATGCTGCTTTCCTTCAGCTAAATAAAACAATAACTTGTTATGTCACAGTTCTGCCTGTGGGCATCTGCTTGCTCTGCTACATTTTGGAAAGGCAGCCAAAATGCTAAAAAAACTTGTATAGACTCTATGCTTTAAAGTGAAATTAAAGGCCAATGCAGTTTTAGTTAAAAACCTTGCTTCCTACACATCATACTCACACTGCCACAGTTCTGGGAATTCTGGCCTGTTGTCAAGCCGTTAGCTGACATGGGTAAGCGCCAGGTTACAGTATTGTGTGCTTTATAGCTGTTGTCCAGGCATAAAAAAAATAACTTTATTGGTAAGGCACTTTTTCAATAAGGAATTATAAGAAGAAAATCCCCTAGGGGTGGATTTTAAAGGCACGTACAACTTATTTAAGAAAAAGTACAAAAATATTTTTTATTGCATAAAACAAACATAGATAAAATATACAATATACAGTATACATAAAAGATTTTATCTCTGGGTACAGAGACATTGTTAGCAGCAATGTACACCACTAGAATTAAATAGTGTGATCCATGTAAGTATAATCACCATACGCGTTTCAGAGCTTAATAAAGCATATTCTTCTTCTTCAGGGGTGTAGATACAACATTTACATGGAATCTATGAAATAACAGAGGATAAAATATTATATTAGATCCAGGAGACAATTAGACAAGCACAATAGCAAGGAAGAGGCATTGAGTGACGGCAGAACAATTTTTTTACAAATAATACTCACGGAACTTGTGGCGGGGTAATGGTATCCCAAAGATGTTATTAAATAAAAACAGAGGACTGTGGATGACCTTATATACAGACTACAATTTGCCAGTGTTGAAAGCCCATAAGGAGGTAGAAAAAGAGAAGGCAGGTGGTATTGAGCACGGTGCAGATAAAACCGAAACCTTCTGTGGAAGCTGTAGGCCAAAAGGCAGTACACCGGATTGGAACTCCAAAGGACTATCACCCTGGTAAACCCCTAAAAAGGGAAAATGGCAGGGAAAGAGTAGTGAGTAAGGGGCCATAAGGCAGGGAAACACTGGGGCTGCAAATAGGATGCCAGGTTAAAAACCAAAAATAGGAAAGGAGAAGGAAAAAAAAAAAGGAGAAATTGTAACTGCCCACATGCATCCCACCGAGCATGTGGAGGCAATTATATATGAATTGCAAAATAGAATAAATTAAATAAAGTGCAAATGTAAGGATATTAGAGCTTTAGATCATTCTTAGCCCCCGTACACGCGGTCAGAGATTCCGTCGGAATGTGTCCTATCGGACCATGTTGTCGGATAATCCGACTGTGTGTGGTATGCATCGGACTGTTTCCGTCGAAATATCCGTCGGACCAAATTTTCCAACTTGTTGGAAATATTTTCCGATAAACTGGTCCGATAGGACATACTCCGATCATGTGTAGAGAATTGTGATCGGACAAAGTGCCACGCGTGCTCAGGTCAAATTCCTACATCAAAGCTATTGGCTACTAGCCTGAATGTAGTCCCATCGTAACTAAATTACGTCATCACGTTCTGAAAGATCGGATTTTTCGACAACTTTGTCCGACCGTGTGTATGCAACAGTTTCGGACACAATCCGACGGACAAAATCCGACGGATTTGGTTGGCAGAATGTCCGACCGTGTGTACGGGGGCTTAGAGTAATCAAAGAAAACAGATATAGGTAAGGGAACAAAGAGCCACAACATGGCGTATAAAGGTGTATAGTACAGGCTCCCTATATAAGAGTACATACTAGGAGGTGTGTAGGGTACAGGCACAATGACAAGAGTACATACTAGGAGGTGTGTAGGGTACAGGCACAATGACAAGAGTACTTACTAGGAGGTGTGTAGGGTACAGGCACAGTGACAACCCGTTCGAGCGGCGCCCCGCATATGCAGTCTGCAGGACGCCGGACGGACGGGTGTCTAAATAAATAGGAAGGAAAACTCTGATCAGCTGGCGCTAAGATAATTGCGCCAGCTGACAGAGAAGATCAGACTCTTAAAGGGACAATTTTTTTTGTTTATTGTATTTAACCACTACAATACAGGGCACTTTCGCCCCCCTTCCTTCCCAGCCCAATTTTCAGCTTTCATCGCTCTAGCGCTTTCAGTGACAATTGCGCGGTCATGCTACACTGTACCCAAATGAAATTTTTATCATTTTGTTCGCACAAATAGAGCTTTATTTTGGTGGTATTTATTCACGACTCCGTTTTTTATTTTTTGCGATATAAGCGCAAAAAAGCGGAAATTTGGAAAAAAAACAATATTTTATTTTTTCTATTATAAAAGAAATCCAATAAAATCAAATTTTGTCATAAATTTAAGCCAAAATGTATTCTGCTACATGTTTTTGGTAAAAAAAATTCCGTTAAGTGTATAATAATTGGTTTGTGTGATCACGGACATATGTACGCAAATGATCATGTACATATGTGTGCAGGTGATCATGTACATATGTGTGCACATAATCATTGGGACAAGTGATTTTAGTGGGACATATGTGGGGGACATGTTTTTATTATTAGGGACATGTGTTTTTATTTTTTGGGGACATGTATGTTTTGGGGACATGTGTGTTATGGGGACATATGTGGGGACTGTGTTTACACTGTGTGGTGTGTTGTGTGTTTACACTAGACTGAAGATCAGTGAGTAAAAAGCTGTAAAAAACAGCTCATACTCACTGATCATCAGCCGACTGCAGCAATCCGCTCTCCTCTCCTCAGCGATGACTTCTGTGTGAGGAGAGGAGGAGCCGATTGCCTAGCAACCGGCTGTTTGTTTACATCACATGACGGCCGTGATTGGACACGGCCGTCATGTGATCAGGAGGGCCAATCACAGAGCCCTCCTGCCGATCTGAGATGCGCCGTGTCCCGGTGACACGGGCGCATTGGGATCGCGCCGCTGCGCGGTCACGCGCGCGCGCGATCCCGCTCCTCCTGATGGACGTTCCTGAACGTCCTATCAGGAGTAGACGGCTCCCACCCGGCCGTATATGTGCATTGGCCGGGTGGGAAGTGGTTAAGTGTAAATATTTAAGAGGTCCTGACATGCTTTTTTTTCTATTACAAGCGATGTTTACATCCCTTGTAATAGGAATAAAATTTACACAATTTTACAGAACAGTGTAAGAAAAAAAAAAAAAAAAAAAAAACCTTAATGCGTCCCATCGAGCTCACATGCAGAAGCGAACGCATACGCGATTAGCGTCCACATATAAAAACGGTGTTCAAACCACACATGTGAGGTATTGGCATGATTGTTAGAGCAACAGCAATAATTCTAGACCTCCTCTGTAGCTCAAAACATGCAACCTGTAGAATTTTTTAAACATTGCCTATGGAGATTTTTGGGGTAAAAGTTTGCGTCATTTCATGAGTGGGCGCAATTTTGAAGCGTGACATGTTGGGTATCAATTTACTTAACATTATCTTTCACAATATAAACAAATTGGGCTAACTTTACTGTTGTCTTATTTTTTCAAGGAGACGTCCAGCCTGAGCTTTTTAGGCTGGGCTTCTCCTCTGGGTCACAGGAGTACAATTTCGTTTTGTACTCCTGTGACCCGTTTTCAGCGGAGAGCGGTCTCCACTAACATCACTGCCATCAGTCGAGGCAGCTCATCATCCCTACTTCCATGTCTGGATCCGCCAGCTGCCTTGATTGATGGCAGTCTCAGCGAGCTGCTGAGACGGCCTCTCCTTGCCCCTCCACAGCTCAGCGATCCAATGAGCATGGAGGATTAGAGAGGAGAGAAACTGACTGACAGTCAGCAGCTTTCCTCTCGAGGATTTGTGAGAACCGAGCCATCGGTGATGTTCGGCGGCTCGCTTCTCAGTGCAGAGACAGCAGGGGACAGCTGCAGCATCTGTCTGATGCTCCATCCACCGAGGTAAGTATGAATCAAAAAAAACTTCTCTTTTAATCCAAAAAAGTGTTATTTTTTCCACAAAAAGTGCGCTTGTAAGATCATTGCGCAAATATGATGTGACAGAAAGTAACTGTCGACCATTTTTTTCTCTAGGGTGTTAGAAAAAAAACAATATATAATGTTTGGGGTTCTAAGTAATTTTCTAGCAAAAATAAATAAATATTATTTTAACTTGTAAACACCAAATCTCAGAAAGAGGCTCGGTCCTTAACCAGTTCCCGACCGGCGCACGCCGATGTACGTCAGCAGAATGGCACGGGCAGGCATATTGGCATAAGGTACATTCATTTTTATATGCACCCTGCCATCGCGTGCCGATCGGGACCCCCGTGAGTCCGGCCGCGGGTCCCGCGGACTCAATCGCCGTGGGGATACCCGCGATTGTCGCACGGGCGGCTGAACGGGGAGATGCCGTTGTAAACAGCATCTCCCCGTTCTGCCTAGCAGCAAGTGACGCTGATCTCTGCTCCATGTGATTGGAGCAGAGATCACTGTTCACAAACACAAAGCCCAGCCCTCCCACAGTTAGTTAGGAACACTTAACCCCTTCACTGCCAGTGTCATTTACACAGGAATCACTACATTTGTATAGCACTGATTGCTGTATAAATGACAATGGTCCCAAAAATGTGTCAAAAATGTGTCCGCCATAATGTCGCAGTCAAAATAAAAATCGCTGATCGCCGCCATTACTAGTAAAAAAAAAATATTAATAAAAATGCCTTAAAACTATCCCCTATTTTGTAAACGCTATAACTTTTGCGCAAACCAATCAATAATCGCTTATTGTGATTTTTTTTTACCAAAAATATGTAGAAGAATACGCATCGGCCTAAACTGAGGGAAAAAATGTTTTTTTATATATTTTTGGGGGATATTTATTATAACAAAAAGTAAAAAATAATGCGTTTTTTTCAAAATTGTCGCTCTATTTTTGTTTATAGCGCAAAAAATAAAAACTGCAGAGGTGATCAATTGCCACCAAAAGAAAACTCTATTTGTGGGGAAAAAAAGGACGTCAATTTTGTTTGGGAGCCACGTTGCACGACTGTGCAATTGTCAGTTAATGCGACGCAGTACCGAATCACAAAAAGTGGTCTGGTCTTAAGCCAGCAAAATGGTCCGGTCTGAAAGTGGTTAAAGTGACACTAAAGTTTTTTTTTTTTAAATAACAAACATATCATACTTACCTCCACTGTGCAGCTCGTTTTGCACAGAGTGGCCCCGAACCTGGTCTTCTGGTGTCCCTCGGCGGCTCCTCCCCAAATCAGATAACCCCTGGGAGAAGCGCTTTCCTGGGGGGTTACCTTGCGGGCACGCAACCGAGTCCAGCATTGAGTCAATGCAGGACTCTTCCCCGCCCCCGGTGCCCGCATCATTGCATTTGATTGACAGCAGCGGGAGCCAATGGCTGCACTGCTATCAATTTATCCAATCAAGAGCCGAGAACCCTGGGAAGAGAGAGAGCACATCCCTGTGGGACAAGTTCGAGGGTTCAGGTAAGTAAAATGGGGGGGCCAGTCACTGACAAGTGTTTTTTCACCTTAATGCATCCTTTACAATCCCTTAAGTGGTTAACTTGTGATCTGCCCACCTTTTTCTGCTCATCGGCTTGTTAGTGTACTTTATGTGTGGCCCAAAACAATTCCTCTTCTTCCAACATGGCCCAGGAAGGTCAAAAGGTTGTACACCCTTGATGTAAATTCAGTTACCTGTGCAGTTCATGATTGTTCACAATTGTTATATTATACTGCCCCCTCCTGGCATCGCTTTGTATATTTGGATCTAATGAACAATACCCCTTCTCTTTCCTTTGAGCTTAGACATATAGCATGGCAACTAGTTCTGCGTGTCCCTAACCAGCAAAGCATGTTTGCTTAAAAAAATATAGTAATGATTCACTTCAATTTTCTAATCGTGTCAAAAGCAAATTAGTTTAACTTTTTTCATTTGCGCGTGATTGGGATGATTGGACTGAAAGTGAACTGGAATTTGTTTTTCACATGACTGAAGCGCTGGAGTCAATATTCACTCAAATTATAAGATTAAAGTTAAGTAAAGATCCTCATCTGCTTTAGTAAATCAGCTCATTAGCTGGATGGAAATTTTCTTCTTTCATTAGCAACTCCGATGATTGCAAGATCACAGCATGCACAAAAAGCACATATTGGGCTTCATCTTTGTATTCTTTTGTTACTTTACCAGACATAAATGTATTGTCCTTCCACACAAAGTAAAGGAGGAGGAAAATATAAAATAATATAACATGAAAATGCATCACATACTAGATGCCACCAGCAAAATACAAAACTTCCTTTGCTGACATTTACCTGTAGGTAAGCCTATAATAAGGCTTACCTATAGGTAGTGTAAATATCTCCTAAACATGCACCATTTAGGAGATATTTACATTACATGCAGCCAGTGACATTGCTGGCACAAATGTGCTTTGAAGAAATGGCCACCTATGTCATTCCTTCTGAGCCCTGTGCCATGAACCTCCTTAGTGGGAGTGACGTCATCGCGGTCAGTCACAGAACCGGAAGCCCACGAACCCAGAAGCAAGATGGGTGAAGATGGAAGTGGCTGCAGCGCTGACATTGCGGAGCAGGAACAGCTCGGTTTTAACGTCATTTTTACAAAATGTGCTAGTATGCGATGCATTCTAGCACATTATGATATTACCTTGTGGGGGGGGGGGGTATACAACCAGTATAAGCAACTGACCTGAAATGAGGGTTTAGGGCATCTTTTCTCAATCTCGTTAACACGGGGTAACCCTTGAAATTGCTCTCTGGGCTCAGGGAACCCTGGCTAATGATTTCTATATTTAGAGCTCGTAGTATGTTAGTGTGATGGTTACTATAAAGAATACTTCTTACATTTGTGGTCATTGGGAAAAATCCCAGCCTACAGATAGCTAATAGATAGCTATTGATGATCATTGATGTACTCCAGATTATACCTATTACAACCAACATCATAATCAATATCCACCTAAACCACCCCGGGGGCCATTTAGAGGTAATTTTAGAGGGAGACCAGTTGTACATCAGAACCCATATCAGGGGGGAGACTGGAGAGGCTGGAAAGAGCCTTACCGTATTCCACAGAATTCCCCTCAATACCCCAAAGACCGTACAGAAAAAGAGGAAGGAGAGGAAGAGGGAGAAAGAAAAAGAAAGAGAGACAAGTGAACCAAGGTATCTACAACTTTGCAGGTGTCAAGTTTTCAGACAATGAACTGAATGTTCTTAACCAAGGCCTAAAATTTCACCGAATAAGGATGTGGATAAATTTGATTTGTTTATAGATATTGAAAAATATATAAGAAAGTTAAATATCAAAAAACATTTCACTAGTGCCACGGTTAGTTCTACAACACCTATCAAAGATACTAAATTTATACACAGTGGTTTGAAAAATCGTCAGTGTTTAATCCCAAAAAGAGAGCAAACCACTGCGTAGAAGTCTTTAGAAATATGGTACAGGACGAAGAGAACTAAAAATTAAAAAATTTATCTCCGGTAAAAATATTTGGGAAGGAATAAAATCAACAAATAGTTGTAAGACCGGCAGATAAAGGGGGAGGGATGGTGGTTCTCACTAGAGAATACTACTATGAAGAAATGCAGAGACTACTTGGTGATCAAGATACTTATAAGAAATTAAAAATAGAATTGTCCAGTTGGATAACAGAAGGACTGCATAAGAAAATTCTTAACCAGAAGGAATCAGATTATTTGATGATTAATGCCCCAAAAATTCCAGTACTAAAGTGCATAAAAATAAAGAAAACCTATAATTAGTGGGATAGATTCCCTTTTTCCAAGTTGAAGAATACCTTGATGGGTTCTTCAAACCATTGGTGTCATTGGAACCATCGTATCTCAAAGACAGCAGGGACTTGCTTATGGTTACAGTGGATGTTGAATCCCTTTATACCAACATTCAACATAAGGACGCCCTGGGAACTCTTCAGTGGGCATTTGAAGAAAAGTCAACACTTAAAAAAGCCCAGATCAAGTACCTGTTGAAAGGGCTTGAATTAGTGATGGGAACAATTATTTCTGGGCACAAAATGAGTACTACAACCAGGTTGGGGGTGTAGCAATGGGGGCCCAGCGTGGCTAATATAGTACTCAATAAATGGGAGTCTGAAACCATTTTTAAAAATAGAAATAAGTCATTAACCTTTTACAAAAGGTACATTGATGACGTAATTTTGTTGTGGCAAGGGTCGGAACATAGTTTTGAAGTATTTCTCCTTCAAATGAACATCAGTGTCATGGTTATGCAGTGATCTTCCTCTGTTTGCTTACCTCCCCTCATGTGTTCTGAGTAAGAGGCCAGCCACTTCCACCTGGTGGTTTTTATAATCTCTCCTCTAAGCATGGCTCCACCCCAGGCCCTATCAGGGAACCCTATATTAACCTGTACACTGCAAGCCAGCAGTGCTGATCAACCATTGTGTATCCATTGTGTGTTTGGCTTCCTGTTTCCTGCTTGCTGTGTGCTCTACGTTTGACTCTGTTACCGACCTTGGTGTGTTCTCAACGATTCCTGTCTGCTTGCGACCTTGACCTTTTGCATGTCCCGGACCATCCCTGTCTGCTTGTGACCCTGAACCTTTGGTGTGTACTCTGTTGTTCCTGTCTGCTAGTTGCCCTGATCTCTGCCGTATCCCCTTACTATCCTTGTCGTTCCAGCCTGCTGCTTCCTTCTCCTGTAGTCTACTGTGAGCGTGAGCTGTGAGACCCTAGGGGCCGCAACCTGGAGCCAGACTGCAGCAAAGTCCATCCTCACCACTGGAGGCTCTGGCGAACACCGCTGGCTCTTAGACTCCGCGCTCTGGGGAATCTATGCTCCAGCTCCCATTGGGATCTGTGTTAGTGATCTTGTAGACCTGGGTACAATCCACAGCAGTCAGTCCTAAGGTCCACTACCTAGCAGTGCACTTCCGCCTCTTACGGAGTGCATCTGTCACCTGGTCTCAGCTGACCTGACAATCAGTCAGTATGGTCTTAAATTCATGGCTAAATACAGCTATGAAACTGTGAATTATTTGGACCTTACAATTACTAAGAATCAGAGAATATATGAGACAAAAATCTTTTTCAAAAAAACTGACAGAAATTCCGACGCACAGTTGCCATCATCCTCAATGGATAGGGGCAGTCCCAAAAGGACAATATATGAGACTTAGAGGCAAATAATGATGATTTTATCAGTCAGGCTGAAATACTTACTGAAAGTTTTGTTGAAAAGGGCTATTCATTGGACACACTAACCAAGATAATGGGACAAGTGTCTTCAATGGATAGACAATCTCTTCTGGTAACGAAACCAAAACCAGAATACAAAGGAGAGATGGTCAATGTTTCTGGGTTTAATAGACAATATAAACAAATGTAAGCCATTTAAAAAAAATATTGGCCGATCTTGTTAAAAGATAAAGATTTAGCATCTTCCATCCCTTCTAGACCAAGATTTTTGTATAGAAGGGCCCCGGGGTTGAGGAATAGAATAGCTTGGAATGTACTTGACCCACCAGAGAAGAAATTGACCTTTCTGGATGGGTCAGGATTTCATTACTGTACCCGATGTAAAGCATGTAAAATAACAAGGAAACCAGGGCCCAAGAGAATTGCAGAATTCCAATCCCTGGTAACTGGAGAAAAATTTAAAATCAAGCAGCTTATAACATGTAATTCAGATCATTTGACCAGTTCATGTTCACTCCAATACGTAGGCGCACTACTAGAAAATTGAAAGTTAGAATAAATGAGCATTTGACCAATATAAAAAAAAGGTTTCAAAACCATAGCGTGTCCAGGCATTTTAAAATGTACAACAGTGATCCCTCACTCATTTCAAAACATTGGAGGGGTACACACATGAAAAATAAAACCAGGTGGCTATATAAATTGAGAACATTGCAACCATATGGCATGAATATTGAATTAGATCTAAATTGTTTTTTGACTGATGATTGAAACTAACTAAGCTTGGGAAAGGTGAGGGTGTAAGCAGGAGAGGTTTTAGCAATTGATAAATAAAAAAAAATGAGGTGGCTAAATAGCGCTTTATATTTTTTAAAATGTTTAAAGAAAATTCTTCTTTTTTAACTTTTCAGATTTTGGTTTTGTTCACATGAGCGTCAGTGTGCTGAAAATGCCTATTGGGCTCATGGAAGAATGAAATCAAAAGTATTTGCACTGCCATCTAGTGGATATTAATAGGTATGATGTTAAAATTAAACAAGGAGATTTTTAAAGTGGTTCTGCACCTAAAAAAAAAATATTAAAAGCCAGCAGCTAATAATATTGCAGCTGCTGACTTTTAATAAAATCACACTTACCTGTCCCAGGGTCCAGCGATGTCGGCGGCAGATGACGAGCGATCGCTCGTCTCGCTGCTGCCCCCGCCGCCATCCTCTGTCAGGGAATCGGGAAGTGAAGCATCGGGGCTTCACTGCTCGGTTCCCTACTGCGCATGCAGGGGTCAAGTCCTGGGAAAAAAAGTGTGGGAACTCCCACCCAAGATCCATTCCCCCACCAAAAAAAAAAAAAAAAAAAAGGTACGCTCATATGCATATATACTTCACAGAAAATACAGTACAACATTTATTGTAAAGTGCCAGTTTACAAAAACAAAATAACGTGTCAAACAAAACAATCAACACAATGATTCACCCTGTTCCAAATTCTGTTACACAGCCCATTAGAAAATATCCCACAAACAGGAATAAGTATTGGCAGAGTATTGAAGAGTATTGGCAGGGTATTGCAGAGTATTGATAGGGTATTGCAGAGTATTGGCAGGGTATGTATTGAAGAGTATTGGCAGGGTATTGCAGAGCATCGGCAGGGTATGTATTGGCAGGGTATTGCAGAGTATTGATAGGGTATTGCAGAGTATTGGCAGGGTATTGCAGAGTATTGATAGGGTATGTATTGTAGAGTATTGATAGGGTATTGCAGAGTATTGGCAGGGTATCGCAGAGTATTGACAGGGTATTGCAGAGTATTGGCGGGGTATGTATTGCAGAGTATTGGCAGGATATTGAAGAGTATTGGAAGAATATTTAAAGAGCATTGATAGGGTATTGCAGGGTGTGTATTGGCAGAGTATTGGCAGGGTATTGCAGAGTATTGGCAGGGTATGTATTGCAGAGTATTGGCAGAGTATTGCAGAGTATTGGCAGGGTATTTATTGGCAGAGTATTGGCAGGGTATTGCAGAGTATTGGCAGAGTATTGCAGAGTATTGGCACAGTATTGCAGAGTATTGATAGGGTATTGCAGAGTATTGGCAGGGTGTTGCAGAGTATTGGCAGGGTATGTATTGCAGAGTATTGGCAGGATATTGAAGAGTATTGGCAGGATATTGAAGAGTATTGATAGGGTATTGCAGGGTGTGTATTGGCAGAGTATTGGCAGGGTATTGCAGAGTATTGGCACAGTATTGCAGAGTATTGATGGGGTATTGCAGAGTATTGGCAGGGTATTGCAGAGTATTGGCAGGGTATTGAAGAGTATTGGCAGGGTATTGAAGAGTATTGGCAGGGTATTGCAGAGTATTGGCAGGGTATGCATTGGCAGAGTATTGGCAGAGTATTGCGGAGTATTGACAGGGTATTGCAGAGTATTGGCAGGGTATTTATTGGCAGGGTATTTATTGGCAGAGTATTGGCAGGGTATTGCAGAGTATTGATAGGGTATTGCAGGGTGTGTATTGGCAGAGTATTGGCAGGATATTGCAGAGTATTGGCACAGTATTGCAGAGTATTGATGGGGTATTGCAGAGTATTGGCAGGGTATTGCAGAGTATTGGCAGGGTATTGAATAGTATTGGCAGAGTATTGGCAGAGTATTGAAGAGTATTGACAGGGTATTGCAGAGTATTGGCAGGGTATTTATTGGCAGAGTATTGGCAGGGTATTGCAGAGTATTGCAGAGTATTGGCACAGTATTGCAGAGTATTGATAGGGTATTGCAGAGTATTGGCAGGGTGTTGCAGAGTATTGGCAGGGTATGTATTGCAGAGTATTGGCAGGATATTGAAGAGTATTGGCAGAGTATTGAAGAGTATTGGCAGGGTATTGCAGAGTATTGGCAGGGTATGTATTGACAGAGTATTGCAGAGTATTGGCAGGGTATTGCAGAGTATTGACAGAGTATTGCAGAGTATTGATAGGGTACTGCAGAGTATTGGCAGGGTATTGCAGAGTATTGGCAGGGTATGTATTGCAGAGTATTGGCGGGGTATTGCAGAGTATTGGCGGGGTATTGCAGAGTATTGATAGGGTAGTGCAGAGTATTGATAGGGTATTGCAGAGTATTGGCAGGGTATTGCAAAGTATTGATACTGATAGGGTATTGCAGAGTATTGATAGGGTATTGCAGAGTATTGGCAGGGTATTGCAGAGTATTGATAGGGTATTGCAGAGTATTGGCAGGGTATTGCAGAGTATTGATAGGGTACTGCAGAGTATTGGCAGGGTATTGCAGAGTATTGATAGGGTATTGCAGAGTATTGGCAGGGTATTGCAGAGTATTGATAGGGTATTGCAGAGTATTGGCAGGGTAGTGCAGAGTATTGATAGGGTAGTGCAGAGTATTGATAGGGTATTGCAGAGTATTGGCAGGGTATTGCAGAGTATTGATACTGATAGGGTATTGCAGAGTATTGATAGGGTATTGCAGAGTATTGGCAGGGTATTGCAGAGTATTGACGGGTATTGCAGAGTATTGGCGGGGTATTGCAGAGTATTGGCGGGGTATTGCAGAGTATTGGCGGGGTATTGCAGAGTATTGATAGGGTAGTGCAGAGTATTGATAGGGTACTGCAGAGTATTGGCAGGGTATGTATTGCAGAGTATTGGCGGGGTATTGCAGAGTATTGGCGGGGTATTGCAGAGTATTGATGAGTATTGGCAGGGTATTGCAGAGTATTGATGAGTATTGGCAGGGTATTGCAGAGTATTGATGAGCATTGACAGGGTATTGCAGAGTATGGATGAGTATTGGCAATTTGGCAGGGTATTGCAGAATGCAACTTACTTACACATGACACTACTAGTGACTGACCTCCTGGTATTCTCTTCTTCCCTTCTGTTCTCAATAAACTTCTGTTCTCTCAGTAAACTCAAAGTGCACTGCAGCGGCTGTTTCCCCAGGAGGCACTGGGTAGAGGGGAGCGGGAGGACAGTCCGGCGCGCAGCGTGTGTCACACTGACGGGCTCGTGCCAGTGCGTGCCCACGCCGAAGTCATGTGACCGGTTGCTAGATGCGGAGCGGCCTCTGCCTAGCAACCAGTCACTCGGCGGCTGAGGAGCGGCGCGGACTACGCGCTGCATAGCCTCAGCCGGCCCTGCTCAGACAGCTAATGGGAACGGCGTTCCCGCTGTGGAAATAGTACGGGAACGCCGTTCCCATGCGTTCCCGCAGCACTCGAGCCCTGTGCGCATGTGCGAGTCGCGCTGCACGTCCCTTCTGGTCCCCTGCTGTGTCCTGGGAACTGTGTGTTTCCCAGAACACAACGGGGGCGGGGCGTCTCTGCGGTGGTCTACCCGGAAGTGGGTGCAGATACCTGGATTATCCAGGTAACTGCACCCCCCTCCCCCCTGAAAGGTGCCGATTGTGGCACCAGAGGGGGGAGGGATCAGATTAGCGGAACTTCCCCTTTAGGGTGAAGAACCACTTTAACTTAAAGTGGTGTTCCCCCCCCCCCCCAAAAAAATATGAGTAAAATTCAAAAAAAAAATTTGATTTTTTTTTTAACTCACCTCTAAATGCCTGTTGCTAGGGGGTCCCTCGTAGTCTGCCTCCTTCAGTGCCCGAGCACCCGACCTAATTTCCCCTCAGCGCAGTCAGTCACCTGGGACATGTGACAGGTCCCAGATGACTGAGCTGCGTATCACGGCGCACGGCGCCACTCGCGCATGCGCAGTGGGTGCCCGGCTGTGAAGCAAGAGCTTAGCAAGTCATTTTCAAACTTGCAGCACAATTACTTGCTATCTGGGTTGTGACTCGTTACGTCACATGGTTGTGGAGACGGGGAGGGGAAACGAAAACGAGGCTTGGATTTTGGTGATTAATGCACATATGCAGGATTATGGCCAGGAGTACATATTGAGGGTGGAAATAAATTACTGTACAGATGCGGATGACAGGAGTTGTAATGGCGGTGGCAATGAACAAGCTGGAGTGTTCACAAATAGAGATGGACGAACTTCCGACGGGACGTTTCACGAACGCGGCCAAAAAAGTTCACGAACCTGCAGGTCATATTTTCAGCCACAAAATACTTACTAGCTGTGCACACATAGTCCCACCACATAGCCACTGACATAACACATGTATGAAGTGAATCTGGGATCAACAACTACAAGCATTCTTTTTTTATCTGTGAAATTTTGACAATTCAGGACTCAGGAGCGCATGAAGGCAATGGAGGAGAGGAAAGGTCAGGCTAGGCTATGAAGAGGGGGCAGGAGATGATCACCAGCACCATGATATAGAGCACTGACACCAGCACCGTGATAGAGTGCACTGACACCAGCACCGTGATAGAGTGCACTGACACCAGCACCGTTATATAGAGCACTGACATCAGCACCGTGATATAGAGCACTGACACCAGCACCGTGATAGAGTGCACTGACACCAGCACCGTGATATAGAGCACTGACACCAGAACCGTGATAGAGTGCACTGACACCAGCACCGTGATAGAGTGTACTGACACCAGCACCGTGATAGAGTGCACTGACACCAGCACCGTGATATAGAGCACTGACACCAGCACCATGATATAGAGCACTGACACCAGCACCGTGATAGAGTGCACTGACACCAGCACCGTGATACAGAGCACAGACACCAGTACCGTGATATAGAGCACTGACACCAGCACCGTGATAGAGTGTACTGATACCAGCACCATGATAGAGTGTACTGACACCAGCACCGTGATATAGAGCACTGACACCAGCACCGTGATAGAGTGCACTGACACCAGCACCGTGATAGAGTGCACTGACACCAGCACTGTGATAGAGTGCACTGACACAGCACTGTGATATAGAGCACTGACACCAGCACCGTGATAGAGTGCACTGACACCAGCAACATGATATAGAGCACTGACACCAGCACCGTGATATAGAGCACTGACACCAGCACCGTGATAGAGTGCACTGACACCAGCACCGTGATAGAGTGCACTGACACCAGTACCGTGATATAGAGCACTGACACCAGCACCGTGATAGAGTGTACTGATACCAGCACCATGATAGAGTGTACTGACACCAGCACCGTGATATAGAGCACTGACACCAGCACCGTGATAGAGTGCACTGACACCAGCACCGTGATAGAGTGCACTGACACCAGCACTGTGATAGAGTGCACTGACACAGCACTGTGATATAGAGCACTGACACCAGCACCGTGATAGAGTGCACTGACACCAGCACCATGATATAGAGCACTGACACCAGCACCGTGATATAGAGCACTGACACCAGCACCGTGATAGAGTGCACTGACACCAGCACCGTGATAGAGTGCACTGACACCAGCACCGTGAAGAGTGCACTGACACCAGCACTGTGATACAGAGCACTGACACCAGCACCGTGATACAGAGCACTGACACCAGCACCGTGATAGAGTGCACTGACACCAGCACTGTGATATAGAGCACTGACACCAGCACCATGATAGAGTGTACTGACACCAGCACCGTGATATAGAGCACTGACACCAGCACCGTGATAGAGTGCACTGACACCAGCACCGTGATAGAGTGCACTGACACCAGCACTGTGATAGAGTGCACTGACACAGCACTGTGATATAGAGCACTGACACCAGCACCGTGATAGAGTGCACTGACACCAGCACCATGATATAGAGCACTGACACCAGCACCGTGATATAGAGCACTGACACCAGCACCGTGATAGAGTGCACTGACACCAGCACCGTGATAGAGTGCACTGACACCAGCACCGTGAAGAGTGCACTGACACCAGCACTGTGATACAGAGCACTGACACCAGCACCGTGATACAGAGCACTGACACCAGCACCGTGATAGAGTGCACTGACACCAGCACTGTGATATAGAGCACTGACACCAGCACCGTGATAGAGTGCACTGACACCAGCACCGTGATATAGAGCACTGACACCAGCACGGTGATATAGACCACTGACACCAGCACCATGATAGAGTGCACTGACACCAGTACCGTGATATAGAGCACTGACACCAGCACCGTGATATAATAGAGCACTGACACCAGCACCGTGATAGAGTGGACTGACACCAGCACCGTGATATAGAGCACTGACACCAGCACCGTGATATAGAGCACTGACACCAGCACTGTGATACAGAGCACTGACACCAGCACCGTGATAGAGTGCACTGACACCAGCACCGTGATAGAGTGCACTGACACCAGCACCGTTATATAGAGCACTGACATCAGCACCGTGATATAGAGCAGTGACACCAGCACCGTGATAGAGTGCACTGACACCAGCACCGTGATATAGAGCACTGACACCAGAACCGTGATAGAGTGCACTGACACCAGCACCGTGATAGAGTGTACTGACACCAGCACCGTGATAGAGTGCACTGACACCAGCACCGTGATATAGAGCACTGACACCAGCACCATGATATAGAGCACTGACACCAGCACCGTGATAGAGTGCACTGACACCAGCACCGTGATACAGAGCACAGACACCAGTACCGTGATATAGAGCACTGACACCAGCACCGTGATAGAGTGTACTGATACCAGCACCATGATAGAGTGTACTGACACCAGCACCGTGATATAGAGCACTGACACCAGCACCGTGATAGAGTGCACTGACACCAGCACCGTGATAGAGTGCACTGACACCAGCACTGTGATAGAGTGCACTGACACAGCACTGTGATATAGAGCACTGACACCAGCACCGTGATAGAGTGCACTGACACCAGCACCATGATATAGAGCACTGACACCAGCACCGTGATATAGAGCACTGACACCAGCACCGTGATAGAGTGCACTGACACCAGCACCGTGATAGAGTGCACTGACACCAGTACCGTGATATAGAGCACTGACACCAGCACCGTGATATAGTGTACTGATACCAGCACCATGATAGAGTGTACTGACACCAGCACCGTGATATAGAGCACTGACACCAGCACCGTGATAGAGTGCACTGACACCAGCACCGTGATAGAGTGCACTGACACCAGCACTGTGATAGAGTGCACTGACACAGCACTGTGATATAGAGCACTGACACCAGCACCGTGATAGAGTGCACTGACACCAGCACCATGATATAGAGCACTGACACCAGCACCGTGATATAGAGCACTGACACCAGCACCGTGATAGAGTGCACTGACACCAGCACCGTGATAGAGTGCACTGACACCAGCACCGTGAAGAGTGCACTGACACCAGCACTGTGATACAGAGCACTGACACCAGCACCGTGATACAGAGCACTGACACCAGCACCGTGATAGAGTGCACTGACACCAGCACTGTGATATAGAGCACTGACACCAGCACCGTGATAGAGTGCACTGACACCAGCACCGTGATATAGAGCACTGACACCAGCACGGTGATATAGACCACTGACACCAGCACCATGATAGAGTGCACTGACACCAGTACCGTGATATAGAGCACTGACACCAGCACCGTGATATAGAGCACTGACACCAGCACCGTGATAGAGTGCACTGACACCAGCACCGTGATATAGAGCACTGACACCAGCACCGTGATATAGAGCACTGACACCAGCACTGTGATACAGAGCACTGACACAAGCACCGTGATACAGAGCACTGACACCAGCACCGTGATACAGAGCACTGACACCAGCACCGTGATAGAGTGCACTGACACCAGCACTGTGATATAGAGCACTGACACCAGCACCGTGATAGAGTGCACTGACACCAGCACCGTGATAGAGTGCACTGACACCAGCACCGTGATATAGAGCACTGACACCAGCACGGTGATATAGACCACTGACACCAGCACCATGATAGAGTGCACTGACACCAGTACCGTGATATAGAGCACTGACACCAGCACCGTGATAGAGTACACTGACACCAGCACCGTAATATAGAGCACTGACACCAGCACCGTGATATAGAGCACTGACACCAGCACCGTGATAGAGTGCACTGACACCAGCACCGTGATAGAGTGCACTGACACAGCACTGTGATATAGAGCACTGACACCAGCACGGTGATATAGAGCACTGACACCAGCACCGTGATATAGAGCACTGACACCAGCACCGTGATAGTGTGCACTGACACCAGCACCATGATATAGAGCACTGACACCAGCACCGTGATATAGAGCACTGACACCAGCACCGTGATAGAGTGCACTGACACCAGCACCGTGAAGAGTGCACTGACACCAGCACCGTGAAGAGTGCACTGACACCAGCACCGTGATATAGAGCACTGACACCAGCACCGTGATAGAGTACACTGACACCAGCACGGTGATATAGACCACTGACACCAGCACGGTGATATAGACCACTGACACCAGCACGGTGATATAGACCACTGACACCAGCACCTTGATATAGAGCACTGACACCAGCACCGTGATAGAGTGCACTGACACCAGCACCGTGATATAGAGCACTGACACCAGCACCGTGATATAGAGCACTGACACCAGCACCGTGATACAGAGCACTGACACCAGCACCGTGATACAGAGCACTGACACCAGCACCGTGTTAGGTTTAAAGCATGCTCTTCTTGCTCCTCCTCATCCGCCCCGGCACCATCCTCCTCTGACTCCTCTTCAGACTCCTGTTGTTGACTTGTCTCAGATAGAGTAGCCCTCCCTGGGAATTCATCCAGCATTGCGACTTCCTCATCTTCCCGCTCCTGCTCCTCCACGGCTTGATCAATCACACGACGCAATGCATGCTCCATAAAGGTGGCATAAGGTATCATGTCACTGATGGCGCCATGGCTGCGACTGACCAGTTTGGTGATCTCATCAATTGGCCGCAGAAGACTGCATGCATCGCGCATGAGCAGCCACTGGCGCGGTGAAAAAAAAACAGCTCCCCAGAATCTGTTCTGCTTCAGAGCCCGTACAGGTAGACGTTAACTGCACGTTTCTGCTGGAGCAGCCTATCAAGCATATAGAAGGTTGAGTTCCATCGCGTCGGGCAATCGCAAATAAGACGCCTGACTGGCAGATTGTGTCGCCGCTGAATGTCAGCAAGGCGAGCCATGGCCGTGTAAGATCTTCTGAAATGGGCTGAGATTTTCCTTGCCTGCCGCAAGATGTCCTGGACCTCAGGGTATTTGACAACGAATCACTGCACGACCAAGTTTAAGATGTGTGCCATGCATGGCACGTGCGTAATTTTGCCCTGTTTCAATGCGCTAAGCAGATTGGCACCGTTGTCACACACCACTTTACCAACTGTCAAATTGAGCGGTGTTAGCCACTGATCTGCCTGTGAACGCAAAGCTGAAAGGAGTGCAGGGCCAGTGTGGCTCTTGGCTTCCAGGCACAACAGATGCAGCACAGCATGACAGCGTCTCACCTGGCATGTCGATTAGGTTCTGAGGATCTTGGGTGGCGAAGAGGAAGAGACGCTAGCAGCGGAAAAGGAGGAGTCAGCCGAGGAGGAGAGGGAGGATGGAGTAGGAGGAGAAGAAGAGGCAGGCCTGCATGCAATCCGTGGCGGTAAAACCAAATCCACATGGGTGCCACGGGTTACATGCTTGACGGCCGTCAGAAGGTTCACCCAGTGGGCAGTAAGTTATATACCTTCCCTGCCCGTGTTTGCTAGACCACGTGTCTGTGGTCAGATATATCTTGGCACCAACACTGTGTGCCAGAGATACATTCACTTGCCGCTGAACATGGCCATATAGCTCTGGGATGCCCTTCTGTGAGAAATACTTCCTTCCTGGGACCTTCCATTGTGGTGTTCCAATGCCCACCAGTTTATATGGCAGTAGTTGGCGAGCTATCAGTTCTGACAAGCCAACCGTCAACCGTTGGGCAAGAGGGTTATCCGGCGTCATCATTTTTTTACGCTCAAACATTTAGCCCACGGAAGCCTGCCTTTTTGCAGAAAAACATGAGGATGGCGTGATGGAAGGTGGAGTGGAGGACAATTGTGAGGAGAGAGGAGAAGGGGAAGTAGAAGACGAGGCTGGACGGTGAGAGCCTGGAGTGTGGCTATGTGTGTTCCGTTGCTCCCACTGGGCTCGGTGATGGCAGCTCATGTGTCTTCTTAAGGCGGTCGTTCCTAGGTGAGTGTTGGGCTTACCGCGACTTATGCGTTGACTGCAAAGATTGCAGATGGCAACACTATTGTCAGCAGCGGACACGTTAAAAAAAGCCCACACTGCGGAGCCATGTGCCGGCATCCTGGGAGCGCCAGCTGTGACCGTACATGGTTGATGCCTTGCTCCTGATACATTTGCAGTCTGCTTTGTCCCTCCTGTGCAATCTAAGTTCTTCCTGCTTCTCCTCCCTATCTGCTGGTCCATATCTCCCTCTGAACTCCCCTCCTCTTCCTCTCTTGTGGGCACCCACATGACATCACTAGACAGGTCATCATCGACGTCACCTTCCCCACCACTATAATTAGAGATCTCGGAGTAGGCAGCAACAGCGGGGACCAATCTCCTCGTTGGGCTGATCTGGGTACTGTCATCAGACTCCTGAGTGGCGGTTGTTGCTACCCCCTCTTCCTGATCCAATGCCAAGAGTGGCTGCGCATCGGAAATGTCTTGATATGGATCGGAAAATAATTCCTGTGACTCAAGCGGAAGGTATATGGTGGTGGTGGTGTTGGTGGTAGTGTCTTTGGGGGTGCACATAGCAGAGATTGAAGAAGAGGGTACAGATCGAGAGGATGAGGAGGGTGCAGAAGAGTAAGGCTGAGTGAGCCACTCAACCAAGTCTGGTGCGTCCTTTGACGTAATCGCACACACCTTCTGTAATTTGCCACTTTGGCTCAAGCCTGTTGCTCCTGCCCTACCCCTACCACCCCTGCGGAAGGGCCTGCCTCTTCCTCTGCCTGTCATTTTTTAAATGACCCTGTGACAAGTCTCTAGAGAAGTGCAGTATGTATGTATATATGTGGAAGAAGGTACTGTATATAACAACCCGCTTCAATCTGTCGTTTTTGGGGGCTACTGGTCTATCACACCAGTTATAATACTTTTTTTAAATTGCGTTTGTCACTCTTTGTAGTATCGCTGCAGAACCGCTCAGCAGTCACAATGCTGCACAGTGGAAATTTGCAAGTATTTTATACGTGTATTACACACCTATATACTGCACACCAAATAGTACACCTACAGTGGTGTGAAAAAGTGTTTGCCCCCTTCCTCATTTCCTGTTCCTTTGCATGTTTGTCACACTTAAGTGTTTCGGAACATCAAACCAATTTAAACAATAGTCAAGGACAACACAAGTAAACACAAAATGCAATTTGTAAATGAAGGTGTTTATTATTAAAGGTGAAAAAAAATCCAAACCATCATGGCCCTGTGTGAAAAAGTGATTGCCCCCTAAACCTAATAACTGGTTGGGCCACCCTTAGCAGCAACAACTGCAACCAAGCGTTTGCGATAACGTGCAATGAGGCTTTTACAGCGTCCTGGAGGAATTTTGGCCCACTCATCTTTGCAGAATTGTCCTAATTCAGTTACATTAGAGGGTTTTCGAGCATGAACGGCCTTTTTAAGGTCATACCACAACATCTCAATAGGATTCAGGTCAGGACTTTGGCTAGGCCACTCCAAAGTCTTCATTTTGTTTTTCTTCAGCCATTCGGTGGTGGACTTGCTGGTGTGTTTAGGATCATTGTCCTGCTGCAGAACCCAAGTTCGTTTCAGCTTGAGTACACGAACAGATGGTCGGACATTCTCCTTCAGGATCTCTTGGTAGACAGCAGAATTCATAGTTCCTTTTATCACGGCAAGTCTTCCAGGTCCTGAAGCAGCAAAACAGCCCCAGACCATCACACTACCACCACCATATTTTACTGTTGGTATAATGTTCTTTTTATGAAATGCAGTGTTCCTTCTACGCCAGATATACTTGGACACACACCTTTCAAAGAGTTCCACTTTTGTCTCATCGGTCCACAGAATGTTGTCCCAAAAGTCTTGGGGATCATCAAGATGTGTTGTGGAGAAATTGAGACGAGCTTTGATGTTCTTTTTGCTCAGCAGTGGTTTTCTCCTTGGAACTCTGCCATGCAGGCCATTTTTGCCCAGTCTTTTCCTGATGGTGGAGGCATGAACGCTGACCTTAACTGAGGCAAGTGAGGCCTGCAGTTCCTTGGACGTTGTTGTGGGGTCTTTTGTGACCTCTTGGATGAGTCGTCGCTGCGCTCTTGGGGTAATTTTGGGCGGCCGGCCACTCCTGGGAAGGTTCACCACTGTTCCATGTCTTCGCCATTTGTGGATAATGGCTCTCACTGTGGTTCGCTGGATTCCCAAAGCTTTGGAAATGGCTTTATAACCCTTTCCAGACTGATAGATCTCAATTACTTTCTTTCTCAATTGTTCCTGAATTTCTTTGGGTCTCGGCATGATGTGTAGCTTTTAAGGATCTTCTGGTGGACCTTACTGTGTCAAGCAGCTCCTATTTAAGTGATGCCTTGATTGTGAACAGGTGTGGCAATAATCAGGCCTGGGTGTGGCTAGAGAAATTGAACTCAGGTGTGGACAACCACAGTTATAGTATGTTTTAACAAGGGGGGCAATCACTTTTTCACACAGGGCCATGATGGTTTGGATTTTTTTTCACCTTTAATAATAAACACCTTCATTTACAAATTGCATTTTGTGTTTACTTGTGTTGTCCTTGACTATTGTTTAAATTGGTTTGATGTTCCGAAACACTTAAGTGTGACAAACATGCAAAGGAACAGGAAATGAGGAAGGGGGCAAACACTTTTTCACACCACTGTATACCAGTCCTTAAAATGACTTTGTGGACCTAGTAGCTAGTGATTTGCAGACTGTCCCTCAGTCCCTACACTGATAAAGGACTGCTGCAGAATAGGGCAGTAATCTGCAGCACAGCCCTGCACCAGCGCCCTATATATTGTACACCTATACCAGTCCTTAAAAGGACCTTTGTGGACCTAGTAGCTAGTGATTTGAAGACTGTCCCTCAGTCCCTACACTGATAAAAGACTGCTGCAGAATAGGGCAGCAGTCAGCAGCAGTGCACTGCAACCCTATATATTGTACACCTATACCAGTCCTTACAAGGACCTTAGTGGACCTAGTAGCTAGTGATTTGAAGACTGTCCCTCAGTCCCTACACTGATAAAAGGCTGCTGCAGAATAGGGCAGCAGTCAGCAGCAGTGCACCACAACCCTATATATTGTACACCTATACCAGTCCTTAAAAGGACCTTTGTGGACCTAGTAGCTAGTGATTTGCAGACTGTCCCTCAGTCCCTACACTGATAAAGGACTGCTGCAGAATAGGGCAGTAATCTGCAGCACAGCCCTGCACCAGCGCCCTATATATTGTACACCTATACCAGTTCTTAAAAGGACCTTTGTGGACCTAGTAGCTAGTGATTTGCAGACTGTCCCTCAGTCCCTACACTGATAAAAGACAGCTGCAGAATCGGGCAGTAGTCAAGTATAATATTCTTTCTATATTTGGAAGAAAGTATATTATACGTGTACAACCCTATATACTGTACACCTATACCAGTCCTTAAAAGGACCTTTGTGGACCTAATAGTAATAGCTAGTGATTAAACTGACTGTCCCTGCTGCACACAGCGTCCTGTCCCTACACTGACAAAAGACAGGCTGCTGCAATCACCAGCACAGCAGTGAAACTGAACCCTATATACTGTACTACACCTATACCAGTCCTTAAAGGGACTTTTTTGGACCTAATAGCTAGCGATTTGTGTCACTACACTCTCTCCCTGCTCCACACAGCGTCCTGTCCCTAAACTGACATAAGACAGAATGTAAAATGGCCACCAGATCAGGTCTATTTATAAGGTAGGGGGAATGTCCAATTAATTGTCCATGTGCTGAAATGTCTCAATTGGCTGTCCTGTACCCCATGATGGATGTGTCATCATGGGTCAAAGTTCTTTCACACTGTAAACACATATGTCCGCCGGGCGAACAGTGGCAATAGTCCGCCGATTGGGCGAATCGTGAACACGCGAACCGATCGCCGGGCGAACAGTTCGGCCATCCCTATTCACAAATTCTTTATTACTGCAAGTAAGAACGTTTTTTGGAGCATACTATTTGCGGCATTTTGATTGCAAACAACTAGATTAACTGATATATTGCTGAAATGTTGTCACATTGTCGGAGTTTACTACCGCTTTAATGCATAGAATGCATTAAGGTGAAAATCCTTGAGGCTGGGTTCACACTATTGAGAATTGGATGCAGGTTTCCACGCATCAAATTTGCATGTCAGGAGATTGATTGTGACCAGGTCTCCATGGAGCGGGTTCACGCATCTCCGGATCGGCTGTGGTGCGATTTGCATAGGAGTCCTGTGGGTCTTCTGGTCTGTTTCAGGTCCAAATTCAGCCAAAAATTTGGACTGAAATCAGACCTGAAACCATAAAGGTGGACGCACCAGACCCCTGCTGTGAGCTGCTCCGTGCTGTGATGTGAACCCAGCCTGATATAATCAGTTTAAGGTGAAGCGCTGCTTTAAGATGACCATAAACCATGCAATCTGATTGTACACTCTGCTTTAGAGCACCCATCAACTATGCAATGGCTTACCTGATTTAATACCAATGCAATGAATTGTTTAGGCTTGTCTTTATACTATGCAGTTTAACCACTTGCCGACCAGCCTCTGTCATTATACTGCAGCAGGTCGGCACAATCTTGAGAATCGCCGTTGGTGTATGTCGGCACCTTTAAGGGCGATAGCAGCCCCCCCCCATGCGCGTGGCCCGCGGTCTGATGATTGCAGACACGAAAGCCGGAACAGGAATGTGCGTGTGTGTGTGTGTAAACACACACTCACACACATCCCTGTTTTGGCAGAAGAGGAGAGACAGATCGTCTGTTCATAGTAATTAGGAATAGCAATCTGTCTCCTCCCCCAGTGAGTCCCATCCCCCCACAGTTAGAAACACTCATGAGGGAACACATTTAACCCTTTGATAGTGTTAACCCCTTCCCTGGCAGTGACATTTATACAGTAATCAGTGCATTTTTATAGAACTGATCGCTGCATAAATGTCAATGGTCCCAAAAAAGTGTCAAAAGTGTCCAATGTGTCTGCTGCAATCCCGCTAAAAATCGCTGATCGCCGCCATAACTAGTAAAAAAAAATAAGAGAATGCCATAAATCTATCCCCTATTTTGTAGACGCTATAACTTTTGCGCAAACCAATCAATATTCGCCTATTACGATTTTTTACCCCAAAAAATGTAAGAATATTCTTACATGAAAATATAAGAATATATACTGGCCTAAAAAAATTTTGGAGAAATATTTATTAAAGCAAAAAGTAAAAAATATTGTTTTTTTTTAATTGTTGCTCTTTTTTTATTTATTGCACAAAAAATAAAAACTGCAGAGATGATCAAATACCACCAAAATAAATCTTTATTTATGGGAAAAAAAGGACGTCAATTTTGTTGGGTATAACAGCACACGACCGTGAAATTGTCAGTTAAAGAGGGATTCCACCAAAAAAAAAAAATATTAAAAGCCAGCAGCTATAAATACTACAGCTGCTGACTTTTAATAAATGGACACTCACCTGTCCCGGGTTCCAGCGATGCCGGCAGCCGAGGCCGATCGATCGCTCGGCCCTCGGCTGCTGCCGCCACCATTCTAGGTGAGGGAATCAGGAAGTGAAGCGAATCGGCTTCACTTCCCGGTTCCCTACTGCGCATGCGCGAGTCGCGCAGCGCAATAGGAATTCTCTGAGCTGTCACTGGGACCTGTGTGTGTCCCAGCAGACAGCGGGGCAGGACAGGATATGACATAGACTCCCACGGGAGTCTATGCCTGGAAGTGGGTGTAAATACCTGTCTTTGACAGGTATCTCCACCCCCCTCCCCCCTGTAAGGTGCCAATTGTGACACCGGAGGGGGGGAGGGTTCCGATAAGCGGAGGTTCCACTTTAGGGTGGAACCCCGCTTTAAAGTGACGCAGCGCCGTACCACAAAAAATGGCCTGCTCATTAAAGCGGAGGTCCACCCTAAAGTGGACCTTCCGCTCATCGGAACCCTCCCCCCCTCCGGCGCCACAATTGGCACCTTTCAGGGAGGAGGGGGGTGCAGATACCTGTACAGTACAGGTATCTGCACCCACTTCCGGGATAGCTCTCTGCGGAAAGGGGCGTAGATTACGCCCCTTTCCGCAAGTGCCCGCCCCTTTCCGCAAGTGCCCGCCCCTTTCCCTTTGCCCCGCTGCCTGCTGGGAAACACACAGATCCCAGAGGCAGCAGGGACCGTCCTTATTGCGCAGCGCAACTCGCGCATGCGCAGTAGGGAACCGGGAAATGAAGCTGAAAGGCTCCATTTCCTGATTCCCATACCCAAGATGGCGGCGGTAGGACCCGAGAGACGATCTAGAGATCGGCTTTGGGTGCCGACATCGCGGGCGCGCTGGACAGGTAAGTGTCACTATTTAAAAAATCAGCAGCTGCAGAATTTGTAGCTGCTGGCTTTAAAAAAAAAAAAAAAAACGCGGAGTCCCGGCGGACTCCCGCTTTAAGGGGTTTAAAGAAACCCGAAGTTAAGTGGTTGGAGTTTCTGAACGTTTGGAGAATTTGACAGAACACCTATCTGTAAGTGGTTAAACAAGATAATGCAGTGACTGTTCGATCAGATTGTATAGCGTATGACCAGCTTTAAACACACAGCCGAGCATTATAGTACTCTTCTGCAGGGGAAAGTATATATATATATATATATATATATATATATATATATATATATATATATATATATATATATATATATATATATATATATATATATATATATTATTATTATTATACTATATAATGCATGTGTGACATGTGCGTAATAAATATATATATATATATATATATATATATATATATATATACACATATATATATATACATTTTTTATTCAGTAAATGTTGTCATGTTCTATCTTGTCTCCATCTGTGAAGCCATTTTGCCTGGGATTCATGCTTAAGCTCGTACTATCCGGTCTTCAGAAAAATGGCCGATTCCGTGCGTCTAGAGAGCTGAACCTGAGGACACAATAGTTAGGTGTCCAACAAAGCTGTGCTGTGATTGGCTGTCCTTCCGGCGACACCGGTTTGACAAGGGGGAATCAAAGATGGTGGCTCCTATGGCGCTCTCCGCGGTGGGTGAGTATCCTGGTGTGTCATGGTGATCTCGCCTGTTAATGAATGGAGACTGATGTGTGCTTCTTGTCCCAGAGGCCTCCCGCGGGAAGCGAGCCGCTCTCTCCATCGCTCTGGTGGCCGCTGTGGTAGGACTGCCTCTCTGGTGGAAGACGACCGAGACCTACCGAGCCACCCTGCCCTACTCAGACATCAGTCAGCTGGGATACCTGCAGGTATGATCCGGGAATGGAGACCCGAACTCAGCCTCTTTCATTGTTTATGATGGACATTCACACATCTGTCAGCATGTTATTAGAGGTGAGGAAGGCTGGAGGACTTGTTAGACCCCTTTCACACTGAGCCGCCTAGGGCATTTTAGCAGTGCTATTCAGTCGCTCATAAGCCCCCTGCTAGCAGCCGAAAAGGGGTTAAATCTGCCTGCAAAACGCTGCTGGTGGTATTGCAGTGGTGGAGGAGCAGTGAGTTCACCGCTCCAAAGAAGCTGCTGGCAGGGCTTTATCTGACTCCCTGCCAGCGCACCGCTCCAGTGTGAGCTGCTTTCACACTGGAGACCATGGAGCAGCTGTTTTAGACCCCTTTCGCACTGTGCCGCCCATAGCGTCCGCAGTAAAATGCCGCTATTTTTGGTGGCGTTTTACCATCAGATTTGCACCGCATTTCGGATAGCTAGCGGGGGCGCTTTTAATCCCTGCTAACGGCCGAGAAAGGGTTAAAACTGCCCGCAATACAATAGCGGCACTTTGCTGGCGGTATAGCCATGCTGCCCCATTGATTTCAATGGGGAGCAGCGGTATACTCACCGCTCCTTCACCGCTGGAAAGAAGCTGCTGGCAGGACTTTTCCTGATATCTTGACAGCGCATCGCTCAAGTGCGAAAGTCCTCGGCTTTCTCACTGGAGACAATGGAGCAGCTGTTTTAGGGCGTATTGCAGATGCTATTTTTAACGCTATAATGCCTGCAAAATGCCCTCAGTCACTGGGACAGGAGGAAAGGCTTTACCGGCGCTATTTACTAGCTAGCTTTTACCCCCACTAGCGGCAGAGAAATGTTTAAAAACCACTGCAAATTGTCTCTGCAGAGGTGCTTTGCCAGCAGTATAGCCACGCTGCCCCATTGATTTGAATGGGCAGGAGAGGTGCATACACCGCTCCAAAGATGCTGCTAGCAGGACTTTTTTTTACCGTCTTGCTAGCGCACCGCTCCAGTGTGAAAGCCCTCAGGGCTTTCACATTGAAGACACAGCAGCGGCTGTTTCAGGGCGCTTTGCAGGTGCTATTTTTAGCGATGTAGTGCCTGCAAAGCACCCCAGTGTGAAAGGGGTCTTAAGGTTGGAGGACTAGTAAAGTCACGGGTACATCATGACCCATGGAGGCCGTGCTTACTGCTACAGGGATGTACAGGACTGGCGTGCATCCTCATGCTGGCAATCCCATTGTTGTTTATTGGGACGCAGCAACTGCACAGTTGCTGCTCCCAATGTGACTGGGTGTGCGTGATCCCCCAACAAACCCGGGGTGTGCTCAGAGCGGTGCACCCACACCCATATCACATTCGGAGCAGCAGCTGTGCAGGGCCATAGACAAAAATGGGACTGGCGGTTTGAGGATGCACACAACTCCTGCGCTGATAAAACCTGGCCCCGCATGGATGTAATCGCCCAGTGTAAACGCCGCCTTAGGCAGGCCATACATGTTTCCAATCCTGCTGAACCGGCTGAGATTCGAACCTTGTATGGGCAGGCTGAATGTACCCAAGTTGATCAATCATCTTGGGTACAATCAGCATGCCGGGTTTTTACCTGTGAATATCGTTAGCGGCTGCTATAGCCATTAGCAATAATCGCTGTCTTCTCCCGGCGGGTACTGCTTCTACCACCAATGGCCCAGCAGGAAGCATTCCTGCATCAACATAGTCTGTGTTGATGGAGGGGAATCCAAGCAAATTTCTTTCCTGCAGGAAGAAATTTGCTCTGTGTATGGCGGGCCTAAGGCTCTCCATACACTTTACAATCTGTGCAATCTCTTTTAGATCTACCATCAATCATGTAGTGTAAGGGCCTGATAGATTAGTTAGGTCCTCCTAGTATATAATTCTTGTAAAACCTAGGTCTGGTTCATACCACAAAACGCACTCCAGATCTGTTTCTGATGCGTTTCAGAGTTTTTAACGTGTTTTTGACGCGTTCTGGTGCATGGTTTTTATTTTGGAGTTTCCGCATGATTTCCAGATGCGTTTTTTTTTATTCATTTATTTTTTCACTGTAAATGGGATGCAGTACGTTTTTTGATGCGTTTCAGTGCATTCTGGTGTGCTTTTGTTGCATTTTACCTAGAGCTGCACAATTAATGGTTAAAAAAAATCACAATCTGGATTCAACAACCCCCCCACGATCCCAATCGACCATTTCCACAATTCTATGTAAACAGTGCAGAGACAACATTTTCTGGCTTTTTTTTTTTTTTTTTTTTTTTTTTTTATCAACAAGAGATACTTTATCTTTTGGAGATTAACCTCCCTGGCGGTATGATTCAGTCCGGTTTTAGGTGCTGAAAGCGGTACAATTATTTTGCATGGGAATTTGGCGTTTTATATTGTAGTCCTGTAATTCTTGGGAATAACTCTCTTAAATCTGTTCAAACCCGAGTCTAGCAGACATCCTGGGTATGATAAAGTTTATAATATAATAAAGAATACTAAAAATTATTCAATAATGTAATCAAATCCAAAAACACTGAAAAAGGGACACTTTTTGGTTGCTATGGACAATCTCCAAATTCCAGGCAGAAAAAACAGTATTTATAATATAAAAGTGCATGCAGGGCACTGCACAGACCACTAGGGACAAAGGGGGTGTGTATTTTTTAATACAGCACTGTAATCTGTAAGATTACAGTGCTGTGTGTGTTTTGTGTATTTTTACTTTTTTGAATTTGCCGCCGTTCTCCGCTCCTGTGCGTCGTAACGTTGCAGGGAACGGAGCTCGGCAGCATTCGGCACTGTGAATCGAGTGGAGGACAGCTCGATCACACAGCGCGGGGGACATCGCTGGATCCAGGGGACAAGGTAAGTAAGTCTCCCTGTGTCCTCCCCTGCATCCAGCGAAGCGATCCCGAGTCTGGCTCGGGGTTACCGCTTCTATCAGCAAATTCCTAACCCGAGCCAGACTCGTGATTAGCGCTAGGGGGGTTAAGGAATGAACTTCAGTCTGTAAATGGGGTCAGTTTAACCACCTAAAGACTAAAGCTGCTTTCACACTGAAAACGGCAGCCGTTGGCGCTAAAGTGCTGTTGGCTTTAGCGCTGCTTTTTGACCACTAGCAGGGCACTTTTTACCCCAAAAAGGGTAAAAATCTGGTTTTGCGGCACTTGCAAATAGCTTTCAAAGTGCTGCCCATTTATTACTATATATATATATATATATATATATATATATACAGCCTGCCCCAAAGATGCTGCTTGCTTTTCAGAACGTTCCACAAGCAATCCACCCCAGTGTGAAAGGACGCACTGGAATGAATGGGTGGTGGTTTTCAGGCGCTCTGCAGAGCCTATTTCCAGAGCTAAAGCACTTGAAAACCACCCCAGTGAGAGAAGCTGGTCTAAGCCTTTTACTGACACTTGTTGCTTTCAAGTTAAAAATCTGTATATTTTGCTAGAATATTACTTAGAACCTCCAAACTATATATAATTTTTTTAGCATAGACCCTAGAGAATAAAATGGCGGTTGTTGCAATTTTTTATGTCGCACTGTATTTGCACAGCGGTCTATCAAATGCAATTTTTCTGGAAACACACGTTAAAGAATTAAAAAATTAAATAAAAAAAATACTAAAAAGTAAAGTTGGCCCAATTTTTTTGGATACTGTGAAAGATGTTACATCGCAAGAATTGAGAGAATCATGATCTTTATTCGAATGAAAAAAAAAATTGTGACTCATTTTATCTAGAATCGTGCAGCTCCAGTTTTACCACATTATGTAAAAAGAAAAAAGTAGAACATGCTGCATTTGTACCAGTCCAGTACAGGAAAAATGCAGCATGTTCTACTTTCTTTTTTTATTTTTTTCTGGAACTGTTAAGCCTGAGAACTGACTGCACTGGTGTGAACTATGCAATTGGAAACCATATAACCTACTTTTTTGATGCAGAAAAAAAATGCACTGGACTGCAAGTGGTGTGAACTGTCCCTAAAGGCGATTGTTCAATCAGATTGTTTAGATCAGCACTTTTCAACCGGGGTGCCTTGGCAAAATGCCTAAAGTTTTCCCTAAACTGACCAAAAAAACGCCATTTGGATACTTGCAAATAATAAAAACGAGATGCTCATAGATAAAAGCAATTGCCGGCAAAGAGAACAAGCATGATGTCATCAGTGCGTAGCACCGCTCTGACATGTTTCATCACACGTGATGTCTTCCTGGTGCTTTAACAAGCTGAAGTTAGAAGCTGATTGGCTACCATGCACAGCGGTACCAGATTCTGAGTGCTCCAGTTTTAGTAAATCCCCCACCTTCTGAGTGTACAGCGTGTGAGGATAAACCGTGTATTGGTAGCAGCTGTCAGTTTTCAGGTGACCTTTGATTTTGGACATACGTTTTAATGTCCTGTGGTGAGAACATTACTTCCTGTTTGTGTTCAGTTGGTCAGAAGGTTTCTTAATTTGAGTGATACACAGCTTGGCTGTTGCTTAAAGTGATACTAAAGTTTATTTATTTATTTTTCTTTAAAAATAAACATGTTATACTTACCTGCTCTATGCAGTGGTTTTTCACAGAGCAGCCCGGATCCTCCTCTTCACGGGTCCCTGTTCGGAAGCTCCTGGCCCCTCCCTCCTGTTGAGTGCCCCCACAGCAAGCAGCTCACTATGGGTGCACCTGAGCCAAGCTGCAGCTCTGTGTGTCTATTCAGATACGGAGCCGCATTTTGGCCCCCCTCCTGATTGCTCCTGCCGCTGTCAATCAAAGCCAGTTAGCCAATCAGGAGGGAGAGTCCTGGACGGCTGAGGCACTCATGCAACATCGCTGGATAGAGAGGGGGCTCAGGTAAGTATTGGGGCTGAGGGAGGGTGCTGCACACAGAAGGTTTTTTTTTTATCCTTATGCATAGAATGCATTAAGATAAAAAAAATCTTCTGCCTTTATAACCACTTTAAGGCCCAAGTCACAATGGCAAGTTGGTGCCAACCACAGGAATGCTAAAGATGGCATCATTAGGAGAGCAGACCACTTCCCTGCTTCTACATCATTACTCCCTCACTGGCTAGACCAGAGAGGTGTCACTCTACTGCCAGTCCCTCACTGGCAAGCAACCTTTTGCAGCACTTCAATCAGAGAGAGGGTAACACTGTAGAAGCAGGTGAGTGTTCTGTTTTAGCATTTCTGTTGCTGCCAGTGATGGGGTCACAAGTCTGATATGAGCATAACTTTTGGGCTTTTTTTTATGGAAACATATGCCCAGCGACTCCTCAGCATTGTCTGCTGGCTACAAGATATATTTTTGATTTTGTCTTTCTTTGCTGTATGATAATAGTCTCATTTTGTGCAGGCACTAGATTTTGTCTTTTTATTAAACGTGTATAGTAAAAAATGAAAATGAAGCATTATTTAATTTATCTGTCAGCTCCAGCTCACTGTGCCTGTTGAGGTGGTGTTTTCTAAAGGAACGCTGACTGCTGAGCAACAAAGAAGAATCCCAGCTTCAGATGCAGTAGAAAAGGAAATTGTAATAAATGGTGAGTGATTTGTCTTTGTCTTCTATAAGGGGTTGTTTTACTGCAAAACAAAATCTTTTTTGGTAACATTCAGTTAGATGCTGTGTTTTTCTGTGCGACTGTAGTAACATGAATTTTTTTTGGTTTGAGTTAATGAGTTTACACTTGGCACTTGCATGTACTGTAGCTTTGTTTTAATTAATAAGCCTAAATATTTGAAATGCATTTTGTGATGCCTTATTCTAAGTTATGCGCATGGAACATTTTTTATTTATTTATTTTTTTATTTAAAGCTACAATGTAAAAATTGTCAGCACAAAGCATAGATAGTTGAAAATCATAAAAGTATAAACTACAAGTTCCATTCATACCTGACGTTTCTGGAATGTACAACAAAGCGCACAGACACGTTTTGGAAATGTGCTTCAAGTGTGAGTCGTGCCTGATTAATTAATAGCACCCCAAGTGTGGGTAGCAGACACCCGTTTGGTGTGCAGCAATCGAGCCAAAAGATACTGTGAAAAAATGCACCGCGCTCCACTCCAATAAAGGTTGGGGCATTTGTCATGCGTCTCTTGAAAGGGCTGCCCTATGCAAAAAAAACTCCACTAGTGGGAATGCTGAGGTGTGTTTTTCTAACAACCTATTCATACTTGCTAAGTTGAACCAAAAAATAAAAATAAATTACAAGATCTTAAAACCTATACTGGTCTGGTCTCTTGTTAAATTCTAAAGGTGACCATACGCGATACCATCTTTAGCTCTACCATCAATTAGGTAGTGCAAAGGCCTGTATTGAATGCATCTGTTAAAGTGGTTGTAAATGCAGAAGGTTTTTATCTTGATGCATTCATTGCATTAAGCTAAAAAAAAAAAAACATCTGTGTGCTGCAGCAGCCCTCAGCCCCTCTAATACTTACCTGAGCCATCTCTATCCAGAGATGTGCACGAGTGCCTCGGCTGTATGGAACTCTTCCCCCTAATTGGCTGAGTCACAGCAGCGGTGCCATTGGCTCACACTGCTGTCAAAGTCAGCCAATTGGGAAAGAGGGGGCGGGGCCGAACTGTGGCTCTGTGTCTAAATGGGAACACAGAGGCGCGGCTCGGGTGCCCACATCGCAAGCTACCCTGCTGTGGGGCACTCGGTAGATGGGAGGGACCTGTTCTGTGCAAATGCACTGCACACAACAGGTAATTATAACATGTTTGATTTAAAGGAAAAATAAATAAATAATTAGACGTTGATATCACTTTAAGTTTGATCTATTACTACATATACACTGTAATTGTACAATCATAATGTATAATGTATGACCAGCTTTAAATGCAGAAGGAAATTTTAAAACGGAGCTAAAGTGTAAAAACATGCTAGTTAGTAGAGTGTGTTTGGTATAATCCTACTGTCTCTGCATGTGTGTGGATTAGGGGGTGCTACACACATTCGTATGTTCACTTTGGATACTGGAGGACTTTTGTACTGCTCTTCTGACAAAATATTCCTTTCCCTTTCTTCTAGCAATTTTTCTCAAAATGTCTTTCAGGACAGTACATGATAGAAAGTCGCTCCTCCTCCTCTTGCAGCAAACACACCCACAACAGACTTTAAATTGGAGGCCTCTCCCCCCCAATTCATCATTTATCTTGTTTTTCTCTAGTCGTCTGTCCAGGACAGCACTAGAGAGATAGGCTCCACCTCCAGAGGCAGGAAACACAAACCAGATCTTTAAAGGGCGGTCTCCGTCCCTTCCCCTTCAGTCTTTGTGTTTCCTCCACCGGAGGAGGAGGCTGGATCTGGAGCTCCCCTTCCCCTGACGGTGGGATAGCCCATAAGAGACGGGGAAGGTGTTCGGATTACCTGTTGGTAAACGGACGTTTTGAAGTCCTCCGGTCGGGTTGACTGCAGCTTCGAACCGGCGTTCTCCTTCTGAAGCCCGGGGAGGGCGTTCGTTTCCCCGCCTGACAATAGGTTTCTAAATTGGGCGCGAAGTCTGGCGGGGGGCGGGCACAGGCTTCGAGTTCCGGCCTGTGCATCACAGGAGGAGGATAGAGGATTTCCGGCAATCCACTACCGGTTCCGGGTCGCGCGGCGAGCGTGGACTTTCGGGACCTTGGCGGCTATTATAAAAAGCCGCAGCCACGAGGCGTTCGCGCTGCATCGCTTTATCGCCATTACGAAGGGAAGCCTCCAGACGGTTAAGCGCGTGCTTCAAGCGTTCGTGCTGCATTGCTTCATCGCCGTTACGAGGGGAAGCCTTCAGGCGTGTTCTGAACGAAATGGATGCAGTGGAGAGTGGCAGTGGAGCCGAACCAGCTCAGGTAGGCAAACACAGAGGTGTCTTGTACCTACAGGGCTGGGAGAGAGGGGGGGGGAGTAATGGACTAATCAATGCATAGGCATTTTGAAAGGGTCCAGGTGTGTTTTTTCCTCCCTCCCTCTCTCTCTCAAACAGGATCCGGATTAAAGAGTCTTGCGAATCCTGTTAGCAGTTGGTGGGGTGCACATAGGTGTTTGGTGAAGGCGTCCTATTTTTGCTAAAGGTTTCGCTGACGTTGGCTTGTTTGTTTTTTCCCTTCCTTCTTCTCTCCTTCTCTTGCCTTAGGCTCTGCCCAAAGAACCAGAGAGGTCAGGGGGGAAGAAGAGATGTCCTTCATGTATGGCTAAATTAAAAGAAGGATGGTCTAAGCCCCTTTGTAAATCATGCATAGACAAATTGGTCTATAAGGAAGCTACGGGAGCTTGTAAGGATTTGATTTCTGGAGTACAGAAAGAAATGGAATCCATCAAAGCAATGTTAGCGAACCTTGATACCCCAAAACCAGCCGCAGTTCCCTCTGCTTCCACCCCAGTTGTAGGTGACGAATCAGAGGAGGAGGAACTTGATTCTCTGGATGGCCTAAGTGAGGCGGCATCATCCAGAGATGTTCCTGTTCAAGGGTCAAGCTCTCCCAGATACAGGCTCTCACTCGAGGAGGTTGATGCCTTACTGGGGGTAATTTATGAGACGCTCGAAATCAGAGAGGAGCCAGTCTCCCTGTCCTTGCATGACCGGATGTATCAGACCCTTAAAACTGATTCAGTTAGGGTCTTTCCGGTTCATAGCACACTGGTAGACTCAATCAAAAAAGAGTGGGAGGAACCAGAGAAAAAGTTATTTTTTCCTAAAAGCATGAAGCGGAGATTCCCCTTCAGCGAGGACCCCTCTTGTGTTTGGAATAAGGTGCCCAAGGTAGACGCAGCTTTTTCCCAGTGTGCAAAGTCAACAGATCTCGCCTTTGAGGACATGGGTGTTCTAAAGGAACCCATGGATAAAAGGATGGAAGTACTGTTAAAGAGGTCATGGGAAGTAACCATGAATAACTTAAAACCTGCAATGGCCACGACAATAGTGGCTCGCAACTTAGAGGTCTGGCTGGAACAATTACAAGGCCACTTGGAAGGGGGGACCTCCAGAAAGGAAATTCTGGATTCCCTTCCTATGCTACATAAAGCAGCAGGCTATATAGCAGATGCCTCTGCGGAGTCTGTTAAATTGTCAGCCAGGACCGCTGCCCTCGTAAATTCATCACGTAGGGCACTTTGGCTGAAGTCTTGGTCGGGAGACTCAGCCTCAAAAGTGAGGTTATGTGGCATCCCCTTTGAGGGAGACCTTCTGTTCGGACAGGATCTTGAGAAAGTCCTGGACCGTACTGCAGACAAGAAAAAGGCTTTTCCTGTCAAACCTAAGAAGACTACAGGCAAACGCTTTTTTCGTCCTCAAAGGCAGGGACAGTCACCAGGACAGTCCTCTAAGGAGTCAACCTCTAAGAAACAGTGGATGGGAGGAAAACAGAAAAGCAATCTCTTTTCCTCTTCTAAAAAAACCACTAAATCCCAGTGACGCGGTTCCTGTGGGGGGGAGACTGGGGCAGTTCCTCCCACAGTGGGAATACGCTACTCCAAGTCCTTTTGTCCGGAGGATCATCAGGGAGGGTTACAAAATACAGTTCACACACGTCCCACCTGCAAGGATGTGTCTGACCAAACCTCCCAAAGACCCCCAGAAAGCGTCAGCTTTGCTGTCGCAAATTGGCGATTTAATAGATCAGAGGGTTCTAGTGCCAGTTCCGCCACAGGAAATAAATCAGGGTTTCTATTCACACGTGTTTGTAGTAAGGAAACCGTCAGGCAAATTCTGGTTGATCTTGAATCTGAAGTTACTGAACAAGTGGGTAACTTACAGGAAATTCCAGATGGAAACAATTTTTACAGTGAGATCAGTACTCCCTCCAAATTGTTTCATGGCCTCTCTCGATCTAAGGGACGCGTATCTTCACATCCCGATTCGAGAAGACTCTCAAAAGTATTTGAGGATAGCGATTCTTTGGGGAAGTCAGATTCGATACCTCCAATTCAGGGCTCTGCCTTTCGGTCTGTCTTCTTCCCCCAGGATTTTCACCAAGGTCCTGGCAGAAGCATTGGCTCCCCTAAGACTGAAAGGGATCGCTGTCATACCGTACTTGGACGACCTTTTATTTTTTGCCCCCTCAAAGCTCCAACTGCAGGGAGATCTGAGGGTAGCTATCTCTTGCCTAAAAAGGTTGGGGTGGTTGATAAACCAAGAGAAGTCACACCTGATACCAACACAGGTCTTACAGTATCTAGGTTTTCTGGTGGATTCAGTGTCACAGAAAGTCTTCCTCACGGAGGAAAAAGTGATAAAGGTGAAAGACATGGTAACCTTCCTACAGTCCAATCAGACAATTTCCATCAGGTCAGCTATGGCAGGGTTGGGCCTATTGGTGGCAACAATCCCTGCAGTTCCTTGGGCAAGAGCTCATTTCAGGTGTCTCCAGGCCAATATTCTGGGCAGTTGGGACGGGACACAAGAGTCCCTGGACAGGACTATCCATCTATCCTCAAAGACCAAAAGGTCTCTTTGGTGGTGGAAGAGAGAAGAGAACCTAGTACGGGGTCTTTGGTGGTCTCCTCCAGTGTCTGTTCGCATCACCACGGATGCCAGTGCTTGGGGCTGGGGGGCCCACTTGGGGTCGAAGGTAGCCCAAGGATGCTGGGGGAAGACACAGTCCCAGAGGTCAGCCAATTGGAGGGAGTTGCAGGCAGTCTGGGAAGCCTTAAGGGTGTTCGCCAGGGATCTGAAGGACCACCATGTACAGGTCCTCTCGGACAGTATAGTGACGGTGTCCTACCTAAACAAGCAGGGAGGAACAAGATGCCCGTCCTTGATCAAGCTAACAAGTACGATCATGCATTGGGCAGAAGAAAACCTAAAATCGCTTTCAGCGGTCCATCTAAAAGGGGTGGACAACCACCTGGCGGACTTTCTGAGTCGACACCGGGTGTACGAATCAGAATGGTCACTAAACAGGGAGATTTTCCAGATGTTAGTGCGCAAATGGGGTCTTCCGGAAGTGGACTTGTTCGCCAGGAAAGCGAACACCCAGGTCCCAGTATACTTTTCCCTAGAGAGGGAGGCAGGGGCAAGAGGGATAGACGCTTTGGCACAAAGCTGGGCTTTTCACATTTGTTACGCCTTCCCCCCATTCAAGTTAATTCCTCTAGTCCTGAGGAAATTTTTGCAGGAACAGACCACATTGATACTAGTGGTTCCGTACTGGCCGAAGAGACCATGGTTCTCGGTGCTGCTGGGCCTGACAGACGAACCTCCCCTCATACTGCCCGAGAGGGAGGATCTGCTGTCTCAGGGTCCAGTTCTGTTACAAGAACTACAGACCCTAAAGTTATCGGCCTGGCGTCTGAAGAGAGTCTCTTGAAGTCTAAGGGACTCTCAGATAGGGTGATTAAAACACTTCTTTCTAGTAGAAAGAAGGTAACCCAAGCAATTTATGTTAAATACTGGAAAGTTTTTTGTTCATGGTTGGACACTAAAAAGGTATCTATAAGTATCCCAACAGTCTTGGAATTTTTACAAGACGGTGTGGATAAGGGGTTGGCCATTAGTACCTTAAAGGTACAAATTACGGCCCTGTCTGTTTTTTTGGATCAACCTCTGGCGATAGACCCGCTAGTTAGCAGGTTCTTTAAGGGGTTGACCAGGATTAAACCTGTTCCTTTCAAAATTTTACCCAAATGGGACCTGTCAATTGTATTACAGGGATGGGTAAAAAAGTCTCTGGAAGAAGAACCTTCCTTGAGATGGATCACGCTTAAAACGGTGTTCGTAGTGGCTATTTCCACAGCCAGACGCATTAGCGAGCTTCAGGCACTTTCGGTGAAAGAGCCGTTTTTACAAATTTTTGAGGATAGGCTGGTGTTGCGCACGGACCCTGGGTTTTTACCCAAAGTAGTGACAAAATTCCACAGAACACAGGAAATTGTTTTGCCTTCGTTCTGTGGGTCTCCCACTAATCCTAAGGAGGTTGAGTTCAGCCAACTGGATGTGAGAGCCTGTGTCTTACAATATCTGGAGATGTCAAAAAACATTAGAAAATCGGATGCATTATTTGTCTTACATGCGGGTAAAAAATTGGGGTCACAAGCTTCAAAAAATACAATTGCAAGGTGGATCAAACAAGCTATTGTAGAAGCCTACAAAGGAATGAAAATGGAATGTCCTTTTTCCCCCATGGCTCACTCCACACGGGCGCTATCGACCTCATGGGCAGAGCGAGCTGGAGCAACACCAGAACAAATTTGTCGAGCAGCAACTTGGTCAAGCTACTCGACGTTTATGAAGCATTACAGATTGGACCTTATCTCAGCGCAAGACCAGGCGTTTGGGAGAAAGGTCCTTCAAGCGGTAGTCCCCCCCTAATCTGGTAAGTTCTCATTGATCCTCTCTAGTGCTGTCCTGGACAGACGACTAGAGAAAACGAGAGTTAGACTTACCGGTAACTCTGTTTCTAGGAGTCGTCCAGGACAGCATGGATTCCCTCCCTATATGCTGTTATAATGCTGGACAAGTGTTTTTGTCGTTACAGAAGCAGTTTCCGGGGAAGTTCTCGTTTACAAGACTGAAGGGGAAGGGACGGAGACCACCCTTTAAAGATCTGGTTTGTGTTTCCTGCCTCTGGAGGTGGAGCCTATCTCTCTAGTGCTGTCCTGGACGACTCCTAGAAACAGAGTTACCGGTAAGTCTAACTCTCGTTTTTTTTTTCCAGCCAGGTAGGAACACACAGGGACTGTGGGGACTATGTTCTCTCAGATGCTGCCTGAGAGAGAGGTCTCCTCTTACCTTCTTTATCCTTTTTTGCAGCAGGTTCCTCCAGGCAGTGTCACAGGGGAGGGGGACCTTTTTCTGGACTCCTCTCTCCCCTTCAGTGCTTGGGAGAACCAGTAACGCTGGCAAGCTGCAGCCCCTCATGTCTTCTGCATGGCAGGAGCCATGTTTTTGTGTCTGGCAGTGTCTGAGCATATTCATGATATCGTTTCTAGGTGGGGAAGGAGCTTCTGGCCAGACGTGGGTGCCTAGAAATCTAGAACATTGGTTAAACCAGCTTCAAGCACAGATTAGTGCAAGTACCTGAAAGAAGAGATTCTATATTCTTTCCCTACAATTTCAAGAGCAGTTGGATATATAATGGGTGCACCCGCAAAATCCATGTGCATGACAGCATGCTTAGGTGCCTTGTCTAATTCGGCAAGAAGGGCCTTATAGCTGAAAGGGGGGCGGGGGGACTCAGCCTCCAAGGTTTAACTATGCGGAATCCCATTTTCAGGAGATCTTTGGTCCAAATTTGGAATCCATTTTGTACCACACAACAGACAGGAAAAAGTCTTTTTCTGTTAAAAAGATGAAACTTATGCCAAAGTGTGTGTGTGTGTGTGTGTGTGTGTGTTTTGTTTTTTGTTTTTTTTGTCTCCAGAGCAACCTGCAGTAAGGTGACAAGTCTCAGGGAAAATCTGGGATTTCAGAAGGCAAGTGAAAGAGGAGTCCTTTTCCGTACTCCTGCTCAGCCCAAGAAGTCACAATGACTTGCCTCTTCCAGTGGAAGGAAGACTACAGTGGTCCTTTCCACAATGGGGGAAACAATGAACATGCCTATACATCCAGGATCTTGTCAGCAAGGGGTACGAAATAGAATTTGCAGAGGTTCCACCAAGAAGGTTTTTTGTGATGGATATTCCAAGAAATACGGTAAAAGATCTTGCCATGGAGAACCTAGTTTAGGATCAGATATTTCAAAGAGTGGTTATACTGGTCCCTACAGGAGAAAAACAATTGGGGTTTTATTCCCATTATATTTCATGGTGGGAAAACCGTCCGGAAAATTCTACTTAATCCTCAACCTGAAGCCGTTGAACAAGGCTTGTTCAACGGTCATAAATCTACTGACTGTTACATGGCATCAATCAACCTATCACCACATCCCAATCAGAGAGCACTCCCAAAGGTTTTTGAGACTTGCCCTGAGATCAGGGCAACATATCCAGCACCTGCAGTTAAGGGTGCTGCCATTCGGTCTGTAATCCTCCTCTTGTATTTTCACAAAAGTGATGGCGGCGTACTTAGCTCCCCTAAGGCTCCGTCAGAGGTGTCATGGTAATCTCACACCTAGACTAAGGCCCGCAACAATCTGGAGAGCTCGGGCTGGTCTATAAATGTGCAAAAATCCAACCTGATCCTGTCCAAGAAAGTCTTATTTCTGGCGTTTTGCATTTGTTTGGCGGAACAGAAGATTTTCTTGCCAGACGAGAAAAGGCAAAAAGTTTGATCGGTGCTGACTTTGCTTCAGGGCAATCAGCAGGTGTCAATAAGGTTTCTCATGTCAGTTCTCAGCTTATTAACAGCCTCCATTGCAGCAGTCCAGTGGGCAAGAATACACTTGAGGCCCCTGCAACAATTCATTCTGAATCTATGAAATGGGGATTTGACTTCACTGGACACCAAGGTGAGGGGCTCCAACAGCGTAAAAAGATCCCTGTGGTGGTGGAAGACTCGGAGTCCTGTCAAGCGATCTGGTCCTTTCCGGTAGGAAAGATCTTTACCAAAGATGCCAGCTCTTGGGGCTGGGGAATGCACTTGGGAAGTCATCTGACATGGGGGCAGTGGTCAAGGCAACAAGTGGGAAGTTCAAAACGGTCACCATAGCACTGTTAGCTTTTTCTCAAAGGTTCCGGGGCCATCATGTTCCGGTTGGCACAGACAACACCACTGCTGTAGCCTATATATAAACAGGCAAGGCTGCACAACTAGCAGGTGTCTTCAAAATGTGGCAGACAAAATCTTGGGTTGGGCAGAAATCAATTTGGCATCCTTCCCTGAACCTGTTAGCCAATTTTCCTGAGCAGGCACCAAGCAAGAGAAGGCGAATGGTGCTTAAGCCCGGGTTCACATGTGCGTTGCGAATTTGAAGCTCTGGTTTCAATGCGATAATAAATCGGTTGTTCAGAGATTCCTCTGAGTTTTAGCTGCGGATCAGTGAGTAGCGAGGGGGGGGGGGGAGGTGTAGTGAGGAGAAGGAGAGAATTTTGTGTTGAGAATGGAATGCATCTGCGAATCAGATGTGTTCCCATAGAAGATAATGGGCTTGTAATTCGCACCGCAATGCCCAGAAAATGCACAAGTTTTTTTGTGCAATGCGCAGTGCAAATGCAACACACATATGTGATCCAGATACATTCAAATTAATGTATTTTAAAATGTCTTGCGAATTGGATGCAAGGCCCGTACACACGATCAGACTTTTTGACAACAAACATGCAAATTAGCTGTTTTGGAGCAACATCCGACTGTGTGTACGCTCCATCGGACAAACTTTTTTGGTTTTCATCGGACTTTTGTTGGCTGTGCGAACGGACAAACTTTCTGGCAACAAAAGTCCGATGGAGCAAAGTCTGATCGTGTGTACAGAAAGCCATAGGACTTTTGTACAAAGTACAAACAGGCATGCTCAGAACCAATGCAAAAGATCAGCCAACAATACAGAAGTTGACCAAAGGTGGCGGTAAAGAGCAGAAAAACTACATGATTTGGTGAAAGTTGGCTGAAAAAGTCCTGCCGTGTGTATGCAATACAAGTTCAGGGCCGACGCCCTTTGTACAAAAATCCAAGGGAAAGTTTGTACAAAGTCCTATAGTGTGTATGAGGCTTTAGATGCATCTAATTCGCATAGGTGTGAACAGGGGGCTAAATCAGGAAATCTTTCCCAACTTCAGGTATGGAGTCTGCCACAAGTAGATTTGTTTACAAAACACAATGCCAAGACCTGCAATTTTCTTTTTTTTTTTTTTTTTTTTTTTTTTTTTTTGAATAGAGAAGGAGCAATAGGGGTAGATGCCCTTGCTCTAAAGTGGGGTTTCCACATTTAAAGTCCAGGTCGCAGCGTTGGGAGTCTCTGGAATGCTCTGTTGCTTCAGAACCCTTAATTAGATTTTTCAGGGCATTATACCGTTCCAGACCAGTTAAAACATTTCCCCAATGGGATCTCTCAGTAGTCTTACAAGCTCTAACCAAATCTGTTTTCGAACCTCTGGATTCTGCAACCTTGAAGTATGTCACGCTGAAGACTGTTCTTCTAATTGTGGGGGCACTTCGTCATGCAGGATTAGTGATCTACATGTGTTAGAGAGCCATTTCTAATCAAATTGGATTGTGCTGAAAACTGACCCTAGCGTCGGTGTATCACCGTTCCCATATTGTCTTTCAGGACAGCAACCTATGAGAGACCTTGGCTCCTCCCTTCTTAGGAAACACTGCCCAGCCTAGATTTAAAAGGAATGCTTCCCTGCCAGCTCCTCAGTTTCGGTGTTTCCTCCGGCAAGGAGACACTGCGAGGAGCTGTGGCTAAAGATGGCCAGGGAGGCTGAAGTCTCTATGTCCAGGAGGGAGACGGAGGTCTCTGGGGACTAGTGGTGCTATGCCTTGGAGAGGGGTTACTTGGCAGCCACACTGTTTCTATTGCCACCCCAGCTCTCCGTTGTCGTGGGATGCTTTGGGGACCCGCCTTCAGGTTCTCAATGGAGAATTAGGAGGAGGCGCTATTCCCCCCCCCCCCCCCCCTGCACTCTGGTGCGAGCCGCTATGGAGCTCACAGCGGGGCCAGGTGATGGATTACGTCAATTTCGGCAGGGGGTGTGCACCTCTCCTTGATCTGCGGTTTCCGGTTCCAGCTGCTGAAAGGGAAAGGTTCCAGGGTTTTGGACTGCCTAACAGAAACAGGGGGCAGGTGGTAAATCCTACAGCCCCAGTCTGTACCTCACCAGTGGTAGTAGGGTACCGTACCCTTTCCTTCCCGTCACCCCCTCTGGGGAGAAAGGGGGACCAGAGATTTCCATTTTTTGTTGCATACAAGTTGGCCCCATTAGCGCCATCGCATAGGTGACATGGCGGCGTATCTTCTCTTCTGACAGCATGGCTGGTATGTCTATGGCAAGTGCGCCCAACCAGTGGCCCGGAGGCCAGGTGTGGCCTGCAGAGCCCTCTGATTTGGCCCGCGACCTCCTGCTCTGGGATAGAATAGAATTTAAAGAATACTGTTATTAAAGGTCAGTCTATTACTAAAATCACAGTGTAAAAATGGGCATATCTGTTCTGCAGTGGTTACTGGGCTGCTTTCAAACTGATCCGCAGGTGCAGAGCAGTTTACCTGTGCTTTACCTGCACTGAGCCATAGACTTCTATTATTACCTGCGAGTTTGAGCTTTCTGAAAGTGCACCAAGCCTGCAGAATATAAGTCTATTGCAAACTGCAAGAAAGCCAAAGGTACACTGCATTGCACACGTGGTGTGGGTAAACCACAGCCCATCAGTGTGAAAGCAGCCTTGGACCCTTTTCACATGGTCAGTCCGACAATTGGACCCTCTAAGTAGTGGCAGACATAAACTGACTTGTGTTCTATCTCCAATACGATCCGCTAAAAAGTATCGTGGGTTGCGTCTGTGTCCGCTCTGCAAATTCAGAGTGGACACGGACCTGACATCCACCCGCTCCGCTCATTGTGGCCCCCGACCGATTACCAAGTCGCTTAAGTGGCCCTCGCTCTTCAAAATGTTGGGCACCCCTGGTCTAGGGGAAAGTAGGAAGCTGCAGTGCGCGAGGGGGCAGAGCTATTGTGCTCCAAGCTGGCCCACAGGAAGCATCCAGCGGGGTCACTTCTGGGGCATATGTAATCAGCGGGCGCTGGAGATGCCGGTTACAGTCTCTTTCCATACGGTGCAAGCAGGAAGCATGGATGGTAGTCAGAGACTAAGGGCTCTGATTGTTTTCTGGGACCTGAGTTCAAAAGCCGTTCGTATCCTAGGTATTGCACAGCACCTGCACCTTCTGCTGGACATGTGGCAGCTCTGTGGTCTAGAAGTGAGAACTTTGGCTTGGCATCCCTGCTGGTCTGGTTTTCAAAGGGGAAGACCCAGCAGCGGCTGCAGACCAGATGGACTCTTCTGCGACACCTGCACAAGCAGCAGAAGCAGACCCCAGCACCTCACAGGTAAGTCTGAAGTGTTTGTACTTTCCATACACATCCTTTGAGTGTTTTCCCGCTTGTAACCAGTAGGGACTGGGTGAAGGGGAATCCCCCTTTTTTTTTTTCCTCTCCCTCCTGCATGAGGTGTATGGAGTGGGTATGGTTGAAATCGTACTGTGTGTGAAAACCTCAAGCAAGCCGTTGAAAGGCAAATCGTGGCTCGCAATCATTGCAGCCATGGGAGTCTGCCTGTAGACCTAGGATCTTGTCCTCATGTCAGCTCCTACTGACCTTTGACACGTAACTTTATGAAGTAACTCAGCGGTTAACATTTCAGCTCTGGGTCGCTGATTTGATGGGGTTGAGAGTCAGTTCCCTGGGTAGATGCCATTGTTCAGAGCTGGCATTTTCCCCAGGTGCTATGCCATCTTGCCCACCCACAGTCTTACAGGTGGACATAGAACACTTCGTTTCGGGAGCTGGGTGGTCTGGCTACTAAGAGGGATCCCTTAAGATTATATTTTATGCTTCACTTACCTGAGATCTTGAGGCATTTCGGCAGCTGGACCAGTGTTGGGTCTGCAGTTTCCAAGTAGGATCAAACTTTACTCATTGTAGGCCCTCGTGGAATCTTCCTTTTGAACTTTAGTTCATGTGTCAATAAGGGGTTTCCTTCCAAAATAAGGGTTAAAATCTCTTGCTGTACCTGGGCAAGATGGTATTGACTAACAATCGGACAAGCCTATATGTAGGGAGATCTGAGAGAAGCTAATGCTACTCCGCGCCAGATCTGTGCAGTGGCAACGTGATTCAGCTCTCCTACCTTTTTTACCTGACACTAGAGGCTGATTTTGTTGTCCGCAAAGGGATCAGACTCTTTGGACAGAGAGTCCTGTAAGCCGTAGTCCCACCCTAAGGGTAAGTGCTCGCTTATCCTCTCATAGGTTGCTGTCCTGAAAGACGATATGGGAAAATTGGAGTTACTTACTGGTAATGTCTTTTCTGGGAGTCTTTCAGGACAGCACAATGTACCCACCCTTGTTGGTTTTTTCTTTTGGGTTCCTGACTCGGGTACCATCAAAGTAATTTAAGGTGTATGATGTGTTCTTGTTTCTCCCCAGCTTGCCGGATTTGCTCTTGAAGAACTGAGGAGCTGGCGGGGATGCATTCCTTTTAAATCTAGGCTGGGCGGTGTTTCCTAAGAAGGAAGGAGCCGAGGTCTCTCATGGGTTGCTGTCCTGAAAGACTCCTGGAAAAGACGTTACCAGTAAGTAACTCCAATTTTTTTGCCAACGTTTTGCCCTAGCCCATCAGGGGAGAAGAATTGTTAAATTCTTCTGATGTAAGAATTGTTTTTCGTTATTTAGAATTAAAGTGGATGGCCACCCTGAAAAAAAATACATTAAAAATTAAAAAAAAAAATCAGAAAATGTTTTATTTATTTTTTTCTTACCAGAAATGCCTGTTAGGCACATCATCCTAATCTGCCTCTTCCTCCTCCGTGGAGATCTTCTGTCTTCTCTCCTCCGTGCGGCGTCTTCTGGGTAATGGGTCACGCTGTGTTCTGGGAACTGTGTCCCAGAACACAGCGCGCCCCATTCACAAAGCGCGGCGCGACTCGCCCATGCGCAGTAGGAAACGGGCAGTGAAGCCGCAAGGCTCCACTGCCTGTTTCCCTTAGCCAAAATGGCGGTACCGGGACCCGAGAGTCGAGGGATGGGTCAGCCTCGGGCGGCCGACAACGCGGGTGCCCTGGACAGATAAGTGTGCTTATTAAGTCAGCAGCTACAGTGTTTGCAGCTGCTGACTTTTTAAATTATTATTTTTTTTTTTTTTAAACCGGCCCTCCTCTTTAACTAAAGAATTCAGGAGCTCTGAGACTTTTTTGTTTTGTTTTTGTTTGCTGGGACCAAAAAAAGGGCAAAAGCCACTGAAGGATCCGTTGCCAGATGGCTAAGAATGGCAATTGAATCAGCTTATATACTTTCGAATCTCGTTCTGCTATAGGTATTCATGCTCATTCCACAAGCTCTAGCAGCCACATGGGGAGGCCGGTGCCACCCCCGGAACAAATTTTGTAGAGCGGTGACGTGGTCAAGCATGTCCACTTTAGTATGCCATTACAGATTGTATTTATTATTAGCTGGAGGCAGGCCTTCAGCAGAAAGGTTCTGCAAGCTGTGGTCCCACCCTGAGGTGGTAAGTAGTTCTTTATCCTCTCATGTGCTGTCCTGCATGACATTTTGAGAAAATTCAAGTTGGGCTTACTGGTAACTTGTTTTCTAGTAGTCTTTCAGGACCGTATTAATTGCCCGATCTGATATTGTTTGTTGTGCTTACGTCTTTTCTTATGGGCCGGTGGTACTCTTCGACAGCTGACTGTTGGGAGAAGCCTACCATTTAAAGTCTGTGGGTGTGCAAGAAGAGGAGCAACTACATTTTCATGTGCTGTCCTGAAAGACTACTAGAAAACAAGTTACCGGTAAGCCTAACTTGAATTTTTTTGCACACTACCTGTGGTGCATTCGCAGTGCCGTGTAAACTGTGATACATACTTGCACATTATGGCAAATCATTCTGCCGCTCCTTGTAATACAGTTCCACTATGACCAATTTGTCATTTTGAGTTAATCTGTCATTTATTCTTGCAATCATAGCTGATAAGGCATTAGAAATATCTACTAAAGCCTGGTACACACTACAGTTTTAGCTCCGGTCTCCCCTGCTGGGCTGTTGTGTTCTGACAGGGGGACGCCCCCCCCCCCCCCCACCCAGAACACTCCAATCGGCATTCTTTGGTTTTCCAGTCCAGCATGCATATCCGACAGAAGCCAGCTGAACAGCCTCTGACTATTTATTTAACTTTTTTTTTTGTTTTGTTTTTTTGTGCTCCTGAGTTCAGCTTTATTATTATCTTATCATAATTGTAGATTTATGCCATAGAACGGCTTATAGGGGGTGTGTGTATGTATGTAATATATATGTGTGTGTGTGTGTGTATATATGTATATGTGTATATATATATATATATATATATATATATATATATATATATATATATATATATATATATATATATATATATATATATATATATATATATTTTATATATATATATATATTTTATATATATATATATATTTTATATATATATATATATATATATTATATATATTTCTCTCTATCTAGCATTTCTAAAAAAAACAAGAAAATTTCATTTATTTTTTTGTATTCAAATTTAAAATCTGTTTCTACTTCAGCTTATACCAGTTTTAGAACCCACTATGAGTTCAAGTACAGAAGAACAAGTATTGAGGAAGATGATGTACTGTCTATGCCAAGTTTACAAGGTACAAAGTGTTGCATTTGCTTCTGCTTCCCAGTTCAAGATGAGCATAAACCAATGGCAGAATAGCTTCAGTAGTCTAGTGACTCTCCAATATTTTAATACCTGGCATTGGGAAATTTCTTATAGTAGAGGACCTTTTTGTATTTATTATTATTATTATTATTATTTTTTATCATGTGGCGTAGTGACTTAACTAAAATGTAGTATTAGTTATTAAATACGTACATAAAACTGCAGTAAGTACATTAAACATTGTTCTAGAAACATTTTAGCTTTTCTTTTTTATGTGATCTCAAATTAGTGGTCATAGCATTTAAAGAATTCATGATTGCGCCACAAATGGGTATCACTCTTACAGGTGACTTGTTCCAATTATACACTTTGAGAAATAATACAACTACATCCTAAATACGTGTTCATTTTCCTCTTTCAGAAGCGGATGAAGCTCTTCAGCAGTTCAGTAAAGGAACCCAGGGATCCCTGTCACTGGTTATTGTATCAGAAACCACTCACATTTTCCCACAGGTACCAACAGACCATATAACCTCTCATTGTCAGTCTTTTATGTGGAAAAATTACTTAATAGTGCCCTTAACTGTAAAATCTGAACCGGGAATAAAGCTGTACCCGTGACTCAGTCAGGGTTTTTCCTTATGTGCTCTGCTAATGCAAGGATTTTTGACACCCTAGGCGAAATCTCATGTTGCTGCCGCCCCACTCTGAGAATAAGGAACATTTTTCTTTATTGGTATAAAAAGATCCAATGTGAAAAAACATCAAAGTTACAGCATCATGACAGCACAGAGGCGAGCATGGTTAACCATGCTGTTGTGATGCTGTAACCTCGATTTTTCACGTTGGATATTTTTATACCAATAAAGCACTTTTCCTTATCCTTAGAGTGCGGTCAATCATTTTGTCTCCTGCAGCAGTCCTCCGCCGCCGCTGCGCCTCTGACATTATGTGCAAATGGCGTGGCGGCTGCCTGCTGATACTGAGACTATAGCCCCATACACACTATCAGTTTTTTCTGCTTTCTCAGATTTACTATGAAGTCAAACCTTAGGAGTTTCAATTTGTATGCAATCAGGCAGGCCCTTGCACTACATGGTTTTGGTAAATCAACAGAAAATCTGATAGTGTGTATGGGGCTTTAGTTGCTTGCTGCAGGGAGAAGAGAGTAGGAACACCAGTGGCCAGGTGCCCTAGACGGCTGCCTAGTTTGCCTAGTGGTAGCACAGACCTTGGCCGTAAGATAGGGCTGGGCTGTCATTTTGCGTGATTGGTGGCATTTCTAGAAATAGTGTACACCTAGACGTGCCTCTTTTGTACATATCTCAGGACAGTTTCTGGAGGAGTAGCTCCACCATTAGGATTGTTATCTCTCCCCAATACAATAGATTATTTCTTTGAAAAGAAAAAGTTGTATTTTCAGTAATTGACAGTTTGTAAAAAAAAAAAAAATAATTAAAATTGCAGTTAAATTAACAGAACTTTGGTCTGGTAAACATAAGTAAATAAATAGATTTGTTTTTCCTATTGTAGTGTTCATAAAGACAATAGTCCCTAATGTTCATACATAGGATATGCATTGTAACAGTGCCGAGTCAGGGAAAACGGAGACAAGCTTGTATTTGGAATAGGTCAAAATTGTTACTTTTTTATGTGGTTTTCTTGATGCCAGTTGGAAATATTCACTGCAAGGTCCGCTTATGTGACTGCCCTCCACCCTTTGCTTACAAAAGTCTACATTGCAGGGTGAAAAAAAAAAAGTACTCCTGAGCAAAAAAGTTGTAAAAAAAAAAAAAAAAACTTTCCTTACTCCAAAACTTCTGGCGTATATGTGAGGATGTTCTTGGTTGGTCTTCTTTCCGCATCCTGGAAAAAAACTGAGGATCCCAAATCCCATGGAATATGTTCCTGTACAGTGCATTAGGGTATTTTTCATAAGAATTGGGGTCCTGAGCTTTCCTAAGATTCCTCCCCCCCCCCCGGGAGGCTCAGTAAAAGTTCATACCAGAAAGCTGCTGGAATGCAGGAGTAAGGTGTGTGTGTGTGTGTGTGTGTACACACACACGTATATATTTGTTATTGTTGTATTGCAATGTTTCGTTGACAGGGTTTTGGGGAAACAACTTGAGTAGACCTTGCATTTTATTGCAAGGTCTGCTTTAAAGCTTATTTCCTGCTTTTAGTGAAGTTTAAATATTTTGGGGTGTGTGTGTGTGTGCGCTGTATAAACTGTTACCTCAGCTTCAAACAGTATACAGTCCTCGGTTTCAGCAGTGTGATAAGAACTTCCAGTCCCACTCCCAGAAAAAAAAGGCGTGATGTCAAGCTGACTGCTGCTCAGCTGTTCACAGGGAGCTTTGTATTCTTTGAATACAAGGCTTCCTGTGGGTGGATGATGTCACGATCTCTAGGTCAGCCTCAGCCAGCCGCAGATGCATAGATCAGCTTTAGCCTGGGTTTACACTACCCGTGACTCCAAAGTCGGACCTAAGCGGTACGGCTTGCATGCAACTTCTTTAACAGAAGTCAATGCAAGTCATATTAAAAGTAATGCAGGAACCTTTATCGCACCAATTAGATTCCATTGCTCAGAATGGGGTCCAACTTCTGATGCAACAAGTGCTCTAAAGTCGGAGCGATTGTTGCATCCGTGTGAACAAGGCCTTAATTGTAATTCAGCTGGGGACAGATTTTGTAAGACCTCTAATCCTCATTTACACTTTGGAATTTGTTTCAGCTAAAACAAATGCTTCACACATTTGGTTGTTGGCAGGTTGAATTCCTTCTTGGCACTGTTGCCACCAGAACTTCTGGTTCTGTCCCATTTCAGTGGCAAATTTACAAAGCCAAATACTGGTGCCATGTTCCCTTAGTTAAACTTTAATTGCCTGGAGTACACTGATATATGGTATGTAGCAATAAGGGAGTGGGCAGAGATGCACAAAATATTGTAGCAAATTGAGTTGAGGTGCAAAAAATCAAAAAGGCGAGTCAGCCTATTGAACTCAGTTGAAGGTTTATTTGGCATTTTGTAAAGCTCATTGCTGAAGAAGTATGCTTTGCTTTTCTTCCAGGGGGTCACAGTCTACATTGGCAAACATAGAAGATCGTTTGTTAAACTTACACTGGACCCATCACTATCCACTGAAGAAATCCGCCATACGTTGTATCGTAATGTAGAGCACATTATTCACACCATGTCCATCGCAGAGGAGGCTATCACTTCCTCACTGTCTGATAGGATCTCCGGTGGCCGGTTCAATAAAGATGACTTTGAGAGCAGCAGAAGAGCATTGAAGTCCAGCCCAGGTAAAGTCACAGAGGGGGAAAATTACTAAAACTGGAGAGTGTAAAATCTGGTGCAGCTGCGCTTAGAAATCAATCGGTTTCGAGATTTTATTATCAAAGCTTAATCGAACAAGCTGAAGTTAGAAGCTGATTGGACAGCTGCACCAGATTCTAAGTGCTCCAGTTTTAGTAAACTTCCCCCGGTGATTACAAGATGCTTTTTCTATGATAAACACATTCACAGTCTACGTTCTTGTAATTTTGGTTACTTTAAAATAATCTCTATATCCCAATATGTCTCATTCAGAGAGAACTTCTTTTGCAACGTGCCTTGCCCCACAATATAATACTTGTTGACGAAATGCAATGGACTTCATAAGTTGGAATTGGCCCTTTTATATATCTGTTCTTCACTTTTACAGGTTATGAAATCACATTCACCCTTCTCAACCCAGATCCAAAATCTCATGACTTGAACTGGAATATAAGCTCTGCTTCAGACCATTATATCCAGCCGTTCCTGGACAAGTTGCAGCCTGTAGCCAACTTCTCTGTAGACTCTCAGGTTGGTGGCAACTAGTTTACCTGTATCTATAGTCATTGTCTGATGCCTAATAATAAACAGTCTTAACTTTATAACTATTGTTCATTCTAAATTTAAGTTTTTGAAAATTTAGGTAGCTACATTTATAATTTGTAGGTTTTCATAAAACTGTGAACATCAGTGATGAGAGCTGATTTTAAAGGATAAGTTCACCTTTGGTAACATGTTACAGCCATTTTCAGGGTGTAACTTGTTAATGTAGCACCAGCCCTTTGCAGCTGTCGGCTTCTAGTTCTCGATGAACTACCAGGGTACTGTTGTGCATTCCTGGTAGTCCCATAATGCTTCCTGTCAGTGTGAAACTGCCTACCCATATGATGTACTGGCAGACAGCTTACACTGAAACTCTGTAGGAGACCTGCATGGCACCTGCGATCTGGTGATTGCGAGTGCAATGCTTTTCCTTACCTGCAAAAAATGTGCATTTTTTTTTTTTTTTTTTTTTAATTTATTTTTCTAAAGTGAAACTATCCTTTTTAATCTGTGGACATAGTGGAATTGATTAGCCATGATACTACAAACTGCGGCCACATCATGTGCCTCAACTACCCTAATGCTTAACTAAATGAATGAGAAACATTTGAAAGAGTACAATACCATTAAGGTTAAAGTGGGTGGTGCCGATGTACAGTTTTAGCAGTTCAGTTGCATATATATATATATATATATATATATATATATATATATATATATATATATATATATATATATATATATATATATATATATATATATATATAATATAAAATTATTTTTTGAAAGTCCAAATCAATCATATGAAACAACGAACCTAATTGGGAAGGTTACATTTTCAAGGGGGCCACATAATATTTACTGAGAGAATCCTTAAAGCGGTAGTAAACTGCCTGAGATCTTTTTTTCTTTTCTTAACCTGCAAGACAGCGGTATAATGTGCTAGTATGCATTACATACTACATTATGTGAAGCTTGCCTTAGAACAAAGCCCTCCAGCAGCGAGCTGTCACCACTGACAGGGCTTCCGTCTGCACCCAGTCTACCTCCCGGGTTCAGTCGGGGGCGGAGAAAGAGAGAAGGCCAGTCTGCACCATGCTCCAAAATCTGATATAGCCAACTTTTTAAATTTTTATATATATATATATATATATATATATATATATATATATATATATATATATATATATATTATATCATCTCTATATTATATCATCTCTATCTATCGCACACACGGGAACACCTGTCATTAGGAGACTGAGAACAGTATAAAGAGGTCAGAGTTCTTTCAGCAGCAGGAGGGAGGCACGGGCACTGTCGCTAGCTGAAAGGCAGGGAGGGGGGGAAGAGGACAGAGGAGGATGGGGGGGGGGGGGGGAAGCAGACAGGAAAGCTGCAGATGACAGAGGCACATAAACTGACCAGTATCAGGGCTCAGCAGCCTTGATAAAGTGTACTAGATCTGGTTACTGACTCCAGTTATGGAAGGCATGGCAATGCTTCCAGCATTTAGGCAGTTTCAGTTGCCAGCCTTGGTTGGAAGCTTTGAATGTGACAGACCTAGAATATATGGCATTGTGATATGTTTTATTTCCTTATAGTTTTGAAATGGAGTATGTGTGTGCTTTTGCTTTTAGATTCTGTATTATGCAATCCTTGGAGTCAATCCTCGATTTGACAAGGAAACATCAAGCTACATTCTGAATGCATACAACCTGCCCCATGTCATCAACCCAGTAGAGGCCAGACTTGGTAAGTACTCTCATAAGGGGGTATAGATCATGAAATATTTTCTTGTTAAGTACCTTTTTTTTATCTGCAGATTTTGCTTCAGGTGAAATGAGCTGACTTTTTAATCATGTCAACAGACCTATATTTTATCTTCAAATATACTGAACTTTAGTTAGGTCAGCGCAAAGCAGACAATTAGAAATATTGATATGCTACTTGAATCCTAAGGTCATTTACAGGTACGCTCCAGTTTTAAAAACAAATTGAGAGGCACCAATTGTGATGGGCCCCTAGAAAATCAGAACAATTGCCTTGAATGAAAGGCATTTTTTTCATGTAGATGATGCAGAGCATGTAAGAGCTATAATTTAAAAGTTAGAAAGCAAAATCCCTTCACTTTAGAAGTGTTTAAAGTGTTTCTAAAGCCTTAAGGTTTTTCACCTTAATACATGTGCATTAAGGTGAAAAACCTTCTGTGCTGTAAAATACTCCTCAGCCTGCCCTATACTTACCTGAGCCCGATCCAGCAATTTGCACGAGAGCAGCAGCTCTTGCCACACTCTCCCTCCTCCCTGGGAAGAGTGGTAGCAGCGGCAGCCTTTGCAATCAATCAAATGCTGTGCTGAGCAGGGGGCAGGGCTGAACTCTGTGTCAATAGACATAGGCAGGGCAGCTTGGGAGCACACAAGGGAGCTGCCATGGAAAGCCCAGCAATGTGCACAAGAGCCAAGGCTCTCTCGACTCTCCCTCCTCATTGGCTCAGATACAGCAGTGGGAGGTATTGGTCCTACTGCTGTCAGTCAAAGCCAGGGAGGAGGGAGCAGGGGCGGGTTGAGCCTTGTGCTGTGTATCTTATGAACGTTGGGAGTCCCCAGAAGATTAGGATTGGAACTGCTCTGTGCAAAACCATTGCACAGAGCAGGTAAATGGAGCATGTTTGTTATTTTAATGAATAAAGCTTTTTTTTTTTTTAATGTCTCTTTTAAGTTCTTGTTCCACAATTCAAGTCAAGAATATCTGATCAGCCTTGGGGATTGATGTGTTTAATTTTGCTTTGTAAAGCTGCATAATATATAAGAAAAGGTAATCTAAAGTAAATGGTAAATCTAAAATCTATATTTCATTGTTTTGCTATCATACAGCACAATATAAGGTTTTCTTAAATCTGAAATTTAACCCCTTCATGCCTAATCCTTTTTCTGACTCTTGTCGCTTAAAAGTTAAAATCAATTTTTTTTGCTAGAAAATGACTGGAACCCCCAAACATTATAAATATTTTTTTAGTAGAGTCCCTAGAGAATAAAATGGCATTGTCATATTTTGTCACACTGTATTTGCACAGTGGTCCTTCAAATTTTTTTGGAAGAAATACACTTTCAGAACTAAAAAATAAATAAAAATAACAGTAAGGTTAGCACAATTTTTTTGTGTAATGTGAAAGATGTTACGCCAAGTAAATAGATGCCTAAGAGCCGGTTCACACAGCGGGCGATGCGAGGCGACACGACTCGCCTCGCCTCGCCTCGCTCTCGCAAGTCGCCCCCGTTCTGTACAATGGAACCGTTCTGAGAGGAGCGACTCGAGTCGCTCCGACTCAGAAAAAAGGTTCCTGTACTACTTTTGGGCGACCTGGGGGCGACTTGCATTGACTTCTATACAGAAGTCATTTGCAAGTCGCCGCGGCAGGTCGCGGCGAGGCAAGTCTGAGTCGCCTCGCCTGCAGTGTGAACCGGCCCTAACATGTCGTGCTTTAAAATTGCGCACACTCGTGGAATGGCAACAAACTACAGTACCTAAGTCTCCATAGTAGGCAATGTTTTAAAAAATTTCTACAGGTTACCTGTTTAGAGTTACAGAGGAGGTCTTGTGCTAGAATTATCGATCTCACTCGAACGATAATGGCAATACTTCACATGTGTGGTTAGAACACTGTTTACATTTGTGGGCACAACTTGCGTATGCGTTTGCTTCTGCACATGAGCACGGAGGAGTGGGGCGCTAAAAAAAAATTTTTTTTTTTCTTCTATTTTTTACACTGTCCCTTTTTAAATTTTGAATGCTGTCTTTTTTTTATTTTTTGTATTTTTTATTTTTTTTATTTGGTGCCTTTTAAAGTCTTCAGTATACCCGAAGTGATCTTGTGACATTGCTTCCAGGTTACTAGATGGTAGACACGATTGAAGCTGATTCTGGCATTGTTCAGGTCTCCGGCCAGCCGACAGATGTGTCGGCTGGTCGCTTGGTGCAATGGGAGAGCCCGGATGAGCCACTGAAGACGGCGGGAGGGGACTTCCCCCCTTCCGCTGCTTGTAATAACAGCTGAGCAGCTGCTTAGCCGCGTCAGCAATAAAAAATAAAAAAGCGATCATGGGGTGATGCCTGCTGCTGCAAGCTTCACTCTGGTACAGCCCCTTGAAGCCAAAGGCCGCTTATTTGTATTATCTCAGCGTTAAGTGGTTAAGCTTTTCCTGGTCCCCCATCCTTCACAACAGGCTAATTACATTTTTGTAATAAGCTTCTATTTCATGACCTACCTTATTTTAGACCCAGTAATGCCCTCACTGGTCCTTTTGTGCTTTCCTCTTGCAATTCAAGAAGATCATGGCTGGTGAAAGGGCTTGGCAGGATGCTGTACATGGCTTTCTGAAAACACCACAGCATCCTGTTTCTGTACTTTGTTTCAAGAGTTCTCAGCCCTGTTGCAAGAAGTGAGGTGGCTCTTAAAAGGACCTATTGAAATATGTAAGGTGATCTGTATTTTGTAAGCAACTATTTTCAAGAATGAAGCACACAAAAGGCAAAATTAGAACCAAAATATCCGATGAGCATCTTGAGAATTGCTACTACATCCGTGGAACCAAATATTAATGTATTGGTTTACCAAAGAGTGTCTAATATCGCACTAGTTTTATGTTGCCCTCTTTTTTTTTTTTTTTATTACTTATATAGGTACATTATTTATACCGGCGCTTGTAAGCTTGTGATCTGTCTTTTTCTGCTCACCCGCTTTCATTATTAGTGTATTTTTATGTGTGGCCCAAGACTTCCTTTTCTTCCAATATGGCCCAGGAAGGACAAAAGGTTGGACACACCTGCTTTAGGACTTTGATATTAGTAGTTTTAAATACTGAGAGAATGTGCAATATATATCTTTTTGTATAAATTCTAGTTGGATCTTTTTTTCTTCATTTGTCTACTACTGCTTGTCTGTTTCCAGGTTCCAGTGCTGCCTCTCTGTATCCTGTACTGAACTTTTTACTCTATGTCCCAGAGTATTTTCACTCTCCCCTCTACATTCAGGACAAAGATGGCAAGAGGGTACCCAGTAATGCATTTCACAGCCCCCGCTGGGGTGGTATCATGGTAGGTACAAGTTTACTTGACAGGTAAAGGATGCTCCAAATCTAGTGAGAATAGCAATTACCGGAGTTGTAAAAAGAGGGTGGTGGTGTTGCGCTCCTTAATAAAAAAAAAAAAAAAATATATATATATATATATATATATATATATATATATATATATATATATATATATATATATATATATATATATATATATATTTCTCTTATAGTAAATAAAATGTTTAACTATGCTTCAAACTAGCAGACATTTATCAGGGTGGTCAATGAAGTGCAAAAGTGCAAATAAAATAATAACCTAAAATTGACAGTAATTTTTCTACTGTGCAAAAACACAAATATACATTAAATATCAAACATGTGCAATACTGCCCAAAAAAATTATACGATATAAAGTGTAACTGCAAGTAATTCTAAAACTGTGCAACATACACAAAAAATGAATAGTTCATAAAGTGACTGATTTAAGCAAGGAAAATATTAAATAAATAAACATTAATTATTTAGCAAACTAAATGTGACAAGTTTTTAGTGCAATATTGGACATCAATCTTTGGTCCAATGTGCAATAATAGTGCAGGTGTGCAAGTGTTTCACTGGAACACTGTGTGCTGCTATCTTGACATTTTGGTGATACTGTGTCTTTAAGTGCAAAACAGGTAGATCTTCAGTGTCACTGATACCCATGGTAAAAATGAATGATTACCTTACTGCTGTAAGGTAAACAGCATGTAGCAGGGTATTTATGGGAGGAAGGGGTCCCTTCCAATCGATCCTTTCCTGGGCGTTTCGTGCACTGTATACAGTGAGGCCAGGGGGGGGGGGGGGGGGGTTGCACTAAAAAAATTTTTATCTGTTCTAACTTGCATACAGATTTGACTTAAGAACAAACCTACAAAAACCTTCTTGTTTGTAACTCGGAGTCTGCCTATACTACAGTTTTATGGACTGTTTTTCATGTAAATGATTCATTATTGTGGAGGGTTAAGTCTGACCTCAAACGGCTACTTGTCTTATGAATGTGAAAAAATCAGAAGTAAAACGAGTGCTGTATGCAGGAAATTTTTCAATAATGTAGCAGTTTGTGCTTTTTTTTTTTTTTTTTTTTTTTCTAACCAATTAAGGAACTGCTATGTTATATAAATCCTGGAGTACTTCATTTAGTTCTTCAGGATCTTGAATAAGTTGTCCATGTTATATGTCCATTGGAGCCTGTTGTCTTGTTCTAGCCTGGCAAACCAGTGATGTGGCTTTTAATTTGCATTAACTCTATGGGTTACCTAGTGTATTGGAGTAGTTACAACGTTGCACTGCTACAAGCCCCGTTGCAGATTATAGACATGTTCTGTGATTTTATCATAAGACTTGCTGAAAAAAAGTGAAAAAAATCCCTTTAATAAAAACTATACTCTATTTACAAAATTATCTAATTTTAAACCTTTCCCCCCCCCCCCTTTTTTTAATCCTGAGCTGTTTTTATTTTTGATTAGTTCACATATCTTAATCATACACTACTGGACACAAGTTGAATATTCAGACCATGAGTTATAGGCTCATACCTTTTTTAGGTGATTGGACACTGGTAAAGCTTATAAGGACATGTCCCCTGGGGACCCATTCTCTCCTTACCCCACCTTTCCCCACTCAGCGTGTCCTCAGTTTTTTTGCTAGTGTCGCAAGGTGATGGACTTCTACTCTCTTACAAAGAAATCACTCTTAGCTTAACTAGCTTCTTATTTTATCTTCAAATTTGTCAGTTAAATCTTTACTGTCTTCACAGTGCAAAAGCTTGGGAACCAAACCTGGACCCTATGTTGTAAGGTACTCGGATGCTTCCTTCCTCCCTTTCGCCACAAGGACTTTGATTGCTCCATACTACTTCCAGACATGCCTTACCTGTAATCTGTACCCTACAGGGAATTGCCCTCACCCATAGCTATGGCATACCTGGTGAAAGGGAGACAAAACTCAGTCAGACATTCACTGCTGAAGGCCTGCACAACACTCGGAGCTCATTCACACCATACTTGCATGAAAACTGATGGGAAAACCACACAATTTCACTTTCAGAGACATCGGTTTCACATCCGTTTACATCAATTTTTGCACACGTTTCAGTCAGTTTTCATGAGCGTCAGTTATGTGCCCTATTCACATCAATGTTAATGTCACATTTTATTTTTATTTTTCCTGTGCAGAAAACTGCATACACATAGCAAATTCCTGCGCAGAAAAATCTGCATGTTATGATGTTGAACAGGGCACATAGTGAACCATTGTGGGTTTATTTTTATTTATTTTTATAATTTTTTTTTTTTTTTTTGTGCCCTTGCAGAACGTGTGCAGGAAAACTGACGTCTCTGCACCATGGTGTGAGCGAGGCTTCAACCTCAGTTTATGATTCTTCCCTTGCACCAGAACAGAAACCAATTTTAACACAAGTCTCTGCATCCAACTAGTTCTATGTTGGTTACACAAAAAGCCGCCTGCCTGACAAAGGCAGATTTTTCTGCAACTATACCACAATTTCTCAGACAACCAATGGCTTTAATACAGCCATCTCCCTCCAGGGCTCTAAAATGCTAGGCCCCTTTACCAACGCCATCTCTACCTCTTTTGGATCCTGCTATGCCTGGCCCAGAAGAGGTGTACGTAAAAGGAATGAAGGGGACCTGGGGCCGGTGTTTCGGAGGCTGCAAAAGATTTATCAACTCAAGACTCCTACACACCTGAAGCCGGAGTTTCATGCAGAATGCTTGCTAAAGTGGATATGCTCATGTCTGCTGTGTGCAAAAGCCTCAGCAATGTCATACTTCATTCTATTCCACCTCTTAATGCCCATTTGAGTGCAAAGGGACCTGCTAAATCTAAAAAAACATTCCCTGTTCGCGAACAAATAGAATGGGCTATCCATAATGATTGGGTCAATCTACAAGATTTTCACTCCTTTTTTGAAAGTTTTACCAGACTCTATTCAGTGGAAAAAGTAGACTGATAGTGGTCTGTTCTTTTAGTTGAGCCTTCCATCTTCAGTCTTTAAACATCCTTCTGTACCTATTGAAGATGTTCTGTCATTCCAAGTTTCTGGAGGTGGGAAGTATGAGATGCTCTTAAAGGGTCTCTTTTTACACTTGTGCCCAGCTCTGAACCAGTTATCGCTGCAATTTCTGTCTGTTAAACTACAGGAAACTGAAGCAGGGCAATCAATAACCAACACGATCCTGTGATCCAGAATCGTGCCTTAGCTAAGCAATTCTGCAGTTACTTCTTGCTCTGCTCTTTTGTGTTGATGTCGTAGTTTTGGGGGAGAGTCTGTTAGACCCCATACACACTATTAGATTTTATGCAGATTTTTGTCTTCAGATTTACTAAAACCATGTAGTGCAAGGCCCTGCCTGATTGCAACTCTTAAGGTTTGACCTCATATATGTTGCAGCATGTTTCAGCATCCACACATCACCCTGCTTGGTCAGACATCCACTTTAGCCACACTTGCTTGTTTTTTGTTATTTTTATTAGGGGATTAAACTTGGATGGGGAAAAGGGACATGGGATGCCCACTGATGAACATGTCTGAGATGAAAATAAAGGCAGTTGAACCTATACTGACAGTCTGTTACTTGTCATCTCCTCAAGCACACTACTTGAGATCACTTGCTTTCCTTACACTGTCCAATTCTAGATTCCTGTCACCATTGACACATGACTAGGCCTCACTCTGAATAAGGCCTAACATTTTCCTAGTAGCCATTTGCAGGTGGGGGTCTGCAGTCCCCTCTTTAGTAGCAACCATTTTAGATGAAGAAGATAATTTGTGCCATTTGATCCTTGGTGGGCTCCCGAGCTCCAGGCCCGAGGTTGTCACCTTCCCCAAGAAAGGGAGTCCCTCAAGGGCCACCACCGCCTAACACACCATCATCTCGGTTCTTCCACATGACAACTCCTCTCACAACAGGCTGACCATGGGTATATATAAGAGGCCTGTCTCCTGCCAATCCTAGTTGGGGATAGGTCAGGGCTCCCAAAGACATCCCATGTCACTCCAACCCTCTGCCTTGCCTCTTTTCCAGAACTTTCTCACGGGAATCAGAGGAGGCACCAGAGAGCTGAGATGCATGTCAGTCACCTGCTGCTACACTAAACCACTCCCCTGCCCCCAGAAAAACAAACAGGCCTAGCTGCCTAAATTTACTTGCATTGGCAGTACAAACAAAAACACTACTCTAGAACCTACCTATCTAATGTAGAGGGTGCTACATATGGTTTTGGTAAATCGGAAGACCGAAATCTGCAGAAAATCTAATAGTGTGTATTGTGGGGTCTTACTGGGTCACAGATGTCCCACACCTTTTGAGTTCAATCGGTGGTTGCAAAGGAGTACAACATATGTTCAAAGTTTTACCCCCTCACTGTTCTCTCAAATCAACCAAAATCTGCTCAAAGGGCAGTCAGATTTGCAGAATGAATCATCTCCTGTCCCAGGTAATATATGTAACCGCACCCCCAAAAGGCCAGTTCAAAGGATTCTCTTCAAACCTGTTCATGTTACCAAAGCCTAACGGGGCCAATTGCCTTGTTCTGGACCTCCAACAAATACCCAAATTTTACATGGAATCCGCAAGGTCATATAAGTTATTGCCTCTCTGAGACCAGGGGAATAATTGCCATCCATAGACATCCAAGATGGCTATCTGCATATTCCCATTCATCCACCCCATCTGCAGTGGAAGACTATCCTTTCCAGTTTGTTGCACTGTCTTCTGGCCTATCCTATGTTTATAGACTATTCACAAAGGTCCTAGCACCTCCTTGCCATTAAAGAACTTAGAACTTCTAAAAAGAGCATCCAGGTCACATGTTTTCTTCGCAGCCTCTACTTTCCAGCTACGTGTAAACATGCACAGGACAATTCAGAGGCTCCAAGCTTTCAAATGGGTGATCAATTTCCAAAAATGTGCTCTTCAGCCCTCTTTTTGTCTAGAATATTTGAGATTGTCCCTGGACGCACATTTTACCTGTCAGAGAAGAAAATGCACTCTGGGCTCATGCCAGAGAGTTGAAGTCAGAGACCTCCCACAGTGAGCTTTCTAGACCTCATGATGGCCTCCTTTTGAGGCTGTGCCATTCGCTCAATTAAAAAAAAAAAAAAAAAAAAAATATCTGGGACCTCTCCATCACAACATCTTGTTGACCTGGAGCAAGCTTTTTTTTCTTGAACATTCTGACACCAAGCCTCTGTGGCCTAGTTTTGTACAGCCACCACCTGGTTCTCAGTTCATCCAATATTCTGCAGATGCAGCTTTCAGTTGCAAGATTATTGCAGCGGAGCGCAGCAGATGGGTCCATTGACCCTTGTTGTTGGACATCTTGGCTCACTTCTGTTGCTTAGTGGTTTGCCCACCCTTCTTATTCAATGCTTGAGAATATCTTGGGATCTATGATTACAGTTCTCAGCCTGTGTCCTGTACTGTATGATTAAGTTAAGAGGATTTTTGACTTGCTTGTAAATTATATATCTTGGAATAGTGTACAGGACACAGGTCACCCTTCCATCTGTTGCTTGATTACTCTGTTTTGCTTTGAACAAAAATGAGGACTCGGAGTGGGGTAGGGATATAGGGGAGGCACTCGGGGGGGGGGGGGGGGGGGGGGCATGTCCTCCAAACCTTTTGCCAGTGTCCAATCACCTGAAGGTACAAACCTGTAACGGGGGGTCTAAGTCAACTTATTTTTATTTATTTTTGTTCCTTTTCACTTTTTTGTCTTCAATTTTTTTTTTAAAAAATACCCAAATCCTTGATTTAATAATTAGAAAACACCACCATGCATTTGTACAAGCACCATGCGGATGATCCAACAGGATCGGACGGATGATCTGTCTATCAAAGTGCCTGGGCAAGGGGGAGGGGTTGTATGTTACGGCGCGGCCGGGAACACACAGCTATTGAAATGAAAGCTGTGATGTTCCCAGTGCTGTTATCAAACAGGCGGCGGAGGTGGCTCTCCTCTCATCCCTGCACAGGCAGGCTGCGGGGGGGGGGGGGGGGGGAGACACTCTGGCTGCAATATGGGGAGACACTCTGGCTGCAATATGGGGACACTGGCTGTCTGCATCTGATGGGCACTGGTGAGGCTGCATTGATCTCTTGTATCATGTGTGTAGTTTCTGACCATCTCCTGTACCATGTCCCCAGTCTCTGACCATCACCTGTACCCTGTCCCCAGTCTCTGACCATCTCCTGTACCCTGTCCCCAGTCTCTGACCATCTCCTGTACAAAAATATATATTTTTTTAAATATGTTTTGGTATCGGTGCTGTTTCGGTTTTCGGCCTAGTGTATTTTTCATTTTCGGTATCGGTTTCGGCACCAAAAAAACATTCGGTGCACCCCTAGTTACAAACACTTTAACTGCTTATATCCGAAGCAAGACCAAAAGCCTGAATCTTCTTAGAATTGCAATCACAAAAATGTGTTTAACAATCTTACATCATTGCTGCATGATCATTCATGTCTCTGCAGGTATATAATGTGAATTATGGGAATGTGGATGAGTTGGAATTTCCAGTCCATGTTGATATTGACATGGTATCCGTAATGGAGGTTTTTCTGACACAGTTACGGTAGGTGTTCTCCAAGTCTTTACATAAATTTTAGTTTATTGGTTAGTGGGTCACCTCAAGATACTTGTAACATTTAATGTACCCTAGATTGTGCTTTCATCTGGTATCAAAGAAACTTGTACTGATAAAACACTGAGCTAAACCTAAAAATGGTGGCAAAAGCTGCTAACACTCAAACAAACAAAATCCAAAAGTTATGCAAATAGTGTAGCGCTAAACATAAATCGTCCGTGTCAGATAGTGACAAAAAAAATTATGAAATAAATGAAATGAAAACTGCGAAGGGGAAAAAAAGCCGTTCAAGGCAAGAACGATTGGTGTACATAGAAGGCAGGTACATATATGTACATGCAAAAAATCCTTATGGGTTGTCTTATTTTTTAAAGGAGACGTCCAGCCTGATGTTTTTAGGCTGTGTGTGTGTGTATATATGTATATATGTATATATATATGTGTGTGTGTGTGTGTGTGTGTGTGTGTGTGTGTATATATATATATATATATATATTACACACTCCTATGGATTAATTTAATATGGATAACCAGTTTGCTTTAAAATAATTAGAATCAATATCTGAATCAAGCAGCTGCTTTTAAAATGTAATATACCTGTAAAAAAAAAATATAAAAACGATACTTAATAAAACGTCCACTTTATACATAGCAGCACTTATCACTTTTCTCTAAGTGAAAGGGAGTCTCTATCTGAATTCCAAGAATGGTGTTTTAAAAGTGATTGGAAAGTTCTTATTGTGGTTGATGGAGAGAGCTTCCACCCAAATTTTCACCACTCGTGGCTAGGGAATCCCCCTTTTGGGGATGCACTCACCAAAACATCAGAAATAATAGATCTTCAGAAAGTCATCAATCCCTTGTTGATTCCTCCTTAACCACTAGATGTCACTGTTAGCAGGTTGGGGCTCCGGTGTACCATGTAAAAGGAATAAAACATAGAACCATAGCGTAATTCTGCTTTACTCCTTTGATACTCCTTTCGCCCACTCCTTCAAATCATCAGATGCTCAGATCTCTGCTTCCACTCTTACGCTGACGACACACAACTTTATTTCCGGATCAATGGGAAAAAAGATCACCAACAACAACTTGAAAACTGCCTCAAATCAATAGAGGACTGGATGACCACCAACTCCCTCCAGCTGAACCAATCAAAGACAGAGCTTCTTATCTTACACCCAAATCATAAGCCCGCAACCAAAACCTCCTGGTCTCCACCAACCGTCTTTGGGCAGACTATCTCCCCAAAGACCAAAGCGAAGAGTCTCGGGGTTATTTTAGACGCACAAATGTCAATGGATGCGCAAATAGGATCTGTAGTCAGTCGATCTCACCATCTACTGCGCATGCTTCGCAGACTCATCCCTTTTATCCCAAGGAATGACAAAGCAGTGGTAGTTGGAACAATCATTAATTCAGGACTGGACTACGCAAACTCGCTTTACATAGGATTACCACAATATCAACTTGCGCGATTACAACTGATCCAAAACACGGCGGCAAGGCTGATAACAGGAAAAAAACCCTGGGAATCCGTTTCTCCTTCACTGAGGAGCTTACATTGGCTAACCGTAAAAAATCGGATCACGTTCAAGACCCTTTGCCTCACTCACAAATGCGTGCATAGAGAAGCTCCGCAATACCTAATGGAGAAAATAAATCATTACACACCAAACCGCAGTCTTCGATCAGCCAACAAAAACCTCCTCCTCGTGCCCAAAGCCCGGTATAAATCCAAGGGTGATCAGAGATTCGCTGTCCAAGGGCCTCTGCTATGGAATGCTCTACCAATCAACATCCGCCTGGAAGAAAATCACCTGGCTTTTAGGAAAAAACTCAAGACCTTCCTCTTTTAGCAGATGATCAAAGCTCGCCACAGCGCCTAGAGGCGATTCAGTTCGCATTGTGCGCTATATAAGTATTTCATTCATTCATTCATTCATACAATGGCCCCCCAATAAACATTAAGCATACCAGAAATTATCTATTAGAATAGCAGTTAAAAATCAAGTGCACTGTGCCTTTATCCCGATCCTGATTGCCGGAAGAGTGTCGAACGTTCGCTGTGTACATCAGCAAGTCACTTCCTGCTACTCTGGCTCGTGGAACGTGGGGATGAGGCGCATGCGTCACTTCCGGTTGGTTACATCGCTGACGTGTTTTGTCATATCCGACTTCATCTGAGGGCGTAAACGACTAACCGGAAGTGTCAGCGTCCAATCAATTCTATGTTGCATACGATGGACGGAACTCCCTTCCAATGATAATCAGTACTGTGGGATGTTCCGTTCATATGCATATTTGCAACAAATGACAATTAAACCTTACATAAATCATTAAACATATTTAAAGATTATTAAAAATACCTTAGAAATTCATTAAAATGGGTATTGTCTTAAAATGATATATAGCAGCAGCTTTTTTTACAAAAATAAAATGCCAATAATATTACAAAGGAGTAAATGTTGAAATGCATAAAAATATCTGTCGTATATTTTGCAGTAAAACCCTCTATCTGAAATGACTTTTTCTAGTGGTAATTTCAACCAGGATTTTATCACTAAGCCTCTAGATGTTAAAAACCTTACTCTGTTTATAGAGATGTGCAAATACGTATAGAGAATACGATTATTATTCTACTCCTATTGTTGTTAATGATCAATGATCAGTTTCTTTGTAGTGCTTGATGGTTTTTGCCACTGCACTTGGGGACACTTTCAAAGTTTTCCCAATTGTTCGGACTGACTGACCTTCATTTCTTAAAGTAATGATGGCCACTCGTTTTTCTTTACTTAGCTGCTTTTTTCTTGCCATAATACAAATTCTAACAGTCTATTCAGTAGGACTATCAGCTGTGTACTGTATCCACCTCCTGCACAACACAACTGATGGTCCCAACCCCATTTATAAGGCTTGAAATCCCACTTATTAAACCTGACAGGGCATACCTGTGAAGTGAAAACCATTTCGGGTGACTACCTCTTGAAGCTCATCAACAGAATGCTACTTTGAAGAACCTAGAATATAAGACATATTTTCAGTTGTTTCACACTTTTTTGTTCAGTATATAATTGGACGTGTGTTAATTCATAGTTTTGATGCCTTCAGTGTGAATATACAATTTTCATAGTCATGAAAATAAAGAAAACTCTTTGAATGAGAAGATGTGTCCAAACTTTTGGTGTGTACTGTGTATATGTGTATGTGTGTGTGTATATATATATATATATATATATATATATATATATATATATATATATATATATATATATATATATATATATATATATATATATATATATACCGTATATACTCGAGTATAAGCCGAGATTTTCAGCCTCTTTTTTGAGGCTGAAAGTGCCCCCCTCGGCTTATACTCGAGTCATCGCTGTCTGCCCGCTCGATCAGCGTGTCGAGCAGACAGACAGCGGCCATTCTATTCAAAAGCCGCGCCTCCGGCTCCGCCTTCGCCTGTGATAGGCGGAACACTGAATTTCCCAGCAGCCTGTGTTCCGCCTATCACGGACATCGTATCATCCTCGTACTACGGACGAGGATGATACGACGTCTGTGATAGGCGGAACACAGGCTGCTGGGAAATTCAGTGTTCCGCCTATCACAGGCGAAGGCGGCGGCGCAGCTTTTGAACTTTACAATGGCCGCCGACGAAGAGGGCACGGGACGGCACGGCACGGGACGGGACGGGGGCAAGGCAAGGCACGACACGGGACGGATGCAAGGAGGCAAGGCACGGGACGGAGGCAAGGAGGCAAGGCACGGGACGGAGGCTCGGGACAAAGGTAGGCTGGACACACACACACACACACACACACACACACACACACACACACACACACACACACACACACACACACACACACACACACACACACACACACACGGATGGAGACACACACAGGGATGGATGGATGGATGGAGACACACACACACAGGGATGGATGGATGGATGGAGACACACACACACAGGGATGGATGGATGGATGGAGACACACACACACAGGGATGGATGGATGGATGGACACACACACACACAGGGATGGATGGACGGACACACAGGGATGGACGGACACACAGGGATGGACGGACACACAGGGATGGACGGACACACAGGGATGGACGGACACACACACAGGGATGGACAGGCATGTCTCACCCTCGGCTTATACACGAGTCAATAAGTTTGCCAGTTTTTTTGGGGGTAAATTGGGGGCCTCGGCTTATATTCGGGTCGGCCTATACTCGAGTATATACGGTGTATATATATATATATATATATATATATATATATATATATATATATATATATATATATATATATATATATATATATATATATATATATATATATATATATATATAGTGCCTACAAGTAGTATTCAACCCCCTGCAGATTTAGCAGGTTTACACATTCGGAATTAACTTGGCATTGTGACATTTGGACTGTAGATCAGCCTGGAAGTGTGAAATGCACTGCAGCAAAAAAGAATGTTATTTCTTTGTTTAATTTTTTTTTAAATAGTGAAAAGTTTATTCAGAGGGTCAATTATTATTCAACCCCTCAATTCAACAGAATTCTGTTTGGTTCCCCTAAAGTATTAAGAAGTAGTTCAGGCACAAAGAACAATGAGCTTCACATGTTTGGATTAATTATCTGTTTTTCCAGCCTTTTCTGACTATTTAAGACCCTCCCCAAACTTGTGAACAGCACTCATACATGGTCAACATGGGAAAGACAAAGGAGCATTCCAAGGCCATCAGAGACAAGATCGTGGAGGGTCACAAGGCTGGCAAGGGGTACAAAACCCTTTCCAAGGAGTTGGGCCTACCTGTCTCCACTGTTGGGAGCATCATCCGGAAGTGGAAGGCTTATGGAACTACTGTTAGCCTTCCACGGGCTGGACAGCCTTTGAAAGTTTCCTCCCGTGCCGAGGCCAGGCTTGTCCGAAGAGTCAAGGCTAACCCAAGGACAACAAGGAAGGAGCTCCGGGAAGATCTCATGGCAGTGGGGACATTGGTTTCAGTCAATACCATAAGTAACGTACTCCACAGCAATGGTCTCCGTTCCAGACGAGCCCGTAAGGTACCTTTACTTTCAAAGCGTCATGTCAAGGCTCGTCTACAGTTTGCTCATGATCACTTGGAGGACTCTGAGACAGACTGGTTCAAGGTTCTCTGGTCTGATGAGACCAAGATCGAGATCTTTGGTGTCAACCACACACGTGACGTTTGGAGACTGGATGGCACTGCATACGACCCAAAGAATACCATCCCTACAGTCAAGCATGGTGGTGGCAGCATCATGCTGTGGGGCTGCTTCTCAGCCAAGGGGCCTGGCCATCTGGTCCGTATCCATGGGAAGATGGATAGCACGGCCTACCTGGAGATTTTGGCCAAGAACCTCCGCTCCTCCATCAAGGACCTTAAGATGGGTCGTCATTTCATCTTCCAACAAGACAACGACCCAAAGCACACAGCCAAGAAAACCAAGGCTTGGTTCAAGAGGGAAAAAATCAAGGTGTTGCAGTGGCCTAGTCAGTCTCCTGACCTTAACCCAATTGAAAACTTGTGGAAGGAGCTCAAGATTAAAGTCCACATGAGACACCCAAAGAACCTAGATAACTTGGAGAAGATCTGCATGGAGGAGTGGGCCAAGATAACTCCAGAGACCTGTGCCGGCCTGATCAGGTCTTATAAAAGACGATTATTAGCTGTAATTGCAAACAAGGGTTATTCCACAAAATATTAAACCTAGGGGTTGAATAATAATTGACCCACACTTTTATGTTTAAAGTTTATTAAAATTTAACTGAGCAACATAACTTTTTGGTTTGTAAGATTTATGCATCTGTTAATAAATCCTGCTCTTGTTTAAAGTTTGAAGGCTCTAACTTATTTGCATCTTATCAAACCTGCTAAATCTGCAGGGGGTTGAATACTACTTGTAGTCACTGTATATATAATCTATATCACACACATGGCTCGACAAAACCCGGGCGCCAGGTCGCATTTGCAACTAGAATTAGCGACCCAGGGCAGCACATTTGCAACTAGAATTAGCGACCCCCCCCCCCCCCCGGCGTGATCGCGTCGGGCCACGCGGCCGGTAATTCAGCCACCGAGGCCTTCTGCGATCCTATGGTTCCTTCTGGAATCTGGCACCCTCTTGTGGTGGCCGTTGGAATGACAACCAGCAATGCTAATGGAGCTTCCCCTGCCTGCCAGCCTATCTCCTTCCCTTTACTTAGAACTCCTAAAACATTATAGAATAAAAAATATATAACACCCTAGAGAAAAAAATGGTGGTCGTTGCAATACTGTCTGTCACACTGTATTTGCACAGCGGACTTACAAGCACACTTTTTTTGGGGAAAAATAATTTTATTTAATTTAAAAAAATAAGACAACAGTAAAGTTAGCACCAATTTTTTTTATATTTTGAAAGATAATGTTACGGCGAGTAAATCGATACCCAACATGTCATGCTTCAAAATTGCGCCCGCTCATAGAATGGCGACAAACTTTTACCCTTTAAAATCTCCATAGGCGACGTTTAAAAAATTCTACAGGTTGCACATTTTAAGTTACAGAGGAGGTCTGGGGCTAGAATTATTGCTCTCACTCTACCGATCGCAGCGATACCTTTCATGTGTGGTTTGAACACTGCTTTCTTATGCGTTCGCTTCTGCGCACAAGCTTGGCAGGACAGGGAGCGTTTCTAAAAAAAAATGTTTATTTTAACTTTTTATTTTTATTTTTTCACTGTTCTTTTTGAAAAAAATGTGTCACTTTTATTCCTATTACAAGGAATGTAAAAATCCCTTGTAATAGAAAAAAGCATGACCGGTCCTCTTTTATATATGAGATCTGGGGTCAGAGAGACCTCACATCTCATATTTACACTAAAATGCAATTTAAAAAAAATTTGTCATTTTTGGGAAAAAAAAATGTCCCTCTAAGAGCTATGGGCAATGACTTGGAGACAGGTGGGGGGCTGGGGGCTATCTTCCCCTCACTCTTCTCCATGTCAGGCCAGGGACAGGTCTAGATCGCCGTCGCGGACCTGGCTCCTTACTTTTTTAGCTGGCTCCTAGATTCCAAGCAAATTTGTCAATCCCCGTATATATATCTCTATCTCTCTCTATCCGTCCAATAAAGTGAAATACACCCTCTTCCAGCTTTTATCGTTTGGATTTGGTTTGGTTTCGTCCCCCCCTAGTGGGTTACCGCTTGGAGACAGGTGGGGGGCTGGAGGCTATCTTCCCCTCACTCGTCTCCATGTCAGGCCAGGGACAGGTCTAGATCGCCGTCGCGGACCTGGCTCCTTACTTTTTTAGCTGGCTCCTAGATTCCAAGCAAATTTGTCAATCCCCGTATATATATCTCTATCTCTCTCTATCCGTCCAATAAAGTGAAATGGGTCTCAATGGATCTGAAAACATCAAGAATGAAAATCAGATGGAAAGATAAAACACTCTTACCAGATGTGTTGGACACACCTACCATTCAACAGTGTATCATGTGAGCCTAAAGCGGTAACCCACTAGGGGGGGACGAAACCAAACCAAATCCAAACGATAAAAGCTGGAAGAGGGTGTATTTCCGCTGAGCCATTCCATTGCAAGATGCTATTCCTCTGTATGGTCGTCTTCCAGCCTGTATCATTTGGATTTGGTTTGGTTTCATCCCCCCAGCGTTGGTGGGTTACCGCTTTAAGCTCACACGATACACTGTCGTATGGTAGGTGTGTCCAACACATCTGGTAAGAGTGTTTTATCTTTCAATCTGATTTTCATTCTTGAAGTTTTAAGATCTATTGAGATCCATTTGTATTCTACCATTCTGACATTCAAGTTATTCATCGCTTTATTGGACACTTTAATTTTGGGACTTCATGGTTGTATTTATGTATATATATTTTTGTGGGTGACACCCCATAGGGATTTTTTGCATGTACATATATATACCTGCCTTCTATGTACACCAATTATTCTTACCTTGAACGGCTTTTTTACCTTCACAGTTTTCATTTTATTTTATCATTTTTTTTGTCACTTTTTGAGTACACAGATAATTTATGTTCAGCCCTACACTGATAAAATACATGGGCTGCCTTTGTTGAATGTCAAAATATTGGTCCTTTAAAAAAAAAAAAATGGATATTTTGCTTCTCCAATCTAAGCACTGCAATTGTAATCTTTTATAACTGATCCAGTTGTGACAAGCTAGCTGTAACTTACGGCCTCAGTAGCTTGGCAGTCAGTGGCTCGATCCAAATGACATCCTGTAGATCATGGAAAGATTTTTATACAGAAGTTGTGCAGATCTTCACAGATGAAGATCAGGTCAAAAAATCATAGTATGTCTATGGCAATGTCTCTGTCTAGTATGGCAATTACATGTGCTCAGAATACCCCGTTTCCCCTAAAATAAGACCTAGCATGAGTGTCGGTGATGGCTGCAATATAAGCCCTACCCCCCAAATAAACCCCACCCTCTTTCCCCAAAAATAAGCCCTACCCTGAGAATAAGACATAGAAGGGCTTAACTAGGGCTTATTTGGGGGGTAGGGCTTATATTGCAGCCATCATCGACAATCACGCTAGGTCTTATTTTAGGGGAAACAGGGTAGAAACTAAAGACGCACTAAAAAGAGGATGGAATTAGCTATACAGTGCATATTCTAACTACGATGTGAGGTAGGGGCAACATTATATTATTATACAAGCAAACAGACAAGGTAACATGTAACATAATACTGCTGGATAGCACAGTGGTTATTTCACATTGCACCTCGATTTTAAGCTCCATTCAAAAAAACTGGCTTCGGTGTGGAGGCTGAGTTGTGTCACCCTTATGCCACAGAGGGTTCCTCTGCCTTATGCCACAGAGGGTTCCTCTGCCTTATGCCACAGAGGGTTCCTCTGCCTTATGCCACAGAGGGTTCCTCTGCCTTATGCCACAGAGGGTTCCTCTGCCTTATGCCACAGAGGGTTCCTCTGCCTTATGCCACAGAGGGTTCCTCTGCCTTATGCTTCAGGTGGGGGAGCAGTCATTGGGCCGTAGTGTTCTTTCTCCTGATTTCACTAGCTGCATTGCTTGTTTTGGGTCAAGTACTGATGTTAGAGACAGCCAAGCAGGTAGCATTTTTTAGAAGGTATTTAGCAATGGCAGTTATTCAGTGAATCCTGTTTTTGACCCAGGGTCCTTTTTTTTTTTTTTTTTTTTTTTTTTTTTTATGAATTACTGGTCTTAGTTTGATGACCATTTTGCAAGACTTTTTTTTCTTTATCTGTTTTATGACCTTTTTTGTTTTAATTTCTAGGCTCCTTTTGGGTATATCAAAGGTACTTGTGCCTGCCAGCTATCAGCTGGAAAATCCAGGCAATGAAGGGCTGACTGACTGGGAATTGGATAAGCTTCTCTGGACAAGGGCAGTGGAAAACATTGCTACGGTCACTACCACATTGACCTCCTTAGCTCAGCTTCTGGATCAGATTGGGAACATTGTCATCAATGACAATGTGGCCTCTGAGGTGAGTCCTGTAAAATAATATATATTTTTTGCAATTCGCAGTATGTAACAAAATACTGCCTTGTAAGATATAAACATTTTTTTTTCAATTTAACTTTTTATTTTGTCTCTTCCCACTGTTTAACCCCCACTTAAAGTGGAGATAAGCTCTCATGCATGATTTTCACCTATAGGTGCTGTAAATATCTCCTAAGCATGCACTGTTTAGGAGATAATTACTGTACATGCAGCCAGTGACGTTACCAGCGCATGCGCGCAGAAGAAAAGGCATACCTGTGCCGTAAACAGTGGCTCCTGCACGAATAGGTGGGAGTGATGTCATCACGGCTCCGGCCACTTACAGCTGGAGGACGCGAACCCAGAAGGAAGACCGGGTGAAGATTAGAAGTGTCTTCAGCAAAATAACAAACTGTTACAGCGCACACATACAAAAAAGACGTTTAACTCCTGCAAGGCTATATAAAACGCAGAACATTTTAAAAAAATATGGGGATTTAATTGCACCATATAGCTATACGGTGCTTAAGTCCACTTACTGCGTCAAAGTACCCCATTGTCAGTGGGTCTTACGCTATTCATAGAATGAAAGATCCTACTTCTCTGAACCATGGGAGAAATACAATCCTCTATATGGGAGAACTGAAGGACTCCTATATCACAGGTGGACACTAATAAGAGGTAATGGCAGGGGAGTGGGGTGCATATCCCAAGGCTTGCAGGAAAGATTTTGCACTGTATATTGCTGGCCTTATGTACGAAATAAGCTTGCCTATAGATAAGCCCTTAAAACGGAGCTCCACCCAAAAGGGGAAGCTCTGCTTGTTTTCTCGATTGATTATATTAAAAGTATTTGTAGCTGACTTAATTTTATTTTCCCCATGCTGGAACTCCTCTTTAAGGGGTTTTGCCGGTACATTTGGCCCCTCTACTAGTGGAAACTATGCAAGTTATCCTCTTATTAAATACAGTGAAGGCCTAAATACTAGTTTTATGACTTTCTGACTTTCTCTTCCACAGGTATATCATGCGGTGTCCTCTGTTCAAATTGCACTGTCTGAACTGAAAGCTGGCAGGCTGGAGAATGCTTTTAAAGCAAGCAAAGAAGCCATTACTTCTTCAGAGAAGGCTTTTTTTGACCCTTCCCTGCTTCACCTCTTGTACTTCCCAGATGATCAGAAATTTGCCATTTATATTCCTCTGTTCTTGCCCATGGCAGTCCCCATCTTGCTGTCTCTGCTGAAGATAGCTAAGGAATACAGGTCAAGCAAGAAGGAAGCCACCAAAACAGACTGAAGGAAGTCTTCATAAGTCTTCACTGGATTCCTCTGGAGAGGAGAGCACTGTTGACTTTGTTTATTTATTTACTAACTGTACTGATCTAAAAAATTGACTGGAGAATAGAGGCTTATGGGGAAGATGCAGCCTGCAACCTCCACTTTTATTTTTATTTTCTATATCGCAGCTGCATGTATTAAGGATTTTATGTCTCGTTTCTAAAAGGTTTAACGGTCTTTATCGGCAAGCATCAGCATTCCCCATGTGTTCTTCTTCAATTATCCAGAATGTTGCTCTTTTGTGTTTTTTATAGTATGTGTGTTTACACATACTCTACTCCTTTTTTTAATCTTTGAAAAAGTGCAGTGCAGACACAGTATAATAAAAAGAAAAGCACTACTGACCTGTGTTATTGTGCAAATCCAACTTAAATGCAATATGATCTGTTTACAGTGAATCTATTTGAACTTGTGTGCAAACAAATGACATGCATAAACGTAACCTAAATCATACTAACTAAAAATACAATGTAAATTGCGTGTATAAATGTGAATAAAATATATTTATGTACAGAAGTCCAATCCACAGTTTAGTTAATGTACTCCAAAGGTGCTCAGTGTCCCAAAACAATCTTCAGTGTTAATGGGTTATGGTGTACTTTTAGTGGCATTCAACACTAATTGGTGGTGGATTCCACTGGGTGTACATTATAATTTATCTTTAACTATTATCACTGAAGATTGTTATTGGGCACTAAGCAACTTTGGGTCATATCAATTAAACTGTGGATTGGATTTTTGGACAGGCTATATAGTTAGTATGATATTTGATGCATGTTAGTGCATGTCATTGGTTTGCACAAGTTCATATAATTTCACTCTAAACCAGGGGTATCAAACTGGCGGTCTTCCAGCTGTTTGCGAAACTACAGATCCCATCATGCTTCTGCCTGTGGGAGTTTTGCTTTTAACTGTCGGCTTTGCAATGCCTCATGGGACTTGTAGATTTGCAGCTGGAGGGCCACCAGTTTGAGACGCCTGCAAAACCATTAGGTCATATTGCATTGAAGTTGGACTTGCACATTAATGCGTGTCTAGTGTGTTTCTTTTGACTAAATTGTGATTGGGCTGCACTTTTTCAAGGAATATTACCTTTGGTGTGGGAATGCATGTCAGTGCTGGCTGCAATAATTTTTTTGTGTGTAAATCTTTTGCACTATCGCTATGTAGATGCAGCGCTAGTAAAAAAAATCGATTTTATCAGGTGGAAAAAAAAAAATTAAGCAGAGTCCCGTTGAGATTCAAGTCCATAAATAATTTAGATAGAGATAAGTTACAGAGGAGGAAATCGTGAAAAATCCTTCATATAAAGTGTGTCCAGCTCCACACCCAGGTGAGTAGATAACCTGCTTACCAGATCGCCATGCCCACTAAACAATAGTCTCACCAAGCTCAGGGAAAAGGACCTTTTTAAAAGTTATCTGGAACTGCAGCTGAAACCGATGATGCTCATAAAAAGAAATGCTCCCATAGTGTTAGTACTGACATCTCCAGTGAACAATAATCCATACAGCCAGTGTTTGAGAGTTATGCATAATTGTTAAGTAGGTTATCTTCTCACCTGGGTGTGGAGCTGGACGCACTTTATATGAAGGATTTTTCATGATTTCCTCCTCTGTAACTTATCTCTATCTACACGGATGGGTGTTACTCCCTTGTTGTTTATGGACTTGAATATCAATGGGACTCTGCTTTCGTTTTCTTTTCACCTGATAAATCGATTAATATTTTCACTTGCGCTGCATCTATTTTGCATATTTTATCTGTTTGAGTTTTTGTATTAGACTTTAGGGGCTGGCAGCTGTGTACATTTGTTCACATACAACCTTTTTTTATTTTCAAGGGCAACATTGGCCTTTGGGCCCCTTTTTCTATGTTTACTATCGCTATGTATCACGGAGACAACAGTACTTTTACTTTGTTTTTACTTATTTTTTTGTTTTTGTTGCTCAATTTGATAGAATTCAAAATTAGGTTCTCAGGGAAAAGGGATGTATACAGTATGTTGGGCCCAGGTCTAATTGTAAATATAAATTGCCAATAAGAATGTTAGCTTCTGTTCCATTATTATTATATTTTTTTTAGTTAGTCTGAAAGAAAATGGCTTCTTTAAATCTATTACAAGCAACCTGTAAAATTAGCCAGCGAGCTGCTTATGTCACTATGATTGACTGATTGCCACTATTCCAATGTTCGAGAATACACCCAGTGGTTGTGGTGCTCTTTTGTAAATTAAAGTCCAATGATGTCAGATTTAGCGGGCTTTTCTCTTTTCTGCCAGTTCTTCCTAAGCAATGATGTTTGTCATGCTCAGAATGTTCAGATCTAAAGTTGATTTTGTTACTATTTTTTCATTAAATAAAAAAACAAAAACCTAGCCATAAAACTTTATGTGGCTAGTAGATAAAGGAGATCCATAAACAAACACTTCTGGCTAGTAGCCAGGTTACAGAAAAGTAGTGAACAGATCTAGTTAGGCACATATTACTACAGGTCTTCTCATTTACATTGCATCATGAGTCACGTGGTACAATGATATAGCAGTGCAAGATGGATGATTTGTTGAAGTGGACACTGAAGTATGTAGAAAAGGAGAATGAACACTTGCTCAGCCCTTGAGTACTGCAGATGACCTTTGTCTCTAGGTATGCGGTAATGGAAAGCAGGGAAAAAAGTACAGTGCAGAAAAGGCAAAATTAGGGGTCAGGGACAGAAGGAAAGTGAGGGGAGGGTAACGGGAGTCTGGGCTGAGGTGATGAGCCCCCAACATTTCAAACCTCATTTAGTGTTATAATACAATATCTTTTAGGCATTGGGTACCTAAAAATATGACCTATGCGCTCCAGGTGATGTAAGGGGTGTATCAATATTGGACTGTCGGTACCTTTTTTTTTTTTTTTTTTTTTTTTGTGTTCCAGGTGGGGTAATTCAGTAATTCACTATTTCATTGTCACAACAGTAGGCTGGGGTTCCCCAGTGTCTGGGAATCACATGTCTGACACATAATGGAAGAATCAGAGTAGACTTGTGCTAGCTATGGAGAGGAGGGCAATTTCAGAGGACATGAGGCAATTTTCATGCGTTTGTGACATGTTACTAAGTTGTATGTATTCAAATTTTAGAATTTAGAGGATGAAGCAAATATATTATGTAATATATACTTAGTTGTGCTCATAAGTTTACATACCCTGGCAGAATTTTATGATTTCTTGGCCATTTTTTTCAGAGAATATGAATAACGCAAAAACATTCCTTTTACTCATGGTTAGTGTTTGACTGCATTGATTGACTTTTTATTGATCAACTGTTTACTCTTTTAATCATAATGGCAACAGAAACTACCTAAATGACCCTGATCAAAGTTTACATACCCTGGTGATTTTGGCCAGATAACATGCACACAAGTTGACACAAAGGGGTTTGAATGGCTAATAAACGTAACCATCCTCACCAGTGATCTGTTTGCTTGTAATTGGTGTGTGTGTGTGTGTGTGTGTGTGTATGTGTAAAGTCAAATTGTTTCTGGACTCCTGACAGACCCTTGCATCTTTCATCCAGTGCTGCACTGATGTTGCGGGATTCTGAGTCATGGGGAAAGCAAAAGAATTGTCAAAGGATCTGTGGGATAAGGTAGTTGAACTGTATAAAACAGGAAAGGGATATAAAAAGATATCAAAGGAATTGATAATACCAATCAGCAGTGTTCAAACTCTAATCGGGAAGTGGAAAATGAGGGAGGGGTGGGTTCTGTTGAAACCAAACCACAGTCAGGTAGACCAACTAAAATTTCAGCCACAACTGCCAGGAAAATTGTTTGTGATGCAAAGAGAGACCCACAAATAACTTCAGGTGAAATACAGGACTCTGAAAAGGTGGTGTGGTTATTTCAAGATGCACAATAAGTAGGCACTTGAAGGATGGGCTGCATGGTTGAGTTGTCAGAAGAAAGCCATTACTACACAAATGCCACAAAGTATCCTGCTTACATTACGCAAAACAGCACAGAGACAAGCCTCAAACCTTCTGGCACAAAGTCATTTGGAATGATGAGACCAAAATGTAGCTTTTTGGCCACAACCATAAACCATCAACAAGGCCTATGATGAAAGGTACGCAGGTGGATCATTGATGTTTTGGGGATGTGGGAGCTACAAAGGCACAGGAAATTTGGTCAAAATTGTTAAAAGATAAATGCAGCATGTTATCAAAAAATACTGGAGGAATATTTGCATTCATCAGCCAGGAAGCTGTGCATGGAATGTACTTGGACATTCCAACATGACTGATCCAAAACACAAGGCCAAGTCGACCTGACATTGGCCACAGCAGAACAAGCTGAAGGTTCTGGAGTGGCCATCTCGGTCTCCTGACCTCAATATCATTGAGCCACTCTGGGGAAATCTCAAATGTGCAGTTCATGCAAGACAGCCCAAGAATTTACAGGAACTGGAGGCTTTTTGCCAAGAGGAATTTACCATCTGAGAAGATAAAGAGCCTCATCCACAAATATCACAAAAGACTTTAAGCTGTCATTGATGTGAAAGGGGGCAATACACAGTATTAAGAACTGGGGTATGTAAACTTTTGATCAGGGTCATTTGGGTAGTTTCTGTTGCTATTATGATTTAAAAAGAGTAAACACATTTGATTGATAATAAATGGTTTCAGCCAAACACTAAGGGCCGGTTCACACAGCGAGGCACGGCGAGGCGTCTCCGACTTGCCTCGCCGCGACCTGCGGGGACCTCAGCGGCGACTTGCAGAGGACTTCTGTATAGAAGTCAATGCAAGTCGCCCCCGAAGTCGCCCAGAAGTAGTACAGGAACCTTTTTTCTGAGTCGGAGCGACTCGAGTCGCTCCTCTCAGAACGGTTCCATTGTACAGAACGGGGGCGACTTGCGGGAGCGAGGCGAGTCGTGTCGCCTCGCATCGCCTCGCATCGCCTCGCTGTGTGAACCGGCCCTAACCATGAGTGAAAAAAGTTTGTGGTTTTTTTTTGGGGGGTTTTGTTTTTCCCCCCACAAAGTTTTTTATTGAGAAATTTTCATAGGTGTTACAGAAAGCACAATAACAAGCGTGTAAACAAATATACTTGGTTCCAAGGAAATATCAGAGTTCAATATTTGTAGAAAAAAACAAACCAATAGTCAGTGCCCAATACCCTTACACAATAATAGGTTTAGACAGAAAATTCATAAGGTTCCCTGAAAAAGTTGTCAAGGCATAATTAAGTGGAGTAGGAATGCAGCCGTGTGTTATAAACCTATTAATGCTTTCAAGGAATTGGGCCAGGGTAAAAAAAAAAAAAAAAAAGTATACAAGGGGCCTAGACTCGTCTTGCTCAGGTCAAGCAGTCTCTTGCAGTAGATCTTGATATCATTGTGAATTCTGGGCCACCCCAGAAGACGTCTATGAGGACAAAACACGTCGGGACTCTACTGCAGCCAAATTTTTATTGAAAAAGCTCTTGATTCACTGTACAAATGTGAGTTTATTACCTTTTTTTTATTATTAAAACATCTTTTTAAATGGAATTACGCTATTTGGCCCCATTTTCTTCTTACATGTATCCAACAATTTGAGCTGGATTATATAGCTGGAGAACCTATTGTTCAGTATGAGTGGAACGGTCCTGTTTGAAATTTTCCTGGAGAGTTCATCCTTGCGCATTTATGTAAACTACACAAGCTTTTGTGATCCTTCGAATATATATTCGTTTGGATCCAATACATCTGGTAAGCCCACATCGTGAATGGTGGTGGGAATGTCACGTGGTGTCTGCATGTTTCTCATGTCTAAGGAAGGTGGAATGTGACTTTGACCACACACGTGGGATTGGATAGTCTTATACAAGAGACTCTGTGGATTTTTGGACTTTTGTATCACTTCATTTTTGTTAACAATAATTAGTGCATATACAATTGTGTAATTTAATTTCACTATTCTAAACGATTGTTTAATATAGTTTTCATTCCTGACGTTTATGTAATATTATGAGGAACACTAGAGAATATTGATGGGTGGCACATAAGGTCACTTTGCTCAGGTCTTTATCACTACACTTTTGTATTGGAGTTATACAGTATAATACCTTCATATACCTATACTAGGTCTATAACACAATGGTCATTTATATAGAGAAGGTCAGTGATATTCAATTGTGTATAATTAATTTGTGAGTGATCATAGTTAGTATTCCATGATAAAGTGCATTGTAATAATAAAGTGCTCAATAAAAAAAGTGCAATTAGTGCTTATGTACCCTATACATACTACAATATAGTGTGCCCTATTGGACCATTAGTAATAAACCAACCAGAATTTTTTTTTTCTATATATGAGATTAATAACCAAACCAATATAAAGATGAAAAATAAATAAAATAAAAAAATCTAATTATGCAAAAAACTTACAAAAAATATAATTGTAAAAATACAATCATGAAAGATCAACAGCCAAAACAATTTAAATAAAGTTAATGTCCATAGAGAAAACGTGTAATTCTTTGATTGTGCAACTCCAGCAAAAAATATTTCCATAAAGTGACTTTCGTGCTCATATGATCTTCAAGTGACTCGAGTGCTCCCCCACTGAGCATGAGATTTATAGAAGGAATATACTTCTCTTGGGTCTGACTCCTGGAATCGCATGGTATCTGGAGCTGCGATATACCTTAAGGAATTGATATATATGCACATTACCCCTGCAGGGGTGTTTGATGAGTGGGGAACCTAGTGGGGGAGCACTCAAGTCACTTGAAGATCATTGGCTTATGGCTGTTTTGAGGTATTGTATGGGCTGTTGGCGCTACCTCTGTTGAATTACTTCTACTAAATTTATATTACCTCTATCTAGTGACCCAAACTATTTATCAAATACTTATGAGGGATAGATAACATCAATAGTTATGCAGCCCCATGCCACCCATATATATATATATATATATATATATATATATGCACTAATAGTGTCAGTAGCATGCACTGAAGTAAGATAGTGACCCTCAGAAGATGGAGAAAGATGAACCATAGACCAAAGGCTATATTAAGTGTGACAAAAAGTAAGAAAAAAGGGTAGAAAAATGAATAGATAAATGAGGGGTAGATAATAGGATAAGCCTATATTTGTACACAGCCTTCCTTCCTCTGGATTAAGAGCCTAGAGCTATTCCCCTCTACACAGTCCCTCTCATTTGTATACGCAGGGGGTATTTCAGGTCCTGATCGTATGATACTATCGTAAATTGGGCGCAAATGTACAAAGGTTACAAACCAATAAAGTGCATATCCAAATTATAAACCAATATGATGCATAAGTGCTACAGTGAAAGGTTATAAAGTGCAAAATAATACAAAAATGAAAAAATACCACAATAATACAAGAATAATGATGCTTGTGCAAATAAACCCTACGACTCCCAATCTAGAAACCCCACATAGGGTCAATTAGACCATACTGAAAACATATATCATGTGTAAAAATTTGCAAAACAAATAATCAAATTTCATAAAATATAAGTTCAATAGTCCTCAACCATCAAGTTTGTGAAGCTTGTGAAAGCATCAAAAAACACATTAAAAAAATTAAAAATATTTTTTTGTGTATAAAACTAGTGCCCAATAGATAAAGTTCTGCTGGTATCTTATAATATTCAGCAGCATTCAGGGTCACAGCTCAAGAGAAAAGAAGAAGGTGACTTTCATGATCATGTATATTTGGTGACTTCTGTGCTCGTTCCCCCTTTTGGGTCCCCACTCACCAGATCCACATATAAACAGGCATATAAACTCTCCACCACTGTGCGACTTGCTATTAACGATTCCACCTGCTAGCTGTATACTCGACAATCTGCCCGTACTCCTTTTTTCCACGCGGTGATGTTCCTTTTATCAGAAAGCAATCTGTGGCGAACACGGTCGTTCCTCAGAGGGGAAAAAAATCGACTCTCATAGTGTAGTATGTCAGTCACCACAAAGTTTGTAAAAAACTTTTACCACATATTCCCAAACCCTTAATAGGACTTGTTAAGGGATATGTACGTTAGAGGGAAAATTCATAAAGTGCACAAAAAGGAAACATTTTTTCAGGAAACTGCAAAAAGTTGGTCCTTAAGCAAATGTTTATTGAAAAAATGCCATATCAGCAAAAAAGACTATTATATATAAAAAAATCAATAAAAGATTAAAATAAAATTAAAAAATTTAAACATACTAAATTATAAAAATCAAGATACATATGCCTCACAGGTTAGCTTATATCATAAGCCTGCTTGGCAAAAACTAGAGAAGGGACCAATATATGTAGCCACACTATTACAGTATCCACTTCAAAAAGAAAAATAGAGGCTAGGTGGTTACTGTCATATAAATCCTGGATCACTGTGGGAGCTAATAGTCCTAATCTTTAGATATATTGTTCCTGAAAGAAATCACTTCTCAAAAAATGAATAAAAAATATATATACTAAAAATAGTATATAAGGCGCCGTAGCGCTTGTAAGGAGAATATCCGCCTCTGACGGGAGGTTCCGCTGTACACGTTTCGTCATAGACGTCCTCAGCAACGGTACTACGCCACCACAAACTATCGTCTATGAAGGAGACCGAACCTCCTCCTCCCAGGGTTTTGGCCAATCCCTTGGTAGGGGGGTGCAGCCTGCATCACTAATCGTAACCGGATCTTAAAATATTCTAAGGTAAATACAGAGAGGAGACACAGAAGCTGAAATGTTACAAAAAGGCTGAAATATTAGATGGAAGAGAGGAGGTACATCGGACAGACCTACCAGCAATAAAATCAGTAAAGTAAACTAAATAAAATAAAAACAAGAAACATCTCTCTTTCGGACTGTCTTATATTTGCAAGCGGTCCGGAGTATTCTGTCAGCCCAATCTTATTGTACGTATATACCTGCTTGGGTTGTTAATAATGATACATTAGGGTCAGACCCCAATCCCCTAATCCATCATGGATAGCGTAAGCTGTTATATACTATATCCAGAATTACTCTATAAGACTTTTGGGCAAGATTTATTTATACGTTTTAAATTATAAGGAAATTCTATATATCCTTATTGTGTTCCGGAAACTAGTTTTTTTGTATTGAATTTGGGGGATACTTAGTTATTTATATTTGGAGTGTCCCCTTAGTTATACTAGAACCATTTCAATTGAATTAGATTGGAGTTAGCTCTGGGGTTAGTTCTGACATTGCAAACCAGATATTACCCTGTAAAGTTCCAGAAGGGGGTTTTTTATTAAACAGGTGATGTTAGTGGAGAAATCATACATGTGCCAAAATTGGGCTTAGAAGACACTTATTTCATATGGTTAGTAGCCCCAAAGTATCTTATACAGACCATTAATGTTAATAAAAGTTCAAAACCTACAGACAATAATAGTAATACTAGCAGATTCCTTTACTATCTCCCCTTACTTAACATACTGGAAGGTGATGTATTGACCCTTAGTCAAAAGCTGTATAAGGAGGATAGTGATTATAAGATCAATATTATCCATCTTAATTGCTTGCATCAGAGGACCATTCCCAATCTAATATTATATGCATAGCGTGCGGGAACAGAGGAAACCATCATACAATATTGGTGGGTGCAAGGTACATATGGACCCACTTTCACCTTGTGCTTCCATAACTCACACACATATGCCTGAAAGGCATGTATAATGTACGAAGATCCTCCTATCCAGCAGGTCAATCCATATGCCCTTCAGGTTATATCCCCAAACCGGATGTTAAGAGATCTTTTACTTAGTGCCTGTTTAGGAATATCTTATTATAGAGGTTGATATTTTCCAACCGTATAGTTGGTACCTTCATATTTTTAGGTCTTATAATTTCTCCAGATACCTACGGGTTAGCTATAAAGCAGTTTAGATCTATATGTTTAACCCTTTGGGGGCTAGAGACCCCAATCTATATATCCAAGCAGTTTCATTTTGAGAGATCAAAGTGGTCATATTCCCTCCCCTCCAGTTCTGTTTAATACAATCAATTCCATAAAACACTAGGCATGAAGGGTCTCGCTGGTGGAATAGGTCAAAGTGCCTTGATAGATTGTGTTTCGGGAACCCTTTTCTGATGTTCTTAATGTGCTCCCGTATGCGCACATATAGCGGCCTGGTAGTTCTTCCCACATATTGCAAATTGCAGGAACATTCAATGACATATGTCACGTGTGTGCTCCGGCACGTAATGAGCTCTTTGATTTTGTATTCTTTGTGGTCTGTCTTAGACCTGAAGACTTCCTTCCTGCGAGGTTGAGGCCTGCTAACCCTGCAGGCCAAACTATTGTTACATTTATAGAAGCCTTTTAGTTCATCTAAAAATTTGATTGAGGTTTAGGAGCATCAATCACATTATGTACCAGAAGGTTACGGAGTGTAGGGGCTCTTCTATATATATAAAATTCGTTTTTTTTGGAAGAATGGCTGATAGAACTTTGTCCTCCTGGAGAATAGGCCAGTACTTTTTCACTATTTTCTCTATCGCGTGATATTGTGTGTTATACCCAGTGATAAATGCTAGATCTATTTTACGTTTTTCCTTCTTAGACTTCTTTATTAATGTACTCCTATCTATATTTCCAACCTCTTTTTAAATTTTTTCTAGATTTTCATATTTATATCCTTTTTCCACAAATTGTGTAATAAGTCTATCAGCTTGAGTGGAGAAGTCATCCAGCGAATCGCAATTCCTCCGTATCCTTAAGAGTTGTCCCTTAGGGATATTCCCCTTCCATTTGGGATGATGGCAGCTAGAGGTTGGGATATAACTATTTTTATCTGTTTCTTTGAAAAAAGTCTTAGTATTAAGAACATCGCCCTTTTTAAAAATCTCTAGATCTAAAAAAAATCTATTTTCTGCTCGTTACATTTTCCACTAAAGGTTAGGCCATATTTATTATTGTCTAAACTACCGAGAAAAACTTCAAATGATTCTGGGGTCCCATCCCACAAGACCACAAGGTCATCTATATATCTCCGAAATAACTTTATTTGGGGTACGTTTTTCGAATATATGTATTCTTCTTCCCACATGTTCATAAGGAGATTGGCAACACTTGGGGCATAACGTGCGCCCATAGCAACTCCTCTGGTCTGCACATAATAATGGTGTCCATACCAGAAGTAATTGCAAGACATGACCAGCCTCAGTCCCTCAATAATGTGCTGCACCTGTTCATGTTTCATATCCGTATGTTCATACAGGGCTTTTTCCACCCCTACCAGTCCATCCTCTTGTGCAATACTGGTGTACAACGAGTTCACATCTATAGTTGTCAATAGGTACCTTTCTGTCCCTTTGATGTTACATAATTCCTCTATAAGCTGAGTGCTGTCTTCTAGATAAGATCTTCCTTTCTGAACTAACGGTTTCAAGAAGGTATCCAGATACTCCCCTAGTCGTGAGAAGACTGAGTTGATCCCGCTAATAATTGGTCTCCCAGGAGGTTTCATTAGCCTTTTATGTATTTTGGGAGTGTAATACATGACAGGTGTTTTTATAGAATTTGACACCAGATATTCTGCTTCCTTATTATTAAGGATGTCCATTTGTTGGCCTTTCCTCGCATAATTCTTCAACTTCTCTTCATATCCAGATTTAGGGTTGCCTTGTAATACCTTGTATGTATTTTCTATTTTCAATAGATTTTCCATTTCTTCTTGGTAGTCTTTTTTTGTCCAGAATTACCAGGCCTCCTCCCTTGTCAGCTGGTCTTGTAGTATATAACAGTTTACGCTGTCCATGACGGATTAGGGGATTTGGGTCTGAACCTAATGTATCATTATTAACAACCCAGGCAGGTATATATGTACAATAAGATTGGGCTGACAGAATACTCCGGACCGCTTGTAAATATAAGACAGTCCGAAAGAGAGATGTTTCTTGTTTTTATTTTATTTAGTTTACTTTACTGATTTTATTGCTGGTAGGTCTGTCCGATGTACCTCCTCACTTTCATCTAATATTTCAGCCTTTTTTAACATTTCAGCTTCTGTGTCTCCTCTCTGTATTTACCTTAGAATATTTTAAGATTCGGTTACGATTAGTGATGCAGGCCGCACCCCCCTACCTAGGGATTGGCCAAAACCCTGGGAGGAGGAGGTTCGGTCTGCTTCATAGATGATAGTGTGTGGTGGCGTGGTACCGTTGCTGAGGACGTCTATGACGAAACGCATACAGCAGATCCACGCACACTACGTCACTTCCGGTCTGTCGAGTTCATGGAGCGCAGCTGGAACACACGCCGCTCGCCCGCGATACCTCCCGTCAGAGGCAGATAGTCTCCTTACAAGCGCTACGACGCCTTATATACTATTTTTAGTATATATATTTTTTATTCATTTTTTGAGAAGTGATTTCTTTCAGGAACAATATATCTAGAGATTAGGACTATTAGCTCCCACAGTGATCCGGGATCTATATGACAGTAACCACCTAGCCTCTATTTTTCTTTTTGAAGTGGATACTGTAATAGTGTGGCTACATATATTGGTCCCTTCTCTAGTTTTTGCCAAGCAGGCTTATGATATAAGCTAACCTGTGAGGCATATGTATCTTGATTTTTATAATTTAGTATGTTTCAATGTTTATATTTTTTAATTTAAATTTTATTTTAATCTTTGATTGATTTTTTTATATATAATAGTCTTTTTTGCTGATATGGCATTTTTTCAATAAACATTGGCTTAAGGACCAACTTTTTGCAGTTTCCTGAAAAATCTTTTCCTTTTTGTGCACTTTATGAATTTTCCCTCTAACGTACATATCCCTTAACAAGTCCTATTAAGGGTTTGGGAATATGTGGTAAAAGTTTTTTTACAAATTTTATGGTGACTGACATACTACACTATGAGAGTCGATTTTCTGTTCGCCACAGATCGCTTTCTGATAAAAGGAACATCAACGCATGGAGAAAAGGAGTACCGGCAGATTGTCGAGTATACAGCTAGCAGGTGGAATCGTTAATAGCAAGTCGCACAGTGGTGGAGAGTTTATATGCCTGTTTATATGTGGATCTGGATCTGGTGAGTGGGGACCCAAAAGGGGGAACGAGCACAGAAGTCTCCAAATATACATGATTACAAAAGTCACCTTCTTCCCTCTTGAGCTGGGACCCTGAATGCTGTTGAATATTATAAGATGCCAGCAGAACTTTATCTATTGAGCACTAGTTTTATACACAAAAAAACAATTTTTCCATTTTTTGAATTTTTTTCATTTTTTCATTTTTTAATGTTTTTTTTTGTGTTTTTTGATGCTTTCGCAAGCTTCACAAACTTGATGGTTGAGGACTATTGAACTTATAAAGTATAAAATGAAATTTGATTATTTGTCTCGCAATTTTTACACATGATATATGTTTTCAGTATGGTCTAATGTGGGGTTTCTAGATTGGGAGTCGTAGGGTTTATTTGCACAAGCATCATTATTCTTGTATTATTGTTGTATTTTTTCATTTTTGTATTATTTTGCACTTTATAACCTTTCACTGTAGCACTTATGCATCATATTGGGTTATAATTTGGATATGCACTTTATTAGTTTGTAACCTTTGTACATTTGCGCCCAATTTACAATAGTATCATACGATCAGGACCTGAAATACCCCCTGCGTATACAAATGATAGGGATTGTGTAGAGGGGAATATCTCTGGGCTCTTAATCCAGAGGAAGGAAGGCTGTGTACAAATATAGGCTTATCCTATTATCTACCTCTCATTTATCTATTCATTTTTCTACCCTTTTTCTTACTTTTTGTCTCACTTAAATTAGCCTTTGGTCTATGGTTCATCTTTCTCCATCTTCTGAGGATCACTATCTTATTTCAGTGCATGCTACTGACACTATTAGTGCATATATATAGGTGGCATGGGGCTGCATAACTATTGATGTTATCTATCCCTCATAAGTATTTGATAAATAGTTTGGGTCACTAGATAGAGGTAATATAAATTTAGTAGAAGCTAAAGTAATTCAACAGAGGTAGCGCCAACAGCCCATACCAATACCTCAAAACAGCCATAAGCCACGGACTTCTAATAAAGTCTGGGAATTAAAGGGCGGCAGCAACCTTCATGTGTCTTTTTTGTTTTTCCATAAGCGCGGCTATTTGTACACACATTTTTCACTTGAAGATCATATGAGCACGAAAGTCACTTTATGGAAATATTTTCTGCTGGAGTTGCACAATCAAAGAATTACACGTTTTCTCTATGGACATTAACTTTATTTAAATTGTTTTGGCTGTTGATCTTTCATGATTGTATTTTTACTATTATATTTATTGTAAGGTTTTTTTTCGCATAATTAGATTTTCCTTTTTTCTTTTTACTTTTCTTTTTACTTTTCTTTTTTTTATTATCTTTATTTTTATCTTTATATTTGTTTAGTTATTAATCTCATATATAGAAAAAAAAATCTGTTTGGTTTATTACTAATGGTCCAATAGGGCGCACTATATTGTAGTACATATAGGGTACATAAGCACTAATTGCACTTTTTTATTGCACTTTTTTTATTGAGTATTTTTTTATTGAGCACTTTATTATTACAATGCACTTTATCATGGAATACTAACTATGATCACTCACAAATTAATTATACACAATTGAATATCACTGATCTTCTCTATATAAATGACCATTGTGTTATAGACCTAGTATAGGTATATGAAGGTATTATACTGTATAACCACTAGCAGATAAGTCCCTGGAACCCTTAATTCCCACTGTGTTTAAATTAAAATAAAACAATTTATGATATTTATCATGTAGCGCCAATTACCCCATTCTAATATATTATACACCTAGTTGGGTCCATAACATCTGGTAAGCCTCTCTTCATGTGGTGGTGGATATCTGCAATTAACTCACAGAAGTCACTATGATTTTCAAGATACCTCACTTTGTCACAATATTTAGATTTTTTTGACGTTAATTGACTATAATACGTTCACTTTGGTGGATTTATATATATCTGTTTATTTAATGTATCACATATATTTTGTACAGTGTGGCTATTGATAATATATAGTCATTGAATGGTTTAATCCGATTTATGATGAGTTACAAAGATCACTACTGAAAGCCATAAGTTAATTAGATATTTTCTAACTTTTTTCTTTTCACTGGTTCAAGATTATATTGAAATCATCACATGTATAATCCTAGCGGTGCACTTTATTTATACTAGTATTATGGGAGCACACCCACTGCCCGAATCAGGTAGAGTGTGAGCGCTCCCTAACTTCAGGGTCTCTACGCCCTCTGGCCTCTAAAATCTATGACCTGTTATGCAGCAACCTGCTCAAGGTCTTCTCCGATATGGTACACAATAGATTGACCTGGTTATGAGAGAGATCATGTATGGCGAAACAATATGAGTCAAACAGTAATACAGAAATACAATTTCGGCAAGCTGTAGTGGTCACCCTCCTCCTCAGAGCTCAAGTAAGGGGAGGCCTAAGGAGGTCCCAGTACTGTCAGTGCGATTTCTGCGTCAGCTGCGTAGCGAGCTTGTGTCCCCGCGGTCCCCCCATAAGTAAAAAGAGGGGGAAGCGAGAGGATTGGGATTTTGGCATCAAGTTTAACCATTCCGATGTTAGAAGCAAATGACCAAGTGTCCCACTTATCTATCCCTCTACCATGATAGCCCGGATTAAACTCACACTTCAAGGGTTGCGGATGAGGGACAAAAAAAGAGAGTATCTCAGGCTTATTTTAGGCAGCAAGTTTCTGCGTTCTAGCAGGTGACTTAGAGCTGTAGGCTGGGAAGGGTACGCTTCTTCCCATGGAACAGCTACCTCCACAGGAAGGGATTTGGCTAGGGCCGAATAAGTCACTGAGCAAGTAATGGAGGGAATGAGGTTTTTTTGTGGAGGTTGGTTCATACCTCTGCTGTGGTACAAATCAGAGTAGTTTAAAGAGGTCACCTTACCATGGTCTTTAGGTGCATCACTGCCTGGACAGATAAATGTCTTTCCTCCAGGTCATGAGAGGGACACTGTGGACGCTTGCGGCAGTGTAGGATAGGGCTCTTGCTGGAGTGAAAAGAGAGAGAGAGTGCATGGGTAAATGTCAAAAGCCCCCCACAGTACCTTACCCATTGACAAATTCGTTCCACGCTGGAGGGGTGAGTCCAGCCTTAGGGGTGTATCGCAGCTTGAGACTTACTGGATATGAGTTAAGGTGCTACTCACCCCATGGTATGAACGTTGATTGGGATATCAATTGTTTCATAGACCGGGCGTGAGTGGCGCCTTCTCTCTGGTGGTCTCTTGTCTGCGATGCACCCCTATTTGCTACTGCTCTTTCTCCCTTTGTGTCCCTTTTTTCTTTTTTTCTTTTCTTTTCTTTCTTTTTTATTTGGTTCAGATCCTTATTGCCTTTTCTGGGGCATTTCCACATTTATGTGTTCTCCTTTTGGATATGTTTTTATTAACAATATTGATTGTTCTGATGTACTTTCTGAGTTTGTTTTAGATTGACCTAATATATGGTCACCACTATGTCTGTATGCTGTTGGTTAATTAGGATTTCCCTGGTGTGAACATATGTGACACTTCAGTGTGTCTGTGGTGAAGCTATTGGTTTCCTGTGTGTGGGGCCCCAGTGAGTGATCCTACACCCGGTTTCGGGTTTGGAAACTCATTGGATATGCTCCCGCCTCTGGTCTAATTTCTTTTCACACAATGGCGTTGTGGCGTGACCATGCATCCCTATGGGAGTATGCGAGTGTATTACTCGCACATCCTGGTGTTCTTTTCCATGAGAGTAGTGTCCTATAATCCCCTGAGTGTGTGCACTTTTTATGATAACCTCTTTAAGATGGGCAAGCATCTCTTTGTTTGCCAATATATGTGCTTGCATTCATAAAGTTATTTGTTTGCATCTGGCAGTGCGACCTCCCCCTTTTGGTGTTACCGCATTGCTAGGTTAGTGACGCGGAGTGCTATTGGATGGGCAGTGATGCTGTCTGACAGCATCGATCCCATTGGCTGGGTCTGGGGTGTGTACTCTCGGGTTCGGGCGGAAGCGATGTTATTATCGCTTACGTTATCCAGTACGAGACTTGAGATGCATTTATCCCATTGGCCGGGTCTGTGGTGCATGCCTCGTGCGTTTGGGCGAAAGTGACGTTCTCGTCGCTTGCACTGTCCACTACGAGGCTTGAGACGCAGGTGAGCTGTGTTCCATGCTTGCGTCCTGCATTCTATTCTAATCATATGAGGTTTTGATCCCCTCAGGGTTGGATCTATTTATTTGGAGGTATGATTGATTTTATATGTCATATATTTGTATGCAGTTTGGAGGAGCCTCGAGTCATAGGAGCCAGGCTCACTTCCGGTTCCGCCATGATGGGGGGGGGGATCCTTTCAATTTTGTAACCAGTGTTTAGTCTTTTTATGTAACAGCAATATGGGGAGGTTAGGATATGCCCCAGTTGAAGACTTAGCAGTTGAAATGCGTCGGACCAGCACCTCCTGCTTCCCATATTGCTTTTTAAGATTATTTATGATCACATTTTTTATCTATACCTGCATTTTATTGTATGGTATTTTTTTTATAAACCTTTTTTTGGTTGATCTACACCATGTGGAGCGTTTATTCTTTTTCCTCCCTCATGTTGAGTACTGATGAATGCCTTCTGACCATCATTCTGCGGATTGGTTCGGCTGCCTGTCCGTTTTGGAACCATTGATTTTGAATCACCATCCATCTGCATGCGGATTGGAGTTCTAGCCTTCGTGTTACCATCCAGTTGGGCATTTTTCATCATCGGTTATCCAGCACTATAAGCCTGTATGACGCACCGCCATACGGTTTGTGCGTCCACCTGCGGTAAAAGTACCCACCCTCTTATCAGTTTATGCTTGTTTCACCATTAGAGTTAATTTGGAATATATGTTCCCTGCTCCAGCTCGGGATTGAAGAACAAGTTATCCATTTATTGGACATTTACATGTGGACATTGGCGATTTGACCAGCGTTCATCGCTGTTCTATATGCCACATGGTTTGTTTTGTTCACAGTATATTTTAATTTATTTTATTGTGATTTAATTCCTCACTGTGGCTTCTGTTTTGGGGTCCAATTGTAGCACTACACTATCTTGCTTTATATTACTTTTTGGACTTTGTGTGTCAGCAGCTTTCTATACACATTTTTATATTTTTATCATACACATTTTTATATTTTTATCATTATCTTTATTCATTTATGTTTTGGGGTTTAGCGCAGTATTTTCCTTCACTTGCACATTCCTGAGCTCACACTGCCTGCGTTAGGGGTCATGTACCCACACCCACACGGATGTCACATTGGGAACAGCAGCTATGCCTGTGCAGCCTTTGCATCCAAATTGACATAAATGGGACTGCCTGTACGGGGATGCATGAAACACCTGTGCATCCCTGTGCGTGTAACATATCAATTATACAGCAGAAATTTGCATCCGTGTCTCTATATTTATCAATAAACCATGTACAGTAATAAAAAATATCTGTGTACCTCAACATCAATCCAACAATGCAGTTTTAACTTATCACTCTTCTTCCACTGCAGTATTTCACATACTTTTTTTCAGCCAACACATGTGAATGCCTCCACCATCAACTGAAACCACACTTGCTCTCTCCTTTACCTTTCTCATTAAAGACCGGCAAAAGCACTTTTATTCATACAGTACATCAGACAGGGGTTACATCTAGATCAATGAAAAAACAACATCCAATATTAACAACATACGTTGGACAAATCCATGTATGCTTGGCTGAGAAATATAAAGACTCCACCCCATCATACATCGACATATATGTGCTTTTTTCCCTTTTTAAAAAAAAAAACAAATAATAATTAACCGGAACCAAAAAAAAAGTCAGGTAGCCTAACTAAAATAAACCCCTCCCTCCCCAGGGGATGTCTGCTTTCAGTGTTATCCTCGAAAGTATACAAAAAACTGTCCCATTGAAAAAAAGGTATAATCACTATCTTCCCTCTATCATTTTACAAAAAGTGCAAGTGGTCTTAAGCGGATTAATGGTCTAATTGTCTATTTGCCCCTCTTCCATTTTCAGAGTCTACCCACCGAAAACCATACCTTCCTTTACTTCTTGGGAGCCCCTCTAGCTTCATAGGTCATTTTATACATCAGCATATCGATATTTATTATTTTTATCCACATCACCAATGTCTGCAAAAGCACTTTTAACCGCTTGCTGACCGCCTCACGCAGATATACTGCGGCAGAATAGCACGTACAGGCAAACTAACATACTTGTATGTTGCCCTTTAAGAGGCAGCCTGCGGGTGTGTGCGTGCCCGCGGCAAGCTCCGTGAGTCGGATCGCTGGTCCCACAGACTCGATGTTCGTGGGGATACCCGCGATTGTCTCATGGAGAGGAAGAACAGGGAGATGCTAATGTAAACAAGCATTCCCCCGTTCTGTCTAGTGACAGTGTCACTGATCGCTGCTCCCTATGATTGGGAGCGGTGATCAGTGACGTGCCACACATAGCCACGCCCCCCACAGTTAGAATCACTCCCCAGGACACGCTTAACCCCTTAACTGCCCCCTAGTGGTTAACCCCTTCACTGCCAGTGTCATTTACACAGGAATCAGTGCATTTGTATAGCACTGATTGCTGTATAAATGACAATGGTCCCGAAAATGTGTCAAAAATTTCCCATGTGTCCGCCATAATGTCGCAGTCACGGTAAAAATGACTGATTGCCGCCATTACTAGTAAAAAAAAATTACTAATAAAAATGCCATAAAACTATCCCCTATTTTGAAGACGCTATTTTTGCGCAAACCAATCAATCTACGCTTATTGAAATTCTTTTTTACCAAAAATGTGTAGAAGAATACATATCGGCCTCAACAGAAGAAAAAAAATATTTTTTTTATATTTTTGGGGGATATTTATTATAGCAAAATGTAAAAAATAATGTTTTTTTTTCAAAACTGTTGCTCTCTTTTTGTTTATAGCGCAAAAATTAAAAACCGCAGAGGTGATCAAATACCACCAAAAGAAAGCTCTATTTGTGGGAAAAAAGGGACGTCAATTTTGTTTGGGAGCCATGTTGCACAACCCCGCATTCGTCAGTTAAAGCAGCGCTGTGCCGAATCGCAAAAAGTGCTCTGGTCAGGAAGGGGGTAAATTCTTCCGGGGCTGAAGTGGTTAAAACAGATTTTCAAGGTTGGACACACCTCTTCACTGATCTTACATGTTCCACTAGGATGCAATCAGAGTATATATGCTCCTTGTAAAGGACCCTCTGTTCTCACATAACTACCATATAACAAGAAAGCAAAAATGATTGCACATAGTGTAAAAAAAAACATAACTTATAATATAATAAAAAATACACCCACCTGGTATTGGTGCATATTGGCATTATATGCATCAGCATACAGAGGTACTATCTCTCTCCTTCTTATCTGTGCACTGCAGCCAGCCCATATCACAGTCCTGGTCAATGTTAAGGACTGATCTAGACTGAAAAGGATATCACCTCCTTTGTGTTATGAAGCTCAAGTCTGACGTATTTCGTCACTGAAAATTTTGTTGAGCATGAGTGTGGTTTTAGTTGATGGTGAAGGCGTTCACATGTCTTGGGTGAAAAAGGTTCTTTACAAGGAAGAACCTTAGAATCCAATTGAAGTCTATGGGACTTTAACGTTTGAAATATAAAGTGCTAATTTTAATGGCTAATATGCAAGATATTGTCCTAAAAAGGGTTTGGGGACCTGGCTCCTGCCCCGGGGGACATGGGTCAATGCCTAAAATGTTTTTAAAAACGGACGTTTTTTCGGGAGCACTGATTTTAATGACGAATAAAGTGAAAAAAAAGTGAAATATTCCTTTAAATATTGGGCCTGGGGGGTGTCTATAGTATGCCTGTGAAGTGGCACGTGTTTCCCGTGTTTAGAACAGTCCCTGCACAAAATGACATTTAACGGAAAAAAAATCATTTAAAACTGCTTGCGGTTTTAATGTAATATCTGGTTCCGGCAATACGGATGAAAATCATTGAGAAAAATGGCATAGGTAGCTCCCCTGCCCATTACCAGCCCCTTTGGATCTTGTATGGATATTAAGGGGAACCCCGTACCCATATTAAAAAAAGAAAAGGCGTAGGGCCCCCATATACTCAGAACAGGAGTATACAGGCGGTGCAAACAAGACAGGGACTGTGTAGGTTTGTTGTGTTAAGTAGAATCTGTTTGTAATTTTGAACTGGTACATTTTTAAAGTGTAGCTCCAGTCAAAAAATCTATTTTTAAGCTTTTAGGAAAACATAGGGAAGGGTTATCACCCCTATATAATTTTTTTTGCCGTCCGTCTTTTTTCCTCTCACTTCCTGTTGTCTCCTTCCGTTTGCAAGTAGGAGACGTTTGTAAGTTGGATGTTTGAAAGTAGGGGCCTGCCCTACATGCTCTGCAGAAATGGTGGAACAAGGTGTTGGTGTTGCCACAACACTGTAAGCCCTCCAAGTGACTCTTGGTGGGCGCTGGAGCGCCCTGCTGTGATCGATTATATCAAGAATTGTAATTACATGCCATTGTTGAACAGTGGTAGAAAAATTGGGCCTTTGGTGGTTGTGGTGGTGGTGCCACAACACTATAAGTCCCCACAGTTACTCTCGGTGGGCACAGGAACGGGCCCTGCTATGAAATATTATATCAAGAATTGTAATTACATGCCCCTGTTAAACAGAGGCTGAAAAAATGGGCCTTAGGCACTGCTTGCTGGTGCCACAACACTGCAGCCTCTCCCAGATACTCTAGTTGGAGTGCTGGAATGAACCCTGCTGCAAAGCATTGCATCAAAAATTGTATTACATGCCCCTGTTAAACAGGGGCTGAAAAATTGGACCTATACACTGCAACTTCTACTAAATACTCTAGTTGTATTGCAGGAATGAGCCCTGCTGCAAAGCATTGCATCAAAAATTGTAATTACATTCCCCTGTTAAGCAGGGGCTGAAAAATTGGGCCTTAGGCACTGGTGCTGGTGCCACGACACTGCAACCTCTCCCATATACTCTATTTGGAGTGCAGGAATGAGCCCTGCTGCAAAGCATTGCATCAAAAATTTTAATTACACGCCCCTGTTAAACAGGGGCTGAAAAATTGGGCTGGTGGAATCACTCAGAACCAAAAATGTTCTTCCAAGATATCAGCGGAGGAGGAAGAGGATAGACAGTCAACATAGCAGGACAGTCACTCAGCATCAGCATAGGCAGTCTTGAAGGGATGTGATATTTAAAAAAAATATATTCAGTTACATCAGCTTCAGGTGCTTGGTAGCTGGTGGTGATCCAAGACTGATTCATCTTTATGAAGGTCAGTCGATCAACCGAGTCGGTGGACAGGCGCACCCTGTGATCGGTTACAAAGCCACCAGCAGCACTGAAGGTGCGTTCCAAAAGAACGCTGGATGCAGGACAGGCCAGTAGCTCAATTGCATACTGTGCAAGCTCTGGCCAGTGATCTATCCTCAAGACCCAGTAAGCCAGAGGATTTTCGGTGGGAAAGGTGTCCAAGTCTGACCTTGCCCCTAGGTATTCCTGCACCATGCAAATCAGACGCTGGCGATGGTTGCTGGAACCGATCATACCTTGGGGCTGGGGATTAAAAAATTGTCTGAACGCATCGGTCAGACGGCCACCTTCTCCACCGCTCCTTCTGACCGAAGCCTCAGCAACATGTTGTCCAGGACCAAGAGTTTGTAACCTCCCAGTCTCTGGGAACGCGTTGCACGACCTTTCTGCAAGACCTCCCGGAGATGTCTCATCCTCTGCTCTCTCTGCAATGGCAAGATAAGTTCGGCAACCTTACCCTTGTACCGTGGATCAAGTAGAGTGGCCAGCCAGTAATGGTCCCTCTCCTTGATCTGAAGAGAATACGAGGAGCCTTCCACAGGCTTTGCAGGATTAGGGAAGCCATGCAGCATAGGTTAGCTGAGGCATTCGGTCCAGAGTCCTCTGGGTCACTAAGGAAACATGATCCACAGCCACCTCCTCCCAGCCACGTAGAAGTCCACGGGTATCTTGGTACTGTAAATCATCCCTACAAGACTGCTGCTGCTGATGCTGAGTGCCAGGCTCCACCTCCATGATGACACAATCATCCTCCTCCTCGTCCTCTTCCTGTGTGATGGGTGGGACAGTAGGAACACTGTCTGGATAAAGGGGGCCTTGAGAGGCAAGGAAGTCCTCCTCTTCCTGCCTCTGTTCTGCCTCAAGTGCCCTGTCCATTATTCCACGCAGCGTATGCTCCAACACGTGGACAAGAGGTACAGTGTCACTGATGCATGCACTGTCACTGCTCACCATCCTTGTGGCCTCCTCAAACGGTGACAGGACAGTGCATGCATCCCTGATCATGCCCCACTGGCGTGGTGAGAAAAAAACGAGTTCCCCTGACCCTGTCCTGGTGCCATAGTCGCACAGGTACTCATTGATGGCCCTCTAATGCGTGTGCAGCCGCTGCAGCATGGCCATCGTTGATTTCCACCTGATGGGCATGTCACATATAAGGCGGTTCTTGGGCAGGTTCAACTCCTTTTGGAGCTCAGCCAGCCGAGCACTGGCATTAAATGATCGGCGGAAATGCACACAGACTTTCCTGGCCTGCTTCAGGACATCCTGTAAGCCTGGGTACCTGCCCAAGAACCGCTGCACCACCAGGTTAAGGACGTGAGGCACACAGGGCACATGGGTCAGTTGTCCCTGTCGGAGGGGGGAGAGGAGGTTGGTGCCATTGTCGCAAACCACCATTCCTGGCTTAAGCTGGCGTGGCATCAACCGCCTCTCAGCCTGCCCCTGCAGAGCTGACAAAATATCTGCCCCAGTGTGGCTCCTGTCCCCCAAACAAACCAACGCAAGCACGGCATGGCATTGTTTTGCCTGCGTACTAGCATAGCCCCTTGAACGCCTACGGAGCACCACTGGTTCCGAGGACAGAGCACTGGAAGAGGCCATGAAGGAAGATGAAGAGGAGGTGGTGGAGGAGAGGTGTGTCACAACCAGTAGTAGCATTTTGGAGGCGTGGTGGTGGAACAACCTCCAACACTACTGCACCTTGTCCTGCATCCTTCCCAGCTGCCAGAAGAGTGACCCAATGGGCCATGAAAGACAGGTAACATCCCTGACCATGCCTGCTGGACCATGAGTCACTGGTAATATGCACCTTACCGCTGACCGCCCTGTCCAGCGAGGCAAGGACATTGCCTTCCACATGTCGGTAGAGAGCCGGAATCACCTTCCGTGAGGAAAAGTGGCATTTGGGGACCTGCCAATGAGGAACCACACATTGCACAAACTCACGGAAGGGGGCCGAGTCTACGAACTGAAAAGGCAGCAGTTGAAGTGCTAGCAATTTAGCCAAGCTAGCATTCAACCGCTGGGCATGTGGATGGCTGGGAGTGAACTTCTTTCTACGGTCCAGCAGCTGGGGCAGGGAAATTTTCCTGCTACAATCGGACGTGGGTGTACTGCTAGCAGAGTGCCCGCAAGCACTTGACACACCTAATTCTACACCTTCATTCCTCTCGGTGCAGGTTTCAGAGAGAACTGAAGGTCTAGTGGGGTTGGAGATCCCAGCTGATGAGGAACAAGGAGAGGTCCGCTTTGTTCTTTGGTGTGGGTCTTTGAGGTACGCTAACGAGCTGCATGGCAGGTCAACATATATCTGGTCAAGCATGTGGTGCCCAAGAGGCTGATGTTTTGGTCACGCGAGATACACTTGAGACATATGTTGTAAATAGCAGCGGTGCGATCTGATGCGCTCGTCTCAAAAAGGGCCCACACCAAAGAACTTTTAGAATAACATGCAGAGGCAGCGCCTTGCACAGGCAGAGCTCTGCGTGTGTGATTCAGTCGGTGTGCTGCCCCTAAGCTGGCCCCGGAGGGCATCCTGCCTCGTTGGAGATGTGCCTCCTCCTCATCCTCTATCCCACCAGGCACCCACGTGGAGTCAGTGACCTCATCATCCCTTCCCTCTTTATCACTGGAGCAAACCTGGCAGTATGCTGCAGCTTGTGGAACATGACTGCCAGATTGCTGTCCTTTTTGAGCATCCCCTCTCTCTGCGCTCACGCTACTGCCTTCCTCTAGCTGAGTATCATCATCAGAGCCTACAAAACACTGGGCATCCCCCCGCAGCATGTACCCAACACTGTGCTCAAACAGTTCGGGGGACTCCTCAGGAGGACATGGTGGGTCTAGGGAAGGAGTGACTGATGATGACATTGAGACGAGGGAAGAGGATGCGTTGGCAGCTGCTTTGCTAGTACCCTGAGCCTGGGTGAGAGAGGATGAGGAGGATGAAGGGGGCTTGGTCATCCACTCTACCAAGTCTTCGGCATGATGCGGCTCAACACGTCCAGCTGCCGAAAATAAGGACAAGCGGGTCCCATGGCCACGTACTGATGACGATGCACCGCGTCCAAGACCAGCACTGTTGTCTCTAGACACAGAGCCTGCTTGCCCTCTTTTATTGGCTCATGCCTGTCTGCCTCTCCTTGTTGGCCTTTCAGACATGGTAATGGCCTGCAGGGAGATGGGAAAACCAGCAATTGGGTAGTGTAATTTGTGCTGGAGGCACACAACACCCACTAACTCCTGCAGATGGTTCTATTTGAGAACAGCAATAAAGGGTAGATACAGGTGTATACTGAGTTGGAGGCACACAACACCAACTAACTCCTGCAGATGGCTGTATTAGGCCGCGTACACACGGGCGGACTGTTCGCCCAACCTTGTCCGCTGAACAGTGTTTGGGCGGACAGTCCGCTCGTGTGTGGGCTTTCAGCGGACAGTTTCAGCGGACAGTTGGACGGACAAAGTCTTTCGGAAATTCCGAAAAACTGTCCGCTGAAACTGTGTTTGAGCGAACAGTCCGCCCGTGTGTGGGCCTGTCCGCTGTACTTTCGAAATGAGCGGACTGTTCCCGCTCGGAAAGTCCGCCCATTTCGAGCGCGTGTACAGGTAGGCGGGGCCCGCGAAGGAGACGTCGCGGGCTCCGCCGCCTGGAATGGGCTTAAAGGGGAACCCCAACGCCGAAAAAAATCGGCGTGGGGGTTCCCCCAAAGTCCACACCAGACCCTTGTCCGAGCACGCTACCCGGCCGGCCAGGAAAGGGGGGCGAGCGAGCGCGCCCCCCCTCCTGAGCCGTACCAGGCCGCGTGCCCTCAACATGGGGGGGTGCCTTGGGGAAGGGGGGGCCGCGCGGCCCCCCCACCCCAAAGCACCTTGTCCCCATGTTGATGAGGACAAGGGCCTCTTCCCGACAACCCTGGCCGTTGGTTGTCGGGGTCTGCGGGCGGGGGGCTTATCGGAATCCGGGAGCCCCCTTTAAGAAGGGGGCCCCCGGATACCGGCCCCCCACCCTATGTGAATGAGTATGGGGTACAATGTACCCCTACCCATTCACCTGTGAAATAAAGTACAAAAAAAAACACAACACAGGGGAAAAAATATTTTATTGCACAGCTCCGGGGGTCTTCCGTCTTCGGGGGTCTTCTCGCCGGACTCCTCCGCTATGTGTGTGTAGCTCTTTTACTAGCGGAGGAGTCCGGCTTTCTTCCTCCCCGCCGCCGGCCTCTTCTCCCGACTTCGGGGGTCTTGTCCCCCTCTTCGGTTCTTCTGCCGGGCCACCGCGCCTTCTTGTAGCTCTTTTACAGGCGGTGGCCCGGTCTTCTGTCGCCGCTGCCTTCCGTTCTTCTGTCGTCGCCTTCGGTTCTTCTGCCGGGCCACCGCGCCTTCTTGTAGCTCTTTTACAGGCGGTGGCCCGGTCTTCTGTCGCCGCTGTCGCTGTCGCCGCCTTCCGTTCTTGTTCTTCTTCTTGTTCTTCTTCTTCTTCTCCAGGCGATGTTGACACGTCGCTCCCTCCGGCCGGAATGCCAGAGCCGCGCTGTGCGGTCACTTATATAGTGACAATGGGGCGGGGTCACATGGTATATGTCACATGGGTTGGTCACATGGGTTGATGTCACATGGGGACTATGACATCGTAAGGGGGCGGGGTCACCATGTGACCAACCCATGTGACATATACCATGTGACACCGCCCCATTGTCACTATATAAGTGGCAGCGGAGCGTGTCCCTGGCATTCCGGCCGGAGGGAGCGACGTGTCAACATCGCCTGGAGAAGAAGAAGAAGAACAAGAAGAAGAACAAGAACGGAAGGCGGCGACAGCGACAGCGGCGACAGAAGACCGGGCCACCGCCTGTAAAAGAGCTACAAGAAGGCGCGGTGGCCCGGCAGAAGAACCGAAGGCGGCGACAGAAGAACGGAAGGCAGCGGCGACAGAAGACCGGGCCACCGCCTGTAAAAGAGCTACAAGAAGGCGCGGTGGCCCGGCAGAAGAACCGAAGAGGGGGACAAGACCCCCGAAGTCGGGAGAAGAGGCCGGCGGCGGGGAGGAAGAAAGCCGGACTCCTCCGCTAGTAAAAGAGCTACACACACATAGCGGAGGAGTCCGGCGAGAAGACCCCCGAAGACGGAAGACCCCCGGAGCTGTGCAATAAAATATTTTTTCCCCTGTGTTGTGTTTTTTTTTGTACTTTATTTCACAGGTGAATGGGTAGGGGTACATTGTACCCCATACTCATTCACATAGGGTGGGGGGGCCGGTATCCGGGGGCCCCCTTCTTAAAGGGGGCTCCCGGATTCCGATAAGCCCCCCGCCCGCAGACCCCGACAACCAACGGCCAGGGTTGTCGGGAAGAGGCCCTTGTCCTCATCAACATGGGGACAAGGTGCTTTGGGGTGGGGGGGCCGCGCGGCCCCCCCTTCCCCAAGGCACCCCCCCATGTTGAGGGCACGCGGCCTGGTACGGCTCAGGAGGGGGGGCGCGCTCGCTCGCCCCCCTTTCCTGGCCGGCCGGGTAGCGTGCTCGGACAAGGGTCTGGTGTGGACTTTGGGGGAACCCCCACGCCGATTTTTTTCGGCGTTGGGGTTCCCCTTTAAGCCCATTCCAGGCGGCGGAGCCCGCGACGTCTCCTTCGCGGGCCCCGCCTACCTGTACACGCGCTCGAAATGGGCGGATTTGCCTCCGCCTTACGTGGGCGAGTCCGTTCATTTCAAAAGTTGAGCGGACTGTATGGCAAACAGTTCGCTGAAACAGTCCGCTCGTGTGTGGGCAAGTCCGCTCATGCAAATTTTGAGCGGACTGTTTGCCGAAACTGTTTGACGAACAAGGTTGGGCAAACAGTCCGCGCGTGTGTACGCGGCCTTAGAGAACACCAGCAATAAAGGGTAGATACAGGTGTATACTGAGTTGGAGGCACACAACACCAACTAACTCCTGCAGATGGCTGTATTAGAGAACACCAGCAATAAAGGGTAGATACAGGTGTATATTGTGCTGTGCTGGAGGCACACAACACCCACTAATTCCTGCAGATAGCTGTATTAGAGAACACCAGCAATAAAGGGTAGATACAGGTGTATATTGTGCTGTGCTGGAGGCACACAACACCCACTAACTCCTGCAGATGCCTTTATTATAGAACACCAGCAATAAAGGATAGATACAGGTGTATACTGTGCTGGAGGCACACAACAACCACTGACTCCTGCAGATGGCTCTATCAGAGAACAGCAATAAAGGGTAGATACAGGTGTATACTGCGCTGGAGGCACACAACACCAACTAACTCCTGCAGATGGCTGCATTAGAGAACACCAGCAATAAAGGGTAGATATAGGTGTATATTGTGCTGTGCTGGAGGCACATAACACCCACTAATTCCTGCAGATGGCTGTATTAGAGAACACCAGCAATAAAGGGTAGATACAGGTGTATACTGTGCTGGAGGAACACAACACCCACTAATTCCTGCAGATGGCTGTATTAGAGAACAGCAATAAAGGTAGATACAGGTGTATACTGCACTGGAGGCACACAAAACCCACTAACTCCTGCAGATGGCTGTATTAGAGAGCACCAGCAATAAAGGGTAGATACAGGTGTATATTGTGCTGTGCTGGAGGCACACAACACCCACTAACGCCTGCAGATGCCTTTATTATAGAACACTAGCAATTAAAGGGTAGATACAGGTGCATACTGTGCTGTGCTGGGGGCACACAACACCCACTAATTCCTGCAGATGGCTCTATTAGAGAACAGCAATAAAGGTAGATATAGGTGTATACTGCCCTGGAAGCACACAACACCCACTAACTCCTGCAGATGGCTCTATTAGAGAACAGCAATAAAGGTAGAAACAGGTGTATACTGCGCTGGAAGGACACAACACCCCCTAACTCCTGTAGATGACTTTATTAGAGAACAGCAATAAAGGTAGATAGAGGTGTATACTGAGCTGGAAACACACAACACCCACTAACTCCTGCAGATGGCTCTATTAGAGAACAGCAATGAACGTAGATACAGGTGTATACTGCGCTGGAAGCACACAACACCCACTAACTCCTGCAGATGGCTGTATTAGAGAACACCAGCAATAAACATAGATATAGGTGTATACTGCGCTGGAGGCACACAACACCCACTAACTCCTGTATATGGCTCAATTAGAGAACAGCAATAAAGGTAGATACAGGTGTATACTGCGCTGGAAGCAAACAAAACCCACTAACTCCTGCAGATGGCTCTATTAGAGAACAGCAATAAACGTAGATACAGGTGTATACTGCGCTGGAAGCACACAACACCCACTAATTTCTGAAGATGGCTGTATTAGAGAACAACAGCAATAAACGTAGATACAGGTGTATACTGCGCTGGAGGCACACAACACCCACTAATTCCTGCAGATGGCTGTATTAGAGAACAGCAATAAAGGGTAGATACAGGTGTATGCTGCGCTGAAGGCACACAACACCCACTAACTCCTGCAGACGCCGGAACACTACACAAGGCCGCCTGCCTGTGCCCAATTATGGCTCTCCTCTCTGCCGGTGCTGTGATTGGCCAAGCATGAGGGGTCACAGGGGGCGCAGTGCATTGTGGGCCATGAGCGCCATGCAAATTTGGCGCGAACGGCCCACAGAGTTGTGGCTTCGCCGAACGGACAAACAGCCGGTGTTCGAGTTGAACATGCGTTCGACTCAAACACCAAGCTCATCCCTACTCCTGATACCGACCCAGCACCTAGTCAGAGGAGGAAGCGAGCAGCTCTCTCTGGAAGCTTTGACCCTCATGTGTCCATAGATGCTATGGGAGTCCCAAGGGGGGGTCCCTGATTAATTCAAAGCCAGGGATCAGGTAAAAGCTGGTTTTGAATCTTTGATCCCCATAATAACTGTCAACAAGAATGTAGATTGGATCAATTACATATACTACAACCAACAAAGATTTGTGAATTACACTAAAGATGCCCTCCAGGGAATTGCTGACCAGTTAGCCCCCCACTTCCTGCATGACATTTCAGAACCGGATGGTCTTAGACATTGTGTTAGCTGAGAAAGGAGGTATCTGTAAAAAAAAAAAAAAAAAAAATGGAACCTGTTGCACCTACATTCCTGATAATACTGGCCCAAATGGTAAAGTTACTCTAGCTATAAAGAAATTAGGAGATCTGTCATTGGTGTTGAAGAACTCAGGTATCACAGACCCATGGGATTAATATTTTAGCTGGATGAGTGGGTGGCAAAAGGTGCTCGCCCAGATAGGGGTAATGGTATTAATAATCCTGGTTCTTTTAGCTCTGATTGTATGCTGCATTCTACCTTTCGTAAAGAAATTAATGAGCAAGGCTGTAGACAACAGCACACCTACATTTCTCCACCAAGAAGAAGAGGACCCTCTTATGATGGAGGATGACCAAACCTTCACCCCTCTACAGTCACTCCCTGTCCAAAATCTCACAATTCTATAGGGTTATAGGGATAGATAGCACCTGGTAGCACTTCTCCAGCTGTACCCAACTCTATATAAAGCCTTAAAGATTTGCTGAGTTGGCCAGGTGAGTAGGACTTTTAGATGAGGGACAGGGGCAAATAGCCATTTTAGGGGGGACTGTGAAGGAATATAATGTACATACTGATAATCAGAACATGTCTATTTGCTTATGTGTATACATGTTTCTATGCAACTCCTTATTTATTATGTAGTATACAGATTGTCTCTCTGTTTGGAACTAAAGACGACCTCTACACCCTGCTTCCCACACATGAGAATAATGCATATGTGATGACAGAACCAGCTTCTATCAACCTTCAAGCATCAAGTTTCTCCATTTCTCTTGTATTTCAACCAATGAGATGTACCTATTAAGCCTCATACACACGATAGGACTTTGTACAAACTTTCCCTTGGATTTTTGTACAAAGGGCGTCGGCCCTGAACTTGTTAAGCATACACACAGCAGGACTTTTTCAGCCAACTTTCACCAAATCACGTGGTTTTTCTGCTCTTTACCGCCACCTTTGGTCAACTTCTGTATTGTTGTCTGATCTTTTGCATTGGTTCTGAGCATGCCTGCTTGTACTTTGTACAAAAGTCCTATGGTTTTCTGTACACACGATCAGACTTTGCTCCATCAGACTTTTGTTGCCAGAAAGTTTGTCCGTTCGCACAGCCAACAAAAGTCCGATGAAAACCAAAAAAGTTTGTCCGATGGAGCGTACACACGGTGGGATGTTGCTCCAAAACAGCTAATTTGCATGTTTGTTGTCAAAAAGTCTGATCGTGTGTATGGGCCTTTAGACTGACATAGCAATGACGTATCTTTGTGTATAAAATATTAACACCGTCCAGGAATAAATCGGAAGTGTAAGAAGTAACTGATCTGAACGCTGTGTCAGAGAGTTTTGCTTCTAGAATGCATGCGTGTATACACTTTTTAATTAGAAACAGCAGCAGATAACCTTGAACTAGATTGTAGTTCTTATCTATTACACAGTGACTGCTGTCAATCTGTCAATCAGCTGCCATTACCGTTTGGCAGCGCGTACTGTATTCTGACAGCTGTCCGTACTGGCTGTCAAAATACAATATTCTCAGTGGGAGAATCGTCCATCTGTGCTGTTAGCCTGGATGGAGGAATCTGTTAGATTTTTTTCATTCAGCCTGAAAAATCTATTAGGCTGGGTTCACACTATATGGGTTTCCCTGCATCTAATTCGCATAGCAGGAGATTGTGACTGTCTCTCTATGGAGCCGGTTCACACATCTCCGCAGCAGCTCTGGTGTGAATTGCATGGAGTCCTGTGCGTCTTTTGTTCCGTTTCAGGTCAGAATTCAGCCAAAAATTCTGACCTGAAACGGTAAATGGAGACGCACCAGACTGCTGTGAGCCACTGCGTTCTCCAGTGTGAACCCAGCCTAAAGCCTCGTACATAGGGTACGATTGTTGGCCAACCGGGCATCTGATTTTTGTCAAAAGGGCGTGTGCCAGGATCTTGTCTTGCATACTATAATATAATCAATAATGATGCTGCACAAATGGAATGTGTAACAGTGAATAATAAATATATAAAGTGCTAAGTGCTAGTGCAATCAAATAGCAATAATATTCGGAAAGTAGGCACCATAAAAAAATAAGTCTCTCAATAATGTTCAACAGCACCAGAAGAGTTCAAATAAATTCTTATCCAGGAAACAGCAGGTGAAATATGGTGATAAAGATATGGGCTCTCAGAACTCTCACCACCACTTCTTGATATAATAGCACATCAAGTACAATGAATAACCTCCATTCTCTCCTTTACCACCAGGGGGTCTTCAGTTGTTAATAACATGGAAATTATGGACATCCACACTGGGCCACCAGGGGGCCATTCATCCCTGTATCAACCATAGGCAAAGCCAGGCAGCGTCCTCCGCGAAAATATGCCACTCAATAGTGGGGGGATCCCCTGATGAAGTCATATGCGTAGGGCCTAATGCGTAGGGATTGGCCGTGACATAATACCAGAAGTGACGTAAGACTGATGGAAGTCGCCAGGACACCATTTTCCTTATGTGCTGTTTGTTATTTCTATTCATGTGAGAGTCCTATCATTATTTTAATAAATTGAACCTTTGATTTTACCTAATACTACACTATTGGAGCCTTTCTCTCTCTCCCTATATCCCTATTGAGTGGCATATTTTCGCGGAGGTCGCTGCCTGGCTTTGCCTATGGTTGATACAGGGATAAATGGCCCCCTGGTGGCCCAGTGTGGATGTCCATAATTTCCATGTTATTAACAACTGAAGACCCCCTGGTGGTAAAGGAGAGAATGGAGGTTATTCATTGTACTTGTACTATTATATCAAGGAGTGGAGGTGAGAGTTCTGAGAGCCCATATCTTTTTGCACCATATTTCACCTGCTGTTTCCTGGATAAGAATTTATTTGAACTCTTCTGGTGCTATTGAGAGACTTATTTTTTTATGGTGCCTACTTTCCGAATATTATTGCTATTTGATTGCACTAGCACTTAGCACTTTATATATTTATTATTTTTTATCAGTCACCATATATTCATTTGGACTTGTTTATGATGCGTGCCTTTCTAATATAATTATTTATACATATTTTCTCATCAGCACGTTGCACTTTATATGTTTATTATTCACTGTTACACATTCCATTTGCGCAGGATCATTATTGATTATATTATATTTCATTTGCAGTATTATGTGAATACTGATAGATCCAGCTGCATGTATTAGCACTTTGTTTGCAATTTGCACGTGCATTTTTATTTATTGGTTTTATTTATTATCTTTTTGATATTTATCACTATTTACCATATTCGTAGTCTTCACCTTTAGGTAGTAGCGCGAGGGCTGCCTTATTTTATTTGTCTTGCACACACACGATCTGACATTACGATAGATTTTTTTCCGATGGATGTTGGCTCAAACTTGTCTTGTATACACAGGACAAATGTTGTTGGAAATTCCGAACGTCAAGAATGCGCTGACGTACAACACGTAGGCTCCTCTACTTGATTCCGAGCATGCATGGAATTTTGTGTGTCGGAATTGTGTACACACGCTCAGAATTTCCAACAACAAGTTTTGTTAGAAAATTTGAGAACCAGCTCTCAAACCTTAGTTGTCGGAAATTCCGACAGCAAATGTCCGATGGCATATTCATACGGTTGAATTTTCCGTCAACAAGCTCAGATCGAACATTTGTTGTCGGACATTCTGACCGTGTGTATGCAGCATAACAGTAAACAATTGTCACGCCACAAACATGAACGTAGTGACGTACTACGAGGAATTTCACCTCCTGAGTGCCACCCTTTGGGCTCCTTCTGCTAATTTCGTGTTTGGTGAGCATTTATTCCGAGCATGCGTGTTTCTACTTTCGACTTTTGTGTGATGGATTTGTGTACAGACAATACGAAAATCTGACATCAAATCTCTGTACGCCGAAAATTTAGTAGCCTGTCATCCAACATTTGTTGGCCGAAAGTTGGACAACAATTGTCAAAAGAAGCGTACTAATGGTAAAATTTTAGGAAAACAGTCTGTCAACAGACAATCCCCTGCCAACAATCGTACTGTGTATGCGAGACTTAAGTGCTAGGCCAGTGTTGGTATTCGTCAACAGTGTATGTGCTTTTCATTCAAGAAAATCCATTCATGCAGACATTTTATGGTAAAAGCTAATATAATTTTTAAGTACTTTCAAACAACAGCTATATTCCCCCCCCCCCCCCCCCCCCATGCAGAACTTCTCTCTCGGGAGGGAGGGGGCTCTGAACTTAGTCTTTGCGTTGGGTGAAAACATGTCTGGCTTTGCCACTGAATAGAATAGCTTGCAATGCAGATTCCTCCATCTGCATTGTTTAGCACAGATTGAGTAATCGTTTTATTTCTCTTTTTTAGCTCGCAGGGCTAGAAGAGACAAATCGAATGCCCTGTACACACGGTCGGACTTTCCGACAGAAAATGTGCGACCGGATCGTGTTATCGGAAAATCTTATCGTGTGTGGGCTCCATCTGACTTTTTCAGTCGGAATTTCGGCCACACAAAGTTTGTGATCTGGATCTAAAATTTTCTGACAACAAAATCTGAACGTTTAAATTCTGATCATGTGTAAACAATTCCGACTGACAAAGTGCCACGCATGCTCAGAATAAATTAAGAGACAAAAGCAATTGGCTACTGCCCTCTTTATAGTCTCGTAGTACGTGGTTTACGTCACCTCGTTCTGAATGATCAGCTTTTCCGACAACTTTGTGCGACCGTGTGTATGCAAGACGTTTGGTCCAAAATCCGTCTGAAAAAATCCTACGGATTTTGTCGTCGTAATGTCCAACTGTGTGCACAGGACAAAAATGTGTATAGCTAGCTTGTAGACCCCTTACAGACCACTTTTTCCTACAGGCAGGCCTATAATAAGGCTTACCTGTATGTACTGTAAATAGAAGGTTTAGGAGATATTTACCATATACGCTTGCCCGATGTCATTGGCGCATGCACACTAAAGAAAGAGCATGATTGCGCCATATCTATAGGGCCCGTGTTGACGTAACGTGACTCCAGCCAGTTTAGAGCCGGATTCCATGTCCCCGGAAGGAAGAGGGGTGAAGATACTCCCTCTTTAAGACTAGTCAGGTTCCATAAATATGCTGACATGAGGGGAACCAGGAATGCAGAAAATTATTTTCTTATACCTACCATCATTTCCCTTTCCTGACTTTCCCTCATGTTAGCATACATATGGGTCAGCTCCACCCTCTAAACCTACAGGAGAATCTCCTCAGTAGCCAATAACCACCTCCGCCAAGTGTTCTGAATAGACTAACGATGTACACCAGGAGGGGAAAATATGCTGATATGAGGGAGAAGTATAAGAAAACTATTTCTGTATTCTTGGCTCACCTCTTGTCAGCATAAATATTGGCCCTGAATAGCAAAGTCAAAGAAAAAATGATGGGAAGAAAAAAAAAACATATTAAAGGAACATACTGCAAAAAAAAAAAGCCTACAAACTCCTGTCAGTCTGTCCATTTTTGCAGCTCATCCTCTCTGTCATGATAAAGGGTAGACAGGGATGTTCTCTTCAGCACGGCTACTAGTTACCGGCCAGGTTTTTGTGGTGTTTCAGACTTCCTGTCTCCTACCCTGGCACAGTTACCAGTTAGTGCTCTAGGCAGTTCCCCTTTACTACGCTTACAACTTCCTCATAATTAGAATAGAGGGACAAGCCAAGGGTTCGTGGTCTCATTACCGTACTGCAGTAACGGTGTCGGATTAAAGGATATGTCCTTCTCTGCAATATTTCTCTGGTGAGCTCTTTCTCCCTTTCCCCATGCATCCTCTCACTACAAACAGTTCATTCTCATGTCCAGGTTTACCTTCCAAATTAGGCTTGAATCCTATACCCTTTTCTGGATATTCGTTGGGGTCGGAGGCAGCTTTTGTAGGTCTTGAACAGGGGGTCCCTTCTTTTATCATCAGGTACATGGGGTGCTGGAGATCCTCCTGTTTTAGCAGTTACATATGTAACCCCCTTTTTTGTAATCATCTAGGCATTTTCTATTTTCTGGACTGATGGTTGTTGCTGGTTCTTCATCGAAGCTTTCACATCACACCTACTTCGTGTGTCTTTCTGCGCTCTTTTAGGCATACTGACCAGCTAGGCCAAGGCACACCGCAGGTCTTGGTAGTTAGGATTAGTTAGGATTATCGTATTTCCAAGTGAAGACTCTGACTACAAGTTAGAAGGCTGGCCACAGGCTAGCCTGGATTTGTAGGACTAGTCTGAGGGCTATTTCTTGATCATACATCACGGGACATAGGAGCTCATTACATAGTGGGTTATATAGGCACCTCTGGTGATTGGACACTGGTTAACCCCAATTAAGGAGAATTCCTCCCCTATATAACCCCTCCCATATGGGAGGCACCTCAGTTTTTTCGCCAGTGTCTATGGTGGTTGGTCACCTAAAACATGTGCTATGAAGAAAGCTCTGTGCAGGTCCCTGCGGGGGCCTAAGGGCTGCAACAAACCGGATCCATATCTCGGGACAATATTTGACTCCCAAGATGATATGGTACCCGGGCCTCGTCAGCCGAAGAAACAAGGTTTGGCCTGTAAGTCCTCTCCTATTGGAAGACTGGGCTCTGGGAAAACCAGACTTGGTGTACTGTTTACACAGAGCGCACGAAAGTTTCTGGCAGAGTCTTTTACATGGTCCAGGTAGGAGGCTCTTCTGAGAAAGAGCCCCAGATAAACCTGAAGGTTGGCTAACACTGCCCGCCGTGATGGGTGAAGGCTGGAATTTGTCTGTTTCAGCAATTCCTGCGGCGAGGACAGATAAGAGAAGTTAATCCTATATATATAATTATATGATGGATTTCTTTATTTTGAGTAGTTGTATGTCTTACCTGGTTTCCACCACTAGAGGGAGTAAGAGCAGCCTGATGCATACTTACATGCCTTTCAGTAAACACGCTCAGTGAAGCCTGGTTCTCCAGCTGTCTCACGTCTCCACTGCAATCCCTGCCACAATAGAGGTAATACAGGGGTCCCACGTAGTCTCGGGGTCCCACGCAGCTCCAATGGAGTTTCTTTTCCCCCCCTGGATTCCGCGGTCCACGTGCATGCGCGCCGGGCATGCTCCCGGCCTAATGGAGGAGGGGGGAGTGTGGTTGTGAGCCGTGCACATCAGCTTGCACGGCGCTGTACTGCGCAGGCGCCAGGTGGCAGTTTTAAAAAGCCCAGAGCGTCAGGGGGCTGTAAGTGGAGACACAGGAGCTGTGGGCAGTAAGCATCCCAGGGGATTGGATCCAGGCAAACCTTAGACACCTACTCAGCATCAGGTTGTGCAGTTTAAGCATATCTATTTATTGTGAGACTTTAAGCACAACAGTGATTGCACTTTGTACTAGTACCTCTAGGGTCTCAGGGGGAGGTAACAAGAGCACTGGTAAATCACCGCCTAGGTCCAGGGGTTCTAAAAGTGCCTGTAAGTTACCATCCCCCCCTGCAAGACTGGAACCAGCCTCTCAGGATGAGTCAGTGCCCCTGTCAGGTTTTGCAGCCTCTCCTAATGTGTCAGCCCCGGTATATGTCACTGAGGACTCCCTTAGGGCTACATTGGAGGGTTTTGAAGGGCGAATAATGAATTTTATTTCTGCTTCCCTGAAAGATAGCAGGAAAAGGGGTAGATCCCCTCCCTCTGCTGAGATTCCTCTCTCAGATGATTCTTCTGACAATGAGGAGAGATCCCTGTCTTGGGGCAGGGATCTTGAGCAGTCGGAGGAATCAGAGGAAGAGGAGAGAGTCCCCTCCTCCCAGGCACTCAGAAAGCAGGTGCAGTATTATACTGAATTGGTGCATACCACATTCAGAATGCCTGCTGCTGAAGTCGCTACGTCCTCTGTTTCTTCCCTGGGAGTCAGGAAAGCCCCACAGACTGCCTATTCCTTCCCAATTCATCCCTTAATGAATAAATTGTTGTATGAGGATTGGGGACATCCTGATAAACTGTTTGCTCCTCCTAAAAGGTTTTCTATGCATTATCCTCTGGAGGAAAGTTTCACCAAGAAGTGGGGGGTCCCATCTGTTGATGCGGCTGTTTCTTGCGTGAATAAAAACCTGACTTGTCCCTTGGATAATGCGCAGGTATTTAGAGATCCAACTGATAAGAAGCTGGAAACCTTATTAAAAGCCTCCTTTTCTATGACTAGCGCTGTAGTGCAACCTACAGTCGCAGCCGTGGGGTTGTGTCAGTTCCTCAAGGAACAGGTTAAGCAGATGCTTGGGCTCCTTCCCAGTGAGAAAGTAGAGAATTATGCAGAAATACCTCATATTCTGTGTTTCATGATTGATGCGATTTTGGATTCTGTCCAACAAGCATCACGTTTGTCTCTCCTGTTGGTACACATGCGAAGGGCCCTATGGCTAAAGAATTGGGCAGCTGAGCTGTCATGCAAGAAGCATTTGATTGGGTTCCCGTTTAAAGGGGAACATTTGTTTGGAGAAGAATTAGACAAATTCGTCCAAAAAATTTCAGGGGTTTCAGTCCGACAATGTCACAGCAGTGGCTTATATCAATCATCAGGGCGGTACCAGGAGTCTGGTTGCGCAAAAAGAGGTGAATCGCATACTTGTCTGGGCAGAAAAGCATGTTCCGTGTCTTTCTGCAGTCTTCGGTCCAGGAGTGGAAAATTGGCAGGCGGATTTTCTGAGCCGCCAGCCGTTGTGTCCAGGAGAATGGGCTCTGCACCCCGACGTGTTTCGGAACATATGTCACAGGTGGGGTACTCCAGACGTAGATCTGTTTGCATCCAGGTTCAACAGGAAACTGGACAATTTTGTGTCAAGGACAAGAGATACAATTGCTCAGGGGTCAGATGCTCTGACAGTTCCCTGGGATCAGTACAATCTGATCTATGCCTTCCCCCCGAGCCCGCTTCTGTCACGGTTCCTGGGAAGAGTCAAGAGGGAGACAAAATCGGTCCTTTTGGTGGCCCCGGCTTGGCCCAGGCGACCGTGGTACGCAGAGATCATGAAGTTGGCAGTAGGCAGGCCATGGATCCTCCCTCTTCGGCCAGATCTGCTCTCACAGGGTCCAATTTACCATCCTGCTTTACACAATCTGAATTTGACGGTTTGGCTGCTGAGACCCACATTCTGAGAGACCTTTCTCTGTCAATGCCAGAAAGCCGGCCTCCAGACTTATTTATTACAAAATCTGGAGGGCATATGTTTCCTGGTGTGAACTCAGGAAATGGCATCCTAGAAAGTATGTCATTAGCAGGATCTTGGCCTTTCTCCAGTCAGGCCTAGAAATGAATTTGGCCATAAGCACTATCAAGGTGCAGATTTCGGCCCTGTCAGTGTTTTTTCAGAAGCCACTTGCATCGCATTCCCTGGTGCGGGCTTTCATCCAGGGGGCCATGCGGATAAGGCCGCCAGTCAAACCTCCGGTATGCCCATGGGATCTGAATTTGGTTCTCTCGGCTTTGCAGGGGCAACCATTTGAACCTTTGCATCTGGCTTCATTAGTTCTCCTGACTAAAAAATTGGTTTTCTTGGTAGCCATATCCACGGCTAGAAGAGTATCAGAGCTAGCAGCTCCAGCAAGGAGCCGTATCTAATTATTCATAAGGACCGGGTGGTCATGCGTCTCAACAGTTCCTTTCTACCTAAGGTGGTTTCGGGATTCCATTTGAATCAAGACGTAATTCTACCATCCTTTTTTCCGTGCCCACAGTCCGCAGAAGAAGAATCTTTGCACACTTTGGATGTGGTTAGAGCAATCAGTATATATCTTCAAGCAACTGCTCAGATAAGGAAAACTGATTGCTTGTTTATTTTGCCGGAAGGCCCTAGGAAGGGCCAGGCGGCGTCAAAATCCACTCTCTCAAGGTGGATTAGACAGGTTATTTCTCAAGCCTATAGTGTTAAAGGGAAAATCCCTCCTTTTCGTGTGAAAGCGCACTCTACCAGGGCTGTAAGTGCTTCTTGGGCAGTGCATCACCAGGCCTCCCTGGCTCAGATCTGTAAGGCTGCAACTTGGTCATCAGTCCACATATTCACCAGATTCTATCAGGTGGATGTCAGGGGGCAAGAGGATATCGCCTTCGGGTGCAGTGTACTGCAGGCTGCAGTTTAGGTCCTCCGGTCCCTGGCAGTCTATAATTATGATCTGTGTCTCCCTCCCCTCAATCTAAGCATTGCTTTGGGACATCCCACTATGTAATGAGCTCCTGTGTCCCGTGATGTATGATCAAGAAAATGGGATTTTTATATACAGCTTACCTGTAAAATCCTTTTCTTGAGAGTACATCACGAGACACATGGCTCCCGCCCCTCTTGGGTTTTATGTGGTTTCTTATTGCTTTGCTACAAAACTGAGGTGCCTCCCGTATGGGAGGGGTTATATAGGGGAGGAACTCTCCTTAATTGGGGTTAACCAGTGTCCAATCACCAGAGGTGCCTATATAACCCACTATGTAATGAGCTCCTGTGTCTCAATAAAAGGATTTTACAGGTAAGCTGTATATAAAAATCCCATTATATCCCTCCTCCTCCTCTATCAGACCCTTGTCAGCTCGTTTTCTGGGTTCCCACCCACCCGCTTTTTTTCTGGGTTCCCACCTACCCGTTCCCCCATACTTTCATGATTTTATTTACATTTCATACATATTCATTCAGGATATGCCCTCTTTTAAGCATACTGACCAGCTAGGCCAAGGCACACCGCAGGTCTTGGTAGTTAGAATGTTCCTATTTCCAAGTGAAGACTGACCACAAGTATAAAAAAACTATTTCTGTATTCCTGGCTCGCCTCATGTCAGCATAAATATTGGCCCTGAATAGCAAAGTTGAAAAATGATGGGAAGAAAAAAACATATTCAAGGAACATTCTGCAAAACAAGTTTTTTTGTTTTTTTTTTGTGAGAAACAGCAGAAGACAGAATAGCCGCCCCAACATATTGAACTCAAGGCCACATCTTACTTGATAGAGAGGCACTTACCCAGCTTCGCTGGACATGAGCAAACATAATGACCGGCCTCCCCACAGTACAGGCATAAGTTATTCTGTCACCGGCTTAGTCACTCTTCAGCTGTTAGAGAAGGTCTCATCAGTCCCAGTTGCATAGGTTCAGAAAGATCCAGCATCTGGTTAACAGGTACTGGGTTGGCAGGAGGCGAATTGTATCCAAATCCGGCTTTAAACTTCTCCACAACAGTATTACGGACCTGCCTGGTGTGTTCCTTGGTCTTCATGATGCTCTCTGCGCTTTTAACAGAACCCTGAGACTATCACAGAGCAGGTGCATTTATACAGAGACTTGATTACACACAGGTGGATTCTATTTATCACCATCAGTCATTTAGGACAACATTGGATCATTCAGAGATCCTCGCTGAACTTCTGGAGTGAGTTTGCTGCACTGAAAGTAAAGGGGCCGAATAATTTTGCACGCACCACTTTTCAGTTTTTTATTTGCTAAAAAAGTTTAAATTATCCAATAGATTTCGTTCCACTTCACAATTGTGTCCCACTTGTTGGTGATTCTTCACAAAAAATAAAAATGTTATATCTTTATGTTTGAAGCCTGAAATGTGGCAAAAGGTTGAAAAGTTCAAGGGAGCCGAATACTTTCGCAAGGCATTGTATATTTATATATGCAAGAGAATGATACTGAGGTTATGGTCATTATGCTTTGGATGCGTGGGGGGAGAGCTTTGGAGCCCTTTTTTCGGGGTGTTTGTTTCTCTGGGGGAAGGTGGATACCCCCCTCAATTTTTACAATAGTGTCTCATGGAGGTTAGTCTTAAGATTTTGGCCTGAAACGTTAGGGGCCTCAACTCGAAATGTAAGCGTTCATTTATATTTGACTATATCAAAAAATATAAACCGCATATAATATTGTTACAGGAAACTCATCTCCAGAGTTTTCTCCCTAAAACGTGCACATATTGCTGGGGCATATCATGCTACTTACTCTTCATATACACGGGGTGTTTCCACCCTAGTTACCAAAGCTATGCCCATACTACTACACGCAGTCTGGACTGACCCTAAAGGGAGGTTTTTTGTGTTAATGGTACAAGTGATGGGTAAATTCCTCACGGTTGTGAATCTATATGTACCTCCCCCCTTCTCGTTGGCTCATATGAACGACATGCTACAGGTGACATATGAGATAGCAGAGGGCAAGATTTTTATATTGGGAGATTTTAATGCAGTGTCCAATCCAGTGCTGGATAGAATGAGTACGGTGACTGGTGGGGCGACCTCCCTCACGGGATGGATGTCTACCCATGGCCTTACAGATGTCTGGCGTTTCTATCATCCTGATGTCAGGGAATACTCCTGCTATTCGGAAACGCATAAGCAGTGGCGTATCTAAGGTATGGCAGCCATGGCAAGTGCCATGGGCGCCATAGGGGGAAGGGCGGCAAAAAGTCGCCCTCCGCATGAAAAAAATCCCCACCTGTCCTCCCCAGCACCGGCCAGCTTGCTGGATTGCGGCGCCGATGTTCTATCAGATAGCCGGCTGTTGGGCTCGGCTTAGGCTTAGGGAGGCTTTGTCAGCAGGGAGGTTTGGGGCAGGGAGCTCCACTGATGCTCTGAACCTACCCTGCCCCATGCAGTCTGTATGTGCCTCGAAGCACTGAGATTGCCTCTCCTGGACCATGAATATTCCCGCCCCCTACCGCCATAAGCCCAGCCCCTATCGCTGTAAGCCCCCCTCCCACGGAACGCTCCGCCTCCGGACCTCTGAGAGTCGGAGGTGAGCCCGGCTAGCCAGGTAGGTCTTTCTGCCTATAGACTCACTGTTACTAAACCCTCCCTGACAATGTTGTTTACCCCCCTGTATAGCTGTGCATTGCTGAAAGTTAAAATTTTAAAATTGGCTACTCCTGTAGTATGTCGCATTCGTGGTCTGGTCATCTCCTGTAGTATGTCGCATTCGCAGTCTGGACATCTCCTGTAGTATGTCACATTCGCAGTCTCTGGTCATCTCCTGTAGTATGTCGCATTCTCAGTCTGGTCATCACCTGTATTATGTCGCAATCGTAGTCTGGTCATCTCCTGTAGTATGTGGCATTCGCAGTCTTTGGTCATCTCCTGTAGTATGTCACATTCGCTGGTCATCTCCTGTAGTCGCATCTACAGTCTATTTAACAGTAGCACTTGCTGTTACACAAATCACTTTATTACACTTTTATTTCTGATATTTATGGCTATGCATATTTATTTAATCCATATCGAGCACTATATTTGATTGGCTGCTTCTGCTTGGCACACACACACAATCAAATAGTGCTCAATAAGGATTAAATAAATAGATATCATAAAGTTTAATAAGATGATTTGTGCAACAAGCTCCTTAAACAATCCACATTCAGTGAAAGTTCATGTAGTGCAAACTTTGCAATACATGAACTTTCACTGAATGTAGAATGTTCCATCGGGCATTTTATGTAGTGCCAATCCATAATTTGTTAATTGAAAGATTAAAGAGCTTGACTTATAGTTTTGTTAGCTATTTTTTTTTTTTTGGTTTTGACAGGGGTGCAGTTTCAGTGCTTGCCATAGGCGCCATTTTCACTAGATACGCCGCTGCGCATAAGACGCTCTCTAGAATAGACACTATCCTGACTGAGGGAGACGGTATGGAAATGGTTAGTATGTGACTCCTACCGTACGATCTCGCTGATGAATGTTCAGTGGATGGTGAAGAGCGCACACTGGCACATTCTATGGATGGTGGAGAGCGCACACTGCCACGTTCTGTGGATGGTGGAGAGCGTACACTGCCACGTTCTATGATTGGTGGAGAGCGCACACTGCCACATTCTATGGATGGTGGAGAGCGCACACTGCCATGTTCTATGGATGGTGGAGAGCGAACACGGCACATTCTATGGATAGTGGAGAGCGCACACCACCATGATTGGTGGAGAGCGCACACTGCCACATTCAATGGATGGTGGAGAGCGCACACTGCCAAGTACCGTGGATGGTGGAGAGCGCACACTGCCACATTCTATGGATGGTGGAGACCGCACAATGCCACGTTCTATAATTGGTGGAGAGCGCACACTGCCACGTTCTATGATTGGTGGAGAGCGCACATTGCCACATTCTATGGATGCTGGAGTGCGCACACTGCTACGTTCTATGGATAGTGGAGAGCGCACACTGCCACGTTCTTTGGATAGTGGAGAGTGCCCACTGCCACGTTCTGTGGATGGTGGAGAGTGCACACTGCCAGATTCTATGGATGGTGGAGAGTGCACACTGCCATGTTCTATGGATGGTGGAGAGCGCACACTGCCACATTCTATGGATGGTGGAGAGTGCACACTGCCATGTTCTATGATTGGTGGAGAGCGCACACTGCCACATTCTATGATTGGTGGAGATCACACACTGCCACGTTCTTTGGATAGTGGAGAGTGCACACTGCCACGTTCTATGCATGGTGGAGAGCGCACACTGCCATGTTCCATGGATGGTGGAGAGCGCACACCGCCACGTTCTATGGATGTGGAGAGCGCACACTGGCACGTTCTGTAGATGGTGGAGAGCGCACACGCCACGTTCTATGGATGGTGGAGAGCGCACACTGCCACATTCTATGGATGGTGGAGAGCGAACACTGCCACATTCTATAGATAGTGGAGAGCGCACACCACCACGTTCAGTGGATGGTGGAGAGCGCACACTGGCACATTCTATGGATGGTGGAGAGCGCACACTGCCACGTTCTGTGGATGGTGGAGAGCGTACACTGCCACGTTCTATGATTGGTGGAGAGCGCACACTGCCACGTTTTATGGATGGTGGAGAGCGCACACTGCCATGTTCTATGGATGGTGGAGATCACACACTGACACGTTCTAAGGATGGTGGAGAGCGAACACCGCCACGTTCTATGGATAGTGGAGAGCGCACACCACCACGTTCAGTGGATGGTGGAGAGCGCACACTGCCAAGTACCGTGGATGGTGGAGAGCGCACACTGCCACATTCTATGGATGGTGGAGAGCGCACAATGCCACGTTCTATAATTGGTGGAGAGCGCACACTGCCACGTTCTATGATTGGTGGAGAGCGCACATTGCCACATTCTATGGATGCTGGAGTGCGCACACTGCCACGTTCTTTGGATAGTGGAGAGCACCCACTGCCACGTTCTGTGGATGGTGGAGAGTGCACACTGCCACATTCTATGGATGGTGGAGAGCGCACACTGCCACGTTCCGTGGATGGTGGAGAGCGCACACTGCCACATTCAATAGATGGTGGGGAGTGCACACTGCCACGGTCTATGATTGGTGGAGAGTGCACAATGCCACATTCTATAGATAGTGGAGAGTGCACACTGCCACGTTCTATGCATGGTGGAGAGCGCACACTGCCATGTTCCATGGATGGTGGAGAGCGCACACCGCCACATTCAATGGATGGTGGGGAGTGCACACTGCCACATTCTATGATTGGTGGAGATCACACACTGCCACGTTCTATAGATAGTGGAGAGTGCACACTGCCACGTTCTATGCATGGTGGAGAGCGCACACTGCCATGTTCCATGGATGGTGGAGAGCGCACACCGCCACGTTCTATGGATGTGGAGAGCGCACACTGCCACATTCTGTAGATGGTGGAGAGCAAACACCGCCACGTTCTATGGATGTGGAGAGTGCACACTGCCACGTTCTATGGATGGTGGAGAGCGAACACCGCCACGTTCTATGGATAGTGGAGAGCGCACACCACCGCGTTCAGTGGATGGTGGAGAGCGCACACTGGCACATTCTATGGATGCTGGAGAGTGCACACTGCCACGTTCTGTGGATGGTGGAGGACGTACACTGCCACGTTCTATGATTGGTGGAGATCGCACACTGCCATGTTCTATGGATGGTGGAGAGCGCACACTGCCATGTTCTATGGATGGTGGAGAGCACACACCGCCACGTTCTATGGATGGTGGAGAGCGAACACCGCCACGTTCTATGGATAGTGGAGAGTGCACACTGCCACATTCTGTGGATGGTGGAGAGCGCACACGGCCACGTTCTATGGATGGTGGAGAGTGCACACTGCAACGTTCTTTGATTGGTGGAGAGCAAACACCAGCCACGTTCTATGGATGGTGGAGAGCGCACACTGCCACTTTCTATGGATGGTGGGGAGTGCACACTGCCACGTTCTATGGATGGTGGAGAGCGCATACTGCCACGTTCTATGGTTGGTGGAGAGCGCACACTGCCACGCTCTATGATTGGTGGAGAGCGCACACTGCCACATTGCGTGGATGGTGGAGAGCGCACACTGCCATGTTCTATGGATGATGGAGAGCGCACACTGCCACGTTCTATGGATGGTGGAGAGCGCACACTGCCACATTCTATGGATGGTGGAGAGCGCACACCGCCACGTTCTGTGAATGGTGGAAAGCACACACTGGCACGTTCTATGGATGGTGGAGAGCGCACACCGCCAAGTTCTGTGGATGGCGGAGAGCGCACGCTGCCACGGTCTATGATTGGTGGAGAGCGCACACTGCCACGTTCTATGGATGGTGGAGAGCACACACCTCCACGTTCTATGGATGGTGGAGAGCGCACACCACCACGTTCTGTAGATGGTGGAGAGCGCACACCGCCATGTTCTATGGATGGTGGAGAGTGCACACCACCACGTTCTATGGATGGTGGAGAGTGCACACCGCCACGTTCTATGGATGGTGGAGAGCGCACACTGCCACGTTCTATGATTGGTGGAAAGCGCACACTGCCACGTTCTATGATTGGTGGAGAGCGCACACTGCCACGGTCTATGGATGGTGGAGAGCGCACACTGCCACATTCTATGGATGGTGGAGAGGGCACACTGCCACATTCTATGGATGGTGGAGAGGGCACATCGCCATGTCCTATGAGCCGTTTATTCTCAGGCCCTTCTCTCTCTCTAACATCCAGCAGCTTGTTTGCATCATTAACTGTCACAGAAGCACCATTGTTCTGTGTTGTCAGCCAATCAGAGGCCGGCCTGTTATTACGGCATTTATAAATAAGACAAATGTCGTCTCTCAGTGTAGATCACACACCTCCCCTCGCAGTTACTATGTTATTATGTGTGCTGCCCATTTCCGAGGAGGAGGAGGGGGCGGCGCAGGCAGCCATACACAGCCATAGCCAGCTCCCGGCACAGGTGGGCTCCCCGGCCTCGCGTTTGATGCCCGTTCTCCGGATTAAAGAGTGAAGCGGGCGGGCAGGTCAGCCGGTCCCACCTCCTTGTCCTCCTCGTCAGTCCTGCGCTCTTGTCAATCTCCGGCTCGCTCCGTCTCCGGCTTGACTTCCTCCCCGGCGCTCTCTCGGCTCTCTCTCCCGGAGAATGAGCTCTTCCTCCCTCGGCACTGACACTCTCCCCGGTAACAGGACGCAGGAGGGCGCCATGAAGGTGAAGCAGAGCGGAGGGCAGGTGGTGGCGGCGGCTGCGGGGAGCACGGAGGAGCAGCTGCTCAGGAAGGCGCACATCACTCCGGAGGATGTCCTCCTCCTGCAGAAGATCACCAGCGGTCAGTGCTCTCCTTTCTTCTCCTTAGGGTTCTCCTCTTCTTCTCCTTAGGGTTCTCCTCTTCTTCTCCTTAGGGTTCTCCTCTTCTTCTCCTTAGGGTTCTCCTCTTCTTCTCCTTAGGGTTCTCCTCTTCTTCTCCTTAGGGTTCTCCTCTTCTTCTCTTTAGGGTTCTCTTCTTCTCTTTAGGCTTCTCCTCTTCTCCATAGGCTTCTCCTCTTCTCCATAGGCTTCTCCTCTTCTCCATAGGCTTCTCCTCTTCTCCATAGGGTTCTCCTCTTCTCCATAGGGTTCTCCTCTTCTCCATAGGCTTCTCCTCTTCTCCATAGGGTTCTCCTCTTCTCCATAGGGTTCTCCTCTTCTCCATAGGGTTCTCCTCTTCTTCATAGGGTTCTCCTCTTCTCCATAGGGTTCTCCTCTTCTCCATAGGGTTCTCCTCTTCTTCATAGGGTTCTCCTCTTCTTCATAGGGTTCTCCTCTTCTTCATAGGGTTCTCCTCTTCTTCATAGGGTTCTCCTCTTCTCCATAGGCTTCTCCTCTTCATAGGGTTCTCCTCTTCTTCATAGGGTTCTCCTCTTCTCCATAGGGTTCTCCTCTTCTCCATAGGGTTCTCCTCTTCTCCATAGGGTTCTCCTCTTCTCCATAGGGTTCTCCTCTTCTCCATAGGGTTCTCCTCTTCTTCATAGGGTTCTCCTCTTCTTCATAGGGTTCTCCTCTTCTTCATAGGGTTCTCCTCTTCTCCATAGGCTTCAACTCTTCTCCATAGGCTTCAACTCTTCTCCATAGGGTTCTCCTCTTCTTCATAGGGTTCTCCTCTTCTCCATAGGGTTCTCCTCTTCTCCATAGGGTTCTCCTCTTCTCCATAGGCTTCAACTCTTCTCCATAGGGTTCTCCTCTTCTCCATAGGCTTCTCCTCTTCTCCATAGGCTTCTCCTCTTCTCCATAGGCTTCTCCTCTTCTCCATAGGCTTCAACTCTTCTCCATAGGCTTCTCCTCTTAGGCTTCAACTCTTCTCCATAGGGTTCTTCTCTTCTCCATAGGGTTCTTCTCTTCTCCATAGGGCTCTCTTCTTCTCCATTGGGCTCTCTTCTCTTCTTCGTAGGGTTCTTCTCTTCTCCGTAGGGTTCTTCTCTTCTCCGTAGGGTTCTTCTCTTCTCCGTAGGGTTCTTCTCTTCTCCGTATAGGGTTCTTCTCTTCTCCGTATAGGGTTCTTCTCTTCTCTGTATAGGGTTCTCCTCTTCTCTGTATAGGGTTCTCCTCTTCTCTGTATAGGGTTCTCCTCTTCTCTGTATAGGGTTCTCCTCTTCTCTGTATAGTGCTCTCCTCTTCTCTGTATAGGGTTCTCCTCTTCTCTCCATAGTGCTCTCCTCTTCTCTCCATAGGGCTCTCCTCTTCTCTCCATAGGGCTCTCCTCTTCTCTCCATAGGGCTCTTCTCCGTAGGGCTCTCCTCCATAGGGTTCTTAGTTCTTATAGATCATGTTCAGGGCTCCAGTTCCACATCTCTGTATGTTTACCTCTTGAGAGTGGAGACTGAAAACCTGGACTGGATCTATCACCCTCAGGAGTCATAAGGTACACGATCAGTCCATCCACAACTAGAGGGGTGCTGGGGGCCCGGATCACCCCACTGGGCATTCTAGTGGTGACATTTCCCCACTGAAGTCCTCATTTCTGCTGTGAAGTCTCACTCACCCTGCTGCATAATCCTGTAGAAAGTATCATAATGTATGAGTCAAGTTGGGTGAAAAATGCTTCACTCATTAACAGCCAGCCACTGGACACCAAAGCTGGGATCTCAGTTCTGGGTAGACTGATCCTTTAAGAATGAATATGAATTGCAAAGCCTAGGTATGTGTTTATTTCTATATGATTCATTGGAATTGCACGATATCCTGGTAAACACTTTTTTGCAGGGCATTTCCGAGAGGTGTCCTGACTGAAGACTAGCTTAAGTCTGTTGTGTAAGTAGGTTATGAAATACATATGATTGGATTGCATGTTATTGAAATCAGGAATGAGGAGACTTTAAAGGAGCCAGAACATAAATCATAAAAAAACATTTCTTTATTTTGTTTTAAGTATTAGGAAACCTTATGCAAATACTGTTGGATCCTTAAAACCAAAGGAGAATATCCAAATACAAATTCTTATGTTGACAAATGCTCTTTCCTTTACATGTTTATTCAGGAGCCACAAATTATTACCTATTGTCACCGCTACAATAAAAGTGGTTGTAAACTCCAATCTTTGAGATGTAGCTAGAATAAGTTACTTATAGGTAATGTAAATATCTCCTAAACATGCACCATTTAGGAGATATTTACTATATATGCAGCCGGTGACATCATCGGCACCAGCGTGCTGAAGCAACGTCTACCTGTGCTGTAAATGGTGACTCCCACGAGCATGCGCGGGAGTGACATCATCATGGCTCCGACTAGTCACACACCCTTTAAAACTGGAAGGAAGACAGGTGAAGATGGAAACGGCCTCCAGTGGTGACATCACATTGCTGGAAAGCTTCATTTTCAGGTAAGTTTCGCATAATGTGCTAGTATGCAATGCATACTAGCACATTATGGCTTTACCTTGCAGGTCAGAAGAAAAACAAGTCACCCAGCGGTTTACTACCGATTTAAGAGCAAACAGAGTATTACAACAAGTTTTTACAGATGGTTATACAGACAAAATATAAGTTTCCATTGCATATTAACAATTCAAACAAGTATACATATTAGCATTCCACCAGGGGGGCCACCAGGGGGCATCTCACCATGGATGTTCAAGAAATTAGTGAACTGCATTTACATGCACCAAGGAAACTGACCCCACAGGTATTAGTAGGTCATAGGGGGAACAAATATAGAGCCAGAGATCTTTTTAATACCTGTGGGGCCAGTTTTCTTGGTGCCTGAACTCAAGTGGTTTTCTGTGAATACTGCTCACTAATTTCTTGGATATCCATGGTGAGCCCCCCCCCCCCCTCTTTTTTACAAAGTAGGGGAATGCTGATGATATTGACGATACTTGTTTGAATTGTTAATATACAATGGAAACTTAGATATTGTCAGTATAACCATCTGTAAAAACTTGCTATAATATTCTGCTCTTAATTGTAGTAGTGATCATAGATAATGCTTTGTGGCTCCTGAAGAAGCAGATTGGCGAAACATGTTGAGCGAGGGGCATTTGTCAACAACATAAAAATTTGTGTTTGGATATTCTCCTTTTGGTTTTAATGATCCAACAGTATTCGCATACTGTTTCCTTTATAAGTAAAGCACAATAAAGATTATTTTTTTTTTATAACTTGTGTTCTGGCACCTTTTGAAGTCCCCTCATTCTTGATTTCAACATATATGCTTTTCTGGGATGTAGGGGCCCTTGATTTCCAGGTTTAGTGGTATTTTTAATGCATGGATTGCATGATGCCCAAAATGAAATTTCCAAATGCACTTTTATTTCATGGATATAGTGGTTCATGAGCCCATGTGGGGCCAACAGCCATTTTTGGAAAGTCCCCAAAATATTAGGAATGGTAATCATTGAACATGGCCACTGAGACACGTTTGTAATGGCCTACAGACAGTTGGGCCCCCAGGGTATATTCATGCTTTTTAGAAATTGAATATGCAATACGCAACTGTACTAGTGTCTTTTCAGTGCAGACCGGCCTTTATCAAGCACAGGTCCATGGAACTCTATGGTTCCTCCTGAGGTTCCTGGAGGAGTGCTCTATGGAGAATTGATCTCCTACCTTCACTGAAAACCAGTTCAAGGGGGTACTTCTACACTGACTACTAATGTTGGGGAACCCCATCTGCATTCCGACCCTTTAAGGATCCAGTAGGCGGCGCTGGGTCTATGATCATGTGACCACTGTGATTGGCTGTCACATGATCAGAAAGCTGTTAGCTGCTGGTAACTGCATTTGAATTATAGTACGCAAATATGTGGCCACTCTGTGTCAAGGTCCACACTCCGAGAGGTCGCATGTTAACACAGTCTACAGTTTAGTGATCATGCTAATCACAGAATGTAGGTATAAACATTTTTAGCAGAGGTTCCCAGAAACTTGACAAATATTTCATGGAAGATTGAGAAAAGCTGCTATAGATTGATCATTGTTCACTTGCTAAGTGGAACTTCACTCTCCCAATGCACATCCATAAATTTGAATCTTCATGCTGCTAGCATTAGTAAATAGATAGCAAAGTTTATCACATTTACTTGTTTTCAACCTTTTGTTTTACATTTCTTCATGTACTTCTGGTTTCTTGCCCAGGCTAATGATGTCATGCATCCCAGGAGTCTTCAGGAGGGGAGGAGCAGGAGGAGGGGTTTTCTCAGCTAAGCACACACTGTGTGCATGCTTGAGCTAAGGGCAGATGGATTCCAGGAAGTAAATGCTACATGAATCATTTGCCCTTACTCAAGATGGCCAGGGCCAGAAATGCTAGAGTGTTGTATTTTAAAGAAACAAAATAAAGCCTGGATGGATTGGGGAGTTTGCTTTGAATAATAAAAATGAATTGAATTTGTGTTTTTTTTTGGTTTGTGATTCTTAGATGAAGTGAAGATCTGCTGTAAAGTGATAGTAAAGGCTTGTTTTTTTAAATAACTAACATCCTATACTTTCCTGTTCTTTGCAATGGTTTTGCACAGAGCAGCCTTTATTAAAGAACTTTCACTGCATTTTTTTTCAGTGTTCTATCCCCCTCAAGTTTAGGTAGTACGTTGTCCCATATTCCTATGTGCTTTGTCATGGCTATGAGCTATGACAGCATACTCCCCATTTGTGGCTAATCTACAACATAGCTAGCAAGGAGGTGGCTGTATTGATAGCTAGCCCTTATCTTCATCTCCATGCACTTGCCTGAGATAAGAGGTGGCAAGAAGAATGCAGAGGGGGACAGGGGTCATGTCAGCTTCCTGTTCCTCTGAATTTCGATTGCCATCGCTTGTCCTGGGGAAGGGCTTGGAGCTAAGACAGGCGCTGGTTATCAAGCAGCTGTCTCCTTGCTAGCTGTGTCGTTGGACAGCTGCATTGGGAGGGGGCAAGGCTTGCAAATAAAGGAGGAACATGGAAGAAAATGTCAAAGTGCTACATGTACCGTATATACTCGAGTATAGGCCGACCCGAATATAAGCCGAGGCCCCCAATTTACCCCCAAAAAAACTGGCAAACTTATTGACTCGTGTATAAGCCGAGGGTGAGACATGCCTGTCCATCCCTGTGTGTGTGTCCGTCCATCCCTGTGTGTCCGTCCATCCCTGTGTGTCCGTCCATCCCTGTGTGTCCGTCCATCCATCCCTGTGTGTGTGTGTGTCCATCCATCCATCCATCCCTGTGTGTGTGTGTCTCCATCCATCCATCCATCCATCCCTGTGTGTGTGTGTCTCCATCCATCCATCCATCCATCCCTGTGTGTGTGTGTCTCCATCCATCCATCCCTGTGTGTGTGTGTGTCTCCATCCATCCATCCGTGTGTGTGTGTGTGTGTTTGTGTGTGTGTGTGTGTCCAGCCTACCTGTGTCCCGAGCCTTTGTCCCGAGCCTCCGTCCCGTGTCGTGCCTTGCCTTCGTCCCGTCCCGTCCCGTCCCGTCCCGTGCCGTGCCTTGCCTTGCCTTGCCTCCGTCCCGTGCCCTCTTCGTCGGCAGCCATTGTAAAATTCAAAAGCCGCGCCTCCTCCTTCGCCTGTGATAGGCGGAACACTGAATTTCCCAGCAGCCTGTGTTCCGCCTATCACGGACGTCGTATCATCCTCGTCCGTAGTACGAGGATGATACGACGTCCGTGATAGGCGGAACACAGGCTGCTGGGAAATTCAGTGTTCCGCCTATCACAGGCGAAGGCGGAGCCGGAGGCGCGGCTTTTGAATCATAGAATGGCCGCTGTCTGTCTGCTCGACACGCTGATCGAGCGGGCAGACAGCGATGACTCGAGTATAAGCCGAGGGGGGCACTTTCAGCCTCAAAAAAGAGGCTGAAAATCTCGGCTTATACTCGAGTATATACGGTACTTTGTCCCCTGGGGGGTAGAACTATGTTTCTAATGATAAAGTGATAGTCCTTTCACTATAATTTACAATTCTTTTCTTGCTACAGTGTACTGGCAGCTGGCCTTAGTAAGTGATAGGTATCCCCAGGTAATGCAGGCCCATGCTGTTTACCACAGATCTTCCAGCTGCCTTGCAATGATGCATTTAATGTTGAATGGTGATAAAAGGGTAGCGGATTATTCAGTGTCGCCCCTGAGGGAATGTTATAGTGAGACCAATGTCAGCGTTTTGTTGATTATAATGTGCTGCGTCTTATATTCTGTGGTAATATTGTGGTTTATATTTCCCCTTTTCTTGATTTCCTCTTTAGCCATTTGTGGCTTAAATGGTTAAGTATTTTAATTTTATTATGTAGGCTTTCTGTATGCTTGTGCTTTGCTTGAACTCCGTTATTTAACTCATTTTGCATTGTAGCTGATGTAGGACCACATTTGTGAGGGCACAAGTAATGGAACTGCATTGGGGACTGGAGAGTGTATACTACTGGTTCAGTCAGGATAATGTATTGGTGCGGACTACAGGTGGTGTTCCACCCCTACATGGGACAAAGTGTCTGTCTAGTGCCTTGGAGATTAAGGGATTACCCATTGTAATCTGGTTGAGGGTTCCCGTGCTACCTCAGATGCAACAGGAGTTAAAGGATTTTCCTTTTATACAACATACCTCCTCGTGGTTAATGTAGGATACGTGTGCTAGTTGAAGGAGCGAGGTCTAATCACTACGCAAGGATTCTAATAAGGATTACTAAACCAGTTAATATTTTTATATAACTCACATGTAACATTTGAACTATTGTGCGTTTGGGGCTCTGTACAAACCATTTCACGTTGTGTAATCCTATTACAGCGAGGTGTCAGTATTTCTTAATTCAAATGTCTTTTTGCTTCCTGACAATATTTTAAACTTTTTTTTTTTTTTGTGTGTGTTATGTTCCCATTTACAATTATTATTATTATTATACAGGTTTTATATAGCGCCAACAGTTTGCTCAGCGCTTTACAACATGAGGGCAGACATTACAATTTGGTACAAGAGGAATCAGAGGGCCCTGCTCGTTAGAGTTTACAATCTAAAAAGTAAGGGGCAATTGATACAAAAGGTAACAGCTGTGGGGGATGAGCTGATGGAGGAAGTAAAACAGTGTTAGTTAGAAGCAGGATAGGCTTCTTTGAAGAGAAGGGTTTTCAGGGATCGTCTTAAGATGGATAGATTAGGGGACAGTCGGACAGATTGGGGTAGGGAGTTCCAAAGGATGGGAGAAGCTCTGGAGAAATGGCATATAATGACCAGAATTGCCTTTTGAAGTGCGTCCACTCATTTAAAGTGACTCCTAAGTATGCGTTTTAAATGTATTGCAACACTTTGAAAAGGCATTAAAAGGTTTTCCATGTAGCTTCCCATCTCTGAATAGGAACTTCATTTGTCTACAGAAATAAGTCAGCCGCTACAAGTACTATAGCTGCTGACTTTTAAGAAAGCCATACTTGCCAGTCCATTAGGTTCCTAATGTGTTACTATCACCTGAAGTCTTCACTGGTTGTTAGATTCTGTGCTGCCATCTTGGATTTGGGATCCGACTGTCATTTCCTGATGATTCAAAGCTGGCACGAGATTGGCTGGCTGAGTTTGGTCCAGTAGCCTCCTGGGATGGGCTATGTTATCCCAGGGGGCTGTGGCCAGGTAGAGGGAGGGGGGTTTCTCCTAGTGTAAACACATTTGCACCTAGGTAAGAATTGAGAAAGTGGGGGCAATTACCTGCTGTAAAAGGTAAGCAACTGTTTCCTATGACCTAGATCAATCTGAAAACTACGGCCCTCTAGCTGTTGCGGAACTACACGTCCCATGAGGCATTGTAAAACTCTGACATTCACAGACAAGGTTAGGCATAATGGAAATGTAGTTCCTTAACAACTGGATGGCCATAGTTTGGAGACCCCTGACCTACAGTGCCTTGCGAAAGTATTCGGCCCCCTTGAACTTTTCAACCTTTTGCCACATTTCAGGCTTCAAACATAAAGAGAAAAATTTTTATTTTTTGTGAAGAATCACCAACAAGTGGGACACAATTGTGAAGTGGAACAAAATCTATTGGATAATTTAAACTTTTTTAGCAAATAAAAAACTGAAAAGTGGTGCGTGCAAAATTATTCGGCCCCTTTACTTTCAGTGCAGCAAACTCACTCCAGAAGTTCAGCGAGGATCTCTGAATGATCCAATGTTGTCCTAAATGACTGATGGTGATAAATAGAATCCACCTGTGTGTAATCAAGTCTCTGTATAAATGCACCTGCTCTGTGATAGTCTCAGGGTTCTGTTGAAAGCGCAGAGAGCATCATGAAGACCAAGGAACACACCAGGCAGGTCCGTAATACTGTTGAGAAGTTTAAAGCCGAAAAGATTTCTCAAGCTTTAAACATCCCAAGGAGCACTGTGCAAGCGATCATTTTGAAATGGAAGGAGTATCAGACCACTGCAAATCTACCAAGACCTGGCCGTCCCTCTAAACTTTCAGCTCAGACAAGGAGAAGACTGATCAGAGATGCAGCCAAGAGGCCCATGATCACTCTGGATGAACTGCAGAGAACTACAGCTGAGGTGGGAGAGTCTGTCCATAGGACAACAATCAGTCGTACACTGCACAAATCTGGCCTTTATGGAAGAGTGGCAAGAAGAAAGCCATTTCTCAAAGATATCCATAAAAAGTCTCATCTAAAGTTTGCCACAAGCCACCTGGAAGACACACCAAACATGTGGAAGAAGGTGCTCTGGTCAGATGAAACCAAAATCGAACTTTTTGCCCACAATGCAAAACGATATGTTTGGCGTAAAAGCAACACACCTCATCACCCTCAACACACCATCCCCACTGTCACACATGGTGGTGGCAGCATCATGGTTTGGGCCTGCTTTTCTTCAGCAGGGACAGGGAAGATGGTTAAAATTGAGGGGAAGATGGATGCAGCCAAATACAAGACCATTCTGGATGAAAACCTGTTGGAGTCTGCAAAAGACCTGAAACTGGGACGGAGATTTATCTTCCAACAAGACAATGATCCTAAACATACAGCAAAATCTACAAAGGAATGGTTCACAAATAAACGTATCCAGGTGTTAGAATGGCCAAGTCAAAGTCCAGACCTGAATCCAATCGAGAATCTGTGGAAAGAGCTGAAAACTGCTGTTCACAAACGCTCTCCATCCAACCTCACTGAGCTCGAGCTGTTTTGCAAGGAAGAATGGGCAATAATTTCAGTCTCTCGATGTGCAAAACTGATAGAGACATACCCCAAGCGACTTGCAGCTGTAATCGCAGCAAAAGGTGGCTCTACAAAGTATTAACGCAAGGGGGCCGAATAATTTTGCACGCCCCACTTTTCATTTTTTTATTAGTTAAAAAAGTTTCAAAAATCCAATAGATTTCGTTCCACTTCACAATTGTGTCCCACTTGGTGATTCTTCACAAAAAATAAAAATGTTATATCTTCATGTTTGAAGCCTGAAATGTGGCAAAAGGTTGAAACGTTCAAGGGGGCCGAATACTTTCACAAGGCACTGTAGATGGTTCCCTACAGATCTTGCTGGTTCCTCCTGCTGACTGCCATGTCATTACTTTCTCTTGCAGTGACATGGTGGTCAGCAGAAGAAACCAGTAAGAGCTGTGGGGAACATGCAGATTGACACTTCTGAAAGTATTGGTTTCCCAGCAAACTTTAGGGGACCCTTTTTAGAGCAGCCTTGATTAATTACGTGACAGGGTCCACTTGCTATCAAACTATTCTTCTAGAGTGCTTTTGCTATGTATTGTATGTGAAGGCTTGCCTTCTAAACCCTCATTGGAACCTATAGTTTATAAAGGCTTTACATTTTCAAGTGGGGTTAGATCCTAGGTCATGTATGGTGGTCTTTTTTTTTTTTTTTTTTTGTTATCCTCAGGTAAGAAATTTGGATAGATAAGAAACATGATTATCCTGGTGCTATACGTATCTGAATAGGATGTCTACATTCTTATTGGCTGGCAGCTTCATCACACCAAAGGACATCCGTTGTCTCATTTGTTTGTAACTGAGGGAATCTGAAGCTGAAATGCCACACCAAACTATATTCATCCAAATATATATTTATTCCAAGGTAAGATAAAAACTTTACACACAAAGTCCACATGTTTCAGGGATCAGAGAACTCTGTACAAGCCTGTGGGTGGATCAAGCCTGTCTTATAGTTACCCAAAGATGGGCTTTTTTTTAAAATTCTTTACATAAATGTTTTATTGAAAATATTTTAATAGTACATAGGTACAAATTACTCTATGAGCCATATATAGTCCCATAGGTAGGTAACAACAGAAATAAAACAGGTCTAAACATCTCTCAAGCATATTCTCCATTGGGGTAATGATGCTTATATGTAATTACCCTAGGAGATGGAGGAACATATTTCTCCATGAATCTCATCAGAACTTATTGAGCTAAAAGTGGAAATGCAGGGATGAGAGGCCACCGATCTAATGCTAAGAAACCATGTTTAGCAAGTAGCTCCAATTCTTCCAGTCTCTGTCCGTGTCCCTCAGTGGCAGGTAAAAATTAAGTGGGTCCCCTTACTCTCTTCAGGGTTAGAAATAAAAAAAGGGGGGGGGGGCTGGGGGGGTTAGGGAAGAGGGAGTAAAAAGGAGAAAGAGGATAAGAATGTGTTAAGGAGGGGGGGAGGGAATCACCATCTACCCTCTCCAACGTCCAGTGGTCAGAACACTAAAGTGCTTAACCACCATTGCAACCTTCTAGCCACGGCATCCTAACAACCAATGATTTCATCAGTTGATAAGGAGGACGTCAAACACTTTAACAGCATCCTTGTTTTCCCCTTCTGTGCACCCCTCTGTCAGCATTGGGCAGAAATGGGGCAAGGGGTGGGCAGACTGGACGGCTGCCCTGGGCGCAGCATGTACTGTAGGGATGGGGGGCACTGCATACTATAAGACTGACAGGAGTACTGACAGTGGCATCACTACTTCTGTCAGCTCCGCACTGGAAGCAGCAAGAAGAGGAGAGCTGGGAGGAAGTGCGGGCAGGACTTTCTTCCTCACCACCTCATAAGTTCGCACATAATGAAGTGGGAGCGCAATTTGACATCTTTGCACTGGGCACTGGCATTGGGGTAAAGTTAGAGAAGTGAGGGAAAGAAACTGAGTGAGAAGAGAAACAATGGAATACTTGTCAGTACCTGTGTGCAAAGGTGTTTTAGCTTTGGAAGAATAAATCATTTCTAACATTTGTGTCCTATGTGTGTGGATGCTTCTGCATTACGTAAAACTATTAGTTTTGTTTTTTTACATTTTAGAATGGGATTGTGAAGAATATATAGCTTTCCATTTTAAGCCCTGATGAAGGGAATGTTCTATGATCTCCGAAACGCATTGGCATTGTGATAAAGTATCTATCTTTAAAATCTATAGCTGGACAATTACATTTTGGCGCGGCGCTTCAGTCTCGGATTCCATGTTTCTATTTTTGGCTGTACCCACATGAGTATTTCTGTTCACTGTTTGTCCCAGTGACATCCATGGCATTACTGTAAACTTAACTTTTTTTTGTTTTGCCTCCTAAGCAGAATCCACAAGGAAGCAAACTATATAAATAAAAAATGTATTACAGGTATCAATATGCAGCACTTATACACACACACACACACACACACACACACACATTCCCTAGCATCATGGTTGGGATTTGAGCCGGCGAATCTAGTGCTGGTAGGTGGAATCATTTGGCCATTGGCCGAATGATGATGTAATCAATCATTAATGTATTCTCTGGACAGAGAAGAAATATGAAGTCTTGCTTATCACCATAACCTAGGTGTTACTAGGCTAAATAATTAAATAAAAGTTTTCATGGAGTCCCATTTAACCACTTAAGACTAGAGCACTTTTTGCGATTCGGCACTGCGTCGTTTTAACTGACAATTGCGCGGTTGTGCGATGTGGCTCCCCAACAAATAGAGCTTTCTTTTGGTGGTATTTGATCACCCCTGCGGTTTGTATTTTTTGCGATATAAACAAAAAGACAATTTTGAAAATAACGCATTCTCTTTAAAATTTTTCTATAATGAATATCCCCCAAAAATATATACCTTTTTTTTCCCCTCAGTTTAGACCGATACGTATTCTACATATTTTTGGTAAAAAAAAAATCGCAATGTGTTGATTGGTTTGCGCAAAAAAGTTATAGCGTTTACAAAATAGGGGATAGTTTTATGGCATTTTTATTAATAATTTTTTTTTTTACTAGTAATGGCAGTGATCAGCGTTTTTTTTTTTTTTTATCGTGACTGCGACATTATGGCGGACATATCGGACATTTTTGACACATTTTTGGGACCATTGTCATTTATACAGCAATCAGTGCTATACAAATGCACTGATTCCTGTGTAAATGACACTGGCAGTGAAGGGGTTAACCACTAGGTGGCAGTGAAGGGGTTAAGTGTGTCCTGGGCATGTGTCTGACTGTGGGGGGTATGGCTGTGTGTGACACCTCACTGATCTCTGCTCCCGATGACAGGGAGCAGAGATCGGTGACACTTTTACTAGGCAGAACGGGGAGATGCTTGTTTACATTAGCATCTCCCTGTTTTTCCTCCCCATGAGATGATTGCGGGTATCCACGTGGTGATCAAGTTCGCAGGACCCGCTATCTAACTCACGGAGGTCCCGACCGGCGTGCACGGGATTCCACGGTGGCAAATTTAAAGGGACGTACATGTACGCCTATTTGCTTGTCCCTGCCATTCTGCCAACGTACATCGGCGTGCCCCGGTTGGGAAGTGGTAAAAAGGATAGTTAGACTTTTAAATAAATGTGCCTAAAACACACCCTGCTTGCCCTCCTTGTCAAACTCATCACTTTCATACCTTTCAGCCACACAGATCTGTGATATAGGTTGATCCAGGTTTAGCAAGGTTTATATCCTTCTGCTCTTACTCTGCCCCCCTGCACATGCACTGGCTATAGAATATAATGGGCTGTCCCTAGAGATTTCATTATATTTTATGGCTGGTGCATGTGTGGGATGATAAAGTAGAAGTCAAGCTGAAGACTGTAAGCATTGCCTGGTTCCTTGCTGGCCAGACACTGAGATCTGTTTTTCTGTTTCTTGCCTCTGAATGGGCTTTTGTTGATGGGCCTTTGTTGATGGGCTTTTGTTCAAGCTAGATGGGTTTTGCATCCCCATACAAGTGTATGGAAATGCAAAACTCTCCTTAAACAGGTCAAATGCAGGTCAGAAGGAGGTCACATGTACTCATCAGTAAATTCTAAATGATCTCAGAATCATATCAAACCGATGCCATTGACACAAGTCCTTAAAATCATTATTAAACTCCAAAACAAAAAATGAAATATATTTGCAGCTTACTAATCTTTAGATGTGAGGACAACATTCGTTTTTCTATTTAGGCTTTTTTTCCTCATTTATTTCACCTGCTGATCCAACCAATACCACACTTCCTGACTTCAGGGTGTCTGCATTTTGCATTAAATAGTAAAGACCACTTTGGACAGCAGTATTGTCACTCTGGGGAGAGGGTAGTGATAGACTAGCAGATTTAAATAGGACAATTTGACGTTGAACTCTAGCGAACGCTTTATAAGCAGTTACAACAGTTTTTTTATTCTTTCGGTATAAAGGTTTTACATAAATAAATAAAAGCTGATCATTGTAAGCACCCATGTCAATGGTTTGCCTTAACCCCGTAACTGCTGCTTTGCCTGGGCAGCTTGGTCTGATAAGGCCCCGTTCACACCTGAGCATATTAGAATTGCAGGCAGAATCGCAACAAAACATGTGTCGCGCTTGCGGTGACATAATGTCTTAATGAAACCCCAAATGTAGTGCGATTTTTGCTGCGATTTTCGTGCGGCAAAATACTAAATTCGCCTTCCTCCGTGCCAAAGTTTGAGACATGAGTTTCTTTGGTATGTTTTTGTAGAGGGAGGACCATTCAAAATCAGTAGTGGCCCTCCAAACACGTGTAAAAAAATAAATAAAAAAAAATAAAAAAGTTTTCCAGCATGCACGTCCGACAGAAGCTGCCCGCCATACAAATGGGCTGAATGTTGGCCGTTTTTTTATTGAACCAGCTGACATTCGTCCCATGTGTACTAAGAATTAGGTTCCACACTGAGTATAACAAGCATGCTTTACTGCATATACAGACTGATTTTACTGCTGTGGGTTTACTAACACAGTGGCTCTATAAATGGGCAGAACTGAATCACAAGATCTGCTCCCCATAGACTTCAGTGGGGTTTGCAGACTTTGAGTAAGATTTGCAAAACTGTTCGCTAACTGAACCCAGCCAGATTTGCTCATCTTTAGTTTCGAGTGGAAAGGCAGAGGGGTTACTCAATGGTCATTTAGTTTAAAGCTCACCTGTCTTTTTGGAATAATATGCAGTTTCAAATTGATGTCATCAACATGGCACCATAAATATGCTGTTGCAAGAAAATGCGATGTGCACACACACAAACTCAAACTTTTTGCTACAATATTTTTTTTATTTTTTTTTTGCATTACACTGATTTTGACCAAGTTTTCCATAAAAAAAAGAAGCCGTCCGTCCCTGGGATCTTTAGATTTGGTGCTGTTGGCATCTATGATCTGTTGATTTAAAGAGCTCACAGCTAGAATATAACGATAAGTCAACAAGCTGTGTCAATAACCAACTTCTGCTGCAGTTTTACTTAAGACGAAAGACCAACTCCAGTGTAACAGCAACAGCAGGATATTGTTTTAAATTGAGGAGTTGTTGAACTACGTGATACAGCCAGTTAACACTTTCACCTCCTTGCATTACTGAGAAGGGACCTAATATGCAGTTCTGCGGCCTAAAACCTTGAACTGCACCTCTTTACCCACCTATCTTCAACAGGGGTTAGGAGTATGTTTTGTTGATCAGTGGGGAATAAATTTTTTTTTTTTTTATGAGGCCCCATTCACATAGCTTTAAAAAAATGCAATTACAACTGTTTTTTATTTATGGATCTGAATTGTTTTTAATGGAGGCATTCACGCAGGTGCATAAAAATGCACTGCCTTCAGATCCATAACAGAAAATTCAAAAATCTGCATCTGAGGACAAGTGTATACATATACAGGCGCACCTCCAAAAATTAGGATATCCTCAAAAGTTAATTTTTTTTCAGTAATTCAATTCAAAAAGTGAAACTCATATTATATAGATTTGTTACACAAAGAGTGATGTATTTCAAGCATTTCTTTCTTTTAATTTTGATGATTATGGCTTACAGCTAGCAAAAACCCCAAATTCAGTATCTCAGAAAATGTGAATATTGTGAAAAAGTTCAGTATGGTAGACTCGTGGTGTCACACGTGAAAAGATTTCCAGGGTCTTTAAATGGTCTTGAGTCTGGTTCAGTAGGTTACACAGTCATGGGGAAGACTGCTTATTTCAGTTGCCGAGAAGACAGTCATTGACACCCTCCACAAGGAGAGTAAGTCAGAAAAGGTCATTGCTAACGAAGCTGGCTGTTCACAGGGTGCTATATTCATTAAAAGTTGAGTGGAAGGAAAAAGTATGGTACAAAATGGTGAACAAGCAACAGGAATAACCACAAGTGGATTGTGAAGCAAAGGCCATTCAAGAAGTTGGGGGAGATTCACAAGGAGTGGACTATGGCTGGTGTCAGTATTTCAAGAGCCACCACACACACATATCTAGGACAACTGTCCCATTCCTTGTGTCAAGCCACTCCTGAACCAGAGACAATGTCAGAAGTCTTACCTTTCTCATTGGTCCAAAGTCCTCTTTTTGGATGACAGGAAATTTTTCATTACATTTCGAAATCTAGGTCAGAGTCCAGAGGAAGAGTGGAGGTGCACAGAATCCAAGTTGCATGAGGTCCAGTGGGAAGTTTCCACAGTCAGTGATGATTTGGGGAGCCATGCCATCTGCTGGTGTTGGTCCATTATCTTTTATCAAGTCCAAAGTCAGCACAGCCCTCTACTAGGAAATTCTAGAGCACTTCACGCTTCCCTCTGCTGAATAGCTTTATGGAGATGCCAATTTCATTTTCTAGCAGGACTTGGCACCTGCCCACACTGCCAAAAGTACCAATACCCGGTTTAATGTTCATGGTATCACTGTGCTTGATTGGCCAACAACCTTGCCTAACCTAAACACCATAGATAATCTGTGGGGTACTGTCAAGAGGAAGATGAGAGACACCAGATCCAACAATGTGGATGCTGAAAGCCACTATAAAAAAAACCTGGGCTTCCATAACACCTTAGCAGTGCCAGAGGCTCATCACCTCCATGCCACTCCACATTGATAGTGATTAATGCAAAAGGAGCTCCGACCAAGTATTGAGTGCATACTATACTGTACATGGACTTTTCAGTAAGCCAACATTTCTGTATTAAAAATAATTTTTCTATTGGAGTTACCGTATATACTCGAGTATAGGCCGACCCGAATATAAGCCGAGGCCCCCAATTTACCCCCAAAAAAACTGGCAAACTTATTGACTCGTGTATAAGCCGAGGGTGAGACATGCCTGTCCATCCCTGTGTGTGTGTCCGTCCATCCCTGTGTGTCCGTCCATCCCTGTGTGTCCGTCCATCCCTGTGTGTCCGTCCATCCATCCCTGTGTGTGTGTGTGTCCATCCATCCATCCATCCCTGTGTGTGTGTGTCTCCATCCATCCATCCATCCATCCATCCCTGTGTGTGTGTGTCTCCATCCATCCATCCCTGTGTGTGTGTGTCTCCATCCATCCATCCATCCCTGTGTGTGTGTGTGTGTGTGTGTGTCCAGCCTACCTGTGTCCCGAGCCTTTGTCCCGAGCCTCCGTCCCGTGCCTTGCCTCCGTCCCGTGCCGTGCCTTGCCGCCGTGCCTTGCCTCCGTCCCGTCCCGTCCCGTGCCGTGCCTTGCCGCCGTGCCTTGCCTCCGTCCCGTGCCCTCTTCGTCGGCGCCTCGGCGGCCATTGTAAAATTCAAAAGCTGCGCCGCCGCCTTCGCCTGTGATAGGCGGAACACTGAATTTCCCAGCAGCCTGTGTTCCGCCTATCACGGACATCGTATCATCCTCGTCCGTAGTACGAGGATGATACGATGTCCGTGATAGGCGGAACACAGGCTGCTGGGAAATTCAGTGTTCCGCCTATCACAGGCGAAGGCGGAGCCGGAGGCGCAGCTTTTGAATCCTAGAATGGCCGCTGTCTGTCTGCTCGACACGCTGATCGAGCGGGCAGACAGCGATGACTCGAGTATAAGCCGAGGGGGGCACTTTCAGCCTCAAAAAAGAGGCTGAAAATCTCGGCTTATACTCGAGTATATACGGTATGTAATATTCTAATTTTCTGAGGTAATACATTTTGGGTTTTCACTAGCTGTAAGCCTTAATCCTCAAAATTAAAAGAAATGTTTGAAATACATCACTGTGTGTAATAATTCTATATAATACGAGTTTCACTTTTTGAATTGAATTACTGAAATAAATTAACTTTTTGATCTATTTTTTAGAGATGCACCTGTATCCGCATTAAAAAACAGATCTATTTACTGATCATTATGCAGGAACTTTTGTTCCTGGCCCTAATGGTTAAAACTTTTTTTTTTTTTTTTTTTACACCTGTCGCACCCTAGTGAATAAGGCCATATACACTATGGATCTTGAAAAGTTACTAAAATCTCCATTAAAGCCTTCAGCCAATTATTGGGAATCAACTAGGTATTAAAATATCAGTGTGTACGAATTGCTTCTCCATCTCTTTTCACCGTTAAGGGTTCTAAAGGAGAGGAGTTAAGGGTGAACTTTAATGCCTAGGGTTTCTATAAGGGGATGGTTCTGAAACAAATTTTATCTGGACGCTCTGATTAGGCATTTTGGTTATAGTGTATTTTTTCCTACGCAACTTGTTAAAGCCCAAATTTAAAGTGGATCCTCATCATCCATAAGTGGGTCCATTTCATTAGGTTACCGGCTTTCCAAATGTCTAAAAATAACTCTAATGCCGCGTACACACGGGCGGATTGTATGGCCTACTTAGTCCGCCGAAACACATTTCAGCGGACAGTCCGCTCGTGTGGGGGCTTCAGCGGACTTTTTCAGCGTGCAGTCTGGCGTACTAAGTATTTCGGAATTTCTGTAATGCTGTCCGTCATACTTTGGTTTCAGCGGACAATCCGCTCGTGAGTAGGCTAGTTCGACGGACTAAGAATGGCGCATGCTCGGAAAGGATTTACACGGCGGAAGGTTGCATTGCTGTGTATTGGACTTCCTATTTCTAGTCCCGTCATACGTGCTGTACACGTCATCGCGCAAGCTTTCAACGGACTGTTTGTGCATCCGTGTGTGGTCAAGTCTGTTCATTCGAAAGTATGACGGACTGTCCGTCGGATTGTATGACGGACTAAGTAGGCCATACAATCCGCCCGTGTGTACGCGGCTTAAAGCTATTTGAATCCGGAAGTTGATGTAAAAAGTCTCCATTCATTTAGGTTAAAATCCAATGTGATCTACAGCAATAATGGAAGTGAAGAATTTAAAGTAGTAGTAAATGCCTCTCCTTTTCTTTTTCTTTTTTTTTTTTTTTCCTACAGGTATGCTTATAATAAGGCTTACCTGTAGGGAAAATAAATATCTCCCTAACATACACCGTTTAGGAGATAATATAGCCAGCAGCAGCTGGTGATGTTGGATGCATGCCATGGCCAAAACTCCCTTGCGCAGAAAATGACATCATCGTGGCTCGTGTCACGCCTGCGCCAACACCTCAACAAACTCCCTCCTGGGATGTGTGATGTAACCATTCAAGGAGCCCTTTGCAAGGTGTTGTGAATGCAAACACATAACGCGGGATCTCTGACAAAAAGATTGCACAGTCATGCTGCATTCATCTGTCAGGTCTTGAACTCCATTAAAAATGGCGGTGCTCTAGAAGAGAAGCAAGGGAAGCAGATTTGCTTCTAGCAAGACAACACTTGACTTTGTGGTCTAGTAGTCATATTTTTAATTTTAGGACAGGGACCAGTATTAGGGATTTTTAGTTAAAGTCCCTCTTTAATCAATTTCCTTTTTTTTTTCTTTACAGCTGCAGTCACATAACCTACCTGTAATGAAAGATGTCCCACATCCTCTAGCCTACATACTTCATAATTTCTTGGGGCTGTGCATAATTAGAAATATTGAATTTTAATTAGAGGTAGGTGAGTGGAGATTGGAGTAACTGACCTGCAGAATTGTAGGCCTGGCATTAGGTTTTTCCAGTGACTTGAGAATTTTGCAGGTTAGGCTGTTACACAATAAAGTTAGACCTTCCTGGGCAGATAACATGTTACATGTATGTATTCCATACTCCTTTTTTGAAGTTGTAGTGTGCCTTTTATTTTCTGCAATCTGCTTTGTGACTGTGTGTTCAGTGGTTTGTGGGGGGAGATTGTAAACCCATAATTTTTTTTTCTACAAATAACAAACATGTCATACTTACCTGCTCTGTGCAGTGGTTTTGCATAGAGCAGCCCTGATCTTCCTCTTCTCTGGTACCCAGCCGGTGCTCCTGTTGCTGAGTTGCCACCATAGCAAGCCATTTGCTATGGGGGAATTCATGCAGGCTTTTCCCCAAACTGGCTTGGTCCCCCCACTTCCCTCTCACTGGCTGTGATTGACAGCAGTGGGAGCCAATGGCTCTCGCTGCTATCTCTGGGCCTATGGGTAGGAAGAGACCTACTGCTCTTGTGCACAGCACTGGATCGAGATTGGGCTCAGATAGGTGGGGGGGGGGGTCTAAAGGGCAGTTGCACTTAGAAGGTTTTTTACCTTAATGCAGAGAATGCAAGAAGGTTAAAATAAACCTTCAGCATTTAGAACCACTTTAAGTCAAATGGGTCTAACACAAAACAGAGGAAGAAAGGGTACCTGACGTTTTATGAGCACTTGTTACTGTCAATGACTCCCTCAAGCAGAGAGTGGGGAGCATGCAGACCACGGAAAGAAGCCATTATATCAGTATAGCAATCAGGCAAAACGCACAAGGTCAGCAACAGTAGGCTTCATATTTCTGTAAGCACAGGTTTTGTTGAACCATGAGTTGGGTGCACACTGTGGCATTCGTGTGTAGTCAGCTTCTTCATATAAACAGGGCCATGTAGTCTTTAATTGACTGTGCCTCTTGTAAATTTGATTTCAGAGAGACTCTGGGAACCAGGTGTTATTGCCTTAGGCCTTTGATGTTATATCAGTTGGAGGATCTGCTTGTGCATAACACGAATTGTGCCTGTGCTAGTTCTTTTGACAACCAGATTGCAAATTACAGGATTAGCACAAATCGTATAAGAACACTCATTGAAAACTTGTTGAATAGAATTTGTATGTTCTTATTCTAAAATACTCTGGTAAACTGACTTGTTTTTTTCCTTAAAGCGATAATAAACCCAAAACAAAAATCGAATATATTGCCGCTTACCAAACCTTAGATGTGATGGCTCCATCAATTCATGTTTTTTTTTTTTTTTTTTTTTCACTTTGTTTATACCTGGTGATCTGATGAGTAACACACCACCTGTACTAGTTCCCCCCTGTTACTGCTGCTGCTGCCTTCACACCCCCCTCTCCTGCATCCCTGCTGTGACAGCAGGCCAGGGTATCTTCTCCCAATGCCCACAGTCACTGCCCACTCGGCCACGTCATCCATTCACAGAGTTCTATGAATGGGAGAACTAGAAGTACCCACAGCCTTTGCGCATGTCGACTTGTAGTTCTCAATGAACTACCAGGGTGCTGTTGAGCGCTCTAGGCAGTTTGTTGATGCTTCCTGTCAGTGTGCAAGTGCCTGTCTGCGTACAAGCAGACCTCTTACTCAGACGGCCTGCAATGCACCTGAGATCTGCTGATTGCTTGTGTAATGCTTTACAGGCTACCAATAAAAAATTAAATTAAAAAATGAAAAATTTTTTTTTTGTTTACCTGCGAAAAGATGTGCTGCTAATAATAATAATAATATTATTTTTTTTTTTTTTGAAGGTTAACTTATCCTTTAACCACTTCACTCCAAGCCAATAGTAAAATGATGTCTGCAGATGGGATCTCCCATCCTACGCGGGTGTCATATGACGTCCTTGGCCTCTCGCCACTCCGATGGGACCCTGGGGGCCCGCAGCGATCAGGGATGAGGTGTGTCCCTCGGACACAGCCCATCCTGGACTTGTGTAAAGAGCCAATAAAAAATGTCTCTTTACCACATGACCGGCTGAGTACCTGTCTCCTGCCCATCAGTGTGCCCGGGGTACCTGTCTGCAGCCCATCAGTGTGCCCGGGGTACCTGTCTGCAGCCCATCAGTGTGCCCGGGGTACCTGTCTGCAGCCCATCAGTGTGCCCGGGGTACCTGTCTGCAGCCCATCAGTGTGCCCGGGGTACCTGTCTGCAGCCCATGACTCATAAAAAATATACGTTGGAGTGTTTGCTTTCCAAAATGGGGTCATTTTAAGGGTAATTCCACTATCCTGGTGCGCAAGGACCTTCAAAAGTGTGATAGGTAGGAATAAAATGAGACGTGTAATTTATGCTCCTAGAATGCTTTGCCTTGTACCACTTCAATGTTGGGCCTATCTATGTGGCCGGGCTGTGTAAAAGTCTCACACATGTGGTATCGCCATACTTGGGAGGATTCTGAATTTTTTCTATATACATGCTACCAGTTATAAATATCTTATAAACTGACCAGTTTGTGTAAAAAAAAAAAAAAAAAAAAAAAAAAAAGTTTTAATTTTTCTTTTCACGTTTAACTCCCTTTTAACGCCTAATGGGCGAAAAAGGGTTAAAACCGCTCGCAAAATGGCGGTTCAGTGGCGCTGCCCATTGGTTTCAATGGGCAGGGGCGCTTTAGGAGCGGTATATACACCGATCTTACAGTGCTGCAAACATGCTGCTTGCAGGAAAAAAATTTTTACCGTCCTGAAAGCGCACTGCTCCAGTGTGAAAAGAGGAGAGGCTCTTTACAGGCGCTATGCAGGCACTATTTTTAGCGCTATAGCTCCTGTAAAGCGCCTTAGTGTGAAAGCAGCCTAAAGGTTTTACATAAATAAAAGCTGATTATTATAAGCACCTCTGTCAGTGATTAAATGGTTTTTCTCAACACTCTAAACTGCTACATCTGTGGGAGAGCTTGTTCTGGTGAAAAACAGACTTACTGGCTGAATCACCAGATGAGAAAAAAAAGATAGAAGGCCTGAAAGAAAAGAAATGCATCCACCACATCTAAGAATTGATTAACTGCAATATAATGTTTTCTTTTCTGTTTAATACTGCTTTAACTATACAAGCATTCAAAATGTTTTCTAATGTCAAATGCATTTCAGTGCCTTAAAAATATCACAGCACTTCTGCTTTTCCCTCCAAGGACATAGACATCTTTGTTTTAGCCATCATCTAGGGGTCAGCATTTACTGATAAAGAATAAAAGTGCAGCTCTACAAATCAATGAATAACATAATATGTGACAATATAGTGCAAAAAAGCTATACAAAGATCACATCCAGGTAATTCAAAAGTGTGATGTATAAATAGGTAATATTGAAGGTCCACAATTCTAAAATAGTGAATGAGATTAAAGCTTCAGCAGCAGACCTTTTGCATGGAAGGTGGAGTGTCACCTTCTCACCAATACCTGGAACACCAAGTTTTTTTCCCTGGTGCTGCTGGTACAGGATGTGTAGAAAATATGAGTCTATTTAGAGTGTATATGTGTATGTGCATTCATACAGATGCTGTATGTTGTCTGTCATTTAAAAAAAATATATATATATTTCTTCTATTCTTATAAATACTTGCCAATTCTACATGTTCACTTTGCTTGACCACACCATGCAGGAAAGCAGATCAATGCGGGCGCTGGCATGATCAGTTTTCTTATCTGGGCTTGGAGTTACAGGATGCTGTATCTACACACTGCCTGCCTGTATTTCCCGTGCTCAGATTTGTAGTTACGCCTCCTGCCCTCTTCAAACGTGCACCAAGGATGCTGTCCTCGAGATGCACTCGGTAACAGTTCAATACAAGTTCAGTAGAAGAAATCCATACTTCCTGTTTGAATACACACACGGCCAGCTAAAGTATAACAACTGCAAGATCTCACAGCATTTTTACAGTCCTATTCACAGGCAGCCCCCCCCCCCCCCCCCCCCGTTTTGCCCTGCCTGAAATGACTGACAGCATCTCCTGTCTGGGGCCATGCTGTTGGAAATGAATCAGCACTGTATCCTATGCAGAGTGACTCTCCATTGTGCTGGTTGTCATCTGTCAGACTCTCTATTTGGGTGACCTCATCTGTCAGACTCTGTTTAGCAGCTGCATAAGCAGATCACGGTCTGCATCAGATCTACTTTCTGCAATATGCCTTTGACAGCATGACTCCTGACAGTAGTCGCTGTCAGTCTTTCCAGGCAGAGCTAAAGGAAACTAAACTAAGAAAGCCTCCCTAAAGATAGAGGACAGAGTGTTATCTACGCTCCCCTAGCTGTTGTAAGCAGAGGATGAGGTCACTCAGCAGCCAGTGACAGAGGAGGATCGCTCTTTGCATAAGAAAACACCCCCTCGCCCTGCCCAGCCCTCTGATCTGAAGTTATCACAGTCATGTGACTCCAGGAAAAAAAACTCTCTAAAAGGTATTTAGCACACTTTTTTTATTATAGTAAATGCAACATTTTTAATGTATATAAAATATGATACTAAAGATATATTCCCTGGCTTAATTTCATACACTTTACAGATGCTTTTTTATTTTTATTTTTTTGTCCAAGAAATACTTTATTGAAAGAGTTGTACATTTCCAGAGCAAACCATGCTTACACAATTACATTGCAGCCCGCACATAAGGCACTGCACATCAGAAAACATCAACAAAAGCTATAACCTATGCGTGGAAAAGGCGAGTAATGGCGCATACACATCACCAGACTCTTCGGCAGACTAGGTCCGGCGGTCTTCCCGACTGACTTTCGGCGGAGTTCCAATGGACTTCTGAATGAACGGAATTGCCCACATATGAACGGACTATGTCAGTTCATTTTGAACATGATGACGTAAGCTAGGACTAAAAAAGGAAGTTCAATAGCCAGTAGCCAATAGCTGCCCTTGTGTCATATTTGGTCCGTCGGACCAGCATACAGACTAACAGTTTTGCCGGTAGGAATTGAGTCCATCAGACAGATTTGAAACATGTTCTATTTCTAGGTTCGTTGGATTTTTTAAATGAGAAATGATCGGATCAGCCCACACATGATCGGAATGTCCGATGGACTGATTCCATTGGACGTAGCCTGCTGGAAAGTCCGGTCGTGTGTACGCGGCATTAGAGTACCTTTCTGTCGCCATCAACCCCTATCGACTAATCTAGTTGAGCCAAACTGGTACAATTTGCCCAGATTTTTCAAATTTACCTAGACACCCCCTTTACAGATATATACAGTATAACGTTCTAATCTTAGTGTCCCTCGGTATGTCTAATCCATTCTGTTATTGAGGGTGGCTCATCGGACTTCTAGTGCACTATGATTAATTTATAAGCCTGAAATAAGGCCCTGGCTTGTGCCTTCTTGGTAAATGCATGAATGTCTACTTCCTCCAAGATATCCAGAATAGAACACCTAGGATCAAGTGGAATATTGAAATGGAAGAGTTAAGTGTGTCAACCACCACCTTCTAATATGTACTGTATGTAATTTTGGGCACTGCCACAGTAAATGTATCGGGTCACCATGGTCCCTTTTGCATCTAGTACAAAGTGAATCTGTCCGAGTGCCATTTTGTGCAAATGGTGTGGCTTTACAGATGCTTTAAAGGGATACTAAACACACACTGCTTACTTTACATTGTCCCTTCTATTTCTGTATGTGGATGATGGCACTAATTATTTTAATTAAAAAAAAAAAAGTTTTTTTTCTTAATCAATAAGAAAAAACAAGCACCTTTTTCTTAATCAATATACAGCTGTCGGATGACCCAGCTCTTTCCCATCCTGTCTGCATGGAAACATAAGCAGGAGGAGCTTCTAGTCCTCTGCTGCTGCTCACATGTTAAAAAGAAAAAAACAGCCTTTGGAATACAGAGTAAAAATACATAAATATCAAACTGTTTTAACTTTGCATACTTAAAGCAGAGTTCCACCCATAAAATTGACTTTATAGAAATAAACATCATAATCCTTCAGCAACAACAATTGGAATTTTTTTTTATTTTTAGTTTTTTTTTTTTACCCCTTCTTCGCTGTTGCTATAGGGCAGTGATGGCAAACCTTGGCACCCCAGATGTTTTGGAACTACATTTCCCATGATGCTCATGCACTCTGCAGTGTAGTTGAGCATCATGGGAAATGTAGTTCCAAAACATCTGGGGTGCCAAGGTTCGCCATCACTGCTATAGGGTCTCCTGTATTCTGCTTCTTCAGCTCAGCGGAGATTTATGTAATTTCCCTCAGCATCTGTGCTCGTTAGGGCTCCTGGGAGATGTGTGTCATTCTTTCCCAGGAGTCAGTGAGCAGCGCCAGGGGCTCTCATTGAGGGGATGTGTGCATGCTGGTTATTCAGCAGCACCATAAACCCAGAAGTTTATGCTTCTGGTCTTCGCCTGCCCACAAGCAAGATGGGAATGCCTGAGCAGGAGCAATATAAGGTAGTTTTTTTAAATAAAATACTAACAAAAGCAAGCCTAACGAATGCTCATGGACGACGTAATTCTATTATGAAACGCGTAGGGTAGTGACGCACTGATGTCACCTCGTTTGCTGTTTGAATATCCAGGAAGGACAGGTCTGTCTGAGTGTGTGCCGGCCGGCGCACCAGACTTAAGGCATTCTTACTGAGATCACATTGTAAGTGCAATATTTTTGTTTTATTTGTTTTAGTAAATTTGAAGGTTTTACACTATTTGCAGCCTTTAAATTTTTTGCATGCTACATACATCCATCTCTGGGTTTGAATCTAATGAGATGTTCTTAAGAGTAGTGTCCCTGTTTGTTGCGCTTTGGAGACTGTACCATCCCCATAGGAGGTTGGAAGACCAGCGGCTTTGCTTGGTGTGTTCTGGAGATTGTACCATTACTACAGGCTTCTCCCTGATTCTCTGTAACGGGGGATCATGGGTTTTTGGTAATGCCCTGTACACACGGTCGGACATTCCGACCACAAAATCAGTTGGATTTTTTCAAACGGATTTTGTCAAACTGGTACTGCATACACACGGTCGGACAAAGTTGTCGGAAAATCTGATCATTCGGAACGTGGTGACGTTCGTTACGTACGACGGGACTACGTAGAGGTTAGTAGCCAATAGCTTTGGTCTCGTAATTTGATCTGAGCATGAGTGGCACTTTGTCCGTCGGAATTCTCTACAAACGATCGGAAAAAGTCCGATCGGATTTTTTTTGTCAGAAAAATTTAGATCCTGCTCTCAAATTCCGATCTCAATCTCAAAGTCCTATAGAGCCCGCACACGATCAGATTTTCCAAATTTCCGACCGTGTGTACAGGGCATAAGAAGTAACTCTCTCTGTATAACGGTGGATTCAGCATAGTCTTTTTTTATACCAGCTTTCACTTCAGCATTTGAAGATTCATTTTAATTATGGATGGACTTTAGTTTATTTTATTTTAGTTTTGCATGCGTGGATGTCATACTTTTGAATCGTATATATGATTGGACTTTTCCCAATTTGTCACATATTCTTTTACCCATATTTATCACATATATTGGAGTTATATAGTTTTGCTGAAATTTGTGTCTTTACTAATTGACGGTTCACAATTTTTTCACTTATGGTTCTTCACTCACGTTTTTGTCTGTTTTTGTGATTTATGGTTTTAAAACATAACATATATGCACTGTTGTATTTTCCTTTGATTCGCGCTGATTCTGGGTATCTCCATGATCGGTGTGTTTCTAATATGTGAGGTTTATACACATTTTAGGTTTTCTGGTTTAGCTTGATTCTATTCTTTTTCTTTTTTTTTTTTTTTATTCACTTTATTAGTGTTATGCAGTAGAATTTCTGATTCCATTAGTTTCGTTTAGAAACGTCCTTATTATTAGGTGTACTCCATTGGGAGTATTTACACTTCTTACCGCTTTAACTTGGATTTCTTGCCACTCCAGCATGTGTCTTAGAATAAGAGGGAGGTGAAGCCTCTAATAATATACATGTAATATCCCACTCCCATTGTGTTTAACTGGTTAGTGGGCATGGAGGGAGGGAGTGAGCTGTCATTTACCACTGTGTGTGTGCCCACATGCGTGACTATAGTCACGTGGGCTGCTCAGATGTGATAGGGAGGAAATTCCCAGCATAGAAACTCAGTGAAAACTGAGCATGTGCAGAATTTGTAACATGGACAGAAGGTGGAGATGGAGTAGCAGGATCAACCAGTTTTTTTTCAGAATACAGAAAATGAATCTCATAGTGACTGAGTGAGTTAGAACAGCATTTAGACCCCTTTCACACCAGGGCGTTTTGCAGGCGCTATAGCGTTAGAAATAGCGCCTGCAATCCGCCCTAAAGAAGCTGCACCATTGTTTGTAGCATGAAAGCCCGAGGGCTTTCACACTACATCGGTGCGCTGGCAGGACGTCAGGAAAGTCCTGCCAGCAGCTTCTTTGGAGCGGTGAAGGAGCGGTGTTTTTACCGCTTCTCCACCGCTGCTCCCCATTGAAATCAATGAGGCAGCGCTGTAATACCGCCGGCAAAACGCCGCTATTGCGGCATATTGCCGGCATTTTTAACCATTTCTCGGCCGGGGGTAAAAGCGCCCTCGCTAGCGGCCGAAATGCACCGCAAATCCGGCGGTAAAACGCCGCTAAAAATAGCGGCGTTTTACCGCCCATGCCATGGGCGGTGTGGTGTGAAAGGGGTCTTAATACAGCATTTATTGATATATTTATTGATATATATATTATATACTTTAATCGCCATTTTTTCCTTTATCCTGCATGGATTCTCTTTCAGTAAACATTCTCATCACTGCTTTTTGCCCTGACTTTGTTTTTGAACGGTCATCCTCATTGGATTATCCTTTAATTGACCCGCACATCAGTTTGTCTATTGATTGGTATCTCTAGTGACACTTGAATATTTGTTCTTGCCTATCGGAGAACAAAAACAATTTCTAAAAGTTTCCTTTCAGGCAAATCTATAAAACTAATGCTGGTCTGTTTTCTGCTACTAGACGGTGAGATGCTTGCAGAATTTCAGCAAATATATAATATAACCGTCTTGGTCTGTGTAAGGCCATTAACACGAACACCCATTCTGACCATATTGAACTAATTAGAAGTAAAATCATTGCTTGCTTTTCAAAGCTTAAGGAACGGAGGCTTGTTAATTGCCTGTGGAGTGCTTAGAAGATGGAAATTAAATCCATACATCGGAGAACATGAAGAAAAAGCCCTAAGAAAAAGGATTTTATGGATTTTACTCCTGGCCACAAAATTTAACATGATTGGTTTTAATCGTACAATTATCCATAGGATTGGGTCCATCCTTTCAGCTACATGTGGGGTACAGTTGAAATCCATGGTTGATTGGAAGCTTCTTGAGAACTGCTTTAATGGAATGGCAAATGTGGTCATACCATTACCAGGAAACTCTTTATGGAGTTGATATGTTCTTGTGTCTGAATTTCTGGCAATAAGCATGACAAATACTTGTAGGATTTTGTGACTTCTGGAGCAGGAAGAGGCAAGCCAGTTGGTGCCTTTGCCTTCTGCAGATGTGCCATAGGCAGCGGTGAAGAGCTGAAAATGTTTGAAAATCAGCAGAGGATCAGACCGGAAAAAAACTGACCATAGACTGTTTCGTTTTTGTTCATTCAGCCAACAGATTCCTCCATTCACACAAACGAGGTGGATGAAGGAAACCTGCCAGGATATTGTATTGATTGGGGGATCTGCCACTGTCAGAATACACTGATCAAGAAACAATTTCCAACGTGTCTGACCGAAGTTGATCAAATGATGTCGAGCGGGGATGATCACGCACTGATCAAAAATTTTGATTAGTGTACGGACAGCTTAAGCCTGCAGCAATGAATGAGCATCAAGTTTCAAAATGTTTTTCTTTATCGTACATGACAGGATAAAGGGTTTTTTCATATCCATATCTATCACAACAGGGTTACATAATTTGTAAGATTGAATAAGGACACTGGTCCCTCTGTACTTTGTGTTCGCTAATAAATTCAAAGTTTTTCAAAAAAAATTTCCCCACAATAACATGTTTATTGAATTAAAACAAAAAAAACAAAATACAAAGTCATATTAATAATTGACAATCAAAAGCGAAAGGAAGAAAAAAAAGCAAACAAGACTGGTCACAGTGATATGTAATATTAAATCCAATACCAAAATACAATGTGTAACATTGCCATATTCTCAAATTATGATGAGAAATTAGTGGGGTTGAGAGAGATTTATTTATTACTGCGGTGGCTTGAAAAGGTATTCACACCCCTTGAAATTTTCAATATTTCCATGTTACAACCAAAAATGTAAATGTATTCTATTGGGATTTTATGTGATAGACCAACACAAAGTGGTACATAATTGTGAAGTGGAAGCAAAATGATAAATGATTTTCAACATTTTTTTATAAATATCTGAAAAGTGTGGTGTGCATTTGTATTCTGCCCCCCCCCCCCCCCCCCCCCGAGTCAATACTGTAGAACCACCTTTCATCGCAATTACAGCTACATGTCTTTTTGGGTATGTCTCCATTTGCTTTGCACATTTAGAGTGACATTTTTGCCCATTCTTCTTTGCAAATTAGCTCAAGCTCTGTCAGATTGGATGGACAGTCTGTGAACAGCAATTTTCAGGTCTTGCCACAGATTCTCAATTATTTTTAGGCTGGGCCATTCTAAAGGCCTGTACACATGCTTTGATTTTTGGATATCAATTGTGTTACGATGATCGATTGTCTGCAAATCTTACTCTTAGTACGGTGCTTTTGACAGCCAATTTCACTTTTTCATCAGACAAAAGCTGGATGTGCAGACTATAACATTTTTGTTGGATGTTCACTACAATACAAAACTATTCAACATGTTATGTCACTTCTGATGTATTCTGTCAAACGTAAATTCTCATATTGTGAGTAACCTCTTCACTTTTGACATGAGACTAGCATGCCACAAAAATCGGAAGTTCTGTCATCTGAAAATCAAAGAGCATGTACGAGGCTTAACACATGAATAAGCTTTGATCTAAACCATTCAATTTTTAGCTCTGGCTGTATGTTAAGGGTTGTTGTACTACTGGAAAGCGAACCTCCACCCCAGTCTCAAGCCTTTGCAGACTCTAACAGGTATCCTTTGTAAGATTGCCCTGTATTTGGCTGCATCCATCTTGCCATCAATTCTGACTAGCTTCCCTGTCCCTGCTGAAGAAAAGCATCCCTACAACATGGTGCTGCCACCACCATGTTTTATGGCGGGGATGGTGTGTACAGGGTGTTGCTTTTAGGCCAAAAAGTTAAATTTTGGTCACATATGACCAGAACAACTTCTTCCACATGTTTGCTGTGTCCCCTACATGTCTTCTTGCAAACTGCAAAGAGGACTTCTTATGGCTTTCTTTTTGCCACTCTTCCATAAAGACCAGATTTGGGGAGTCCATCACTAATAGTTATCCTGTGGACAGATTCTCCCATCTGAGCTGTGGATCTCTGCAGCTCCTGCAGAGTTATCATAGGCCTCTGGGCTGCTTCTCTGATTAATGCTCTCCTTCCCTGGCCTATCACTTTAGGTGGACAGCCATGTGTTGGTAGGTTTGCAGTTGTGCCACTCAAAGCTTGGGATATTTTTTTTTATAACCTAACTTTAAACTTTTCCACACTTTATCCCTGACCTGTCTGGTGTGTTCCTTGGCCTTCATAATGCGGTTTGTTCACTAAGGTTCTCTAGCAAACCTCTGAGGGCTTCACAGAACGGCTGTATTTATACTGAGATTAAATTACACACATGTGGACTTTATTTACTAATGAGGTAACTTCTGAAGCAATTGGTTCCACTAGATTTTAGTTAGGGGTATCAAAGTAAAGGGGGCTGAATACAAATGCACGGCACACTTTTAATTTATTTGTAAAAATAAATTGAAAACCATTCAACATTTTTCTTTCACTTCACAGTTTATGAGCCACTTTGTGTTGGGATTGGTGAACAGTGCTTCCAGGATTGCTGGACTACATTAATTCATTGATCCTTTTATACGTCTCCCTGGGGTACAGGCATAACACCTTTTTTAGGATGATTATTTTGGCTGATGCCCTTGCCCTTCTCAACTGAATGAATTTTTACAGCTAGAGCTCACATATTGTCAGAAAAAAATGGAGTATTTCGTCTGTAGACCTGGTGGTTGCCTGGTGTAGTCTTTAAGAATTCTGCAGATAAGCCCCTGGAAGCATTTAAGTCTTCCATTGCCCTGGTAGGGGTGGCCCTGCAACCGGCAGTAGCAACCATGGGTGTGTGTGTCAGGCCATAAGGTTAGGGGTCTATGGTTGATAGGAGAAAATGATTCTGACAGGAGGGATGCCGAATCTGCTAGGTGCTGGAGGATTTTCCTTGAGCACGCAATTTCTTGGTGGATGCACTAAAGAATTCTCTTGAACAACTTTCTCCTCTAATGCCGCGTACACATGAGCAGAATGTCCGACCTTTTATGCCAAATTCTGACGGACCTAGAAATAGAACATGTTCTAAATATTTCCGACGGAACCAAGTCCTATCAGGAAAACCGCTTGTCTCTATGCTGTTCCGACAGACCAAAAAGGATGCATGCTCTGAAGCGAGTAGGAAACGGAAGCTTTTGGCTAATGGCTATTGAACTTCCGTTTTCTAGTCCCGTCGAAAATGTTGTACGCCAATGTGTTCCTGAAGGTCGGACTGGTGTGATTGTGTGTATGCAAGACAGCTCAAGCGGAATTCCGTAGGAGCGCTGTTGGAAAAACTTCAGAGTTTATTCCGATGGGAAACTGGTCGTGTGTACAGGGCATAAGTCTTTTGTCTGTACATATGCACAGAATTTTTTGGCCAGAGTGATGGTCAGCAGAACTACTAATTGTGACTGTAGTAGTCCCAGACAATTTGTGATATACAGTATAACACTCCCAGGTAAGTGCTGCAAGAACATGCAAGTAGAAACTCCTCCACCGCGGTGAATCCCTTATGGGCAAACTCCCATCTCTGTATTTACCCCCCTCCCCCCCCCCGAAAAAGATCAATGTGTGCTCCAACACTAAATGGACCCCTTTTCTTCTTAATTAACAAGGACTCTGACTCTTGTGTCGCGTACACACGATCAAACAATCTGGTGGAAAAGTCCGGCAGACTCAAGTCTACCAGACAATCCGCCCGTGTGTGGGCTCCGGTGGACTTTTTTTACCCAAAAGTCTGGCGGACTAAGATTGGAGTTTTTCACATCAATCTGTCCGCTGGACTCGCATTTCGGCGGACAGTAGGGCCGTGTGTGTGCCAGTCCTCCGTACTTTTGAAATTAATGGACTTTTCCCGCCCGGAAAAAAGTCCGCTTATTTTGAGCGTGGCTCCAGGTAGCCGGGACCAGCGAAGGAAGCGTCGCTGGCCCTGTCACCGGGTATGGACTTAAAGGGGAATCCCTACGCTGAAAAAATAGTGTGGGGGTCCCCCCTAGGTCCATATCAGACCCTTATCCGAGCACACTACCCGGCCGGCCAGGAAAGGGGGGGACGAGCGAGCGCCCCCCATCCTGAGCCCTACCAGGCCGTGTGCCCTCAACATGGGGGGTGCCTTGGGGAAGCCCCCCCACCCCAAAGCACCTTGTCCCCATGTTGATCAGGACAAGGGCCTCTTCCCGACAACCCTGGCCGTTGGTTGTCGGGGTTTGCGGGCGGGGGGCTTATCAGAATCCGGGAGCCCCCTTTAACAAGGGGGACCCCCGGATCCCGGCCCCCCACCCTATGTGAATGAGTATGGGGTACAATGTACCCCTACTCATTCACCTGTGAAAAAAAATGTAAAAAAAAAAAACACAACACACAAGGGTTAAAATAGTTTATTGCACAGCTCCGGGGGTCTTCTTCCGTCTTCGGGGGTCTTCTCACCGGACTCCTCCTCGCCATCTTCTGCTAGCTTTTACTAGCGGAGGAGCCCGGCTTTCTTCTTCGCTGCCGCCCTCTTCTTACGACTTCAGGGGTCTTGTCCCCCTCTTCGGTTCTTCTTGCTGGGCCACCGCACCTTCTTCTAGCTCTTTTACAGGCCATACCAGGTGATGGGGCCAGCGATGCCTCCTTCGCTGGTCCCGGCTACCTGGAGCCACACTCAAAATGAATGGACTTTCCTCCGTGTGTGTTGGCAAGTCCGTTCATTTCAAAAGTACGGCGGATAGTCCGGCGGACTTAGTCCGCTGCAAAAGTACTGTGTGTGGGCAGGTAGCTTGTTCGGAAAGTCTGGCGGACAGTCCCCCAGACTATGTCCGCCGGATAGTCTGATATGTGTATGAGAGCCTTAGCTGCTCGAATGGGTGGATCAATGATTCAGTTTGTATTAAGGCTCAATGCACACTAGTATTTTTTTTAAGCTTCTAGACGCTATTAGCTTTTTTTCTTTTTTCCTGCTCCTAGAAGCTAAGTAGTATTATCCTGTGTCCATGCACAATACTTTAGGCTATTAGCGTTTTTCAAGCTTCGTTTAGAAGTAGAAAAAAAATGTTTTTTTAGTTTCCTGGAGCGTTTTTCCAGCAGAAACACTCCTAAACGCTACTAATAGTGTTTTTTGAGCTTTTTTTTTTTTTTTCGTTTTTACTGCAAAAATGGCAAAAGACTAATGATCCTAAACTGCTACTACAAAAAACTGTTGCCGGTGTTTATTATCCAGTGATTTTTTTTTTTTTTTTTCCCAGCCAGCATGGAGCCTTACATGGTAAAAGACAAGTAGAATCTACATAGTACTACTCATTAATTTATTTAACCACTTGGGTACCGCGCTATTGCCGAATGACGGCATTAGCGCGGACCTAGATTTCCAGGACTACGTCTATTGACGTCGTCCTGGTTACGAGCGGCCTGCGCGCCCCCTGAGGGGCGCGCGCGGCGCGCTCTGTGATCGGCGAGTCCGTGAGACTCGCCTGATCACCGATCCGTGTAAGGGGTCGATCCCGACCCCTTATCACGTGATCAGCTGTCAGCCAATGACAGCTGATCATGTGATAGAACGGAGCCGGTAATCGGCTATTATTCCTCCTCGCGCTGACAGCGCGAGGAGAAAAAAAAAAAGCCGATCACCGGCGGCCGTGATCGGGACATCAGTCCCGATCACGGCCAGCAATGAAAGGCACCACATGCCACCTGCCAGTGCCCACCTGCCTCCCGCAGTGCCATCCTGAAAAATAACAAAGTAAAAGTAAGTGCCCCCCCGTCTGTGCCCATAATGCCCACAGTGCCACCCCACAGTGCCACCCACAGTGCCACCCCACAGTGCCACCCACAGTGCCACCCAATCTGCCTCAAAGGTGCTGCACCCCAGTGCCGCCCATCAGTGCCCAGCAGTGCCGCCCATCAGTGCCCAGCAGTGCCACCTATCAGAGCCACCTATCAGTGCCACCTATCAGTGCCCATCAGTCCCATCTATCTGTGGTACCTATCAGTGCCCATCCGTGCCACCCATCCGTGCCACCCATCCGTGCCATCTTATCTGTGCCCATCTTTGCCCATCAGTGCCGCCTTATCTGTGCCCATCGGTGCCGCCTTAACTATGCCTATCAGTGCCCACAAGTGCAGCCTATCAGTGCCCACCAATGCAGCCTATCAGTGCCCACCAATGCAGCCCATCAGTGCCCACCAATGCAGCCTATCAGTGCCGCCTTATCAGCGCACTTCAATGAAGGAGAAAAATGACCCGTTTGCAAAATTTTATAACAAACTATTAAAACATGATTTTTTTTTTTTTTTTTTTGCATCTTTTTTTGTTTGTTTAGCAAAAAATAAAACTCCGAGCTGTAACTAAATACCACCAAAAGAAAGCTCTATTTGTGGGAAAAAAATGATAGAAATTTCATTTGGGTACAGTGTTGTATGCCCGCGCAATTGTCATTCAAAGTGCATCAGCGCTGAAAGCTGAAAATTGGTCTGGGACTGAGGGGGGTTTAAGTGCCCAGTAAGCAAGTGGTTAAAAAAGCATAAAAATAGAAAGACACTCACATATAAAGACCAGACATGACCCTACACAGCTTTAAAAAGTTCCCATCTGCAACCGTCAGGGCGGATAGTAATGGATTGGATCCTTCAATGTAAGCTTCTGCTGTCAGTTTGTTCTCTTTTTCAGTGCTGTGAAGCCTGTGAAGAACTGCCTTGTAAAAAGCTGAATGTCTGCCCATTCAAGGGGAATGTTTGATTCTGCACTGAATGATTACAGAACTCTTGGCAGCAGATTTTCAGTATCTTTCTACACACTTTTCATCAGCCGACAAAGTGGTGGATTACTATAACAGCCAACTTGGCAACCTCTTGGACCTTCATGCACCTGTTGAAGCAAGAACAGTCACTTTCACCCGCTCAGCTCCCTGGTTCACAGATGAGCTTCGTAAGATGAAGGCAGCAGGGAGGGTCCTTGAGCGGCACTTTAGAGCCTCTGGTCTTATTGTCCACAAACAAATTTACTGTGAGCAACAACAAAAATATGCACAGTCCCTCAAAGAGGCAAGGTCACAGTTTTACTCCAGTGCCATCAGAAATGGCCCAGACAATTCCAAGCAGCTTTTTTCCACCCTAAACCATGTTCTTAAACAAAAACCTCCTCCATTTACTGCTCTTACAGAAGAGCAGGGTAATAAATTCATGGTTTTTTTTTCACATCAAAAATTGCACATATTCGTTCGGCCCTTTCTGGTCCTCCTACCAAAATTGTTCCACCAACATATATTGTTTGCCAACCCCTAAGCTGTTTTCTTGAGGTGTCACCAGAAGAGGTGCAGAACATCATCAGGAAGATGAAACCTTCCACCTATCCCCTAGACCCCTCCCAACCTCTCTGGTAAAAACCCATATCGCTGTCCTAAGTCCCTTGATCACCGCTTTTAGAAAATCATTCCCTCCAAACTGGTCATGTTCCCCCTGTTTTAAAAAGTGCCATTATCAGACCATTGCTTAAAAAGCCCACTCTTGATCCTGAAGTCCTATCTAACTATAGACCCATCTCCAATCTTCCCTTTATATCAAAAGTACTTAAGAAAGCAGTTGCCATTCACTTTCAGGACCACCTCAAACATAATAACCTTTTTGAAAAATTCCAGTCAGGTTTCCGTTTTGCTCACAGCACAGAGACTGCCCTTGTCAGTCACAAACAACCTCCTTATGTCATCTGATGCTGGCTCTTTTTGTCATTCTCCTGGACCTCTCGGCTGCATTCGACACTGTTGACCATGGCATTTTTTTAAACCGGCTCCACCTCACCACTGGACTCACTGACACAGCACTTAGTTGATTCAAATCATACCTCACAAACCAGACAGAATATATCTCCCTGGGTCACTTTAAATCAAATCCACATACAGTTACTTGTGTCCCCCAGGGGTCCGTTATTGGCCCCATTCCTTTCATTCTTTACCTTACCCCCCTTGGTCAAATCATTAGTCATCATAAAATTTCATTCCATTGTTATGCCAATGACAGTTATATGTAAATGCAACAGCTGAAACCCCATTTTCAGTCATCCCTATCAGTACTCACCACCTGTCTGGCGGAGATAAAGGTATGGATGGAGCACAATTTTCTTCAGTTAAACAGTTCCAAAACTGAAGTTATTCTGATTGGTACTCCTTACCAGACCAAATCATTATGCATAACCAGCGTCATGTTTTCTGGCTCTAACATCCTGTTCTCATCACCGGTTACAAATCTTGGTATAAAAATGGACTCTCAACATACTTTTGAAGCACATATAAATCACCTATGTAAGACCTTTCTACCACCTCCGTAACGTCTCTAAACTCCATCCTATTCTTTCCCTCTCAGATGCCAAAAAGCTGGTTCATGCTTTTGTCTCCTCCAGACTGGACTACTGTAACACACTTCTTATTGGGATTCCTAGAAAGAGTCTGCAGAGGCTTCAGTACATCCAAAACTCTTCAGCAAGGATCCTGTTGAGAGTGCAGAAACATGAGCATATTACCCCTATTCTCCACTCACTCCACTGTCTTCTTGTCTCCTCCAGGATTAAGTATAAGGTTTCCCTCCTTGCACATCAATGCATCCATGGCCATGCCCCCCACTACCTGAAAGAACTTCTTCTCAAACCACAAAACTCAACACGTTCCCTCCGTTCCACTCATTCAAACTTCCTCCATATACCAAGAACCAGATTCAGGAAAATGGGAGACAGGGCGTTTTGTGCAGTTGCCCCGCGCTTGTGGAATGCCCTACCTGACACTGAGGGCTCCTCAATCCACTGATTGTTTTAAAAAAGGTCTTAAGATTTGTTTTTAGTAAAGCCTTTGGTCTCTTTTAGCCCTTGTACACACGGTCGGACATTCCGACGGAAAATGTCAGATCGGACCATGTTGTCGGAAATCCGACTGTGTGTAGGCTCCATCAGACTGTTTCCGTCAGAATATTCGACGGACAATGTTTTAGAGCTGGGCTTTAAAACTTTCCGACAACATTATCCGATTGGACTTTGTCCGACTGTGTGTAGAGAATTCCGATCGGACAAAGTGCTCAGATCAAATTTCTAGAGCAAAGCTATTGGCTACTAGCCTGAACGTAGTCCCGTCGTAATGAAATAACGTTGTTACGTACAATCAGATTTTCCGACAACTTTGTCCGACTGTGTGTATGCAACACAAGTTTCGGACAAAATCCAACGGATTTTGTTGTCGGAATGTCCAACCGTGTGTACAAGGGCTTAGATGTTTTGTTTCATTGTATAAACCATTTTTTTTTTTTTTTTTTAATCTGTAGCGCTTTGAGATCTTTTTGATGAAAAGGGAATTATAAATAACATTTATTATTATTATTATTATTACATTTAAAAAGTGATCATGTGTAAGAGCACCCTCTTACTGCTCAAGAATAGGACAGTTTGGGAGTAGAGAAACCTGTTCCTCCTTTCACTTCCAAGTTTTTTTTTTTTTCCTCCTTAACCAGCTAATACTCAACTCTGGAAGAAGTTTTGGGTCACCAAGCCTTCAAAGATAGGGGAGAAGCTCACTGCCATTTGAAGGGACATTCCAGCTTGCCGGGGTAGATGATTTCTGACCTTCATGTATGTTTGGACTGGGGAGATTCTGGATGATGAGGTCTGCAGCATAGTATATCAGAGTTTCAAGCTGGAATTCCTGAGCATTCCTTTCACTTGTTTCATGCTATTGAATGTTTCATTGAATTTACAAAAATTGTCTGCTCCTAGAGGGAGTTATCGCTCCAGTCCCAGAAGAAAGGTTTCAGTTTCTTTTTAACCTTTTACAGTGCCCAAACCAAACTGCAATATGCAACCTGTTCTTGATTTGAAGGTGCTTAACAGGTTTCTTTATGTGAAAAAATTCCAAATGGAATTTGAAGCAAGGTGAACACTGACTAGACAGAGGGAATTTCTGGCATCAGTGGATTTAAAGGAAACATATCTGCACATCACAATTTACACTGAAAGTTCCACAGGTTTGCGGTGGAAAAAAGGCAAATCCAGTTTTCACTTCCAGCTTATTCACTAAGATGGTAGCCACAGTCTTGGGCCCAATGTGTTCCCAGGGTATCCTTACTATGGGTTACCTGGACAATCTTCTCCTCAGGGAGAACTTTTCTGGAGTCCAATGTGCATTGGAAGATTTTCACTTTGAAAATGTGCGGGTAGATTCTGAACGCCCAAAAACGAGCTTTGGTACCACCATGATGACTAGAATGCTTGGGCCTCATGCTGGATATGGATCAGTCAAAAGTGATCCTCCTGCCTGTAAAATGCTTGTTGCTCCAGGCTCAGATGCAGATGCTTCAGGCGGTGTGCATCAACCCTCCGTACGCTTCTGTATGGGGGTTCTGGGGAAGATGGTGGCTTCCTTTTTTGAAGCCTTTTGCTCAGTTTCATTCCAGGTCTCTCCAACTGAATATCTTGTCAGCATAGGACAAGAAGTCAGTCACTTGGCTCTCTGATGTATTTACCAAATTGTCCCTTGATGGGTAGATTTCCACTCCAGTGCCGGAGGTCAGAAGGTTGTTGTTGTTCCTGATGTTCTGGAAGGTCAAATGTCAGCCTGACCAGTTGAACTGGGGTCCTGGAGAATTTTTTGATTCAGGGCACTTGGTCATCGTATTGCAGGTGTTGATGTTGCCCATCAACATCCTGGAGTTGAGGGAAATTCACTTGGCTCTCCTGCATTGGTCAGATCGTCTAAGGAATCTTATAGTGAGAATTCAGTTGGACAACACAGCGGTGGCATATCAGGTGGTTTCGGCCAGAGGTGTTTGAGGCACTCTACTGGTGAAGGGGGATGCCAGATGTGGACAGATTGTGTCCAGTGCCAAGGACACATTTAGCAACAAATGCCTTGGTGACTTTGTGGGACTGGTTCTCCCTAATTTACGTTTTCTGACTGCTTCAACTTCTGCCCTGAGTGTTGTGATGAATACGGTCAGAGGGAATTCATTTGGTCTTGGTAACTCCAGCTTAGCCCAAGAGACTGCGGTACTCCGGCATAGCAGACCTGTCTGCAGATGGGCCGCTGCCTCTTTCAGGTCGACCCTACCTCCTGTCTCAACATCCGATATTCTATCCTGCTTTACAGCTGCTGGCCTTCATGGCCTGGCTGTTGAAGACAGGATCTTGAAAGGGGTCTTTCTGATGCAGTTATCGTTATGCTTCTCAAGACTAGAAATCACAAGATTTACAATAGAACTTGGGCATGGTGCATCGAAAGTATGTTGGCGGGACACTTTTTTTTTTTTTTTCTCCAGTCATGAGTGGGAAAGGGTTTGGCCCTGAGTACCATCAAGTGCAAGGATCCTCCCCTTCTCTGATTGCCGCCATAGCAAGTCCTGTGTTATGGGGCACTCATGTGGGCGTGTTCTCGAGCTGGGCTGTGTGCATCCATAGACACATACAGTGTGCTCGGCCCCTTCCCCTGCTCTCATCTCACAGGATTTGACTGACAGCAGAAGAAGCCAATGGCTCCCGCTGCCCTCAGTGGAACCAGTGAATACAGAGAGGGGAGAACCTGTAGCCGGGCACAGCTCTGGATCGATAGAGGGCTCAGGTAAGTGTTTAGGGATGGGGTTGGGGGAATAGCTAGTGGAAAGTTTTGTGTTTTTGTTTTTTACCTTATTGCGGAAAATGCATTTGAGTAAAAAAGCATTTGTGTTTAGAACTACTTTAAAGCTGAGCTCAAGCCTTTGTTTCAGTCTTGCACATGCTTCTCAACTGTACTGAAATAAATTTCTCTGATTTTACTTCCCACTGTGAGCTTCTCATAGTGTTCATTAAAGCGGCGCTCCACCCAAAAGGTGAAAATCCCCTTTAAGCACTCCCCCCCCCCACTATGCCACATTTGGCATGTCATTTTGGGGGAGGGAGCAGGTACTTAGTTTTGACAGGTACCTGGTCCCACTTCCAGTCAAGCTGCTTAGACAGCCTGAGCATAAGTTCTCCTCTCCCCCTCCCTCTATTCAATCTTCTGGGACATGTCACAGGTCCCAGAAGATTACCAGACCAATGGGGATGCACTGTGTGACCTGGCTGGGAAGCCGCAGGCTGTCACAGCCGGGTGTCCACACTTGCAATGCCAGGGAGAAGCAAGTGTAAGCTAGGGGGCGTGGCTTACCAGTGCTGTGTGTCCCTATAGACCCGAAGAGGGAGGAGTGGACAGTGCCAGCAGGGTTTTTCCCAGAAGAGGAGTTAAAGTGTTACTAAACCCAGTAATATAAAAATGCAGTGCCTTGCAAAAGTATTCACCCCCTTGGCATTTTTTGTTTTGTTGCCTCACAACCTGGAATTAACATGGATTGTTTGAGGATTTGCATCATTTAATTTACAGAACATGCCCACAACTTTGAAGATGTTTTTTTTTTATTGTGAAGCAAATAAAAAATAGGACAAAATAACAGAACAAGTCAATGTGCATAACTATTCACCCCCCAAAAGTCAATACTTTGTAGATCCACCTTTTGTGGCTATCACAGCTCCAAGTCGCTTTGGATAAATCTCTATAAGCTTGCCACATCTTACCACTGGGTTTTTTGCCCATTCCTCCATGCAAAACTGCTCCAGCTCCTTCAAGTTGGATGGTTTGCGCTTGTGAACAGCAATCTTTAAGTCTGACCACAGATTTTCTATTTGATTGAGGTCTGGGCTTTGACTAGGCCATTCCAACACATTTACATGTTTCCCTTTAAACCACTCAAGTGTTGCTTTAGCAGTGTGTTAGGGGTCATTGTCCCGTTTTTAAGGTGAACCTCCGTCCTAGCCTAACATCACACAGAATGGTATAGGTTTTGCTCAAGAATATCCCTGTATTTAGCACCATCCATCTTTCCCTCAACTCTGACCAGTTTCCCAATCCCAACTGCGGAAAAACATCCCCACAGCATGATGCTGCAACCACCATGTTTCACTGTGGAGGATGTTCTTTGGGTGATGAGAAGTGTTGGGTTTGCGCCAGACAGAGTTTTCTTTGATGGCCAAAAAGTAGAATTTTAGTCTCATCAGACCAGAACACCCTCCTCCATACATTTTGGGAGTCTCCCGCATGCCTTTTCGCAAACTCAAAATGTGCCATTTTGTGTTTTGCTGAAAGTAATGGCTTTCTTCTGGCCACCCTGCCATAAAGCCCAACTCTATGGAGTGTACGGCTTATTATCGTCCTATGTGCAGATACTACAGTCTCTGGTGTGGAACTCTGTAACTCCTCCAGGGTTACCTTTAGGTCTCTGTGCCTCCTCTCTGATTAACGCCCTCATTACCCGGTCCGTGAATTATGGTTTGTTGTTGTGCCTAGGGATCATCAAAGATTTGGATATTTTTTTTTATAACCTAACCCTGACTTTTACCTCTCAACAACATTGTCCCTTACTTGTTTGGAGAGTTCCTTGGTCTTCATGGCAGTGTTTGGTTAGTGGTGCCTCTTGCTTAGGTGTTGCAGGCTCTAGGGCCTTTCGAAAAGGTGTGTATGTAATGACAGATCATGTGACACTTAGATTGCACACAGGTGGACATCATTTCACTAATTATGTGACTTCTGAAGATGACTGGTTGCACCAGAGATTTTTATGGGCTTCATAACAAAGGGGGTGAATACATGCGCACATGCCAGTTATCAGTTTTTTATTTCAGAAAAATTGTTTTCTGTATATATTTTTCTACTGTTACTTCACCAACTTTTTGTGTTCAGATCCATTCAATATAATACAGATTCAAAAAACATTGAACCAAAGGCTGCATTGTAACAAAATAGGTAAAAAGCCAAGGGGGGGGGTGAATACTTTTGCAAGGCACTGTAGTTCTTCTGCCCCCCACAGTGCCCACAGCTTATACATATTATTTTTACATGAAAATACTGCCAATATATATATATATTTTTTTTGGGATCATCTGTATACCACGATTACATCACAAACTGCACAGTTTCTCCAGTGCTGAGAAATCAGGAAGGGGGAGATTTCCATTGCAGCCTATATGCACGCCCACATATGTGATGCGACCTCTCATCTCTGAGAACAAGTAACTGTTCTCTCCAGCATAAAAGACACAACTGAGTATGTGCAGGTCGGCTAATTTGCCTGTTAGCTGGCCCTACCCAGATAGACAGTGTAGGAGGGGGAGGATCTGTGCATACAGGATAAAACAGCTTTTTTACACAATGCAGAGGATTAACCCCTTATGTTCCACAGTAAATATAACATACATGCTATGCTGCATATACAGACCGATTTTACTGTTGTGGGTTTAGTAACACTTTAAGGGGCCACTCTGTGTGATCTCATTGCACAGAGCAGGTAAGTATAACGTGCTTTTTTTTGTATTTTAAAAGAGAAGTAAGTTTTTTTTTTTTTTTTTTTTTTCCTGAATCATACTTGCCTAGGTGGATGCAGCATTGGTCCCCGGCGCCTCTACAATGATAACTGAGAGATCGAACACCGCTGATCAATCAGTTCTCACAGTTCCCCGAGCAAAGAGCTGCTGACTGTCACAGCTCTCTGCTCTCTCCTTGCTCATTGGAGTGCTAGGCTGTGCAGGGGCGGCCGGTCCAGGCTCTCAGCAGGTTGCTTAGAGGCTGAGCTGGTTGTTGGTCCAGGGATCTGGGGATCCAGACTCCATTGTTGTGGTGATGTGGACCCTGGACTGACTTCTGTGATGACAGCAGAGACCGGACTTCAGTCCGCTCTCTGCTGAAAACAGGTCACAGGGGTGTCAAACGAACTGCAGTCCTGTGATCTATGGAAGTACAGCCAAACAAGCTTTGGCTATACTTCTCCTTTTAAAGCGATAAGAAAAATATCCTTTTAGTCTCACTTTAAAAGCTGAAGCAATTGAGAGCGAGTCCTCCTCATTTCCTGGTTATAAGACATCTAGCATCCTTTAGCTCGTTCCTGCCCAACCTGACTATAATTGCCCTGCATCTTTCATCCATTGGATTTCAGTTCTTTTAATCATGGAGGCTCAGCATCATGGGTGTTACTTAGGGCAGTCTAAATGCAAATTCAGCTTATCTAAAAACACTTATGCCTCTAGACTGACATCCACTTATCGAGACATTTTGATATTTGCTCAAATTCTCCCAAGAGCCAGCCTATTGCTTGGATCGGGTCTGAGGCTCTTGAGAGGAGTGTGATGAACATGGGTGTCAGATCCCTGCCCTCTTTGCTAACTCCTGATGAAGGACTGGCCAACCTCACACCACGCTGTCACTTGCGTAACAATGCCACTCTCAGCTGTGCCCAGCACAAAGATTTTAGATTTTCCAGCTTGCGGGAACACAATCTAGGTGGCAGCAGCCTAAGGCCGCGTACACACGGGCGGACTGTATGGCCTACTTAGTCCGTCGAAACACATTTCAGCGGACAGTCCGCTCGTGTGTGGGTTTCAGCTGACTTTTTCAGCGTGCAGTCTGGCGTACTAAGTATTTAGGATTTTTCGAAATTCTGTCCGTCATACTTTGGTTTCAGCGGACAATCCGCTCGTGAGTAGGCTAGTTCGACGGACTAAGAATGGCGCATGCTCAGAAAGGATTTACACGGCGGAAGGTTGCATTGCTGTGTATTTACTTCCTATTTCTAGTCCCGTCGTACGTGCTGTACACGTCATCGCGCAAGCTTTCGACGGACTGTTTGTGCATCCGTGTGTGGTCAAGTCCGTTCATTCGAAAGTATGACGGACTGTCCGTTGGATTGTATGACGGACTAAGTAGGCCATACAGTCCGCCCGTGTGTACGCGGCCTCAGAGCGATTGTCACTGGACTAATTACACAATTAACTACCACCACCCCTGTTTAGACCGAGCCGGGGGAGACAGTAGCAACAGTAGCAGTCTTCAAGGGGCAGGTTCGTTTATAGCTTGCATTAAGAGCTTTAGAAACAGGGTTAACACTTTTCAACATAAGGGTTTATTATGAAAAGATCAAAGTTGGGGCAAATAACACATTTACAGAAAAAAGATGTTTCAAAGACATAACGACAATATACAGCCACAAAGAAATAAGGTAGAATCGGAAGAAGAATATTTGCAATTTGATCGATGAACGGGGTAATCGGTTCTCAAACCTGGCAGATGTTCCTGCTTGGATGGTAAAAGGAGAACTAACCATTGTCTTGGCATCTCCTCTTTTCTGTCAGATCAAAGGGGTGTTGACAGCAACCAGTGACAATTCGTCTGGTCATCTTGTTTAGGGGTTGGTTGCTGGAAGGTGTCTACACTTATGACCATGTCCCAGGTACACTTTGTGATACATATTCATATTTATGCATATATACTGTTTACAGACTGCGAATATCCATATTATTGTTCAGCGTGACATTTGCTTCAATACACACATACCAGATCTTCAAGGCCTAGTTTACCTAGGAGGAATAAGGGTTACCAGTGGTTTCTCTTACAACCTGACATAGGGGTGCCTGGACTGGAAACCTTACAAATCATCTGAGGAAACTAAATATGGCCATATTATGGCTGTGCTATTATTACTTTGGAAGTTATAAAACATGCTGAAATGACATACTTATTGCACTGTTTAAGCTTTATGTGCACTAAGGTATTTATGACCGGTATCTGTTGGTTCTCTGAATTGAGAGGGTGACAGTTTTATGATGGGCCTGGACATTCTGCCAGGCCAACATTAGCTGTTTTTACAGACCTAGCCTGGTTCTGGTTTCTCTGTTGAGATAACAGCTCTTGAAGTATAAAGCCTATGAATTCCTGAACATAAGGCCCCTTTCACACTGGGGCGGTTTTCAGGCGCTAAAGTGCCTGTGTAGCGCCTGAAAAAAAGGCCCCATTCACTCCAGTGTGAAAGCCGGAGGGCTTTCACACTGGAGCGGTGCGCTAGCAGAACAGTGAAAAAAGTCCTGCTAGCCACATCTTTGGTGTATTCACCGCTCCTACCCATTGAAATCAATGGGACAGCACGGCTATACCGCTGGCAAAGCGCCGCTGCAGCTGCGATTTGCGGGCGGTTTTACCCTTTTTCGGCCGCTAGCGGGGGTTAAAACCACCCCGCTAGCGCCCACAGACTGCCGATAAAATGATGGTAAAGCGGCGATAAAATAGCGGCGCTTTACCGCCGACTGGCGCATTGCCCCAGTGTGAAAGGGGCCTAAGGGAGGAGGGATTGAGTTCTACTGCCAAGCTGTCATGGCTGCCCTGAGGTTCTCAAACAACATGGCCACTAGCTACAGCTTTTCGTGTGTCCAGTACGTGATATCGTTACAAGGAGGACTGAGTCAAGGTGTTGTAAGGTTTTCAGGAGGCTATGAACAACACCCTGCTGACCCCTCCCACTAGCCATGATCTCCCTGCATTGAGCAGAGAAGCATAGAGTCCCAGTGATGATGTCCCTGGTTCTAAAACAAGGTATGAAATGAAAAGTTTTTATTTAAATAGCATGTTGATAAGGTGGGGAGAAAGGAGGAACCAGGGAAGACAAAATACAAGCTGATTAAACTTCGGCTTTAAAAAAGGCTGTTGGAGTAAGCGGCTGGGAATTCTTCAATTAATGAGTTTTGTAACTACTGTAATAAATGCTTATTTTTGTTGCAACTGCACTTCCAACCTCAGATATATATAAAGCCTAATATAAAATATTAGTAATTTTAAAATGTTAGCCTTTATTATTTCATTATGCATTTTCCAGGAAATCCATTTTAGGTTGCACAGCCTGACCAGAACAAGTTATGCATGCATTTGAATTTACAGTGGTCATGATTAGCCGGATTTTATGCACACACCTCAAGCCTTTGCCTACCCACACCCTTGAGAGTTATACAACTGGATTAAATTGGAGATTACTTTGAACAAATTGTAGCTCATTTTATCTTAATTAATCTTTGGTATTAGCAGACCATGGCATTGGCTTTTAATGACGGTGAGGCTGGCTTTAACACATTAAAATACCAAAATAGTGCTAATTTTGTTCTTAAAGGATAAGCCCACCCAAAGCTGATATTTAAATTATGGGTGCACTAGATAACCTACTAGCGTCTTCAATGTCTTGGGGGGGCCTCAGTAGCAAGACTTCCTTGCCAGACATATGGTACCAGGAGTGGAGTCAGACTGACCTTGATCTTTTTACATAATGTAAATTTAATGAATGCAGCTGATAGAATAAGATCTCCTCCTCAATAGCTGCAATAGAACTGACCTGGGAACTGACGTATTACAAACTGAGCCCATTATAGACATAGGAAGCCAGTCAGTGATTCAAACCTTTAGCATCTACAGTGCCTGAGAAAGTATTCATACCCCTTGAACTTTTTCCACATTTTGACATGTTACAACCAAAAACGTAAATGTATTTTATTGGGATTTTATGTGATAGACCAACACAAAGTGGCACATAATTGTGAAGTGGAAGGAAAATTATAAATGTTTTTCTTTTTTTCTTTTTTAAATAAATATCTGAAATGTGTCATCTGCATTTGTATTCAGCCCCCTTGAGTCAATTCTTTGTAGAATCCCCTTTCACTGCAATTACCACTGCAAGTCTTGCAAGTTTTGGGTATTTTTCTACCAGCTTTGCACATCTAGAGTAAAATTTTTGTCCATTTTTCTTTGAAAAATAGCTCAAGCTCTGTTAGATTAGATGTGAACAGAAGTTTTCAAGTCTTGCCACAGATTCTTAATTAGATTTAGGTCTGGACTTTCAGTGAGCTATTCGAAGCCCTTGTACACACGATCGGAGATTCCGACTGAATGTGTCCGATCGGAGCGTTTTGTTGGATATTCCGACTGTGTGTGGTCTGCATCGGACTGTTTCCGTCTGAATATCTGTCGGACCAAATTTTCCATCTTGCCGGAAATATTTTCCGACAAAATGCTCCGATCGGACATACTCCGATCATGTGTAGAGAATTCCGATTGGACAAAGTGCCACGCATGCTCAGATCAAATTGCTACATCAAAGCTATTGGCTACTAGCCTGAACGTAGTCCCATCATAACGAAATTACGTCATCACGTTCTGAAAGATCGGATTTTCTGACAAATTTGTCCGACCGTGTGTATGCAACAGTTTCAGACAAGATCCGTCGGTCAAAATCCGACGGATTTGGTTGTCGGAATCTCCGACCGTGTGTACAAGGGCTAACACATGAATATCCTTTGATTTAACCATTCCAGTGTAGCTCTGGCTGGGTAACCTCTTCCAGCCTAAGGATGTCATATGACGTCTTTGACTTTCAGTGGGGATATCTGAATGATGCCTGCAGCTACAGGCATCATCCAGATATCATCTTTTAGAGCTGGTGCTTCTGTGCATCGCAGGAATGATCGGCAGTTCCACCACTTGATCATTCTTACAGGCGACGGGAGGGGACATTAGAGTATGGCAGAGTATGGCTGGGTGTAACAAGATGTCCGCTTTCCCCTTCTCAGTGTATCCTTACTATGGAAGAGCGCAGGGTGTAGCAAGATGTCGGTGACGAACGCCACTACCCTTACACATTCTGGGTGGTCGCCAAATTTGATGAAACACAGGCATAACGGTTGGTGGAGGTGTACACAAGTTAACATTATCTACAGAGCACAGTAAAAGCACAGTGGTGGATTATTTATTAAGAATCACAGCAATCAAGAAATCACAGAAGTTAAACAGCATTTATATGAACTTTATATTTATGAATTAAATTTTTCACTGTGTTGATATTTAATTCACAATTTATTGTATTTATTATTTTCATGTGAGCTTGCAGTGCTGCGCTATTTATACACAATTATAATATCTTATGGTGGGTGATACACTATGATAGCCGCAGTGAATTAATTGATTTCATTTTTCACAATACTTATTTATTTAACCACTTCAGCCCCGGAAGATTTGGCTGCTGAATGACTAGGCTATTTTTTGCGATTCGGCACTGCGTCGCTTCAACTGACAATTGCGCGGTCGTGAGACGCTGCACCCAAACAAAATGGATGTTTTTTTTTTCCACAAATAGAGCTTTCTTTTAGTGGTATTTGATTGCCTCTGCAGTTTTAATTTTTTGCACTATAAACAAAAATAATAAATTTTGAAGAAAAACCACAATATTTTGTACCTTTTGCTATAATGAATATCCCCATTTAAAAAAAAAGCCAATTTTTATTTTTTTTTTCAAAATCACAATAACTGTATATTGGTTTGTGCAAAAGTTATAGCGTCTACAAAATAGGGGATAGATTTATAGCATTTTTATTATTATTTCTTTACTAGTAATGGTGGCGATCTGCGATTTATTTCGGGACTGTGATATTATGGCGGACACATCAGACATTTTCGACACCTTTTTGGACCATTGGCATTTATACAGCGATTAGTGCTATCTGAATGTCACTGGCAGGGAAAAGGTTACCACTAGGGGGCAATCAAGGGGTTAACTGTGTTCCCTAGGTGTGTTTTTAACTGTATGGGGAGGGGACTGACCTAGAGGAAGTGACGGATCGTGGCCAAGAAGATCCTAGCCAAGAGGATCTCACAATCTGTCACGCCTCACAAAACAGGGATTTGTGTGTTTACATACACTCATCAATGTTCTGCCTCTTGTGGCCACGATCGCCCGTGGCGTCGGTCATCACGAACACCAGCCACAAGCATCGGCAACCCCGCTGTGTAGAGGACACATGTGCGTGCCTGCTATTCCTATCTCACGAGCCGGCATATAGCTATGACGGCTTGCGGGATCGTGCCGTTCTGCCGCAATAAAATGATGGTGGCTGGTCGGCAAGCAGTTAAATAGTTTGCACATAGCACTTTGTAGAGTGGTGCTGATTGATCTTTACATATATTTACTGTGTTTTGTTTCTTTTTTTAATTCGCAAAACTTTTTTTTTTTCCAAAAAAAAACCTGTTTGAAAAATTGTTGCCCAAATACCGTGTGACATAAAAAGTTGCAAGGACCGCCATTTTATTCCATAGGGTGTCTGCTAAAAAAACATATGTTAGGAGGTTCTGAGTAATTTTCTATCAAAAAAATGTAGAAGAGGCGTGCCAAAATAGGCCCGGTATGGAAGTGATTAAAGCCTTTGTCCTGCTGGAAGGTGAACCTCTGCCCCAGTCTCAAGTCTTTTGAAGACTCTAAGCCCATGTACACACGGTTGGAGATTTTGCCAACCAAATCCGTCGGATTTTGCCCATTGGATTTAGTCAGACGGATTGTGTCCGAAACTGTTGCATACACACGGTCGGGCCAAGTTGGCGAAAAATCCGATCTTTCAGAACGTGATGACGTAATTTCGTTACGATGGGACTACATTCAGGCTAGTAGTAGCCAATAGCTTTGATGTAGGAATTTGATCTGAGCATGCGTGGCACTTGGTCCAATGAAAATGCTGTACACATGATCGGATTAGGTCCGTCCGGCCCAGTTGGTCGGGAAATCTTTCCAACATGTTGGAAATTTGGATCGGACGGAGATTCGGATGGAATCAGTCCGATGCATACCACACACAGTCGGATTATCTGACGATGCGGTCCGATAAGACTCATTCCGACAGATTCTCCGACCGTGTGTACAAGGGCTAACAGGTTTTATTCTAAGATTGGCCTGTTTTTGGCTCCATCCATCCTCCTATCAACTCTGATCAGCTTCCCTGTCCCTGCTGAAGAAAAGCATCCCCACAACATGATGCTGCCACCACCATGTTTCCCATGTTTTATGGTGGAGATGGTGTGTTCAGGGTGATGTGTAGTGTTGGTTTTCCACCACACACAGGATTTTGCTTTTAGGCAAAAAAGTTAAATTTTGGTCTCATCTGACCAGAACACCTTCTTCCACATGTTTGCTGTGTCCCCCACATGGCTTCTTGAAAACTGCAACGATGGCTTTCTTCTTGCCACTCTTCTATAAAGGCCAGATTTGTGGAGTGCACGACTAATTGTTGTCCTGTGGACAAATTCTCCTACTGAGCTGTAGATCTGTGCAACTTCTCCAGAGTTACCTTATGCATTTTGGCTGCTTCTCTGATTAATGGTCTCCTTGCCCGACCTGTCAGTTTAGGTGGACGGCCATGTCTTGGTAAGTTTTTGGTTGTGCCATACTCTTTCCCTTTTTCGGATGATGCATTGAACAGTGCTCTGTGAGATGTTCAAAGCTTGGGATATTTTTTATAACCTATCCTGCTTTACTTCTCCAACTTTATCCCTGACCTGTCTGGTGTGTTCCTTGGCCTTCATGATGCAGTTTTTTTCATTAAGGTTAAGATTAAATTGCACACAGATGAACTATATTAACAAATTAGGTGACTTCTGACGACCATTGGTTCCACTAAATTTTAGCTAGGGGTATCAGAGTAAAGGGGGCTGAATACAAATGCAATTTTGAAAGCTATTTATCATTTTCCTTCCACTTCACAATTATGTGCCACTTTGTGTTGGTCTATCACATAAATTCCCAATAAAATACATTTGATTTTGGTTGTAACATGACAAAATGTGGAAAATTTCAAGTGGTATGAATACTTCATTTTCAAGGCACTGCATCTTCTGATAACAGTATTTATTCATTTAACTTATAGTATGCATGCTACTTGCCTTTTTTTAAAGGTTTTCTGATGTTGTAAAGTCTTGAGACTTCTGTTGGATGTTGCCATCTTGGATGTGATGTCAGCAGATTTAGGGCTGTCGCTCAAATATAGCTGCTTCTCCCCCAGCAGCTACATAAAAGGTTATGTGAGGAGGTGAGGATGGAGAAGACTGGCCAGCATAAAGATTAATTGGCCACTTCCAAAAGAGGAGAAAGCTCTGACATGCAAAGAGGGAGGGGGCTGTGCTTGGGAATTGAGTCTTCCAGAAGAAGTCAAATTTGCTAGCAAGTCCAGAAGTCAGAAGTACATTGCATTTGAAAAACAAAATGTTCATAAAAAGGAAAAACCCTCTCAAAATTGAATTTACTGTGCTTTTACTTCAAATTTTTAGGTGGGTAAGGTTCATGTTAACGTTATGATCTATTAAGTCAATTTAGTCAGTAAATATAAGAATATAAATGGTCTTTATTGTCCAGTGTAGCCAGCAGATGCTTAAAGGGGAACTCTGGAAAAAAACTTTTCCATATCCTAAGGGGTCTCTGCTTGCTGCCAGCACTGCCCCGGCTGTGACAGATCTTGACCTGTATGGGCAGGCGGATGTCAGCGGAGATGTGTCCACTGACATCCGACTGCCCTCCTATTCATCAAGATCCACTGAAAACAGGCAGATGGCGATGCGTTGGCCATCTGTCCAGCGGATGGGATCGGATGACAACTGACAGGCTCTCCGCTTTCATCAGATCTTTGCATAGAGAATAGCGGGGCTCTGACAGGTCCATCCCTGCACAGTGAGCAGAGACTGACCTGTCAACAGAGGGATCCCCGCTGAGCTAGCGGAGTCTGCTGAGCCGAACAGCCCCGTGTGAAAGGGGCCTAAAGCTGACCTTCAGTAATTTTTTAAACATCTATTAAATCTTTTGCCCTTGTTGTTTTAACTTTGGATAGTAAAACATTTTTTTTTTCTGCCAGTAAATACCTTATACAGCCCACTTCCTGTTTCTTGTCTGGTTATTAGCCTAGGCTTATGATATTATGCACAGCTCTCTCTCTCTCCTGAGAATTTGCCACAAAGGAAGGAGGAATGAGTCATAAGAGGGCCAATCAAAGCAAGCTGCAGAGCTGGAGGTGTGTGTCTGTGTAAATCCAGGAAGTAAAGCAGGCTGCAGCTTCAGCTGCCCACAGTTAAAATGGCTGAATCCAGACTTAGTGGAGGGAGATTTCTTCAGCATAATTGGAAAGTACAGAATTGCAGTGCATGCAAAGTGGTTGGAGGGAAGCTTCAAAATGGAAAGATGTTTTTATTACAAATTATGTGAGCATTCCTCTTTAACATGTACAGGCCTAGTGTACCCTTCTACGTTCACTGCAATTGCCAAAGCATGATGGGAAATGTAGTTTGATTATAGTGTAGTGAGAGGAGAGGATATGATGTAATCCTTCTTCTAACAGCTCCTCCTTGGCAGAATAGATGCTGCATTTTTGTGAATTGCAGAGAGGACTTCCTGAAAATTCAATTAGACTTTTCTCTTCAATGGTAAGGAATTTCACAAATTTAGTAGCTGTTTAGTGTTTTGTGTATGGGGGGGAGGGGGGGGGGGTGTACTAATGGGGGACTTTTTGCCGATCACGGAGTTCTGTTTGTTTTTTTTTTTTTTTTAATCTTTAAAAAGCTTTGGCTGTACTTCTCCTTTAATGAGATTTCTGCAGTGCAGAGTGATTTGAGAACTCGTTTGTTTTGGGTAAAAATTCCTTTTTTTTTTTATTCCGCTATATTTTAATTTTTTTTTTTTTATCACAATACCTGACTGTATAGTCCATTCCAGATTTGTAACGGATTTTCAGAGAATCAAAAAAGTATATATATTTTTTCCCCCCTTTTGAAATACTCAAAGATTATCAACAGCATAAATATTGTGCCTACAAGCATTGAATATATTCAGATTTTATTATAATGAGCCTAATTCTGAATCACAAATCTGGCTAAACAAAGCAGCTTCCTCTGGGGCTGTTTTTGTGCTCTCATGTTTTGTAAGTTTAATTCATGTTACATGCTGCTGTTGGGAAAAACACTTAGGCTTGGGTACACAATGGCCAAAAATCATCGGTTCATCAGGAACCGACTGACTTTTAGCCCACGTATAGAGCTCCCTGTCCAACAAAAGTTGGTCTCACAACCGGCTTCTGTCAAACAGGTATGCTGGAAGACCAACATGTGATCAGCAGTCGCAGCCAATCTACTGTCCCTGGCACAGTCTAGCTATCAAAAACATTTAAAGGCAAATTTTACCAGAACCAGCCAGGAATGGGCATTTGTTAGTGTCTGATTCTCCAATGATACGTAACTATAACCAAACAATCTTACTCTTCAAGAAAAAGTGTGCTTTTATTTAGTAGCATTCTCTCCCTGTGAGAAGAATTTTCAGTCCACTAATAGAAGGTATGATCCCCATCAATGGCGGTCGCTCCATAGGGGGCTCACGGGCGCCGCCCCCCTAACCATGTGCCCGGCCCCCTAATCTACATGCGGGGCGCCGGATGCATGGATTCCAATGGGTTTTTGTTTGAAGCACATGATTAGAGCCTGAGGCTCTCATTGGATTAAAAAAAGGGAGGGCTCTGCGCCACGAGCACCCTTCTTGTGTGAGAATAGGGAATTAATATTCACTATTGTCTTCCTGCTTCTCCTCCCGGCCAATCAGGAAGCAGGAGAAGCGCAATTGGTCGAGCGGAAAAGCGGTTGCATTGGCTTGCACCGGGGATAGAGAGGATGTACGGAGATCCATAAGATGGCCGCCATCATCAGTTCTGCATCCGTCACCTCTGCTACCACCAAGAGGCCATGTGAGTACCACCCACTGGGATGGGGGGTGGTCTGTTTGCCACCCCTGGGGGGAGGGTGGTCTGTTTGCACAGACAGCAATAAAAAATAACAGGTATTTTAATCCCTCTCCATTCTATCGAAGACCAAAAAAAAGTTTGCTTTTTAGTTATGCTTGTCCTGCTCTGAGTTTCGTCTTTTGTTTAATGCTGGTTACACTTGTGTGTTGTGCAACTAACATTGCCACAATGCATGGAAAAGTACCTATATTGTGATGCCATTGTGATGTGAATGGTACCCCAACTTATTGTACAGTGGAACACAATGCTTTGCAGTGCAACACAGGGCATATGCTGTTTGGAAAATGGTCATGTACGTGTTTTTTTTTTTCTCGGTACGTTGGTAGCCAATTCATAAAGAATAGCCGCACACATTAACACATTCCTTAACACAAAAAACTTTCGTTTTGAATGAGCCCCCCTTCCAAAAAAACACTGTATAGAAAATAAGTTGTTTGATGTCAAACTAAGCTTTTAGTTGAAAGGCCTGTGTCGATTGCATTTTCACACCAATTTGAGATCAACCACAATTCCTACTTTTGACCGGCTTCAAGTGGGTTTTACATTCTCATAGACATGTATAGCATGTCTCAACAAATCCCAGCTTTTATCAGCCCAATCACTGTTGCCAGTGGTGGAACTACCAGGGTCGCACTTGTGACCGGACCATAGAGTGCTGCCACTGTGGGGGGCCCCAAGAGCTCACACCGTGGCTCCCCAGTGGGGTTGTTGGCTGTAGGGCTCTGAGTTTGTCTCTCTTATGCAGCCCGGAGCCATCGCTGACAGTTTACACCCCCCTCCTACCACATGAATGGGAGAGGAGAGAGAGAGCTGATCAGCATCTCTATTTTCTGCCCTCTTCTCCTGTGTCTGCCCCACCCACACTCCCCAGCAGTGCCATGCCTCATAGAAGGGGTTGTGTGGATGGGAGGTTTAAAGGCCAGCAGCCAGAAGAGGAAAGTTTCCGTTGGCTGATGGCCTCTCCATCCACTGGGAGTGATATCTCCCTCCTCCCTTCCTTCTCTCTCCTGCCTCCCAGTGTGTGCTCTAACATAAGAGGGACTCTGATGTAAGGGGGACTTTGGGACTCTCTTATTTCAGAGTTCCTCTGTACACCGCAGCATGCCCCCTCTTAAATGAGGGTTCACCTTTACATTCCAGAGTCCACAAAGATCCCCCTTATGGTGTAAATGGAAATTCTGCAGGCCGACCAACCCATGTGACATAAAGCCATGTGACATCGCCCCATTGTCCCTATATAAGTGGCAGCGGAGCGCGTCCCTGGCATTCCGGCCGGAGAGATCGTCGAGGCAACATCTCCTGGAGAAGAAGAAGAAGAACGGAAGGCGGCGGCGACGGCGGCGACAGAAGACCGGGCCACCGCCTGTAAAAGAGCTATAAGAAGGCGCGGTGGCCCGGCAGAAGAACCGAAGAGGGGGACAAGACCCCCGAAGTCGGGAGAAGAAGCCGGCGGCGAGGAAGAAAGCCGGACTCCTCTGCTAGCAAAATAGCTACAAGAAGATAGCAGACTGTCCGCTGAAATGCGAGTCCGACGGACAGTATTTCCAACATTCCGAAATACTTAGTCCGCCAGACTGCACGCTGAAAAAGTCAGCTGAAGCCCACACACGAGCGGACTGTCCGCTGAAATGTGTTTCGGCGGACTAAGTAGGCCAGACAGTCCGCCCGTGTGTACGCGGCTTAAGAAGGTTAATAGGCAAAAGCTGAGCGGCAGAATTGTCGTACATCTGTAAAGATACGCATCAGGGCTATATAAGAGAAGGGGTTTTGTCGTTGGAAATAAAGCTTTGTTAGGTAAAAAAATTTAAATAAAACTGGCTCCTAACTTTTTTTTAGCTGGCTCCTAGATTGAAAGCAAATTTGTCAATCCCTGATCTAAAGGATTGCAAAACTTTGAAGTGAACATTACCCATCAACACAGATTCTACTTTGGCTATATACATTCCTAGTGAATCAGGACAGAAGCCATGTTAAGTCTTAGGCTAGGTTCACACCTATGCAGGTTTATGTTGATGTATTTTACTGATGTGTTTTGCATTTTTGTTCCTGTGTGTTTTTGATGCATTTTGTGTTTTGTTTTTTATTTTTTTGGTTGGGGGGAGGTGTCTCTTGTTATGTGGGAGAAACCAGCAAAATCGCAGCGGAAACTCATAAACACAAGCACTGCGTTTTTGATGCCATTGAAGCCTATGAAACCAAAATGCAACCTGCTGTGAGAAAAAAGGTCCCTGACCCATTCCAAAAAACACACCAGTTGAAAACGCACAGATGTGAACATGGCCCATAGGAAATAATGTTAAATGGACTGTATTGCGTTTCTGCAAAACTGAATAGGCACTGCAAAGTGCATAGGTGTGAACCTAGCCCTGCAGTTGGCTTTCTTGGAAAAGAAGCCACAGCCTAAGGAGCAAAGCCTGTCCCCAGTCAGCATGCTTTGGAGAAGGTCCTTTGCTCTGTGTACAAACTGTGTTCTGTCTTCAGAGGTCTGAGATGTTGTCTACTGAGCTAGAGCTCTCCATACAGCAGGGAGCATGAACGTCACTGATTGCAGAGCTAAAGGTTTGGCTCAGAGTGAAGCATGTCAGAACTCTGCAGAAAGACCATTACTTCTAAACAGGGCTAAGTCTTCCATACAGCATACCGACAGCTTTCTAAAATAAACCAGACATTTGCACATGGTTGGGCAACAGCACCAGTCCCAAGCCACTGCTACCCTCTTTATTCACTGAATAGCACTTGCTGAAGAGTCTTCAGTTTCCTTCCTCCTATTCTTTGTGTGGTCTGCTGTGCTCTGTGGATTATTTTGCCAGCCCCTTCGTCACCTTTGTCTCCTGTTGTGTAAGCGTAATCACAGTATGCCAAGGTAGGCCAGTCCTCTGACACTCCAGGAGGTGTGTCCGAAGCTAAAGGATCTTTATCCAGTGGTACCTTGTGAAAATCATGTGAGATGAACGGCGACCGCGTGAGCAGCGGGACAGGCAAGTATTAAGCTGGTCATAGATGGTCAGTTTTTTTGTTGTTGAATGAAAAAAGATGACCTAATTCCCAATTACACACTTTTGAGGTGGATGGGGGAATCGTTCGGAAGTGTCAGACTTCCCCGCCATCAGAATACACAGATCAGCACTGCAGGCTATAGCCTGCAGCACTGATCGAGAGGAAATTTTCCAGCAGGGCAGTCATACAGTATTTGATTAGTAGGTTGACTTTTGTACAACCACAGGACTCATAGGTCCAAAAGTCCGTACTTAACTGGCCAAATTTCGATCTATCTATGGGCAGCTTTAGAAAACTGTAGAAAAACTGTAGAAAACTTATAATAGGCTAGCTTCCCCTGCTTAGCATTCATTTGTAGTAAGTGTACAGGAATGGCATAGCTCATTATTACTTTAAGACAAAAGCCAGGTAAGGGACCGCAATAAATGTTGCTAAAATTCTTACTATATTTCACCTATAGGTGAGTATTATTTCCCTCAACAACACTGGCGTTTGGCCTTAGCAGCATCCTTTAGCATCCAGTTGTGGTATTTAATATTTCATTTGGGTTTTCTGACTTTCTCTGGAGAGTGAACATTCCTTACATTCTTTGTCAGGTACTTGAGAATAGCCTTTACATCAGCGGCTTATCGGAGCAGAGGTTTCAGAATTTTCCGGATAGAACCTTTTTATGCACGGAGCAGAAACTCCACAGAATAAATGGGTAGCTTATTATATGATAAGGTCAACAAAGGATGTGCATTTATAAGTAGTGCCTTTCCATTTAAATCTATTTTCAGTAACAATCTGACCCTTGTCCGAACGAATATACCTCTCTGTTATAAACTGGCTCTTGTGCATTGTACTTTGCTTACTTAGGTGGCATTGTTTCAAGAATGCCCTGAACAATTTCTCTTTTGTGTAGACTTTCTTGATCTATCTTTCAGAATTGGATGTAAGGTCTATTAAGAACCAGTGAATTTTTTTTTTTTTTACTAGCTGAGCTGGTTTAAATCACATAAAGAGCCTGTATTCTAAAGGGTGGCCAACATTTCGGTGTAAGGTTTTGGCATCACTGTCCTGGTGTTTCCACAAGGGGGAGATTTTTGGGATTCAAAGTTGGCTATGTGAGAGTGATAGTTGACTTGCTAGTACAGTGAGTGGTCCTTCTTTCCAAGGACCACTTACCCACTACTTTCCAAGGACCTACAGGAGAGCAGTATATATAGTAAATTGATCTGTCACATTCATACATTTTTAAACATAGTGGGCTATTGCCTTCATCTAGCACCTGGCAGTTAACTCTAAAATCAGATTGATGCCCCACAAATGTTTGTTCCAGTGACTATGACCAGTAATAAAATTGTGTACTCAGTTTATTCTTAGACTCTATCACTTTTAATTTAGGTCACAGTGGCCTGGTTAAAGAGAGCATCCCACTAGCTGATACTTTTTGTTCTAATTCCTTCCTGACCATTCTGAATGTCCATTGCAATTAGTATTTCTAACATAGTGTAATATATATATATGTGTTGGCGCTTACATAGGCTTAATGGCTTCCTCCTCTTCCTCGCTTGACAGTGTTTAGGCCTTGCAATTTGCCTTTTAGGCCCAAGTACTATATTAGATAATGAGTGGGGGCCACATGTTCCTCCATACCCAGAAGCTTTGGGTGTTGGTGGTGGCGTTTTCTCAATGTTAACATAAATGTACCTCCTTTTAGAAAAAGTATCTATTTTCAGTTATTTCTTTATATGACTTTTACATGTTATAGGCACCCTTTTCTGTATTTTCATTATTATACAGCATAAACAATTGTAGATTAGCCACTAGAGGGAGTTCTCAGTGGTTTAGTTACTTTACTTTTTAAAGCAGACCTTCTCTCTGATCTTAAATTTGGTGGCATTCTAATATCCATGTTCGTGTCATTGTTTTTTTTTTACATCAGAGAGAGGGATATGTGTGAGGACATTGGGGCAAGAAAGATGGATAGCAGGCAGGAGGCTACTAGACTGGTTTTGACTTATAGGAATTATGATAAAAAATGAGTACAGCTCCAATTTAGATACAGATTTTAAGATTTGCATGTCAAAGCAATAACATATACATGCAGAGTTTTTATTTGCTCAACCTTGAGACCAGATCCACAGGTGATGGATGCAGGGATCTCCCCTGGTGCACTATTGTATTCCGACAAGACAAAAAAAGAATAAGGAAGTGAAACTGTAAGAAACCACCTGGGCCTTGACAATAACAGTCATGAAGTAGACATGATTGTCTTCTATTTTGTAGGGTAAGTCAATTCAGTCCAAGAGGCCCAAGACTTATACCATTTCTTATACCGGTCTTGCATTTTATGTAACCATTCCTCAGCTTCCATAGTAGTCTGAACCCTAATAGGGAAGACTCTCAATGTTGGGGCTCTACTCTGGTTTCACAATAACCATATCTGATTGTTTACGGCTTTTAAAGTGGTTGAAAATGCAGAAGGTTTTCTTATCTTAATGCCTTCTGTTTAGCAGCCCCCCTAATACTTACCTGAGGTCCATCTAGATCCAGCAATGTGGTAGTTGTGTCTCGGCTGCCTGGGACTCCCCTCTTCATTGGCAGAGACAGCAGCATGGCACCATTGTTTCCTGCTGCTGTCAAAGTCAGTGAGCCAATGAGGGGAGAAAGGGGGCCAGGCTGTGGCTCCATGTCTGAGTGGACACAGGGAGCTATGGCTCTGCTCGGGTGCCCACCACAGCAAGCTGCTTGCTGTGGGTGCACTCAACAGGAGGGAGAAACCAGGATCACAGATTAAGGACCTGAGAAGAGGAGGATTTGGCATGCTCTGTGCAAAACCACTACACAGAGCAGGTAAGTATAACATGTTTGTTATTTTTAACTAAAAAAAATAAATAAATAACTTTAGTATCACTTTAGGAGATGAGGGAGGAACTTTGGTAGGCGTGGCATGAAGTAAAACCACAAGTGAATTGTTTGGAAGGGTATGTTGTAAGGCCTTTTTGATCAGATCCCTCGCCACTTTACAAAATGGCCTGGTGTGAGGGCATTCCCACCACAGATGCTAGAACATTCCTTGCATCCCCACTGGTGGGTGAAGTTCCTCTTTAACCATTGAGATGAGGCTATCGGCCACATAGGAAATGAAGGCAAGAAAGCTGAGCCTCCATCTATTATGTGCAGCTATGGCTGCCCAGAGGTGTAATTACAACTTATACATAGAACTCAAATGTTAAAACCTAACTTATCATTTATATCAAGCTATCCTATGTGTTGAGCTACAACATGTTTTAAAATACTATATATTACTTTTAGATCCCTACCACAGATGACCAAAGGTCATGATTGGTGGTATGCATTTTATACTTTGAGAAGCAGAGCTGAATAACTCAGTTGGCTGCTTTTGTATAAAGTACATATTATTCTACCTCCATTAGAGCATTCTGGTATACAATTTTGTGACAGTCAGGTGTGCTTTTATGAAATCGTTGCACCATAGGCAGTATGATCAGTAAACACATTCTTAAACCTACATTAGAAGACTGGAACAAACCTTTGTATCAGAATACATAAGCTTGAGGGTACAACATTCCTGATGTGTTTTTACTGTATTATGCAAAATTAGGGCAAATTACTATTCTGATCAAACAGGCAAAATGTTTTGGAAATAGTCTTTAAAAAAAACAACAAATATCCATGTATGAGATGATTGATACATATGTTTTTTTTGAACATCACATGTTTTCCATCTTTATATGCTGAATATGTTGTTCCCCAGAGATGTCTTCCTGAGGGGGAATACTACATGCCTGGGCTGTGTACTGAGGAGGAGCAGCCTATCTTTTCCATTCTGTGATGCACTAACACTGTTGCTATGGCAATAAATGCTGCCCGGGTAGGGGACTGAGCTGTTGCTATGGTGCAAGCAGAGGAGAAATTCTGTAGGAAAACATTTAATAATTAACCTGGTCACAAGTAAACATGATGACATTATTCTAGGGTGTTTAAGGCCTCTGATGACTGCACAAAAATCAAACCTAGCTCAAGCTGTTCCCATGTTGCTGCCATTTGTCTTTTAGCTGACTGTGACAAAATGACAGCTTAGGCCCTGTACTAGGACTACTCCTCTTATGCTAGATGATATAGACTGAAACCTACACTTTGAGCCAGCAATGGAAGTAAACTGGTGATAAGGGTAGCTGACAGCCATACATTTTCTGGAGACACCAAGGCACCCGCACCCAGCATGGGCTTAATACACTGACATAAGCTTTAGCAAGAAGTGATCTTATCGGGCCCCATCCTCCCTCGCTCCTTTGTGACTTTAAATCGGATTATGACACTTCTTGAAAGCTTGGCAGCTGAACAGAAATCTCCTTATCTTACCCCTTCCTTCATGTACAGGAATATGCCCACACTTGGAGATTCGATGAATGAAACATTAACTGTTCTAGACCCTTAGTCCTCACTATAAAGGAAAACCTATAAAGGTTTGCATAGTTTTAATACTATGTACAGATACCTAAGTACTTTTCTTTAAGACTCTAACCTATTATGTGCTCCTGGTGAACCCACTGTATCCAGGAAACAGAAATGCTATCTCAGGTCAGCTCCGACTTGGCGCTCTGATGTGTCCTCCTCTACCATACCGCAAACACTTTACAGCACTGATCTTATGTATCCAATGTAATGTATCATTTTAATGCTTCATTTCTTTATAACAGTCATACAAAATGTTGGTGTTTTATATACATATATATTTTTTGGTCTGATTATTTTATTAACAACTGAAAGACAAAGCAGGAGAACTACAGACGACGACCACCATGGTGACCGCCCTTTCTGCGGGTGCTGTCTGAAGGGATGGGGGTCACGTCCTCAATGCGACCGATTTTCATGCCTGAACGAGCTAGGGCTCTTAGTGCAGGCTGGGCACCAGGGCCAGGGATGTTGGTCCTGTTTTCTCCAGTGGCACGCAGCTTGATGTGAAGAGCTGTGATGCCATGCTCCTTGCACCTCTGAGCGACATCTTGGGCAGCTAACATAGCGGCATAGGGAGAGGACTCGTCTCTATCAGGCTTGACCTTCATTCCATCAGTCACACGGCAGATTGTTTCTTTGCCAGACAGATCAGTCACATGCACAAAGGTGTCGTTGAAGGAGGCAAAGATGTGGCAGACTCCAAACACATTTTCTCCTTCAGCCACTTGTGGCCCCAGGCTGATAACCTGAGTCCCTCTGGGCTTTCACACAACAGACAATGGTGCAGCAGTTTTAGGGCGGATTGCAGGCGCTATTTCTAATGATATAGCGCCTGCAAAACGCCTTGGTGTGAAAGGGGTCTAAATGAGGTGACTGCTATTAAAATACCATTTTCTTCATCCCTGCTACTTGTAAAAGGAAAGGGGAGTAAGGGAAAAAATTGGGGATTGTGGGACTTTATATGAAACGCACCACTGGAATATGATGAATCAGTTAATACATTTAAATTACATTTATTGGATACAATTGAGCATACTAGGCAATTAAACATTTATCACAGTAAATAACATACAAATTATAATAAACATGATTGGTAAATCACATGGTGAAAATTACTGAATAATAAAGACATAATGATAATAATTACATAATATGTGTCAATGTGCCCAAAAATTGATGACAATAAAATAGACCCAGTTGTCTGACATGTGTGCCTTCTCTCCAGCTAGCACGCAGTGTGACATTGGTAGGGTTCTGCGGTGGACTGACCGTCTTTCACTATCACACCTTGAAATAGTATACACCATACTTACCTAGTGTCCCCGTGTGACAACACTATCTTGGACCATGTTTCTTATTCTTAGTCCCAGGTAATCTTTAGCAGTACTGTTTCCACATTGATGCTAGTCACTCCAAGGATACATTATTATTTAATATAATTTTTATAGAAACCCCACGGGCTTTCACCTGATACGATGTATAATTATAGCTGTTGATTGGGGATCCTTTTCCATTAGATGCCCATTGACTGGTGGTCCTTGCAGTGCTGTTGCTGCAGTGCCGTTACCTTAGCTCCCCCCCGGGGATCATGTTCCCACAGTGCTTCCAGCCGCCAATATCCCTAGTACCTTCTACGCTTTTTTACCCTGCAAATCTACCCATAGGCAAGAGTGTTGGGACCATATTTTCTGCTCCCCCTCTTTCCGCTATATTAATTACTATATGGTAAATTTATATTTTATTACAGATATACCCAGGCTACATCTGCCCCGGATGAGTGGAAATTATCCACGAAACACGTCAAGATTTTTATTGATGCTATGTCACAGCAACTATGCGTTATGTAATTTTTACCTCAGAGAATTATGAATCAATTACATAGTACCATGGCCTTATATTATGTAAATCATGTTTGTAGACAACTGGGTCTATTTTATTATATACATTTTTGGGCACATTGACGCATATTATGTAATTATCGTTATCATTTCTTTATTATTCAATAATTTTTACCATGTGATTTACCAATCATGTTTATTATAATTTGTATGTTATTTACTGTGATGAATGTTTCATTGCCTAGTATGCTCAATTGTATCCAATAAATGTCATTTAAATGTATTGATTCATCATATTCCAGTGGTGTGTTTCATATAAAGTCTCCCAATCCCCCTTTTTTCTTTTTCCCCTTACTCCCCTTTCTTTTTACACTTCTCCATGAGGTCATCAGAGTATGTTAGAGACCTTGCGCTCCTCCACCTTCTGTTTGAGGATGCCCCACAGCTGCTCAATAGGGTTTAGGCCTGGAGATGTGCTTGGCCAGTCAATCACTTTTACCCTCAGTTTCTTTAGAAAGACAGTGCAGGGGATCATTCTCTGCTTCAGTATGTTACAGTACATGTAAGCATTCATGGTTCCCTCAATGAAGTGTAGCTCCCTAGTGTCGGCAGCACGCATGCAGCCCCAAACCATGAAACTCTCACCACCATGCTTGACTGTAGACAAGACATACTTGTCTTTGTACTCCTCACTTGGTTGCTACCACACACGCTTGACACCATCTGAACCAAATAAGTTTATCTTGGTCTCTTTAGACCACAGGACATGGTTCCAGTAATCAATGTCCTTAGTCTGCTTGTCTTCAGCAAACTATGTACTTTCTTGTGCATCATCTTTAGAAGAGGCTTCCTTCTGGGACGACAGCCATGCAGACCAATTGGATACAGTGTGCGGCATATGATCTGAGCACTGACAGGCTGACATTCCCACCCCTTCAAACTCTGCAGCAATGCTGGCAGCACTAATGCGTTTATTTCCCAAAGACAACCTCTGGATATGAAGCTGAGCATGTGCACTCAACTTCTCTGGTTGACCATGACAAGGCCTGTTCTGAGTGGAACCTGTCCTGTTAAAACACTGTATGGTCTTGGCCACCGTGCTGCAGCTCAGTTTCAGGGTCTTTGTAATCTTCTTATAGCCTAAGCCATCTTTATGTAGAGCAACAATTCTTTTTTTTAGATCCTCAGATTTGTTTGTCATGAGGTGCTGTGTTGAACTTCCAGTGACCAGTATGAGAGAGTGAGAGCGATGACACCTAATGTAACACACCTGCTCCCCTTTCACACCTGAGACCTTGTAACGCTAACAAGTCACATGACACCGGGGAGGGAAAATGGCTAATTGGGTCCAATTTGGACATTTTCACTTAGGGGTGTACTCACTTTTGTTGTCAGCGGTTTAGACAGTGAGTTATTTTGAAGGCACAGCAAATTTACACTGTTGTACAAGCTGTACACTCACTATTTTACATTGTAGCAAAGTGTCATTTCTAGAGTGTTGTCACATGAAAAGTGATAATAAAGGGGTTTATTCAATTTTGTGAGATACTGTACATACTCGCCTCTATGTTGCAGCATCAGTGTGATGCTGCAGCTGTCCCATGTTGGTTTAAGCCCAAGAACTGAGCAATGATATGACCGCTGATTGCTCAGTTCTTGGTCTACTTAGTGCCCGTTCACACAGGGGCGACGCGACTTGCAGCGCGACTCAGACGCGACCTGCACACAACTTCAGCGGCGACTTGCAAAATGACTTCTGTATAGAAGTCAATGCAAGTCACCTGAAGTCGCCCCAAAAATGGTACAGGAACCTTTTTCTAAGTCGGAGCGACTTGAGTCGCTCCTATTAGAACGGTTCCATGGTACAGAACGGAGCGCGACTTGTCAGGCGGCTAAGTCGCCTGACAAGTCGCGGTAGTATGAACGGGCACTCAGAGTATAGAGCAGTGACTATCAGTCACTGCTCTCTTCTCTGCTCCTGCAGCACTCACAGGAGATCCAGGCAAGGGAAGGGGCAGGCATAGCTGTCTGACTCTCAGCCACACACTGGCGAGATGGAGTTGGCTGTCAATGAGACATCTGGGTGGATACCAACCAGAATGACGAGTTTGGAGTAGCTCTACCACAAGAGAAATAATTAAGTTCACTCCTGTGACCCACAAGAAATGTATGGCAAAAAAGCTTTGGCCATACAGTACTTCTCTTTTAAGTTGGCCATACAAGTTTAAGATTTCTCTTATTCAGCCCCACTGGTGTTGCCAACAGGACCACCCATAGAAGGAATTTACCAGAAATTCAATGATATTTGATCTGTTTGGGCAGCTTAATTTTTACAATGCAAGGTCAATATTCAAAGATGCCACATAAAGGTTTAAAAAAGAATACAAGAAAAATTGTCAGCACACCAGGTTCCAAAATAAAGATTTTGGAATTAAAGACTGCAATTCCATAATAATCACAAACTGATGTAACCTCAGATACGAATGTCTTCCAGGTAAGACAAAAGAGAAACCTGTATAATCATAACCATGAACCTCCTATTGAGAAACCCAAAAGAGCTGGAAACAACGTGACAATATTTTAACAGATCAAAGCTCTATTCAATTTTCGGCTAACCATAAATACCAGGATAAATATGACACTTTCCGATTTAATTTAGTTGTGTCCATGGAAACCCATGCATTGCCAGCACCCACATCTGTCGATTTGTTTAACCCTCTTGTCAGAGAAGACACTCAGATATGTTTAAGAATCATCATGGTGGCATAAAATTCCCTGCCTGTAATCATAATGATTAAACCCAACAATCTCACCCCCTTTAGAGGATGATACTTTTATCCAGCTTTGAAATTGAAGTCAATGAGCAAATTTTACAGTATTGCTCCTTGTGATTTTAATGAAGGTCTCAATAGTACTAAAGTTGCATGCGGGTCAAAGGTGCTCTAAACTGAAATGGTTTAACAGCTTTGCAAAATAGTTACATTCAAGTCATGCTGTGAATACAACTCCTTTCACACAAATGGACCGATTGCTTCCGCCTGTCTGTTTTTCAGGTGGATCTGATCGAACCACCCATTGTTCTCTATGGAGCAGTGAATGTCCGTGGACAGTCATCCATTGCCATCTGCCAGCATCCAATATGCTTCACTACAAACAGATGGATGGGGATCTGTTCCCTATCCATCTGGAGGATTAGATGACTGTCAGATGGAAACACACAGGCAGTCTTTTTCCATGTGACCGTCCCATAGAGAACAGCGGGCTGTGTCAGTGTCCACTCTGCATAGGGATCAGCAGAGAGATCCCCTGCTGAGCAGACGGATACGCTTGATGGACTGACTCTGCCTGTCTGAAAGGGGCCAAACTATCACAGCTTTTTTTTTGCAAATATAAGTTTATTCATAAAGGCTGTGCCCAACATGGGCATGTGCAAAACAATAGACTCACAATTTTGAAAAACATAAGGGGAAACACGGGAAATACAATGTAGCTTTGTCATACATATGGAAGGAGAGGCAGACATGTTATACATCCCATACTCAACACGGATCAGATGGATAAGTCATCTCACATCATAACCTGCCAAAGGCCAACTCGCCTAAGATCCTTCAACATGGAGCAGGATGTATGTTAGCAGTCTACGTCTCAGCTGCTGTCCGTTTCCCTCTCTCCCAGTTCCCCATCTCCCCTGGTGAGTTCTCAGCGCCAGGGACTTTTAATTTACCCGTAGGTCTGGAACGGACATGTAGGGAGGGAAGAAGGGTGGGGAGGAGTAAAACAAAAAAAAGGGGGGGGGGAGAAGGGATTACTGGTTGACAGCCCCCAACCATTCACCAAGGCACTAATCACCTTACCCCATTCTAAGCGCCACACCTTCAGAGGAGAGGATGAACTGATGCCAAAGAGCCCAATTTTTTTCAAATTTTTCCTGTTGTCTCCCGGATAATACCAGGTCTTCCATTTTACTAATGTCCTCTACCTAACGAATCCATGATGCCACTGATGGGGGTGTTTGGTTTTTCCAGTGAAGTGGGACACAGGCTCTGGCTGCGTTCACTAGGTGACACACTATAGATTGCTTATACTTTTTGGTGGACATTGTGTTTACATGCAGTAAAAAAAAGGCCGGGTCATCTGGGATAATGTATTCCGTAAACTTTTGTATGATGGACCTAACCATTGAACAGAAATAGGATGGCCTGTCACAGCATTTAAGTGAACTGTCCTGTTATTAAATGTCTGGTGGCATAGCTGATCAGCAGTTGCCATGGTGCTACACATATTATGAAACAGAGGCTAAGATGCAGCTTACTTGTCTGTAAGGGATACAGGAGTTTGGTTCTGCTTTAAAGAATATGTAACCCCACATTTCATATTGATATCTGCCTGTTGTACCATGTACTTGTGTTTAAAAAGTACATGTCCTGGCGCTCACGTGACTGCACACCTCTCTCCTCCTCTCCTCCCAGCTGACGTCAGGGGAGTTCTCGGCCCCTCCCACTGTAACTGTTAGCCCAGCAGAGGAGAGAGGCGAGCCATCACGTGAGCGCTGGGAGGTGCTCTGAAATAAGGAAATCGGCATATTTTTTTATAAAACATGTGCAGTGCAGCACATGTCCTTATATAACACAGGGGATTGTATGATCATGATAGTGGCTTTACAACCACTTTAGGAAGATCTGTGTTCTGCTGTTCTGTTCTCCACCCACAGCTGTCTAAGCCCCTTATGCAGCTGAGAACAGAGTTTATGTGATCACTTATAGAAAAAGAAAACAAAAAGTATTTATATTTTTTTATATATACAGTGCCTTGAAAAAGTATTCACACCCCTTGAAACTTTCCACATGTCATGTTACAACCAAAAACTGGGATTTTATGTGATAGACCAACACAAAGTGGCACATAATTGTGAAGTGGAAGGAAAATTATGGTTTTCAATATTTTTTACAAATATCTGAAAAGTGTGGCCTGCATTTGTATTCAACACTTTGTAGAACCGCCTTTCCCTGCAATTGCAGCTACAAGTCTTTTTGAGTATGTCTCTACCAGCTTTGCACATCTAGAGTGCCATTTTTGCCCATTCTTTGCAAAATAGCTCAAGCTCTGTCAGATTAGATGGAGAGTGTCTGAACAGCAATTTTTAAGTCTTGCCACAGATTCTCAAGTGGAATTGGGTCTGGACCATTCTAACACATGCATATGCTTTGATCTAATTCCTTTCCATTGTAGCTCTGGCTGTATCTTTAGTATCATTGTTCTGCTGGAATTTGAACCTCCACCCAGTCTCAAATCTTTTGCAGATTCTAACAGGTTTTCTTCTAAGGTTGCCCTGTATTTGACTCTGTCCATCTCCCCATCAGCTTTGACCAGCTTCACTGTCCCTGCTGAAGAAAAGCATCCCCACAACATGATGCTGCCACCACCATGTTTTACAATGCGGACGGTGTGTTCGGGGTGATGTGCAGTGTTAGTTTTCCATCACACATACCGTTTTGCTTTTAGGCCAAAAACTTAGTTTGATCTCATCTGACCAGAGCACCTTCTTCCATATGTTTTCTGTGTCCCTCACATGGCTTCTTGCAAACTGCAAATGGGACTTATGGCTTTCTTTCAACCATGGCTTTCTGCTTGTCACTCTTCCATAAAGGCCATATTTGTGGATTGCACGACTAATAGTTGTCCTGTGGACAGACTCTTCCACCTGAGCTGTGGATCTCTGCAGCTCTTCCAGAGTTACTATGGGCCTCTTGGCTGCTTCTCTGATTAATGCTCTCCTTGCCCGGCCTGTTAGTTTAGGTGGACGGCCATGTCTTGGTAGGTTTGCAGTTGTGCCATACTCTTTCCATTTTTCGGATTATGGATTGAACGTTGCTCCGTAAGATGTTCAAAGCGTGGGATATTTTTTATAACCTAGCCCTGCTTTTAACTTCTCCACAACTTTATCCCTGACCTGTCTCATGTGTTCCTTGGCCTTCATGATGCTGTCTGTTCACTAAGGTTCTCTAACAAGCCTCTGAGGGCTTAACAGAACAACTGTATTTATGCTGAGATTAAATTACGTACACGACTCTATTTGCTAATCGGGTGACTTCTGAAGCCAATTGATTCCACTAGATTTTAGTTAGTGGTATCAGAGTAAAGCGGGCTGAATACAAATGCACGCCACACTTTTCAGATATTTATTTGTAAACAAAATTTGAAAAACATGTATCATTTTCCTTCCATTTCACAATTATGTGCCACTTTGTGCTGCTCTATCACATAAAAAAATCCCAATAAAATACACTTACGTTTTTGGTTGCAACATGACAATGTGGATAATTTCAAGGGGTGTGAATACTTTTTTAAGGCACTGTGTGTGCGTATGTATATATATATATGTATAATTTTAATGGTTTGTCTTTAAGTTCTATTTTAAAGTGAATGGGTTGTTTTACAAGGTGAGGACTAACATGTACTTAAACTGATCCAAAGTTGCCCTAGCAAAATGCTGCTGAGCAGAAAAATGTTGCCGAAGTTCCACTTGACTTTGAAAGTTCCATGTTAAGTTGGAAGATATGCAATTTTTTAGTAGGACAAAAGGAGAGTCCCCAGTTTAGGAGATTGATCCCTCCCTTGGTAAGTAACAAGCCAGAAAGAGTTATGGTCAGGCTTCTTGCTCTTCGGAGGTCTTGATCTTAGATTTTGCCTTATTGTGTTTTCAGTCACCCCTCCTGAATCTAAGTGTGTAGGGGCCTTGGCAGAAGATTGATGGACAGCAGTGTTTGTTGGTGTGGCGTCACTATTAGTGGACATGTTATCAGTGGGAAGGTCACTGTTTGAAGTGGTGAGTTACCACCCCTTGACTCCTGGAAGTGTTTGTGTTGGGAATTGAGCCCTGTTGACTTGGGGTTTTACCCTGCCCTCACTGTATGAATTTTTATACTTTTGTTCCATTTAATCCCATTTGTATATACTCGTGAATCTAATTCAGTGTGTTGCAGTTCAGTTGTTTGGGTAGTATCCCACATTTTTATTCCAGAGTGATAATCTCCTTTTTGAGTTATTTGTGTTGAACTTTAACCTCTTCAATGACAACAAGAACTAAGTTAAGTAATTCTGGATGGAAGCTTTAATCCACTTCCCATAGAAGTTCCTCTTCTGTTCCACAGTTGTTGGTTACAAAATTTAAAACCACGTGGAATCTTTTTGACATGAAAATACTCTTGATAATGTATATTGTATGTATAATTTATGTATGAATAGGTCTTCTGCGATAGCATTACCAAAGGCAGACACTGGGTTAGCAGCTAACCATTTACCATCTATGTTAAATGTATGCTTGCCAGTGTCCTCATCTATACATGCTTCAGTCGAGGGCAGAATCCAGAGAACAGCTGGACTGACGCAGCATCACTGCATCAAAAAAGTTGGATGAGGAGTGGTTAGAACTTCTATCCAGATTTATTGCTGGTGGTGGCTCCAATAAATGGAAATATTATCCCTGACTTTCTGTAAGCACACAAAGTGGGAGGAAATCTTCTGGCTAGCAACACAAATAGCAGCAAAAAGCTGATAGAAGTAAAAAAATTAATGGGCTGCCTTATGAGACTACCAACATGGACTATAGTGTGAAAAAGCCTTTAAAATGTTATTTCAAAGCAGGACCTTGAGTCCTCTTATACAAAGCAAAGTCTATGGATGACACTGTGCATCAAAAATGGAAGAAATACGGTATGTTAAGGGCTTGTTTTGAAAATCTATGAAGTTGTTTATTGATCAACTCCTAGTGGTGTCCAACTCCGGTGCACCCCACAAACTTGCATGCATTAAAGTGGTTGTAAACCCTTACAAACCACTTTGACCTACAGGTAAGCCTAGATTAAGGCTTACCTATAGGTCCAAGAAATATCTCCTAAACCTACACGGTTTAGGAGATATTTAGTAAAAGACAGTAACAGCTGTCTCTGGCGCATGCACCGTAGACAGCTGCACGCAGGCGCACTATCGCCGTTAGCAGCATGCTGCTGCTAACGGCGATATGCCGTTAGTGGCGGCTCCCGTGCGCATGCATGGGAGTGACGTCATCATTGCTCCGGCGCTGTGAGTGGCCGGAGCAGCGACACCCAGAAGAAGATGGATGCTCCGGACTACAGGGGACAGCGGTGACATCGCTGGCTTCTGTGTCAGGTAAGTGACACAATGGGCTACTCTGCGATGCATAGTAGCCCATTATGCTTTACCTTTTGACTTTTCACTAGAGATGCAGGCAGTTTTGGAGAACAATTTTTTTTTAATGTTACGTTTCCTGCATGCTTCTTTTCCTGCCAATGGGGTCCGTCTATTTACCATTATTATACCAGTAACATCAATACTGACAGCTTGACAGACATGGTACTAGTAAACATGTATGTCCTTTCCATATATACGTGTGTAGTGTTATGGCTTATGGCAAGTTTTGCAGAGATTAAAAAAGATTACTCTAGTACGTCACTGGAAAATGCAATGATGTGCAATTACCCAGAAATAGATTTCATCCTTCATAGTTTACAATAGCCAGAAAATAAAGCTCAATTGTTAATTAGTACAGTTTAAGGTTCTCTGGCATTAAGTAATGACCTATGTGTTATTTCATGACCTAAAGAGCACAGTACAATCATCCACAGAAACTGGTCAGACAATATATTGCATTGCTAGGGTTGATCTCATTTAATCAGGTATCTTCATTGCTATTTGTCCTGCTTTAAAGCTTATTTTTACATTTGCCATTTAAAAAAATGTATAGTCTAGGTGCTACTACACTGATCATGGTGGGTTGCTTGCTGTACACTTCCCTCATTCACAAAGCTTCTTACATCTTTTTCACAGAATGTGGGGCATTCTGTGATTGAAGGAGGGGAGATTGTGTCATTCATCCGCACCTCCTTCACTCACACACTGCTTTGCATTCTGTGAAAATAATGTAAGATATTGTGTTCTTAATGCTTGGCCTTTTTGTACATTAAAGTGGTTGTAACTGCACTTGGTGATTTTCTCACACTCCCCTATCTTCCTTAATGCAATTTCTACAGTGTTTCTGTTTTATTAATAAAATGCCATTCTATACTGTGTTTCCGAGTGCCCCGTGGTGCTAACGTGACCGGCTGCTGCTCCCTCTCCCGATCTGATAGGTAGAGTGGGAGTGGCTAAGAATCCCCTGCTGATGTCAGTCAGGAGGAGAGAGGTGGCCAGTCACGTGAGCGCTGAGCGGCAGTCAGAAATACAGTACAGAATGGCATTTTATTATTGAAACAGATACACTGGAGACATTGAATTAAGGAAGACAGGGGTTTGCCTGAAAATAACACTGTTATTTCAGCAGGAGGGAAGGGGCAGGCCCAGTGGGCACAGACAGAGTAGACAGGCAGGGAGGGGAGTGAGGAGAGGACAAAGGAGGACAGAGGAGAGGGTGGATGATGGAGGCATGTAAACTGACCTTCAGTGTCAGTGCTCAGCAGCCATGATGAACTGTAGTCAGTTTACAGAGGTGACAGCAGAACCTGGCAGTTTCAGCCTGGTATTTCAGGTGATAGGAGGGACCATATTGCACTGCACAAGCACTGTTTTGTTGTTCATACTTTAAAGGGACAGGATCTTTTTTTTTTTTTTTTTTTTTTTTTTTAGGGTAACAAACCCTTTAATGCATTCTCTGCATTAAGGTAAAAAAAAATCCCACTAGTTACATCGCCCCCTCACTTCCCTTTATACTTGCCTATCTCGATCCATCGCTGTGCCCATCTGCAGTGTCACTGGTCTCTCTCACTCACTGTGTCTCACTCTCACAGGTTCACAGACAGCCATTGGCTCCCACTGCTGTCAATCAAATCCTGCAAGGAGGGGGCAGGGCTGTACTTTGCTGAACATAATTGTATCCTACTCTAAATCTATTCACATAAACCTCTGCGTAGTACAAGTTGGTAAACTACCAGGAATAGTGAAGAAAGTCGTGTTTGGGATTGCCTTCCAAGCCTCAGTATTGGGCATTGAGGCTACCTATCCCAGGAGCCTTTGCAGAGGTTTGCTTAAAATTTAATTTGAAAAAGTACTAACAATACATATTTAACACACAACCATTAACCTCCTTTGTGTTGAACCATGTTACTCTTTGGTCTGTATTCTCATTGAAAAGTGAATTTGAAAAAAAAAAAAACCCTTATGCCGCATACACACGGTCGGAATTTCCGACAACAAATGTTCAATGTGAGCTTGTTGGAAAATCTGACCGTGTGTATGCTCCATCGGACATTTGCTGTCGGAATTTCTGCTAACAAATGTTTGAGAGCTGGTTCTCACATTTTCCAACAACAAACCAAGCAGAAGAGCCGCACTGGTTATTGAACTTAATTTTTCTCGGCTCGTCGTACATCTTGTACTTTACCGCGTTCTTGATGTTCACTTGTGTGACCGTGTGTATGCAAGACAAGTTTGACCCAACATCCGTCAGAAAAAAATCACGGTTTTGTTGTCGGAATGTCCGTCTGTATGCGGCATTAGGGTCTGTTCACACCAGATGCCATGAGGTTTTTTTCTGCATCAAAAACACATAGACAATAGAATATATGGTCTCCAATGTTCTAGTTCACACCAGTGCTGTTAGTTCCGTTATGTTCCAGTGCAGAAAAATGTAGAACATGCTGTATTTTTTTCTGTACAGAATTGTACTGGAACACTGCAAAAAACACATTAATAACACGTTACAGAAAAACAACCCCAGGAAACCTCGGGGAAAAAGAGGGGGAAATGCGCATCAAAAACGCACCGGAACACAGCAAAAATTCATCGCGTTTCTGTAGTGTGAACCAGCCCTTAACATAGCCCCTTCCATAGCCAGCAATATATCCAAGCAATTAGTTCCAGTTATAAAGGTCTGAGGGCCCCTTTCTTAAGAAGGGTTCCCTTTAAGGGCCCTATTTGACTGTAATTGAATGGATACTGTATATTGCTTGATGATTTGTATCTTTCCTTTTTTTGTTTTTTCTAATGAAATTAAATACATTTCCAATAATAGGGAAATTTGTAAACTTTTCTCGGAGAGGGGTGGCAAATTCTACTGTCACTTTCAGCACCCCATTTATTATCAAATTATTTGTACGGTTGTGCTATGTTAAACTCTGGAGCTCCATACAAATTGGATGGTATTAAAGATTTGGAGGATAAACATGACAACCAGGTAACTAGCAGTAACTACCGTGTTTCCCCGAAAGTAAGACAGTGTCTTATTTTCTTTTTATCCCCAAAAGCCCCACTATGTCTTACTTTCGGGGTATGTCTTATATTGGAAAAAAATTGAATTTTTTGTTTTAACCATAAAATTAACATTTATTAACAACCTGAACAGTATTGTATTCACCACAAAACAGTTTTATAAAAGGAAGTGCCAAGAATGTCTTGTTACAACATTGCATAACATGTAAAACAATGAAAAATGGTAAGAACGAACAGTGGAATACTGGAAGATAAAACAGATTTATTCCATGACAACCATGTCATCATCCTCAGGAATATCATCATAAACATCCACACTCTTAGGTTCCTGTGGATTTTCTTGGGACTCTCGGGACGACATTTCTTGCCGAATCATTGGCCCATATTTCTCATGGGTAGCAACGGCACTGTCCTGAAATGAGCAGGCTTTGTCCAGGTAGCCAGCTCGCAGTGCATTTGCAACGCAGGTGTTAGTGATCTTGTTCCAAGAATTCTTCACCCAGTTAACAATCTCTGGCAGTCTGGGCTTCACAAAGTTCCCACGTACATTTCTCTCCATTCGGTTTTCAATGTAGTCATTGATTTCCACACGCAGATAGTCCTTGAACGGCTTGTTAATGGCGATATCGAGAGTCTGAAGATAAGCCGTCATCCCTGCAGGAATCATGATTTGGTCGATTCTCCGCTCATGAAGGAAGTTTTTCATGGTTTTGGCGCGGTGTGTGCTGGCTGCATCCCAGATCAGCATCCCTCTTTTGTTCCCGCGCATTACAAGCGGCAGCATTAAATCAAGCCACTTTCTTATAACATCTTGTGTGGCCCAGGCTTTTTCAGTTTCCAGCACATAAATGCCAGAAACCCGCTCAATCTTCTCCTTCTTGCCCTTTGCAATGAGTAGCGGTGTTGCTTTAGTGCCATCCAGACGAATCGTCAAAATGCAGGTGACACGTGCACTTTCATAAGCGGTGGAGGGAACGTACACTGAGGAGGCACCTCGTTGATCAATGGTGGTTTGAGCTGCTTGGCCCATGAACACGGCAGTTTCATCCATGGCGATCATGTTGCAAAGACTGTATTTAGAGAAGTCAATGTCATCCACAAACTTCTTGTAGGCTAATGCACGTTTAACAATCTCAGCATCTTCCAACCTAAAGAGGGTTGTGGATCTTCTCAAAGACAGGTCATTGCGTTCAAGAAAGTTATCCACCCAGTGCTGTGATGCCTTGAATTGTTCAGGGGAAATGTCAAACTGTGGCGACACTGCAAGGGCATATTCCTGAATCTGAGCCCTGGTCACCACCAATGTCTTTGCTCTCCTGTGCCTAGAGGCGATTCAGTTCGCAATGTGCGCTATATAAGTTCTTTCATTCATTCATTCATTCCTGTCTGCAACCCACTCAGAGACCAGGCTTTCCAGCTCTGTATACATTGGTTGCCGACCACATCCAATCTTGCGCTTTTTAGCCATTCCGCTCTCCACTTTTTCACTCAGGTTAGTGTATTCTGCACGCCATTTTTGGACCAGTCGGTGATCCAACATTTTCTCCTTGCAGAACTGCACTACATTTTTGCCCCAAGATTCTTCGACAATCGCTTTTTTATACTCCACGGTGTAACTCTTCCTTTTACCACTGGAACCGGAAGCGCTCATGTCTAGGGGCTAAAATATAGCATACGGTATAAGCACTGCTTGTGGTTCCGTATCACAGTCTCCCATAGGGTTACAGCCCCATACAGTATACAGTATAAGGCTACTCTGCACTATAGAGGGCCACAGGTCCCAGCATGCAAGGCTGCACTGCACTATAGAAGGGGACTACAAGTCCCAGTATGCAAGGCTGCACTGCATTACAGAGGAGGACTAAAAGTCCCAGCATGCACTGTACTACTGAGGAGGACCACACCTCCCAGCATGTAAGGCTGCACTGCACTACAGAAGAGGACTACAAGTCCCAGCATGCAGAGCTGCACTGCGCTACAGAAGAGGACTACAAGTCCCAGCAAGCAAGGCTGCACTGCATTACAGAGGACTACAAGTCCCAGCATGCAAGGCTGCACTGTACTACAGAGGAGGCCTACAAGTCCCAGCATGCAAGGCTGCACTATGGAGGACTACAAGTCCAAGCATACAAAGCTGCTATGCTCAGCAGAGGAGAACTGTAAGCCCACACAGCCCGGTATGTTGGGACTTGTAGTCCTCCTCAGCTGCATCTTGCGGTTACATAATAAGAGCTGCAGAGAATCTCTTCACACCCCCCCTCCCCCTCCCCCTCCTTGGTCTCTCTCTGTATGACCAGCACTGACCTGTACCGGGAGGACACAGAGCCAGTGACACCTGTCGGCAGTGATCCGGGACCTGGCGCAATAATCCCCTTCTCTGTGGTTGCGTCGCGCCGTTCTGATCAGTCTCGGGCAGCGGCTGTCACTCACAGCCGAGCAGAGTGAAGCCACCTCCCCCTCCTCTTGTATGGCTACACAGTGCTGTGTATGGAGGAGGAGGAGGGGGAGGCGGCTTCAGTGAAGCCGCCTCCCCCTCCTTCTCCTTCATGGACAGCACTGTGTAGCCATACAAGAGGCGGCTTCACTCTGCTCGGGTGTGAGTGACAGCCGCTGCCCGAGACTGATCAGAACGGCGCTGTCTCTTCAGTCGGAGGGGGAGGGCGCTGGCCTGGCACCCCCCCAGGGTGTGGCACCCGGTGCGGCCCGCACCCCCCGCCCCACTCTTAGTACGTCACTGGAGGCGGCAATACCCCCGTGTTTCCCCGAAAGTAAGACATATGTCTTACTTTCGGGGTACGGCTTATATTAGCCGACCCCTCTGAAACTCCCGATACGTCTTACAATCGGGGGTGTCTTACTATCGGGGAAACACGGTAGTAGAGGTCAGTAAGGGCAGATTAAACATTTATATTGCTGCACGTTTCCAATAAAGCTCTAATTCTGGCTAACCAGCTTTTATAAGGTTGAGATTTGGATAAATAACCTTCTTCTGTGATATTAATTTCCTTAATAGCATTAGCAGTAAAGTTGGCCTGAACACCCCCCTGTTCTGGGTTCTAACCCAAACAGTGCCATTGAAGTCTATGGGCACCTAACAGGAAAAATCAAAGGTGCCCATTGTCAAGGCTTATATGCAAGCAATTTGCCATAAAAGGGGTATGGAGGTCTAGGTACTTCCCTGGGGGCCATGTATCAATGCAAAAAAAATCTTAAAAATAATATTTTTTATCAGGAGCAGTGTTTCAATGATGCTTAAAGTGTGACAAAAAAAAACGAATTCCTTAAAATATAGTGCTGGGGGGGGGGGTCCTCTTGGTCTGCCCGTAAAGTGGCGCATCTGTAGCATATACAGCACATGCTGCAGCAAAAATGTAATTTCTAAAGAGTAAAACAAGTCAATTCCCATATTAAAATTACTAATGGTTGCAATTTTAAAGGATATGGATCTTAAGGGGTACCCCACGCCAAAATTAAATTAAAAAGGAAAAACGGGTGTGGGGTCCCCCCCCCCCAAATCCATATCAGACCCTTATCTCGGCATGCAGCCTGGCAGGTCAGGAAAGGGGGGGCCTCATCCCCACAGATGTGGCTGGTGGTTGTGCCGGTCTGCAGGCGGGGGGGCTTTCCAGATTCAATGTGAATGAGTTTCGGGTATAAAGTACCCCTACCGATTCACCAAGAGTGTCAAAAAGTAATAAAAACACACACAGTTTTTGACAATTCCTTTATTAAAATGTAAAAAATAGTGTCCCCTGATGTAAATCCATTGTCAATCATGCCTCACCCAAAAAATAAATAATGCTCCTGCCGACATGAAGGTTGGCTGCCTACTGCAGGTTCCACCGTTTGACATTTCTTATATAGGTTAGGGGCGGACCACTTGGCTTTGTCACCTGGTGGTACTACCCCTTCTGACATCATGGACTGGTACATGCTAGGTCAGCAACATCACAAGAGGGCGGTGCCACCAGGGGACATAGCCAGGTGACCCCTGCCCCTTACCTATATAAGAACTGTCAGACGGCAGAACCTGCAGTAGGCAGCCGGCCTTCATGTCGGCAGGAGCGCTTTTTTACATTTTTCTGTTGCGGTGGGCAGCGTGATTGACTATGGATATACATGGGGGGGGGGGGGGACACTATTTTTGACAATTCCTTGTTAAAGGGGGCTTCCAGATTCCGATAAGCCCCCCCACCTGCAGACCCCCACAACCACCAGCCATGGTTGGGGGGATGAGACCCTGGTCCCCATCAACATGGGACAAGATGCTTTGCCCTCACAAGGTGCTTTGGGGTGGGGGGCTGCCCCAAAGCACCACCCCCTGTGTTGAGGGCATGTGGCCTAGTATGTTTCGGGGGGGTGGTGCTCCCTCGTCCCCCCTCTTTCCTGACCTACCGGGCTGCGTGCCCAAATAAGGGTTTTGGGGGGTGGTGGGGCACACTTTTTTTTTTTTCAGCGGGGAAGCTCATTGACAGCTAATGACTCATCGGTTGTTGAGGACACAAAGGATGGCTTCCTGGGCCACTCTCCTTAACTACCAGCTTATACTGTGCCATGAGTGGGCAAAGCTTTGCCCAATCAGGGTGCAAAATTTGGGTGTTTGACGAACGCCCCGAACAGCCAATGTTTGGCCCAAACTCATGCTCTGGCCGAACCGTTCACCCAACACTAATTAGCAACAGTGATAGATTTTAGAAGTAGGTGCAGTTTTCCTTTTTATATAGCTATTTAAATAGGATAATTGGTACCAAATTGTGTGTGTTCAATATGGAATTTTTGCTTTTTGTGATGCAAAAGAAAAAATTTGTATGCTTTTACGTAAACACATCTGATGAGTATGGCGTATGCCACTCTCAGTGGAACAGTGCTTTAAACAGACGGGAGTTTACCTCCCAGTAGCCTTGTCTGTACCACCGACGATTCCATAAAAATAGTACATTGTCAGGGGATATGATGTAAAACGTTTTATTTAGCCCTGTCTTCTGAGATTTGCTGAGGTTGTACTTGGAAAGTATTGCTCTATACCCACTGCAGTTCCTCGCAGATTCATGAGGCACCTCACGGAAATACAGATAGTGAATTCTTGCCTGTAATCTTCCTTTCTTTGAGTCGCAAGGTATAATGTGTGATATGTCTGCAGTTCCCCCTCCTGGATAGGATGATAGACAAGCATACATTAAAGGGAAACTGTACAGTACAGTTCTGTGAATACAGTGTGTGTGTAAACGGATGTGTATACACACACCCTATAATGTTACATCTTCTATGATGGGGATCCTTTTCAGCTTGGCACAAAATCTATATCACCTGCCCCTGGGCAAGTAGCATCTCTGTATAAAATGCAAAGTGAAGTAAACAGGGTTACTAATCGGGTGCTTCAATGTATATGAGGGTAAATTACTCTTAATAAAATTAGCAGAAATTAGCAAACATTTAGCGGCCACTATATTATATAATACATCATAATCTATAAGCCATAAAGCATTTCAACAAAACATCACTCAATACTCTGTCACCACTCAGAAAGATTTTAGTCTGCAGTGATTCCCGGGAGGAGATCGAAACAGTAGACTAGTGCAGCAAGCCGTGTAGTCACGCCTAGACGCGTTTCGTCATTCCGCCTTTATCAATAGGCGTGGGTACACGGCATGGACTTGCAACTTCATAGACTGTTGTCTGTTAGGTCTTAACCCCTTCTAATGCTCAGAGGTGTATCTTCAGAGGCACTCAGCGCCGACATCTCCAGGTTCATTGCATAATGTATGGGGTCAGCGGCATCGGATATCTCAACAATCACATCAAAGGGTCAGTCACCGCTGGCAAACCTAAAGGCCCAGAGCATTCACTGTGCATTTGCCATACATATGCAAAACTCATACTTAATATAATACTAAAACATGGTACATAGTAAAATTCCTAAATGTAATTCATGCTTATTATACAATAATTGTTCTCATTTACTGGATTCTACAAATAATCCAAGAAGGCCCATATGTCATGGTAATAACATAAATCTACATGACGTCTATAATGTCACTCATTTCACCCAGGTTTCCCTGGTAGAGGATTAATGATGATGGTCTATTAAATCATCCCATTGATACCACTCAAGTTATATATACAGACATTCTTTCTCTGTATATATAATTTGAGCAGTATCAATTGGATGATTTAATAGACCATCATCATTAATCCTCTACCAGGGAAAACTGGGTGAAATGAGTGATGTCAGATTCATCTTTGCTCACTGTGCAGGGACGGACCTGTCTGCTCTCTATGGAGAGATCGGATGAAAACTGACAGCCTGCCCGTTTTCATCCGATCCATTGGACGGATGGTGAACGTATCACCATCTGTCTGTTTTTAGCGGATCTTGTCAGATCGGGTGGCAGGTGGGTGTCAGAGGACACATCTCCGCTGACATTCGCATTCCCATAGAAGTCAATGGGTGGCCCGCATGTTGTCGAAAGTTCTGATAAACATTTGCATTCACTCTGCCATGTAGCTGTATAAGAGGCCCAACTCCTGCTGCAGAAAAGATCCCCCAAACCATGACGCTTCCCCCTCCACCTTTCACTGACTTCTTTACACACTTTGGGTTCTGTCTTTCCCCAGTTTGACGACAAACATAACGTTTCCCATCGGACCCAGATAAATTAAACTTGCTTTCATCACTAAAGTGAACTTTGGACCAGTTCTCCTCTGTCCACGCAACAAGCTCTTCAGCAAAGATTAGTCTAGCCTTTTGATCCTTTCTGCTAATGAGAGTTTTGGTAATGGCTTTCAGTCCAAATTCTCATAAACGGCGAGACACTATGACAAGAGTGATCCTTACTCTATTCAGCGCTGAACTGGCGAGCAATCGCAGCTGCAGTGTTGAACTGAGTGCCCATTGAGATTCTATGCATTATCCTGCAATATTCTAGAAATCACAGATTTGGAACGTCAAACATCTCTTGTTATGGCTGAAAAGGTCATCTCTTTGGCCTTCATCTGGACAACCTGCCGCCGGAGGGTTTCAGTCACTTTAGAATGGCTCACCATCTTGCAAAGTCAGTGAAAACTGGAAAGTTAGGCTGCCAGTTAAATGGGGCTTGTCAGATAATTAAAGAACTCGGCACAAGGTGCCAGATTAACACCAATAACTGGGTGGTATATGAATTTTGATCAATGTTCTTTTTCAAATCTCATTGAAGTTTTTTTTATTCTGTGCTTCAAAATATATTTAACTCATGAAATATGCTTAAGAAGACTTACTCCTGTTTAGATAATTTCAAATAGGACTAAGCAGTGACCTTGAAATTGTAGGTTGTTCACTAATTTTGATCTCTAATGTATATTGTACATTCATATCAGTCCCTGCCCTCAAGGAATTTACAATCTAAGGTCCCTAACTCATTCATACATACACATACTATGGCCATTTTTTAGACCAGATCCAATTAACATACCAGCATGTCTTTGGAGTGTGGGAGGAAACCGGAGTACCTGGAGAAAACCCACACAAGGAGAGCATGCAAACTCCAGACAGGTAGTGTCATGGTTGTGATTCGAACCAATGACCCTAGTGCTGCTAGATGGAAGTGCTAACCACTTGGGCACTGTACTGCCCATTGCCTCTTTGCTTCACTGTATGTAGCTCCTCATTGCCTTCATAGCCCAATTTGGCTCATTAGTTCTGGTGACTCGGGCCTCTCTTCTTGAATGATTATGATCGTAGTATGTACAGTTTATTACTGTGCAACTATTTTGGTACCTGTATTTCTATACCTGATGATAAAAAAATCTGTAAAAACTATACAAGTGTGACATACTCTCTCCCCAAAAGCATTATTGTATACAGTTGGGAGCCACTGAGGCAAACATATGGGGGTGATTGAAAAATACTGGGCCATAGTGGAAACATGAGTGGGATCTATGCCATGCCATCTCCTGCAAGGGTAATGTGTTTATTTTTTCTCTACTTCAATTTTAAAGTGTTACTAAACCATAAAATCAGTCTGTGTATATGAAGTAAACCATGCTTGTTATACTCACTGTGGAAACTGAGGGGTTAATCCTCTGCATTGTGTAAAAAGGCTGTTTGATCTTGTCTTCTCTGATCATCTCCTTCTTTCACTGTCCTCAATATATTTCCTGATATTTACAGAGCATTGGGGGATGGGCTGCACAGGCTTAGTTTGGTGTGTATTTCTAGAGTTTTTTTTTCTTGGGAGAGTGCATGTGATTAGCACAGGGCCAATCAGAACTGTCCAGACAGAGGGTCAGGGGTCCTGCAACCAGCCTCATGGAAGAATCCTAGGAGAATGAAAACTCCTCCTACACGCTTTAACTAGACACTGATAAGTCACAAGACTGCTATATACTGCTGCCGAAAAAAGGTATTTAGCAGTTTATATTTACTATGATTGCATTTCCATGTTCTGTGTACTGTGGGAGACCAGATATAGTGAATGCAGGGTCCTCGGTTTAGTAACTTTTTAACTCTAGAATTCATGCGGGAACGTGTTATTACTACTGAACTTTAGAAAAATAAATAAAAGGTCTCCTTCCTCCCCAAACTCTACGCCCTTGTACACATGGTTGGACATTCCGACAACCAAATCCGAAACTGGTGTTGCATACATCTTGTATGTCGGAAAATTTTAAATCCAGCTCTCAAACTTTGTTGGTCAGACATTCTGACGGAAAAAGTCAGATGGAGCCCACACATGGTCGGATTATCCGACAACACGGTCCGATCGGACATTTTGCATCGGAATTTCCGACCCCGTGTACAAGGGCTACTACAGTAATTGTTGTACAACGAGCAAACGGGCCGAATTTTCGCTTCATGTATGGCCGGCTTTACCTTGGAGAATATTGAGAAGTCCTATGGTGCATACACTGAACAACAAGAAAAGCAATCTGCACCATTTGATGTATAGATTTTTTACTAGTACATATTTTTAAGGACAATATAGAATATATATAGAATAAACAGCATTTCAGTGGAAGAATTGGATATCATCCCCACTGGGTATTTAATGCTTGTTGTGGCTTAGGATGACATGACCTACACCCATTAGGATGACTGCTTCCCTCATTAGTAAAGCTTTATGGTGTATGATCGGCAATCCTACTCAGCAAGTCAAGAAACATACTCTCGTAAAACACAAATGGAGTGCATTATTTATAGACTATGCAGATGAAAGGAGTGATTTGTATTTGATAAGTGACTTAAAAACTGGCCAGCTACAAAATGACTTAAAGGAAACTTGTACTTAGTGAATTACGAACGTTACCATTGCTGACTGCCTTCTGAAAATTCTAGTTGCCTGGCTGTATATGGCTTCAATATGTTTGTGGGAAAAGAAGAAACGGCTGCACACCGGCAATATCAATCCAACGTAGACTTATTTGAACAAACTGGTACTCATGACTGCCAACCAAGACCAGAACGGAGAGGGCACACGTTTCACACTGCAATAGTGCTTTGTCAACTTCTTTGAAAAAGCACTATTGCAGTGTGAAACGTGTCACCTCTCCGTTGTTCTTGTCTTGGTTGGCAGACATGAGTACCAGTTTGTTCAAATAAGTCTACGTTGGATTGATATTGCCACTGTGCAGCCGTTTCTTCATTTCCTATTACTTTCAGTGGCGAGCCGTGGCTTGTACCCACATATCTATCCGGATCTATTTCATTGGGATCACCTGGAGCGGCATTACCTTGTTGGATTTTCAATATGTTTGTCTCAAGTTACTCCAACTTAGAAAAAGATTCCTGTACTACTTTTGGGGCGACTTCAGGCAACTTGCATTGCATTGACTTGCATTGACTGAGGCAGTCATGCTGCAAGTTGTGCTGCCCCTGAGTGAACCGGGGCAACTGAGTTGTCACATGAAATGATAGAATAAATAATTCTAGACCTAGAGCTCCTCTATTAGGCCCCTTTCACACATGCGGACCGTATGTCCGCATTTCATCCATCCATTTGTGGATGAAATATGGACATACATGCATTCCTATGGGATAGCGAGTGTCTGCGGATGAACATCCGCTGACCCCCGATATCGTCCGTCTCTGCTATGGTCCGATTCTGCAGACGGAGGAAAATACTATTTTTCTATCCGTGTGCAGAGCGGATCAGATGAACACGGACAGGCGGTCTGTGTTCATCTGATCCCCCATAGGGGAGAGCGGAGATCTGACAGCGCGGTCCCGACACAGTGTGCAGGGACCACCCTGTCATCCACCGGCTCAGTGGGGATAAACGGAGTGATCCCCTCTGAGCAAGCGGATCATCACTGGGCGGATCATTATGGATCCGTCCCGTGTGAAAGCGGCCTAACTCAAAACATGTAACCAGTGAAAATTTTTAAATCGTCACCTATGGGGATTTTTAAGTACCAAAGTTTGGTGCCATTCCACGAGCGTGTGCAATTTTCAAGCGTGACATGTTGGGTATCGATTTCATCTTTCACATTTTGCAAAACAATTGGGCTTTTTTTTAAAGCATGAAACAGTTTTTTCCCCCAAAAAAACATGTTCGAAAAATTGCTGCGCAAATACCATGTGAGGTAAAAAGTTGCAACAACCGCCATTGTATTCTCTAGGGTCTTTGCTAAAAAAATCCCCACAATATTTGTAATTTGTAATTTTCTAGCAAAAAAATTATGAATTTTACGTGTAGGAGAGAAATGTCAGAATTGGCCTGGGTGCCAAGTGGTTAAGCATCATATAGCGATATGATGTGACTAAATCCCCATATTTTTTGAAAATGTTTAGATGTTTTGAATGGCCTTGCAGGAGGTAAATGTCTTTTTTGCATGTGTCCGCTGTAATCGTTTGTTCCATGTTGAAATCCTTTAGTACATATTGTAGAATGAAACCTTGTTATAACTTGGTGTATAGCTTGATTACGATTTTCCAGCATGGTGTGACATTACAAACTGCTGTAACTGCTGCACAATGTGCCCTCACTATGCTTTCTTTCACCGTGGTGATAATGACACGCAGAGGGATTAATCTCGTGTGTCTCTGCCTTCCTGTCTTATTTCCATGTGGAATGACTGATGGCTGTAACCGTACCTGCCAGTGAAATCCATAGCCAGCTCTAGCGGTGAGCTAGGTAGGATGGAGCCAAGCTACCTGTGTTTATGGAAGACGAGCTGACAGACCATTATGGAACCGTGGCAACTCTTAATCTGTTTCTATTTCAGGAATGCCGACTTAATGAGGTTGCAAAGCGGCTTAAGAGTTGTATGGTTTTAGTCAATCAGCATTTACAAATAATGCACTGTGCAGCCAGCTGTAATATTTGTGACACTTATTAATGCAAACTGCTGCTATTGTCGGTTTAAAGAACATTTAGGAGCAACAAGGAAATCTGTGAACTGCTATCTAGAAACATAGTGACTGTGCAAAAATCTATAAAAAACCTTTGTTTACTTTTTTATCTGTATTTATGGATCGTTATACTCTATATAATTCTTCCCTTTAAGATGGAGCTTGAAAATAGGACCGTAGTCTCTTGCCAGCCATTCTGGTCTGCATGCTTGGCTGTGTTTAACCAGTTTCACACTTTGTTGCAAATTGAGCATCATGTTGTATAGCTCTACAGAGCAGAATTTGTTTTCAGAATAAATAGTGGTGTCTTGCGGTGTGCTGTTCTGCCAAACATGCATATATGATTTTTGGTCCATTGTGGTGCATTAGCGGCTGCCTTTATGCAGCGCATGCGAATGCATGACACAATGCACGTTAATGCATCACATCGGGTCAGTCGCTATGAATGATTTCTAACCGTTCATTTTCTATAAACAGCAGCCTAGGTATTAAAGTCTGACGCCCGACAGCTCAATGTAGTGAAGGGCCCTTGCTCCCTCTGCGGAATCAGTGGTCTGTCTGCAGAGGTCGGACATGCCCCCCTGCTCAGTCAGAGCTAGCGTTGTTCAATCAGAGAATATATTTTTTGCTATTGCACAGATATAGGCCTGACTCAGTACCAGCTAATAGACTGCTCCTGTAGCTGAGAGCTGCGTAAAAAACAAAAACAAAAAAAAACCATGAAAGTGGAACTGTAAGCAAAACGTTTTTTAATTTGGAATAGCATTAGGCCCCTTTCACACTGGGGCGGGAGCAGTGTCGGTGGTAAAACGGCCGAAAAAGGGTTAAAAGCGCAGCTGCAGCAGCACTTTGCCGGCGGTATAGCTGGGCTGCCCCATTGATTTCAATGGGCAGGAGCGGTGTATACACCACTCCTTCACCGCTCCAAAGATGCTGCTTGCAGAAGTTTTTTTTTTTAATGTCCTGCAAGCGCACCGCTGGAGACACAGCAGCGGCTGTTTCAGGGCACTTTGCATGTGCTATTTTTAGTGCTGCAGCACCTGCAGTGAGAAAGGGGTCTAAGGGAGGCTTATAACCCCTGTCAGATTTTGTTTCTTCTCCTGTGTCCCATTGTGGAGATTTCCCTTCACTTTCTGTCCCGTAGCAAAACAGGAAGTGAGAGGAAATCCCTGCAAATAAAGGGAATTCATTGGGGACCACCAGAACTAGTGTCCCCATTGGAAGATTTCCTCTCTATTATCTTTCTGGGACCAACCCAAAATTTGGGATTTTCTTTTAGTTTCACATTCATTGAGAACGGTAAACAGGACAAATGGAAAGGGGGAATCTCCCTAATGGGGGCACAGACAGCAATAAAAACTGGCAGGGGTCCTAATCTCTCTCCACTCTATCCAAAACTAAAGAAAAGGTTTTGCCTTTAATTATATTTCAAATGTTCTGACACAGAAAATAATTGAGTTTAAGATTTCTGAAAGTTAGGTCCATACTCATATGACAGTACTTGGGCCTAGTGGTTGACTGCTTATTCACTGATTATTACTAGACATGTGCGATTCGTTTCGTACGAATCTCAAATTCGTACGAATTTCCCAAAGTTCGTACGTTCGGGAGGATCCGAAATATGAATTGCCGTGCGTCCGAATTCTGTACGGAATACGAACTTTTATTTACGAATTTCAGATTTTGGATCAGTTGTCATTGAATTGACGACGACTCAGTCATTATGCTTATTATGAGGGGCTCCCACCATCCCTGTGCTATGCTGACTTCCTCCTGGGGCTGTACCTCTGCTGTGCTCAGTATGAGGGGTTTCCACCATTCCTGTGCTGTACTGACATACTGACCACAGCAGAGGTACAGCCCCAGGAGGAAGTCAGCACAGCACAGGGATGGTGGGAGCCCCTCATAATATGCACAGCAGAGGTACAGCCCCAGCCCCATGATGAAGGAAGTTCAGTAGCCAATAGCTTCCCTTGTGTTGTATTTGGTTCGTTGGACCAGCATACAGAAAAACGGTTTTCTTCGATAGGAATTGATTCCGTTGGACAGATTAGAAACATGTTCTATTTCTAGGTCCGTCTGATTTTTTTTTTTTTTACGAAAAATGACCAAATTAGCCCACACACAGACGGAATCAGTCCAGACAATTCCAACTGCCTAAAGGCCCGTACACACGGTCGGACTTTTTGACAACAAACATGCAAATTAGCTGTTTTGGAGCAACATCCGACTGTGTGTACGCTCCATCGGACAAACTTTTTCTGTTTTCATCGGACTTTTGTTGGCTCTGCGAACGGACAAACTTTCTGGCAACAAAAGTCCGATGGAGCAAAGTCCTACCGTGTGTACGCAAAAGCATCGGACTTTTGTACAAGGTACAAACACGCATGCTCAGAACCATTGCAAACGATCAGACTACAATACAGAAGTTGACCAAAGGTGGCGCTGGAGTCATTGAACGTCCTCTTTTGAAGCGGCGTCAGTACGTTGTGACGTCATTACGTTCGTGTTTGTTGTCAAAAAGTCCGACCGTGTGTATGCAATACAAACTTGTGGACAACACACTTTGTACAAAAGTCCACGGAAAAGTTTGTACAAGTCCGACCGTGTGTATGGGGCTTTAGTCTGCCGGAAAGTTCAGTCGTGTGTACATAAGTTTTCCTCTTTGAGGTTTTCAAATTCATCTGCATGAGTCTGGGTGTTCAAGTTCATCAACTCGCTTTTCAAGATTTGCAGTGCTGATTTCCATAATTAGACTGTTTGTTATATGATCTGAGGGATGTTTAAGGGCTTTGAGAAGCATTTTTTTCAAATTGCCTCAGAACAGGGGAATGACCCAGAGTCTGTAAAAGATGTCATTTGTGAAGTTTGTATATCTGAATCTGAGTTATAGTCCCCCTGTGTTGCTACAAACACCTTGGAACGCTAAGAGGATTTCACTGAGTGTGAGGTAATGGGGGAGGGGATGAAGCTAGTACCATTCTGACTGAAACCTGAGGCAGCGCTGCTTTGTTGTTTTTTGGCTTCATTTTCAGCGAGAACTCCCAAGAACCATTACATTAAGTGGCAGGGGTTATTAGGCCAAGCAACATTTACCAGGTGAAGCTGAGCCGGGACATGGAAACATCCTTTCAGGAGCAGAGCTCTGAGCTGGCATGTCTGCTCAGTTGGGCTCCGCCTATGTGCCTCCTAGTTTGTTTGTTTTTTTTCTCAACCCAGTGGCCTGATGGAAAAAAACTGACAGCTCGGGAGGAGCCGCTGTACTAACTATGTTAGTACAGCAATCTCCCCGGCTGAGCTATTGGATTCTGATAGGGGAACATCCCCTCTCCAGAACACACCAATCAGTGCTCGGTCTCAGCCATTTCCAGTCATGCACCTTTAACAAAATCTGGCTTCTGTTGAACCGCCTGCCACGCACACGGAGCGAATGTCAGCTAGTTTCTATGGAACTGGTCGATGCCTCCCGATATTCAGCCAGTGTGTACGGCCCTTTACTCCTAAAGCTGATTTTGCCATCCAGATTATGAAATGGGATTGGTAACTAAGGTCAACACTGTATAGTAATGAGCACTTGTACATGTATAATGAATTCACTGGAGTATTTTAAGAGTTAAAGAGGTTGTTGGGCTTAAAACACTGAGAATGAAGTTTTAGTAAATGGTGCAGGATTGTGCTGCACGCCTTTCAAAACCATCCAACATCCTTTGTTTTTCTAATTTATATTCTGAAGAATGCAGCAAGAGCATTGGGAATAGCCAAAAGTAGATAGGAACAGATCCACAACTATGGAGGAAACCTCTTGCTGCACTAGTCCCCTATAGATATTAGATTTTGGGGACAGCTCGGCCTCACAGATTATATCTGACTTTAATTAAAATTGAAATTTTGGATAAATTGACCCAAGCAATAGTCAGAACAGCAGGACATGTGCAGTGCATGACCAACCTAAGGTGATGAACATTGTTAACGTTTTAGTTTGTAGACCTCTTTTTCAATCTGTTCTTGGAGTAAGGATTTATTCCTGAAATCTAACCATCCATTTGCTCTTTTCAGATTATTTATGCACCCCAGAAGAAAATGTTTACAAGATAGACTTCACAAGATTTAAAATCCGAGACATGGAGTCAGGAACAGTTCTATTTGAAATCACAAAGCCACCAGCATCCGGTGAGGTTACTTTATTAACTACTTGAGTACTATTCTGTTTTACCCCTTCATTACCAAGCTGTTATACAGTTTCCAGTGCCACGATACTTTGATAATTAATTAATTAGTCATGGGACACTGTACCCAAATTTTATGCATTTTTTTTTTTTAAAGGCAGATGCTAATTTCTTCAAAAAAAAGGAAACTTTTTTTTTTTTTTTTATATATATATATATATATTTTTTATTAAACAAAAAATGCCATGACCGTGCAAACACCCCCAAAATGACTCCTTTTTTGAAAAGTAGACACATCAAAGTGGTTATATTTTTTGTCACAAGAAACATGCTAGTAATGGTGCACTAGATATAGAGGAAGGGGGGAAGCAGATGAAGGGGTTAATGTGCAGCATACGGGAAGCAAAGGTTTAACATAGACATAGAGAGAAACTATGCAGATTGGATGTATAGGAGAGGAGGATGAAAAGAATAAAAACTTTACTTGCAGCAGTTGCTGCCTTGACTATATTTCAGAAATAATGAATGACTACATTAATCAATTCATTAGTTCCTGTTTGCTCCCCTTACTCCATTGTAAGGCCCCATTCATTTTGGGCGATTTACAGTGTGCCCTGTGCAGGGCTGCGTTTAGCTGGCAAGGGGATGCACAGGTTTTCCATGCATCTCTGTGCCAGCTGTCCCATAGATGTCTATTGGGATAAGTGGCTGAATGAACACAGCTGTTGTGTCCCAATGTGGCTCCTCCTGTGGGTGCGGGTGCACAACACTGAATGCACCCAGGGTGAGTTAAGGTCACATACCCCCATAGAGGACATATTAGGACATAGTGGCTGTGTCTGTGCAGCTGCATGTCCCATAGTGCAGCTGCACATAGTGCAAGACATCTATGGGACTGCCAGCACTAGGATGCATGGTCCAACTGCATCTTCTTGCCAGCAAAACACGTCCCAGCATGGGGAGCACAAGTAATTACCCTGTGTGAATAGGGCTTTAAAGGAAGGGAAGGGGGGCTCAGAAATGCAAACATGCACTGTTTACATCAATGTTTCTCAACTCCAGTCCTCAGGTACCCCAAACGGGTCACGTTTTCAGGATTTCCCTGAGATGAAATGGCTGTGGTAATTTCTAAGGCAGTGAAACTGATCAAATCACATGTGCAAAATGATGGAAAGCCTGAAAACATGGCCTGTTGGGGGTACTTGAGGACTGGAATTGAGAAACATTGGTTTACATCATGTGGTACCTGTAATTGGTCTTTTTATGGTCAGTCACAGTAATCTGAAGTGAATGTACAGAGCCGCTCGGATTGGTTCTGTACAGAGACTCTCTATATAGAGTGTTCCAGGCACTAACACAAGTTCAATGTTACGAAAATAACATTTAACTGGTAATATTTTATTATATTTTATGCAGATAGGATTGGAAAGTGCTGTGTTTTCATATGTATATAGTTTTCTTTTTGATAATTTGTACAATGGGTATTTGCAAGGAAGACATTGCAGAGTTATACAGTTATTAAGCCTAGAGCACTGTGGGTTTTAAAAGGTTATTTATTTATGCAAAGGCATTTGGAATCATCAGGCTTATTCAATGAGGTAATGCAAACCTCGACCAAAGACCTGTGATATATATATATATATATATATATATATATGCATTTTTTTTATTATTTTTTTTTGGGAAGAGTGTACCTTTCTGGCAATTGGCAAAAATATTTAACTAAGTAAACAGACTGTAAAGGAAAAAGCTGCTTGCAGAGCACTTGAAACAAAGGAACATATAACTTATAACAGCAACATCAGTTAATACAGCAAATGCAAACAGAGGAAATGCAATGATTCCTGTTTAGCAAGTTTCATGTGTTCCAGGAGAAAAGGAAAGAGTATTATCTTAAGATTGTTTCATGATTTCAAAATTTCCCTTCTGTACTTTTTGTTGGTCTGCATTCATTTTATTTTTCTGAGTAAGATTTGACTACGGTCATGTCCAGGGTTATTTCATTATATAGAAATGTCCTAATCGTACATCATAGGACACAAGGTTTCTTTTTATTCATGGCTTACTTGGATTATGCAGCCACCTAAAAGTGAATGGACACTGGCCAATAATAGGAAGGTTTCCTTGTCCAGCACAACACTCAGTTGTGTGCTAGTGTCCTTAAGTGCTATATGTTTCTCGGCAGTCTCTCTAAAGACTTCTTTATATGAGTGGGCTTATGGATTTTATGGCCTGTTCCATACACCCTTGCTGGAGAAAAGGGAAAGGCTTTATCCAGATGAGCTGCCCGTGGGCTAGCGCACAGGGGGATTATACCTGGAAGAGAAGATCAAGGACAGCCTGTAAGATTGCTGGTCAGCACTGGCAGTGTCCTGGGTACTTGGTAGCTGGAATTGATGCTGGCAGGATGCCCTACAAGTCCAGGGTTGTTATCTCCTAAGGAGGAGACATGTCCCTGAAAGCCCTTTTGCAGCGTGCCCACTGTGATAATTGAAGATTGGGCTCTCTGATAGCCTTGCAGCCTGCATCCTTGTGCTTGTTCTGCGTATGGATCTTTGTGGATGTATCCAATAAAATTAATACTCTCCGTCATATCGAAGTGCAGTCAACCTACTATTTTCACATATGTGGAGTGCCACCCCTCCTTTTAATGCACAGCAGCACAGACCAAGCGGTTGGCCTCCTCACCCAGTGCATCTCCCTGCAAGTATTGTGCTGTTGCAAGGTAGGCTTCACTTGGCCACTACTTAGCTGTGGTCATCTAATTACCCTTTTGTGGCTTCTATTCCCAAGAATGCCCAGTCAGAATGCAGGCAGAAAGGTGGTGAGAGACAAAAGGATGAACTCTCAAATCCCTTCTAAGGGTAGGACAGGCCCCCACAAAATTCCCCATGTAATGTCTGCCCTCTGGGTCAGATCAGTTTGGATTTTCTGCCCTTATATGATCTTTCCACTGTTTCAGGTGCAAGTTCCTCAAATTCCTTTGTCTAGGGAGAAATTTTTTGCAGTCTCCTCAGGCTTGTGTAAAGAGCTCTCAAGGATTCTCACTGGGTTGTAATGCCTGGGATGTAAATGTGGGCGCTTTCCTTGTTGCAAGAACATGAATATTATTTTTGGGCGAGGATGTTGAAGAAGAGGAAGTGGGGAGGTGCAGGAGTCCTCTTTTTTTTTTTTTTTTTTTTGAAGAGTCCTCCCCGGAAGAGTCTCAGAGTTCTGACCTGTCTCGGGGCACATAGGACCACAGTTGAATTTTTGGCCAATGTGGTCAGGATTAAATTAAAGCTGTCACTTCCAAAATGTACTTCTCTGAAGGTCAGTGTTTGGGTCCTGGCAGTCACCAAACACACTCAAATCTTTTCCCATGCATCCTAACTTGCAGGAAGTGATGTCTGCTGATTGAGCTCATCTGGAGAAGTTGTTTTCACCTCTAAAATGGTTAACTTAGCAGAATCCTATTGAGATGGATTTCTCCAACCATAGATCCAGTTATTTTCTACCTGAGCAAGACCCTGATGGTCCCAGTGGATGAGGTTCTGGCCTTTAAGAACAATGCGGATAAGAGATTGGAAGCCCACATTATAGTGTCCTTTTCTTTGGTTGGTACAACTTTGCAGCAAGCACTCAGTGTGTCCGGCCAGGAAATCTGATCCTCAGGATTATTTTGTTGGACAATACCTGTAGGAGTTCCTGTGTCAAATGTTTTTTAGTGCAGAATTCAGTATGGAGTCTGCCTATTCAGGGAATGCTTCACTTCAGCAGGGGAATTTCAAGTTACTGTGTGCAGGCTATTGAGCTCTATTAGGAGGCAGAGCATTCAAGGACAGTGTCACTTATCCTAATGTGACAGGTGTGGGTGAGCGGTGCCAAATGCAGACAGTGTATGTTTGGGACAACTGCTCTGCATGTGCATACCCGTCACAATAGGACAAGCGGCTGCGTCCTTAAAGACTTCAGTGGGCTGTCTGCGTGCAGCACCTGGAAGTTAAAAATGGCTTATTCACGATATACCCATCACCCATGTGAACAAGGCCTAATGCAGTTTCCTGTTATGGTGTGGCAATTATACTACTCTGCTTTGAAATTCAGAGCAGTGTTGCACGTCAATGGGATGAAAAATTATGCAGGGGTGTGGCTTTTGGCATTATTATTGCTGATTCACAAGCCTATAGCTTTTCAATCTTTTTCCTGCCACATCTAGTCTTTCCCACGGCTTTCTAGATTGAAAGCACTGTTCTGTTGCTGAAACCCTCCCACTGTGAGATGAAGTGCTTGGCATTGGAGGCATGTGAGACCTAAATAAAGGAAGATTTGGTTACGTCAGGGAAGGTTGACTTAACCACTTCAGCTTTGTGGACATACCTAGTACATGTCAAGAGTGAAGTGCTCCCCACAAGCTTACGCTCAGTTGGTTCCCATCTGTAAAGTTAAAGTGATCCATCCCATCCGTGGTTATTGGGATCTCCTGCTCTTCCCGAAAGGCTTCAAGATGGCGAGCTGCATGGTCAAGTCCTACATTTAGGGCCCTTTTACACCGAACACGGATGCATTTTAAACTGCACTCCATAGTTCACACCAGTTCAGCCCAGTTAAAAAAATAAAATAAAAAAATAGAGCAGGCTGCATTTTTCTATACTGCAAATGCAGGGAACTCACTACAAATACATTACAAATGCCCTGCTCCCCTTAAAAAATAACTGTACTAATTATTATAACCTGTCCCTCCTTCCGATGTCCTGTCCCTCCCATTAACTTCCTGGCTCTGTGCATGTGGTGTGTGTGGAGAACAGAACACAGCCAAAATGGCATACAGGTCACCAATGGATGCAAAGGACTTCATTACCATGATCCAGGAGTACCCAGTGCTTTATGAACCCTGGCATCAGCATTATAAGGACAACAGAAGAAAAGGGAAGATCTGGGAGAGAGCAAGAATTTACTTGATTATAAATAAAAGGACGGAAAGGAGATCACTGGTAAGTAGCTTACTGCATGTGGTTATTAGGATTGTCATATCGGTCATGAAGTGTTCCAGAACAGAGTGCAGTGACCACATATTTTTTTTTACCATTGGGGTGAGGGTGCCTGCAGAAATTGGGCCCAGAAATTAAACCTGTTAAAAATGTATGGAGATTCCATCCTGTCCAAGACTCTTGAGAATATCCAAACTACTACCTTTGGTCTCTTTACATCAGTAGTGGATGAACCCAGTAACGACGCCTCCAAGTACGTCATCTCAAAATGGCAATGGCCAGCACCAGAATTTTGCCAACAAGAGCAGACATTCTTACTTTTGTCCACATACTATAAAAAAGGAAGTAACCTCAAAGGAAATGCAACAAAGCCAAGCCCTAAAAATGTATAGAAAAATGCACTGCAACTGCATTAACCACTTATGGACCGCCACACACCGATATACGCCCTGACTTTGAATAGGAATATCATTCTTATGGCAGCTGGCTGCCATAACCCCAGTATCCTCTTTGGCCGGCAGACCACTTTCAGATAAAAGTGGTCTCTGCGGTGGAATCACCACAAGATCACTTTTATCAGCAGCGGCTTAAAGGAGCGTTGGCAGCGGCAGAGGTGATCGGATGTTGTGCCTTTCTTGGCATGGAGATGAGTGAGGGGAAGATGGCCCCACCCGTCTCCAGACCATTGCAGGGCGGAAGTAACCTCAAAACGTCACTTCCGCCCATAGCTCTTAAAGGGCCATTTTTTTTTTTTTTTTTTTTTAATGATAAATCTTTTTTTTTTGCTTTTTTTTTTTTTTTATTGCAATTTAGTGTAAATATGAGATCTGAGGTCTTTTTGACCCCAGACCTCATATTTAAGAGGTCCTGTCATTATTTTTTTCTATTACAAGGGATGTTTACATTCATTGTAATAGGAATAAAAGTGACAGAATTTTTCTTTTTTTAAAAAGCAGTGTAGAAATAAAAGGTAAAATAAATAAGATTTTTTTTTTAAAATCTCGCCCGTCCCGACAAGCTCGCATGAGAAGAGAATGCATACATGAGTAGGATCGCATATGAAAACTGTGTTCAAACCAGGCATTGCCGTTATCAGTAGAGCGAGAGCAATAATTCTAGCCCTAGACCTCCTCTGTAACTCAAAACATGCAACCTTTAGAATTTTTTAACCTCCCTGGCGGTACGATTATTTCGGATTTTAGGTGCTAAAAGCGGTACAATTTTGCATGAAAATTTGGTGTTTTTATATTGTAGTCCTGTAATTCTTAGCAATAACTCACTTAAATCTGTCCAAACCTAGCAGACATCCCGGGTATGATAAAGTTTGAAAAATGAAATCATAAATTATAATAAATAATTATAAATAATTGTACCAAATAATTTAACAATAATAAAAATTATTCAATAATGTAATCAAATCAAAAACACTGAAATTTGCTCAGTTGGCGAATTGTCACTGTCATTACTTCTCAATATTTGATGACGGATCTCCCCACAAATCACTATCGCTCAAGTCTGTGAGTGATTCCAATTTATTATCGCTGTTTTTTAGCTGGTCACTGATTCACTTTTTGAATTTGGCGCCAATCTGCATCCCCGTGCGTCGCAACACTCGCAGGGAGCGGAGATCGGCTCCGTGATAGATCTGGCGGAGGACGAGCCACTCGTACAGCACAGGGACATCGCTGAATCCAGGGGAGAAGGTAAGTAAGTGTCCTCTTGGATCCAGCGATGCGGTCCCGAGTCTGGCTCAGGGTTACCGCTTTTGGTATAAAAATTTCACCCCGAGCCAGACTCGGGAATACCGCCAGGGGGGTTAAAGGTTGCTTATGGAGATTTTTAAGAGAAAAAGTTTGTCGCCATTCCACAAGTGGGCGCAATTTTGAAGAGTGACATGTTGGGTATCAATTTACTCGGCGTAACATTATCTTTCACAATATAAAAAAAATGGACTAACTTTACTGTTGTCTTATTTTTTAATTAAAAGTGTATTTTTTCCCAAAAAAGTGCGCTTGTGAGACCGCTGCACAAATACGGTGTGACAGACAGTATTGCAACGACCGCCATTTTATTCTCTAGGGTGTTCGAAAAAAAATTATATTGTTTGGGGGTTCTAAGTAATTTTCTAGCAAAAAAACCTGTTTTTGACTTGTAAACAACAAAACTTAAAAAAGAGGCTTGGTCCTTAAGTGGTTAAAAATGCAGCGCTCAAACGCATGTCAAGCGCACTTCAAATGCATGTAAACACTCAGTCAGAAACGTGCAATTATGTGCAGTTTTATGTGTGAATGGGCTCTCAGAGTACTTAATAGCTACTTGGATGAGCCGTGAAATGTCTTCAACATGAAAGTACACGTTCAGTTGAAGTGACTACTACTAGCTATACCATGACCTGGATACACGCGATCATCTACATACATACATTTGCCCTATTTAAACCTCACCCTGACATGTATAATCATGTCAGTATTTATGACAGATCATTCCTATTTTTAGGCCCCATCTCTTTTAAACTTGTGAGCCACTATTTTAATGGACATTTGAACAGTTGGGTGACTAGAACATAATCCTTGTGACCAGCACTGCCTGGAAATTGTATTCTTAAGGTGGTTACAATATCAATATAGATGTCTGATAATAAGCTGTGTATTTTCAGTTAGTGGAATTGTTGTGGTGTGTTACCTACAGTACACTTTTTATGACTTTCTCATTTTTTACCAATTCAGCCCCGCAAGGATTTACCCCCTTATTGACCAGGCCATTTTTTCAATACAGCACTGCGTTATTTTAACTGAAAATTGCGCTGCTGTGCGACATTGTACCCAAATAAAATTCATGTCCTTTTTTTTCCACAAATAGAGCTTTCTTTTGGTGGTATTTGATCACCTTTGCGGTTTTAATTTTTTTCGCTATAAACAAAAAAAGACCATTTTGAAAAAAACAATATTATTTACTTCTATAATACATATCCAAAAAAAGAAAACTGATATTTATTCAATTTAGGCCAATATATATTCTACATATTTTTGGTAAACAAAATAAGTGTATATTGATTGGTTTGCGCAAAAGTTATATCGTTTACAAAATAGGAGATATATTTATGGACTTTTTAAAAATAGTTTTTACTAGTAATGGCGGCAATCTGCAATTTTTTTTACGGGGACTGCGACATTGCGGCGGACAAATCTGACCCTAAGTTACACTTTTTGGGGACCAGTGACACCAATACAGTGATCAGTGCTTAAAAAAATGAACTGATTAAACTGACCACTGAAGTGGTTAACTACAGGGGCGATCAAAGGGTTAACTGTGTTTCCTCAGTGTATTTGTGTGTGGGAGAAGTGCTGACAGGAACAACATAGAGATCGCTGTTCCTAATCACTAGGAACAACAGATCTCCATGTTATCGCTCCGTCAGAATGGGGATCTGCCTTGTTTACATTGGCAGATCCCTGTTCTGCCTCTCTGTACCAGGGGCGCTTTCTGGCTAGAAAAAACACCAAATTAGACTCAACCAAAATGGGCTCAAAAAACGCTGATAAACGCCAGATAGCTGTGTTTATTCAGCATTTTTTTAAAGCTTTTTTTCCTACTTTTTAACGCATTTTTACAGCTGAAAAACTCCTCTCAAAACCCAGAGGTTTTTCAGCTGTAAAAATGCACTAAAGTAGACAAAAGCTTAAAAACTAACTAAAAAAAAAAAAAAAAAAAAAAAGTTTCATTTTGTTAAAGCTACGTTAAGTGTCTAGTATAATAAGCCATCTTTTGGAAGAAATATAGGGGTTGGCATTGCTGCCCTACTTCCGAAAGTGCTAGCTGCTTGGCTGTCTCTTGCTTTAACACCTGAAATTACTTTGTACGGGGTTACCCCGTGGCAGGGGTTCCCATCTTTAGAATTATATGTAATTCGACATGGGGGTTATCCATAGGGGCCCCCTCCGCTCACCTGATGTATTGTCTTGCTTGTTTGTTTTCCATTGACACTTTTCTGTTTTTTATCATTTTGAATGCTCCTTATATAGCCCCTGCGTGGGCAACACCGGTTCCTTTTTTTGTTATTTTCACTAAAACCAATAAAAATTCTTGAACCGAACACTGGAATCGCTGACAAGGAAGGACTGTGGAACAGCCAAAGTCAGAACTTGAAATTGATCAGCATAAAAATTATGCTTGATCAGCATAAAAATAGACAGCCTTAGTACCTGAAATGATCAATGGAAATAAAGTTAAACTTTCATCATTTGTGATAACTCAGAGAAACCAATCAATTTTTGGTTTATTAAAACCAGATTAGTGAATTACTTTTTTTTATGGGAACCTCGCGTTGTATATTCTTTGCTTGATTTAATAGGACAATCGGTATATTGGCAATAAGCAATATTATAAGCAATAGAACAGTTCCACCTAGTGGCCAAAGAGTATTATGCACAGGATCTATTTTGTAATACCTCTAAAGGAAATGTTGTAACAGTAGTTTCCTCTTATAAGACTACACATTGATGAAATAGTGAGTTTGGAGAGATTTTGAAATTTAATAGCTATATAAAATTGTATTGATTAGCCGGCTACAGTGACTTTTAGAAATGTCGTTTTGTCTTTCTTAGTATGCCAAAAGAGAATCTTGCAATAAAATCATGTTTAAAACATATGTTTTACCTGTAAATTTCAAATGCTTTGAAGCGCAGCTCAAAGCTGGAGCATAACTGGTGTCTAACTAGTGTCCCTACCGGTATACAGAAAGTGGGAGCAGGTGTCGGCACTTATTCAGAGGCGTGGACATATGTGGGGTAAGATGCCGCTCAAAACCGTCCCCTGTGCTTCAGACATGGATATGGCTGTGTATAGCCTCAGCAAGTGCTTCTCGCCTCGCCTGCTTCTCGTGACCAAATCTGGGTAGGCAGGGCAGAACCTGTCAGGGTGCATGGCCAGAGCAGTGCTGGCCGAGGCTATACACAGCCATATCCACAGCTGAAAAATGGGGTCGGTTTTGAGCGTCATATTACCCCACATTGTTCCTAGTAAAATTGTTAATACTTTTAATTCTATATAATCCTTGTAATGTACATGTATTTGGCTATATTTGCATATCAACAGCCCAAATAGAAAGAATCCTTAATGCAATGAGGTGAGGATAAGCAAAATTGCTGCTATCATATGATCTGTCATAACAATCAGGTCAAAGTTGTCATTCATTTTTTTTTTTCAGTGCAGTCAAATTAAAGCTCTTTACACTCAACCATACACACAGCTAATGTGTTAAAAAATGTAACTTGGCTTACAATACCTGAGCGGCAACAGTTGGTTTATAATGATAAATTATGTTTTTTCATACAAGGTCTGCCTTAAGAATATTCGATTATGTATTATATTAGAATACTACATAGTGCACATAAAGAAAACATCTCTAAAATGCCTCCTAAATATAAAAGCCAGAAAAAATGCAAATATGTCTAAAAGTAAATTTTTACTGTTTCACACAAACCTGTGATTTTAAAATACACCATATTGCAAATACTTGCTTTCTATTAATCCGTTCCCGCTGACGCATATGTGTCTTGTCAATATTCCTATCGCACATGTTAATGGCAAGTATGGCTCTTAAAATGGTGAGTGCTGCAGCGATTACCAGCTGGGTCCTGGAAACATCAAGCAAGTGTACATATTCGCCAGCACACCATGGATCAACAACTTCCATCCAAAGGTCTTTGATTGAGAGAGATCACATCATAGAGATAAGTGCAATGTTTCGGAACTGCGCAGGGCCCCTTCGTCAGGCATGTGATAAAGTGTAACAGTGTCAAAGCAGAATATAATACATCAGCCATCAATCAGAATACGCAAAAATGAAAAAAAAATGTTAACACCCCCACCCTGTCACGTCAATATGACATCAGAATCTCGCCAAAAATCGTTAAAAACTAAAAGGCAACAAAGTAACCTAAAGCACGCTGAAGCAATAGATTCCTGGAATACAGCCCGCATGCATAGCATCAGTGTATGTGCAATAGATTGGGCACATCAACCAGATGTGCCCGATCAAAAATGAGCAGCCACTAGGTCCCAGCAGTTTAGGTTGCCATTCAGCAACACCGCCCGCCAAACATGGTGTGCCGCACATGAGCATGGAGCTCATAGCAACAAGATGATGAGAGGAAGCCTGCCTGTGAGGCCGCCGTCTCCATGGAAACCCGTATTAACGCACCGCATTATACCACAGTGCAGAAGAAAGTGTTATGCCCCGTACACGCAATCAGACATTGATCAGACATTCCAACAACAAAATCCATGGATTTTTTTTTTCAACGGATGTTGGCTTAAACTTGTCTTGCATACACACCATCACACAAATCTCAAGGAGTATGAATACTTTTTCAAGGCAATGTATATCAAAGACTTTCTCAACCTTTTTATCCCAGAGGGACCCTTAACATTTTAGGTCTCCACTAACCCTGTAAAACCTATTCATTTGGGGTCAATGGGAAAATTTTCACAAAACATGAAAAGGTGAACCAATGCCGTACACCTCTCACCATCTGGCCCCCCCACCCTTTTCCCAGTTCCTGCCCAACTAGCCGATGCAGAGAATCAGACTTGAAATTTGCAGTCTTCTTCCAGGAGCAATCAGAGTGATTCTGATTGGTCATGTGCTGGCATGTGACCACATTGACCATTCAGAATCAGGGTGTACGTTGTTGCGATAAGGTGAACTTACATTTCAAAGCCTGTTTTATTATACAGGATATACATAGTGCTATCCGTTTGCACAGAGCTTTACAACATGAGGGCTGACAGCACAGTTACAATACAATTAAAAACAGGAGGATTTTGGGTGAAATGCATCAGAAAGGGAAGTCCTTTGCTTTTGTCTGAAACCAGGTTTTATACCATGCCATATTTTTGCAGTCAGTGCCTGTGTCACTTGAATATACTTGAATTGCATGTTCTCATGTGTTAATATGTGTGACTTGTAATGCAAAGTACATTGTAATGTGCTTATGGTGCGTTTGCAGTCACATCAGTGCAAAAGACATTTTGCGAAAGTGCACAAGGTTCGAGCTTGAAAGTTGTTCCTTTGTCCTCCTTTTTGCTTGAGCTGTCCCACCTTCTGATATTTACTGTGTGTTCAGATATTGCCAGTACATGAATTCATTTTTTTATTTTTGTTTTAGAGCGAGAACATGGTGACAAGAAGGATGTGGATCCCAATGCAGGTAGATTTGTCAGGTACCAATTCACACCTGCTTTCCTCAGACTGCGCCAGGTTGGGGCAACGTAAGTAAATGTAAACTCAATTAGGTCTTTTTCCACCAGTCAGATATAAAAACGTAAATTCATCCCATTTAATTGAAAAAATTATTTTAGTGGAGCTAGTAAAACTTGAATATTAGCCTTCTGTAATCCCCTGTACAACCACACAAAGAGGGAGACTGACTTTATACTACCTTTTTTTAAGAAAAACTTTTCTATTTTCACTAAAGGTTCAAATGAAGCCATTCATGATACATCAGCAAAGCCCACTTCAAGGTCTCCATGCAATCCCGTCTTTCCACCTTTTGGTGCCTGTACAGGTCATCCTCCCCAACCAAAATATGCTTAAAGTGGAAGTCCATGCAAAAACTAAAATCCCTGCTTCTATAGTCAACATTCTAGCACTAACCATCTAGCCCTGTAAAGATAAAATGGCTATACATACATTTTCTGAAGCCGATCCGACCTGATCTTCAGTGGCGGAAGCTTTGAGTACACGTCCGACAATGGCTGTGACATGAGGGGAAGTGACGTCACCCATATAGTTACTATGGGGCTTCCATTGACGGAAGTGTCCTCTGCACCCGCCTACACAGAGCAGCTGCGGCTTACAGCTCAGTGTGGGATCAGAGCTTCCACCACTGGAGATCGGGTCGGATCGCCTGTAGAAAAGGTATGTATACTGATTTTTTTTTTTTTTTCAGGGCTAGATAGGTAAGTGTTAGAATGTTGGTGGCTATAGATGCAGGGATTTTAGTTTTTGCACGGACTTCGACTTACTGCTGCTAGAAGCAGCTGTAAAATCATCCAGTGTGCATAAGGTCTTATAGATCACAGGATCCCGACTTTAATGTCGAGATACACCCAGGTCCTTGATGGACAAGTGGCTCAGACTCTCTGCAAACCTGCGTAGAGTCTGAGCCATCTGCTCCCGCCCCCCTCCGCAGCCCAGCGCTCCAGTGACAACTGGGGGCAGCGCACAGCTGGCCAGCGTTGTTTGATCACTCAGTTCTCAGTGCAGAGCCAGTGGGTTATAGACACAGCATCAGGTCAATGCTGCATCCATCTAGGTGAGGGTCAATTTTTTTTCCCAACCCCATGCTACTCTTTAAATACATTTACATTATATGTACAACTTGCACAATATTTACGCAATCATTTTTTCAAACGCCTTTTGTTTGGGGAAAAAACGGTTTAATGAATTAAAAAATAACAAAACGGTAAAGTTAGCCCAATTTTGTATAATGTGAGAGATGATGTTACGCGGAGTAAATAGATACCTAACATGTCACGCTTTAAAATTGCGCACACTCATGGAATGGCGCCAAACTTCAGTACTTAAAAATCTCCATGGGTGACGCTTTGAAAAATTTTACAGGTTACCAGTTTAGAGCTACAGAGGAGGTCTAGTGTTAGAATTATTGCACAAGCTCTAACGCACGTGGCGATACCTCACATGTGTGGTTTGAACAACGTTTACAAATGTGGGTGGGACTTGTGCGTTCGCTTCTGAACGCGAGCTACCGGGGACAGGGGTGTTTTAAAAAAAAAAAAAAAAAAATTATTTTTACTTTATTTTTATTTATTTTTACTTTTTTTTTTTTTTGATCACTTTTATTCCTATTACAAGGAATGTAAACATCCCTTGTAATAGGAATCTATTGTGACAGGTCCTCTTTATGGAGAAAAGTGGGGACAATAAGACCCCCACATCCCTCCTCCAGGCTGGAAAGCATGAGATCGTGAAAAAAATTCACTATCTCACGCTGAAAGCCGCGATCGCGGTTTTGTTTACTTCCGGGAACCCGAGCGTGACGTTGTGACGTCAATAAGACCCCACATCTCTCCTCCAAGCTGGAAAGCATGAGATCGTGAAAAAAAATTCACCGATCTCATGCTGACAGCCACGATCGCGGCTTTGTTATAACGTCTCGCCTGGGCCTCCGATGGTCATAGAGATGACTGGTGACCATCTGGTCACCGGAAATCTCTATCGTCCTCACCCGTCGCCGGCCGATTATTTTTCCAGGCCCCATATGGCACGGGAGAGCCTGGAGAAGCACCGGATGGCGGCGGGAGGGGGGTAGTCCTGTACAACTTTAAGGGTTTTGGGGGAGACCGATTTCCCTGCGCTAGGTGAGACTGTTTTATACCAGACATGGATATCTGGTAAGTAGGCTGCCTTTTTCACTTGGGTGTGGAGCTGGATTCACATCTATTTGAAGATTCTGCACGATTTGTCACCGTCATCACATATGGATTGTTATTTCTATTTTATGGATTGATGTTTCACTTGGACTTTGTTTCTAGTGTTAATTTGAAAAAATCTTTTTTGCACTTACCATATCAACAGAATTACGTTATTTGTACTAATTTCTGAAAGAATTCTTTTTTTGGGACTTTACCTTAGTTTTCCTTTTCACAGATTTTTTTTCACTTATCACATTGCAAAGATTATTTCATTTGTAGCATACGTAGTGCTGCCCTCTTTTCTATGCCTATTTACTTGGAGTTTTAGTATTGGACTTTTTAGTGCTGGCAGCTTGTTGTATTTTATAATTTTTATTATATTTTATACTCAATTTGTTTTCACATTTCCGATTTTCTAGCAAAGCGTTAGCCCTTCCGGGTTTTCTTGCTCAAATTTTGTTGGGATACAAAGGCTTGGTCAGGAAGGGGGTAAATCCTTCCAGGGCCGACGTGGTTAAAGTAGTGAAAGAGTAGTAATGTCCTAAATGCATCTAGCAATCTATTTTAGTTCACGTTAGTTATATTCATGAAACAATACCAATTAGCTATTATATATTGTTGCATTTTACATGTTACTTTTTTCCTTATTGAATCGGGTTTTTGGGTGCAACTCCTATGCAAGTGATGTTTAATAACCCACCATGACACCTGGGTGGTAGTGATGCCAATATACATGAGACGTTCGCTGCTGACCTCATCAGGTGGCAGTCGTCATGGATTTGGGTATTTAGTATTGCTCTTGAATCTGTAAAAGTCACTAGAAAATTAAGCTGTACCCTATGAAACACGATAGACTATACATGCACAGAAATCTATATTAAAGCCAAATCACTAAAGACATAGATATAATACATATATTGGAACTATTTTTCCTGCCAAACACTTACAGGTTTTGTTCCTCCTCCAGCCTGTACCTGGACAGTGTAAAAAGAATCAGCAGACCAATAAGCTTATAGTGACTGATGGCTCTGTCACTATGCTCCCTCCTCCCATCAGCATGTTCCTCGTTAGCAGATATTGACTGCAGCACAACTGACTGACTCCTTGCACTGCTTCTGCTTATCCTAGTCTGAGCTCTGCTGTACAGGGGATTGCAAAAGGCTGCCGATAAGCTACATTCAGGTGCTTATAACGCTTGACTTAAAAAAAGGAAATGATGTATTCCTGAATTCAGAGCTGCTATAATTTGTGTATTTTATATCTTCCTGGTGTTCGGCATTAAACATAAATATACTTCATAATTCTAAAGCATTAGAAGGTAGCAAAACTAGATCCCAAGCGGGCCTCAAAACTTAGAGATAATGTCCCACTAGGATTAATCAGTAGACATCCCTAGTCATTGGTTCCATTGAAAGTAGTGTTTTTTGGTAGGATTGTGTTCTTTCCATTGCTGTTTCCCTTGAAATAAGGTAACACTGGTGTCCTGCCATGCTCCACAATTATATTAGTATGTATGCATGGGTGATGTCACAATCTTTAAACCGTTCGCCATTCTATAGCTTGCCTAAGATCTTTAGATTCAAGCAAATGTAAGCAATAAAAGAGTGAAATGTGATTGCATGTGATATAATGTAGCAAGTTTTCTTTTTTTTGTAAAATGTCCTTAAATGCTCTACCTATTCATACCCATACACCTCTTTGGGGTAATTCCTGCTTGCTGGAACTACTTGCTGTGCCTGATTGAGTTGTGGTTTAATGGAGGGGTCATATATGTCTCCCATGTACTGTACTTTCCAGCAGAGGAATTAAATTGTTTCAGGATCTTAAGACTGAATTTCAGTTACCCAACTCCATGTTTTTTCATTACCTTCAGCTCTGCCACATGCTATATATACCCAATTTGGGGACTCTGGCTCTAATCTCTAATCCCTATACCTGTTGGACATACTCCTGGATATAAATACAAAAAAACAACGTCCACTTTTTATAAACCGGGCTCTTGGAATACCCCTAATAGTGGACTTTTAAGGCACGTACATTTTTAAAAAAATAATTCAGACAGATTTTTTATTGAAAGATTTTTTTTAAAGAAAATACATAAAACAAGGAATGCATAAATACACTGGTAATGTGTACATATGAGAATTGCTTAAAATACCCTACGCGTTTCAGAGAGACTAAATTCTCCTTCTTCAGGGATTATGTACAACTGTAAGAAATGATATATTCAGAGCAGTGTGTTGAATAAACATTCCATCAAATTTGTGATTAAAAACACGACAGAGAACCAAGGTGGATGTTGCCAGTGGTTGTTTTGCCCCCCTGAGACCTTCCAATGTAGTCACTCCAACAGAACAGGCCAAAAGACCGGCACGATGTAACGAAGAGACGAGACCCCCAGCCCAAATGGGCAGTTGGAGCTGAAAAGAGCTCCCAAACCTGGAGAGACACTGGGGCAAAGCGAGCGGTCCTCAATACAGCGTTATCAAAGTATCCACCCGTCCGTCATGGCATCCAGCACTAGAATTTAAAGGAGATCCACTTTTTATAATAGCCTCCTCTTACTGCCAGCTATTCATTTAGCTTACCAATTGAAGACTGGCTGGGTGGGAAGCAGGAGGATGAAGACTGGGATGACGTGTTGGAATTCTGCAAACTGGTCTACCCAAAACTTTTTGATCACCTCACCCACTTATATATTTTGCATAGAACCCATCTAACTTCCATTCATCTATCTAGGTACCAGCCACATCATCTTGCGCTCCAGATGTGGTGAGACCAGCAGCACTTTTTACTACCTGATATGGGCATACAATGGCATTGTCAGGTCACCTTGAGGCGAGGTGACAGATGCACACCGTAGAGATCAGGAGTGCACCGCAAGGTTGTGGACCCTACGGCTGACTGCTGCGGACGGGAGACAGGTCCCACCGGGGTTAGAGCGTAAGATTCCCTGGGGCGCGGAGTCTAAGAGCCAGCAGGTGTTCACCAGAGCCTCGAGTGGTGAGGATGGACTTGGCTGCAACTGGCTCCAGGTCGCAACCCCCAGGGTCCCCCAGCTCACACCCACAGTAGGCAACAGGAGGATAGGGATGGTGAGGGACAGAGCCAAGGTCGGGGCCACAGACAGAAGTAGTCAGGGACACGCCAAAAGGTCAGGATCACAGGCAAATAGGTATAGTCAAAGACACGCCAAAGTCGGTAACGGAACAACAGAAGAGCACATGGCAGGTAACAGGAAGCCAAACACACAAAGGAATACACAATGGTTGATCAGCACTGATGGCCTGCAGTGCACAGGTTAATATAGGGCTCCCTGATAGGGCCTGGGTTGGAGCCATGCTTAGAGGAGAGGTTATAAAAACCACCAGGTGGAAGTGGTTGGCCTCTTAGTCTGAACACATGAAGGGAGGTAAGCAAACACAGGAAGATCACTGCATAACCATGACAGGCATCCAAGGCTACGGTCACAGGTGGTCTGGTTTCTACATGATCGAATGGGCTCCCCATGAAACCTTTGCCTTAAGCAATGTCTTCTGTTCCTCCTCCTCAATCCGTATAGTGACAAACATCTTCAGTCCAAAAAACACTTTTCATGGCTAGAATGTTGATTGTTTGAGTTTGGCTCAGGGCATCACCACAAACAGTCCAAGATTGGGTAGCTGCCATTAATCTCACGCTACCATATAATAAAGTAATTTACATTCATTCAGGATGCTCAGCTAAATATCATAAGATTGTGACAGTTGCCTAGATCAAGCCTCTGCTTGCATAGGCGATTAATCTGTAGGTAGGGGAGTGTCAACTCTCTGTGTACTTTGCACTAATTGCTGCATATACTTAATTTAAAGTATTATGAGTCATGGGCTATGTATCAAATGGTACCATTGCTGACTGAATGCCAATCTACTACTGTAATATATGGATATAGGTATTACATGCCAAGTCCTTTTTTTACTTGATCATATTGCTGGAGTACAATCCTGTTTGCAATAATTCTCTGTTTCTATATGGGAATCATCCTTTCTTCTATAGTAATTTATAGTGGCGTTTATCACACTGTTTTTTTTCTTATGTTTCTATCCTAATGAAGAGTTTGTTTAATAAAAAGTGCTATTACAATTTTCCAGGGTTGAATTTACAGTCGGTGACAAGCCCATTAATAACTTTCGAATGATTGAGAGACATTACTTCCGTGAGCAGCTCTTGAAGAGCTTCGACTTTGAGTTTGGCTTCTGTATCCCCAGCAGTAAAAACACATGTGAACATATTTATGAATTCCCACAGCTTTCAGAGGATCTTAGTAAGTGTCTGTTACTTCTCCGTGATAAACATTGATGAATACATTTTCTTGAATATTTATAGTCATTACCACAATGGGACTTAAAGCACATTATACTATTGTGAGAGAGACTTTGGGAACAATTGGAAATCTCTGTGAAAATAAACCCTAAATGTAATGTGATCTTCATCAAAGTCATGCTCTTCATCAAAGTCATTAGTTCTACTTTTAAGGAGTCTCTCTTTTTATTTAAAATTTTTTTTTTTTTTTTAATATATAAATCTTCTTAAATTGCAAGGAAAAAAATAGTGAATGCATGCACATTTGCAATACTATGGAACTATTTATAAAAAATGGTGTCAAATCTTTACTGTAATTTCCTATTATGTTTATTTCAAGTGGTCACTGCCATCTAGTGGTCAGAATGCAGTGTTTTCCCGATTCGAGGAAAATAGTTCATTATGGTCACTAGGTGGAGTTGGCAATGCCAGGAGAAAAAACATATTAGGCAAATTATGGTGAAGCCAAAACTTTTAATTTTGAAAAGCGTAGGGAAAGGTTAACATCCATTGGGTAGATTTTCTTTTGCTTCCTGTTGTGTAAACTCAACAGGAAGTAAGTGGCAATTCTCTATTAGACACCCAATTGGATGGTTTCTCTTCTATTTAAATGCTATATACAGTATCTCACAAAAGTGAGTACACCCCTCACATTTTTGTAAATATTTTATTATATCTTTTCATGTGACAACACTGAAGAAATTACACTTTGCTACAATGTAAAGCAGTGAGTATACAGCTTGCATAACAGTATAAATTTTCTGTCTAGATTGGGCCCAATTAGCCATTTTCCCTTACAAGTGTCATGTGACTCATTAGTGTTACAGGGCCTCAGGTGTGAATGGGGAACAGTTGTGTTAAATTTGGTGTTATTGCTCTCACTCTCTCATATTGGTTACTGGAAGTTCAACATGGCACCTCATGGCAAAGAACTCTCTGAGGATCTGAAAAAAAAGAATTGTTGCTCTACATAAAGATGGCCTAGTAGTAGTTCCATAACATCTGGGGTGCCTAGGTTCGCCATCACTGGCCTAGGCTATAAGAAGATTGCCAAGGCCCTGAAACTGAGCTGCAGCATAGTAGCCAAGACCATACAGCAGTTTAACAGGACAGGTTTCACTCAGAACATTCCTCTCCATGGTCAACTAAAGAGTGCACATGCTCAGCATCATATCCAGAGGTTGTCTTTGGGAAATAGACCTTATTAGTGCTGCCAACATTGCTGCAGAGGTTGAAGGGGTGGGGGGTCAGCCTGTCAGTGCTCAGACCATATGCCACACGCTCCATCAAATTGGTCTGCATGGCTGTTGTTGCAGAAGGAAGAGCCCACAAAAGATGATGCACAAGAAAGCCCGCAAACAGTTTGCAGAAGACTTACTGGAACCATATCCTGTGTTCTCATGAGACCAAGATAAACTTATTTGGTTCAGATGGTGACAAGCATGTGTGGCAGCAACCAGGTTAGGAGTACAAAGACAAGTCTTGCCGACAGTCAAGCATAGCGGTAAGAGTGTCATGGTCTGGGGCTGGATGAATGCTGCCGGCACTGGGGAGCTACAGTTCATTGAGGGAACCATGAATGCCCACATTTACTGTGACATACTGAAGCAGAGTATAACTTCCCTCCCTTCGGAGACTGGGCTGCAGGGCAGTATTCCAACATAACAACCACAAACACATTTCCAAAACGATCACTACCTTGCTAAAGAAGCTGAGGGTAAAGGGGATGGACTGGTCTCCAGACCTAAACCCTATTGAGCATATGTGGGGCATCCTCAAATGGAAGGTGGAGGAGTGCATGGTCTCTAAAATCCATGAGCTCCGTGATGTCGTCATGAAGTAGTGGAAGAGGACTCCAGTGGCAACCTGTAAAGCTCTGGTGAACTCCATACCCAAGAGGGTTAAGGCAGTGCTGGGAAATAATGGTGGTCAAACAAAATATTGACACTTTGGGCCCCATTTGCACATATTTACTTAGGGGTGTAGCCACTTTTGTTGCCAGCAGTTTAGACATTAATGGCTGTTTTGAGTTATTTTGAGGGGATGGCAAATTTACAATGTTATACAAGCTGTACGCTCACTACTTTACATTGTAGCAAAGTGTCATTTCTTCAGTGTTGTCACATGAAAAGATATAATAAAATATTTACATGTGAGTGCTGTATTCACCTTTGTGAGATACTGTACAAAATAAGAAAAAAAATTGGCTTCTGACACTTTTTAAAGTGGTAGTAAACTCTCCTTTTTTATTTTACTGTTAAGCTTATTATAAAGCTTACCTGTAGGTTAAATGAATATCTCCTAAACATGCACCCTTTAGGAGATATTCTAGCAAGCAGCCGGCAGTGACGACACTGGCACATGCGCTCTAAAGGAATGACATACCTGTGATGTTCCTTCAGAGCTCCATGCCACAACATCATTGCAGCTCGGTCATTCAAGCTTCCACAGCCCATGAACCCGCAAGGTAGGACCGGGTGAAGATGGAAGCTCTGTCAGCGGTGACACCGTGCTGTTGGAGAGCTTCATATGAAGGTAAGTCTTTCATAATGTGCTAGTATGCAGTGCATACTAGCACATTATGCCTTTACCTTGCAGGGGTTTTTGTTTTTTTATCCTGAACGTATACTAATGCTTCAAGTGTTAGGTCACCTGATGAATACATGCTTGTTCTGAGTCAATGACTCCCCAAACAGTGAAGCAAAGATATAGATGGTAGCTAAATAGCATGCAAGGTTCCCTTTAAAGTAGTCTTATTGTTAAAAGGAACCTGTCGGTACAATTATGGAAACTAGCGTTGCTGAATTTTTAGAGATCGGAGAACTTCTTTTGACCTTCTTACAGAGATTATGTTGCAGTTGTCGTCTTCTTGTAAGAACGCCGCAATTTGGAAAAACTGTTTTCTGACAAAGGCTTAATGTCGCATTCAGATGGGATTAGAACACCTCTCAGGTTTTTTTGTGCTCCTTGTGCCCCCCAGGAGATTCACCTTCTTTGTCCTGCCGAGTGAAAGTGAATAATATTCCAGTGCAGCCTATAGTACTGTTTGATATGTTTTTATTGCTTCTTACCTGCTTGCTTTCGGTAATTATGTTTCTATTAAATGACGTCATCGGTGCATGCGCTGTTAGCCCTTAGCTTGCTGGAAAAATGCTGTGTATATGCCGGGGCTGCGTCATTTCCTAATGCTGGCGTCAGCCCTACGATCCCACGATACTCCCATTAAGAAGCTGACCCTGGGCCCCCATGTGACTCGCTATGTCACATTGGCTGTGGAGAGGAGATGAGGCTCGGCCTCAGGGAATAATGCGCACGGGCAGAATTAGTCACAGCTATATACTGAGGGCGGAAATATATTACTGTATAGACACGGAAGACAGCAGTAGTAATGGCGGCGGTGAGATACAAGCAGGAGTGTTCATAAACACTAAGGCCGCGTACACACGGGCGGACTGTTCGCCCAACTTTGTCCGCTGAACAGTGTTTGGGCGGACAGTCCGCTCGTGTGTGGGTTTTCAGCGGACAGTTTCAGCTGACAGTTGGACGGACAAAGTCTTTCGGAAATTCCGAGAAACTGTCCGCTGAAACTTTGTTTGAGCGAACAGTCCGCCCATGTGTAGGCTACTTTCGAAATGAGCAAACTGTTCTCGCTCGGAGGGAAGTCTGCTCATTACGAGCGCGTGTGCAGGTAGGCGGGGCCCGCGACGGAGACGTCGCGGGCTCCGCCGCCTGGAATGGACTTAAAGGGGAACCCCAACGCCGAAAAAAATCGGCGTGGGGGTCCCCCCAAAGTCCACAACAGACCCTTGTCCGAGCACGCTACCCGGCCGGCCAGGAAAGGGGGGCGAGCGAGCGCGCCCCCCCTCCTGAGCCGTACCAGGCCGCGTGCCCTCAACATGGGGGGTGCCTTGGGGAAGGGGGGGCCGCGCGGCCCCCCCACCCCAAAGCACCTTGTCCCCATGTTGATGAGGACAAGGGCCTCTTCCCGACAACCCTGGCCGTTGGTTGTCGGGGTCTGCGGGCGGGGGGCTTATCGGAATCCGGGAGCCCCCTTTAAGAAGGGGGCCCCCGGATACCGGACCCCCACCCTATGTGAATGAGTATGGGGTACAATGTACCCCTACCCATTCACCTGTAAAATAAAAGTACCCAAAAAAAAACACAACACACGAGAAAAAATATTTTATTGCACAGCTCCGGGGGTCTTCCGTCTTCGGGGGTCTTCTCGCCGGACTCCTCCGGTATCTTCTTGTAGCTCTTTTACTAGCGGAGGAGTCCGGCTTTCTTCCTCCCCGCCGCCGGCCTCTTCTCCCGACTTCGGGGGTCTTGTCCCCCTCTTCGGTTCTTCTGCCCATGCCCATGTCAACCCATGTGACCAACCCATGTGACATATACCATGTGACACCGCCCCATTGTCACTATATAAGTGGCAGCGCAGGGCGGCTCTGGCATTCCGGCCGGAGAGAGCGACGTGGCAACATCTCCTGGAGAAGAAGAAGAACAAGAAGAAGAAGAAGAACGGAAGGCGGCGACGGCGACAGCGGCGACAGAAGACCGGGCCACCGCCTGCAAAAGAGCTATAAGAAGGCGCGGTGGCCCGGCAGAAGAACGGAAGGCGGCGGCGACAGAAGACCGGGCCACCGCCTGTAAAAGAGCTACAAGAAGGCGCGGTGGCCCGGCAGAAGAACCGAAGAGGGGGACAAGACCCCCGAAGTCGGGAGAAGAGGCCGGCGGCGGGGAGGAAGAAAGCCGGACTCCTCCGCTAGTAAAAGAGCTACAAGAAGATAGCGGAGGAGTCCGGCGAGAAGACCCCCGAAGACGGAAGACCCCCGGAGCTGTGCAATAAAATATTTTTTCTCGTGTGTTGTGTTTTTTTTTTTTGGGTACTTTTATTTTACAGGTGAATGGGTAGGGGTACATTGTACCCCATACTCATTCACATAGGGTGGGGGTCCGGTATCCGGGGGCCCCCTTCTTAAAGGGGGCTCCCGGATTCCGATAAGCCCCCCGCCCGCAGACCCCGACAACCAACGGCCAGGGTTGTCGGGAAGAGGCCCTTGTCCTCATCAACATGGGGACAAGGTGCTTTGGGGTGGGGGGGCCGCGCGGCCCCCCCTTCCCCAAGGCACCCCCCATGTTGAGGGCACGCGGCCTGGTACGGCTCAGGAGGGGGGGCGCGCTCGCTCGCCCCCCTTTTCTTGGCCGGCCGGGTAGCGTGCTCGGACAAGGGTCTGTTGTGGACTTTGGGGGGACCCCCACGCCGATTTTTTTCGGCGTTGGGGTTCCCCTTTAAGTTCATTCCAGGCGGCGGAGCCCGCGACGTCTCCGTCGCGGGCCCCGCCTACCTGCACACGCGCTCGAAATGGGCGGACTTGCCTCCGCCTTACGTGGGCGAGTCCGTTCATTTCAAAAGTTGAGCGAACTGTTTGGCAAACAGTTTGCTGAAACAGTCCGCTCGTGTGTGGGCAAGTCCGCTCATGCAAATTTTGAGCGGACTGTTTGCCGAAACTGTTTGACGAACAAGGTTGGGCGAACAGTCCGCGCGTGTGTACGCGGCCTTACTTATAACAAGCAGGTTTTTTTTGCCATACTATATACGGCACTTTGATTAAAAACACCTAAATTAAGTTAAATATTGCGATTTGTAGTTACATTGTCTGAGTTTACTACTGCTCTAAGGCTCAGTACAAGCAAAGGTACAAAAACATAGACTTTGGCTTGTGTTTAAGGTACTGTGCATACATTCTCTGACTTGCAGCAGCCACTTATGCTGGCATTGCTGTCCATAAAGCGCAGAACTGATTTGGCACTTCTCGTTCAATATATCTTTTTTTTCAGAATCATGACAAATAGTACCAAGAAGTAAATAATACAGAAAGCAGGAGATTGAGCACTCAACCCCAATAAGCTGTCCAGCCAAACCATAGAGATCAAAAATAGATCAACCAGCGCTAAACTAGTAAAATATACATAAAGCAAAATCCTGCAGCTAGAATACTATAGGACAAAATACCAAATCCCACAATCAGAAGTAAAAATACAATAGTACAGCTCAGATACACGAACTAAAAAAATAAAAAATAATGATAAATAAAATAAATTAATGGAGTGCAGAATAGATAAGGGAAGTATCAAGAGTCCACAAGTGCAGAGTGTCTTCTTTCAATCAAAATTGAGAAGTGATGATGTGATCCCTTCCACCGGAGGATAAGATGGACTCTCACCTTAGGCAATGGACCCCTGACGGCTCAGGCAGGTCAAACGAGCATGTCCCCACCAGGGGTGAATCACAGGTAACAGCTCTCCAACATCGGTGTTCCAAGGGTTAATCCTTCTCATGTCCCTTTTACCAACATAATCCAGTAAAGTATATATAAAAAATATAAAAGGGCAACAAATAGTGCTCTCCGTTTCAAAATTTATAAAAAAAAACAAATTTAAAATAATACACTCACATGGTATGGCACTGCTCTCCAGTGCCAAGTTGCAGACAGAGTAATAATACAGTCACAGAGACCATCCATGCACGGATCAGCATTGTAAACAGGCGGGTGAAGTCACGGCTAAAATCATGTGGTCCGTACGCGTTGCGTCCCCTCAAAGTAGGCGTGACTTCATCAGCGGTGACGGCGTAACGAAATACACCCTCTTATATACTAATAATGCTATTCGATAGTCAATAAGTTTAGATGACCAATGACGGATTCGATGGTCAAAACAAAATTCGATGGACAAGAGATCGCCCATGCGTGGGTCGGAAAATAGTCAAAACCGAAATTCGATGGGCAATAAAAGATCGCCCATGCGCAAGTCGAATCATAAAACAAACATTACAAACGTGACCCTGGAAGTAGGCAATTCACAGAAAGCCTGACAACAGAGACAACGAAAAAGCTTCAAACAATGCGCCAAATGAATGGTGTAGGTACAGATGAAACCTAGCTCCCTATAGAGCAGGGCTATACAAGCCTCAAACCGAAACAAGGGTATATAGGGTCACAAAACAAAATCTCCAACTGTACCCAAATCACAAAACAAAATATATGTATATTTCCAAAAGAGAGAGAGTGAGTAATACCTAAAAAGGTGATACAATTTTTAAAAAGCAATGAGGTTAAAGCAATTTGTAGAGATTACTAACAATCTCATCCAACCAAATTGACACATTATATCAATTCAATGCAAGGGATAAAAATTCCTCATATGCTCTAAACTGACATTTCAGCTCAACATCACAAAAAACCAACAACACGAGACGTCACCCGTGGCAACCCCGATCCGTGAATGAAAAAAATAAACTAAAAAAAATAAATAAATAAAAATAAAATCATAATAATATAATTACCTATCCGAAATAAAACAATTTAAATCAAATTCTACATTAAGGCCCCCAGGGGTAAGAACTTTAGTTTTGTGGATCCAGTATGATTCTCTCTGACTAAGTTGTCGCAAAAAATTCCCTCCACGCCAATGTTTGTTGCATTTTTCTATACCCCAGAAGCTTAAGCTTTTCGGACTCTGAGCGTGAACCAATTTAAAATGCCGGGACACATTATGTGTTTTGAGGCATTTTTTAATGTTGTTGACGTGTTCCCCCAACCTAACGTGGAGGGGCCTAGAAGTCCTGCCGATATATTGAAGGCCGCAGCCACACTGGAGCATGTATACGACCCCCATGGTCGCACATGTAATTAGTTGGTCAATCTTATATTCCCTATTATTGGCTGCGGCCACAAAAGATTTTCTCTTAACATTACATTTAGAATGTTTGCATGCAGTACATCGTCCGCATGCATAGAACCCAGATAAAAAAGAAAATAACCTACTCTCAGTTTGTACAACTTCTAAAACCATAGAATTGGCTAGTTTAAGTGTTAGATAAGAGTAATCTAAAATTTCCGATCCTTCTGTACTGCCTCCAGGCGGGACCTTTGGATTGTAAGCCCTTAAGAAGAAAGATACAAGACCGCAAAGGTAGAAGTAGAGAGAAGAGAATAAGAGAAGGTAATAAGAATTTTCAGGGGTCACGATGAAAGGAACGATTGGCAGTTCCATTGGGTCTAATTAACCTCCAATCAAGCTTTCAGCAAAGATGTTGGAGGGAGAAAATGGCAGACCCAAGGTTGCGTAATTTTTTTGTGTTTAAAAACTCTATTTTGCTGTGTATTATAGCTTGTAATAGTAATGCAGGTTTTTGTTTCAGCTATGCTTAGAGGGTGTGATCTCCAGGCCTTGGCTATTGTTAACCTAGATGCAATTGTAACCTAGAGTAGTCATTTAAATTGGGATCGAGTAAGGTCTTCAGGCTGCTTATTTAATAGTTGTCAGAAGGTCTGGTATCATAATGACTTGAAATAGGGTGAAAAAGATCACAAACATTTTATTCCATATCTGGTGGACATGTCCCATAGTCCAAAAATATTAAAGGTGAGTACCTAGGTCCAGACAGCTGCAAAAGCACAACGAGGAATAGTTTGGTACATATTTAGCTATGCATGCTGGAACTTGGTATCAGCAGACGAACGCCTTATAATTGGCTTCCTAAGACATTTTTCAAAGCTCATTTAGTTCATGACCAAATGTGTCCAATCCTCTTCCTCTAGAATGACCCTGAGGTCAACCTCCTTACCCTTTGCGCAGGAAGGCACACCTTTAGTAGGGTAAGACACTTGTATAATTTAGATATTTGCACCAGGGCATGAGGATCGGAGTCGCCCATCTTCATCTTCACACATGTCCTCTGATCGAGAGTCACAAGAGGTCGCAGTTGTGAGTTGAAGAAATATTTGATTTAGAGATGATGAAATATTTCAGAACTGGGCAATTTGTGTTGGTCGCATAGTGGTGAAGGGTTTCAAGGCAGGGGATGCAGCCAAATAATTTAAGCAAATTTAAATGTAATTTAGTCCAAATATGAAACTACTTAGGTGCAACAAATGCAGGGTAAAATTAGGGATTGGAGAGGCCAGCTCATTTGGCATTTATAAACGCGACACTTTTCTGAAATTTTATTGGGGTTTTCTTATATGTCAAATTTACCTGCAAAAGCCACTTGGTGAAAATGGAACCATCCAAAGCTTTAACTCCAGTGCTGGCTTTCTCCTCCGACTAGAATGCACACTTTTTTACTACATTTTAAAGCATTCAACTGAATAATTTATTTGTTTTAATATGTCTTAATTCTTTCTTCTCTTCTTGCCCTGCAGTTCGTGAAATGATCATTCATCCTTACGAGACTCAATCAGACAGTTTCTACTTTGTGGACAACAAGCTAGTGATGCACAACAAGGCAGATTATTCATATAGTGGAGGCCCTTGATCCTATTGTAGGAGGGAACCAATCACAGAGCATTGAAAACAATCCCCCTTCCCCTAGCAGTTATACAAGGGATTGTGCCCAACTTCCTGTAGGAGAATCCATCTGGGATCCAATATTCTGTTTGCTAGTAGGAGTTCTAAGACTGAGCCTAAATCTGCCCCTACCTGCCCTAGAGCCTTTTTAGCACATCAAACCCGTGCGAGGATCTTCATATGTCTTCACATGTTGGCAAGGATGCCTTTGAAATGAGATGAGTCCCCTAAATAATAACGTGGTCTTTGTACCAGAACGTCTGAGCATTGCCACTAGTTTTATAACCATCAGCGTTGCATTGAGCTTAGAAAATGTTTTCCTGGAACAAGGACTGTTGTGAAACATTATTACTTTTTTTTTAGGACCATCCTTGCTGATCATGGGCCATTCATTTTAGGAACAACCATTCCCATGTTACTTGGACCAAATCATCTTAGGAACAGGCTACACCAGGCCTCTTCTGTGTCAAGCACCAACCGCACATGGAGCTAAAAAAGGTTTTGTAAGCTTGGACCAGACCATAGTAAAGGGAATCCAAGCCAAAGATCTAATCGGTTCTTCCTTAATAGCTTCTTCTTCTTAACAATCTGTTTAATTGTGATACTAGGGTTTTTGTCAGGCTTTTCTCTACTGATTTAACAGAAGTGTAAACTAGGCATTTTGAAGCGTATATAGTGATGCAAAATATTAAATAAAGTGGGAAACTGACTTTTTTTTTTTAAAAAAAGGTCAACTGTATTATTTAAAAGGTATAATCAGTGTCAGTGGTATATTTTCAAAGGGCAACGCAGCCAAACACCTAAATACACTGTTGCAACAGGTGTAGAGACTACTATACCTGCCATACGAGTGATTCCTAGCATAATGAGTGTACACTTTGCTGTGCTACATGGCTGCTTAGAATAAGGAGATGCTGTCCAGTCTGCTGTGTGGATTACAAGTAACAGCTGGTAATGCTCTTGTTGAAACCCCCCCCCCCCCCCCCACCTTTGAGAAGGCATTCCTATGGCAGTCCTATTTATAATTGGCATTTTGCAGCATAATGTAAAGAGATTTTACATAATCACTCCAGCTGAGTTAAAGAATAATTCCAGAACACAGAATACACATTGGGGTTTATTTACTAAAGCTAGAGAGGGCAAATTTAGTCACAATTCTGCAGAGAAACCAATCAGCTTCCTGGTTTTATTGTTAAAGCTTAATTAAGCAAGGCGAGGTTCAAAGCTGATTGGTTTCTCTGCAGAGTTGTGACTAATTTTGCCCTCTCTAGCTTTAATAAAGAAACCCCATTAACTAAAAGGTAATTCTAATCAATTCTCTGGAGATGCCTTTTTAATACTGCAAAAGTCGACTATAGCCCACATCAACCTAGTAGCAAATTACTTTTTGTCAGGTGTACTAATGAAAACTGGGATTTCTGTTGTCTGAGTTACTGCACCTCACTGGTCTAGATGAATACTAAAAGTGAAATGTAATAAAATAGTCTTTCTGATTCACAAAGAAAACAACATTCACAGATACAGTGCCTTAAAAAAGTATTCATACCCCTTGTCATGTTACAACAAAAAACTTACATTTTGCTGCAATTACAACCTGCAAGTCTTTTTGGGGATGTCTCTACCAGCTTTGCACATCTAGAGAGGTACATTTTTGCCCATTCTTTGCAAAATAGCTCAAGCTCTGTCAGATTAGATGGAGAGAGTCTGTGAACAGCAATTTTCAAGTCTTGCCACAGATTCTCAATTGGATTTACGTCTGCACTTTGAGTGGGCCATTCTAACACATGAATATGCTTTGATTTAACCATTCCATTGTAGCTCTGGCTGTATGTTGTGGGTCGTTGTCCTGCCAGAAGGTGAACCTTCGCCCCAGTCTCAAGTCTTTTGCAGACTCTAACAGGTTTTCTTCTAAGATTGCCCTGTATTTGGCTCCATCCATCTTCCCATCAACTCTGACCAGCTTCCCTGTCCCTGCTGAAATAAAGCATTTCCACAACATGAGGCTGCCACCACCAAGTTTCACGGTGGGGATGGTGTGTTCAGGGGGATGTGTAATGTTCGTTTTCTGCCACACATATCGTTTTTGCTTTTAGGCCAAAACATTTTGGTCTCATCTGACCAGAGCACCTTCTTTCACATGTTTACTGTGTCCCCCCACATAGCGTCTCGCAAACTGCAAACGGGACTTCTTATGGCTTTCTTTCAATAATGGCTTTCTTGTCACTCTTCCATAAAGGCCAGATTTGTGGAGTGCACGACTTAGCCCTTGTACACACAGTCGGACATTCCGACAACAAAATCCGTCAGATTTTTTCCCAAAACTGGTGTTGCATACACACTGTCGGACAAAGTTCTCGGTAAATCCGATCGTTCGTAACGTGATGAAGTTTTTTTAGTTACGATGGGACTACGTTCAGGCTAGTAGCCGATAGCTTTGGTCTCGTAATTTGATCAGAGCGTGCATGGCACTTTGTCCAATCAGAATTCTCTACAAACGATTGGACAAAGTCCAATCGGATCACGTTGTCGGAAAATTTTATATCCAGCTCTCAAATTTTGTTGGTCGGACATTCCGACGGAAAAGTCAGATGAAGCCCACACGGTTAGATTATCCGACAACACGGTCCGATCGGACGTTTTCCGTTGGAATGTCCGACTGTGTGTACAAGGGCTAATAGTTATCCTGTGGACAGATTCCCCCACCTGAGCTGTGAATCTCTGCCGCTCCTCCAGAGTTACCATGGCCTTCTTGGCTGCTTCTCTGATTATTGCTCTCCTTGCCTGGCCTGTCAGTTTAGGTGGACAGCCATGTTTTGGTAGGTTTTCAGTTGTGCCATACTCTTTCCATTTTCAGATGATGGATTAAACAGTGCCCCATGAGATGTTAAAAGCTTGGGATATTTTTTAATACCAAACCCTGCTTTAAACTTCTCCACAACTTTATCCCTGACCTGTCTGGTGTGATCCTTGGCCTTCATCATGCTGTTTGTATAAATGCAGCTGTTCTGTGAAGCCCTCAGAGGTTTGTTAGAGAACCTTAGTGAACAGAGCTTAAATTACACACAGATGGACTCTATTCACCAATTAGGTGACTTCTGAAGGCAATTAGTTCCACTAGATTTTAGTTTGTGGTATCAGAGTACTGAATACAAATGCAGGCCACACTTTTCAGATATTTATTTGTAAAAAATTTTGAAAAACATTTATCATTTTCCTTCCACTTCACAATTATGTGCCACTTCGTGTTGGTCTATCACATGAATACATTTACGTTTTTGATTGTAACATGCCAAAATGTGGAAAATTTCAAAGGGTATGAATACTTTTTCAAGGCACTGTAGATATGTAAAAGTTTCAAAATTTCTCAGGAATGTTATAAAATGTCATATACTATTTCTAATGGTCAGTTAAAATACGCAGCTGAGGGTCTCTGCAAAGTATATGTTCATTTACTCATAAAGATGCGCAGGATGTCTCCGTTTTTAATTCATGATTCATTTTTAACCCATGTCTAAAATGTCTTCTGAAAAATTATTGCAGTCTCCTCTGTCTTGATTTTCTTCTTACTCTATAGCCATTAACTGCAAAAGATGAGTTGAAAATGGAATCAGAAGGGCCTAACAGATGTCTGCTTCCTACAGATTTGAATGTTAAAAATATGGAAATATTTTTTAAGCAGACTTGCATTCAGATGTATTTGTCTCGTTACAGTACATGTACTGTATGTAATGTGTAAACCTAGTAGAGTACTCTTCTTACCAATGCCACATCTGTAACATATGATCATGCAGTAGTCTTTGAGCTTGTGTAGACACAAGATGTTATTTTTTTCATGCATTTGATATGCGTTTAATTTGCACATTAAACACAGGTCAGCAAATTTTCATTTTCTTCAATGGTAAAGTGTGGAAGACAGATCTGAGACTGTATTAAGATGTTTTTTGCATTGCAGGCAAAGCAGGTCAAAGGCAGCCTATATCTGTGCTTCATCTTCCAAAGCATGCATTTAAAGAGGTTGTAAACCTCTGAAACCCCCCCCCCCCCCAAAAAAAAAACCTGCAAGACATAGGCATAACGAACTAGTATGCATCGCATACTAGCTCATTATGAAGTACTTGCCTTTAAACAAAGCTGTTGCAGTGGTTTCCCATATCTTCTTCCACCGTTCACTGCTTGGAAGGAACGGCCATTCCTTCAGCGTGCATGCGCCAGTGATGTCATTGGCTTCGTGCAGTAGAACTATTTCCCAAACTGTACAAGTTTAGGAGACTTTCAACACCTACAGGTAAGCCTTATTATAGGCTTACCTATAGGTAAAAGTTTGAAGAGGAAGTTTACTACCTCTTTAAAGGACAACATCTTTTTACATTGTCTGTCTACCTGAGCCATTTGTGGTGTTGGCTTTGTTTATGTGTGTTTTCTTGCACAGTTCAACCCCTCTATGACCAGGCAGTGTAAAAATCAAGTACACTTTCTTATACCTCTAACCATATGACCTGCTAGTATAGAAATCTGTCAGTCTTGCATATGTCAACCCTTTGCTGTCTGTCACCTTATGACCAGGCAGTGTTAAAAACTATACACGGCTCAGTCCCTCTTTTGCCTCTCAACCTATCACAAGTGTAAAAATCAATCACTGTCTCACTCGGATCAGCCCACCCTGCTATTCCTAAACCTTTGTCTTAGGAGAAAGTTACAATGACCTGTTCCAGTGACTGAACACTTAACATGTTTAGGGGGTTGGGGGATTGAGAAATTGCTGGTTGCAACAGACTCAGATGACCATTCCCCAATAATCCTTCTTGCTTAGGCAAAGTCCTTGACCGGAGTTCAGGGACTTTTTTTTTTACTACTAAGAAGTGGTATATAAATCTATATATACATTTATTTTTATTTTATTTTTTTGGGGGGGGGGGGACTGTACTGCATTTGTATACTGTGAAATGCCAGGGTAGACTCTTAAGTTACTGACAAGTTTGCTTAAAAACAAAGAAAAATGGATGAAAACCGAATGCAGAATCATGTGGACAAACAGACAATGAAAGAAAGATCAAAAACTTAAAGTGATATTAAAGGCTTTTTTATTTCTTTTAATACTGTCATACTCACCTGCTCTGTGCAGTGGTTTTGCACTAAGCAGCCCAGATCCTTCTATTCTCAGGTCCCTTGCTGGCGCTCTTGGCCCCTCCCTCCTGCCGAATGCCCCCAGAGCAAGTAGCTTGCAATGAGGGCATCCAAGCAGGCTAATTTCTGAGCCATGGCTCTGCATGTCCATTCACACACACAACCATGGCTCGGTCCTGCCCCCTCTCTCTCTCCTCATTGGTTCACTAGCTTTGATTGACAGTGGCTCCCGCTGCTGTCAGCCAATGAGGAGGGAGAGTCCTCTGAGAACAGAGACTCTGGTGCACATTGTTGGATCGAGAGAGGGCTCAGGTAGGTATGAGGGGGGCTGCAGCAGAGAAGGTTTTTTACTTTCATGAAAAAAAAAATCAATGAGGGTATAAAACCTTGAGCCTTTACAACCATTTGACGTACAAGATGCCTTTGTCAATGCTCTTATAGATGACCACAAAGTTACTTAGATAGCAAACATTTCATTTTCTGTGCAGATGTGGTACCTTCTACATAAAGAGTTATGACTATCATTTGTAGCTCTTGTAACCTTTTTGTTTCAGATCTACCAATTCTTTGAATATGAGTTATGCTAACTTAGGATACATACAATACATCTGAGTTATACATCTTTTACACAAGTTGTTTAAAAAAAAAAAAACTTGTAAAATTACACACTGTGGAGCAACTATATTTTAGGCTGGACCAAAATTCATCCTGTGAGAGTATCAACCAATGGTATTATTACCAAGGCACAAAATGAGCCCATGGTTCCTCATTAATGTTCACGGTTCAACCAGCAACATGGCTCTCCTAACCTGGAGTTCTTAGTTGATGGGCAGTTAGCGTACACTGTGTATGCAATGAATACATGTCTATGTGTAATGCAGAGTAGATATCTTGAGTTGATAAGAGATTTCCAATAAGTTGCTAAATCTGAGGTATGCCAACTTTTCTAATACTTGGTTACTGTCTGTCTGTTGTATATTTTGTTCTGTTGGTTAATGACATGTTTCACATGTTTATTGGCTAGACCATCATAGGATGCCTGTGTTACTAAATAAATCCAGTTTCTCAATAGATTGTTGGGTATCACTGTGTGGTACAATATCACTAATAAACTATGGACAGTGTCACATAAATTAATGTGACTAACATTTGTTGATCAGATTTGTTCTATTTTGTTGAAACATTTTTGCCACTACAAAGAATTTTTAAGGTTATTTATTGGTCTGTGTACCTGTTCTATTCATTTTTTCCTGTTGAGGAAGCTCCTTCCCAGTAGAGACTTGGGGTTAAGAATAAAATCTTGACAATGGTTCTAATCTTTCTCCACTATCCAAAAAAACTTTTTTTTTTTTTTGTTGCAGTCTCTGATTTTATTGGAGACATTTGTCATTTCCTTTTTTGTTACCACCATCACTGTCACAAACTTCTCCACAATGCAGACACAGACAACGATACAAAACTTGACACATTCTATCACTAAGCAGAGTTTAAAAAACACCACCTGGTTGCAACACTCATCTCCTCTTCAGTATTGTTCTTTTCAATACTTTATTTCTGTTACCAAATGGCCCTAAGTCTTCCAGCTTGAGTGACGTCAAGTGTTCTTCAACCCAAACAGGACATACTGTGAATATCAGGCCCAGAGGGAGTGTCGCCGCAGCGAGGCCGCACTCTGCATCAGTAAAAAAAAAGGACCACTGCCTAAAGAAAGAGTTGAGGAAAGTCGAAAAAAGCATCGGACTTGCACAGTTATGTCTTTGGTATCTTAAAGATAAACTCCAGCTTTTCCATCCCAAAACAATAGATGTATTGTGTATGTGAATGAATCACATCCACACTGTCAGTTTGTGTGTAACTTACCTCCTTTAGCTGTATGCAGCAAGTTCCTGTTTCTGTGATGTCATTCCTCCTCCTGGTTGCATTTCAAAGTAATCTGACTTCCTACTTCCTTTCTTTGCCAGTCCTGTTACTATATCTCCTATGATCCTTTGCACCTCTGTAGTTTCAGGGCAGGCTATGGGAGTCACTTGTACCAGTTGTGGGAGTTGAAGTGGGTGAGTCTTCAGGTTACTGTGGGTGTTTCTGGGCCTTCATGGGTGGAGGGGAAGGAATGGTATTGTGTTGTCACCGCCCACACTCCATTCTGTTCTGCAGTGAATAGTGTGCTGTACAGCAGGTAAGAAACAAGCAGGAAGTGTAACTGCTTTAAGAGCCCTTTCACACTGGGGCATTGGGGGCGTCGATGGTAAAGTGGCGCTATTTTTAGTGCCGCTTTACCGTCGTTTTAGCAGCACTATTCAGCTGCTATCGGGGGGGGGGGGGGTTTAACCCATCCTAGCAACTGAAAAAGGGTTAAAACCGCCAGCAAAGTGCTGCTGGAGTGGTGGTTTGGCGTCACTGCCTCATTGTTTTCAATGGGCAGGGGCACTTTTGGAGTGGTGTATACACTGCTCTTACAGAGCTTAAAAAAAGATGCGGCTTGCAGGAATTTTTTTTTACCGTCCTGCAAGCGGATCGCTCCAGTGTGAAAGCCCTTGGGGCTGGAGAGACAGGAGAGGCTCTTTACAAGCGCTATTTTAGCACTGTAGTGCCTGTAAAGTGCCTCAGTGTGAAAGGGGTCTAAAAACCACTTGACTTCCAGAAGATTTACCACCTTCATGTCCAGGCCTTTTTTTTTTTTTTTGATACAGCACTGCATTACTTTAACTGACAATTGCGTGGTCATGCAACGCTGTTTCAAAATAAAATTTAGGTCATTTTATTTCCCATAAATGTCAAATACATGTTTCTTTTGGTGGTATTTGATCACCTCTGTGTTTTGCATTATAAACCAAAAAAACAGATAATTTTGAAAAAAAATAAAAATAATTTTTAAATTCTGTTCTAAAACATAGCCAATAAAAAAAATCTAATTTCTTCGTAAATTTAGGCCAGTATGTATTCTGCTACATATTTTGGTAAAACAAAATCCCAATAAGCGTATATTGATTGGTTTGCGCAAAAGTTATAGCATCTACAAACTGGAATATATACTTGAATTCTTATTTATTTTTATACTATTAATGGAGGAGATCAGTGACTTATAGCAGGGCTTGCAGTGGACAATCAGACACTAACTGACACTTTGTTGGAACCAGAGACACTAGTACAGTGATCAGTGCAAAAAATATACACTGGCTGGGAAGGGGTTAAACATCTAGGGTGATCGGAGTTAAATGTGTGCCTAGCCAGTGTTTTTGCATATTGTGGGAGGTGCTTTTACTAAGGTGCTTTGCAGGGAAAGAAAATCCATCACTTCACCCTGTCAGAACGGAGCTTTGCCTTGTTTACATAGGCAGAGCTCTGCCCTGTGTGTCTTCCCAACATTAGCCAACACCTGCTGATCGGCTTCCGCCATGACAAAACATCAGAAGCACTTTGCTGGCGTCCACTACGCAGAAGTGCAGAATCACGTATGTGTGTGTGTATATATATATATATATATATATATATATATATATATATATATATATATGTGATTCTGCACATCGTGACCACCCTGTAGCAGTAAATCTTTTTTGGTGCAGTCGGTAGGTGGTTAAAGTGGAACTTCAGTCAGAAAATTAAAATGATTCAAAAGGCAATTTTTTTTATTTTATAAAAAAATAAAATAAATAACAAACATGTTATACTTGGCAGCCCTGTGTAATGGTCTTGCACAGAGCAGTCCGGATCCTCGTCTTCTAGGGGTCCATCACCAGTGCTCCTGGCTCCCCCTTCCTGCCAAGTGCCCCCTAGCAAGCCACATCCTATGAGTGCACTTGGGCGTGCTTGCTCCCAAGTCAGCTCTGTGTGTCCATGTGCTCCCTTCAATTGACAGCAGTGGGAGAATTCCCCTTTATGATCATAGCGGACTCTAATTCTGCATGAGAGACTGGTATGAATATTATAGGGGAACCCCACACTTCCGTTTTTTGGCAGAGCTATCCTTTATATTATTATCGGACAATATTCCTGGATGAGGGTCTGGTATGATATTAAAAGGGAACCCCAGGGGGACGAGGCAGGGGTGCCCTCTGTCCCCCTTGCTTTTCGCAATTGCGATAGAACCTCTTGCCACCCTCATACGAGACAGCGTAGGAATACAGGGATTTCAGTACGGGGTTGTTCACAAGAAGATCATGCTATATGCGGATGATATGTTGCTTTTCTTGGCCGACCCCAGCCAGTCCTTGCCACAGGTAATGGCCATAATAGGAAAATTTGGAGGGTTCTCCGGTTTGACCATTAACTGGTCTAAGTCAGCTATGCTGATGTTGAATGAGGGAGACGTAACGGTCCCGGAGTCCTGTCCCGTGCCAGTAGTAACTAGCTTCAAGTACTTAGGGGTACAAATTACGGCCAAAGTAGGGGATTACTGCTCAGTGAACATATGCCCACTGCTGTCGAGATTCCGGGATAGGATAAATACATGGAATACCCTTAGGATGTCACTGGCTGGGAAAGCCAATCTCATAAAAACGATTTTAATGCCCCAATTGCTCTATTTTCTCCACAACTCACCGGTTGTAATACATTTAAAAATCTTCAGAGTGGTGAATACGCTTTTTCGGAAGCTGATGTGGAACACGAAGCCCCCTAGAATCAAGTTAGAACAGCTACAGCGCTCTAAGGACAGCGGAGGGTTGGCGGTACCCAACCCTTGGCTGTACTATGTTGCGGCCCAGCTGTAACATTTGGTAGGCTCCATGTCGCATGAACCGGCGGGCTCATCAGCCAGGCTGCTGCTCCATGTGTCGGGGGCAGAGACCATCCCTATGGGACTGGAGGCCCAGATGTTTAACAAACTGACCCCTATGTTGTCCATGAAACAAAAAGTTTGGAACAAGAGTAGACAGCTTCAGGGGGTGCAGGGATTCACAGAATATAGTCCTATATGGGGTAACCACACATATGTAGAGATTGCTAAAATACAGCCTGACCCTAGATGGAGTGCCCATAATGTGAAAATGCTGTCCCAAATATTTAAAGATGGAAAGCTTCTCTCCTTTGCAGACATGCAGAATAAATTTAACCTTACGGAGGCTATGATTTTTCCCTATTTGCAGCTGCGGCATGCGGTGGCCGCGCAGGGGGACTCGGGAGAATGGGTAATGTCGCCCACCCCGTTGTACCATGCGATGCACTCTGCGGAAGGCACAAAGGGAATAATATCACAATGCTACCAGATGCTGCTGGCGCGGCACCTGCGTGATCACCCGTGCAAAGCACTGTCACTTTGGGAAAGGGACGTAGGTCAACTCACGGGAGAGCAATGGGAGGAGGCCATGCAAGCACCTCCTGTTCCTTGAATGTGGCGCAAAAAGTCTCACAGCTTTATATTACACCGAGAGCGCATTACACACCGGTTAGGCTATGCAGGATGGGCGTGATGGTTGACCCCTTGTGCGGTAGGTGCAGGCAACATGAGGGGGATCTCATCCACCTCATGTGGCGCTGCCCGAAGCTCCACAGATATTGGAAGGAGGTAGTGGACACTATCAACATGGTGTTTCAAACGCAGATACCGTTGGATGCCATATGCTGTATTCTAGGGGTCCTGGAGGATGTGGTATCCTTGGAACCAATCAGGGTGGCTAGGAAACTTATTTTGCTGGGCTGAAAATCGGCGGAGCCCCCTGCAGTGGCGACCTGGAAAACACATATGGGCAGAACCCTCATTATGGAAAAATATATTTATCAACACGGGGTGCCCGGGAAGGTTCGAGCGCCTGTGGTCACATTGGCTGGATACACCTGGGCTGAGCCCAAATGAGTTAATACTGTCCAGATTACTGTAAGATTTGTAGCAAAGGGCAGACAAGGAATGCTTAGGCCGGACATGATATACCTGTTGGGGTACTTTGAGCGACCTTGGAACAGAGGGAGGGAGTCATGTGTTGATGTAATGCCTGTATGTATATTGATAACTGAATACCATTTGGATGTAAATGTGCACTGGAAATTGCTGTATACCTGTAACTTCAATAAACACCTTTTTGATTCAAAAAAAAAAAAGGGAACCCCACACAGTTTTTTAATTTTTGAAACGGAGTTCCTTTTTATAATCATAGCAGACCATCATTCTAGATGATGGTCAGGTATTAATATTAAGTCTTCTCCAAGACTTTTGAGGAGCATGTGAAACATCTGGACCGGTTGTTCTTCCGTTTGGCACATTATGGCCTAAAACTTAAGCCCAGAAAGTGCCCTGATGAGGAAAAAGCTTCAGTTCTTGGGGCATGTGGTCAAAGCTGGAGATGTTTCCCCAGACCCGAGCAAAGTAGAGGCCACCCAGGATTGATACCCTTCCAAAACCATCACGAAACTACGTTCCTTCTTGGGTATGGTGGGATATTACTGGTGGTTTATCCCGATGTTCGCCCAGATCGCCGTCCCCCTTACCCAGTTGTGTGGTCACAGCTTCCAATGGAAGGGTGGGTCCTCACCTTCCATTCAAGCCAAATGGCAGGAACCACAGCAGCAGGCTTGTGAAACATTGCAGCAAAGACTGACCTGAGCCCCATTGCTGGCCTTGGATGACTACACCCAGCCATTTTGGGTTTACATAGATGGCAGCCTCCAGGGTCTGGGGGTTGCCCCTTGCCCTGGCCCAATGATGGTCAATGGGGATTGCTTACGCCAACAGAAGCCTACGGCCCACTGAGATAAAGAACCCGCACCACTACAGTTCTTTTAAGCTTGAATAACTCACGGGGACAGACATTGAATCTTTATTGATAACAACCCGCTAGCCTACTTGGAGACCCCAAAAATGGAGGCCTTGGAGCAAAGGCGGTCAGCCTGCCTGGCACAGTTTAAACTCAAGATACATTACTGGCTAGGGAAGCTCAAAGGTCATGCCAACACCCGGTCTCATTCCCAGTGGTGTGCCCAGGACAGGATGTGGACTCTAATCTGGAAGACATAGAGGTTTCTCCTGTTCTGCCTGTACCAGCTGTCTCAGGTGCCATTGAGGGACAAGATCCTGACCCACGGGTCAAACCAGCCAAGCTTTATGGGCGGGAGGAATAGGTGCATCGCTACCTCTCTCGGAAGTATAAGCCTAACTCACGGGAGTGTCAAAAGTTTCCAGTTGCTCAGGCAATCCTGAGACCATGGGATCGGCTGCAATTGCGAGACAAAGTACTCTACCGGTAGGCCCAAATCCCTTCTGAACAGCAGGACATCCTGCTATAGTTGTGTTCCACCAGTTGCATATCTTGGAAGTCTGTCAGGCACTCCAGGTCATGGGTGGCCATTTCAGGGCAGATCAGACTAAGGTACTTCTTTCTGGGTAGCAGTACACAATGATCTTTATTGACCACTTCACCAAATTCACAGTCGTAGTACTTACCAAGGACCAGATAGCTGTCACAACTGCAAAACTCTTCTGGGAGCACATTATCCAACTGTATGGCTACCTGAAATTATCATGTGGGCCAAAGGTCTGAACTTTGAGTCTGTGATAATGAATAAACGCTGTCGCTTAAGTGGCATCGAAAGTTCCATAACACTCCCTATCATCCTCAAGGCAATGGCGCTGTGAGTGGTTTACCCACATCTTTCTCAGGATCCTGTGGACTTTGGAGCTGAGCCAACAGGATCAGTGGCGCCAACATATGGGGGCTGTGGTATGGACCTATAACACCATCCCCAAGTCCACTGGCCACATGCTCTTTTTTCTGGTGTTTGGGCATTACGGCCAATTGCCTGTGGACCTCCTGATGGGAACACAGGAACACTTCCTGCCCTGAACACCCAGCTCTTGAGAAGCAGGAGAATTGGGAACAGATGCAAAAAGCCAAAGAGTAGGTGTTGGACAAGTACATAGAGATGGCTTCCGACTGTTTGAAAGAACTACCACTGCGACTGGTGTTGGTAAAGAACACCAAGGAAACACGACTACTTAAGATGGACCCCAAGTGGGATAGCACCCTGTACTGGGTGGTGGGGCAGCCTTTCCCACCTACCCCAGTCTATGACCTGGTTTCAGAGGGGCCAGACCCTGTGAAAAAGAGACTGCATCAAAAAACATGCTGAGACCTTGTGTGCTGGGCAGTGACTGACCCAGGAAGCCCCAACTGATTGCCTTCCCTTGTAGCGCTGGTGCTGGGAGTCCAGAAGGCCCAGCAACTCCATCCAGCACAATGAACTGTACTGACATGTCCGAGGAGACAACTTTGGGCCCAGGTGAGGGGTAAATGGAAGACATGTGACCCCTTGCCACCTGCGGCCCCATAGTCACTACCTGAAGTGAAGCCTTTGCAAGTGGCTCAGCTGAAAATCAAGAGAACCAGTGCAATTTTCAGTCTACCCACGGGCCACTCCCTGCAAGATATTCGGACTATTTTGTTTAAAATAGTTTTTTGCTCTGCTTAACCACTTCCCGTGCATGATGATGTGCGTCGGCAGAATTGCACGGACAGGCAAATTGGCATACAGGTACGTCCATTTAAAATTGGCACCCTGCCATCGTGTGCGCGCCTCCAGCCAAGACCCCCATGAGTCCGGTCGCGAGTTCCGCGGACTCGATCACCGCGGGGATACCCACGATCATCTCATAGAGAGGCTGAATGGGGAGATGCCGATGTAAACAGCATCTCCCCATTCTGCCTAGCAACAAGCGACACTGATCTCTGCTCCCTGTGATTGGAGCAGAGATCAGTGTTCACTAACACACAGCCCAGCCCCCCACAGTTAGTAACACGCCCCTAAGACACACTTATCCCCTACACTGCCACCCCCTGGTTAACCCCTTCACTGCCAGTGTCATTTACACAGGAATCAGTGCATTTGTATAGCACTGATTGCTGTGTAAATGACAATGGTCCCAAAAATGTCGGATGTGTCCTCCATAATGTCGCAGTCACAATAAAAATCGGTGATCGCCACCGTTACTAGTAAAAAAAAAGATTTATAAAAATGCCATAAAACTATCCCCTATTTTGTAAACGCTATAAATTTTGTGCAAACCAATCAATAATCGCTTATTGCGATTTTTTTACCAAAAATATGTAGAAAAACACGTATCGGCCTAAACTGAGGAAAAATAATGTTTTTTTAGATATTTTTGGGGGATATTTATTATATAAATATATAATTATATAAAGTAAAAAATAATGTGTTTTTTTCAAAATTGTCGCTCTATTTTTGTTTATAGCGCAAAAAATAAAAACCGCAGGGGTGATCAAATACCATCAAAAGAAAGCTCTATTTGTGGGGAAAAAAGGTCATCAATTTTGTTTGAAAGCCACGTCGCACAACCGCGTAATTGTCAGTTAAACTACACAGTGCCGAATCACAAAAAGTGGTCTGGTCTTAAGCCAGCAAAATGGTCTGAAACGGTCTGAAAGTGGTTAACTATACTCTGTTGTGTTACGGTGTTTCCATGTTGTTGTGATGCTGAGGACAGCACCTTTTAAAGAGGGAGTGTAGGCAGATGGAGTCTGCCATCTCCACTGTAGTTGGCCCTCAACTACAGTGGCAATGCACAGGGAGAGGAAGTCATGACGAACAGGGTTTACGATCTGATTGAATGCTGGTCGCCCATGTGACACTGGTGGCCATCTTAGGTATAGCAGAGTCTTTTTAAAGTATAACTAAAGGCAAACTTTTTTTTTTCAGTTTTGGACAGAGTAGAGAGGGATTAGAACAACTAACAGTTTTTATTACTGTCTGTGCCTCTATTTAAGACCCTGGTCCTTGGGTTTGGCACGCTTTATGCAAGTGGGTAGTGTAGGGAAATGTACCCTGTCTGTTAGGGAAATGTACCCTGTCTGATAGGGAAAGGTTCCTGACAAGGATTGACAGCATAAGGTTGCATCTCTCTGGATACCTTCCCGATTTGTGCATGCTATGGCCAGGCCCCATTGTCAGCTTCACTGGAACCTGCTTCTTCATGTTACTGGAAACTCTGAGTGTGCCCTGCTGGAAAGCTTTCCTACTGGGTCTATTGCAAACTATTGTTGCATTACTTCAGTACAAATTTAATACTGCACCTGACTGTGTGAATTATTGCTGCCATACCACGCTGCACCCCACCTACACAGTTGAGCTGTATGCATATATATAAAATATACAACTGCAGATGCTAAGTATAATTGGTCACTTTTATGAACATTGTGCATCATATGAAATATTTGAAGATCTTCTTTCTTTACAGTAAGATGTATTTAATTCCTCTTAATACATTTTTAAAAAGGCTTCAGAAATAGAAGAAACTGCAACATCATAACCAGGGCCGCCATGGGGGGGGGGGGGGGGGGGGCGGCCAGTCCATGTAGGGGGCCTGGGTATTCCAAGGGGCTCAGGCCCCAACCAATGAGATGTTGTTGCTGCTGACCTGCCACTTGCCCTGGGCGGAACAATATTATATGAGAGGGTGCACTTGAGCTCATCGCACCAGCTTATATAATGGCAGGTAGGTATCAGGGGGTCTTATGTAGTGGTTGGTAAGTGTCTGAGGCCGCGTACACACGCGGGGACTGTTCGCTCAACTTTGTCCGCTGAACAGTGTTTCGGCGGACAGTCCGCTCGTGTGTGGGCTTTCAGCGGACAGTTTCAGCGGACAGTCTGCTGAACAAAGTTTTTCGGAAATTCCGAAAAACTGTCCGCTGAAACTTTGTTTCAGCGAACAGTCCCCACGTGTGTAGGCTTGTTCGTCAAACTAAGTTCCGCGCATGCTCAGAAAGGATTTACACGCCGAAGTTTGCATTGCAGTGTATAGGACGTCGTTTTCTAGTCCCGTCGTACGTGCCGTTCACGTCATCGCGCACGGTTTCAGCGGACTGTTCGTTCGTCGTGTGTGGGCAAGTCCGTCCATGCTAATTTTGAGCGGACTGTCCGCTGAAACTGTTTGACGGACAAAGTTGGGCGAACAGTCCCCGCGTGTGTACGCGGCCTGAGGGTCCTGTATAGAGGTTGGTAGGTTTTTGGAGGTCATATAAAGGTCAGCAAGTGTCTGGAGTTTTATATAGCAGTTGGTAAGGGTTGTGGAGGGTCTTATATAGAGGTCGATAGGTGTCAGGGGGTCTTATGTAAAGGTCATTGTGTCAGGTAGTCTTATATAGAGGTTGGTAGGATTTGGGGGTTCTTGTATAGAGATTGGTATGCATCAAGGGGTCTTATATAGAGGTTGGTAGATGTCAGGAGAAATTATATAGAGGTCAGAGGATCTTATATAGAGGTCAGTGTCTCAGGGGATCTTATGTAAAGGTCAGTAGGCGGGGGTTTTATATAGAGATAGGTAGGTGTCAGGGCCTATTGAAAAGGTAGCACAGGGTCTTGCTCAAAAGAGTCTACCTAGTTGTGGTGGCAGGCTTCATATTTTTTGGCCAAAATATAATTCTTCATTGTTAAATCTTGAAAGCACTGATGGGTTGGAATACATTTTTCATTTTCATATATTAAGTTATAAAGTGCTAAAATAAAAGTGGGTTTACTGAAGAATTTAGTGGGCTGGCTGGCCAGTGGACACGCCCTGGGGAATGTTGGTGGTCAGGCATGGGGGGGGGGGGGGGGGGTACTGGCCTAAGGCTTTCTAAGGGGCCCCAACATTTTTGATGGCTGCCCTGATCATAACTACTATGGTGAAACAGGTCCTTTTTATTCAAAGCAAGTTGCTTTCCTTAACTGATTATCACACTCAGATTTGTATTTAGTTATGAGTTCAGTAATAAGCATCACAGCTGAAGGTTTTCTAAAGTGACCTAATCTTGTTATCCATAGCAACCAATCAACCTTCAAAGGTATTTTTATAATGCAGTCTTGTAAAAGACAGGGATAATCAGATTGGTTGCTAAATACAAAATACGTTTTCATATAGGCTGCATTTACACCTAGGCTGAAGATCATTGGATAATCACGTAGATGTTTTCCGTTTGTCAAAGGGAGAGTGATAAGGAACCCATCAAAAGATAGTTGTCATTATTAAAGCTGAACTTCATGCAAAAAGCTAAATACCCAGAAGAAATGCTTCTATGAAAGCTGAGATGTATATGGACTGTTAGGGCAGAAGATCTGACCTTTATCTGTTAAAGTTATATAATACTTCCAGGTTTCATCCCTCCCCAGCCTATGACTGGACAATGTAAAAAAGTAACAGTACAGCGCAAATATATAATATAAATAATTAAATAATTCAACAACACAAAGTGCATAAAACACAAAAGTCCATAGGTGAAAGAAAAAAGATGCAGTAATCAGGAAGAGTCCACTTGTGCAGTGTGTCTTCAATCAATATAGCAAGTGACGATGTGATCCCTTCACCATTGAGCAAGTTGGACTCTCACCTCAAATAATGGACCCCTGATATATCAGACAGGTCAGAAAACGCATGTTCCCATCAAGGGTAGATCATGAAATTTCAGCAGACAAAACGGGAGTACTCCAAGACAAAATCCATCTCCATGTCATCAGATCAATATGATTCCATGCATAAACATAAAGAACAAACAAAATCTAGTGCTCTCCGTTGGTACGAGTTTATTAAAAAGCAAATAGAAAAAAATTACACTCACATTTGGAAGCACTGATCTCCAGTGCCGAGTACTGAGCATAAAAGCAAGTATAGCCCAAAATCCATGCGCGGATCAGTGTGTTAGCTTGCGGATGACGTCACGGCTCAGGACCTGGCTATACTTGCTTTTATGCTCAGCACTCGGCACTGGAGATCAGTGCTTCCAAATGTGAGTGTAATTTTTTTCTATTTGCTTTTTAATAAACTCGTACCAACGGAGAGCACTAGATTTTGTTTGTTCTTTATGTTTATGCATGGAATCATATTGATCTGATGACATGGAGATGGATTTTGTCTTGGAGTACTCCCGTTTTGTCTGCTGAAATTTCATGATCTACCCTTGATGGGAACATGCGTTTTCTGACCTGTCTGATATATCAGGGGTCCATTATTTGAGGTGAGAGTCCAACTTGCTCAATGGTGAAGGGATTACATCGTCACTTGCTATATTGATTGAAGACACACTGCACAAGTGGACTCTTCCTGATTACTGCATCTTTTTTCTTTCACCTATGGACTTTTGTGTTTTATGCACTTTGTGTTGTTGAATTATTTAATTATTTATATTATATATTTGCGCTGTACTGTTACTTTTTTACTTTGTAATGTGGGATTTGGTATTTTGACCTATAGTATTCTAGCTGCATTTTTTCACTTTTTCACTTATCTTATTGTGTTTAGCGCTGGTTGATTTTTCGTTTTATATGACTGGACAATGAATGGAGAAGTAGCACATTGATGAGCTCATCTCTCTGATACTGTTTCCTCCTCTCATCGTCTCCTATTGGCTCACGAGTACTGCAAAATAGCTGACTAGTTCCTTGTGCTGCTTCTCCATTTCCTAGCCTGAGTTCTGCTCTACAGTTTGCAGATGCTCATGCAAAGTCAAATTCAGGTATTTACAATGTATATTCCTAACATTCAAAATACCGTATATACTCGAGTATAGGCCGACCCGAATATAAGCCGAGGCCCCCAATTTACCCCCAAAAAAACTGGCAAACTTATTGACTCGTGTATAAGCCGAGGGTGAGACATGCCTGTCCATCCCTGTGTGTGTGTCCGTCCATCCCTGTGTGTCCGTCCATCCCTGTGTGTCCGTCCATCCCTGTGTGTCCGTCCATCCCTGTGTGTGTGTGTGTCCATCCATCCATCCATCCCTGTGTGTGTGTGTCTCCATCCATCCATCCATCCATCCCTGTGTGTGTGTGTCTCCATCCATCCATCCATCCATCCCTGTGTGTGTGTGTGTCTCCATCCATCCATCCATCCATCCCTGTGTGTGTGTGTGTCTCCATCCATCCATCCATCCGTGTGTGTGTGTCTCCATCCGTGTGTGTGTGTCTCCATCCGTGTGTGTGTGTGTGTGTGTGTGTGTGTGTGTGTGTGTGTGTGTGTGTGTGTGTCCAGCCTACCTGTGTCCCGAGCCTTTGTCCGAGCCTCCGTCCCGTGTCGTGCCTTGCCTTGCCTTCGTCCCGTCCCGTCCCGTCCCGTGCCGTGCCTTGCCTTGCCTCCGTCCCGTGCCCTCTTCGTCGGCGGCCATTGTAAAATTCAAAAGCCGCGCCTCCTCCTTCGCCTGTGATAGGCGGAACACTGAATTTCCCAGCAGCCTGTGTTCCGCCTATCACGGACGTCGTATCATCCTCGTCCGTAGTACGAGGATGAGCGGATGCCCGTGATAGGCGGAACACAGGCTGCTGGGAAATTCAGTGTTCCGCCTATCACAGGCGAAGGCGGAGCCGGAGGCGCGGCTTTTGAATCAGAATGGCCGCTGTCTGTCTGCTCGACACGCTGATCGAGCGGGCAGACAGCGATGACTCGAGTATAAGCCGAGGGGGGCACTTTCAGCCTCAAAAAAGAGGCTGAAAATCTCGGCTTATACTCGAGTATATACGGTATGTTCAATTATGTTTTATTGAATACAGAGCTGAATCCATTATGTCTTTTATATCTGCCTGGAGATCAGGTTTAATGTAATTTTTAAGGCATTGCAGTATGGAGTTTTTTTTTCATAGAGCTATAGTGTAAATGACTCTGATCACAGTATTAGTACATGTGATATGAAATGATGTCCAAATCAAAGCTACACTATATTGCCAAAAGTATTGGGACACCTGACTTTACATGCCCATACATTTTAATGGCATCCCAGTCTTAGTCCGTAGGGTTCAATATTGAGTTGGCCTACCCTTTGCAGCTATAACAGCTTCAACCCTTCTGGGAAGGCTGCCCACAAGGTTTGGGAGTGTGTCTATGGGAATGTTTGACCATTCTTTCAGAAACGCATTTGTGAGGTCAGGCACTGATGTGGACAAGAAGGCCTGGCTTGCAGTCTCTGCTCTAATTCATCCCAAAGGTGTTCTATTGGGTTGAGGTCAGGACTCTGTGCAGGCCAGTCAAGTTCCTCCACACCAAATGCGCTCATCCATGCCTTTATGGACCTTGCTTTGTGCACTGGTGCTCAGTCATGTTGGAACAGGAAGGGGCCATCCCCAAACTGTTCCCACAAAGTTGGGAGCATGAAATTCTCCAAAATGTCTTGGTATGCTGATGCCTTAAGAGTTCCCTTCACTTGAAGTAAGGGGCCAAGCCCACCTCCTAAAAGACAGCCCCACACCATATGCAATGCTGGCAGCACTCATACGTCTATCTCCCAAAGAACACCTCTGGATATGATGCTGAGCACCTGCACTCAACTCCTTTGGCCGACCATGGGGAGGCCTGTTCTGAGTGGAACATGTCCTGTTAAACCGCTGTATGGTCTTGGCAACTGTGCTGCAGCTCAGTTTCACTGTATGGTCTTGGCAATCTTCTTATAGCCTAGGCCAGTGATGGCGAACCTTGGCACCCCAGATGTTTTGGAACTACATTTCCCATGATGCTCGGCTACACTGCAGAGTGCATGAGCATCATGGGAAATGTAGTTCCAAAACAGCTGGAGTGCCAAGGTTCGCCATCACTGGCCTAGGCCATCTTTATGTAGAGCAACAATTATTTTTTTCAGCTCCTCAGAGAGTTCTTTGCTATGAGGTGCCATGTTGAACTTCCAGTGACCAGTATGAGAGAGTGAGAGCGATCACACCAAATTTAACACACCTGCTCCCCATTCACATCTGAGACCTTGTAACACTAACGGGTCACATGACATTGGGGTGGGAAAATGGCTAATTGGGCCCAATTTGGACATTTTCACTTAGGGGTGTACTCACTTTTTTTGCCAGCAGTTTAGACATTAATGGTTGTGTGTTGAGCTATTTTGTTGGGACAACAAATTTACACTGTTATACAAGCTGTACACTCACTACTTTACATTGTAGCAAAGTGTCATTTCTTCAGTGTTGTCGCATGGAAAGATATAATAAAATATTTACAAAAATGTGAGGGGTGTACTCACTTTTGTGAGATACTGTATTTACAAAATAGCTTTTTGTGTAATGTAAGAACACGACACATCATTTTTTTAACCCATATTTTATCCATCTTGAGAATTATAAAGTGGGTTTATAATACTGCACAAACATAACAGAGTGATAGCAATACATTCAATGAGTTGTTATGGTATAGGTACAATAAAAACCACATTATTTGAAATTATGACAAAGTAGTAATGAACTAAAAAGTGCAATGGGAAATCCCACCAAAAAAGCCAAGGGTGCACAGCCAAAGGAAAGCAGCACCTGCTTTATGAAAGCCATGCCTATTCACATATGTTCCTAGACCAGCTGTAAGAAATATCTATTAATGCATGCATCTGAAATGTTTCTGAGTTCCTTGAATTTCCTTGTATATGGTAGGACTCTGAAATTTCCATTTCCATCTATAAGTGGCATCACTCTTCGCCTTGTTTCATTATCTCATGTGGCATCACTCATTAGCTTCTTCCATCACCTTCTCGAGCTGATTCAATCACTCGTAAGTGTTTTCCGCTTTCTTGTGTGACATCACTAATCAGCTTGTCCCAACACATCGTTCTTGCCATTTTAATGAAATGAGTCTCAAATAGAAACTTTTTTTTTTTTTCTTTTGTTCCCCTTATGATAAATCCTTATGAAATCTCGCGGATTTAAACAATACATAGGTCCCGTGTGTCCTTTAGCATGTGTGCCAGCTGTCCAGAGCACAGAATATGATACATTATTGGAAAAGCGTGACAGATTTTAATAAAAGCTACGAATAAAACCTATATTGAAACTTAACACTTTTTTGTACTGTACACAATTATTCATTCTAAAAATTATAAACTTCAAAATTATTTCATTTTGAAGGACCTAATTAACATATATATATATATATATATATATATATATATATATATATATATATATATATTTTTTTTATTCTTTTTTAGCCACTTAGACCTTTTAGGTAAGCATGTTATTAAAGTGGTGCCTAGACAAAGTGGAGGCCGGGGCACATAAATATTAGAAAAATCTAGTTTGAAAAATAAAAAAAGAAGCATAAACATCAGTTAAATTAAATTCTGTACAATGACATCAAACTAACATAATCAAAATAATTCTTATGAATTATAATATTTTACTTTAGCTAGATTAGAACACAATATTTAAAGAAGGGGTTCCTCAGTTTTAGCATAAACTGCTACTGTATTCTAATTCACACTAAATGAACGGGGATATAACGCAATAACGCAATGCTTAGATGGTGGTGGATAAAGTGGTTGTAAGCCCTGCTTAGTAATTTTTACCTACAGGTAAGCCCTATAATAAGGCTTACCTGTAGGTTAAATGAATGTCTCCTAAACATGTACCGTTTAGGAGCTATTCACCCTGCATGCAGCCAGTGACATCACTGGCATATGCACAGTAAAGGTCCACAATACCCTGTTAGAACTTCAGAGTTTCGTGTCGGAACTGAGGGCTTCCGCGTGCATGTGCGGCTCACAGCGATGGCGCTCGCGAACCCAGAAGAAAGACAGGGGGAACATGTCAGCCCTCTCAGCGGTGACTTTACAACACTGGAGGGCTTTGTTCCAAGGTGAGTATTTCATAATGTGCTAGCATACTAGCAAATTATGCCATTGCCTTGCAGGGTTTTTTTTTTTTTTTTTCTGAACATCTGCGATTTACAACCTCTTTAACTACAGCTCCCATGAAATAAGCAGGGCTTTTTCATTTCCTGCAGCTTCCAATCCAGGGAGTTTGGGCAACCACTTACTGCTCTGTTTTTGTAGCCTGCTCCCATAATTTTTAGATGCTCTATGCCAGGGGTCTCCAAACTTTCTAAGCAAAGGACCAGTTTACTGTGCTTCAGGCTTTAGGGGGGCTGAACTGTAGCCAGTGGGAGTAGAAAATACCCCAGCATTGGTGCCCTGTCATTGGTTTTAATGGAAGGAATAGCATCCCATTGGTGATATCAGAGAAGAATTGTGCACCATTTATGGTGTCAGTAGGGGGAATAGTGCTCCATCATTATGTCAGTTGATGAAATAGTGTCCGAGAGCCAGATAAAGGCAAGCAAAGGACCGCATCAGGCTTTGGGAGACCACCACTACACTGAAAATATCAAAGACGAGAAAGGATCAAAGAGCCTTACTGGCTACGTATCCTTTAAAGACAGTTAATTTTTTAATTTGTTTGTGCCTGGACTTCGTTTTATAGGTAGAGTTGCTAAAGCCTAGAATCCCCTTATATTACTGATGCAGTTTCTTCTATTTATATGTTTTTGCTTGCATGGGTGTAGCTTGAGTATAGCATAGAAAAATGCTGAGCTAATAATGGTGTCAGTCACTTTAAACTATTGCAACATGTTTGGATCCTGCACTATTAATATATGAAGGAACAACATTGTCCATCTCCAGGAATGAGGAATACACAGGCGTAAGATGGATGTCTCCTAATCCAATATGGGAATTACTGTTCGGAGAGTGGATCTCGTTGTTGTTACTCTCACAGTTGCCATTGTGTAGGAAGTATTGTCGTGGAGGAGGGGTTGCTGGGGATGATATAAGATTGATAGGATCCAGATTGAGGCTGTCATCCTTTAGCTCCTCCCATAGATTTCCTGTTGCATAAAATATAAAGAAAGTTACTTGGGTTTGTAAACTTTTTATGTCATTTTAAGCACTTAAAGACCAGGCCTTTTTCTTATTTGTTGTTTACAAGTAAAAATCTGCATTTTTTGCTAAAAAATTACCCCAAACATTGTATATTTTTTTTACAGAGACCCTAGACAATAAAATGGCGGTCATTGCAATATTTTATGTCACACTGTCTTTGAGAAGCAGTCTTTCAAACACAATTTTTTTGGACAAAATACACTTTAATGAATAATAAAAAAAAAAAAGTAAAATTAGCCCAATTCTTTTTTGTATAATGTGAAAGATAATGTTACACATGTAAATAGATATCTAACATGTAATGCTTTAAAATTGCGCACGCTCGTGGAATGGCGACAAACTACGGTACTAAAAAATCACCATAGGCAAGGCTTTTAACATTTTTACAGGTTACCTGTTTAGAGTTACAGAGGAGGTTTTGTGCTAGAATTATTGCTCTTGCTCTAACAATTGTGGCAATACCTCACATGTGTGGTTTGAACACCGTTTACATATGTGGGCGTGACTTTTGTATGTATTTGCTTCTGTGTGTGAGCTTGGAAGAAGGGTGTACTTTCAATTTTTTCACTGTCCCTTTAATTTTTTATTTGTTTTTTTGATCACTTTTATTCCTTTATTCCTTGTAATAAAAATAAGCATGACAGGTCCTCTTTATTAAGCGATCTAGGGTCAAAAAGGCTCTCATTTACCTATGCATGCAGAAGTGAGTTGCGTCCGCATGTGTAAACAGTAATCACACCCCACCTGTGAGGTACTGCTGCGATCATTAGTGATAGAGCAATAATCCCTAAATATAGTGTCTGCATAGTGCCTGAAAAAAGCCTCAGCTGCAAACCCAGTGTGAAAGCCTGAGTGCTTTTACAGTGGGGCACTGCGCTGGCAGGATGTCACAAAAAGCCCTGCCAGCAGCTTCTTTGCAGTGGTGGAGGAGTGGTGAATACACCGCTCTTCCACTGCTCCTGCCCAACAATGGGGCAACGCCGCCATACCGCCGGCAAAGCCCCACTGAAGTGGTGTTTTGCAGGTGGATTTAACCCCTTTTCAGCCGTTAGCAGAGGATTAAAACTGCCCGAATAGTGCTGTTTTACCACTGTGTGAAAGGGGTCTTAAGGTGTACTTTTTCCAAAAAGATTGCATTTAAAAGACCGCTGGGCAAATACAGTGTGACATAAAATATTGCAACGACCACCATTTTATTCTCTAGGATCTCTGCTAAAATATATATATATATATATATATATATATATATATATATATATATATATATATATATATATATATACATATATATATATATATAATGTTTGGGGGTTCTAAGCTATTTTCTAGCAAGAAATACTGATTTGTACTAAACAACAAATGACAGAAAAAGGCCTGGTCTTAAAGTGGCTACAGTAAGTACTACATCTCAATTATGATCAAATATACAAAAAGAACTCTATATTGTACGACTTTGACTCGTTGGGAGGAGTCTTATATGCTGACATCATACTGCCATTTTCTTATCCCAAACCGTTACTTTTCAGATGTCATATTAGATAGGCACACATACAGTGCCTTGAAAAAGTATTCATACCCCTTGAAACTTTCACATTTTGACATATTACAACCAAAAAAAGTAAATGTATTTTATTAGGTTTTATGTGATAGACCAACACAAAGTGCCACATAATTGTGAAGTGGAAGGAAAATGATAAATTGTTTTCCAAATTAAAAAAAAAAAATAGGTGAAAAGTGTAGCATGCATTTGCAATTACAGCTGCAAGTCTTTTTGGGGATATCTCTACCATCTTCGCACATCTAGAGAGTGAAATTTTTCCCATTCTTCTTTGTAAAATAGCTCAAACTCTATCAGATTGGATGGAGAGCGTCTGTGAACAGCACTTTTCAAGTCTTCTCACAGATTGTCAGTTGGATTAAGGTCTGGACTTTGACTGGGCCATTCCAACACATGAATATGCTTTGATCTAAACCATTCCATTGTAGCTCTGGCTGTATGTTTAGAGTCATTGTCCTGCTGGATGGTTAACCGCTGCCACAGTCTCAAGTTTTTTGCAGACTTAACATGTTTTCCTGTAAGAGTGCCCTGTATTTGGCTTTCCCCTCAACTCTGACCAGCTTCCCTGTCTCTGCTGAGGAAAAGCATCCCCACAACATGATGCTACCATCACCATGTTTCACAGTGGGGATGGTGTGTTCAGAGTTATGTGAAGTATTAGTTTTCCGCCACAAATAGCGTTTTGCTTTTAGGCATTCAATTGTGGTCTCATCTCAGCAGAGCACCTTCTTCAACATGTTTGCTGCGTCCCCCACATGGCTTCTTGTGAACAGCAAACAGGACTTATTATGGCTTTCTTTCAACAATGGCTTTCTTCTTTCCACTCTTCCATAAAGGCCAGATTTGTGGAGTGCACGACTAATAGTTGTCCTGTGGACAAATTCTCCCACCTGTGCTGTGGATCTCTGCAGCTCCTCCAGAGTTACCATGGGCCTCTTGGCTGCTTCTCTGATTAACGCTCTCCTTGCCTGGCCTGTCAGTTTAGATGGACGGCAATGTCTTGGTAGGTTTGCAGTTGTGACTTTCGCTTTCCGTTTTCCGATTTATGGATTGAACAGCGCTCTGTGAGATGTTTAAAGCTTGGAATTTTTTTTAATCTTACCCTGCTTTAAACTTCTCCACAACTGTATCTCTGACCTCTCTGGTGAGTTCATTGGCCTTCTTGATGCTGTTTGTTCGCTAAGGTTCTCTAACAAACTTATGAAATCAAATTACACACAGGTGGACTCTATTTACTAATTATGTGACTTCTGAAGGCAATTGGTTCCATTAGATTTTAGTTAGGGGTATCAGAGTAAAGGGGGGTTGAATACAAATGCACGCCACACTTTTCAGATATTTATTTGTAAAAAATTTTGAAAACCATTTATCATTTTCCTTCCACTTCACAATTATGTGCCACTTTGTGTTGGCCTATTACGTAAAATCCCCAAAAATACACTTACGTTTTTGGTTTTAACATGCCAAAATGTAGAAAATTTCAAGGGGCGTGAATACTTTTTCAAGGCACTGTATTTTTTATTGTATTCTGAAATATGTGGTAGTGAGAGACTCAATGAGCAGACGCTACGTCTTTGGTTGAAGTACATTCAGCTTCCTCAGAAATATACTGGTAGGTGGTTAATCCAAAATATAAATTATTTATACAGGTAAAATTGGCATATGGTCAAAATATGTTCACCTTATTACCTGGCTGAAGGACAGCCATCTTTATTTTTTACCAGCCCACCCCTTTTTATCATTAGAGTTTTTTAATCATGGAGGCTCAGTATCACATCAATAGTGAGCTATGATGATCTCACTGGATCTAAAATAAGGTATTTAATGAAAACAAAAAATAATAATCTAAACAAAAAAACATTTTTAAATTTAAAATTCGGTTTAAAATCAAATACATATATTTAGATGCTTCAAAACAAACGTGCAGAGTGTTACAGTTTGTTTTTGAAGGAAAGCAGGCATAGCCAGAGTAAACAAGCTTGTCCCTTGTCAGTGTTGTGCTTTCTCTTTGTGTGGAAGCAGTGGTCTCGCTGCAGTAGTCCAACAAGCTGTTTCAGTCCTATAGCTTTGCAATTAGCAAAGCTCATGTTCCTGGTTAATAGGATATCTTTGAGAACTCTCTAACCTCAGAGAGTGTGTCAAACTTCTTCAGAGTGACCACTTTCTCCACAAAGAGATCAAGGATACTTTTCTGCACCATGCTGGTAGGGAACAGGCTTTTCTACTTGGGTTGTCGCTGCTTTCTAATGAAAACAAACTGTATGGTTTTGCACTCATTCTGTTTTAATGAACCTGTAATATACTGTATTTAGCTGATGTAAACTGAAATTTCAGTTGGGCTCTAAAAGCTCTAGAAATCTCTGAACATAATATGGGGTACTGTTGACTCTCTGTACCACCTCTCCAACAATGCAAAGAATGTTCAAAAGGGTTGCATCACTTGCAACTATTGGCCTAGGCATGGACACCCACCATGTGGAATAAACAACCACAGACCTGCTGTATAAAGATGCATAAGCAAGTGTAGGAAGTTCAAATATATAATGTATTGGCACATAGTTCTACTGTAGCATATCTACATCAAGACACTCCTACTAGTAACATCTGACCTAGGTGACTAGAATACCTGTAGCATTATAAAAATATATGTGCTACATAAGACTTTTTTCCATTATCTTAATAAAAGCAGTGAATAACAGTAATCAGATCATACCTTGAAGGTCAAAGTCGGTAAGTGAAGGATTGAGGGCATCAATGTCAGTGCTCAGCTCCCCTTCTATCAGGTGGTCATGCATGGTCCTGGTTGGGGAATGCTCTGTAATCATCTTCATACTGTGAAGAGGTGGGGTATGGGCAGGTATTGGAGAGTCCTGGGGATTAAGGGGTTGTGTATTTATTTCATCTTGGTTATCTGCTGAAGAAAAATGGTTCTGAGCCAAGCTATGGGGCTGCTGAATCATTGCTGGTGAAATCTGAGGGTAGCCATGTGGTAGTGAATTGTAGCATGGTGGCTGCTTTTTGCCATGCATAGATTCAGACACCTCATGCATGGGCTGCATGGAGGAAATGTTTTGTTCGTGCATGGTCAGCTGCATTGATGCAGATGTATTCATCAGACTCGAAGCACTGCAAGCTAACAAGGTGGACCTGAGCTTCTCCGTTCTCTCTCCTATCAGCTTGTCAAGGTCCTCTGAGGAGAAAAAGAAAGATGTAAAGAAATTAATTTGTAAAAACCTGTATTGTTCAGTGGCAGACAAATACTTCAGAGGGCCCTAGGTCTTAAATAAAAACAATTTGTGACAATTTTAGTTGCTTTATCTTTGTTGCATTGTCTATGCAAGTCCTATCTTGCTTCCGTTCCCTTTCAGTTCCTTCCTGCTCATCAGTGATATTACTGTAGAGCACTCCTGTCATCACTTTATATATCATTACCAATGTTGTTTAGGGTAAACTGTTGCCAAAGCTATTATAATGGTCTATAATGTGGCCCTTTTCCTGAAAAGTTTGGCGATCCTTCGTATACTCTGTCTACATAGCGGTCCCCACATGATGCTCCATGAATTTTCTTCTACTCTATTTGACCTTGTTAGCAGTCCCTGGTTTAATTTAGAAATCAAACATGCCATACATGGAGGAAATAATCCTTTGATCCCCTGCAGATTTTGTATGCTTGCCCATTTACAAAGAAATTAAGGGTCCATAATGTTTATCATAGGTGTATTTTAAATGAAAACCAAAAATCCAGAAAAAAACACATGACACAAATGTTATAAATTGAGTGAGTAAAATAAGTATTTGACCCCCAAGCAAAGCATGGCTTTGTGCTTGCCAACAAGGGTTTCTCCACCAAGTCACTGAACTGCAACTCAATTTATAACATTTGTATCATGTGTTTTTTCTTTTTGGTTGATATTCTGTCTCTATTAATTAAAATACACCCCTGATAAAAAAAATCTAGACCCTTCATTTCTTTGTAAGTAGGCACACTTATGAAATCTGCAGGGGATCAAATAATTATTTTTTCCCACAGAACAGTCAGTTATCACTGTTATTCCACGTACACACGAGCGGAATGTCCGACAGAAAAAGCCAGACGGGAGCTTTTCATCATATATTCCGATCTTGTATATGCCCCATCAGACTTTTTACGTCGAAAATTCTGATGGGCCTAGGAATAGAACATGTTCTAAATATTTCCGACGGAACCAATTACTATTGGGAAAACCACTCGCCTGTATGCCGTTCCGACAGACCAAAAATGACGCATGCTCTGAAGCAAGTACGAGACAGAAACTATTGGCTACTGGCTATTGAACTTCCTTTTTCTAGTCCCGTCGTACGTTTTGTAGGTCACCACATTCTTGACGGTCAGACTTTGGTGTGATTGTATGTACGCAAGACAGTTTTAGCGGATCTTTGTCGGAACTCCGTCGGAAAAAACATTCAGAGTTTATTCCGACAGGAAAACTGGTCGTGTGTACAGGGCATAAGCCTTTGGGATATATTTGGTGTGTGGTTTCCAATGCATGGCTCTTTCCTAGTTTGAATGACATGATACACCTGCATACCTGGTTTAGCCATGCTTTTCCTCACAGTAACAGGATCCTTTCTCTTCCACTTTTGCAGTTCTTCTTGCATCTTGTCAATCTTGGCTGGGTTCAGTGCCCATAAACATCCTTTTCGAGAAGAACTTCCGGATTTATTTTCTACTTTTTCAAAGCACTTGTTGAGGGACAGGTTGTGACGCACAGAATTCTTCCACCCATCTGGAGCAGTCTAGAAACACAGGAGGTGTTTGTTAATTTTCTATTTATTTTACAGCACCCACAACCAAAACAATAACTTGCGTAGAGTAGAAAACGCAGACTACACCAACAAATATATTGTATATTATTCCACAGCATCATTTATTTGTGTAATGGTATTTGCATAACATTAGGCGCTCCTACAATTCCCGCAATCTCCTATGTCGAACCTGGCTAACTGATTGTTGCTACAAGAAGTTGCAAACTAGGTCATATATTACTTGTCATTACTCCATCCCATGGACAGGAAACCAGTTTGTGCGTTTTACCCTGAATAACAAAGTGGCCTTACAGCTGGTGCTATGGACCACACAATATAGCTATGGCAAGGGCGCTGGGCGGCTCATAAATTGACACTGGTGCATTTGGAACATTTACACTAAGACCCCATTCACACCTGAGCGTTTTGTAGCCCTACGCCTGAAGCTACAAAACGCTGGAGGGGAAAAAATACATTATTCTCAATGGAGATGGTTCACATCTCCACTCCAAGTCACCTGAAGCCCTACGCCTGAAGCTCAAACAAGTTCCGGACCCTTTTTTGTCGCGCGAATCGGGCTGATTTGGGCGTTTTCATTCCCATAGAAACTAATGGAAACGCTCGATTCGAGCGTTTAACGCGACAACGAGCGTTTCTATGGGCGTTTTGACGCTGTATCTGCAATGCTTAACATTGGTGACCTTTTGCCCTGCACAAATTCGCGACAAAACGCGGCAAAAAACGCTGCGAATCACGGTAAAAAATGCCACAATCGCGGTAAAAACGCCGCGAATCGCGGTTAAAAACGCCACAAATCGCGGTAAAAAACTCCGCAAAAAACGCTTGAAAAAGCTACGCTCAGGTGTGAATGCAGCCTAAGTGAATATTAGTAGTTAGTAGATAACTCAAAATATGCGCTTACTGAACATATACTGCATTGAAGGAATGATATTGACTTCTGTTACTGTCTTCCATTTTTGACATATATTTTTTCTGTAATGGTCATTGTGATCTTATGGCCTCAGTAGTTTCTAAGTTTCTAAAGACTTTTCTGACTTTGCTTGCTGCAGTATCAGGTCAGTAAGTTTAAGTCAAAGGCAGCCAGGCTCCTAGTATTCTCAGAAAGCGGTGTACAGTGGCAGCCTCTGTATTTCTCATAGCACATGTTTGCTTTGAAGTTCTAACAGATTTCATAATAATCATTGAAGCAGGAAAATCAACAAAAATTGGAATGTGACAAATCCCTTATGTCAGAGCTTCTGACACAGAACATTAACAAATAGGCTTATTTCCTTACTTCACTAATTATTATTTTGAAATAAAGGTAAGATGCACTTTCCACTCACCCTGCCTACAAACAGACTCTTGTCACTCAACAAGATGTCAAGTGCCACATATCATTTTTATTGTTGTGTCTGTGTCTTTCTGCATAATCACACATATATACAGCCTTCTGTCAAATCGTTCCCACCCCAGTTAATTGCATTGAATTTTCATTCCTAGTACTGAATTGTTAAACACCAAGAAAAAGCTCGGATTTTGAGCACAATTTATTGCACTTATAAAAAAAAGTAAAGACAATCCTGTCTCATTTTGTTCTAATGTTTTCTAAAAAAATTCTAAAGAGGAAATCCAGGTATGGATATTTTATACAGAGTTACATTGCTCCATGTAACTACGTAAATATATACCTTACCTGGCTGATACCCCTGAAAGCTGAAAATCTGACATAGACATCACTACTCCAGTGATCGCCACTTGCCTCTGGGTACCGTGACAATTGGCTGCCCTACTACATTCTGAACAATGGAGTTGGCCGCTCAGCAAGGGCATCACACATCACCCTCTCCACCTCATCCAATCAGAGAACTCTTCACGTTTACTTAGAAAATGCAAAGCATTCACTGAATGGTGCCTGAGCTGAGTGACAAACCTTCTGATCCACAATGCAGTAGGGCAGCTGCTCTGTAGGGGACCTGGAAGCAAGTGGAGATCACTGGAGGAGTGGTGTCTACTTTAGGTATTTCCATCTTCCAGGGGCATCATGGTATATACATTCAACATAAAAGCAGCGCTAACTGTTTAAAAGTGCTATATACCCTAGCCAATATAAATGTCTTTCCAAAAGTTCTTAATCTTTCTAAGTCCAATGCAGACCAAAACTTTAACTCCATCTTTTCTAGCTGTGGATCCCTTGTGGTGCTTCACACAATAATCTAAAAAAAAAGAAATGACATTTAGTGTAGTATGTTCACTTACTACTACACTGTATGGCATTTATTTATTTTTAGATTATTTGCCTTCTTGAGTGAAGCACCACAATGGATCCACAACCAGAAAGGATGGTAGTGAAGTCTTTGGTCTGCATTGGACTTGGAAAGATTGAACACTTAAAATACATTTATATTGACTGGGGTATATAGGACTTTTAAAGAGTTAGCACTGATTTTATATTGTATGTATTTGCCCACTGAGATTGTGGAGTCCTTTCAGCTGCTGCTAAGATTAAGGTATATATTGGGATAGCCCTAGTGCGCTAAATTGCAAATACAGTAAATATTAGACATGTGCAATTTGGTTCGTAACAAATCGATTTTTGTACGAATTTGTTAGTATTCGTACATTCGGATCAATTCGAACATCCGAATAGCTGAAACAACCAAAATAGGAAAATTACAAAATTCCGAATAAGCAAAATAACGAACACATGAAAATACAAACTTACGAAACGGACAAACTTACGAAAATACGAAACTTACAAAACAGTAAAAAAATGAAAATTACATCTATAATGAATGATTTACATTTTGTATTTTCAATCCTTTGTTCATAATTTCATATTTTGTTATTTTCATTGTTGTGTTCATTTCGTTTCTTCGTCTGTTCGTAATTTAGTTTGTTAGTGTTCTCGATACGTTCTTTTGAATGGACAGTGTAATGCCCTGTACACACGGTCAGAAATCCCAACGGAAAAGGTCAGATCGGATTATGTTGTCGGAAAATCCGATGGAAAAAATTTGAGAGCAGGATCTAAAATTTTCCAACAAAAAAATCAGATCAGACTTTTTCCGATGTTTTGTAGAGAATTCCGATGGACAAAGTGCCATGCATGCTCAGATCAAATTACGAGACCAAAGCTATTGGCTACTAGCCTGTACGTAGTCCCGTCGTATGAAACGAACGTCACCACGTTCCGAACGATCGGATTTTCCGACAACTTTGTCCGCCCGTGTGTATGCAACACAAGTTTCAGACAAAATCCGTCGAAAAAAAAAACAGATTTTGTGGTCGGAATGTCCGACCATGTGTACAGGGCATTAGTAGTCTTAATATGTATGTTCCTAATTTTGTATGCTTGTAATTTCATGTTTTCGAATTGTTCTTTCGAATGGGCAGTGTATTAGTGAGTGATGTATCTTACTTAATATCTTCAGCCAATCAGCTTTTGTGTCTGAGTCACACTGCATTTCTGAATCTTTTTAGATTCAGTTGAGGAGGAGACTGAGTCAGGTCTCGTGGCTGAGGGAGTGGACTGGAGTAAGTACAGGACTTATTAGAAAGGCAAGGATAGGATTATTATTCTTTATTTCCAGTCAACGAAAAAGGAAATCTCACAAAAGTAACAATTACTAAATTACGAGTAGTGTACCAAATAAATGAAAATTATTATGATTACGAATTTCGAATCAAAGAAAATTAGACTAATGGAATTACAAATAATTTTGTATCAACAAAAATATATCTGTTACGAAAATACGATTGAGTCCGAATATGAAAACTCACATCTTACGAAATTACGAATCGTTACGAATCAACGGAAACGTAAAGAAACAAAACTAAATTAAACAAATATTATTGTTGTGCATACGTCTAGTAAATATGATATATACAGTACATAGTACAAAATTTATGTAACTATGTACAGAATATCCGTACCTGAAATTTATCTTTAATATATTAACCTTTTATGACAAGTGCGAAGGTAAATAAAGTTTTGACATAGCTTAGGTGCCCAGACCAAGTCTGGTACCTTCAAATATCAAATTAGCTATCTGTAAGGGCTGGGATTTTTTGCATTGTCCATAAATATGAGGAGCACTCCTCCCACTGACCATTATGCCATTCTCACATACGGGAATGACATAGATTCATAGATTCAAAATTTGTCTGGTCCCTGCTAAACCTGCCAAATTTCAATCAATCTATGGCCAGCTTTAGTTGAACTGACCTTTAGTCACTGCCAAATTTCTGCATCTCAATGGGTTAGACAAGCCTTTGTCAACTTTTCTAACACTGAGGATTCTTTAAAATAGTTTTCCAATCTCAGGGAACCCTTGCTAATATCTTTTATTTACACCTCAAGGTATATAAGCATGATAGTCACTGGGAGGAGTGCTCCTAACATTTGTGGTCAATGGGAAGAATCATTGCCCTTACAGATAGCTAAAAATATAGCTTTATACCAGTGGTTATTTCAATGAAAGGCAGAAATTGCTCAATGAACCCCTAGCAACCTCTAGGGCTTTGGTTCCATAAAACACTGGTTGAGAACAGCTGTGGCTACATAATAAAGTTCAAACATTGCTTATCTGGCCTTGTTTGCTTAAAGTGGTTGTAAAGTCAAAAAGTTTTTTTTGCGTGCATGTATTAAACTGCTTGCTGTGGTGGGCACTTGGCCAGAAGTGCCGGTGAGGAACCCGAGATGTCATGAAAATCTCACGAAGAGATGGTCCTCCAGGTCTTCTGATGTACGATCGTCGCGGGTACGCACGATCGTACGAACGCCCTTACGTTCGTACACAGGTGCGCGTGCGCGGGCACGCGCACGGTCGCGTGCGTGCGTCCGTATTGGCGCCAAACGGCCTATTTAAACCAGCTTCTTGCCAACAGTCTTTGCTGTCTGCTCTACAGCGTTATATCTGTGAGACCTGATCCGTATTGTTTGTTCCTGTTTGACCCGGCCTGCCTGTGACCTATCTGCTATCCGCCTGCACCCGACCTCGGCTTGTTGTGACTATTCTCCTGCCTGTTCCCTTGTACTTCGTTCCTGTCTGGTATCCGATCCGGCTTGCTCTGACCATCCGTCTGCTAAAGGGTAACCTGCTTATACTGAACTGTGTCATCTGCTACAAGAGATCTGTTAGTATTGAACTGTTCATCTGCTATAAGTGCCTGTTCATATTGAACTACCTATCTGCTGCAAGTCACCTGCTTATACTGAACTGTGTCATCTGCTACAAGTGATCTGTTAGTATTGAACTGTTCATCTGCTATAAGTGCCTGCTCATATTGAACTACCTATCTGCTGCAAGTCACCTGCTTATACTGAACTGTGTCATCTGCTATAAGTAACCTGCTAGTATTGCACTGTCCATCCGCTCCTAGTGCCTGCTTATATTGACTGTTTATCTGCTGCAAGCACTTGTGTATATTACACTGTTCACCTGCTACAAGTGGCCTGCTTTCCTGCACTGCTTATTGCCAAGTTACCTGCTCCTTGAACTGTGTGTCTGCTATAAACTACCTGCTGATCCCTTCACTGTGATTACCTGCTCCACTGAACCTTGCCTACCCATCCTACCCATCTGTTGATCCTGCCAGGCACCTGTACCCCTCCTTACTCCTGTGTTCCCTGTTACATTGCCAGGAAACCGGTAGTGGGAGTCGTAAGGGAGGCCTCTCTCCGCAATCCGGGCTCGCTACTAGAAGGTACGTGACACGAGAAGAGGAGAATCTGGGCTGCACTGTGCAAAACCACTCACAGAGTAGGTATTTATAACATGTTTGATATTTTTAAAGAAAAAAAACTGAGACTTTAACACTTTAATAAGCCACACTAAGATATGTGTTTCCACTACAGAAGAATCAGTTGTTTTAATGAAATTTTAGCCGTGACAGGTGCTGCATTTTTTACTTGTTTGAGTTTATTAAATACACATCTGCTTTGGGGCAGCAAATTCAATACACATTCTTTTCTTGCCATAGTTAATGAAAATCAGCAAGACAAGGTTATACTTGGAGTAGTATTTTCATAGATATCACATGCTCACAAATTACGCTGAAATGTTTGTGTATGTGTCAGTTTAGTTGCCATGCTCGTTTGGACAGTTAAGTGAGCTTCTGTTCAAGCAAGTTCCTATCAACTTCATTTTCAGATAAGCATTTCTGTTTGTATTGCCTTACCTTGAAATAAGGAAAGTGCTCAGTCATAAAATTGTAGATCTCACTCACAGGAAGGCTTCCCGTTTTACTGTTCTTCAGGGCCATAAATATTAGGATGCTTTTAAAGTAAATACAAAAATTGTTAATAACAGAATACTAAATGATTGATTAATAAAAGTGTATGTGTGAGAGAGAAAAAGTTTATATATGGTCAAAACGTTTCCTTTTAACTTTATTTTTTGCTGTTTGTGTCTCGCTGCGAATATTGTCTTCATATTAGGCCCGTACACACGATACAAAACTCGGACAAAAAATTTTGGCCAAACGATCTGCCGATTTTTGGATCGTTAGAATGGTGCTTTCGACAGCCGTTTCCGGTTTTTCATCAGATAAATGCTGGATGTGCAGACTATAAATTTTTTGTCATACGTGAACTCAACGTCCGATTTTCTTTAATTAGTATGGTTTTCGGACAAAAAAAAATCATAAGCGGAAGACTACGCATGCTCAGAAACAAAAGAATACATGCTGAACTAGTCAACACATGACGTCACTTCTGAAGTTGTATTATGTTGTTCACTTCATACACATGTGGTGGTGTGCACAGCTCAACGGACATGGTGTGAACAATCCCAAGGTTTGCTCATATAAACCGTTTCTCCTAATTACTTAGATTCGTGAAAATAATAAAAATTGCAGTAATGAGATTGGTCCTGTGACCTTTTAGAGGCTCTAGGAACCTGTAGTTGTAAATCTACTAATCATTGACTTGGGTTCAACAACTACATCAGTCTAGTTGGGTCCTTTTGGAGCTCTTAATCTCCTATTTCACTGTTTAGTGGAGTATGCTGCAGTTCTTGATATTTACATCATGCATCCAAGCTAGGATCTCCTGACATATGCGAGGCTTATGGCATTCTTGGTAATTCAGAAGAGCCATGACAGAAATGAACATGCCATTGTGTTTAGGTAAATACCATACACACGAGGGTGCTGAACTGTGCAGTATCCCTGTGATGCATGAGTCCCTTTTAAAGCAAGATTTTGGGCATTTTTTGATCTAATTAAGGAATGTGTGATCTTGGTGCTATTAGGCTTACATTTATATTTATTAGATACGTTTTTGGTTTAGGGATTATTTGAATGTTAAAGTAAATCTGTAGCCAAAAGTTTTTTTTTTTCTTTTAGTTTTGGGTAACGTGTGGAAGGGCAATGCCTTATGTTAAGCTAGTCATACAGGGACCAGCCAAATCTTGCTCAGTGTGTGTCCATCTTCGGTTGACAAAAGTCAATCATTGACTGACGTGAAAAACTTGGTTTATTCTTTTTTTTTTTTCAAATATAAATTTTTTATTGTTTTAAGAGAGAGCCAGGGAAAAATACAGAACGAGACCATAACATCAGAAATAGGGGGAAATAGGTAATTGCAACGAAAAACTGTTCTTGGTGTATTCTAACAGCTCAGAATTAAATCTCCCAGAAAGAGGAGTTCCTCCATCCACCTTGTGGATGGAGGAATCTTATTTTTTGTTCAATCACTGTCTGAAAAAACAAAACAAAAAAAAACAAACAGTGTATGGACAGCATTGGGTTTAGGCCTCTGTCCCCAAATAGAGATTTACCCTCTATTTGTCTTGATAATCAATGTCAGTTGGACACAAACTATTAAGAAATCCAAAATGTTATGGTTGTTTTTGGAACAAGACTGGAAATCTTCCAGTGAGAAAACTTGTTCTGGTGACAACTGTCTCTCATTTCCTGTTGTGTCTTTGTAACAGGAAGTAAAGGTATATTTCCAAAAAGAGACACAGACAGCAAACAACTAACTGACATAGGCTTTAACTCTTCCCAAAGCTTAAAAAAGGTTTTTGGCTATAGATACACTTTAAAGTAAAATTCCAGGAAAAACCTAACTAATCCTAAAAATGTTCCCTCCCTCCCTTCACTTTTTCTAACTAACCTGCAGCACTTGTATGGGAGAAGAGAGTGATTGGCAATGCCTGAGCAAGGTGATGTTGCACATAGGATCACTAAAGTGTATCTCTAGTCTGTTGCTGGTGCTTCCTCCTCTCCCCTGAACCCACTGCTGCCTAACAAAGGCTAGCTGGATCCTGTGACCAGAGCAGCCTGAAAATAGGTAAGTATATACATTTTTATATACATTTTTCTTACACAGATTAGTCAGGATAAGTGTTAGGAGAAGGATAGAGCATTTTAAGATTAGTTTGGTTTATCCTGGAATTCTACTTTAAATTATGTTAAATGTTATGGTTCAGAATGGAGCTATGGGTAGAGTTCAAGGCTTATAAGGCTAAAAACTTGTACACACGGTATGATTGTTGGCAGACCGAGCGTCTGATTTTTGTCAAAAGGGCTTGTGCCAGGAACTTGTCTTACATACTAACGGTACACAATTGTCGTGCCACAAACACGAACGTAGTGACGTACTACGAGGAATATCAGCTCTTGAGTGCAACCCTTTGGGCCCCTTCTGCTAATTCTGTGTTTGGTGAGCATTGATTCCAAGCATGCGTGTTTGGACTTTCGACTTTTGTGTGATGGATTTGTGTACTGACCATACAAAAATCTGATGTCAAGCCATTGTCTACTGAAAATGTAATAGCAAAATGAGCGTACTGATGGTAAGATTTTAGGCCAATAGTCTGTCAACAGACAATCCCCTGCCAACAGTCCTACCGTGTGTACAAGGCTTTAGAGAACATGGATATTGCTGCACAGTCTTTAGTCCTTATTTTTGGCGCTGAAAGTCTTGCACCAAGAACTAACAACATTGGTGCTAGTCTGAGCAAAAATATCAGTTATAAACATTTTGTAAACATACAGTTTTTTCTACCTGTATGATTTTTGAAAACGAGTATGCTCTAACTGTAACAAAAACAATCTGTGAAAATATAGCCTTAGTGTACTTTAAAAATTACATTTGTAATTGCCTTCTTCCTCTACTCAAAAACACATATAATAGTCATATGAGTATTTATTTTTATTTTTTTATTTCTTTATATGCAGTGGAAAAGAAAATTCAAGCATGGAACTGCTCTTAAATTTTGAAATGATTCCTAGGCGCAATAATTCAAGATGATGGAGGAATTTGCCCACTGGTGCATTTTTTCAAAGGAATTTAGGAGGTTGAAAAAGGCATGAACAGTTCAACCTACAAGTTATATTTTTGCTGTTAAAAATAACTTTTAGAAAGTCAAAGACAAAAATGTGTACATGTAAAATTTGCAAGAGTTCTTTTAAGAGCTGGCTTAGCACACAAAGTACATAACATATGCAGCACTGGTGCTTGGAATGTCTAAGACTCTTACACTAGCCACATTCACATTTTGTTTTTGGATTCTTTCTGTCAAATCAATGAAATTTACCAGCTAGGCAGACCACCACAGTACCCAGTTGTTGGCAAATTTGGTTGATCTAAAAGATTACATTGGACAATATCAAACTATTCAGTTAGAGGAAGGAGAATAAGAGCCACCACTTTTCCTGTATTCTCTGAAAAAAGTTTAAAAGTTGGCTTTCCACTTTAATCAGATTTAGGGATCTTTTCTGTTACTTTTGAGGCTGTTCTGTTAACAAAAAGTTTTCTCATACTATACAAGATCGTACGATTTTAATAAGTGCAGTTGTTGTCCGAAAATACAATACAAATACACTAAAACACATGACATCACTTCCGATTTTTTTTATTCTGTCATACGAGAACTTTAGTCACTTTACTAACCTTTCCATTTTCAATATGAGACTACCATGAAATGCGTCCGATTTTCGGATCGTGTGTACGTGCCATTAGTCAGATCAGGCTAAGGTATTATGTCTATAGTGTAAAGCAAAGGCCTACTGTGCATTTACACAGTTCCAGTTCTGGAGTTCAGCCTTATTCTGTGCATGGCTAATAATAAGGTTGGAGTTCAACTATAATGTTGGACTAAAGTATGGAAAAAAATGGCAAACATGGAGGTGCTCTTTTTACTTGTTTATTGACATTTAGGATCGAATATTTATAATTTATTTAGGAAAACAGGAAGAAAGGAAACTACAAGTTTCACCACTAAATAATGCATGAGTAAGAAGTAAAAATGCTTTCTCCAACAAGATTTTACTCTGCACGCTATGTATTAATACCATGAGACAAAATAAGAGGAGACATTCAAAAAGAGAAGCTGGACCCTTCTTGAGGCTTACCTGTAGGAATAGATAGGCTTGGGGTAGAGAGGCTGTTGGGGCTCTATGCCAGCTTGTGGAGCGATCCTTTGATAAGGGTAGTGTGATGCAGAAATGTATGTAATGGGATAGCTCCCACCTGTAGAATACTGTAACAAAGAAAGAGGAAACATGAGCAATGGCAAAAATGTAATCAGAAATTAATAATTCAGAGAACAGGAAGTTAATAGGCTTTTTCTGTATGTTGAGTGCTTTGGAGATTGTCTCCAGCACTCTCAGAGTATACCAATGCCAGACCTAGTGTAGACTTCAAGGTGGCCTCAACCCATAAGTCCCTGCCAAAGCCATGCCCCCTGACAAGCTTCACTCCACCCATGGGAGCTTAATCATAGGGTAGTGAGCCTGGAGCCACATAAGGGCTATGTATGCATCATCAGCCATTGAGGAAAGCAAGCAGAGAAAGCAAACGGGGTGTCAAGACCACTGATTGGAATGATGTGAAAGGGTAGAGGAAAAAAATTATCGAAATAAACGTAAAAATGACAGGAAAATAATAACCAAAATGGCAGGAAAATGATAACCAAACTTTCAAGCCAAGCATTTTAATGACTTTATTACCACGCTATAGCCGAAAGATGGCTACAGAGTAGCTCTCTAGTTCTGGGAGGGTGTCCATGGATGTCTTCCCAGAACCCGCCCCCTGAGGCATCCTTTGGACACAACTGATCACAGATTGCAGTAAAGGCCCAATCACAGCGGCCCTTTACCAGGTGATCAGCTGTTTCCAATCACATGTAAACAGACTTGTCAGTTATCGGCAGTCCTTTCCTCACCGTGTCTGTGTGAGGAAAGGACAGCTGATACCCGACAAGGCTGTCAGTGCTTTGTTTGCATTGATAATCAGGCCATTTATAATCAGTGCCCTGATTATCAATGCAGCCCCATCAGTGCAGCTTATCAGTGCCAGAAAATCCGCCTGGGCAGGAAGGGGATGAAAGTGCCCGGTATTGAAGTTGTTTAGCTAGCATGTTTTTGGTGTTGTAGGAAACCTTGTATTATATCACCACTCAAACTAACAAATTGTCAGACTGCTGTATTGTCTTGAAGAGTATGGCATGATAGAATGTAAAAGGAATATTTTAAGGAAATAATAGGGAATGAAAGTAATACAAAGGCTTTCTTCTAGCCCACATAACTCATAGAAGAACCTCTTGTGTACAGTTAGCATATGGTGGAAAACATTTATATGGTTAGACACATTTTAAATTATGACCTTGTGTAGCTATTTTGGAACTTTATACCAGCCCTGTTGACCTTTAGGCTCCATGCACACTGGCTTAAAAATGTTTGTGCTAAGGGAACTGGAGTTTTTTTTTAAAGCCCAGTGTGCATGGAGCCTAAAGTAGTATTAAACCCAAAAGCAAACATTTATAATATTACAGATTTTTTTCAGATAATTTCCATCTGTCTTTAAATGATTGGGCAAAATGAGGAGCTGCATTCATGAGAAATGTTCAGGTGCCGTGTAGGTTGCAGTAAGCTTCAGGCAAAGATGGAAACTAACCATAAGGCACAATGATAATGTAGGTGGGTGTGCAGTGCTGAACAAAATTGATGTATATTAAGAACTTGTCCAAACCTTACTTTTTGCACAAAAGACCAGGGCCGCTGATAAGTAAGTACAACCAGCCCTCTGGTACTGTGACGGGGCTCCATCAGCTGAATAGGGGGGCTTGAGCAGCCTTGTTGTCCATCTATAACATGCAGGCATTTTACATAAATCCTTGCAAGGATTTCAATTATATTCCTTGGGCCCCATCCATCCAGCAGAGAGGCCCAGGAGACGGGAGCAAAAAGGGTTTTACACACATTCCCCTTGGCTGCAGCCACCAGGAGTGTATGTAAACCCCCTCGCCACTACCGTCATAATATGTACTCTGCTGGGAGTGACTTTGCAGCATAAAGAGAGTGGTTGGGGGTGGTAAAAATGCAAGTTTTTACTGTCCATCAAACACGGGTATAAAAAAGACCTAAAAGTAAGCATCCTACTGTGCTGTGATCATCATCATTATCATGATGATGATCACAGAATATTAGTTGCTGTTTGGCTGTCTGTCACACTGACAATCATAATTTGCATTCCCCGCTCAACAGCCACACATATACATGACTCTTGTATAAATACAGCTGTGGAGTGGGGAATACCTTGGCCGCTGATGATCGGTGAGGCACTGTGACGGGGGAAGGGGGCCCTGCCAGATAAGCGGTATGGATCCCATGATTTTTTAACAACAGTCCTACAAAAAACAGTTTATATCCTCCACAGTATGCCACCAGATGTTCTCATTTTCCCCTTCCCCTCTCTTTTTAAAGATAGTTTTACGCAATTTAAAGAGTAAATACATTGACTGAAGTTGTATTTGCTTTGGTGACAGTCTATTCTAATGCAATTTCTTTAATGAAAAGGGTGTAAAAAATTTCTGTTCACTGGAATGACAGACAAGGATAAATACATTAGCAAAGTCCTAATCATTTATTGCTATACATATGTCTTTTGTTGTTTAGAAAGGTGAAGGTAACAGATTATAAGCCTAAACAGCTGACCTGTTTAATTCACCTTTGAAGGATATGGAGGGGTGTGGACATGGGAGATCAAGGTGGAACATGGCCAGAGATTTGGATTTTATATACGGTAAATGATGAATAGGTACCTAGTCAGGAATTTAGACTTCAAAGTGTGAGTGTACACTAGAGGTTTATTGAGGGTGTGAAGAGGAGATGACTTACAAAGTACAATGTCATGAATTGGTGGTGTGCTTTTGTTTCTTTTCAAATAGACATTACATTTAAAGTATAAATAACTAAAGGCATTTTTTTTCCATTTTTGCATAGAGTGGCAAGCAATTAGAACACCTTTGAAGTTTTCATTGCAGTCTATGCTCCTATGCTCTTGCACTGGTAACCATTATCACTGGAAGTGAAAGTGAAAGATAATCCAAAATTTGGGGTTGCCCCCAGAACAGTAACATAAGGGAAATCTTCCAATAGGGACACCAGTTCTGGTGATCCTAGTGACAACCATGGTTTCCCTCACTTTAGAGGAACTCCCTCTAACTTCCTGTGTTGGCTATGGGGCACAGGTGGCAAAAAAAAAAAAACTCACAGGGGTTATAATCCTTACTCTATCTAAATTGAAAAAAAAAAGTTTTGGCTCCACAGTGTACATGTCTATTACCCAAAGATGCCCACAGGTGGCTTCATATTTGGTTAGGTTAGACATTATCTAATGATAACCCTGTGTATATTTAGGTCACCCATAACCTGATTTATATCAGATATTATACAGTATTTAATGGCTGAAAAGGTGAATTAAAGCCCAATTCCAGGAAACTAAAAAATTGCAGTGGGGCTGCACCTGCACTTAAAGGGTCATTAACCCGTTTTGTCCAGGAGAGAGAAGAAACAATTTTTTCTTAGCTGATCCTCTGTTTCCCCAGGCAGATGGCACTCTCCCATGCTCCGGTGGTAGACTGTCCTTCGTGATCATCCCATCCAATGCAGGGCTATGAATCCTGCCTTGGGCCTGATGATGTGCGGCCCAATATTCCCCTAGAGCAGTGATGGCGAACCTATGGCACGCGTGCCACAGCTGGCACGTCAAGCCCTCCCTGTCGGCACGCCAGGGGAATCCCCCAGCCAGTCAGTCACTTGCACTGATGTTGCAGGCAGGGAGGAGCAGGCTCTCTTCCTTGCTTCATTGCTAGTGACATCGGCAGGGGAGTGGACAGCCAGTCATCTTATTCCTTGTGTGTCATTTAAGTGTAAAATTCTTCTTTCTCCACCATCCAGACTCTGTTCAGCAGCTTATTGCCTCCCCCGGACCCCTACACTTCTGGTAAGGCATTCAGGGATTCCTTTTTGCAGGTACCCTATGTCAGCTCCCCCTGCTCCAGGACGACTTTGGTTCAGTCTGTCCTAGTGCAGCCTGTGAAAAAGAGAAGGGGGAGGGGCGGTGCTGGGAGCTGATTTTCCATGGGGAGAGGTGCAATGGCTGCTAGCTGGCATCCAGGGATATCGAGGAATGGTCGGATGTCGGGGATTCCTTCAATGCTGTCTGGGGAGAGCTGGACGATGAGGCAATAGAAAGGTAAGGAGGAGGGTGGATCCTCCGATTTACATTGTACTGTGTGGGGGCATGTTAGTAGTGCAGGAAGCATGTGTCATGTACAGTAGGTGAGTGCATGTGTCATGTACAGTAGGTGAGTGCATGTGTCATGTACAGTAGGTGAGTGCATGTGTCATGTACAGTAGGTGAGTGCATGTGTCATGTAGGTGAGTGCATGTGTCATGTAGGTGAGTGTAATGGTCAGGTAGGTGAGTGTAATGGTCATGTAGGTGAGTGCATGTGTCATGTAAGTGAGTGCATGTGTCATGTAAGTGAGTGCATGTGTCATGTAGGTGAGTGCATGTGTCATGTAGGTGAGTGCATGTGTCATGTAGGTGAGTGTAATGGTCATGTAAGTGAGTGCATGTGTCATGTAGGTGAGTGCATGTGTCATGTAGGTGAGTGCATGTGTCATGTAGGTGAGTGCATGTGTCATGTAGGTGAGTGTAATGGTCATGTAGGTGAATGCAATGGTCAGGTAGGTCAGTGTATGTTGCACAGTGCATTCTGCATTCTTTTTGGTCCCTTAGGGCTCATTCAAAGCTGGCAGGTTTAATTCTGTGTTGGCACTTTGAAAGAAATAAGTTGGTTTTGCGTCGCGGTTTGGGCACTCGGGTTCAAAAAGGTTCGCCATCACTGCCCTAGAGTGTAAGGGAGAAGAAGCTGTGGGAAATGGTCAAGCAGTGGGATGGGGCAGAAAACAGGATAAGTAAATGTTTTTTTTTATTCCTCTAGATCAAAACCAGCGATCAAAGTGATTCTAAACTCATTTTCTTTACCCTAATTAAGGTATTTACCCTGCATTATGGTAAAAAATGCCCACTATCTGTTCTAGTCCCCATCCGTAAAAAAACACTTGACACCTCTCACTACTCCACCACTTTCCTGGCTCCAGCACCACTCTCCTCTCTTTCTGGATTCACAGGAGGCTCTGAGAGAAGCAGGAGCCATGTCTATCAACTCACAAAGCATGGCTGCAGAGCGTACCCACATGAGTGCCCCCTTGGCACCCAACTTTCTAAGGGGGCACTCATAGGAAGAAAGAAAGGAGAAGCGTAAAGAGCTGGTGGGGATCACCAAATAGGAGATGAGATAGGATGTGACTGCTCTGTGCAATATTGTTGCACAGAGTAGGTAAGTATAACATCTTTTTTATTTTGACCCAAAAAGACAACTGTGAGTGCAGGCAGGGACAGGGAGTTCATCCTAGCTCCAAGCTGCAGCAATGTAAAAGGAAATGATCCATAAGCCGTACATCAAGAAGCAGACCCATGTGCATGAAATAAGGTGAATGACAGACTCAGGCAGGCCACGTCCCCAATGTGTTTGGCTCTATCCCTTGGAGCTTAATTATGGGGAAGCTCCATGATTAAGCTTCAAGGGGCGGAGCAAAATGTGTTGGGTGTGGCTTGGCTGGACTACGGGTTGAGGCTGTCATTCACCTTACTTCATGCACATGGGTCTGCTTCTTGATGTGGGGCTTATTGATCTTTTCATTTGACATCTTTTTTATTTTAACACAAACAATAGCATGGAGAATTACTTTAACCTTTGCAGTGCCAGCACAGTCCCACTGCAAGGAGTAATATTTTAGTTGTCCAGAGTTAAGCTTAAAGTTTTAGGATTTCAGGTGTTTGCATGTGAGTGGTTGAATGTCCATTTCTACTGTCCCCTCCATAATTAAGGAGTTCTAGAATTGTAGGATTATAAATTATACAGAGGAAAACAATTATATTTTAAAGGAGCATAGTTCAGGGGTCTTAGGGGATAAAAACATAGCTATTGTATGCAAATTGGTAATAAGTGTGAAAGTCAAAACAACCATAAGAAAAAAAAAACACACATAAAATATTCCTATTGAATGGGAGTTTCCTTTTCAAAGATGAATCCAGCCAACAAATGTCTGCTTTTACTATGGTGGGAAGCAGGGGAGGGAAAACAGTGAAACACCTTTTCATATTTACCAGCCTCAGCTTTGTCTATGGCTTTTAGCTTTCTTCACATGACATAAGTGAGCCAAACAGGGAATGGTGGGAGACTTTGCTCCACCAGACACTGTGACTTCAAGTCTGAATGGGAAATAGGTAGCCATGTTATGCCCATCACCAGTCACTGAATGTGGGTACCACTGACTGATGCCAGAATAGTGGATTGTCAATAATTACTTGGGAAGTGTTGCTGAGGTTGTTGGAGCTTTATAAAGATGCAATTTAAACAACATCAAATGGTGTTCTCTGTAATTCTGTTGCTTTTGTTAGGACATTTAAAAAAAGGCATTAAAGCTGAATTCCACCACTTTCTCAAATGTGCTGGCTTACTATGGGTTAAGGCCCATGAGATGTATGCCACCTCATGGACGTAACTCTTATTTACAACTGACAGTTTTACTGTTCCATCTCTCTGGCAGGAGTAATGCTGCTTTCTCACACAGCAGCTGCTTTGCCCACCCCTCCTCTTAACTGTCCATTCACAGAAGGCTTTGTATTTTGAGAATGGGCACACTAATACAAAGTGCTCTATGATTGGGCAAGGGGAGAGGAGGGGTTAACAGAATTGCCGCATAGGATTCTGCTGGAGGAACTAGAGTATAGCAATAGCTGTACTCCCAGCACTCAGTAAGAGAGGACTTACCTGCTGCATATGATTCTGCAGCTGGAGGAACTAGGGTATAGTGATAGCTATACTCCCAGCGCTCATTAAGACCAGACTTACGCCAAAGTAATCCTGCACATTTTAGAAAGTGGATGAATTCCTGGAGTATAACTTTAAGGAAAACAGGCATATATGGATTCCACAATGAATATTTTTATAACATTTTTCATTTTTACTTGCATTTTTTGTCAGCATGCAATCCATTATCTGTTCAAGTAATAAAATATCTCTATACCCTTGCTACGTTTTCATTTTTATTCCTTAAAAATCTAATTTACTATAAAAATGAATTTACTACTAAATGACAAGCACTATGACATTTTTCACACTTCCTTTACAGAAAGTGATAATGATTTTAGACAGGTACTGGAAGGTACACACTTAGAACAGTCATTAATATATCCACACCTTAGATGATGACAGGATAACAACAATTCATCTTATTCCTCTGTGGAAGCGACATGGCCCAGCTGGACTGATCTACACCTGGGGATGTCTCAATTTATACAGCACATTCACACGTTTTAACTTATCTTTAGAATTTGCAAGTGACCATTTATAATCCCCAGCTATTTTCCATGCTGATGAAAACGTGAAAGCCCAACTCAAGTCAATTTTTTTTTTAGAATGAAGAATGATTAGTCTTTCAATTTTTTACTGCTTTGTGTGCCCATGGACAGACTTCTGTTTGCTTCTTTGTAACAAGGGGTTACTTACCCTTCAGGGTTTCTTCACTCAGTTAGTGTAAGGGGCTTTATGAGCCTATATAGAAAGATAGTGAGGGAGGAGCAGGCAGGTAGAGAGAGGGTCAAGAAAAAGAAGATGTAGAGGTGTAGTGACAGGGAGCACACCACCTCCCTGGAATACTTGTAGTAGGATGTGAGGATTGGTATGAACAATGACATGGCAGCACACCCTCTTGATACCTGTTTTTTGGAACAAAATGCAAATGAACTAGGTTTGAATATTTACCCATTTCTGGAACAGAATATCAAGAATATCACCTACTGGAATCCCAATGCACCGTTTATATGGATTGTATTATGGAATATTGTACCACGTTCTTGTAACTTGCATGCAAACAACTGTTTAAAAGCAGTTGAATAAAAGAACTCTCACCTTTTTATAATTTTACGTGTAAGTGGTGGCAATTTGAAGTGAGTGCAATTGTGTAGAGGCTGCAGGCAGTCCAGTAATGCAAAAAAAGCCCTACAATGTGCTGCACTGTGGCAAACCTGGTTGGGCACCTTTGCTCAGCCAACACCTGGGGGAATAAATTTAGTAGCAGCCGGTTCAGATTAGGAGTGGTGGTGGTTAGTTGTGGTGGGTTGATGGCTGGAAAGCGTCCTCTGGTGCACTAGACATGATATCTGGAAACCCGTATTACACTGGCCTCAGATAAGAGCTGGACCTGTAATCACAGTATCAGGAGTTTTCTGTAGTGATGAGTAATGAGTACTCCTAAACAATCCTTTGGTCTGAGAAATGGAACCTGTGGTGTCTGTGAATTGGAACCAGTGAGACTGGTGTGGGGCTTTGGCCTACTGTCTCTCTGAAAAGGCACACATGAGGCCCTCCTTGGGCCAGGGAACTGGCTTAACAACCTGGACTCTAGAGGGCCCACTACATCCTGTGTTTTAAATTAGCGTTAGACCGAACAGTATGTCAGGGGAAATACCCCCCAGTGGCAAATCAGACAAATATTAAGACATTTTTCTATTATAACTGGGAAGATTTAAAACCTCTGTTATGTTCTTATTGTCCTTGTGATTTTCCCTCTTTTCCTTGGCAGGTGTCTGACAGAACAGAACTTAAAAGGAATTCAGTTCCATGACAATACAATCTCTGCAGTCTACAATGACATGTATCCAAAAAAATTTTTTTATCAACTTTTCAAGTTTTCCCCTTCTCCTACATTTTTTCTAGTTATGGGAGTATGGGAGGGCTAGAACCTCTGTTAGGGCCTTTTTGCTGACTGTGTCCCATTAGGGAAGCTTTCCATTGCTTAATGTTCTGATGACATAACTGATGTTTACTGTGACGAGAATGTGAGGAAATCTCCAATGGAACAACAGCAATTAAAAGGTAATGGAGCTTCTAGCCTTACCCATCTTGCTAATGACCAGGGGCTCACTTACTGTGACAACATTTTAACTAGAAGTGATAGAAAATTTCCTGAAAAGGAGCCACAAACAGCAAAGAAAAAAAAAGTTGAAGTTTTAAAAAGTTACCTAAAACTTAAAATAAAAAATGGAATGGAATCCTATTGTTCATCAACACAGAATAAGAACCTTTAATATACAGGAAAACCTTGAATTGCAAGCATAATTAATTCTGGAAACGTGCTTGTAATCCAAAGCACTCATATATCAAAGCAAATTTCCCCATAGGAAATAATGGAAACTCAAATGATTTGTTCCACAACCATTTATTCATATAAAAATGTAGGTAGGTAGGAATACCTCTGTGGTGAAAAAACAAACAAAAACGTGTCAATAGGGGATGCATAAAGAAAAATCCACCAGGAGCTACAGAATATAAAAGAGAAGAGAGGTGCCTCTAATGCCGCGTACACACGATCAAATTGTCCGGCGTACTTAGTCTGCCGAAACGCATTTCACCGGACAATTCGATCGTGTGTGGGCTTCAGCTGACTTTTCCGGACTTAGAAAGTATTTTTGCAGTCCAATCTTGGACTTGGGTTTCAGCGGACAATAAGTTCGTCAGTATGCTAGTCCGGACTAAGAATGACGCATGCTCAGAAACAAGTACGAAAAGGAAGCTATTGGCTACTGGCTATTGAACTTCCTTTTTCTAGTCCCGTCGTACGTGCTGTACGTCATCATGTTAGCAAACGCCGGACTTTCTGTGTGCCCGTGTGTGGCCAAGTCCGTTCGGTAGAAAGTCCGCCGGACTATCCGCCGGATTGTTTGCCAGACTAAGTACGCCGGACAATTCGCTCGTGTGTACGTGTGTCAATATGGTTACATTTAATGAAGGTACAACATTTAGCAACTCACATGGTTGATGACTGAAACAGGCACATCTAAGTATGTAGGCATCCGGGGTAAAGTTGTCCACATAGAGGCTCTCACCTCTGTCAGTCTGCAATCATGACCGGGAAGACTACCCTGCAGTAGAGCGATCTGAAAGCGAGGCTTGAAGCTTTATCCTGGATGCCCACATATTTAGATGTGCCTATAAAATCATGTAGCAAATCAGCGCAATCACCCAACAGTAAAATAAACACACAAATAATGCATTATAACCCAGGCAAAGATGCAGCCAACACTCCCTCACAGTCAACAACCATACAAATCTACTTACAAAATGTGTAAATAAGTGTGGCGCAGCGGGTATGTGAGTGGATACTACTAAATCTAAATCCACCTAATAAAGTATTGATATAAGTATGTGAAGTCTACTAATAACTCTAACACAACTCCATGCAATTACAAACACCTAAAAATAATGTGAATAATGAAACAATCTCCAAAAAGTCTAGGAAACCACTTGTGTACTGTAAATATTCTTCTATCTTTGCATTACTTTTGGTGACCTACCACCAACAGGTGAAGTGCTCACTCACCTTAAAGATCTGACCCCACTACAGAGTCAAATAAGCCTTTAATACACTCCTCCTATAGAGAATGCAGCTAGATCTTCTTGTCTTCCCATGCAGGGGTATCTGCTTCCTTTGCCTTCACACACACTCACCTTCTTCTATTTGTTTAAAGTGGTGCAAAGAACACTGACCGCCTATGCTGGAGCAGCAACTGAATACAGACCATCACACATTAAAAAGTGTGGGCTCTGTATTGAGCAAAATGGTGGGAATCCACCTATGAACCAGATGCGCCTATTTTAATCATCAACCATGTGAGTTGCTAAATGTTGTACCTTCATTAAATGTAACCATATTGCTACACTTAGAGTCGCCTCTCTTCTCTTTACTACTCAGTTGCTACTCGTATTGCAAGACATCGCTCTTTTATAAAGTTAAAATTAATTTTGAAAAATTTGCTCGTCTTGTGAAACACTCGGAGACCAACTTACTTGCAAAGTTTTACTGTACTTCTTTTCTCTTGACATACTGTACCGGATGTTGGGCATTCTTCCATTTATTGCTTATGTGGTTGGTTGTTTAAAAGCAGGTAATTTCTACTTCTCTGATTCTCACAGAGATGAATATAGGATTGTATAAATTCCAACCCATCTGCTTTCACTGAATCCCCCTGGTTGCATAATGCTCGTATAATCATGTTAAAAAAAAAACACCTTACTGTTAAATGGCTCTGTAATCCATAGCACTCTTTATTAGGTACATTCCGAACAAATCTAAAACATGTAATGATGAATCATTTAGATTATTAGTCAGAAGACTTGTCTCACTATCTTGTAAATTCTCCCATTTGATTCACCATTCAGGGAAATAGGCAAATACTTCACAGACTTGATAGCACATGTAAAGCCTCAACTTAAAATAGAAATCACAGAACACAGTTTAATATTTGTATGTAGTTGTGCCAAACACATGTATCAGGTAATTCCTCGTGTCTTAAAACATTTTAAGCAACTTGTCTCTTGGGTACTTTTACCTAAAATACAATCACATTTGTAACGAAAGCTACGTTACAAGCAGGGTAACATTTGATGTGCTCTTTTTTCCTAAGTCAGTCTTACATTTTTTAAAAAGTTAGTTCCCCTTTTCAGAAAAAGTAAGAAGGTGAATTTGTGGACAGGGGTCTATTTGCCCATGCTGGGGTATTTTTTACACAAAGCAAGCTCATAAATGCCCAAAGTAATGCATCAGGGGCCCCTACTAGGGAGATGGTTTCCGGCAGTTTGCTACGCATGTCACAGCAAATAGTGAGTGTGGTAAATTATGCTACATATGGGACTGTGGCTTTTTAGTCCGATTTAGAATCAACAAATAAACACGACTAGGGAATTATGCCAAATTAAATTCACCCTGCATACATGCAAATTTGGTAAATACTGTTGCGCACAACCTTTGCCCGATGGGTCTGATATTAATTTTAGGAAGCTGCTCACATATAAAAGTGTTCTCTGCACTCCCAAATCTAAATAAACAATGTTTATATGGCGCTACCTAGATACAAGAATCATATAAAATTTCTTACAAATATGGATTTTCAGTGAAATAGATAAATTATCATAAATAATAATAGTGCATCTATTAAAAATATATATATAAAAATGCAAAGGGAATGTTACCAATATAAAAAGATACAAAATTAATTATATAAATATATCAATATGTGCAAATGTGCAAAAGTGTAATTAATGAAATCCACCAAAAAATGTGTTACTCCCAATATGGATTAAATACAATATCACAAACATAAAAAATTGTTTGTGTCTAAAAAGTATTGAATATGTGCAAATTCAAAGAGAATAAAGGGGCCTCCAATGTGTAGTATAATTAAACAGCCTTTATTTATCAAAATATCCACACTTACATTAAAATCCAGTGAATCACGAATGTAAACAGTGATACTTCCTGTCTCGGCCGTGACCAGGAGTGACGATCGACACCTAGCTCCTCCTTGACGCGTTGCGTCACATATCATGTGACTTTCTCAAAGGGACCCTGATATGTGACGCAACGCGTCAGCTAGGAGCTAGGTGTCGATCGTCACTTCCGGTCGCGGCCGAGACCGGAAGTATCACTTTTTATATTCGTGATTCACTGGATTTTAATGTAAGTGTGGATATTTTGATAAATAAACGCTGTTTAATTATACTACACATTGGAGGCCCCTTTATTCTCTTTCCCCGTTATGGTGTAAACCGGATTGGGAGTTATGGAGATACAAAGCTGATTCCTTGTGGTTAAATCTAAGAGGAGGTGGAAGACTGTGAGCCCAGTATTCCTGAAGTGCTTTCCGGTCCTTAGGGACCTTACTTTGAGGTGAGAGGCTGGGGGAAATAAGGGGTGCACCCTAAGCACTGAAGTGTGGAGAAACGGAATAGTCTGCACCTTTATCCACTTTGCATGGTCATTATTACCTGTTGGACTGTGTGCACACTCTGGATACTTTTGTATGGACTGATTTATATGCACTCTGCACTTTGAAGTTTGTGTTCCTTGGGAGCAACACCAGTTTTTTCATAAGTTTTATGTGATTGTGTGTTTTACGAATTGCACTTTTGCACATTTGCACATATTCTTTACTTTTTAGACACAAATAATTTTTAATGTTTGTGATATTGTATTTAATCCATATTGGGAGTAACACATTTTTTGGTGGATTTCATTAATTACACTTTTGCACATTTGCACATATTGATATATTTATATAATTAATTTTGTATCTTTTTATATTAGTAACATTCCCTTTGCATTTTTTTATACACCCTCCATACATACTGTCCTACCCTCTCTACATACTGCACCCCTGTATACACTGATCCTCTTTTCCCCTGTACACATTGCTCCCACTCCTTTTCTACACACTCCCCATCTCTGTACATATGCCCCCTGTCATAAATGCCTCTCCCAGCCTCAGTGGCTTGTATATACCCCGTTTCCCCGAAAATAAGACCTAGCGTGATTGTCAGTGATGGCTGCAATATAAGCAGGATATAGTACAGGAGGGCAGGAGGACATAGTACAGGGGGGCCGGAGGGTACAGTACAGGGAGATGGGTTTAATGCTGCTTTGATGATGCAATAATTTATGTAGTATCTTTGATATCTGTCTGTAGTTCAGCTTCAAAGCATATGTTAAAGAGGATCTTTAGTCCTCCCCAGAAAAATTAGTCAGCAGCTACAAATACTCTAGGCAATCTGAACGGAAGTGGGAGTGGGTATCAAAACTAGGTGTCCGCCCACCCCCCAAAAAAATGTATCCATATGTGATAGAGGCGGGGGAAGAGGTGGAATCGTGGAACTTCCCCTTTTGAGTAAAGGGCTGCTTTAGGTAGATGTGAACCCTGAAACTGTGAAAAGTAATAACATTTACTTTGCCACAGCACTATGCATCATAATCCCAATTAAATGACAATTTAATTTGAATTTGAATTGAATTTGAATGACAATTGCGCGGTCATGCAACACTGTACCCAAATGAAATTTTTATATATTTTTTTCCATACATAGAGCTTTCTTTTGGTGGTTTTTGATCGCCTCTGTGTTTTTTTATTTTTTTCACTATAAACAAAAGAAGAGCGACAAGTTTGAAAAAAAACACAATATTTTAAACTTTTTGCTATAATAAATATCCCAATTTTTTTTAATTATTATTATTTTTTCCTCAGTTTAGGCTATGTTTTTTTCTACATATTTTTGGTAAGAAAAAATCGCAATAAGCATATATTGATTGGTTTGCACAAATGTTATAGCGTCTACAAAATAGGGGATAGTTTTATGGCATTTTTATTATTATTTTTTTTTACTAGTAATGGTGGGGATTTGTGATTTTTATCGTGACATTGCGGCGGACATATTGGACACTTTTGACACTATTTTGGGACCACTCACATTTATACAGTGATCAGTGCTATACAAATGCATTGATTACTATATAAATATCACTGGCAGGGAAGGGGTTAACACCAGGGGGCGATCATGAGGTTAATTGTGTTACCTAGGGAGTGATTCTAACTGTAGGGGGAGGGGACTCACAAGGTGAGGAGGCCGATCAGTGTTCCTCTGTACTGGGAACAAGATCGGTCTCCTCTCACCTGACAGGACATGGATCTCTGTGTTTACACACAGAGATCCATGGTCCTGCTCTGTTAACGGGCAATCGCGGGTGCCTGGCGGACATCGCAGGCGCATCGGCTCCCGAGTGATGCGCCCCCCCTCAAAAAGCCGGGAAGGACATCATATGACTATGGCTGGGATGGGAAGTGGTTAAGGTTGAAATCCACTAAATAAACTCCAGATACAACATATAAAAGGTGTGCAAAGTCTTAGCCCTTGTACACACGGTCGGACATTCCGACGGAAAATGTCCGATCGGACCGTGTTGTCGGATAATCCGACTGTGTGTGGGCTCCATCGGACTGTTTCCGTCGGAATATCCGACGGACAAAGTTTTAGAGTTGGGCTATAAAACTTTCCGACAACATGATACGATTGGACTCTGTCCGATTGTGTGTAGAGAATTCCAATCAGACAAAGTGCCACACATGCTCAGATCAAATTCCTAGACCAAAGCTATTGGCTACTAGCCTGAACATAGTCCGTCATAACGAAATAATGTCATCACGTTACGTACGATCGGATTTTCCGACAACTTTGTCCAACCGTGTGTATGCAACACAAGTTTTGGACAAAATCCGTCGGACAAAATACGACAGATTTTGTTGTTGGAATGTCCGACAGTGTGTACAAGGGCTTACAGCTTATTTTCTTTAGAAAGCAGCCACAGTAGAAAAACCTGCCCTTTGCCAGCATGCTGCTGAGAAGGACCCTTGCTCTCTGTGTGGAAGCAGTGGTCTTTCTGCCGCTATCCAACACACCCACTTTAGAGTTAAACCTATATGTTCATTTTCTATTGCTAAAAAAAATGTTTGAAATAAAAATGTATATCCAATGCTACTGAATGAAAGCCACAGCTGTTTAAATGTATGTATATCACATTCATAAGCTACACATGTAAAAAAAGGTGCAAATGTCACACATCCCTGAAACAAAAATATTCTGGTCTTGCTGGAAGAAGGCATGGGTCCATTGGACTGAAGTGGTCAGGATGCTGTTTTTGTGTAGCTCACACCATACATTCCAGAGGGTTTTTTTTTTAATCCAGCAACTAGACCATCACTTGGTCATTAAATGGTACAATTCTAGTAAACTAATTGGCATCAATTAAGTGAATGCATCTGTGTCAAGAAACACAAAGCTGCTGAAATGATCAAAGTATCCAATTTGATAAAAACCAAAACTACAAAAACTGAAATAATAACACAAAATATTGTTGTTACAAAGTGTCCATATAATTTTGGAAGCATAAACAAATATTGAGATGTGGACTGTTCCCAGTGTATTTCACTATTAAAGTCTAATAGTGCTTCCATCCTCCACCAGTGCTTTTTAACACACAGCCTCTTACCAGATCAGCATGATCTCTATATTTTAGGAGATTGTGAACAGCAGGGGTGCCCAACCAGTGGCCCGGGGGCCACATGTGGTTCGCAGAGCCCTCTGATGTGGCCTGTGACCTCCTTCTCTGGGATGGTGGGTTAGCAAGCCCAGATTGTGGTTTGCCAACCCGCCATTCATTAGTGTTGTGAATGAAGATGGTGATAGAAGAAAGATCAAGCAGCTGCACAGCAGAGTCGCATAAGCTGATGCTACCTGTATAGCGTCAGCTGCTGTCACAAGCGGAGTGATAACAAATGCACTCTGTTTTTACCTGTGGGTTTGGTGAGCTTTCAGACAGTGCACCACACCTGCAGGATATAACTGGCCCTCGCTCTTCAAAAGGTTGGGTCCCCCTGGTGTACAGCATGAGAACAAGGTCTTTCACATCCAGCTCCATCCATCTCCATGGTTCCGTCCAGCTATGCACCGGCACTTGTGCAGAGACAGATCGCAGGCTCACCGAGGGACTCCTCGGCTACCACCCCTCCACGCAAGAGCTCACCACCTACCTCAGTAATATCCCTTGGTCTCAAACCATGGAGTGTGTATAGAAAGAAAGGAGACTGATCATGCTGTACATCCAAATAATATTTAATAAAAAATTCAAAAGTTTCACTTTCAATAAATATATTTGTAGCACCCTGGAGATTATGCAGGGATGTTCCTCACAGATTTGTTTGCCAGGAGTATTTATCCCATTTGATTGCTAGAAATCTATTGGTTTCTCCAAGTTTGGCCTTGTTGCACTTTTCTCTTCTACCACTAGGTAGCCGGGTACTTGGTGGTACTAGATACAAGAAGGGCAACACAAGGTCAGGTTATGGGTATATGGAGTATCCCAGCAAATGGGCCAGGGTTTTATTTGAATCCCTTAGCCTGCTGGGAGAGCCTAAATATCCGGGTGGAGTCAGGTGATCTGTGTTCTGTGCCACCTGGACAGCTATCTGGGTGGACGTGTGTCGTATTGCCTGGGCTGCTAGGCTGGAGATTGGGCCTATCCCGGGGGCATCTGGCTGGTAGGCTGTCTGAGGGCCTATCCAGAAGCAAGAGAGCAGCGCATTGTTGGGATTGCGGCTTGCAGTCCAACCAAAAATGTCACCCGGAAAACCTTTCAGTGGTCGGAGGTAGAGGGGAAGCTGTCACCAGGAAGGGACTATCCGCCTTATTACCAGTGACCACAGAGAGTAACTGAAGCAAGTACTGGAGTAGAGTTCTCATCAACCTGGGACAGTGAAGAATCTGGAAACTTCAGTGGGAATCAAGCCAGAGACCCAGCCAGAGGAGGTGATGCTTGCAGAGCAGCCTTGTGTGCCAAGCTAGGGACCAAGCAGGCAAGCGTGGGTAAAGCTTTAGAGGTATCTAAGCTAGGGACCCAGCAGAGAAGCGGGGGTGATGCTTGAGGAAGATACCACCATGAAGATTGTAGGAGCTCAAGGGATTGAGTGATAGTGAATCAGTGGGTCTAGTGTCAGACCGGGAGCTCAGTGTATTGGAGAACTACAAGGAGCGATTGTAGTGAAAGTGAAGGAACTGTTAAGTCTTGTATTTGGAACCATTAAAGACTGTTGCCAGGAGACAGCATTCCTGCACATGCAGATGTGGTATCTTGCTGGATGCCTTTCCCTGCGTGGCTGTCTTAATATTGAAGTCTCAGGGTCTGCCAATTAATCATACAACTACCTTAGGGTGTCCTGACCCTAATCATCTCTCCCCCAAAAATACAAAAAGGACTGTTAAAAGAAATAAAACGTTTTTTGCATCCATGAAGTGCCTAGCGCCCAATGACTTTAACCATCTTACACCCACTATGCCTCACAACCCACCACATACTATGTCAGCTATCTCTGGCCCTAGAGGTTCTCATCAAACCAAAGGAGGCCTGGGACCTTGCTACATATTAAAAAGAGGAGCTTTGACGTCAATGCATTCTGGACTTGATGCAGGTAGCCGCAGTCAGATCCCTCTCTCTATCACTTTTATTTTTTTTTATTAAATACTGTTTGGATATACTGCACAATAAGTCTCTTCTCTTATTGTAACATAATATTTTTCCTTTTCTGGATATCTTTTACTGAGAAGGTGTTATGATTTATTTTTTTTGTAGTTTTTGCACTTGTTTTAGTCTTGTTTTTATCAATTTGGATACTTCATTTCAGCAGCTTTGTGTTTCTCGACACAGATAAATTCACCTAATTGATGTAAATTAGTTTATTAGAAGATGTGTGTTAAAGTAACTACTCTTTTTTGTGGTTACATATCACTTGTAGTTCATATATGTGTGAACTTATTCACTTTTGATCACAGACAGCACAGTCTTTTTTATGTGTTTATATTTGCCTTATTTCCAGTATTCAGGGAATTTTAAAGTGCAGCAGTCTATTTTGTATGGTTTATTTGTATATTTTTTAATTTTTAGCGCAAGAATTATTTTATATATTAAATGCATAAATGCAATATAATGCATAGTCTCCTGTGTAGTTGAGCAGCGTTCAGGACGAATCATTAATATTATAATAATGTGACCAGATTTGAGCCTTGCCGGTTAAGGCAATAAAAAAAAATCACATTTATCTGTTTCCTAAGTAGTAAAGTTTTTTCACTGCTTAGCAAATTTACACCAATATACACCTTGCAGCAGGACAGCCCTGCACATTATGTAGGAAATCTCCTTAATGCCTTTAAGAATAGGGGATACATGATTCACAGCTTGTCAGGCTGCCAGTCTACAGGTGGATACAGTAGATACTGGTAACAGTAGAGGATAGCATGTTGCAGCTTGTCAATGTTATTCTTCAGCCTAAGGCATTTCTTTGTTTACTAGTGTTTCAATGACTTGTGCCAATGCGCTGTAGTAATGCTGGCATCGGACCTCATAAAGGGAGGTACCTGTTCTTCATTTTATAATTATAAAATGTGATTTCAGCAGTATTGACTTCAGGACACCTACAATGTTGAACAATGCACCTGGAACAAGATGATAGACGGCAGGCTGGGAGAAGACCTATGCAAATAGCTCTCTATAATAACATATATGGATGCACCTAGTTTAGAAAAAGAATAAATAGACAACATCATCCATCATATAATGATCTCCTAGAATTTTAGTATGCTGCTAATAGGTAAAGTTACTTCTCACTTTTTATCTTCTGTGGAATAGTCCACCTAACATGGCTCAGGATACAAGCCACTGTACACATCTGAAGTTCAGCTTATAGTATAGGGATGTGTCATATTATGTAACAAAAATGCAATACTTATTAAATGGAAGAATGTTGCCATATATCATCTGAAACACATAAGCTTCATTGTTGTGTCTTTGAAACATGAAGCGTGACATATTTACCTAATCCAGCACAACCAGTAAGTCGCATAGTAGTCAGGTACCTGTATGTCTGGTCCTTCTTCTGTGTAAGCATCCTGGGTTTCTGAGGGTTGCCCATGTCACTTCCCATTAGTGAGCAGAAAGGCTTCAGATTTCAGTTATGGGCCAATAGTGAGGAGGTGAGACCATCTTGCCACCCAATTGTCCGAAAAGTAAGTTTATGCAAGAGCACCATGGCATTCCCGCCACCAAGTGTGTTAACTCAGTTCTGGATTAGGTAGGTATATGACATTTCAATTTCATGTTAAAGTAATCTGGTAGAGCTGGGAACTCTCCAGATCTGTCCCATAAACTCCAACTAATCAGTATGATTACTGGGTTAACAGACTGTTGAGAGTTAACTCCATCGTGCTTACCAACTGTCTCTCGCGTATTGACATCAGTGTCAGTAGAAAGAGACAATGCTATGGAGGAGAGTCAGAAGGACATGTGAGCTATACTCTCTTCTACTCCAAGAACTCCCTTTGAATGAGAGAACAATTGTATAGAGAAAGAAGGAGCCTACTGACAGAACTGCCATTAGAAGCAAAGAAGGCAGTAAGAGACATATTTAGATCTGGTTATTGTGCTTGCATTGTACTCCCTTTACTGTCAGTTTGTTGCTCAAGTGTTGTCAGAATGGCTTGTTAGCTGGCCATTAGAACATTTCCCAATTGTTACCCATCTATGTCTGACCTGTACATCTTATCCTGATAGGCTGTTCCTTGTGCAAACATTTCCACCATATCATTTTTTATTTTGCACCCATATTGTTACAATTACAAATTCCCCCCCATTGCTATCATTGCCTGTTTTTTGATCACATATTGTCAGGATTGCCCATTTGTTGCCCATGTATTGTCACAGTTGTCGATTGTTTAGTATTTATGCAACCTTTCTCTATTTATCTCCACTTTTTGCCTTGAGTAATTGGAGACATGAATTGTGATTGTTGCCCAGAGAGAGTAGCAGAATTGCTGTTTAGGATTTCTGATTGTTACTTAAGAAAATCCCTCCAAATGTCAGAAAATAAAGCTAAGAAAATTAACGTACACTCAGAAGTGCAGAAGCTGCTGAAATAACAGTGAAATGTCTTCCAGATTACAGATCAAGTCCAGTCAAATGTTTTAACTAGTACTAGCTGGACCTTTTGTCTGTGCTATGACTTTTTTCAAACCTTGCAAATTGGGGTTGTACTGAATGAAATAGATTAGATCAATGCATTACAAACAGGCATCATCTGCTTGTAGAATATATCCATAAATAGCTCTGGAATAGATTTAGCCATTTTTAAAGTTAGCAATATTAAAGTCCAATTTTATTTTGTAAAATGAGATGCTGATAGCAGAACATTCATGCTCTTGTTGTTTTTTTTTGTTCTTCTGTGCTTGCTCCTCATACTGTCCCCCAGCTGAGCTAACTGACCTCAGTTATGTGGATTCCCCCTGGGCCTTCTGGGACTTATGGAGTTCTGTTGGGATCTCCACTTTGTATACGCTCCTGTTTTGAACTATAAGCTTATACCTGCACACAGGCAGCAGAGAACCAAAAACATGCCTCTTCTCCTCCTCCACAGTGGTGATTGACAGGTGTTCCAGAGCTTTGGTTCTGTGACTCTTGCGCTGCTTGTTTGCTTGTGGCTCTGGGAGCAGTTGCATGTAAGCTTGCAGTTTAGAGTGGGAGAGCATACAAAGTAGAGACCCCGCAGGACTCCATGGGTCCTGGCAGGCATGGGGTGCATCCACATACCTGAAGTCAGGTAGTGCGGCCAGGGGGACAGTATGAGGAGCAATTACAGAGGAGCAATTACAGAGGAGCAAAAAAAAAAAAAAACAAGAGCATATATGTCCTGCTATCAGTATTTTTTTAACATAAAATATGGCTTTAATTTCACTTTAAAGGGAAGCTTTAAAAAAAAAGAACCTTTTTATATATTTTTGCCATCGCTTATATAAAATGTTGTTTTAAAAGTAAAAATTTTATAACAAACAAACAAAAAAAAACGAGAAAAAAAACATCTTCACATTTCTAAGGCTCGAAACTGAAGATCATATCATGGCAGAAATGTGTGCAAAAAGAGTCAAATAATTAGACATGAAGAACTCACCTGTGGAAATGTCTGTGGTGTACAATAGATCTGCTGTGTTGGAGATTGGGACCAATACATCCTCTGCTCTTTCTCTTGTTGTCGCATAACCAAAGAGTGAGATTTAAGTTTCACATCCGAGCCCAGCTACAAAGGAAAACAAGCTTTGTAATATTTGGTTTCCATCCCCATTCTAGTAAAAACGAAATGCAATCTGAATGCATTTTTCTTTCATTTTACAGTTCCAAAAAAAAACAAATTTCAGATGTTGAAACAGGTCCCATTTTTAGGTTTTTAAGACACAGGTTACTGAATTAGTAAAGGTTTTCCTGAATGTAAACATGAATGAAAACAGAACCTAAACTAGTAGAGGAAGCCATTGTATTGATTGTTACATGACTTTGCTTTGAAGCTGTAGCTAGCTTTATAGTTTTGTAGGCTGCTTTGTAGCTGTATAAGCTTTACTTTTTTAATGTAATTTATGCCTCTTGATGTCAACTAATTTATTCCTGCTGAATCATTATTATATGACTTTGACAGCCGAAGCTCTAGCTGATATTAACACATTTATTATGTAAAACTGGGCTAAAATGAATGCCAAATTTTACAAAACCCAGTCTTCCCTGTCCTCTGTTGTGCCACACTATACAGCTAGCAATCATTCTTATGTGCAAACAGGGGTGACAAAGACTCTTAAAATATAACTACATCCTGGATTATAGTGATACTAAAGTTTATTTTTTTTCTTTAAAAATAATAAACATGTTATACTTACCTGCTCTGTGAAGTGGTTTTACACAGAGCAGCCAGGATCCTCCTCTTGTCGGGTCCCTCTTCGGCCCCTATTGCCCATTGAGTGCCCCCACAGCAAGCAGCTTGCTATGGGGGCACCCGAGCTGCAGCTCCGTGTATCCACTGAGTTGCGGTTCAGCCCGCACCTTCTCTTGCCTGATTGGTTAACTGACTTTGATTGACAGCAGTGGGAGCCAATGGCGCCGCTCTGTGTCTCAGCCAATCAGGAGGGAGAGTCCCAGGCGGCCGAGGCACTCGTGCACATCGCTGGACAGAGATGGGGCTCAGGTAAGTATTAGGGGGGCTGAAGCAGGCTGCTACACACAGAAGGCTTTTTATCTTAATGCATAGAATGCCTTCTGCCTTTACAACCACTTAAAGTATCTCCAACGTCCATCTGACTGTGGAGTGGGGACAGTGGAGGTGGGCGTTCAGACAGTTCTTCTTTATCCTTTTGCTTGGTTTCTGCTTTTTCCTCTCCTTCTTCTTTTTGTTCCTTTTTCTTTTCTTTGTCTTTTCTTTCTTTTAATTCTCACTTTTCTCCTCCTCCCCCTTTTTTTTATTGAATTCGTACTTCCCTTTTCATTTAGTTGTATTGCTTACACTTGTTGTTGAGCATTATGTATACGCACGGCCCATGCCAGTGCACCAGTGGGTGGTGGTGAAGTATGGGTTCTAATATTTTCCCTAGCAGGGGTTTTCTGAGTGGGATTTCTGTTTGCTTTATAAGAACCTTTTTCTTTTTGTTGAATTTCTATTATATATGGCAACCCTTCGTGTCAGAAATATTTAGTGGTAAAATATTTAATTCCCTTTTTATACCTGTTCTTAATGTTTTGATATGTTCCACCTGCGTTGTGGTCCCTATTCTTGAAAACTTTCAATACAAATATTGAAACAGAAAATATAACTCCATTCAAAACTTTTAGTGGAATCATTAGCGGTTTGTATCTGCTTAGTGTGGATCATAACCTCATTATATGTCCTGGACACCATTGCCACCAGGATAAAAAGTAATAGGAAATCCAAAATGATACAGCTTAGTGAAAAGGAGACCTTTGGACACTTGTTTTGGTGCCAACTGTCCTCTAATTTTGAGATATTACCTTACTTTCTGTAGTATCTCTATAGTAGGTAATTCCCCAATTCTGGCCAAATTTCCAAATTGGAGTAAAATTGTGGTAAAAACCATGATGGGCTTTTGGGTGCCAAAAATTCCTAATGACACCCCAAGCGCGGTTTGATTTTTCAGCGATTGTGAAAGAATCATGAGAACACACACCTTTTAGCTTGTCAGCCAAATAGGAGCAGGAGTTTCTTTGGGTGACAAGCACGCATAGGGCAGCCCATTGAACAGAATGGGCTGCCCTACGTGTGAAATGCGAAAAAGCGCATGAAAATCACATTTACAAAAGGTGAGAAAGCTTTCTTCTTGCTGTGAGAGATCTGAACAGGGTCTAAAGCAGTATTTGCATCCAATTAGAGGAGCCTTTTTCTCAGTATTCTTAGTAGACCTGCTATGGATAAAAGTTTCTGGAAGTTCAGGGTACACCACAGAGTTTATTTTATAGCACAAATTGTTACGGTATAAAGTTCAATAATCAACAGTTCATGCAAGGAGATCATGCACAGGTGTGTTAATATGACAGTATGCAGTCAGAACAAGGCTTTGGAACTTTGGGATCATGCATGCTATTAAAGATGAGATAGATGAATGGAAAAGCATGTTTAAACCCAAAAGCAAAAATGTAATAGATTGCAGCTTATCAGTCCTTAAATGTAGTAGTCTCATTCATTTTCCTTTTTTTTTCTTATTTTTTTCTTTGGTTATCCTCCTACTAAGACTTACTCACTCATTTACTCACTGTTCTGTATATATGCAGGAGCAGCTTTGTTACCCTAGGCTTCTCTCATTATTTGGACTACAATAAGGATGAGCTCTGGGGTGTTCGAACACTCCACGTGCAGAGCCCACCAGGAAGTCGGCGCAGCACTGCGCTAACCACAGGCAGTGAGACATTTCCCAATGTGCGGCTGCAGAGACCGGGAAATATCTCACTGCCTGCGATTAGCGCAGCGCTGCGCCAACTTCCTGGCGGGCTCTGCAAGTGGAGTGTGTGAACACACCGGAGCTCATCCCTAGACTGCAAACACTTCCCCCTTGCCTCATCTCACACAAAATAGCTGGGAAGGCCGATAACATTGTTTGAGATTTCAGTTTGCTGCACAGGCAGTAACTAGGACACTGCATTAACAGTGCAAAAGAAAACTAAAGCATCCACCCCAAATAAGGACTGGTAAGCTGCATTATATTAGATTTTTGTTCTTGTGTTTTTATATATGTTAAGTACAGAAAGATTAGTTTAGAATCACAATCATACAACATTCACCAGCATAGTAAATTTTCTTCTGTTAAAGGGCTGAATTTTAGTTTTTGTAAAAACTATAGTCTTCTGTCTTGGACCCCAAAGTTATTGAATTAGCCCCTTTCAAAAATATGATAAAGATTTTTTGGCCGTGTATAGTATTAAGCAAGCCTTACTACCAAGTCATGTGAAATTATTATGCTACGATATGCAAGCAATGCAGTGCTTAAGCGTTGTCAATGCAGACTCGGCCACTTCAATGCACCTATCATTTGAATAGGTTCCATTGGACCTACGTGGAATGCTATGGCTATAGTTTCATAATATGCTACGGCTGTGGTTTACGGGTTGGTAAGGCTTCCTGTCCTAATAAATTCAACCCAACACACACAGTCAGTTTCAAGCAAACCAGAGCAAGAACCCATCATACCTGCCCCCAAAGATGCTGAAACAGCGGAAACATCGTCATCTATCCACCAGCAGAATCCCAAAGCCAGCTGACATAAAGCAATAAGAGAGTTTTATATAGAGTCGCACATTAACAGAAACCAAACTCAAGGAACACACAATGGATCCTATTAAATTATGCACATAGTAAAAAGTTAAACTCCAAGCAAATAGCTAAATAAAAACTTTGAATATATATATATATATATATATATATATATATATATATATATATATATTAGGGATGCACCGAATGGGTTTTTTGGTACCGAAACCGATACCAAAAATAAAAAATACACTAGGCCGAAAACCAAAACCGATAACGAAACAGCACCGATACCGAAAATGACTGTTTTAAAAAATATTTTTATACAGGAGATGGTCAGGGACTGGGGACATGGTACAGGAGGTGGTCAGAGACTGGGGACATGGTACAGGAGGTGGTCAGAGACTGGGGACATTGTACAGGAGGTGGTCAGAGACTGGGGACATGGTACAGGAGATGGTCAGAGACTGAGGACATGGTACAGGAGGTGGTCAGAGACTGGGGACATGGTACAGGAGGTGGTCAGAGACTGGGGACATTGTACAGGAGGTGGTCAGAGACTGGGGACATGGTACAGGAGATGGTCAGAGACTGGGGACATGGTACAGGAGACAGTCAGAGACTGGGGACATGGTACAGGAGATGGTCAGAGACTGGGGACATGGTACAGGAGACAGTCAGAGACTGGGGACATGGTACAGGAGATGGTCAGAGACTGGGGACATGGTACAGGAGACAGTCAGAGACTGGGGACATGGTACAGGAGGTGGTCAGAGACTGGGGACATGGTACAGGAGGTGGTCAGAGACTGGGGACATGGTACAGGAGGTGGTCAGAGACTGGGGACATGGTACAGGAGGTGGTCAGAGACTGGGGACATGGTACAGGAGGTGGTCAGAGACTGGGGACATGGTACAGGAGGTGGTCAGAGACTGGGGACATGGTACAGGAGGTGGTCAGAGACTGCGGACATGGTACAGGAGGTGGTCAGAGACTGGGGACATGGTACAGGAGATGGTCAGAGACTGGGGACATGGTACAGGAGGTGGTCAGAGACTGCGGACATGGTACAGGAGATGGTCAGAGACAGAGAACATGGTACAGGAGGTGGTCAGAGACTGCGGACATGGTACAGGAGATTGTCAGAGACAGAGAACATGGTACAGGAGGTGGTCAGAGACTGGCGACATGGTACAGGAGGTGGTCAGAGACTGGCGACATGGTACAGGAGGTGGTCAGAGACTGGCGACATGATAAAAGAGATAAGTGCAGCCAGTGTTGCCCCCAATGATGCAGCCAGCAAAAGGGCATTTTCGGCCGATATGTTTCGGCGGCCGAAATTTCGGTGCATCCCTAATATATAAATATATATATGAACTATCTTACCTGTAAACCAGACGCCCATGCCACACTGCACAGCCAGTTCCTGGTACTTATAATGCAAGTTTTTTTTTATTGCATTTAGCAAAACAGTCTGATCTAGGACAGGCCCAAGCCTCTAGTTGGACAATAAAGTAAAAGCAGCACAATAATGTTGTCATCACTGTGCTCTACTGTCCTGTACACATATTTGTGCAAGCAGAGCCCTAATAGGCCCAAAGGCTCAGGGTGATGCTGTGCAGAGGATTAGAAGAGGTTACTATAAAGACACATTTAGTTTCTTATGCTTGTTCCATGTAAAATAAATGTAATCTTTATTTAATTAAACACTACTAAATAAAATATATGGTGTTTTAAAAAAAAATTTAACTAGCATTTAACTTTCAGCCCTAAAAATGAAAATTGCCAGACTGCCAGAATATATCAACTATAGAGTGAGCGTTTATAACCGATAAAGCATCCTACCTTACAAAAATTGGTGAAAAAAATGTATTTTATGTCATCTGAATTTATGAATCATTGTATAATTTCCTAGAGGTTTATGTAGTATTGTACTTCACTTCAGTATTAGACTTCACTTACAATGCCTGGTACTTACTGTGCATTGTTGGTTTAAGATATAGAATTTAAAATTTGAATAAAATGCAAAGATCTAAAACATTTAGTGACCTACCTTTGCCAATAAAAAATCAGCCTTTGTAGTTTAGTGCCAGAAGGGCAAAAAAAATAGCTATTTCTAGTGTGTGTAGTTAAAAGTACAAAGGTGTACGGCAGTGATGGAGAACCTTGGCACACCAGATGTTTTGGAACTACATTTCCCATGATGCTCAAATACACTGCAGAGTGCATGATCATCATGGGAAATGTAGTTCCAAAACATCTGGGGTGCCAAGGTTCACCATCACTGGTGTAAGGTATGAAAAACAGTGTCTAAATCTGTCAACAGATTTTAAGCACATTTACATGTGTTTGATGTTGGTTCACGTATGTTCAATAAAGCTTGCAGATTCAAAGCCCACTTCTCAATCAATGGATTGGATGACAACTACTACCCAGCAAGGTGTCAGAAAAGTGTTGATTTTAGAGAAGACTCTATGCCACAATGATGCAATTTACACTGTAGTAAAATGTACATTTTCCAAATATGCTAAATAATTTAAATATATCAAAATACTCAGAGTACTCATCTGGAAAACATATATATACTTAAACTTAAAGGAAGCTTATGCCAGGAGAAATACTGGGGATGTATGCTAAAAAGATAGTTGTTTGGCTATAATGCTGATCACATGTTTGTTTTACATGGTACCTGGAATAGGAAGTGAAGTCATTATGACATGTCAACACTCCAGGTCTATGATTCCAGGTATCTGGCAAAGCAGGTATTAAAGCTACTGGATTAACATATTTGCCAGTCAACTGACAATTTCATAGGCGGGTCAACAATGTCAGTCTGCATAGATTCCCTATACCATTAGGCAGGTGCACAGTGCAATTGGCTGAGTTTGGTATTAATAAATCTTTTGATGCCAGGGCAGGCCCACCTGCCAAATTACTAGTTTTCATAACACAAATGTTATTCATACTAAAGTAAATGTCCTGTAAACATAAAATCTGCTGGTGAACAAATGAAGGTTAAACTCTTACCATCATCTGTGATCCTTCTTCATGACTGGAAGTGTACTGTAGATTACTGCACCATGCTGTCTCATCTGATATATCAGGAATGAGGGGTGCAAAAGTTTCAGTATCTTCAGGGCAAGGAGGTCCACAAACATTGTCAAAGCTTTCCATTCCATCCATGCCTTTGAATGGCTTCTCACCAAGAGACAGAGAATTCAGACTTTCAGGGAACACATCGCTGAACTGTCTTTTGTAAGGGTGAAACTGATGTTTTCCTTTGCCAAACTTCCCATAGCTGTTTTCAGTGGACTCATCACAACTGTATCTCCTGTATTCTTCACTGGGGGAGGCTTTGCTTGGGAATCTCATGGGGATGTGGTCCTGGGGTGATAAAGAGAGATCAGGGCTCATGGAGGAATCTGAGCTCTTTCTTTCAGGCTGACTGTCAGAGTCATGTGCTTGCCCTCCATAGTTGTCCTGAAATAGTCAAATCATTAATTGGTAAACTTCCTAAAAACAAACAAACAAATATTGTTTTTTTTAGAGACCATATGGGTCTTGTACAGGGTATACACATACTAACGTTCCATCAATTCCATCTGCTTTCAATAGGTTTTTGATTGCGACAACGGTGAAAGGGTTCATTGTAACCTTCCACCGTTCCACCAACTGCCATAGTAAAAAACATTGCCTTCATATGTTTGATGTTGTGGGTTAGCAGTGGGTTAGGGTATACAATTTACAGAGGGTGCCTTCTTTAATTTGGTAATGTTATGCTTATCTTTAAAAGATTATAAACTAATCTTGATGACCTGGTGGCTATAAAATGGAGAGTGGATACATTTGTGGGAGCATCATATACGTAGTTGATTCCAGATACCTAATAACTTACAGGTAGGTCTTACAGAATCCTAATATGTCCCTTTTCTAGGTATAAAGTATTCAAGCTATAAATATTCTATGCCTTTGTTCTAAGTATCAATACTGTAGACAGAAACAGAAATATTAAATGTAATATTGGACTCTTCTACTAAATACACCAGCCTTTAGTAGAAATTCATCCTAAGTACAGACAGACAGACATAACCAAAAGCCAACGACAGTTTCATGTGTAAAAACATGTATCCTCTGGGCAATGGGGCCCATTGCCTTGAAGAGTGCGTGATTGCATTTAATGTTTTTCCAGCTGAACCAAACTAAATGGATATATGGACTGCTGCTAGTTTAAAACATGCATTCATACAAAAACCTTCAGAATATGTGCAGTGAGAAACAGATGTGTTACTTCTCATTACTTGCTGGATTTTAGGTATCAGTACTATGATCACTCATTTGTCATAATGATGAATAAATAGTTCCCAACAGGGTGGGGACTGGCAACTATATTCTGTTGTAATTGGGTGAGGATTTGGCTGCATAGCAGGCAGGCCTGGATTATAGTCTAACGGGTAGGCGGTCCCATAGAATATTTGGGGCAGTATGTCCATAGGAGGATAAAACACATGGTAGAGGAACTACTATTATTTGTTCTAGACACAGGTGACCTTCTTAGAAAATGAATAGATCTGAATTTGCTGGGGGACTTTTTGCTGCCTGGGGTAGACATAGAATATTTATATACATGATGTGCTGGTGGTATGGAGAGGTTCAATGGAAGATTTTCACCTGCTTATGGCTATATTAAGCAATGGCAATAGAAATATATTTATCACGTGTATATATAGTGGACCATCAAGAAATGTAATTCTTGGATTTAAAGCTAAGAAATGTAGGTTACAGGATTGAGACCACTACTAAATGCTTCCTGACTCCTAGTGACAAAGTGGGTTTCCATGCCTGGAGTAGTATTTTACAGAGGAGATCGTTGCCTGGTATTCACAATTTCAGTCTAACTTGAAACACTCATGGACCCTCTTAGTTTGTCACCCATGCTGCGTACATATCCCTGTCATATGATAAGGGACTATATACAAGATTTTAGTCATGAAAATTGTATAATTAGCAGTAATCAGCATGGATTAATGAAAAATTGTGCCAATCTATTAACCTTCTATGAGGAGGTGAGCTGCCATCTAGATAAAGGAAGGCCTGTAGATGTGGTGTATCTGATTTTTGCAAAGGCATTTGATACAGTTCCCCAATGTTTGCTGTACAAACTAAGGCCTGTCAGCATAGACCATAGGGTGAGTACATGGATTAAAACCTGGCTACAGGGGAGAATTCATATGGTAGTGATAAATGAGGAGTACTCCGAATGGTATGGTGTGGAAGTAATTTCTTAGCAGAATGTGGAAACCTTGTAAGAAGATTGAACAAATGAATGGGGTGGGCTAATGCATGGCAAATGGAGTTTAATGTAGAACAATTTAAAATAATGCATATGGGTGGCAAAAATATGAATGCAATCTACTCACTAGGGGGAGAACCTCTGGGGGAATCGAGGATGGAAAAGGACCTTGGGGTCCTAGTAGATGATAGGCTCATCAATGGCATGCAATGCCAAGCTGCTGCAAGCAAAGCAAACATAATTTTGGCATGCATTAGAAGGGGGATTGACACCATAGATAAAATGATAACTCTCCTACTCTACAAGACTCTGGTCTGGCCACACCTGGAGTATGCTGTCCAGTTCTGGACACCAGTCCTCAGGAAGGATGGGCTGGAACTGGAGAGGGTCCAGAGGAGGGCAACAAAGCTAATAAAGTGACTGGAGGACCTTAATTATGAGGAACAATTATGAGCATTGAACTTATTCTCTCTGGAGATGAGACCCTTGAGAGGGGACATGATTTCAATGTACAAAAACCGTACTGGTGACCCAACAATAGGGATAAAACTTTTCTGCGAAAGGTAAATTAAAAAGACACGCAGCCATTCACTAAAATTAGAAGAGAAACGGCTTAAACTGCATAGAGGGTTATTTACTGTAAGAGCAGTAAGAATGTGGAATTCTCTTCCACAAGCAGTGGTTTCAGCAGGGAGCATAGATAATTAAAAAAAAAAAACTATTAGCAAACATAACATACAGGGATATACAATGTAATACTGACGTAAAAGCACACGCATAGGTTGGACTTGATGGACTTGTGTCTTTTCTCAACTTCACCAACTATGTAACTATATCTCCTTCTCTGCCTTTTCCTTTCCTATATATCTCCTTGTTTGGTCACTTTTACTTTCCTGGATCTCTCTGGTGACTCTGTAATTGGAATAACGTGTGTCTTCTTTGCTCTTCCTTTTTATTATTTAACTATTTGCACACCTATCTGGGCTCCTGAGGACATCAGACACTACTGATGAATTGCATATGGTGGGGCTTCCGAGACACATCACTTCTGCTTGTTGGAATGCAGATAGAGCACATACCGGTGTTCCTAACCTGTAATTTATGTGCTTTAATTTAATGCAAGTGCATTTCTACTTGTTTTTTTCCATTAAATTAATAATATTACACTATGAGAGGCTTCTCCATCTCTTTAAATATGTAACATTTGGCATACCATCGAGCCTCTTAAAGGTGCATTGGCCACATATTTATCCATGTGTACAAGATGAACCAGTTGATGAATCAGAGATCAATTGGAGTTTATTGGCCACTTATGGAAAGTCCCAAGTTTGCGAATTAAAGCGCATTTGACTTCCTCTTTAAATAAAGGGGTCAACAGCTTCTGGTGAGTGCGGTGTGCAAATAGTTTGTGAAAAGAAGGAGCACAGTTGTGATGTCATAAAATATTGTCACACAATTTTGGACTGTTTACATCACTGAGCACTTTTTAATCATCACACTGGTTGTATCACATGGACAATTATAATTTTGTTTTTTTATTTCTTTTTGTATTGGTTGATAATTTGAGGTATTTGATCACACTGTGCTGATTTATTTGGGAAAGGGTTTGAGAGCACAGTCAGGATCTCCGGGGTTCATACCCTTTAAGATGTTTTGAGAACATTCCAAATTATGATGCTCTCTTTGAACCATGGGACAATACAAATTGACAATAGAAAATGTTGGTATATATGTCTTGAGTTACAATTTTACATATTGTCATACATAGTAATTATCGCTCATTAATCTATATATGACAACACATAGGTGTAGGTTGTTTAGTGCTGTACCATGGTGCTGTTTTGTACAACCAATGCTGTACACGTTCACCTACTTTTTATTGAATAAAACAAATTCATGCAAGAAAAAACAGTCTAACCTTGAGCTTTCTATTCAAATCATCTCCCTGTATCGTCTGCATGGGAGGACCTATATATCCAAATTAGTTTAACTAGGGTTAGTAAGGATATGAAGGTATTTGAAAACGCCAAGGTCTGTAAAAACATTTTTATTGCTTTATCTAAAATTTTCAACTCTGGTATCAGTGTTTTCCAAGGTCTGTACTGGTCAATTGTTGCTTATGGCAGCCTGATTATTGCATGCATATGCACATGACCGCTAAACCCTAATGTCCTTTCAATATATGCAGAAATTTATAATAAATTCTTCATACCTTCAGAGCTGTTTTACATGGACTCTGGTCTCAAAATGTCATATTTTGCAATGATATAAGAGTCAAAAAATAATTGATTGACGTAAAAATGTTTTATGAGGTTTTTTTCATGCAACAATGTTACTCTATGTATAGACAGCTAAAGGCAATTGGTAAATGCCTCTTTGAGAGTGTTGGGTTATTTTTTAGAGAGAGACAAGAATGCACATTAATTACTCCAAATCCATTCTATACTAGTATGGTTAACTTTAGCTATATGTAGCCAGTGCCATAAAGTAGGGCTTCTATTTTGTGTTGTAATCCAGTAAAGATCCCCATCCAGTAAAGATAAAGATAAAGATTTATCTCCAGCAAATCAGGCTGTATATAATGAGCCCTTTGTTATTTATGCAGAGAAAATATCGACATTTCTCAGCCACCAACAGACTCCTTCATTAAGTAACAGTGAAGGAGGCCATTAGTGTCTCTGATAAGTTGCTGTATTTATCTAACATTTATGCGACTAATAAAAAGTAGAATTTTGGTGTGCTGTGGGTTTTATCTGCTGTATCAATACACAATGGTGCAAAGCTTTGCACTGTCACTATTACACCCTTTGCTGTGTCACTATTGTACCCTCTTGTATGGGAGGGCTCATTAAGGCTGGATTCACACCTATGCATTTTTTGTGCTTTTTGCATTTTGCAGATTTGCACTACAGATTGTGTTCCATAGGAAACCATGTTAAATGGACTCTAGTGCAAATCTGAAAAATGCAAAAAGCAGTAAAACTGCATAGGTGTGAATCCAGCCTTAGAGTGTGCCTAATATACAGTTCACTTTTGTGTAAGAGACCAAAAGTGAAATCTAAACTGGGGGGAGCCTGTTCAGAAGCCTCCCACCCATCCTTTTGTCTCCTTGGTATTACACTGTTGGCTTTCGCTGTAGAAGCCAATGTGATGCCCTGGAAATCTTGCAATGTTACAACAATAGAAAAAATAAGGATCCAATTTGTGACATGGGATTAGGACACCATGGTAAGGATAACTGGGTGTAGTACAATTTTGCACATAAAGTATAAAAAAATTCTAGAAACAGTGGATGGTAATTTTTTGATCCAACCATTTTTGCATGATGAACTATTGTCTCTGGCGCAGTGTCCAAGAGCCCCATGCAACCATTCTTTGATGTACAAATATTTTGAACCATTAGAAATCCTTGTGGATAACTATTTTTTTTTATACCAAGTTGTGCATGCGCTGGGAATGTTTACATGCTTCACCCTCTTCCCTCCTCCATTCACCAAAGTAGTAAACTAGTTCATCCAGTGTATTCCTGTTTAGGGCCACCTGTTAGAAGCAGCGCTGGTGCAAGGATTTTTGACACCCTAGGAAAACCTTATTTGCCCCATTGGCCCACCCCTGACTCCACCCCATTTGCCCATGTGACAGAAGGCACTGCTATACAGGCTCTACTTCCTCTAGCACCGGCTCCAGCTGCACCTCTAATTACACTACCGGTCAGACTGAGTTAGTTACATGCTGCAGCCTGCAGAGCATGCAGGGAAACCAGCGGCCGGGCGCCCCCAGGCATCAGTGCTCTCTAGGCGGCTGCCTAGTTTGCCTATTGGTAGCATCGGCCTTGGTTACAGCCTAGTATCCTAGCCTAGTAGCCTATTATAGCCTATTATATCCTAGCCTAATAGCCTATTATATAAGTTTTATAGTCAAATCTCTGTATACAAATACCTGTGCATATAGACATAAGCTGCAGAGATGCCATTTCCGAAAATATGTTGCGTTTGAACTCATGACACTCCTACTCTAAAATTGCTTAGTTAGTCTTTCTACTTTGAAGCCCAAAGCAGTGCTGCATTCCTTAAATTCTAATCTGAGTTGCCTTATCTTGTATCAAGTATGATATTAGTATGTGACAGTTCTGTCATTATATCTTTGGGGGGGGTCATAAAAAGGGCACAAAAAAAAAATATATATATAGTATACACACACACACATATATAGTTTATATCTGGTGAATTTCAACTACACCTGCAAAATGAAACAAAAAACAATATTCCTGGATTTGTAGGTCAATTTACAGTCAAGAGGTGCCTAGGGCTCCATATGTCCTAGAACCTTTCAGTAACTTCAATTATGCATTCCTTTTTTTGATGAACAGACTACTGTATATACTGTATATTGTATATATTCTACCTAGACCTACAATGCATAGTTGTTGTACTTTTGAGCAGTTGTGATTACCATATTTATTGGCGTATAACACGCACCTTTTCCCCCTGAAAATAGAGGGTTATCAGTGCCTGCGTGTTATATACTGATATTGTTTTTTTTACCAATGGGGGGGCGGGGCATGGATTGGGCGGTCCGCCCCAGGAGCCACACATTGGGGAGTGTCAGGCTGGCCGCCCCACCTCTCCTGGTCCTTGGACAGTGCTGTCTGCATAGTCTAAAGTTGAGAAAAAATCACTTGCAAGCCCCTTGTCCTACACTGTTTCTCCTGTATAATTTTCATTGTAAAACATTTTTTACAATACATTTTTTATAGCTTTTAAATACCTCAATAGTGTAGCTTTAGATAGGAGGAGGAGAGTGATCACATGATCATCTAGGAAACGTCAGAAGAGAGCAGTCATGTGACCAAATCAGTAAAAAAAACTGAACTATTGAGGTATTTAGAAGCTTTGTTTTACAATGACACTGACACAGAAGGAGCAGTGTATAAGGAGCTGGCTGTGATTTTTTTCTTAACTGTAGAGTGTGCTGTCCCAGGAGACTGGAGATCTTTTGGGAGTGCAGGAGGGCTGTATATTGTGCAGAGATGAGGGGTGTGTATTGTGCAGAGGTGGAAGCTGTGCATTGTGCAGAGGTGGGGGCTGTGCAGAGATGGGGAATGTGTATTGTGAAGAGATGGGGGCTGTATATTGTGCATATGTGGGGGGCTAGGTACTATGCAGAGGGAGGGGGGCTGTGTAATATAAAGGGGGCTGTGAATAAAAATTTCCTTAAACTTCCCTCTTAAAATCAAGGTGCGTGTTATACTTGACATAGTTGAGGGGTTATTTACCCTGATAGATGATTTAGGTATTTGTTGAGAGTATGTTCTGGTACTGTACAATCCAGTTCCAACATTATGGTTCATATGAGTACCTATTGCACTGCGGATGCAGTGCTATTTGGGAGATTGTTTTGCTGTTATGTTTAGGTTTTTACTTAGAATCAAAATTTAATAAAAATGATTGAAACAGGAAAGCAATTTGAAACATAATGTTAATAAAAAAAATTATCTTTCCATTTAAATCTGCAGCCAAATCTGTTGCCCTTTAATTCACTAGGATGTGGTAAACCTCAGATCCAAACATCTAAACAGCCAGGGCATAAACTTCCTGTATATGCGCAATTACATCACTAGCCCCTGCCCCCAAAGGGGCTGCACCCCCCTAATGAATCAAGTCCATTACCTAGGTGCACTAGAGGAAGTGCAAAGAAAAATGTGAGTTTTAATTTTTAAGACTTTATTAACGTTTTTTATACAATTCAGCACTATGATTTTTTTGTTTAGTACTGCTGTGCGGACCATCATATACTAGAGTGAATATATCAGGAATAAGATCTCTTTGATCTATTGGTGGATTTATATACCCCTTAAAGGGGAAGGCTCAGAGTGACCTGTAGCTGGTCAATGCGGGAGGTGAGCACATAGTTTGGAAGGTGGAGGGGCACCTGCAGTGATTTATATTAATCTACAATTACTTCACAGAACAGTGCATCTATGTATTGGACTTTACTCACTATTATATATTAGTTTGCTACTGCACGGAGTCTTATCACTGATTGGTGTGTTTATGCCTACAGTACACGGTAGCCCTTTTATGATCATTGGGTAGTGCATTTTATTCTGATCACAACTGATATTTTATTTGATTACACAATACTGCTTATTGATTATGTTTAATGTTATTCACTAGTGGCAATGCACCGTTTTATGTTACACTCTTTTAGTACTTTGTAACTAGGCTATACAGTATTTACGAACTACCAAACATTATTTGACAGACCATCAAGAAAGGGATCTCTTGTGTTGGGAAAAGTCCACTGGATACTTGTGGACAAAACAGATAACAGCCTTGACCAGAACTTTCCACTGTCTCAACTTCTATGTAGGAGATTTCTACAGATGAGTTTTGGAATGATTTATATGTTCAAAATATCCATATAACATAATCCGATTCCATGGATTATCTTTTACAAGTCAGAAGGTAAAGACCCTAAGACACTGTCACAACATACCAACATATATACGCAAGGGACCATATTCCTGCCGGGAAGACTGTTTACCGACTAAAGGGTTATAAATAATTTTTGCACACAAAATCACTATAAGTAGCATGGATATATTTATAAGGATGTGATTTAAAATCATAACACAATATTTCAAAGTGTACAGGTTGAGCAGATACAAAAATCTGTTATTCTGACACAATATCCAATTTTTGGAAAAAAGGATTTCTGAATATTAATACGGGTTGTTAAAAATGTGTGTGTTATAGGGTAGATATAACCAATAAGTAGTTTAGTATACAAATTATTTATTTTCTTTCTTGCTCTATATGCGTATAACTATTATTTTAATCGCTATATGAAATTCTGCTTCTTTATAGTTGAAATTTTACAATTAATTGCTGCTACTACTAGACTTTCCAAGGCATTCTATTCTATTTATTCTATTGGATTTATTATATCAGGGTTAATCACCAGGAAAGTTCCAAAAAAACCTGGATAGGCATTTGTTATCCTAGGATGCCAAGTAAGCTATTACAAAAGCAAACACGGGTTTAATAAATAAACAAATCCACCAATAGGAATAAGGTTACACCTTCTGTGCCATCCTCTAGCATGTTTTATAACTATATTGTCTTCAATATAAAAATACAAATCACTTAAACACTTGATGATCCTATCAAAGGAGAAATCATCACACTTATCATCTAACACACTTAAGCCTCATACACACGATCAGACTTTGTACAAACTTTCCCGTGGATTTTTGTACAAATGGTGTGAACTTGTATTGCATACACTCAGCAGGACTTTTTCAGCCAACTTTCACCAAATCACGTGTTTTTTCTGCTCTTTACCGCCATCCTTTGGTCAAATTCTGTATTGTTGTCTGATCTTTTGCATTGGTTCTCACCATGGGTGTTTGTACTTTGTATGAAAGTCCTATGGTTTTCTGTACACACGATCGGACTTTGCTCCATCGGACTTTTGTTGCAAGAAAGTTTGTCCATTCACACAGCCAACAAAAGTCTGATGAAAACCAAAAAAGTTTGCCCGATGGAGCGTACACATGGTAAGGTGTTGCCTTAAAACAGCTAATTTGCATGTTTTTTGTCAAAAAGTCTGATCGTGTGTATGGGCCTTAACACTTCCCCTTCTGACACTTCACAGAAGCCATGTTTTGCACCCAGCTCCAGCCTAGATAGATGCCATTTTTGGGAAGATCAACTCAATCCATTAGTAGGCAGCCATTTTAGGAAAGTCTGACCAAATAAACATTTTAAAGGGTAATTATATTGTCCACATTTATTATTGATTATTTTTGTGTGCATGTATTTAATGCTAGTTGATTTGCTATGTCAGCTCAAAATTTGGTTGTTTTAATTGGCTGTATTTGCATAACAATGCACAGATTTCACCCGGGAATGCGAGTGCAGCGGTTTTAGGGGTCAAGTTAGTCAAACTCAGATTATTACATGACAAATTTCGTAAAAACAAGTTAGGACATCTAGAATTGGGGGAATTGAACATTTAGTTTACTCCAACAGATAAATCAAGGCTTTAGCAATTCTTTGTAAATTGTAGTGTCTGTGTCCACCTATTATGCTCAGTTCATATTGGTGTGCTGCCCAACATCGCATGTTATTCGCACTGCACTGCTGTGCAAATCATATGCGACGTCTGTGCGATGCAAATTTAGCCATACAGATTGTCGTGCAGGACCCTTTTTTTGGTTTTCACCAGAATCGGATCTCATTGGTGTTCACACCCATGCAATCCAATTCCTGTCCAAATTGACAGTTCGCACTGTGATATGCAAACTGATCTGGGGGTGTCATTAACTTTGTATTGATACTCCCAGTGGTTTGCATAAGGCAGTGTGAACTGCCTGCGAGTCAGGTGCAACACAGGAACCCGCAGTGGATTCAAGGGTTTCCCACATCGCACCAATGTGAACCGAGCCTCAATCAAACTGTTAGTGGTGTTTGCAAATGACTTATTGTAATAAAGAAATATATATTTTTGATAATCTAGTCTAAACTTACATCTGTCTTATTGTGTTATTTTTAGAAGAATTCTTCTTGGCAAAATTAAAGTGATTGTAAACAATGGCCTTGTAAAACAATCCATTGGCCCCTCAGTACCTTCTTGTTTGTTTTGTCAGTATTTTTCTTCCTCCAAAGATGGCGAGCCCCCCCAAGAAGTCACATGTACAGTCATGCCAAAGAACATCTAAATGATTCAGAGAAGGATTGGGAGAAAGTGCTGTGTTCAGATATAAGATGGTGGAAACATTATACTTTGGGGCTGTTTTTCTGATAAAGGTACAGCCTGACTTTGCCACATTGAGGGGCCAATAAACAGGGCCATGTATTGTAAAATCTTGGATGAGAATCTTCTTCCCTCAGCTAGTCTCCCAGCATGACAATAACCCAAAACATACCGCCAAAGCAACAAAGGAGTGGCTCAAGAATAAGCACATTACGGTCATGGAATGGTCTAGTCAGTCTCCAGACCTTAATCCTATAGAAAATTTATGGAGGGAGCTGAAACTTTAAATTTCCCAGAGACATTCAAGAAACCTTAAGGATTTAGAAAAGGTCTGTAAAGAACAGTGGACCAAAATCCCTCCTGAGATGTGTGCAAACCTGTTCACCAACTACAAGAATTGTCTTACCTCTGTGCTTGCCAACAAGGGTTTCTCCACCCAGTACTAAGTCACGTTTCACTTGGGGATCAAATATTTATTTTAATCACGGAACTGCAACTCAATTTATATAATTTGTTTTATGAGTTTTTTTTCTGGATTTTTGGCCATTCTGCCTCTATTATTTAAAATACACCTTTGATACAAATTATAGTCTCTTCATTTCTTTGTAAGTGGGCAAACTTACAAAATCTGCAGGGGATCAAATAATTATTTTACCCACTGTATAAAGAATGAGCATATGGTTACAGGATAATACAGTTGTATGCAGGGATGTACAGTTATTGTAGACAATTATTATTAACTAAATTGCATGTGAATTCCAACATAGTCAACAAACTTGAATAGTTCAGCTTACTTTAATATTTACAAGACTTTGAAATGCACTTTTTACCATTGTCAAACAAGAAGCCAGTGAACCAGTCTGATCTTGTATTCCATCATCTGATTGGTTTACAGGAGAACAATCACTGTCCAGAGATCCTGGGGTGAAAGTCATACTGGATTGATCCTGCATCAATGAAGATCCCACAAGGTCCTGGCTGGGTAAAAATCCTAAAAATACAACCAGAGTTCCATTTAGTATTAAGACTATTGATTGTCATCAGTGATAAAAGTGTAGTCATGAGTTGGCATCAATAATAAATGTTCAGTCATGAGTTTGATATAGTGGCAAATAAACCCTTGATGGACATCTGGCATTAAAGGGGTACAGTGAAATGCACATTCCAGTGGTACAGTCCACAGTAAATAATACACTGATATATTAAGCTGATATTTTGTCAATCATTTTACTAGTAATAGTAGTATTTTAATATAATTTCAAAGAAGTACAATATTTATTGCAAAAAGCATAGTAGTTCTCAGCAAATTGCTGTCTGACTGTGTCACAAAACTGGACACAGAAAAAAATCTTTTTGAATTCAACATGTATCTACATTCAAGAAAAAATTTTTAATATAGTAATCTCCTCTTGTATCTGAGCATATACTAACACTGTCCTGGAATATAAAGAGACACAGTTTGCAGTCCAGTCAGTGGATATGACGTCACCAGAAGTATCCACCCACCTTTTTTCCCTTTTTCACCCACCAGAGATTTTTTAAAGTATATATATATATATATATATATATATATATTTTTTTTTTTTTTTTTTGATAGATTTTCTCTGCTGGTTATAAAATTGGCTCCATCTGCTTTTTTTTTTTAATCCGTAACCAGTAAAAAGATGCATTTTTCATAGAAATGCATCAAAATGCATGTCAACGTGCATTGACACATACATTAATGCAGGCATGTCCAAAGTCCGGCCCGAGGGCCAATCGCTGCCCACGGTCCGGTTTTGAACGGCCCGCCTGGTTATTTAAACATGTATATCTTTTGTGGCCCCGACGATCTCCCAGCGCCGGGCCACAAAAGATATATAGGCTGGCTGCCTTGGAGGGAGGAGGCGGGACGAGTGAAGTGCACACAGGAGGACTATTTCCTGTTTATGGTGGGTGCATTCCTGGCAACGGGGAATGAATTCCTGGCAATGGTGGCTGCATTCCTGGCAATGGTGGCTGCATTCCTGGCAATGGTGGGTGCATACCTGGCAATGGAGAGTTCATTCTTGGCAATGGTGAGTGCATTACTGGCAATGGCGGGCGCTGAATTCCTGGCAATGGTGGGTGCTGCATTCCTGGCAATTGTGGGTCTGCAGATGGGCACTGACCCTTATTTTGCTTCACAGTTCTGTATTTAAAATTTTAAGTTTTTTTTTTCCTGAAACTTTCCTCTTAAAGTGAAGGTGTGTGTTATACTCCAGTAAATACCGTATATCCACCACACAAAGCCACAAAGGCCAGAGAATTCTTGTTGGACAGTGTATTAGCGCTCGAACAAACACACTAAGGCCGCGTACACATGGGCGGACTGTCTGACGGACTTGGTCCGCTGAAACGTGTTTCAGCGGACAGTCCGCTCGTGTGTGGGCTTCAGCGGACTTTTTCAGCGGACAGTCTGGCGGACTAAGTCTTTCGGAATTTCCGTAATATTGTCCGTCCAACTTTGGTTTCAGCGGACAGTCCGCTCGTGTGTAGGCAAGTTGGACGGACTAAGTATGGCGCATGCTCAGAAAGGATTTACACGGCCGAAGGTTGCATTGCAGTGTATTGGACGTCGTATTTCTAGTCCCGTCGTACGTGCTGTACACGTCATCGCGCAAGCTTTCAGCGGACTGTCTGTTCATCGTGTGTGGTCAAGTCCGTTCATTCAAAAGTAGGACGGACTGTCTGTCGGATTGTCTGACGGACTTAGTTGGACGGACAATCCTCTCATGTGTACGCGGCCTTAGACTGAATTTTAATGGTTCAAAGAATGTCAAGCAAAATGGTCGGCCCTTGCGCATGTTCACTTCATCAAATCTGGCCCTCTTTGAAAAAAGTTTGGGCACCCCTGCCTTAATGCATGCATTGAAATACAGTATGCTTTGATGCATTTCTATTGATTTCAATTTAAAATGCATCAAGCAAAAACAAAAGTGGGTGAATCAAGCCTAACTATCCATAAGTGATTTATTAAACTAAAAAAAAATGTTAATCTCTTCAGCTATTTCCCCAGGCTTATAGATTCCTGCACATAATACATTTCAAGAACGTGCCTTAAATAATTATTAAATAAAATGAAATTAAAAATATGAAAACGAAACATTTTTGTAGCTGACTTTTACTAAAGGACTTTACTAAAGGGGCCCCAGGGAGAAACACTGACTACTGGATCTAGTCCTGGCATGTGTAATAAAATGAAGATATGTGTCATTCAAAGTTCAGTAGAGTTTGTCCACATAAGCATGGTAGTATAATTGTCTTAAGCTAAAATTGTGATTATTAGTTCTTCTGTAAAGGTGAGTGTGTCTTTTTTTTAATCTGATAGCATAGCCAGTTACCCAATCTGCTTCCATGATCTGATCACCCTGGTCTGTGTTCATGTTAATTTTCGAAAAAATTTTTTAAACAATCTCGAAACCAGAAAGATCCCAGCATAGCACACTGGACACACAGGCTGTTATCCCCATAACTAGAGGACTACAGGCTATAGCCCCTACACAATGTTGATGCTATCTTTCTATGCCCTTTAAGTAGATATAAACCCTCAGTGACTATTTTTTTATGTAGCATGCTGCCAGTGCAAATGCCATGTATGCTTTTCTTAAAGGGGCCCTTTAAATGAGATGTCCAGGCAAAACCTAATTAGCGCTACACCTGCTCTGTGGCACATTCTAAACCTAATCTACCTAACCCTGTAAAGCAAAAATCACTGTACTTACCTTTCCTACAGCCGATCCGGTCTGGTCCAAACACCAGCTGTCAGCTGCGGCTTAGCTGTTTACGGGGGTGTAGGAGAGCCATCCAACAACAGAAGCCCCATAGTAAGTCTATGGGTAACGTCACTCCCTATTCATTTCACAGCCATTGCCGGTCCTCTCCTGCAAACAGCATCCGCCCCTTGAGAACCGCCCAGATCAGGTGCAGAATAGGTAAGTACAGCGAGTACTCATACTCGCTTATACTTACTTATTCACTATAAAATTAGTTTTCTGTATTTTGCAAAAAAACTGGTTGATCATGCTGTTCTATATCTCCCCCTCCTGTCCCCAATGCAGCTGTGGATTTTGCAGCTGTGGTGGCAACTCTGCACATGCTCAATGTTCAGTTAGTTTCCAGGCTGAGCATTTCCTCCCTATCAGATCTGAGCAGCCCATGTGACTATAGAGTCACACATGTGAGTGTATACACAGTAGTAAATAACAGCCCAAGCCCTCCCTCCTGCATGCTCCTCCATAAGTAGCTAAACTCAATGGGGGCAGGATAGTACATATAGATTATTTTAAGACACAGGTTGGAGGGGCGTGACACAGCCTGAGACTGGCAGAAATCTGCCCACACCATGTTATTGCCAAAAATTAATAAAGATTTGATTTCAAATATATATTTGTATGCCAATTTAAAACAGTTTATTGATACAAATTATTTATTTTTACTCAGCATTCCAAAGGCTGTTTTTTTATTTTGAACACGTGACAGCAGATGACTAGAAGCTCCTCCTGCTTGTGTTAACCTGCAGATAGGCTATGAGAGAGCTGGGTCATGTGAGGGCTGTATATCGATTAGGAAAAAGGTACTTTTTTTTTCAATGCCATCATCCGTATACAAAATAGAAAGAACAATGTAAATGAAACAGTGGGGGTTATTTACTAAAGGAATATCCACTTTGCACTGCAAGTGCACTTGGGAGTAAAGTCGCTGTAGATCCAAGGGGGACATGTAAGGAAAATAAAAAACAGCATTTTAGCTTGCACATGATTGGATGATAAAATCAGCAGAGCTTTCCCTCATTTCAGATCTACCCCTTAAATTTAGAGCGACTGCACTTCCAAGTGCACTTGCAGTGCAAAGTGGATTTGCCTTTCGTAAATAACCCCCAGTGTGTGTTTAGTATCACTTTAATGTTAAACTTTTTTTTTACTTTTTTCTTTCTTTTTGGGAATTTTTATTTATTTTGTGTTTTTCCATTTCTATTTTATGTTGATAGAGCCTTTTTAAGGTTTGAGGTGTCTAAAGCCGATCATTCACTTGTTACTGACTAAAAATCGAAGAAAGGTAGTTGCGCTGACAGTGACATTACTGGTAATAAGCCAGTGATAAATGCAAATAGTTATAAATGTAAATGAATATACAAAAAAGTGTCAACATAAATTAGGTGCTTAAATGAATAAAAGTCCTTATGAATGTGATAATAAAAAAGGAAAGTAAAAAGTGAATGTGAAATAAAAAGACTCAGATAATCAATAAAGTCCCAGTGATAACTTGAGTAATCGTGATAAATTCATACAATCTTCCGTCACCAATATGTGCTGATCACCATAAAGAATGCACACTTACCAGAGGCAAGCAACAAACACCTTGCAGCTAAACACCCCGCCAGGGTCTTGTTTTAAAAGGTCCAGGATAACAACTCAGATGGCGTCAGACCAGGTACTCAAAACAACCAATAATCGATTGAAGGGATGTAGCGGAGACTCTCGGATAAGTAGCAGATGTCACCCAGAAATAGAACAAAGGGAACTTCCCATAGTGTATTACTGGTTAACTACAGGCTAATTTTACTTCTATGTTCGTAAGTGCTTTTTACATTTTATATATTAAACGAGTTAACCAATAATACACTATGGGAAGTTCCCTTTGTTCTATTTCTGGGTGACATCTGCTACTTATCCATGAGTCTCCGCTACATCCCTTCAATCGATTATTGGTTGTTTTGAGTACCTGGTCTGACGTCCTCTGAGTTGTTATCCTGGACCTTTTAAAACAAGACCCTGGCGGGGTGTTTAGCTGCAAGGTGTTTGTTGCTTGCCTCTGGTAAGTGTGCATTCTTTATGGTGATTAGCACATATTGGTGACGGAAGATTGTATGAATTTATCACAATTACTCAAGTCATCACTGGGACTTTATTGATTATCTGAGTCTATTTATTTCACATTCACTTTTTAATTGAATTTTTTATTATCACATTCATAAGGACTTTTATTCATTTAAGCACCTAATTTATGTTGGCACTTTTTTGTATATTCATTTATATTTATAGCTATTTGTATTTAGCACTGGCTTATTACCAGTGTTGACACTGTCAGCGCAGCTACCTCTCTTTGTTTTCTAGTACTATATGTGTGTATTCCATATAGTAGCTGCTGCTATAAGTTTGTGTTTAGTTATAACTAATTCTGTTAGGAGCGCAGTATTTTTCCTTTTTTTTCCTTTTTTTTCACTTGTTACTGACTATCTGAAAAAAATAGTGCAAACCACTTAACCCACCAACCATTTTATCACCAGCATTCAATGCACCCTTTATTTCCAGAGATAAAATAAAAGTTGACTACTGGCCACTTTTACAGGACTGTACAGTATCTGCAGTATCATTATTTTTGTAGTGAAACCCCAGCTTGTGTTTTTTGTCTTCAGGGAATTTAGGCCTAGGCTTTATTTAACCACTTGACATCCGCACTATAGCCAAATGACGGCCACAGCATGGACCTGCATTTCCGGGAGGCCGTCATATGACAGCCTCCCCTGTGCACACTCCCTGTGCGCGCCCTGCAGGGCATGCATGGAGTGCATTGTGATCACCGGGGTCACTGAGACTCGGGTGATCACCGATCCGAGTAAGGGGCTGGTCCTGGCCTCTTACCATGTGATCAGCTGTCAGCCAATGACAGCTGATCACATGATGTAAACAAAAGCTCGGTAATCACCAGCTCATCTGCATGGGACATTGGTCCTGAAGAGGGACAGGCAATTATGCCTCATCTGTGGCCACCAGAAACCCCTGCCAGTGAGCACAGTGCCAACCAGTACCACCTATCAATGCCCATGAGTGGCACCTATCAATGTCCACAAGTACCACCTATCAATGCCCACCAGTGGTGCCAATCAGTGCAACCTAGCAGTGCTGCCTATCAGTGTAACCGATCAGTGCCCATTATTGCCACCCATCAGTGCCCATCATTGCCACCAATCGGTGCCCATCAGTGCCGCCTCATCAGCATACATCAATGAAGGAGAAAAATTACCTGTTTTAAAATTTTATAACAAAATATAAAAAAATATATATATTTTTTAAATTCGGTCTTTTACTTTTTTTTAACAAAAAATAAAAACCACAGAGGTGATAAAATACCACCAAAAGAAAGCTCTATTTGTGGGAAAAAATTCAAAAAATTAAATTTGGGTACAGTTTTGTATGACTGCGCAATTGTCATTCAAAGTATGACAGCGCTGAAAGCTAAAAATTGGTCTGGACAAGATGGGGGTTTAAGTGCCCAGTAAGCAAGTGGTTAAAATTGTCCTTCTGCTGTGTGTTATCTGTGGTTTCTAAGGCCTGGTTCACACCTATGCATTTTGTAGTGAGTTTTTGGTTTTGCAGAAAAACACTACAGTCCATTGAACGTGGTTTCCTATGGGTCACATTCACATCTGTGCATTTTATGGAAAGGACCTGGACCAGCAGGTTGTGTTTCTGGTTCCATAGTCTTCAATGTATCAAAAATGTGTATTGAAAAATGCAAAATGCATCTGGAATATGCATCAACTGCAACCTGCATAGGTGTAAACCAGGCCTAAATCAGCTGGCTGTATTTTCGTCTCTAGCATATTTTCACCAATTCTACTGCTGCGGCAGTTCGGCATGATCCCACGGGTCAGTGGGATAGCAGACGGACGCAGGCCGCTGAACTGCGGGAGGAGGGTTGATTGTGGGCATGAGAACCAGAACAGGCATGTGCGTGTGTAAACACACACACATGCCTTTTCTGTGAGGAGCGGAGAAACAGATTGTGAGTTTCTACTAGTTAGGAACAACAATGTTTAATTTCCTCCAGTCACTCCCATCCCCCTACAATTGGAACACACATAGGGAACACAGTTAACCCCTTGATCGCCCCCTAGTGTTAACCCCTTCTCTGTCAGTGACATTTACACAGTAATCAGTGCATTTTTATATGTATAATTGTCAATGGTCCCAAAAATGTGTCAAAAGTGTCCAATCTGTCCACCATAATGTTGCAGTCCCGATAAAATCGCTAATCACAGCCATTACTAGTAAAAAAAAAAAAAAAAAAAAAAAATGACATAAATCTTTCCCCTATTGTCTAAACCCTTTAACTTTTGTGCAAACAAATACATATACGCTTATTGTGATTTTTATTACCAAAAATATGGCGAATACATGTCGGCGGCCTAAACTGAGGAAAAAAAATAGCTTTTTAAAAAAAAATAATTGGGGATATTTATTCTAGCAAACAGTATAAAATATTGTGTTTTTTTCTAAATTGTCACTATATTTTTGTTTATAGCGCAAAAAATGAAAACCGCAGAGATGATCGAATACCACCAAAAGAAAGCTTTATTTGTGGGAAAAAAAGGGCATCAATTTTATTTGGGTACAGTGTCGCACGGCCTCGCAATTGTCAGTTAAAGCGACTCAGTGCCTTATCATAAAAAATGTCCTTGTCATTGAGAAGCCAAATCTTCCGGGGCTGGAGTGCTTAAAATGCCCCGTAGCTGGCTGGCTATTTTTACACTCATGTTTTATCCGTGGTCTCTGAATTCTCTATAAGAGTTTCATAGAAATTGGCCAGTGGCAGGACAGTTTTATATAAGTGAGAAAAAAGATTGCCACAGCAAGCTACACATTTCTATTTGCCAGTAAAGTGGACCAATTACCATTTGATGAAAAAGCACATGTAGCTACTAAAGCTACTAGAAAAAAAAACTTTTTTTTTTTCAAACTAAAATAAGATAAATTGGTGTGTTGCTGTGTGAAAGTTAAGCTATTTGTACAAAAAAAGAAATCAATTTCACAGCCAAATATATGTCTATGATATGCTGTCAGTGTACAAAATTGCTGAGACTGTCCGTGAAAATCATACTGTTCTGTAACACCACTAATAGCTTTAAAGTATCCCCCAACCCAACATCTTATTTAAAAGATGTATTCCCTTGAAGCCTCATGAAAGGACCCTCTTTCGGTTTTATTGCATTGGTACATGGCCCAGCTTCCGGTGCCTTTTTAAGTATTTTGCCTATCGTACCCTAAAATGGCCAGAATTCAACAACAAGATGCTCCCCCGCAGACATCAATGGGATTTGCTTCTAAGTTTGAGTTCAATAATTTTTAAACAAGATTCACCGACCCCAAACCTGGCTAGATTTGAACATGACCACTAAACATGCACTGCAACCTGTGGAATCCATGCTACCCCTATGAGTTATATTGAAAATATATGCTGGCAAGTTACTCAATAAATGAATGCCTACCCATAGATGAAATATTAATATTTGAGTGAACAAAGATAATATCACTTTATAAAAATATTTATTCCAACTGTGCAGCATTATGTACAGTAAATAGCAAATGCTAGAAAATATTAGAGAATACAATAATAAATAAATACTATTTATTTTGATAAATAATTACTATACACACTTGATAGAAATGTTATGCCCATGTATTTAGTGATGCTAAAATAGATTTCATGGAAATTCAAATACAACGAATACAAAAAATATTTAATAATATATGAAGGTTACATGAGACCATAGCTGCAAGGGGTATTTGATTGCACAGTCTTATGATGGATTTTAAAACATCTGTCACAAAACTATTTACCACCTTCAGCCATATTCAATAGCATATCACACACCAGAATACAATATGCTGCTATTGGCATTATACCAACATTGGTTGTACTTGACAGTCAACCAGATGCCAGTAAATTGGAAAAAGTTCAAGTCATGCCAAAGTCTCGTTTTTTTTTCTTTAAAAATAACAAACATGTTATACTTCCCTGCTCTGTGCAGTGGTTTTGCACAGAGCAGCCAGGATCCTCCTCTTCCGTGGTCCTTCACTAGAGCTTCTAACATAATATTCCCCACACACACACTCCTAAAAATGGCTGTAGTCATACCGGGAGTTGTAATGACCACCGGCTGGAAACTGTAGACAATCAAAGTGTAGAAATGTCATCAGCTCACCAAGGTTTCCTCAGAAGGGTCTAAAGCTTTATTCACATGGTCACACGGTACACATAAGGAAATGTTTCGGAGCCACACAGGACCCCTTACATTCAATTTAAATATATGACATAACTGCCAAGAGTAAAGATGCAATCGTTAAAAAATAGCAATCAGAAACTACTTAAAGCATTACTCCTCTGGAGAAAGATGATGGTCACTTTTAAAGTTAAAAATGTATATGTATAATAAACGAGCCTGCTGGTTTTATCCAGCCACGGGCTGTACAGTCCCAGAATATTGTGTTTTCATGTTGCCTATCTGCAGGCTCACCTCCCAATGCTGTGCACACTGAGGCGCACACACAGTAGCGGTAAGTAGTTGAATGCCACAGCGGCCGCCAAAATGAATAGAAGAGGGGACCGTACTGAAGGAAGGTTGGAGCCATCTAGTGTATAAAAAAAGAAAGTGCTAGTTCTGTGTGGGGAAGGTATAGGAGGCAAAATATACAGACAAGAATGCAGAAAAGGATAAGAAATGAGGAAGAACTACTGAGAAATTGAAAAAGCAAAAAAAGAATACATGAGAATTAAGTGTGTAACAAGAGGGCAGAAATTAGAAAAAAATAATAGCAAGTAAATAATAGATGAAAAGGAAAATAAAAATGAAAATGAAAAATAATGAACAATAAATGGATGAAAAGACTGAAAAAAGGAGAAAAATGAATAAAAAATAAAATAAAAAATAAAGAATATGTAGAAAACAGTATAGAAATGGGGAGATAACAGGAGTCCAAAGAAGACAGAAAGGGAAAAAAGGTAAGAGAATAAATGTAAGAGGAAAAAACGTATGAAAAAAGGGCGGGGGGCAGAGAGTGAACAAAACCTGGTTAATGAACAAGTAGAAACAGGAAAATAAACACTATTTACAGAGTTCAATCCTGAATTCATCCAATAACAAATCATCTCTCATCAAGGAAACAGGTGAAGGACAAATTAGAGTTGAGGCTCTTGGGTTGTACGGTATTTAATGTGTAAATCCAGTAAGCCTCTGTGCGTAAGGGAAGGCAGGTGGCCACCCCCTCTTACCAGACGGTCGACGTGTTCTATTACCATGCCTCTAAGTTTATGTACCTGATGTATTTTGTCACAAAATGTAGAGCCACTGGTTTGCTGAGGACAATAGGAGCATCATTCGATGTCTTAGCCAAGGCAATCCTGATGTCACTCATGTGTCTCTGAAATCTCTGCTTAAAGGGGCCAATAGTCCTATCAATGTATATCAGTGAACATGGGCATTTCAAAAAGTTTACACAATATTCAGTGTTACAGTTAACATAATTGCATATCTGGTAAGGCTTGCCGCTATGAGCATGTGCAAAAGTTTCTCCACATATTAAGGAGTTGCAGATGTTACAGTTATAACACCTGTAACAGCCCTGTTTCTGTGACAGCCTGGTGACCGAGTTAGCATACTTTGATCTGGGGTCTGCCTGGACTAAAAAGTCCCATAAAGACTTTCCACATTTGTGAACAAGTAATAGCAGGTTCTTCAGATCAGTCATCAGGGTATCATCAGCTTTAAGAATGTCAAGGTTCTGTGTAGTTGCATGTCTGATCCGGTCTGATTCACAGTTGAACCTGTTTGAACATCCCCTGTTTTAGAGGTCCTACAGCTGGCCATGGTGGCTCTAGTCAGGGCTTGGTCTAATAACGAAATGAGATACCCATGTTCTAAAAATGTTTGATACATAATCTCCAGCTGATGTTTTTTGTCACCTCTGGAGCAGATGTGTAGGACTCTGTTGAACTGGGGGATAGGTAGGCTGTTTAAAAGGTGCTTGGGGTGCACACTCCTGTAGTGTTTCCTGTCTGTTGGTTTTGAAAAAATTGTAGTAATGAGTGGCCCATCTACATTCTTGATCATTACATCAAGATAGGTGATGTTATGCGTAGAAATCTTTTGATTGAAAACAATGCCGAAAATCCCATTCAAATAATCAACAAATGCCAAGAAGTCCAGTTCATTGCCACCCCAAACCAGGAAAATATCATCTATGTATCTAAACCAGCACCTAACTTGTTCAAAGAAAACAGTGGATGTATAAATGTCACATTCCTCCATGTATCCAATGAATAACTTTGCAAACAAGGGGGCTGCCCATAGCTATGCCATGTATAAGGGTGTATTTTCTACCCTCGAATGCATTCAAGCTGAGCCGCAGCTCCGTGTGTCTATTCAGACACGGAGCCCCTGTTAGGCCCCGCACCTCTCTCTCATTGGCTAACTGACTTTGATTAACAGCAGCGGGAGTCAATGGTGCCCCTGCTGTGTCTCAGCCACTCAGGAGGGAGCGACCTGGACAGCGGAGGCACTCATGCACAATTTTTGATGTGAATATAAGATTTTTCAGAATATATATTATATGGTGTCCCCATTATACTCTTTCATCACATTTCCGGTCTCCATGACACAACCGAGATGGTGTATAAGATGAACGTTGCATTTAATATAACCTGGGTGTATTTGGTCTATTCTGTGTTTGGTCTATTCAAAAATGGCCACCAATTATGTGGTATTAGGTGGCCTAGATACCACATACTACATAATCCCAGGGAGTATAGCAAGATGGCGTCGCTTCTGATGACGTCGGTATGATGAAACGCATAAGATGGAGGTTCTAGCATCATTGCGCGACTTCCTGCTGGGTCCGCGGGATGCAGAGACATCCTGGACTTCCTATTTGTCACACTTTTTAAACACTGAACAGATGTAAGTGTATTTCCGCTTATGCAATGGAATGAAAAACGTAAAACAGTATTGTGCTATGGGATATAATTTCTTTCCACATATTACTGAGGAGAACGAGAAAATTTACTAAAGGAGAGGAACGCACAGTGGATCTGGGTCCTGGTATACAGCATATTAGCTGGGAAGGTGAGATACCTCCCTTGCTTTGGGGGGAGCAACTTTTGGTGAGTGCAATAGCATAAGAGGAGCACAGAGTGGAGCACCTGCACTGGATGTGTTACAAGCACGGATAAAAGAGCACCTGTCACGTTACTTGGAAAATCCTTTTTTATGATCATGGACTATTTACACTAAGATTTGATGGTTTGAAATTGGAGGGTTACACCCACTACCACATAATTTCATATTTAACAGTTTTAAGCACGTGTCACTTTTTTGAACCGGTTGTGATATGCAAGTGCAGAATTTGGTTTGCACATATTATAGAATGGTTTAATAATAGATTGAATATTGTGATAATATACGTGAAAGCACAGAACACTAAGCACTTTTTTGTATATTGTTTTTTATAAATTAAAGGCAAACACACCTTTATATATATGAACAGCACCATACTCACTACCCTTTTACCCACTCATGCACATCACTGGTTCAATATAGGGCTCAGGTAAGTATTGGGGGGCTGCAGCACACAGAAGTTTTTTTTTATCTTCATGCATAGACTGTATTACAATAAAAAACATTCTGCCTTTAAAAACACTTTAATGAATCTTGCTATTGCAATGGGACCTGTTTGCAAGGGCAGAGATGAGTTATGGGGAAGACTGCTGTGGCCCTGCATACTATTTGTTTACATTGTAATAGTCTGCTAGGACTTTTTGTAAATAAAGCTGTTTTTGTTTATGGTAAGGTCTAGTTCACACCAATTCTCAATTATATAGGCACCAACACAGAGACTTGTAATTTTTTCCTCAATTAGTGGCTGCAGCCCATCCATCAAAAGGACTAAGCTTTCTTCATTCATCTTAAAACAAAATACCTAAAAATACCTAAAAATATAAAAACAATGATTCTGTCAGTAGCAACCAATCTAAATTCAGATGTTATAATTCTGCTGCAGAAATTTGTAACTTTACCCAAAATAGAAAATCTTCCTTGTCATCAAATATATTGGTGTTTTAAACTCTGACTTTAACGTAAATGGATTTTATTGCCTTCTTTGATCTGCAAAATAAAATACCTAAGACTACTAAAATATTCACATACATAATGGCCTGGAGAAATAATTTTCAATTGTATCTTTTCCAACTATCAATCTGTTTGCATATCTGTTTTTCGAATCTAAGGATACTTGAACGATCGTGCACAATGGGTATGCACATTTCTTGTAACCGGGAGCATCATTGTACATTTTCTAGTGGTATTGCATGTGTATTTTTTGAATTAATTTTTGGAAGAAAAAGATGGTATGGTTTATTAAATGATCTTTTAAACAAAGATTGTTGATCCAAGAAAGTACAAGTGATTCTAGATAGTAGTGTTTTATGTCCATGGGTAATCTAAAGTAGCCATATACCTAACCTAAGGATCGAATTCCTGCTGAACCGGCCGAGATTCAAACTGTTAAGGGGCAGGCTGAATGGAATGATTGATCACTTCTGATTATCAATCACTTCCGGATTCACTTCCAATTTTTGCAAGTGCCTGCTATTACCGCTAGCGATAATCACTGTCTTCTCCTGAGGGGGCAGCTTCCCCTGTCAGCATTGTCTGTGTTGATGGGGGAATTTATTTTCGGCAGCCCGTGGTTGCAGGAAAGAAATTTGCACCATGTATGGCAGGGCTGAGAATGCAACTGAATAGAGGACAAATTCTGACTGCCCTCAGGACAAGCTGTCTATAGATCCCTGGAGTCTTTAGGGCCTGGAAGGTTTACTACCCCCAACATTGGTCAGCTGATCACTGTTGTAATCAGGGCTGTCTTTAAGGCAGGGCAAAAGGGGCAGCTGCCCTGGGCCCTGTCATTGTTTTGGGGCCCAAAACAGCTGCCTCATACTTGCCAACTATCCAGGTTTAAATTCCCTTGTCCCTTGAGGTTTTAGTCCTGTGCTGTGCCCCGATATCTCTGTGTGAAATGCTGCTACTAATACTGCCCAGCTCTGCCCTAATTGTTGTGTACAGATGACTTATCTGCAGGCCCTGTGTTTACATGTAAATAACCGGCATTCATATGTAAATAGCAGCGATAATATTAAGTAAATAGCTGCGGCCGGCGGGATCGATATGTAAAAAAGGCAGCATTCATATGTATATCATGCTCCCCTGCTGTGAGGAGATGATGTGCTATAACCTCTAGCAACTAATCAGTGAGCCGTGATGTGTGCTGTAACCCCTAGCAACCAGTCAGTAAGCAGTAATGAAATGCTGTAACTGCTGGCAACCAATCGCAATTGCTGTCTGATCTGATACAGTAAACTGATTTTAAGTCTAGCTGTTATTTATTGTATGTCTCAGAGCAGGTGGAGAGGGAAATTGCATGGGGGGGCCCCAAGAAAAATTTTCCCCGGGGTCCAATCAGTATTAAAGACGGCCCTGGTTATAATACAGAATGGGGTAGTCTAATACCGTGTAAACACAAGCAGATTTTCCGACAGAAAAAAATCAGACGGGAGCTTTTCATCGTATATTCCGATCATGTGTATGCCCCATTGGACTTTTTAAGTCGAAATTCTGACGGACCTAGAAAGAGAACATGTTCTAAATTTTTCTGATGGAACCAGTTCCCATTGGGAGAACCGCTCGTCTGTATGCTGTTCCGACGTACCAAAAACGACGCATGCTCTGAAGCAAGTACGAGACGGAAGCTATTGGCTACTGGCTATTGAACTTCCTTTTTCTAGTCCTGTCGTACGTGTTGTACGTCACCGTGTTCTTGACTGTCAGACTTTGGTGTGATCATGTGTACGCAAGACAGCTTGAGTGGAATTTCATCGGAATTCCGTCGGAGAAACCTTCAGAGTGTATTCCGATGGAAAAACCGCTCGTGTGTACACGGCATAATACAAAAATTATTAACACACAGCATGGAACTAAATCCGAGCAGACAATATGATATACAGTATGCTGCCATATATTTAATCTGTAATGTAACCATATTAAAACTGATCATTAAGCCTCTTCTCCATTTCAGTTTTAGCAAATTACAGTTCTTCAATGCTTAGATTAACAAGACATTGTCACATTCCAATTTTCACGCTTTTGTTGAGCCCCCAATGCTCTTGTTCTTTTTACATACACTCCCCTAGTACTATAGGAGGTTTTGGTGCACCTCTTAAGAAAGTACGTGGCACCATATTTGTCCATTGATAAAATCATCTGATTTTTTCCACAGAGCCACTGACAGATGTGTATTACATGGCAGAAAAGCCTGAAGCTATTGCTTTAGTATTAAATATCGGCAGCTGGAAATGCCTTTGACAAATGGCCTATATTGTTACAGCATTTTGTAAATGTTGCATGACAGCCTGTTTCTCCCATTACAGGTCACTACCTGGAAAATACAGTAAGGAGGAAGAAGAGGTGTCACACTGAAAGATAAGATCCAAGCTTGGCATTGCTGGATAATAGCAGATGATTCATTAGTTTCACATGGATAGGGATCTTCTGGCTGGAAACCTTTTGCCAGACAATATCTTGTTTTGTTTAATAACTGATCACATAGGAAACACTTGGAAGTATGTCATACATGGTCACACTTTGGCACCTTGCTGTCTATGTTGACACCCGTAGTACAGTTCTCTCACACTGTGCTTCTGTGGTCGAAGCCAAAGTTATCCTAAATCTAGGGCCCAACTGAACCTTTAGTTGAAATCAGCCAAATCCATTGCAGATGCATAAAAAAACTTGTTTAATGGCTTATAGTTTGTTTTATTTCTAAAGCAGCCAAATAGAAAAGACCATCCCCTACCAGCAGCTGCAAAGTGGGTGCCTTTCTTACTGTGGGGAAGCAGTGGTCCCATTGCAGAGGTCCAACACACTCCCCTTTGAGCCAGACCTATAGCTCTGCAATCAACAAAGCTCACGTTCTCCACTGATTGGATAGCTCTGACTCAACAAGGGGTGCATCGGATATCTGCAAAGAGAACACTTCGCCACAGAGGTCAAAGGTGTTACTCTGTTCCATGCTAGCAGAACATAGGCTGTGGCAAATTTTGAAAGTAAACAAACTAAAAGACAAAAAAAAAATTTTTTTGATGCACTGGAATAAATTTAGCTAATTTAACCTTTAAGGTTAATGGGCTTTCACAATGAATCCTACTACTAAATGTTCTTTTAATTTAATCAAGACAATAAAGGGCCATGTGACATAACTGTGACTCTTGTAACTAAACCCCAAAAAAATATATAGCCTATTTATTCCTAAACAACCACTTAGCGACCAAGCCTTTTCTGGAACTTTTTGTAAGTAATTAAAAATCTGTATTCTTTGATAGAAAATTACTTAAAGCCCCAAACATTATATAGATTTTTTAGCAGAGACCCTAGAGCAGAGGTGTCCAAACTTTTTTCAAAGAGGGCCAGATTTGATGAAGTGAACATGCACGAGGGCCGACCATTTTTCTGACATTCTTTGAACCATTAAAATTCGGTCTAAGTGTGTTAGTTCGAACACTAATACACGGCCCAACAAGAATTCTCTTGCCTTTGTGGCTGTGTGTGTTAAAGAGATGAGCTCGGGCGTGTTATTTGGATATACCGTATTTATTGGCGAATAAGAGGGAAGTTTCAGGAAAAAACCTTAAAATTTTAAATAAAAAACTGTAAAGCAAAATAAGGGTCAGTGCCCATCTGCGCGCCCACCATTGCTGGGAATGCAGCCCCCACCATTGCCAGGAATGCAGCCACCATTACCAGGAATGCAGCCACCATTACTAGGAATGCAGCCACCATTAGCCAGGAATGCAGCCACCATTGCCAGGATTTCACTCACTATTAGCCAGGAATGCAGCCACCATTGCCAGGATTTCACTCACCATTAGCAAGGAATGCAGCCACCATTAGCCAGGATTTCACATACTATTGCCAGGAATGCAGCCACCATTAGCCAGGAATGCAGCCACCATTAGCCAGGATTTCACTCACCATTAGCCAGGAATGCAGCCACCATTAGCCAGGATTTCCCTCACCATTAGCCAGGAATGCAGCCACCATTAGCCAGGATTTCACTCACCATTAGCCAGGAATGCAGCCACCATTAGCCAGGAATGTACTCACCATTAGCCAGGATTTCACTCACCATTAGCCAGGAATGCAGCCACCATTGCCAGGATTTCACTCACCATTAGCCAGGAATGCAGCCACCCTTAGCCAGGATTTCACTCACCATTAGCCAGGAATGCAGCCACCATTAGCCAGAATTTCACATACTATTGCCAGGAATGCAGCCACCATTAGCCAGGATTTCACTCACTATTAGCCAGGAATGCAGCCACCATTAGCCATAATTTCACATACTATTGCCAGGAATGCAGCCACCATTAGCCAGGAATGCAGCCATCATTAGCCAGGATTTCACTTACTATTAGCCAGGAATGCAGCCACCATTAGCCAGGATTTCACATACTATTGCCAGGAATGCAGCCACCATTGCCAAGATTTCACTCACTATTAGCCAGGAATGCAGCCACCATTAGCCAGGAATGTACTTACCATTGCCATCAGTGCAGCCTTGGAGGGGACATGGAGGGGGCTGAACGAGCGCCAAAGAACAGGAGAATCTCCTGTTTACACAGCGGCCTCTTTAAGAGAAAGTCCCGCCTCCTTTGATGGACAGAACAGTCGCCCAATAGCGGAGATGGGACTTCCTATTACAGAGGCTGCCGTGTAAACAGGAAATACACCTGTGTGCACGGCGCTCGTACAGCCTCCTATCTCCAATGCAACCAGACTATATATCTTTTGTGGCCCCGGCGCTGGGAGATCGCCGGGGGCCACAAAAGATATATATGTTTAGATTACGAGGCGGGCCGTTCAAAACCGGGCCGCGGGCCACGATTGGCCCGCGGGCCGGACTTTGGACATGCCTGCCCTAGAGAATAATACGATGATCGCTGAAATTTTTTTAAGTCACATAGTATTTGTGGAGAGGTTTTTCAAACTGTTTTTTGTTTTAAATACATTTTAACATTTTAATGAATTTTAATGCACAAAAAACACAATAGAGAACCCAATATATTGGTACAATATAAAAGATGATGTTATGTCGAGTAAATAGATACATGTCGCATTTTAAAATTGCGCACACTCGTGGAATGGCATGAAATTACTATACTTAAAAATCTCCATAGGCAAAATTTTAAACATTTTTACAGGTTATCTATTTGGAGTTACAGAAGAGGTCTTGTGTTAGAATTATTGTTCTCGTGATAACATTGTGCCGATACCGCACATGTGTGGTGGGAATACTGATTATATATGCGTATATATATGTATGCGTTCTCTTCCTCATGTGAGCACAGGGTGACGGGGACGATTATATATTTTTTTTATTATTATTCATTTTTATTTTTACACTATCCCTTTAATTTTTTTAAATCACTTTTATTCCTATTACAAGGAATGTAAACATACCTTGTAATAGAAATAAGGGATGACAGGTCCTCTTTATGGAGCGATCTGGAGTCTATAAGATCCCAAATCTCTCCTCTACCTTTAAGGGCCAGCAGTCCAGTGCACTTTTTTTCCTGCACCAAAAACGCATAGAAAGTAGGTTATATGGTTTTCAATGGCATAGTTCACACCAGTGCTTGCCGTTTCAGTGCGTTCCACTTCCAGAAAAAAAAAAGTAGAACATGCTGCATTTTTCCTGCACTGGACTGTACTGAAATGTTGTAAAAAACATCAAAAACTCTCGGGAATGCACCTAAACGCACTGGAACACCCATATTATTATTTGAGGTTAAGGAAAAAAAAGAGGGGGGAATGCACTGGATTGCATCAAAAATGCACCAAAAACGCATCAAAAATGGCCATGGGACGCATCAAAAACGTGCATGCAAAAAAGCATCTGGAGCGCAGGTCTGAATTCAGCCAAAAATTCAAAACTGTTACACTTTAAAGTGGTTCTAAAGGCTCAAGGTTTTTTATCTTCATGCATTATATGCATGAAGGTAAAGAAACCTTCTCTGTGTAGAAGCCCCCCAGCCCCCACCCCCCAATACTTACCTGAGCCCCATTGTGATCCAGCGGTGCACACAAGAGCCTTTGCTCTCCAGGGACTCTCCTCCTCGTTGGCTGAGAGGCATCAGCTATTGCTGCTGTCAATCAAAGCCAGTGAGACAATGAGGAGAGAGAGGGGGCAGGGCCAAGCTGCAGCTCTGTGTGTGAATGGACATGTAGAGTAATGGCTCGGGAGCAAGCCTGCTTGGGTGCCCCATAGTAAGCTGCTTGCTCTGGGGGCACTCAGCAGGAGGGAGGGGCCAGGAGTGTCCGTGGGGGACTGGAGAAGAGGAGAATCAGGGCTGCTCTGTGCAAAACCTCAGCACAGAGCAGGTAAGTATGACATGTTTGTTTTTTCAGGTTTTTTTAATTGTCTTTGATATCACTTTATCTCCAGACTGTAGGTAACAAGGGTTTTCTGTCTCAATTTATAATATATGTTATTATGTTTTTCCAAAGATATGCACTCTACTCAAAGAGTATTGTTGACGTTGGGCAGTCTATAATATATATATATATATATATATATACGTACATTTCATAGTTTATCCTTTGAAAGTTTACAATTGGAGGTTATGTCTTATGCCGTGTACACACGACTGTTTTTTCTATCAGAATAAACTGTGGTGGTCTTTCCGACGGAGTTCCGAAGGAGTTCCGCTGAAACGGACTTGCCTACGCACGATCACACCAAAGTCTGTTCGTTTAGAACGCGGTGACGTACAACACATAGGAAGGGACTAGAAAAAGGAAGTTCAATAGCCAGTAGCCAATAGCTGTCCTTGCTTCGTTTTTGGTCCGTTGGAATAGCATGCAGAAGAACGGTTTTCCCCGATAGCATTTGATTCCCTTGGAAAGATTTAAAACATGCTCTATTTCTAGGTCCATCAGAATTTAAAAAATAAAAACTCAGATGAAGCCCACACACGATTAGAATATCCAATGAAATGATTCCATCTGACCTTTTCTGCCAGAAAGTCCGGTCGTGTGTATGCAGTATTAGTTGTAGCAGGTAAGTGGACATCTTCCTACATGCCAGAAACACTAATATGTCACATATATGCCTGTTGCATGCTTTTCTTTAATACAATTGTGTGGAAATGGTAAGGATGTAAGAAAGAAATAGCTCTGGTCAGCAGAAATTACAGAACTGCTCTCAACAATCTGGTATGAATGCCTGGCATCATACACAACACTGCCCTTGTTAATTATACATGCACATGTTATCTGTGCATCACAGTATCTACATAGTGTTATGTAATGGTGCACATTCCATTAAGTTTTGTAATGGAAAAAATCCAGATCCTTAGATAGCAATCACATCATTTTTCTCAATGATACTGATAATTATGGGTCTGCATATTATTATTATTACATTATAGATACTAGGGATGAGGTTAAGGTTCACCACCATCATGGGTTTTAGGTGAACCCTGCTTGTTGAGGGATCACATTCCCAGCAGAATAACGTGGGAATTCATCAGACTAAATTCTTTGTAACCATAACCATCTGCCTTACCTTCGAATTTAGGTCAAAATGTTTTGAAGGGCCAATAAGGGGGCTTTTAGATAAGCCAACACCTCGCTATTAAAGGGTGAGGTCACAGCAACCTTAATGACAATGTACTTTAGCTGTTATACAGAAAGGTGTAGTGCTTGTAGGTACTGGCAGGTCTGTTAAAGTAGATGTAAACCCTAACTGTATGTTATGAAGGTAGCAAAACTTTGTATCTTAGATAATTGGGCAATGGAGGAGGGTTACTGTTACCTTAATGCTACTGGTGTCGTGCAGCCACTTTATAGCCTTGTCCCTGTCCACATACACCACAATCATACCAGGTTGTATATGTTTTCTCACAGGGCAAATTTCCTAACTATCACTGTCTGCAATTGTTTTTTTCACTGGCCTTTTTATTTAATGCCAAGAAAAGATATCTGAGTGTATCCAAGAACTGCAGCCTGGAAGCCATTCTGCAGCAAATCCATCACTTATGGCAGGTTGAGCTGGTGAATGCCAGACAGAGCCTTAAGCCTTGTACACAGGATCGGATTGTTCGCCAACAAAATCGTGGAATTTTGCCTGAAGGGCGTTGGCCCAAACTTGTCTTGCATACACATGGCCACACAATCGTTGGCCAACAATTACGAATGTAGTGATGTACTATGTTGTTTTTCATCTCTTTAGTGCCACCCTTTGGGCTCCTTCTGCTAATTTCGTATTAGTGGAAGTTTGTTGAGTGTTGATTCGTGCTTTTAATTTTGCACTTTTCATTTGGCTCTTTTCATTTTGCGCTTTTCATTTTGCGCAGTTTGTTTGTGAACGCCCGTTTTCTCAACAAGCCATGTGGCAGAACTGGAGGAGATAACCTGTTATTTATCATTGGCCTTGGAGTTATTGCTTTGACATTATTTTTTTTGGTTGAATATAGATTTGCATTGTTATATTTTCTATATTTTTGGATGCATAGAATGCACTTTTTGGTTAAGTTCTATTGGCAGATAGAATGTCAAATTTTTTTTCATTTTTTTTTTAATGCACAATAAAAAAAATGGATGGAATAATACCTGGCTGTGTTTTACTTCAGATAACAGTTTGGGGAGTAGGCAGTTGCATTTAAAAAAATACAATGTAAAATTGACAAGGGACACCAACATAGTTTTATCTTTGATCTTAAAAACTATGGGATAATGGTAAACAAAGAAAATGCGGCGCACAAAGCAAAAAATATAAACACATTTAAAGTAACGCATTCATGTGTAAAAGTCCAAAACAGGTACTGAAAGTTCAGTGATTCCACAACAGATCTCCCTTCACCTCATTCAGCAGAGATAAGGATAGTAGGGGTCCCATCACCATCACCCAACACGACAGACCCTTACCATCAGTGCAACGATAATGCACAAATATAAAAGCCACTTTGCTCCACTACTCCTCACAAGCAGTACACTGGAACCAGAAATCTCTCCAATCATAAACAGGTATTAAGATTCCCATGCAGTTCAGCAGTCATATGGATATAGAAAAATAACAACGCTCATTGCGCAGATATCTTAAAGAACGATGCCCAATTTATTAAGAAAAAACAATTCCACTCACATTTAAGTTGATTAAAATAGGCAAAACAACTGGACGCTTCAAAATAATATTATTCTTGATATCACTAGAAATAAAACAAGCCTTTGAAAATTAGTTTGCAATAACTCCATCAGTGTTACCAGCAAAGCAACTTCATTATTATCAGATGTCCCTGTTGAAGTCCTATGGGACGAAACGCGTAGGGCGTGGTAGTCATGTTCCCTGTATTTCTTTCTTTTATGTGATCACGCTTTTTATTTTTATTTTAAATATTTTATACATTTTGTATTTGCTGAGTTTATTCCAATAAACAGCCATTCGATATTTTTCATCTACACTATGGGAAGCTGTTCTTTTTTGTCCCTTATGTGATCCTCTATATGAGTTTGGAGTCATTCACCATTCCTGGTTTTTGTTGGAGTTGAGCTTCTTTTCCGTCCATTCCATCGGGACCCTGGAGAAACAGGCATCTTGGGGACGATACGGATCATTCCTCCTATGACCAGAGGACCTCCGGTAATCTCAACGGCTGGTAGACCTGTGGAGATCCACCTATCTTTATATGCACATATGACCTCATGGTTCTGGTAAGAGTACCCATCTTGTTTATTTTCACAGAGAATCCACTGCTTCAAGATGTCTTTATGATCACCTTTCAGTGTTTATTTTATGCGATCTATCACAATTCTTGTCCTGTGAGGACTCTAAAGACTTTTTGTACTCACTGAATATTTGGACTTTTATTTATATACTTTCTCTCCCTTTCACTATTTGTCACATGTGTTTTTCACAGCCTTTTTTTAGCGCTACATTATATTGTTGGAACTTCATTATTATCCCATTAAAGAAGAAGAGAATTGTGCTCTGTCCTTGCTTCCGAGCATGCGTGTTTGTACTTTGGACTTTTGTCCGATGGACTTGTGTACACACGCTTGGAAAATCCAACAATACACATTTGTCCGTGGAAAATTTTAAAACCTGCTAGCCAAAATTTGTCCGCGGAAAGTCCGACAACAATTGTCCGATAGAACATACACATGGTCGGATTTACCACCAATAGCCTGTCATTGAAGATTTCCCGACGGAAAGTCCGATCGTGTGTACGAGGCTGTGTGGTAAGTTGGAAAAATGCTACCACGTTTGCAAGAAAACGAGCACAGGCCTAAATGTAGAGACACAAGGCAGTCAGAACAAGGCTTAATGTTGAGTCAAAAGCCAAAGAACGTTCTCTTATACAAAAACTAGAACTTCAGCTGTTTTTGAATTTGAGAAAATAATCTGTTTTCTTGGGGGAAACGAAGAAGAAATGAGAGAAAGCTACCAGAAGGGGAAAAGCCTTGCAGCATCAGTGAGAACAACAGGGAACAGTGTTTGGTATTTTTTAGTTACTAAATCCAGGACCCTATATTCACAATATCTGGTTTCCAACAGTACACAAAACATGGAAATGCAATTATTTTAGAAAAATATAAACTGCTATATACCTTTTCTCATCAGCAGTTAGATCAGTCTTGTGACTTCTATCAGTGTCCAGCCAAGCACTGGTTAAAGCTTGTAGGAAGAGTTTTCTGACTGTCCTATGAGACTGCAAGACCCATGATCCTCTGTCTGGACAGTGCTGATTATCCCCGTGCTGATCACATGCACTCTCCCAAGAAAAAAAAAAATCTCTAGCAATACACACCAAACTGAGCATGTGCAGCCTGACTCCATAGACTCTGTTCTATCAGGAGATGAATTGGGGACTGTGGAAGAAGGGGAGGATCAGAGAAGCCAGAATCAAACAGCCTCTTTTTTTTTTAAACCTTATAATCTTTATTGAGGGATTTTTCATAATTCATCTTGACCAGTGGTAGCTGGTGCTCAAGTTTATTTTGGGGGGGGGGGGGCACAAACAAACTGAAAAAAAACCCCATAAATTGCAGTATCACTGTACCATCAATCGCAGCCACTGTGCCATCAAACGCAGCCACTGTGCCCATCAATTGCCACCACTGTACCATCAAATGCAGCCACTATGCCCATCAATTGGCACCACTGTGCCATCAAACACAGCCACTGTGCCATCAAACGCAGCCACTGTGCCCATTAATTTCCGCCACTGTACCATCAAACACACTCACTGTGCCCATCAAACGCAGCCACTGTGCCATCAATTGCTGCCTCTGTGCCATCAAATGCAGCCATTGTGCCCATCAAACGCAGCCACTGTGCCCATCAAACACAGCCACTGTGCCATATCTAATGCTCCCACTGTGCTATCAAATACTGCCAATGTGCCATATCAAATGCTCCCACTGTGCCCCATCAAATGCTCCCTATATGCCATATTAAATGCTTCCAGTGTGATAGTATTTGCAGTATCTAAATTATATTTAAGGTTTATAGTATTTGCAATATCGAAATGATATTTAAGGTTGATCCAGGCAATCTCTGCTATTTTTTGTTTATGCCAGTGTGCCCCCGCCTGCCATCTCCACTTACCCTGTCTTGGCGGGACAGCTCCTTGATGAGCCTAGATGTCTTCTCCCATCCCCTCTTCCCATCCTCTGCTATGTTTGGATGCCTGATAGGCGTCCAATCACAGCGCCTGTCGTTTCAGCCAATCGGGTGACGGGTAACAGATCCAAGCACCTGATTGGCGGAGAGGCGGTTTAGTGTTAGGAAAGCAAATATTAATTTGCTTTTTTAACACAGCTGAGTGACCTGTGAGTACCCACAGGTCACCTTTTTTGACGCCTATTAGGGCCTATGGCTCTAATCCGGTGCTTCAAAACATCCCCTTGCCGCCTGAATAGGGGGTGGCAGCAGCGGCCATAGATAGATTCATGCAATGCATGAATATATCTATGGTGCGAGAGGGGGTGGCAGGGGAGAGGGGGCGCTGCCCATGCACCCTTATGGACACACTGCCACTGATCTTGACATACAAACATCCATTGCCTCCTCTCCCTCACCCTCCCCCTATAAATTTTACATACGCAAATAGAGAATTAAAAAATGTGGTATATTCACGGTAAACACCTCAAGTATTTGTTCTGTGGTGGATCCATCTCCCTCCCTTGCACACTCCATTCATTTCCTCCATTCCAACCCTCCCGACTTCCCCACTCCGACCATTCAACCTCCTTTCTAGCTCCTTTCTCACAATCTCAGTGACCCATCTTGGCCTTCTCCATTACCCAGCTTCACACCTTTCACTTTCATTCATGCTTCTCTGCCATCTCAGTGTGCCACGTCTTGTCTTTGTTATCCCTATTCTCTACTTTTACCCGATATTGGTGCCTCTGCCCCTACCACCTCATCTTTCCTCCTTGTCCTCTTTTTCAATACAGATGACTCCTAACTCATTGTGTCTTACACCTTGTTCTAAGGGGGGTATCCCTTCACATCCCACCAGGGTTTTCAGATCTCTTCATATTTCTTTATACAGCCCTGTCTAACGTATACCGATTTTTCCTTCCATAGCATCTCATTCATGCCATGTTCCCACTCTCTACTAGATGGGGGTAAAACTGATTGCCATCTTTGTGCAATCAGTTTCCTTGCCTGGAATAAGCCCCTAAGGATTGCGATCTGGGTGCATCCATGGTTTCCCTCCCCCTCTACATAAGCCAGTACACATAACCTTAACTCCAAATTTGGGAGCCCTCCAAATTACTGACCTATAATTCTAGATACCTCCCTCCAGTACTGATATAGCTTCAGGCACCTCCAAAACTTGTGTCTTTTTTCAACCTGACTAACTATGTAACTATGTAAAACATATGGATTAGGTCCCCTTCTATTTCCACGCACCTGGGGCAACTGGCATCTGATTTTGGGCCAAACAGAAAAAGCTTTTTTGGGGTATAATAAGCTCTATATAACAGAAACAGATGTGACATCCTCTAGGAGGGGGAAAGTGAGACCAGCGGGCTCAGTTTCAGGATTTTGCTCCACTGCGCTTCAGTTATGGTTCCTACATCTTGTTGCCATCTCCTCCTACTTGGTTGGACCTCAGTCCCCTCCAAGCTCCCCTTATGTATATGTAGGTATGGACTCAAAATTAGGCCTTTTAAAGTTATTGCGTTAATTACCTTCTGGAGCAATGGAATTTTACTCCATTCAAGTGTCCTTTCTCTAAACTGTTCTCCTAAAGCATGCCTAACCTGTAGATACCAAAAGAAGGACTTATTCAGTATAACATATTGTTCCCTTAGTTCCTGGAAAGATTTCAGAATACCACCTTTATATAGCTGATTAATGAAATTTATTTTACACCTTTCCCATTCCTTAATTGTCCCCATCTTCTGGATTTCTCCCAGATTTCTGTTCTCCCAGAGTGGGGCATACTCTGTAAATCCTCTGTACCCCAGCAATGTCTTTGCTGTATCCCATATTCTTACCATCAAGCTTAAAGTGGGGAGCCTAGAGGGAAAGGAGCCTGCCTCCATGGCTTCCACCATTGATCTGTGCGGAGTGTTTTGTAGCAACATTTCCCGCCCTGCATTTCCCCCTTCCAACCTATTGCACCCCCCATATAATTGTGCCGCAAAAAAATAACTCTGGGTATGTGGAAGTGCAACCCCTCCTTCCTGTTTTTGTATTTGTAGGGTACTCAAACAAATTCTTGCTAGACCACCCTTTCAGATTAATTCCCTAAAAATACTGTCTATCTTTTGGAACCGCTTTTTATATATCCACACTGGGGAATTATGTAATACATATAAAAGCTGCAGCATCCATAGCATAGTATGTCCAAAAGAGCTCAACTAGTTAATTACAGTGTAAAAACATATTCCTTTTGAGCTTAATGTGTGCCCTTAGTTAATTAGTTCCTATATTCACTAAAATATGTAAATCTGAAAAAAAAATAGTGATGCCAAGTGGGAAAATGTGGGACCAGGCTATGACCTAGAGGAAGGGGGCTGTTTTCTTCTGCTGGTATAGAAGCCATTGGCATGTCTAGCTGGCATACAGAGGCTGGGCATGTGGGAAGTTTGGAAAGATATTTTCTCTTTTGCTCTGGCAAAAATTTGGCATGGGAAGGTTATTTCTGATGATTGCTGAGTGCTGCTTTGAATTTTGAGGCTTTACTCAATGGGCAGCCTATGGCCTGAATGATTAGAGCCTTTCTGAAATAGTTTCTTAACAAGAATATTTCAAAAGGGTTTTTGATTATGTTGTTGATTATCCCAGTGTGTTATGTCAATTATGCCCAACAACTGTTCACTTGGAATAGACTACTGGCAACTTGCTGCTCTGAATCTGGGGGGAAGAAGAATAGAAAGTCTTTGTCACCACTTCAATACCTCCTGTGTGTATTGTGGCTACTCAGCAAGACCATTCTGAGACTAAAAAGGTAGACATGCTCCACCACTAGATCAGTGGCGTATCATCCAGGGGTGCAACTCATGCACTGCACACAAGCCCTGGAGGGGGGGGGGGGGACGCTGTGCTCCAACAGACACTGCATTCATGTATGAGACGTGTGTCAGGAACTACAGCTGTGCCTGTCACTAAGCACATACAGTGATGCTGCCGCTAAATTTATAGATCACCGACCTGGATTCTCCTCCATCTACCCAGTGGCGGAACTTTGGTGATCCTGTCTATGCTCTAGGGGGCCCTTGCAGCTTCTGTGGCAAGCAACTGTAAACACCCGCTGTTTGTCCTGAGCACCAGACATTCCTGGAGAGAATCAGTCAGGTCCGGGCGGCCGGTGTTCTGCCGTATAGTGTCCGGCCATGAAATAGTGTCCGCCCCGAAGCAGACGAAGCTTCGGAAAATTTCTGAAGCTGAACGGCGCCTGCGCCGTGAGTGGAGGTGGTAGCCCCACCATCCAAGCGGACATAGGGTTGTGAGTATTAAAGGGCCCCTCGCGGGCGAACTTCGCTCGCCACGCTTGGGGCTCGGCCTCGCTGCGCTCGTCTCTTTTTTATTCCTACTCTATGTCCACTTGGATAGTGGGGATAGAACCTGGACTCACGGCGCAGGCGCCGTTCATCCTCTGCAATTTTCGGAATCTGTGTTGCTGTGTACTGCGCATGCGCAGTACACAGCGGACACTATCCGATGGAGGATGTTATTAGACAAGACACTGGCAGGTTAGTTGTGCAGATACTGGTGATGGAAGCTGACAGCTCTGCTCTTGTCACCTCTGCTGCTGCTAACGGGGAGTGAGCTCTTCTACTTCCTCCAGCTCAGTACCCAGACAGTCCCCCTGAGGAGGAGGAGGACGTAAGGCATTTGTTGTGAGGGCTCCTGGTTCCTGGCTGCTGTACACCATAGGTGAGTTTTGTCATGTCTGGAGACATATGTTTGTATTTTCCACAGCCCCGGCTGTGTACAGGGAATACGGCGGGTTCACTCTACACTCCGCTCCTGCACATACTACCCACTGCCATACACTTCGCACTCCTCTCCTGCTCATACTAGCCACAGTCATACACTCTGCACTCTGCTCCTGCAAATACTACCCACTGCCATACACTTCGCACTCTTCTCCTGCACATACTACTCACTGCTGTACACTCTGCATTCCTCTCCTGCTCATACTAGCCACAGCCATACACTTCGCACTCCTCTCCTGCACATACTACCCCCCGCCATACACTCTGCACTCCTCTCCTGCACACCATACACTCCGCACTCCTCTCCTGCTCATACTAGCCACAGCCATAAACTCTGCACTTCTCTCCTGCACATACTACCCACTGCCATACATAAATCAACTGATCAGTTAGTAGAACATTTGGTTGGCAAGTCTCTAGCAACAGCAAAGTTGCAGTGGTGGTGAGTCTACAGAAAAAGCTCTGCAAGTCTACAGCCTGAAAATTCAGCCACTGTGACCCCTGTGGCGGGATGACTATTGCACAACACACCTGAACCAGAACTTGCAGCAGGCTTGCAGAATGCTTGCAAAGAAAGTTAATCTGGAGTCATGCAATGCGGACTTGCAATTGTGCAACAAACTTGTGAAGTCTAGCAATAGCTTAGCAAGTCATTTAAAAACTTGCAGCACAATTGCTTGCTAACTGGGTTACTATTTTAGACACAAATATCTTTCATTAAATACCATTTAGCTGATGACAGACAACAACTGTAACTGTTCACAGAGATTGGCCATAATGCTGGAGTTTAATGAGTGGTCCGTGCTGTTTGCTCCTCTCCGCCATCTCTAAAGCATCAGCTCCTGCTTCCACCTTTATAATGCAGTCAGGGATTGAGTTCCATCGTTCTGTCTTTACCAGGAAGGTGTGTTTCTTGTTCCACCCTAATTGTTTCTGTTCTTGGCTGTGGCAGCATGTTTTATACCGGGTGTGGCATAAACCCACATGAAAGTGCTGCAGACCCATCTACCTTTAACAGCACACTATTCCTAACAGTGTCTTCTGTACCTGTTCTGAACATCAATTATCAACCAATCCTCTGTCACTCCCACCAACCTGCTGGGAATCGCCTAGACTTTAAGCCCTGTAATTATCTGCCTTTTCAGTTCAAAATGCATTTTCCCTATACTGTATACTGATACGGAGTTAAAAAAAAAACAACTCAAATGTAGTAAAAACCCAGAGGGTTTGTTCTGTACATATAGTTTAATGGTAAAAATGCATACTTTAGAATTTATTTGTAAGCATGGCGTGACGTTAAATAAATTAAGGGGTTCAGATCTGTGATCTGATTTATTTCTCCCAAAGCTCTCTAGGTGGGAAAGAGGAACACAAAAGTTTTCAGGCAATATACACACTCCTGCCACACCTACATTTGTACCCAATTTCAGAGAAAACTGATAGATCATAAATATTTTACGCTTAAAAGACATTTTTATGCATTTTCAGACGTCTGCAACAGTCGGTATCAACGTAAAGAAAAATAATTTAAGCTGGCCATAGCAACAAAATAGTACATATAATGTTACAAACATTAGCCCTATAAAAAGCTAAATATGGTACAAACAGGCAGAGAGGAATTTGGGTCTCAAAGAGGACTGTTCCTTGGAAGATATGCAGAATACAGGAGAGCATTGTATCATGGTATACCCTTTAGGAATGTGTCACATTATTTGCCAAGAAATTACAAAGTAATATAAGCAAACAGAAAATAAAATAGAACAGAATTACAAAGAAGAAGCTATAACAAGCAATCTAATGGTACAAGTACCAATATATGTTCCTTTTAATGTTTCAAAAGGTTCGGGTACTGAAATAATATCTGATTTTGGAGATATTACTATGTTTAGTTTTTGAAGCATGGAAGAATAATGTACTAATGCATCATAGTATTAACCTCGCTGGCGGTTTTCCCGAGTGTGGCTCGGGGTTAAATTTTAGCACCATTAGCGGTAACCCTGAGCCACATTCGGGATTGTATTGCAGGATCCTGGTGCGGTATATTTACCGTGTCCCCAGGATCCTGCAATGCCCCCCCGCTGTGTCTGCGGGCTGTGTCCTCCGCCTGATGCCTCTCTGTGCCGGGCTTTGTTCCCTGCGAGCATCGCGATGCATGGGGCGGAGCCCGGCGGCATATTAAAAAAAGTGAAAAATCATAATACATACAGTACACTGTAATCTTACAGATTACATTACTGTATGAAATTATTTCACATCCCTTTTGTCCCCAGTGCTTTGTCCAGTACCCTGCATGCAGTTTTATATGATATATACTGTTCTTTCTGCCTGGAAACTGGAGATTGTCCATGGCAACCAAAAAGTGTCCTGTTACGTCAAAAGTGGTTTTAGACCAGCTAGAAAACAGTGATAGTAAATTAGAACACTTGCAGAATTGAGTGATAGTGAATCGTGGGGAAATTAATTTTATTATTATTATATTATTATTTTTTATAATTATTTATATTTATTTATTATATTACGATTTTGTGTTTCAAACTTCATCAAACCTGGAATATCTATTAGACTCTTGTTTGGACAGATTTAAGTGTGTTATTGCTAAGAATTACAGGCCTATAATATAAAAACGCCAAATTTCTATGCAAAATAGTTGTACCACTTTGAGAAGCAAAAATCTGACATAATCATACCGCCAGGGAGGCTACAGGAGTTGTAAAGGCAGAAGACTTTTTATCTTAATGCATGCAGCAGCCCCCCTCAGCTCCCCCTAATACTTACCTGAGCCCCCTCTCTGTCCAGCAATGTCCACGAGTCCCTCGGCCATCCCTGACTCTCCCTCCTGATTGGCTGAGACACCTCAGCGGCGAAATTGTCTCCAGCGGCTGTCCATCAAAGTCAGTTAGCCAATTGGGAGAGAGAGGGTGCGGGGCAGAACTGTGGCTTCATGTCTGAATGGACACACAGAGCTGCAGCTTGGCTCAGGGGTACTTGACAAGAGGGAGGGGCCAGGAGCAGTGAAGAGGGACCCAAAAAGAGGAGGATCCAGACCAGGTAAGTATATGTTTGTTATTTTTAAAAAAAACAAGACTTTACAATCACTTTAAGATTGTTTTAGCAAGGAATTATTCACAGGATGCTCATAAGAGCCACATAAAAAATGACATAAAATATACAAGAAAAAAAACAATCACATTAAAATCAAATAAATCTAAATAAGTATATAAGACATCCCACTACTAGTAAATTGACAGATTTGTAGTATATGTTGTTAGAGAAATACTATTTAGTAAGGGATACATTGATCTTAATGGGGGCAATAGTTTAAATGCTGGGGTTGCCTTGTGCCTTGTAAACACAGCTTCCCCGTTAATGTTACTAATTAAAAAAGTTAATTGCCAATTATAGCAACATATATACTGTAACAATATTCAATACATTCTTATTTTAGATCTATGAATCCTTATCCCGTGTGGATGTTGGATAATCCAGACAATAAATAGAGTCTCAATTTGCACCCGAGGTTCACTTAGGAATTTTCTTAGGAATACTCTAAGTATAATTCTGAATATATATTTCTTATAGCTTGAACCCGTCATCCTCTCTGTGGCTGTCTACTCAGTTCGATCATTACTCCATGGGTGTCAATTACCACTATAACTCTAGATAATATCTGATGAAAATGTAACAGGTTTGTAATATGATTTATAATAACAGAAAAATGATTGTGAAGTTGCCAGTACATTGTTGGATGCATAACACAAAGGACTATTCTATTTTGTATCTTAATATATATTGTTGTATGAATTGTTCATGTTACGAGTATATAAATATTTAAATATTTGGCTATGCATAATGTGTTTTGTATATATATCACTTCTTATGAATTGTTTATTGTTTAAATCTAGATTGATGCATATACTCCTGAAAAAGCCATACAAAAATTTGGTGAAACATGTCGAGATGGATGCATCAATTTTAACATCAACTATGAAATAATGTCTGTTTTTCATTTATCAGTTTTACAAAATGGATTTAATTGATATGAAATAAATAATGTTTTTATAACATCTATTTGCACCCTTAAAGTTCCCATTTTTTCTTGTGCTTTCTATATATAAGACATACATTTTGATGTGATAGTATTAATTTCTACAAAAATCCAGCCATTGAGATTCTGTCACAGCATTGTAAATAACCGGCAGTCCTCCCTCCTGCCGAGTACCTCCATTAGTAAGCCTCTTGCTACAGGGGCACTCGAGCAGGCTCAATCCTGTGAATGAATATTGTCCACTGGATGTGATTGACAGCAGCAGGAGCTAATGGCTCAAGCTGCTCTGTGGGCCAATGAGGAGAGAGAGGCACATGCACATTGCTGTATCAAAACGGAGCTCAGGTATGTATAAAGGGGAGTAAGGGGGCTGTACCCAGTAGTTTTTCTTTACTCAGGCACTTTCTGTTAACAAGTTTACATTCCATATTTTTTGCTATAAAATTACTTAGAACTCCAAACATTATATTTTTTTTAGCGGAGACCCTAGGGAATAAAATAGTGATCGTTGCCATTTTTTATGTCACAGCGGTTTTTCAAATGCAATTTTTCGGGAAAAAATAAATTTTAATGATCTAAAAAAAAAAACCCACAATATGCCCCAATTTTTTGTATGATATGAATCTAACATGTCACACTTTAAAATTGCACGCACTCATGGAACAGGAACAAAGTACAGTACCTAAAAGTATCCATAGGCGACATTTTAAACGCATTTACAGGTTACCTGTTTAGAGTTACAGAGGAGGTCTAGTGCTAGAATTATTGCTCTCACTCTAACGTTCATGGTGACACCTCACGTGTATTACGAACACAGTTTATATATGCGTCTGCTGAGCCAGCTTAACAGTGCCAATTCAGCAAACAAATACCTCTTAACCTCCCTGGCGGTACGATTATTTTGGATTTTAGGTGCTAAAAGTGGTACAATTATTTTGCATGAAAATTTGGCATTTTATATTGTAGCCCTGTAATTCTTAGCAATAACTCACTTAAATCTGTCCAAACCAGAGTCTAGCAGACATCCCGGGTATGATAAAGTTTGAAAAATGAAATCATAAATTATAATACAATAAATAATTATAAATAATTATACCAAATAATAATATAACAATAATAAAAATTATTCAATAATGTAATCAAATCAAAAACACTGAAATTTGCTCAGTTGCAGAATTGTCACTGTCATTACTTTTCAATATTTGATGACGGATCTCCCCAAAAATCGCTATTGATCAATTCTGCGAGTGATTCCAATTTATTATCACTGTTTTCTAGTTGGTCTAAAATCATTTTTGATGTAAAGGGACAGTTTTGGTTGCTATGGACAATCTCCAGTTTCCAGGCATAAAGAACAGTTTTTATTAAATAAAACTGCATGCAGGACACTGGGCAGAGCACTAGGGACAAAGGGGATGTGAAATTATTACATACAGCAATGTAATCTGTAAGATTACATTATACTGTATGTATACTGTGTGTTTCACTTTTTGAATTTGGCGCCGATCTCCGTCCCCGTGCGTCGCAACGCTCGCAGGGCATGGAGATTGGCGATGTGATAGATCGAGCGAGACACGGCTCACTCGTACAGCACGGGGACATCGCTGGATCCAGGGGACAAGGTAAGTAAACCTCTCCCTGCATACAGCGATGCGGTCCCAAGTCTTGCTCAGGGTTACCGCTTTTGGTATAAAAATTCCACCCCGAGCCAGACTCGGGAATACCATTGGGGGGTTAAGGACACAAACAATGGGTCAGCAATGAATAATGTTATAAACATGTACACTATATTTAGATCTGAAGTAATCTCCTAGTAGATGTTTCAGTTAACTACTTACGTGGCTACTTTGAGAGGGATGTAATCTAGCCAGTCTATGCTATCCCAATGAAAGAGAAAGTCCACTAAAGGTTATATAGGCTTTCCCATAAGTAATGGCAAAAGAGTTCCACATTGCAGATCTGATGTTCTTCGCTAGCTAGATGGAGCTACAGATAACTATAATGGTGAAGATCTAAGGCATCTGAGCGACAGGATTCCCGACAGCTGATAACAGAGCTAGGCCCCTCAGGCCTCAGGTTGGATACTTCCAACCTGAGGCCTGAGGGGCCTAGCTCTGTTATCAGCTCCACGTGGTAGGCCACGACCACTCTCTCCCTGTTACACAGAGTGGTCTGTCTTGAGTCAGACCCAGGGGGAAGAAAGTTCTGGGAGGGCTTCTCGCTCCTTTTATGGTTACTCCCAGAAACCTTCATGTCACCACGAAGATCCCTGGGATGTGTAGTCTTAGGGTAAATAGTTGCATAGTAATAGTCTGAAGGAGAACTATATGTCCCATAATTCACTTTGTTGGATGCACAGATATGTGGTCACTGATTGCACTTATTACCAAAGGGACAAGCGATGTCCAGAAACACTATGTACTGTGCTTTTTGCTGACAGTTCATATCGCTACATAGAGTAAATAAATAAATAAACAAAATATTGAAATAAAACTCCGATACATGAGCTGTATAAACAAATTTCTGTTAAATTAATTTTGCTGTTTGGTAGAACACTACAAATCTCCAGTTAAACATTGGACAATGATGCTCCTTTATACCAATAAATACTATAAATTGTGCACAGCTAATATGCTTACTGAGTATATGCTACACCTATGGGCATAGGTGTGTGCAGGGTGTGCCTGGGCACACTATAATCACCTTGTGTGCATTAGCATTATCACTCTGTGTTTAGACAGGCAGAGGAGAATGATCTCCCTTTTTTCGGCTCTGCCATAAGGGAAGTGCTTACTCGCTTCTTTTTCACTGTGCTGGCAGGGAGATTAATGTGTCGGTGTCATATATATGTAGGCACACACATATGCATGTGTGTTTGAGCTTTGGGGTGCACACCCTAATGCAATAGGCTGCACACTCCTATGTCTATATGTGCGTATATCAAAAAAGAGCTCTGATCTAATCAATAATTTTGTTTTTAAATAAAGAATACAATGAAGTAAATAAAGAACATTTAGATCACTAGCTATTATTTGATTTTTGAAGTCAGGTCCATTAACACCTATGAGAACACAGTGAGCAGGTGTGAATAAAATGGACCACTTCCAAGAACAAGACCGTATTCACAAACACTACACTTCAGGGTCTTGCACGGCATTGTACGCGGTATTCACCATTTTATTAAAAGTAAAGAAACAGCACAAATGATCCAAAGGGCCTAACAGCAAAAGAAGAGCAACAGTAGAAGAATAGAAGAAGAGAGGGGGGGGGATGTGAGGGAAAAAAAAGGGGGTGGAGCACCAGCCAGTCACTCCATCCAGGCCTGGGGAGCCCTCAAAATTGTCCCTACTCCAGGGGATTAAGTCACCAGCTCCGCATACTCCTCAGAATAAACAAACCATGCCAATAAAACCATTTTTCTTTTTAAAATTCTCATAAAGGCCCTTCTCCGTGGCCACCAAGTCATCCATTGCGTTAAATTTGGTCACTTTTTTCAACCAGCCGGCTAGCGACGGCGGCTGCCTGCTTCCAAAACAATCGGATGCAACCCTTCGCAGCTGTGAGCAGGAGAGGTAAAATGGATCACCCCTAGATCTTACTTGGAATTCTGTGGTGGTGCAGGAGGAGGAATGCACTGAGGGAACATCTTATGGATCTTCACTGGTGTATGATACCATCGGGTCTGCACCTTAAATCCAGCATCCTGATGTTTAGCACAAATAGAAGTTTTGTAGGAGAAGAGAAGAAGTCTGTCCAATTGTTGCCCCTGCTCTTGCTTCCATTTGGATATATAGGATGGTCTAAAGTCCGGAGGCGGAGATATCAGCAGTTGGTAAGTCTGGGAGACCGCATTGCGCATTAGAGACTGTTCCAGACATAATAGTTCAAATGTGGTAAGTCGCGTCTGGAAGGGCCAGACCAAGTTTTATCCCTTCAATAGCAGAGCTGTTTTTGTGCATTTAGCACACATTTAAAAAATAATTTTCGATCGTTTGAACATATATTTTCTGAAAGCAGACACCCTGGAGAATATAAAAGTGGTAGTTCCAATTTTTTGTCACATTTTAGAGTGGTTTATCAAGTGTGATATTTAAATAAAAAAAAACACTAAAAGTTAATTTTAGGGCACACAAACGCAATACCCAATTTTCGGTAAATTATAAAAGATGAGGTTGTAGTAAAATGACACCCAACATGTCAAGCCTTAAAATTGTGTGTGTCTGTGAAATGGTAACAAAAGGTACCCAATTCTTTAAATGCCCCTACAGGTCACAATTGAAGGTCAACTGTGAATAACAGGCCTAGAATTAGTGTTTCCACTCCAACGTGTGTGTGTGTGTGTGTGTTTGTGTGTGTGTTTGTGTGTGTGTGTGTGTGTGTGTGTGTGTGTGTTGATATGTAATATGTGTAGCACAGTCAACGTGTTTGTGGGGGGTAGGGGAGCATCAAAATGTATTTTTCTTTTCTGATGGGGATTTTAAGTGTTTGGGTGTAACTCTATCTTTTATTTTTCATCACATAGGGGAGAAAAAGCTCACTATGTGATGCTTTTCTGGTGACAGATTCTCTTTGATGAGCCATCAGGGCTCTTTAATGTCTGCCCTCTATTGAAACTAATAGAGTGCAGATTGTGACAGGAGATCCTGGAAGTGACGTTTTACATGCTGCTTCCATATTCTTAATAGGAAGAGGAAAACAGCAAATGGATGGCCCCGGGTTCGTTGATAGTAGCACAGAGCACGGGAAACAAGAAGGTGGCTTGTGCGGAAACGAGGGGTTTGGGGGTTTCTTGGTGACTTGTCAGATTTATACACATTTCTGGCAGCTGTAACAGCTGATAGGGTGTGTAAACCCCCCCCCCACCCACCCAACTGCTGCTGACGTATAGGAATACCTGATTGGCAGTGAAAGGGTTAAAAGCCATGTTGCTTAAATAAAATAATTAAAGTGGTTGTAAACCCCATAAACATATACCCAGTGAAGTGACTGGCCTCAGGTGATACACAGAGATGAAACAATTCCTCCTACATAAGTTGCACCGTTTATCTACCATATTCTCTTCTCTACATCTGTATAAAGTGCTGAATTATAAAGCTTTTGTGAGAGCTCAGTAAGGAGAGCTCTGAGAGCTGATTGGAGACAAGGGGCACACAAGAACAGCACAGAGGAACAGAGCTGAGGCTGTCAATCGGAGGTTCCTACACTGTCACCATTTTTCTCATTTTTTTACTCACAAACCAATGCTTGCATCCTAGCTTTAACATTCAGGAGAAGGAGGTTGAAGCTCACCTAACCACAGCAGTTCCTAAACTCTGCTAAAAGCCTATTGGCGCGTACACACGATCAGATTTTCCGATGGGAAATTTTGGATGTCAGGCTGTTGGCGGAAAATCTGCGATTTTGCAATGTTTTTCCCCATGACTGCGGTAATTGTAGGCAGGGTGTACATGATACCTACATGGAGGGTGTTTTAAACCAAGACCTATAATGTATAACCACAATTTAAATTAGTCCAAGCTGGAGTGGTGCACACCTAAAAGTCCTGATGGACTACTGTCCAAAGTCCCTGTGGTTAGACACCCTTACAACCGTTGTGTCACTTGTCTATTGCTTTTCTGTATATTTTTCATGGAGAAAGGTCTCTACGGGAATATATATAGAGAACTATCTTGGACCAGTAGCAGCAGCTTTCATTTAGTAGGCGATTGTCCCAAAATGGAGAAACCCATTATAGGCAGCTTTGCTTGTAAATATTACGCCTTTAACCTATCAGCAATGACAGTAGTATCATTAATTATGTGACTTGTGAATTTATCAAATTTACAGCCTAAATATTTACCTATGGACTGTAGCCAAGCCTTTTTAAAGTGTTTTATAGCACATACATAAAACTTGGTGTGCAGTAAGATATATGATAAACACCCATTCTTGGCTTTGGTAGCTAAGCTCAATTCAGACCTCACAGAAAACTATAAAGAGAATGATCAGAACCTTCGGGGACAAAGTACGAGGATAAATGAAGGACGGGCCTTAGGTGGGGCCTTATGATAATGCAGATTTAACTCTTTTGATCTACGTGATTTATTGCCTTGTACTCCTCTGTAATTGTTTTTATATCATTACAACACTTTGCTGGCTAGAACAGAGCTTTTGTAAACTGTAGGACCTATAAGTACTGTAAGTGGTTAGAACTAATAAAGGATCTAAGAATATTAACGCAATTTATTGTTACCTCCTAAATCTATATTACAAGTTGGTTTATTGAAGAAAATGTAGCATTTATGGATGGATACTTAAAAAATTAATATGGTGGGGGTCAATATTGTCCAACAAACAGCTCTCTAAAGCTATCAAGTCTAATGTAAGCCAACAGAACAACTCCGTAGGAAAGTAGAGCTGACCATAGCTGAAACAAGATTTGGCCAGTTCAACAGGGACCGGTCAAACTTCAATCCATGTGTGGTTGTCACCTGTTTCACAGAAGTTGATAGTTGGATCAACTTTTATCAAACAGGAATGTTGGAAAAATGTTGTCGGTCAGCGACTGCAGCCACTGATCAATGTATTGTGACAGTGGAGAGTCCCGCTGTCAGCAAACACTGTCTCGGTGCGGGAGATTCCTCCATCCACCTCATTAGTGGATAGAGGGATCAATTTTTATTTATTTTTTTCATCACCCATGGCCAGTTTTACATGAATGTGAAATATCTAATTTTCTCGGTGAGTATGGGATTTTTACATACACAAATGATCATTTTCGAAAGGAATTTTTTTACACTGGTCAAGAGAACCTGTGATTATTCAAGTATCTGATCAGGTTCAAGTGAAGAGTCTATCGCTTTTGTTTCCTTAAAGTAGATCCAAACCCAATTCCTAAAATCTGATATGATCATAAAGATAACCTCCAGTCAGATATAAAAGACAAAGATTTTTGCAGCTCTCTAATCATTCCATACATTATTACATGTTTCTTTTTTTTTTTAATGCTAGAAATTCAGGTACCTTGCAATCCCTTGTACAGCGAAGCAGCACAAATAGCCGATTAGTTTTGCTGCAATGTGCTAGAAAGCAGCACACTAATTCTCAAAACTGAATGAACAAAAGTGGTTTTAATATTTTAAAACTTGCATCTTTCATTACAATAATACCTAGTAATCCTTCCATTAAGGTCACTATTCAGGTACCTCCTGATATGGGGTGACAACTGTCTCCCAGTTGTCCTGCATATCTCCCTGTCACATATGTCATATATGGCCCCGGTGGGGACTCCAAGCAGCCACAATAGGGAACATTTTGCAGTTTACTGTTGGACCTGAGGCCCACTGTTGCAGCTGAGGCTCTTGCATGTATATAAAAAATGGTTGAAAGAGGCTAGAGGAGATCAGCAGCACTGAGAGAGGTAAACGTAGTATTTTATGAAAAAATGTGATTCACATGGCCACACTGATCAGTTCACCCACGCAGATGGCTGTGTTTACCTACCCAGGTATGTTTCTTTAGTGTACATCCTTGCAGGACTGATGCAGTCCTGCAGTCTGTCTCCATTCTGAGCCGTGCATTGGACCTACACGGATGTACAAGCGGGAATGCACATGAAGTTCCATGCAGCTGTCCCCTGCCCTGTCACTGATTTAAATAGGCTGGCTGCATGTGGCTGCCCAGACCACCTGTGCCTCCTGGGCGGTAAACAAGGCCCTGTTTTTTGGTGTACTGATCATTCACCCCTGTGAATGAGTCCTTAGTTCTACATAGCTGCCAACTGTCCCTGATTTCAAGGGACTGTCCCTGATTTGGAGCAATGTCCCTCTGTCCCTCTTTCCCCCTCATTTGTCCCTCATTTTGGTCTGATCTATATAGCTGTATATAAAATGCACTTTTTATCTTTCAAAAAGTTTTTCCCAGTGCTAAACCTTTCATCCAATTTCTAAATTGTTGCATTTGTACATTTTAAAAGCCAATATAAAGGAATAGTAGTGGTAAAAAATAAAATACCTTGTGGATTTAATGTTAATGAACCTTTTTTTTTGGTTAATTCTCCTTTAAGGGGGTGTGTCAGGAGGCGCGTCCTATGCCTACGTAGGTTTGCTAGTAGGTGCCCCTCATTCCCATCTCAAAATGTTGGGAGGTATGGTTTTACTGTAAACCGTAACTAAAGGTAAAAAAACTTCTGTTCCTGCGGTCCGACACCTGCAAAGTCCTTGCGAAGTTCCAGTCTTTGCCCTTCTTGATTGGCCAGCACAGGATGATATCATTGCCACGTATGCCTGGGAGTGAAGTAATCACAGCACACAGGTAGTGTGCCGGAATGCAACCTGAGCTGCGCTTGCACAGATCAGCAAGTGTACATTCACAAGGGTATTGTGACTAGGCAGGTAAGTGTATATTATTACAGAAGAGACATTGCATATCTCTTCTGCAATAAAGACCCTGTTTACAATATTTTTATTTGTAACTTTAGTTCCACTTTAACCATAGTTGATGTTTGAAATAAAGACAGGTTTGCATAGACAGAAAAAAAAAGGAACTCCTTCATTAAATATCCACCACACCAAAATGTGAATAGTATATTTTCCAGGATTCAGTACAATTTATTTTGAAGATGATTGGCCTCCTGCATAAGAACAGATGTATAATCCAGGCAGTAACAACCAATATTTTTCAAGGTTTCTGTGGAATATGACAGTTGGGAAATTTTTTTTTGAATCTGACTGTTGACAGTTAAGGAACCCATCCTGCTGGAATGCATTTTGCATTATTCATAAGGAAAACTGTATCATGGCATGAGCAAGTTATGCTTGCTTAAACATAAAGTAATGAATGGGATTTTACAGGCACCAAGAGAATATTACAACCATATATAATATCATTTTTTTTATTGTACATCATGATTAAAAACAAATACAAACTAAAAACATGCAAATCCCTTATGCAAGCAGATCACATAAGATGAAACACATATATGGATATATGTGTGTATATAGGCCAAAAAAGACCACATAGGTGGAAATCTGAAAATGTACACCGACGCGTTTAAACATTTTGTCTTCTTCAGGGAGTATTGCAAGAGAGCGGGTAGATTAATATTGCTAACAATGTCCAATCCACAAGTGACTCCAGGGACCCAGGGAACACAGACCGAATAAAGGAGAGAGAAGAATTCAAGGGACAAGTTGCCAAATTTGACCAGGATATGTTGCAGTATATATCAGAGTGAATGGGATGTAAGAGGATCTTGCCCAGTCATGTACTAGAAAAATGATGTGGACAGGTTTAAGATCATTATGGGGTAATTGCTCCTCTGAATGTGACCCATGAACTCCCCCTGAGGTGCAACTCATTGATTCTGAGGATTTCAGTCCATAGATGTTTGCTGATCTTGGACCTGTCTACATCAGTTTTTTGGTATATCATTAGGAATGATTGTCTTACATACTATTCACTCTGAGATATACTGCGACATGTCCTGGTCATATTGGTAACGTGTCCCTTGAATTCTTCTCTCCTTTATGCGGTCTGTGTTCCCTGGGTACCCTAGGGTGCTTCACTTGTGGATTGGCCATTGTTAGCTTTATTCATCTACCCCCTCTCTTGCAATACCCCCTGAAGAAGACCAAATGCTGAAACGCATTGGGGTGCGTTTTCAGATTTCCACCTATGTGATCTTTCAGGGGTATATATACATATATCCAAGTATGTGATTCATCTGCATGTGATTTACTTGCATAAGGGATTTACATGTTTTTAATCTTTGTATTTGTTTTTAATCACAATGTACAATAAAACATTTTTCTATTATATATGGTTGTAATATTCTCTTGGTGCCGGTAAAATCCAATCCATTACTTTATGTTTTTGCATTGATCATAGGGATGTGGCACCATGAGAAAGGGTGCAGGTATCTACTGTCCAGCATAATTTTGTTAAGTTATATTTGCTTGTTACCTGTTTGCAGGTTCACCATCTCTTCTTCTAGCTGAGAGTAACTGTCCTTTTCAGCATCCATGTGATCTCATAAAAGAAAACTTGCTTCTGTAACATCCATCAGTGATTTCATTGGAAGGGCTGAATTCTTTTTCTGTTGAAGAAAATGAAAGACAATCAATTTGTGCTAAAAAAGAATTTCAGCAGAAATAAAAAATAACTGTAACTAACCGTGTAAAGTTACTCAGGAAGTCTGAAAAATGATCTGAACTTACATTTGAATATCTTGAAAGTTAAAAATATATCTAAAGTCAAAACATGATTTTTTTTTCATTTTGTTTATAGAAGGGGAGGAAATTCTCCTTACTTAGGCCCCTTCCACATGGGGTGGGCTCCTCTAGAGTCCAGTTGCTCTGCAGAGGATCTGTCTGCTGATCCCGCTGAGTAGGCGGATGGCTGGTCTGTGTCTGCTCTGCTATGTAATGTGGTCAGTTTTTAATAGAAAAGCAGGGGGACTGGAAGGAACACCAAGGATTTCGCATGAGGTAAGGATGGAGGAGGCTCCCTCCTGGTTGCTGCAGCTGCCACTGCCACCGGGTCCATCAGAGTGGAGGGAATCTGGGGGTGTGATCAGAGTGGAGGGAATCTGGGGGTGTGATCAGAGGGAAGGAATCTGGGGGTGTGATCAGAGTGGAGGGAATCTAGGGATGTGATCAGAGTGGAGGAATCTGGGGGGGCTAAAAGTCCACTGGATAGGGGGCGCAAAAAAGTCTAATCATTGGAGGAGAGCAGGCCACGTTCCCAGCACAGGTAGGGAGCTGACAAGCTGTGTTCTCATGCCTAGTGTGGTCAGTTTTTTTAAAAATAGAAAAGCAGAGGGACTGTCAGAAACACCAGGGATTTCACATAATGAAAACGATACAAAAAGATCAGGATACTTTTTTATACAAGTACATGGTACAGCAGGCACATATCAGGAAATTGAAATGTTGAGGTAACATATTCTTTAAGTTCCTGCAGTCTACTAATATTCAATCACCAAGTGCTCAGATGGTCACATGAGCCAGTGCTTTAGAAACCAAGACAATAGGCTCAGTTCCCCAATCTGTAACAATAGTTTTTGCCCAAACAACTGTTATTTTCATCAAAAATGAGAACCAATGAATGCTGGAAATAACAGATGAAAACAACAATCTGTATGACAAATAATTATATTAATATGACAACCTGCCACACTATTATAGTGAATCGGCAGATCAATAAGTTGCCGTTCTGAGATATTAAATTACAAATATCCAGATGCAAGGCAACCATCAAGTAGCTGATGAAATATTTATTTAAATTGGAGATAAACTTAAAAAGTGCTGAAAGTGTATGTTGATATTAGGAATTTACTGTAGTGCTGATAGAAAATATAGTGCTATAAGGTGAAATTTGATAGTTACCTCCAGGAAATGTGGGTTTTATTTTGTACAAATAGATCAATCATATATCTGTCAAGTTCCTTGCTTTTATGATCTAAGTAAAAACTGATGCAAACAAAAGTGGATTCATTGGCTGTACAAATCAGGTTGTTTCCTTGGTTCATTTTGTAGTACAAATTAAAAGATAATTGCATGTTCAAAATATCCATATACACTTTCACCTAAGAAACCCATTGCGCCCATTTCTAAAAATCATAGCATGGCACAACAGGTATAGAGTTTCCACTGCCCAAGGCTGGAAAACCTGCAGAACTCACATATGTCACATGTGTCAGGTCAACTCATATGCTTTAAATTTAATGTGTATGTATAGTTAAGCCACATTTAAAAAAAATTTTGGATAGAGTAGAAAAAGATGAGACCTTTTGTCAGTCTTTTTATTTATTATTTGCTATTTGTGTTCTCCCTCTCATTTGAACTGGCGATCAGTGTTACTAACACAGAAAATGATGGGAAATTCAAAAATGTACAGTCATCACCAACAAGAGTTGAGGGTAAATCCTACAATGGGGCACTTGTTGCAGTGACTACTAAGAGGAAAATTGCTCTTACTTCCTGTTGTGTCCATAGGAATTGAAGTGAAAGTAAGTTTCCCCAAATGAACAAAGACACCATAACGTTAAACTGACAGGGGTGTTAACCTTTTAATTTACAGTCCAAAATAAAACAAAAAGCTTTGACTACACATACCATACCTATTAAATTGGTTGTAAACCCTCCCCCACAACTTTGTCCCATGTAATTCAGCATAAAAAACCCTAATGAGCACTGCTTGTAGATATCTCCTTACTTGCTTAGTATTGTTGTAATCATTTTTGTTCTTTAGAATGACTCTGAGCATGCCCAGATCTCCCCTGATTTACTGCACACTCTCTATGGGCTTGTCTATCTGTTATGAGGACTTCCTACCGCACACCACTGAAATCCCAGGAGGCTGCATAATCACTCAGAGTTTCCTCCTACATCCCATGTGACCATGTGACATCACATACAGTGTAAACCAGGGCATCGGACAGCATTACTGCAGTCTTATCAGCTGAAGCTGATAAGACTGACAAGGGCAAACACTAGATAATCGGCACAAGTAAATACTATGAAATAAAACAAGTCAGCTATGAACAGTAAAGCAGGTTTGCCTTAGAAACGTTGGATTGAGAAGGAGGCTTGGCTAACAGTACAGGAAGTGCTCAACGTAAGGGCGGAAATACACTCCACTGTGGACTCAGAAAACAATACTTAAGATGGAGCTGCCTAACACCTGGAAACAAGTTTTTTAAAGTTTCTTTAAACAGTAAGTAATATGCGATTTGGGCTGGATTACAGTGGCTATAGTTTGATAATTACTTATTATAATGGACTAAATGAAAAGAAACATCAGAGTGGGAGAGTTTACTTCCTCTTTAAGATAGCAATGGTCATTATAGTCTATGCCCAGGCCCAGCACAGTTGCAACATACTGTATACTTCTTCTCAGCCACCAATGGGATTCAAACCTGCTCTCAAAGTCTAAGGGACCGTTTGGATTCGTGTGTTTGGATTTATGCATTTTTTGTAGCATTAGCAGATCCATTTCCGTGTGTTATTGTGCAAGCCTTGTGTGTATTAGCAAACCTTGGTTACTGCCTACTAACCTTCTCCATTGCAAATTCTAAACTGAAATACCCAAAAAATGCTTTGTGCACTCACATGTGCTTTGACACATGTTGACGTGTACTTTCACTGCATTTTTCAGTTTAAAATTTGCAATGGAGAAGGTTAGCAGGCAGCGACCAAAGCTTGCTAATACACAGAGGGGGTTATTTACGAAAGGCAACTCCACTTTGCACTACAATGCAAACTACACGTGCAAAGTGCACTTGAAATTGCACTGAAAGTGCACTTGGAAGTGCAGTCTCTATAAATCTAAGGGGTAGATCTGAAATGAGGGAAAGCTCTGCTGATTTTATTATCCAATCATGTGCAAGCTAAAATGCTGTTTTTTATTTTCCTTGCATGTCCCCCTCGGATCTACATTGACTTTACTTCCAAGTGCACTTTCAGTGGAATTTCAAGTGCACTTTGCACCTGTAGTTTGCACTTGTAGTGCAAAGTGGATTTTAGTTTAGTAAATAACCCTCATTGTCAGTACATCATAGCACATTATATACATTTGCTGAGTGGCAGTTGACTTATATGAGCCTACTAATCCAAAAAAAAAAACAGACTGGCCTTATTTTTTTTTAAATACACTGCACTGCAGTACTCATACTGAACTAGACACTATTAATAGTGGACATAGTGGGGGGTTATTTACGAAAGGCAAATCCACTTTGCACTAGAAGTGCACTGAAAGTGCCCTTGGAAGTGCAGTCACTGTAAACCTGAGGGGTAGATCTGAAATGAGGGGAAGCTCTGCTGATTTTATCATCCAAACACGTGCAAGCTAAAATACTGCTTTTTAGTTTCCTTGCATGTCCCCCTTGGATCTACAGTGACTTTACTTCCAAGTGTACTTGTAGTGTAAAGTGGATTTTCCTTTAGTAAATAACCCCCAGTGTGCTGCACTGCATATGGTAAAATGCAATGAATATACCCTAAATCTGATTGGTGGCTGTAGGGAATTCACCAGTACTCCATGTCCTTAGCTGTTTCAGATTAACTGCATGCTGCATGGTAAAAAAATATGCATAAAGATTCTTCAAATGATTAAACAGGTTAAATGTCTGATTTTATTAACTGTGAAAGTTTCATAAACTAAAGCCAGCCACAGACATTCAAGGACAGTTTGCATTATTCAGTCATCTCATTGTGGATTTGGCCAGTTGTTCCCCAAAACTATAACATTCTAATCCCACTAGCAGTTCTATTAACAGCCATAACACATAGACAAAGGTTTGTTCCACTAATGCCGCGTACACACGAGCGGACTGTATGGTGTACTTAGTCGGTCATACAATCCGACAGACAGTCCGTCATACTTTCCACTGAACGGACTTGACCACACACGGATAGCCAAACAGTCCATCGAAAGCTTGCGCGATGACGTGTACAGCACGTACGACGGGACTAGAAATAGGAAGTCCAATACACAGCAAAGCACCTTTCCGCCGTGTAAATCCTTTCTGAGCATGCGCCATTCTTAGTCCGTCGAACTAGCCTACTGACGAGCGGATTGTCCGCTGAAACCAAAGTACGATGGACAGAATTTCCAAAAATCTGAAATACTTAGTACGCCAGACTGCACGCTGAAAAAGTCAGCTGAAGCCCAGACACGAGCGGACTGTCCGCTGAAATGTGTTTCGGCGGACTAAGTAGGCCATACAGTCCGCCCGTGTGTACGCGGTATAAGAATACTTGTTTGGGCTTTAGGTATAACGATATATATATACGAATCAATGCTAGTCGGGGAAAGGGGGCCGTGGATATTCCTGTGAACTTGCAGATCTCCTAAAACTTTTACAACTTTTACAACTCCACAAGGTATGGTAAATGTATCCTACCTGACCATACTGTCGCCAAAAGAGAGCTGATACACTAGGAAATATTGTAGATAATCTGCTTGGCATCATATCTATGTGTAGTGCATTGAGTAGAACTCTGAGTAATAGTTATTGCTTTTCACCACTCTGTTGGGTCCAATTCTTGTCCCATCTCTGCCTCCCATTTATTAACTGTGGGGGTCTTTTCTTAATACATTGTGTCTCACCTTGGAAATAGTTATAAAACAAAGAGATAACTCCCTTTGTAGCAGAGAAATTAACCTCCCTGGCGGTATGATTATTTCAGATTTTAGGTGCTAAAAGCGGTACAATTATTTAGCATGAAAATTTGGCGTTTTATATTGTAGGCCTCTAATTCTTAGGAATAACTCTCTTAAATCTGTTCAAACCAGAGTCTAGCAGACATCCCGGGTATGATAAAGTTTGAAAAATGAAATCATAAATTATAATATAATAAATAACTATAAATAATTGTACCAAATAATAATATAACAATAATAAAAATTATTCAATAATGTAATCAAATCAAAAACACTGAAATTTGCTCAGTTGCAGAATTGTCACTGTCATTACTTTTCAATATTTGATGACGGATCTCCCCACAAATCACTGTCACTCAATTCTTCGAGTGATTCCAATTTATTATCGCTGTTTTCTAGCTGGTCTAAAATCATTTTTGATGTAAAGGGACAGTTTTGGTTGCTATGGACAATCTCCAGTTTCCAGGCATAAAGAACAGTTTTTTATAATATAAAACTGCATTGCAGGACACTGGACAGACCACTAGGGACAAAGGGGATGTGAAATAATTACATACAGCAATGTAATCTGTAAGATTACATTATACTGTATGTATACTGTGTGTTTCACTTTTTGAATTCGGCGCGATCTCCGTCCCCGTGCGTCGCAACGCTCGCAGGGAACGGAGATCGGCTCCGTGATAGATCTGGCAGAGGACAAGTGCTCATACAGCGGGGGGACATCGCTAGATCCAGGGGAGAAGGTAAGTAATCTCCTCCTGCATACAGCGATGTGGTCCCGAGTCTGGCTCAGGGTTACCGCTTTTGGTACAAAATCTCCACCCTGAGCCAGACTCGGGAATACCGCCAGGGGGGTTAATGAACTGTTTAAACTCAATGAGCTTGTAGCTGCTTTTGGACTGTTCTTTTAAGTGTTGGGCTAAGTAGTGTTTACTAGTGCTGTGCATTAAAGTCATTGTAAACAATTATGTTGTAAAACAGCCCATTCCATTTAAAATAGAAATGAAAGGCAAAACATTTTTATATAGATTTAAAAAAAAAAACGAATTGCCAGTTTAGGATATTTTATTGGGGATAGCAGAGAATATAGAGAGTTATTATAAAGTATTTCCAAAATAGTTTGAAAGACCACTTTATAAAAGTGTCTAATGCCAAATTTATCCTAGACTACCTATGTTACTACCCATCAAGTAAACTGTTTCATTATTCTCCCATACTCTAAAAGGGATCTGATTTTTAAAGTAGAGCAACATAGTTTGAATTAATTCTTGCCCTAGGGAAGGAGCACATGGGTGATTTGTAGAAGCTTAATAACAATAATAAACTCTTTAGCAACTAGTTGCTACACAGATGCAGCATATTGTACCAGATACTGTGAGCTACACAAGCAGCATGCAGTGGTTAATAGTATTTGATTGCACAATGCACCTTATATGTGAGATTATTGGCTACTACATTCTCTACCATTCTCTCTACCTTGTGTGGGTCAAACCACAGGAAGACATTTGTTCTATACGGGTAGAATTAAATATAATCTTTTAGCAATTAATAACTATAAATCCCCAATTAATTAGTATAGTGATTGCTGGTAAAACTAACTTTCAGTATTTGATTATTATGCTGCAGAGGTGTGCACTAAACTAATATTATTTGTTCGTTTGTCAAAAAGGAAGAATTTAAAAAAATACATTTCACTTTCTATACTTTTTTTTGAAGGGTGTAGCATGAGTGCAGTCATATCAGTTAGCTTAAAATGCACATTGCAATCTGTGTTTATACTTCATAAAACATGTCGACTTTTATGCTTTTTTTTATGATTATAGCTGACATCCTATTTTTTGTTAAATATTAGCCATTTTCTCCATAGCATTTGTGAGATGGAGAGTTACCAGTTGCAAAACAGTAACTCTTCACTCTGTAATGAGGTCAAAGTCATGCCCCAGGTGTTCCCACCGGCATATTTGGATTGGAATCCTGATAACATATTTATGAATTTAATTAAACTTTTTAACTTACATACTGAATATTTTTAATGGGTATGTTGGCAGTACCTGTCATTCCCCAACATCTTGTAAATATATTTATATTTAAATGTTTCACATTTAATGTTATTAATATTACAATATAGGAAATGAATAAAGCAGAAAATCTAATTTAGGTTGAACACCAGGCAAACAGCTACATACACAGATAAAATACACATATGAGAGCAGTTTTACCTGCCAATGGATTTGTAATTTTGTCCAGCCAGTTTTGAAATTAACACAGCAAGCGCCATCGCACAGCCCTGTCTAGCAGCTGGCAGGGTAGGGTATCTGATTTTTTCCTGCTGCAGTTCAGTAACATCTGCAGGCCTGTGACTGGACAGTGAAAGAAGAAGTAGCACGCTGGTGAGCTCATCTCTCTGTCAACATGCTCTGTCGTCCTATCAGCATGTTTCTTGCACTGCAGCACAATTAGTCTCCTAATGCTGCTTCTCCCTCCCCTATTCAGACCTCCTCTGTACAGATATGGCAAGAGGCTAATAGCAAGCCAAATTCAGGCACTTGCACTGCTTGCAATTTAAAAATAATTTTAAGGATGTACCGTAATAAATAATATACCGGTATATCAGATTTTTTTTTGTGTATTTTATATCTGTCTTGAGTTCAGCTTTAAAGTCATCTATTTTTTAAAGGACATTTTTGCAGATTTTTTTGCAGATTTTTGCAGATTTTCCCCTTAAGGAAAGTTGACAGGGTTGTAGAACATAGAGAGCACTCTGCATTGGTTTGCACCTGGGCATAGCAGACAAGTCAACATAGGCTTAGAGTGCATTTTATATCTTATTGATCTTATTAGTAGTGCACACAGTGACAAAATCAGCAGTAAAGTTATTTGATCCAATAAGGAACTTCTACAAATCCTGATGAGGGAAGGGAATCCCCACTCATGACCGCCAACATGGCAAATGATTTAAAGTGCTGAATTAATTCAGAATAATCTGGTGAATGATGATGTATACATTTCTCCCAAAATTCTTCCCATATATTCTACATTAGGATATATGACATACTTTGGCTTGAATCAGCAAGTCGCCAATATGTCAGCTGTGTATGAGCCCTTAAATGTCTGTAGCATACATGTACATGAATGGTAAGTTTTCCAGCTTGTCATCTGACATGTATTAGCTGATTTACTAAATCGCTAATTTTTGTAGTGACACCAAACCTATGTTCACTTTAAACACAGAATCAGCTTAAGGGGAGTTTTAAAATATAAATATCCCAGGAAACTGGTTCTCAAGGAAAGCATCATAAATTAAACCTTCAGGAAATTAGCCTTGAGGTGTAATCTGACATATTAGGCAAAACAGGCACAGTTATAAAATATAAATATAACATATCTACATTTGTCAGTACAATTATGGTCTATAATCAGGGGTTGATTTGATAATAGAAACCAATCAGCTTCCAGGTTTTATCAGGCTACCATGCACAGCTGCGCCAGATTTTGCACTCTCCAGTTTTAGTAAATCAACCCCACTGTGTTAAAAAATAGTCAACACATTATGTTCTTGGTATAAGATGGGGAGTATGAAGTGATGGGAAACCATACATATAAATGTACTTATGGTGTAGCCCCCCATGATTTGTACTTCTGCACACTGGAATGAGTAAACTTTACTACACAACTGCTACTAGTTGTGTCTAACTAAGTAGACTTGGCCAAACAGATTTAGACTGTCCACATATCTGCAACTGGTATGGAACTACTACCTTACCATGCTGTCATATGACAGACACAATGGGGGTTATTTACTAAAGGAAAATACACTTTGCACTGCAAGTGCACTTGAAAGTAAAGCCGCTGTATATCCGAGGGGGGCATGCAAGAAAAATAAAAAACAGCATTTTAGCTTGCACATGATTGGATGATAAAATCAGCAGAGCTTCCATTCATTTCAGATCTACCCCTTAGATTTAGAGTGACTGCACTTCCAAGTGCACTTGGATTTGCCTTTTGTAAATAACCCCCAACGCTCCGAAAACTGCAGTTCTAGTAAAAATACATCTCTACCTGTTGGCCAGTCTTATTCGTAGAAATTGACAAGAAAAGATGCTGTCAAAAAGCTCAATATTAATATGTCTAATAATATTTAAGTGTTTATGTGTAAAGTTGCAGCATTTAAACAACTGTTGTCATCAGTCACTGCCTCGGTGGAGCTTACAATCTAATGTCCACAGCCATACAAGCCAAAACCATTTTTATAGTTTTTGATTGAGAAGGGAATAGTTAAAACCTCCTGTCCCTGAGATACATCAGTAATTGAGGAAAGTTGAGAAGAAGTCCTCTCTTAGCCCTTGTACACACGGTCGGAGATTCCAACGGAATGTGTCCGATCGGACCATTTTGTCGGATAATCCGACTGTGTGTGGTCTTCATCGGACTGTTTCCGTCTGAGTTTTCCAACTTGTCGGTAAAATTTTCCGACAACATGATCCGATCGGACCGCGTTCGATCATGTGCAGAGAATTCGGATTGGACAAAGTGCCACACATGCTCAGATCAAATTCCTACACCAAAGCTATTGGCTACTAGCCTGAACCTAGTCCCGTCGTAACGAAATAACGTCATCACGTTCTGAACCATCGGATTTTTCGACAACTTCGTCCGACCGTGTGTATGCAACAGTTTCGGACAAAATCCGCCGGATTTGGTTGTCGGAATGTCCGACCGCGTGTACAAGGGCTTAGACAGTTGTCATCTAAACAGGAGACTCCTTTGGAAAAATTACCCTTCAGCTTGTTTTCCAATGACAACTGTAACATTTTAGATTTCCCATCTTTCTGTTCCAGTAGCAATTGTCGCCAGGACAAATAGGGAAGGTGAATATGCCCAGTGGGAGACAAAAATAAAAACTTGGAGGTTTTATTATATTCATGCTGTATTCAATGCTAAAAAAAGTTTTAGAAAGCTTTAGATATTTAAACATAGCCTGTTTTGTAGGAAACTGGAGCATGTGGCAAAAACCCTAAAGATATAAAAAAAAATTATCAACTTTGTGCTAATAGTGTCTTGATGGCATTTGAACCTGAAGCTCAAAGAGCACTTAGTATGCTAAACATGATACCTCCATGCTTTGCTAATTTTAAGTGTTATGCCGCGTAAACACGATTGGAAATTCGGCCACCAAAAGACAGATGAGAGCTTTTTGTCTGAAAATGCGATCATGTGTATGCTCCATCGGACTTTTGCTGACCGAATTTCGGCCAGCAAAAGATTGAGAGCATGTTCCTATACAAAAATCCATTTGTGTGTATGCAATTCCGATGCGCAAAAACTTATGCTCAGATTTAACTACAAGAGGGAAGCTATTGGCTACTGGCTGTTGAACTTCCTTTTTCTAGTCCTGTCGTATGTGTTGCACGTCACCGCGTTATTGACCATCGGAATTTGGTGTGACCGTGTGAACGCAAGACAGCTTAAGCGAAATCCCGTCGGAATTCCATTGGGAAAACCATCAGAGCTTTTTCTAACCAAAATTCCGATCGTGTGTACGTGGCATTAACTGTAAAATGATAAACTTTAGTTTTATTACAAGCCCCTTTTTATTTTTGCTATGAAAAGGCGAGGATTTATGTAGGTTTCCTCCATCCAGAAACTCTTGTCTTGCATTAAACAGTTGAGGTTAGTAAAGATGTTCACACCAGTTACTGCACATAACTACGCGTTTTTGACTGCATGTTTTGAGAGTAAAGATGTTTCATCTTGGGGCAAAAAGGTAATTTACTCATGGCCCTCCAAGACAGGAGGCTTAATGTTTTAACATGGCAGTAGTGTCGGGAAAACAGCTTTATCAATCCCCCAAAGCCCTAAGATAACAAGGGACTAAGGCTTTGTTACAAAAGGAGTTGTCTTTTTTTCCTGCTTAAATACTTACTAAGGCTCCGGAGAAATTTTAATACAGACTAGGGAGCAAATTACACCTGTGATAAATTAACTCCTACATTTTAAAAATTAAAAACTAAAATTTTCAAATACAATGAGCATTGCAATGGATGCTATAAATAATATTTTATAAGCCCTAACTATTGAAATAACATTTTCATGCTACCATTCATATTTCCCTAATATACAGTAGATAACATCTCCAGATTTGAAGTGATAGTGATCCTCTTTTTAAATAGAAAGTGTTTTCAACCGCTAATTTCAATTTGGGCCCACAGTTGTCATGAAATGAGGAGTGAGAGTATCTTCTATTCTGATTGACCACCTCACCAGTCTTTTGTAAAACATCTCCAGTTTTCATAAGGGCCACATTGTTCAACTGGATTTATAAATTTTAAGTCTCAGACAACAATACAACTACACCAGCCAGGAGCTTAACTTAAAGGCACTGACTCTCAGCTGTCCTTCTGACATTAAAGGCCCTTCAATTATTTAAATTTCATATCATTCTAATATAATCTTCTCCTGCAGGATATTCAAGGATAAATATTAGCCAAACTCTGTTGGTTAACTTTTATGTACGAATATTAATAATATTTGCTTAACATAGCTTTCATGAGGCAGAACATGAGGAGAAATTTGAAGAGGATGCCCATGTCAACATAGTGGGGGTTATTTACGAAAAGCAAATCCACATTGCACTACAAGTGCACTTAGAAGTGCAGTAGTTGTAAATCCAAGGGGGATGTGCAAGGAAAATAAAAAACAGCATTTTAGCTTGCACATGATTGGATGATAAAATCGGCAGAGCTTCCCCTCATTTCAATTCTACCCCTTAGATTTACAGCGACTGCACTTCCAAGTGCACTAATAGTGCAAAGTGGATTTGCCTTTCGTAAATAACCCCCATTACATCTTCAGGCAAAGGCACCTTGGGCTTTGTTTATGAAATGATTTGCATTATGCAAAGCAGCAACTCAGATGACCCTTTTATATTTGAGTGCTAAAAAAATTAAAACATTTCATTGCTGCTATCTGTGATAAATGAGATTACCTTCATCTAGTGGGTACCAAAAGTATGAGTATATGTGTAACTGGTTAGAGAACAGAAGCATGAATATTTAAGTGTAATGCAATAAGTAATAACTCTGTAATAAATAGTTAATTAGTAAAGAAAATACCATTCTTCATCCAAAATTGCAGCATTGGTTGCTTCTTTCAATGCTAAAATTGCAAAACCTATAAAAATGAACCATTCTAAGCACTATACAAATGCACTGTATGCCTTAATAAAGTTTTTAATGTTCTTTTTATTATTTTCTACCTATTTGATAGACTAAAGGATAAATATAACATGAAGCCTTGCTTTTTTTTTTTAAACATATACAATTTGTTTTTTTGTCATGGCTTTTTAGAAATCTGATATTTAATTTCAATATGAAAATGAATTATCTAAAAGTTTAAATTCTTTAACTACTCTAACTAATTGTAAACACTTAAATTTATAAATGTAAAGTAATTTTCATTCTTCAAAAAATACAAAATAAATTAGAAAAACAATATACAAACATGCAGAATAAATTGAACGAGTATACATGAGTGAATAAACGAATACCTGAAAATGTAGTACAGTCCTCAGAAAATTGTATACACTTCAGCAAACTTGATGATGAGTCTTGAAGAGAGTAAAAAGAAGAGTAACCCAGTATCACTCCAGTATTCCAGTTGGGAATGTCACTGTGGCTTTCCTGGGCATTAAATAGATGGTCTGTGTTGAAGGACTTGTGCTCCTTGCTTACTTTGGCTTTCACGCATGAGTTCTAGAATGCTGGTGGAAGATGTAAGTTGTCTCCTCTTACCTTCCTAGTGAAGCACATCAGCGTGCTGCTGCTTCTGGTGTAGCCCAGGTATTAGATCAGACAACATGTCAGGAAAGGAGAGGATTCAGGTAGAAAAAAAAAGCATGTTGAAATAGATCTGAGATTACATCAGTTGAAATAAGGCAGGCAGATGGCTGTGTGAGCCAATTATTATATCAGCTCTTGTTGGCCTCAGGCAAATATGCATGTAATAAGAAAAAAAGAACAAGTCAGTGACTAAGTTATGGGTTCTTCAGCTGCTCTGCAAGTGAAGAAGAAAGAAAGATTTACAACTCGGTGCACCTGAACACTGCTAGTGCAAAAAGGCTACTAAGCCCAACAGGCAAATTGCTGTACTATTAATGATTATACTGTATATAGAAATATGGCATTCAAATGAAAAGTTAAAGCTTTGTAACATCACTCTATAAAGGATATTTTTATTGTATTTAGAAAAATGCAACCGCGCATTTTAACGCCTAATTTTATATAACGTTTTGCTCAAAATAAAATAATATTACATTGTATTGTAATATTACTATATTAAAGTATATTAAAGTTATTTAAAATCTTTTATTTTTTTGACAGAGAATTGTTAAGACCTTTGCCAAATTTTTCTTGCCCTCTGTCAGGAATATTTCCCTTAATTTCATGTCTTGTAAATACAACATAGAGTAAAAGGTAACATTTGTCAGGGGAAGAAGTGTCCCTATTGGTGGAATGTCCCTATTGGTGGATTTCCCTCTATTCTGAATGAAAAACTCAAAATGTTGGATTTCTTTTGCTTTTCATCTCATTGACAGTGGTCACCAAGTCAAATAAAGAGAATGCACCTCCCTCACGGGGTTTCTAACCCCTTATAATGCTATCCAGAGCTGATAATAGTTGTCTTCAGATATACTTTAATACTTTATTGACATGGGGGAAGGGGGTCAGTGAAAACCATGCCAATAAATGGGGCCATAGACTATTTCTTTTTCCTCTTGAAGTGTGGCGGAATTCAGCATTGAGCACAAAGAGAAAAATAATTAGGTGGTGCTCAAATTAGGTGACATATTGAGGGTGTGGAAAAATTGGGAAGGGCTTAAGCACCTGAGTAGCCTGTAATACCCCTTCATTGCCAGGCCATTTTTCAGTTTTTCAGCACTGTGATAGTTTGACCGACAATTACTCCATTATGCAATGCTGTACCCAAATGATTTTTAAACCTTTTTTTTTTTTTAGACAGAGCTTTATTTTGGTGTACAGGCATTGGGGGGTTTAATTACTAAAGCTGGAAAGTGCAAAATCGGGCTCACTTCTGCATAGAAATCAATGAGCTTCCAGGTTTTAGAATAAGTATTAAGGGGTTATTCCTGCGCCTAATCAGGGAAGAGAACAAGGATCTAATTTTGTACTGCTGCATACACTGGAAATGGGGTACTTGAACCCTTTTTACAGGAAAAATATATAAGAAGTAGTGTTGCGCAGTACTGGGTTGGGTGATATTATCCTGAGAGGTCAGTAAATTCTGTCCACATCACAATAATTAAAGTTAGATGTGTTATCGCCCAGACTAAAAGGGGATGTATGGGCGGCTAAAATTGGCGAAATAATATGAAAAAAATGATGCTCAAGTGTGAACAAATATAAGTGGGTGACTTCTACGTCACAATGTGAATAGCATAGTATATCCAATGGTAAGCAAAATAAATAGTGATTCTTAATGCGATTAACAAAATCGCATAAGAAGTGCCAGTGCTAGATAGTGAATAAATCTATAGAAATATCGACTACACCATAAATAAAAACCAATGTGCATAGAAAAGTCATTAAAAAACACAAGAATTATGTAAAACAGGTTTGCTAGTGGCTAGGAAATCGCATAAGGTGCCAGTGCCGAAAATTATTGTAAATAAATGCGTATAAATAACTTTATGCCATGTGCTAAATTGTGTAAATACGGTGAACACGTAAAATCATGTGACATACACAAAATCGTGTCAAAGAAAACAACACATAAGAAAAGGATCTCTGTAAAAATATTCTCAGTAAATGTGCACAGTGATTTAAAAAACTATATCAACCAATAGATAAAAAGATTGCACAATCACATATATCAGGTTTGTGTCCATTCAAGATGTGCGATAACTGGTGGCGATTATATTCAAAATCGCATGCAACAAAAAACGCATAAAGTGCTGGTATCAGATTTTTTGTGCACTGTAAAGTAACGTTGTAAACAGTGATGGTATTAGTGATGGTGACTGTATCCCACGTGGTCCTGTGTACTCAGGGTATAGATGTCCCCTTACCTTACAGCTGTAAGGTAACAGCGTTTGACATGTGTATCCTCAGGCTTCCTGGTGGTCTTTTTTCCCTCGAGGTCCTATCCTTATGGCCCCAGAAACTGGCGTCTCCTGCCTATTACACCGTGTTGGTCTCCTTAAGTGGACGTTCAGCGGTACTCAGCATAGGGGGGGGGGGTTGTTAGGTTGCCTCAGCGGTGGTTGTTGTGTGAGGGTTAAGCAGATAAAAAGGGGAGCCCCATAGTGTAGTAATTTTGAACAAGATTTAAGTTTTATTTAAATATAGTGGATAAAATACTCACAAACATATAGAGATTTCTTTGCAATGTAAAAACGAGCCTCGAGCTCGATTACGTCACTTCCGGTAGCGTCCCGACGCGTGTTCGTCACGAACACGCGTCGGGACGCTACCGGAAGTGACGTAATCGAGCTCGAGGCTCGTTTTTACATTGCAAAGAAATCTCTATATGTTTGTGAGTATTTTATCCACTATATTTAAATAAAACTTAAATCTTGTTCAAAATTACTACACTATGGGGCTCCCCTTTTTATCTGCTTAACCCTCACACAACAACCACCGCTGAGGCAACCTAACAACCCCCCCCCCCCTATGCTGAGTACCGCTGAACGTCCACTTAAGGAGACCAACACGGTGTAATAGGCAGGAGACGCCAGTTTCTGGGGCCATAAGGATAGGACCTCGAGGGAAAAAAGACCACCAGGAAGCCTGAGGATACACATGTCAAACGCTGTTACCTTACAGCTGTAAGGTAAGGGGACATCTATACCCTGAGTACACAGGACCACGTGGGATACAGTCACCATCACTAATACCATCACTGTTTACAACGTTACTTTACAGTGCACAAAAAATCTGATACCAGCACTTTATGCGTTTTTTGTTGCATGCGATTTTGAATATAATCGCCACCAGTTATCGCACATCTTGAATGGACACAAACCTGATATATGTGATTGTGCAATCTTTTTATCTATTGGTTGATATAGTTTTTTAAATCACTGTGCACATTTACTGAGAATATTTTTACAGAGATCCTTTTCTTATGTGTTGTTTTCTTTGACACGATTTTGTGTATGTCACATGATTTTACGTGTTCACCGTATTTACACAATTTAGCACATGGCATAAAGTTATTTATACGCATTTATTTACAATAATTTTCGGCACTGGCACCTTATGCGATTTCCTAGCCACTAGCAAACCTGTTTTACATAATTCTTGTGTTTTTTAATGACTTTTCTATGCACATTGGTTTTTATTTATGGTGTAGTCGATATTTCTATAGATTTATTCACTATCTAGCACTGGCACTTCTTATGCGATTTTGTTAATCGCATTAAGAATCACTATTTATTTTGCTTACCATTGGATATACTATGCTATTCACATTGTGACGTAGAAGTCACCCACTTATATTTGTTCACACTTGAGCATCATTTTTTTCATATTATTTCGCCAATTTTAGCCGCCCATACATCCCCTTTTAGTCTGGGCGATAACACATCTAACTTTAATTATTGTGATGTGGACAGAATTTACTGACCTCTCAGGATAATATCACCCAACCCAGTACTGCGCAACACTACTTCTTATATAAGCTTCCAGGTTTTATTACCAAAGCTTAATTGAACAAGCTGGGGTTAGAAGCTTATTGGTTTCTATGCAGAAATGAGCCTGATTTTGCACTCTCTAGCTTTAGTAAATAAACTCCATTGTATACTTAAAAGTGGGGTATGCCTGTGTATAATAACTTCTGTTTTTTTTACTATACAAAGTAAAAGAGACAAACATTTGCAAAAAAATTTCCTTACTTTCTGCTAAAATGAAAATGCCAGAATAGTACGAATGACCCTTTTTTGGAAAGCACCTCAAGGTGATCTTATTTTTTGTCCAAACTTTTTTTGGAAAGGAAGAAACATGCTGGTACTGAGTGGATTAAACATGTCACTAAATACATTAGGGGTTGTAAAGGTTTTTTTTTTAAATAACAAACATGCTATACTTACCTCCTCTGTCCAAGGGTTTTGCACAGAGTGGCCCTGATCCTCCTCTTCTGGGGTACCTGGCTCCTCCCCCATCGAGTGCCCCCTCAGAGACCTGCATTCCGAGGGGACACACATGCGTGCGCCCTCCAGAGTCCTGCTGCTACATCCATTGACACAGACAGCAAGACTCGGCCCCGTCCCCTGTCACTGGATTTCATTGACAGCAGCGTAAGCCAATGAGGACCCTAGACAGGGGCTGGAGCTGCCGTGCTCATCCCTGCAGATGAAGCGATTGGGCTCAGGTAAGTAAAAGGGGGGCTGCTGCACTACAGAAGGTTTATCAACTTAATGCAGAGAATGGAAATTTCCTGGTTTGCAGGTGTGCATGTGTGTGGGGCCCCCTGCCTCTTGTGCTGTGGTTTGACAAAGCACAAATGCGTCAGAGGCAGGCACTTGAGCCTTTTATGAGCATTTCGCTTGTTTTCTGCTCAAATAGCAGCTCTCCACGAAAACCCCCTGTGAATCAATGCTTTTTACGATTGCTTTAGGATTGGGTGCTAGAACATATCTGAACTTCTTCAAGTAATCTGTATGGGGATCAAACATGCAATATATCATAAAACATGTATAGACCCAGTTCATCAAATATATAACAATGTCCATGAATATCCTAAATAAAAAATATAAAAAAAAAACAATCAACAACAATGGATATAGTTGCATATAAATGGATTAATCTGTTTCATACAGTGGTTCGTGTATTAAAAAAAAGTCAATGGAAAAAGAAAAGGACACCACATGATACTGAGATTTTATGTAGCTATCATTATACTATTATTTTTTTGGGATTGTCCTTTTGTGTTTTTCATATTGGCTTTTATCTGTTTACACAGGGCTCCCCACAAGTCGGGTGACCCACTTCGCAAAACACCAGGCTTTACATGGTTTAGACTGCAATGTATTCGGTGTCCTTTTCTTTTTCCATTTACTTTTTTTTTTCATACACGAATCACTGTATGAAACAGATTATTCCATTTATATAAAACTGTATCCATTGTTGTTTTTTTTTTTCTTTTAATATTTTTATTTAGGATATTCATGGACATTGTTATATAAGTGTATTTGATGAACTGGGTCTATACGTGTTTTATGATATACTGCATGTTTAATCCCCAGACAGATTAATGTACTTGAAGAAGTTCAGATATATTCTAGCACCCAATCCTAAAGAAGCAGCAACCGTGAAACACATTGATTCACAGGGGTTTCGAAAACTTATGCCGTGTACACACGACCGGTCTTCCCGACTCACTTTTCAGTGGAGTTCCGACAGACTTTCCGAATGAACGGACTTGGCCACACACAATCACACCAAAGTCCTACGGATTTCAACGTGATGACGTACGACCGGACTAGAATAAGGAAGTTCATAGCCAGTAGCCAATAGCTGCCCTAGCGTTGGTTTTCGTCGGTCGACCTAGTATACACACAAACGGATTCTTCAACCAGACTCAAGTCCCTCGGAAAGATTCGTTCCGTCTGACCTTTGCTGACGAAAAGTTTGGCCGTGTTTACACGGCATTATTCTATGTTGACAAGTGTAATCTGTATAAGGCTCCATTCACACCTGAGCAGAGCGACTTTCAACTGTTTTTATTAGAAAGTTTTTGGAAGTGTATTACAAGCGTTTTAGAAGTGTATTACAAGCATTATTCCATTTATATAAAACTGTATCCATTGTTGTTTTTTTTTTTTCTTTTAATATTTTTATTTAGGATATTCATGGACATTGTTATATAAGTGTATTTGATGAACTGGGTCTATACGTGTTTTATGATATACTGCATGTTTAATCCCCAGACAGATTAATGTACTTGAAGAAGTTCAGATATATTCCAGCACCCAATCCTAAAGAAGCAGCAACCGTGAAACACATTGATTCACAGGGGTTTCGAAAACTTATGCCGTGTACACACGACCGGTCTTCCCGACTCACTTTTCAGTGGAGTTCCGACAGACTTTCCGAATGAACGGACTTGGCCACACACAATCACACCAAAGTCCTACGGATTTCAACGTGATGACGTACGACCGGACTAGAATAAGGAAGTTCATAGCCAGTAGCCAATAGCTGCCCTAGTGTTGGTTTTCGTCAGTCGACCTAGTATACACACAAACGGATTCTTCAACCAGACTCAAGTCCCTCGGAAAGATTCGTTCCGTCGGACCTTTGCTGACGAAAAGTTTGGCCGTGTTTACACGGCATTATTCTATGTTGACAAGTGTAATCTGTATAAGGCTCCATTCACACCTGAGCAGAGCGACTTTCAACTGTTTTTATTAGAAAGTTTTTGGAAGTGTATTACAAGCGTTTTAGAAGTGTATTACAAGCATTTTACAGCTTCAGGCGTTTTTGTTTAGCCAATAGAAATAAATACTATATTTTTGAAGATGTCACATATTTTTAATGATAGTCATAATAAATTAATGTTTTTTTAAGCAGTATTCTGATGGTAAAGGATTTGATCACTACTTTTCCTCTGGGGTACAATCAAAGTACCAACCTTTTTTGTAGGCACTGTACAAATAAAAATAGGATAGTATCAAATTAAAGCTTATATGAGATTTTGGTACTTGGTTTGCATCTACTTTATGTAGGGCCGTCTCTGTACTGGTTCTGATCCCAATTTGGTGCACACAGCCAGTCACAGGATAATCTCAGCCAGGTGCACAGAGTTTCCCTCAGTCCTTCACACAGCGAACAGAGAGATAGTATTTTGTTTTTTTTTTCCTTTTGTTTTGTAGAACTGAGATGGGGTTTGGGAAAAGTGTTGGGATACCTAGAACTAACAAACTTGAATTAGGACACAATCTAGCAAACAGTTAACTGTGGTAGAAAAAGGTCTTCTATCAAGGAAATAGAAAACCGTTCAGCACAGGGGCCTCCATGGGAACAATGCTGGCCAGCAGGTCTGGAACAATTCCTCTAGCAAAAAGTGGCACAATGGCAACAGTTTATTTTCCAGGATTTCTCTCAGGGCTACTCACTGTGTCTCTAGCTAATTGGATGTCACCTCCCAGTTTCAGCTGACATTGCACCATAAGCCTCCTAATAAGATACTCTTTGGACATTCCTGTGACTTGGGGGAGATTAGAGTTTTCTTCAAGCCAAACCCAAACTCTTTAGCAGCACCCCAACCGCGGCACGATTTTGCCATGATTGTCCCCTGACAAATTGCAGCAAAATCACGCAAACAGAATCATGGGATACCTGGCACCCAAAAGAAGTTTTGCTTTGCATTGGGATGCCATTTTTCTCCTCCCCTCCTATTACAGATCTTCTTCCCCTACCAGCACAAATCCTCCTCCCCCAATACCCCATGGCAGCCAACAGGGGGTACCACGGGGCGTCCTGTGGGGGCCCCAGCACACAAGGGGGACCTGGACAGCAGGGGGATCTGAACGGCGGGCGGGGGGCAAATTACAGAGGAGTTAAAACATAAAGGGAGAGAGAGAGGCACCAGGTAGATGCTGGTTCAGTAGTTTTTAATAAATTAAATGTTTAAAAATAATCCACTCACTCGCTGTCAGAGCTGTAGGCATGTCAGTCTGTGAAGTCCACTGCCCCATTCTCCCCTCCAATCCACGCGGATGTTATCACTGAATTGCTGGAGGAAACAGAAAGCCATGGGAAACTCATGTGAACTGTCAGCCTCTGATGATGGAGGCGTGGGTAAGCATTCAGAACGCTCTGATTGGTCACAGCATCCCAGACAGATCAATGCAGTTTGCCCTGTCCCTGGCACTGGTGTCTGGGTCTCAGGCAGAGGGAAACCTGGCACAGCATTCTAAACCGATACTGTCCGGGACAAAACTGGACAGGTGGCAACCCTAGGGGTGATCCTTGAGCTCCTTGGTGAGCCAGAATCATCCAGAAATCTTTGCAGCTTCTCAGAGTAGGTCACTCTTCAGCAGGTAAAGGACCCTGCTGCTCTGTGCTCCTCACCCGATATACACCTCCAAGCTCCCTGCTGGTTATTCTTCCAACCAGGGATTGGTTAAGGCCATATACCAGGTCAGCCCCGTCTATACCCTCTCCACCCACTATGCTCCAATGATTTCTGGAAAGACAGAAGGAGACAGGAAAGCTTGAAGCTTCAGACCGCAGAACAGGCCAAAATAATCAAATCAGCTCCACTGGCTACAGCAGAGCCCAAAAATAACTAAATGTACCTACTTACACTATCACCTAACCAGGAGGATGCTACATTTAAAAAACTGTGCTTAAGTTCTTTGCAGTGTCGGGGTGCATTTGCTTATCTGTCCTGCCTGTGTACACTGATCTGCCACCAACAGATTGATAATTAGCTCTTCAATTGTTCACGCATTAGCTACTTTTTCTACTAATTTGGATCTTTTACTTTTTTGTAATTGTTAATTGTTAGCTTTTGGTAATTAGAGCACATCTTGACCACTGCATAATTTGAAAAAAAGAAACAATGCACAAACACTGTGCATGCAAAAATCCTGCACAACCACACCCCCATGTGCACTGTAACCGCCTGCTATATCCCCATAATAAATATTGTTTGGTCTTAGAATGCATAAAAATAAATATATGACATCTTCGGTGTGTGTATGGTAGTCCTCTGTGATCCAGGTCTGTTTTTTTTTTTTATTAAAAACTCAGCTACTTTCTTGGATGTGCAGAATCGCTTCAATCAAGATGTCTAGATTTCCAAAAATCTTTAAAAATAGCGATGGTGGGTGGGAAAATGTGGGACATGCTCAGGCCATGAACAACCTGCTGCCATAAAAGCAATTGAAATGCCAAATTGGTATACAGGCAATAGATACGAGATGAGTTTGGGCATTCTCTGAACTATCCAATTCTCCTTCACAATATTTTCTAGGCCAATTAGCTGTGTGCCAGGTTGCTCTCTACCTGCAGCACACATAAACAAATAGCATTGATAAAATATGGACATGTGTCCTTATAAGAACACTGACATCACCAGCATCCTGACCATTTGTCTACTTGTGCTTTGGGGCTTGACCAAGTCCACAGCTGATCAGACTAGAAAATAGCACAATGTGGAATTTAAAATTGAGATGAGTTCAGGGGATGCCCAAGCTCATCTCAAATTCTGGACATATTGGGGTTTGGGGACATTTTTCCTTTTTTCTGCTTCAGCTAAAGACCTGCATGGGAAGGTTATTACAGGAGATGGCTTTACTCAGAGGAAGAGTGGGCAACCTATGGCCATAGATTGTTATGCTTAATTTTTGCTTCTGTCTTCTTCTCCCCTCTTGTCTCCGGAGAAAGCACAGGGAAATATCAATGTGACAAAAGGGGATTGAACTTCCATACTGGTCCTCTTTCCGAGCTGCTATTATTTTTACCCAGCTTTTATTGCTGTTTCTGTCCATGTTTGCTTGACTAAGGCAAGAATGGTAACAGAATGAAAAAAATATAATTATTCTGTAAATTTTTATTGTAAATTAAAACACATAAATAGGGCTGACTGGGCCATGAACTGGAGGAAAATGGCTTTTTTCAATCTATGACTCAGTTGCAATTCTCCTCATAATGGGAGCTCCCTGTAACTTCTCCTCATGCTATAATCACATAGGAGGAGGTGGAGGAAGAAGAGATGAGAGAGGAAGGGGAGAAAGAGTGTAGGAGGGAGGAGGAAGAGGTGAAGGCAAGTGGGGAGGAGGTAGAGGAGTAGAGGGGGGAGAAAGAGTTCCCATTAGTAAAGCTCATCACCTACTACCTTCATGTAGCAGCACCTCTACCTCTTCTTTTAAGTCTGATTATTGTTTTTTTTTAGATGATCCTGATTTGGGAGTGACAGTCTATAGCCATAGGATTCTACACTTAATTTGTGCTGCTCTCTGAAATTCCCCCTGCATTGCGGAAGGACAATCAGCCTATGGTCATGGGTTTTCCCCAAGCAGCTATTCCTGAAATGCCCTGACTATAACAAAACAGATAAATATTTATATAATGGCTGCTGAGTGCCTGAGAGGAGGAAGATACCATTGTCAAAGCTGGGAAATCGAACAGTTGCTTGGCCTCCGGATCAGCACCAAAGAATAAAAAAATAAATATGAAAATAATATAAGAAAACGAATAAACTCTTATGCCGCGTACACAAAATCATATTTTATGACTGGAAATGTTGGATGTCAGGCTGTTAGCGGAAAATTCGACAGTGTGTACGCTCCATCGGACAATTGTTGTCAGACTTTCCGCCAATAAATGTTGGCTAGCATGTTCTCAAATTTTCCACCAAATTTTGCATTGTCGGACTTTCCGATCATGTGTATACAAGTCGGTCGGACAAAAGTCCAAAGTAAATATGCATGCTCAGAAGCAGAAGCGGTCGGTCTTGTAAACTAGCGCTTGTAATGGAGAATTAACATTCGTAACGTGGCAAATTATGAAATCTCCAAATGCAGCGCAAAATTCTCTTCTTCTTTAATGGGATAATAATGAAGCTGCTTTGTTGGTGATACTGATGGAGTTATTGTAAAGAAATTTTCAAAGGTTTTTTTTTTTCTAGTGATATCAATAATAATTGTTATTTTTTTGTTATGTTATTTTTATTGTTATGTTTTTTTTTTTATTATTCGCAAGTTGTCAATTTTACATTGTATTTTTTTTAAACGTAACTGCCTACTCCCAAACTGTCATTTGAAGTAAAATACAAGTATTATTCTCCACAATTTTTTATTGTGCATTAATAATAATTAAAAAAAATAGACATGCTATCTGCCAATAGAACTTAACCAAAAAGTGCATTCTATGCATCCAAAAATATAGAAAATATACCAAATCAAATCATTATTCAAACAAAAAATAATGTCAAAGCAATAACTCCAAGGCCAATAATAAATAATACATTATCTCCTCCGATTCCGCAATTTATCTGCCAAGTGATAGTTGCCTTAGCCAATTGATAGGGGGTCAATTGAAATCACCCTAATTCTGGAATTGCTGCACTTCCCTCTTCGGTTGCTAGATGGCTGGGTATCTGGTGGCATTAGATAAGTGTCTAAGTCAATGGGCAGGGATTTTCTTGGATCCCTTGGCCTGCTGGGAGAGACTATTTATTTGGGTGGAGCCACCTGGACAGCTGTCTGGGTGGACGTGGGTCGTGTTGCCCCGGGTTGCATGAGGTTTATCCCAGAGACATCTGGCTGCTAGGCTGCCTGAGGGCCCATCCAGAAGCAAGAGAGCATCGTAGGGGTTGGGACTGCGGCTTGTAGTCCAACCAGAAGTAATGATTCTGCCGGTCGGAGAACCTGAAGTGGTCGGAGGTAGAGGGAAAGCTGTCGCCACTAAGGGACCAGGGACCACTGTGAGTAGCTGAAGTAAGTACCAGAGCAGTATTCTCATCAACCGGGGACGGTCAAGCCAAGGACCCAGCCAGTGGAGGTGACGCTTGCAGAGCATTATTGTGTGCCAAGACAGGGATCAGGCAAACCAGTGGGATGACACTTGAAGAGTATCTGTGAGTACCAAGCTAGGGACCCAGCAGGGATGCAGGGGTGACGATTGAGGAAGATACTGAGTAAGAAGATTGGAAGAGCTCAGGGGATCCAGTGGCAGTGGATCAGCAAGTCTAAATGATAGACTGGGAGCTCAGTTGAGTGAAGATCTAGGAGATTGTAGAAGAAGTAAAGGAATTCATTACAATCTTTGTTAGAAACTGTTTCAAGATTGTTGCCATAGGAGACAGCGGTCCTTCTCATGCAGATGTGGTATCTAGCTGGATGCCTTTCCCTGTATGGCTGTCTGCCTATAGAAGTCTCAGAGTCTGCCAATGAACATTGCATCTTCTTAAGACTTAAAACTCCGCAGCAAAAAGAATACCAGGGTACAGGATGTGACCCACGTTGTTTCAATTAAAGATGGGATTTCAAGTCTTTTTCCAGTGTGCAGCTATCCAGAGTTTTGTCATGTTTGTTTGCTCAGTGTGTGTGTAATGGTCAGCACCTGGGGCTCATCAATAGGAGACAGAGCTTCAGTCCTCGAGGATTACCTTGGAGCAGTGCTTCATCCTTTCTATCTATATTTGGAACATTAGCGAATAACTGGGTACACAATGATGGGAGTGGGTTTGGGAAATGTCAAACTTTTTTGTCACCGGCCAATTTGTACAGAGTTGAGGGCTTTATTTATTTATTTTTTTTTAACAAAAAGGTTTTATTGGGGAATAAAGCAGGCATAGACATAACCATTCAAAGAACATTGAGGTATATGATACACATTCACATGTACATTTCTGGACATAAAGAAGGGGGGAGAAATAAACAAGTCATGAGAATTTAAATGTCAGCATACATTTAATCGCTTTCTAGAAGTTCTTAATGAAGGAGCTGAAAAAATTCAACAAACATATCCAAAGTAATAAATGCTGGTCATAGCGATCGCTTGTTCTGTGGAACAGGCATCAACTGAAGGAGACTTGCTGGATATATTCCCAGGGTGTTATGTAAGGAGGAATGTGAGGGCACAGAGTTGTTCAGAGGGGTGCACTGACATTAAGTAAAACAGGAAAAATGGAATCAAAATAAGATCAGGGGGGTGGGGGGAGACAAAATCTAAGAGAAAGAATTAGACATATAGAGGGGGGGGGGGAGGGGGACAAAGGTTAATAAGGGGAATAATACAAAAGATAGGCAACCTAAATTAGTCCTTAATTACTCCTAATAATTATGACCACCTCTCTTTAGCCTGGGTCTCGGGGTCTGCAACTCACTCCAATTTCTGTAGAAGCTCCGCCTTCCCATACACTAGGGGGCAGGGGTCTAAAGATTAAGTGATCTAGCCATAGCCCATGTGTTCCACACTTTCCCAAACTTCGGGGGGCATTTACGACCCATGGCAAGTTCATATAAAAGGTAGCACAGAATCTACTAGCATATGCCACTGGGCAACCGTAGGAGGAGCAACTAACTTCCAGTTTTGTAGGAGTACCTTTCTAGCATAAAAACACAAATAGAACAATAATACTTTGTGTGTGTATATTTTGCTACTGAGTCGGTGATTCCCAGAAGGAGCAGCTTAGGATCCAATGTCACCGAAAGATTGGTAACTGCATATATATTCGCTACTACTGCCTTCTAGAAATCTGGAATAAATGGACAATCCCAGATGACATGGAAATATGTCCCCACCGCCTGCTGGCATTTAGGACACATCTCCAAGTGCATAGAATACATCCGGGCTAGATGTTGAGGGGTGTAATATGCCCTATGGATGAATTTGAGTTGAATAAATATATGCCTAGAAGAAATTACCATAGGTATATACTGCTGTATTCCCTTGCCCCATTCCTCCTCTGAAAGGGCAGGGGTATTTTCCTTCCAGGAGTGGAATAGGAGAGGGTCTCTGAGTCTCTGCATGTAATGCAGAGATATTTTGAAGATAAGATTGTGTCTGCATTTCGGGAGGTAAGAAAACTTTCCACTACATGAGGTGTTATGGTAACCGGTCTGGGGAATTGCGCTGCATGTTTTAACTGTAAGTATCGAAACAGTATCCACGAGGGGAGTTGAAATATTGCCCGTAAAGTGGGAAATTAAAGTAAAGTTCCAGCTGGCACAATCTGCTGTATTGTCACAATGGCCATATCTAGCCCATACACTGGGATCTGGGATGTATCTAAAATGTGGTAATATGTGATTACCCCTTAGCGGGGTGTAGGGAAAAACTGCATTGTCTGTCTCAAGGGCGCAACTTGTTCCCATACCAGTACCATGGTCCGCATAGGGGTTGTCGCCTGTGGGGTGGCCCTCTTCCCTCTATAGACCATGTTTGTTAGGACAGAGTAGGGTCCCAGGATATCCGCTTCCATGTTGACTGCTGGGTTAGATCTAGTTTGGGCAAACCACCAGCGAACTGTAACCAGCACTGCTGTCCAGTAGTATTTTCAGAAGCAAGGCGTTGCCAATCGGCCATTAGACAGAGGGAGCTGTAATTTGTGTTTAGCTATCCTAACGGTTTCCCCAGCTCAGATGAAGGATGTTATATTTCTATCCAGTTTGTGGAAAAATGCAACTGGAATAGGGATTGGGTATTTCTAAAAATATAAAGAAATTTTGGAAGAAATGTCATCTTAAATAGATTTACGCATCCAACTGGGGTCAAAGGGAGTGTTTTCCATATCTGGCATTTTAGTATTAATTAACCTCTGCAGGAGTGCTTTATCTATAATTTTTAAAAGTTAACTTTCCTATAGCTTCTAGATCCATTGTGTCTGCTGCTTCCAACATTTAAATAAAGCCAATTACTGTAGGGTAAAAAACAGATGTCACAACCAAAACTACCTAAGACCCCTTTTTTTCATTTATTCAGAAATAAATCAGATCCGTGTGCTGCAGTTATATTTAGTTCAAGCTAAATGTGAAAGTTAAAAAATCAATTATACATCAAAAATATGTGGTGCCAGAGTACAGTGTTGCTGATGCTGTCTTTGAAAATGTTGCTGTTCTGTAACACCACTTACAGCTTAACCATTTGCCAACCTACTCATGCAGATATACTGTGGTAGGTCGGCTCTCCTGCGCAAACTGATGTACCTGTATGTCAGTTTGCAAAAGCAGGATAGCGCACGCGCGTGCCGTGGGAGCATGCTCGCGGGTCCCACGGACCTGATGTCCACCGACAACCGACGACCGTGGCAAGGAGAGGCAGAACGGGGAACTGCCTATGTAAACAAGGCAATTCCCTGTTCTGCCTAGTGACATGACAGAGATCTTCCGTCATCAGGAACAGTGATCTCTTGTCAGGGCTGGCTTAGCCCTTCCTCCTCTGGGCTGGGCGCTCAGCTGTCGGCTAATTGCCAGCTCTCTTCTCTTTTCACAGTTACCAGCTGTTCCCGATGATGCTCGTCTGACCTGCTTATTTAAAGCCTTCCTGCTCACTTTTTCATTTGCCTTCACGTTGGTCACATCACAGGGAACCATCTCCTGCTGTTTGTTTCAAGACTGGCTTGCTGACATCCCACCTGGCTTCTTTTCCTGCTGTTTGTTCTCCTTGGATCCCTGACTTCCAGCCTGGCTGATTACCTGGTTAATGAACTTTGGATTGGCTGACTACCCGATCTGGCTACAGGACTCTGGCTATGCTTGACTACGCTTTTTTCTATTTACCTTTTTATTTTTATTAATAAACAAGTGTGATTTTATTGTACTTCTTGCTCAGTCTGGTTTATGGTTTCTGACATCTCTGTCATATTTCAGTAAGCACATCCCCCCTACAGTTAGAACACGCTGAGGGAACACACTTAACCCCTTGATCGCCCCCTAGTGTTAACCCTTTCCCTGCAGGTGTCGTTTTTAAATTGATCAGTGCATTTTTTTTTAGCACTGATCAATGTAATAATGTCACTGGTCTCCATAAAGTGTAATTTGGGGTCAGATTTGTCTGCCGCAATGTCGCAGTCCCAATAAAAATCACAGATCGCTGCCATTACCAGTATAAATAATAGTCTCTAAATCTATCCCGTAGTTTGTAGATGCAATAACTTTTGCTCAAACCAATCAATATACGCCTATTGCGATTTTTTTTTTTAACCAAAAATATGTAGAAGGAAATAAATCAGCCTAAACTGATAAATAAATTATTATTTTTTTATATTTTTTTGGATATGTTTTATAGCAAACAATGTTTTTTTTTTCAAAATTGGCAGTATTTTTTTGAGGTGATCAAATACCACCAAAACAAAGTTCTATTTGTGGGAAAAAATAATGTATATTTTTTTTGGGTACAGCATCTGTCAATTGCCAATTAAAGCGACGCAGTGCCATATTGCAAAAAATGCTCTGGTCATTAAGGGGGTAAAACCTTCCGGGACTGAAGTTGTTAAAGGCATTTTCCATGCATGTAATTTAAAGGATTTATGTTTTTCCCATGGACTGCATACCTCATACGAGTCTACAGTTTAATCAGTGTATGCAATTATTTCCTCCCTTCATCAAATTTTTTTTATCCAGACTGAAAAAAAATGTCCACGTGTATGAGCATTGCAGACATGGAGATTTCAGAAAGTGTTTAGGTATAATTGGGCAGATGAACTCTGGTAAATGTTTTATATCAAAATGATTGATTACTTTGCTGTGAATGTCATATTCACTGCTTTATAAATGTTATACACCCCTTGGTGTTTTTCTAAAATGACATTGGGGGTATGTTATGTTATAATACTAGTTGATGATGTGCTGTAAATAACAATAATATATTATCTTTTTTTCTAAGGTTTAAAAAGTAATGTAAAGCTTACATTGACCACATTCAATTAAGCTGTTTTGTATGCAAATAGGAATCCTGGTAGCAGAAGAGCTGGTTTAATTTTACTTTAGTCTGGCGAAACCATTATAATTGGCCTGTCTGGTAATTACTTTCAGTAATTTGCATATACCTACTTGCTCAGACAACTTTATTCCTGTATATATAAATTCTTGGGAGATTAGCTTTCCTTCTATAATTTCTGCACATACTATTCCACAGTTGATTTTCTCAACCTCTATTTGTCCATCTTGGGGAATGCCTTGCAAAGTAGCATGCCTTCTGAGCTCTTAAAGCAGTAAAGAATATAGTAGATATATTGTGAAAACATCTTCATGCCTTTTATTAAATGTTAAAACCCCAGCAGAGGTTCCCGTGATTATCTGCAAATAGGCAGCCACATTGAAAGCAGGATGTTCAATGCTCATTGGGGTCTGTTAGACCCCAGACTTCTCCTTTGGCCTCCAATGCAGCCAATTAGACACAGATTGGTCTGATTGGCTGCTTCACTGGCCAGTAAACACCAAGCCAAAATCAGACGTGATTAAATCCTCATCGCTGACATCACACAGTGGGAGGAACAACATCAGTTCGCTGTGTGCCTGGAACCAGATGCCGCCAGTCATATCCTTAATGGGGGCCCTGATCGCTCAGAAGAGTCCAGTAAAGGTGGCGGGAAGGGGGTGGGACCGCCTTCCACCGCATGTAAAAATAATCCAGCGACTCTTTAGCAATTCAGATAACTTTTACCAGCTTCAAAATTGCTGGCTGAAAAAACTGATACCTCGGCCATTGCTGCGATATCACCCTTCCTATCCAGCAACGTACCGGTATGTCACTTGATAGGAAGAGGCTAAAGACAAATTTTATCCCGTTCACTCAATTTCAACAACTTAAAGTGGAGTTTCACTCAAAAGTGTAACTTTTGCTTATCAGTTTTCTCCCCTTGGCACCTTTCAACAAGAAGGAGGGAATGGGTAGCTGTCTTTGAAATGTACTGTTCCCCACATCTGGAGAAAGCGGCGTGGCGCCATATCTCAGAAGTTCGGCCCCCTCCTCCCTCCTCCACCGCTGGGCCAATTAGAAAGTGCAGCGTGCTTCATGCAGTAGGGAATTGGCTGTGAAGCTGAAAAGCTTCACTACCGTGTTCCCTTACCAGGAATGGCAGTGGCTACACCCGACAGGCCATCTGAAGATCAGTTTGGGTGCTGACATCTCAGTCTCCCTGGACAGGTAGGTGTCCATATATTAAAAGTCAGCAGCTGCAGTATTTGTACCAGCTGACTTTTAATTTTTCTTGGGGGGGGCTGGACCTCCTCTTTAAGAACAACCCTCTTACAGAATATTTTTGATACCTCCAAATTGTACGTCTCACCTTTATCTCTGACAGTTTATGAACAAATATGTTAAAGCACTTAAATATAAGGGTTTAATCTCTCAGTTATATGGTTATATTTTAACTTCCCTTACCTCAGTCAAACTCCCCCAAATGTCAAAGTGGAAAGAGGATTGTGATCGTCAGTTCTCCCCTAAAAATTGGCATACAATGTTGGATAATTATTATGTAAATGTACTAGATCCATTACAGAAACGGCTATTACCCAATGGTAGTGCTATAGCCCCCTTTGCCTCCATTCTATCATTCCCATTTCACCTATCACATGTTTTAAGGAATGCTCCTCACCAGGTTCCCTGGTACATATTTTTACAATTGTGAAAAGATTGTCCCTATTTGGTGAAAAATCACAGATATTTCTTTTTCCATGGCTGTCCATCCAATAAATCTGTGTTTGACTAATTGTCTCCTATTTGCTCTTATTAGCTTCCTATAATACTGAAAAACTGGGCAGTTGCTTTAAATTGGAGGTCACCCATTGTTCCATTCTTCCAAATACTCTCTTGTATGGGCTCTATCATGGTAACGGAGCGCATAATTCATACACTACATGATTCCATGCCTCAATTCTCTTCTAAATGACATGCTTGGATCTCTAACTGCAGTCCATTTTATGCATAACATTTTTTATATTTCTTTTGATACTGCTTTTCACTACTATGAACATAAGAGATCACAGTCTTTGGCAATTTTTTTTACTTGTGTAGTGCTACCCCATAGAGGACAACCTTCTTCTAGAGCAGGCACGTCCAAAGTCCGGCCCGCGGTCTGGTTTTGAACGGCCCGCCTGCTCTTTCTCAATTTATTGTGCCATGGGAGCAGGGCTGTCAGATCAGCCGATCCCCGGCACTGTGAGAAGCTCCGTGAGCTTCAAAAGTGAAAGTAAAGTGCAGAGGATTGTGCTGTGCTCTCTGCTTCCCCCTACAGTGCAGTACCCGGCTGAATGAGGAAGCTGCAAAGGTACTGTACTACAAGCTAGATTCATGTTAAAAAGGCCTTTATTCATGTGTGTGTATGTATGTATGTGTATGCATGTGTCTGTATTTGTGTGCATGTATGTCTGTATGTGTGTGTGTATGTGCACATGTGTCTGTATGTGTGTGTGCACATGTGTCTGTATGTGTGTGAGTGCACGTGTGTCTGTGTGAGTGCACATGTGTCTGTGTGTGTGCACATGTGTCTGTGTGTGTGCACATGTGTCTGTGTGTGTGCATATGTGTCTGTGTGTGTGCACATGTGTCTGTATGTGTGTGTGCACATGTGTCTGTATGTGTGTGTGTGTGTGTGTGCGCACATGTGTCTGTGTGTGTGTGCGCACATGTGTCTGTATGTGTGTGCGCACATGTGTCTGTATGTGTGTGCGCACATGTGTCTGTATGTGTGTGTGTGCACATGTGTCTGTGTGTGTGCACATGTGTCTGTGTGTGTGCACATGTGTCTGTATGTGTGTGTGCACATGTGTCTGTATGTGTGTGTGCACATGTGTCTGTATGTGTGTGTGTGTGTGCACATGTGTCTGTATGTGTGTGTGTGCGCGCACATGTGTCTGTATATGTGTGTGTGCACATGTGTCTGTATGTGTGTGTGTGCACATGTGTCTGTGTGTGTGCACATGTGTCTGTGCACATGTGTCTGTGTGTGTGTGTGCGCACATGTGTCTGTATGTGTGTGTGCACATGTGTCTGTATGTGTGTGTGTGCACATGTGTCTGTGTGTGTGTGTGCACATGTGTCTGTATGTGTGTGTGCACATGTGTCTGTATGTGTGTGTGCACATGTGTCTGTATGTGTGTGTGTGTGTGCGCACATGTGTCTGTATGTGTGTGTGTGCGCACATGTGTCTGTATGTGTGTGTGTGCGCACATGTGTCTGTATGTGTGTGTGTGCGCACATGTGTCTGTATGTGTGTGTGTGCGCACATGTGTCTGTATGTGTGTGTGCGCACATGTGTCTGTATGTGTGTGTGCGCACATGTGTCTGTATGTGTGTGTGTGCACATGTGTGTGTGTGCACATGTGTCTGTATGTGTGTGTGCGCGTGTGCGCACATGTGTCGGTGTGTGTTTTTTTATTTTTTATTGCACTGCACCAAAAGCACCCTACATTTTCCAATGTGTGGGGTACCATTAAGAATTAACGGTGCCCCCTAAAGTGCAGAGCATTCGTCTGTGTGTTGGGAACGAGTGCGACAAAGGCAAGAGAATTCTTGTTGGGCCGTGTATTAGTGCTCGGATGGACACACTTAGACCGAATTTTCAATGGTTCAAAGAATGTCAGGCAAAATGGTCGGCCCTCAGGCATGTTCACTTCATCAAATCCGGCCCACTTTGAAAAAAGTTTGGACACCCCTGTTCTAGAGTAATAGTGGGTGTTGAACAGTCTAAGCCCTTGTACACATGGTCGGAGATTCCGACAACCAAATCCGTCGGATTTTGTCCGACTCGACGGATCTTGTCCGAAACTGTTGCATACACACGGTCGGACAAAGTTGTCGGAAAATCCGATCTTTCAGAACGTGATGACGTAATTTCGTTACGATGGGACTACGTTCAGGCTAGTAGCCAATAGCTTTGATGTAGGAATTTGATCTGAGCATGCGTGGCACTTTGTCCGATCGTAATTCTCTACACATGATTGGAGTATGTCCGATCAGAGCAGTTTGTCAGAAAATTTGGTCCGATGGATATTCCGACGGAAACAGTCTGATGCATACCACACACAGTCGGAATATCCGTCAAACCGCTCCGATTGGAATCTCCGACCGTGTGTACAAGGGCTAAGGCCTCACAGCAAGTCTTTTTGGCATGTGCTTACCTTGCTGATGCGCAGCTGCTGTTACCCGGTGCAACTTCCAGAACACTACACAGTAACAAAGATCAATTCAGGGTCTTTACTTACAAGTCACCAGGATAGCTGCCATGCTAGCAGGGTACTACATCCAATCCCGCCAAAAAAAAAAAATAGGCCCTGTCCTCATGGCCCTAGTAGCATGACACAAAAATGCTCTTGTATCGAAGAGCAAAGTATCCCACAATAAAATAAGGATGGGGAGAGGGAAAATAACAGTGTAACAATAAATGTGTGACATTTCACATAATAAACATATTTAGCTGTGGAGTTACAAACTTTGTATATTACATTCAAGAAACTGTCACCAGGTCAGATAAAAACCTAATTCGGTGACAGAACTCTCACAAAATATAGATACACTGTACATTTATACAGTGTAACTTGGTAGAACTTGAGTCCTATCATTAGCTAATAAAAAGTGGTTAGTGCATTAAAGAACAACAGTTCTAGTTCATTTCAAGTATTAACTGTAAAATCTCTTCACCTGAAGAAAAACAGAGGTCAATGAGCAGCATAAATGTCAACTGTAAGGTTGGAGCACTATCTCCCCAGAGATGGTCCTCCAACATATAAACAACACATGACAACCTATAGTCCTGGAATATAGTGTTTTAGAGTCCATAAAATCGTCTTCACACTATATTGTCACCTAGTATCCAAAAGTAGAACCACAGCCCTAGCGGGCACAAATGACTTAAAATAATCAATATATTCATGATTGATGTAATGCTTTTGACACGTTGTCATCCTCCAGAGTCCTGAAATAAAACAGATGGATACATCCTATCTAATTTAAATCCTAACTATACTAAACACATGTGTCTGCATAACAGCAGCATTCCCAAACAAGGGGAAAAATAATACTGTTACATTTTCTAGTCCACCAATATGTATCGAAATATATTCACACATTATACTTTGGACATTGGCTCTCCAAGCTCAAACCTTATAACATCTTAGAAAAAAATTAAACATTTACTCAAAACTGATGGATTTTCTTCTTGTTGAGTTCAGCAACTTCTGAAACTGCTAAAGGGCTCCCCCACCTCTGCTTATCCAAAATAATAGTGTAGCGTGACCCATCCTCGGTTTGTCAGACAAGTTGCCTTAGGCAACAGTGCAGTTGAAACGTAAGCTCTTTTGGCTGGCATACTGTAATATAAAATATAAATGTAGATCTTAAGTACTTGAGAACTTACTTGTAGTAATTGGGATAGGGCACTTGTACAATCTGGCCATCTGGACCTCAAATGTTTATTGATCACTCCTCTGCTCTGTGACCAGTTTCTGAATCATGACTATGTCCTTGTATATGGACCTCCCCAGGTTCCAATTGTTCCTGATTTCCAGTAACCTCTGCTAGAAGTTAGTGGAACTTTAATTTCAGTAAGGCTGAAATTAAAGCCTTCTTTTTCGCACCAGCCCTAGCGACTTCTTTCAATTTTCTCCATCAGTACTACTGGAACATAAGGGTACTCATACCCAAATTCTAAAGCTACCCAATTTTGCATGATTTTTTTGTAGCCTGGAAAATCTGGGTAGCTTTGTTGTGTCTCCTCTCTCTAGAGGAAAATAAGGATTTTCTGCTTTCTCAAGGAATTCTTTGTATGTCTTATCCTGGGCTAAGGATCTTGCGAGAGTGTAGGGTAGGAATATTTCTACCCTGTATTCTCCATATGCTTGACTCAGGTGAAGGTCCTCAGCACCCGCCTTTATGTGTTTCTCTGCTCTGTTCTTTGTTGTCTTTGTGCAAGACAGCTGCAGCCCTACTCTTCCAGTCACTTTGGTGCCAGAAGCTCTCTCCACACAAAAAGCTTCTCCTGCTGTACAAGTTGACTCTTTGCTCTCTGGTAGGAAATGCTCTTGTACTGGTAACTACCTCTTCCAAGCAGACATTCTCACTATTTGAACACTGCAACAATCCTCCCCTGCACATACATGCACCAGACTGTCCATGTAATGCTTTAGTTTATGATCCTCTGTTGGTTGCTACTAGTAATGGCAGCATACACTGATGGAAATCCCAGACGAGCCCCCAATGTAGCAGTAACTCCATAGGGGCTGCTAGTAATAGCTGGATGTTCCCTAACAGTACAGAGGCTGCCAGTAACTCAATAATCAGTCCATCTGGCTCAAATGAATCAGTCTAGGGCTTGTCATCCTATGTATTTTATTACTTGAGGAACTTTACCAGGATAGAGGCTAGGGCATATGATACTTCAAAACTCTCAACACTTACAGATTAGAGGGCAATCTTCTAGAGTATTAGTGGGTGTTGAACAGTCTAAGGCCTCACAGCTGAAGACCATCGGACAAGTCTTTTTGGCATTCTGATAGCTTGCACTGATACAAAATACCCAGTGCAGCTTCCAGAACACTACACAGTCACAGAGATCAGTTCAGGACCTTTATACAATATTTCCCAGGACAGCTGCCTCCTTCCTCTGGACATGGTGCAATGAGTGAGATGGCCCCTCTCCAGTTCTGCTGTGGTGAGGTTCTGCAATCAGTTCCATGCAAAGTCCATCCAGGCCCTCAAGTCCATCCAGGCCCTCAAGAGGAGGCCTTTAACTTTCACACCTATGCATTTTTTAGTGCTTTTTGCAGAAATGCACTACAGTGAATTTAACATGGTTTCCTATGGGACATGTTTACATCTATGCTTTTTTCAGCAACTGCTTTTTTGGAAAGTGTCAGGGACTTTTTAAATCACAAAACTGTGTGATTTTTGTTCGATAGACTTCAATAGAGAAGCTGCAGTAAAGCATGTAGTGCATTTTTTACTGCAATTTTACAGTGATTTGCATTTTGCCTTTTGCTTTTTTAATCTGCCCAACAACAAATTGGACAAAAAAAGCTTAATAAATGCAGAAAACATCAAAAACGTGGTAAAAACGCATTTGTGCAAAAACAAAACACACTGCAAAAAGCACTACAGAAAGGGATTAAAAGCAAATTGCATAGGTGTGAATTGGGCCTGAAACAGGAGAGCAGCAGCCCCTCTGGCTATGTCTGTGAAACCCCTAAACTGACCAGGCCAAATAATTACTGCTCCCTTAATAACTGAAGGAGCCAAAACGAAATTTACCTAGCAGGATGCTACAGGAGGGTGCTACACTTGTATTCCATCTTTGATTCTCTGGTATCTCAATGAATGGTGCTTCTTCTGAAATATTTCAATGTTAATGTTTGTTTTTAATTTGTATTAATTTGTATTATTTACCTCTACACAAATATTTCCTTTTGCTATGTATTATTTGTCCCTGTAACTCTTTCCAATAAGCAATTTGTGAATGAAAATGATGGGCAACTTATTTCTCCAAGCTGCTTATATTGTTGTGGGGGACTGACATACGTTATCATGAGAAACTGATGATAAATTATTCTTAGAAAGGGCAGAATGCGTTCTCATTGAATTATAATGTAGAATTTGACTGTGACTTTGAGCAGGTGTCTGTATGTGTGTGAATGTCCTGTATACCTGTGCCCAGATCCATTCTCTTGTAACATGACTTGCAGGCTTTCACTGCTAACTGATCACCTGCTGGATCTCATTCAGCTGGCTCTAAAGAGATGACAGCCTGCATGTTTCACTTACTTTCCCATGCTGCCACCAAGATGTATTTTATTGAAAATGTTTTATGTTCAACATAATTTATTGCATTTTTTTCTAATCTGTATCAGATAGCCCCTCCAGCTAGAAAAAGATAATATTATGTAACATAAAGTTCTTTCAGTCATAACTTCTTTGAAGATTAGCCATTGAAATAAGCACATAGGTTTAAGCTAGTAAGTGCTTAAAGTTCTACCAGTGCTGAGCTGCAATGTTCTAAATTGATCATTAGGGATGAGCTTTCTGTTCAAGTCGAATATGAGTTCGACTCGAACATTGGCTGTTCAATCGTTCGACGAAAAAATCAAACATTATGGGGCGTTCATGCCAAATTCGAGTGGCGTGTCACGCCCCATAATGCCCCATCAGTGATCTGCAGTGCATTAAATATATATACAGTCTCCAACACATTTTTAGCCAAGCCTATATCTAACTGCAGGCCATTGCTGGTGTACGTTATCAAATACACTTTCAGGCAGGCAGGTAGGCAGGCAGGCAAGTGATTCAGTGATCTGCAGTGCATTAAATATATATACAGTCTCCAACATATATATATCCACTGCATTCTAGTTTAGCTAAGCCTATATCTTACTGCAGGCCATTGCTAGTGTACATTTTCAAATACACTTTCAGGCAGGCAGGCACATAATTCAGTGATCTGCAGTGCATAAAATATATATACTGTCTCCTACATATATATCCGTTGCATTCTAGTCTAGCCAAGCCTATAACTCACTATAGGCCATTCCTGGTGTACGTATTTTAGTCACACAGGCCAGGCAGGTGATTCAGTGATCTGCAGGGCATAAAGAAATATATACCGTCTAATATATATATATATATATATATATATATATATATATATCCACTGCATTCTAGTCTAGCCAAGCCTATACCTGACTGCAGGCCATTCCTGGTGTAAATTTGCAAGCATGTCTAGAAGGCCACCAAGGAAAGGCAGACGCTCACAGCCCACTAAAAGAGGGTAAGCAGGCTCTGCATCTACAGCCAACAGTGCTGGTTGTGGACACGGTGCATCTTCAGCACGTGGCCGTGGGGCACGATTGTCCTTTTTTTCAACAGCTGGCCGTGTTGAGCCACAACATACAGAAGAGTTGGTAGAGTGGATGACAAAGCCGTCCTCATCCTCTGTCACCCAGGCTAAGAGAGGTTTGGCTGCCAATACAGCTGCCAAAGTGGCCTATTCCATCGGCTCAATGACATCAGTCACTCCTTCCCTAGCTCCACCATCATGTCCTGAGGAGTCCCCCGAACTGTTCGACCACAGTGTCGGGTACATGCTGCAGGAGGATGCACAGCGTTTTGAAGGCTCCGATGATAGTACCCAGGTTGAGAATGAAGGCAGTAACATGAGCCCAGAGAGAGGGGGTGTCCAAGAAGGACAAGAAACTGGCAGTCGTGTTCCCCCAGCTGCAGCATACTGCCAGGTTTGCTCCAGTGGCGAGGAGGGAGGGGGTGATGAGGTCACTGACCCTACGTGGGTGCCTAATAGAAGAGAGGAGGTGGAGGAGGAGGCACATCTCCAACAAGGCAGGATGCCTTCCAGAGGCCAGCTTAAGGGCAGCCAACCGACTACATCACAGGGCAGAGCTCTGCATATATAGAGCGCTGCTGACTTTTTTCAAGTTTTTTCAAAAGTTCTTTGGTGTGGGCCTTTTTTAAGACGTGTGCAGCACATCGCACTGTTGCTGTTTGAAACATATGTCTGAAGTGTATCAAGCATACCCAAAACAACAGCCGCTTGGGCACCACATGCTTAACCAGACATATGTCGAGCTCCCATGCAGTCCGTTGGCAACAGTACTTAAAAGACCCACACCAAAGAACAAGGCGGATCTCTCCTTGCTCCTCATCAGATGGGATCTCCAACCCCACTATACCCTCAGTCCTCTCAGAGACCTGCACTGAGAGGAATAAAGATGTAGAATTAGGTGTCCCAAGCACTTGTGGGCATTCTGCTAGTGGTACACCTAAATACGATTCTAGTAGGTAAATTTCCCTACCCCAGTTGCTAAATCGTTGAAAGAAATTCGGTCCCAGCCATCCACATGCTCAACAGCTGAATGCTAGTTTGGCTAAATTGCTAGCACTCCAACTGCTGCCTTTTTAGCTGGTAGACTCTGCCCCCTTTTGAGAATTTGTGGAATGTGCGGTGCCTCAGTGGCAGGTTCCCAAACGCCATTTTTTTCTCGGAAGGCCATTCCGGCTCTCTACCAGCATGTGGAAGGCAATGTCTTGGCTTCGTTGGACAGGGCGGTCAGCAGTGAGGTGCATATTACCGCTGACTCATGGTCCAGCATTCATGGACAGGGACGTTACCTTTCTTTCACGGCGCATTGGGTAACTCTGAGTGCTTGAGTTGGTCTGCTTAGGAGACAGGAGCCACACTGGGGCAGAGATTCTGGCAGCTCTGCAGGGGCAGGTTCAGAGGTGGTTGATGCCATGCCAGCTTCAGCCAGGAATGTTGGTTTGCGACAATGGCACCAACCTCTCCGCCCTCCAACAGGGACACTTGACCCATGTTTCCTGTTTGGCTCACATCCTTAATTTGGTGGTGCAGTGGTTCTTGTACCGGTACCCAGGCTTACAGGCTCTCCAGAAGCAGGCCAGGAAAGTCTGTGGGCATTTCCGCCGGTCATATAATGTCAGTGTTCGGCTGGCTGACCTTCAAAAGGAATGCAACCTGCCCAAGAACCGCCTCATCTATGACATGCCCACCAGGTGGAACTCAACATCGGCAATGCTGCAGCGGCTGCACATGCAGCAGAGGGCCATCAATGAGTACCTGTACGACTATGACACCAGGACAGGGTCAGAGGCACCAGGACAGGGTCAGACATTGGCAATGTCTTGGCCTCGTTAGACAGGGTGGTCAGCGGTAATATGCATATTACCGCTGACTCATGGTCCAGCAGGCATGGACAGGGACGTTACCTTTCTTTCATGGAGCACTGGGTAACGCTGCTGGCAGCTGGGAAGGATGCAGGACAGAGTGAAGTAATGTTGGAGCTTGTTCCGCCACCACGCCTCCAAAATGCTGGTAGTGGTGATTCTGCCATCCTTCTCTCCTCCAACTCTTCTTCTACCTCTATGGCCTTTTCCTGTGCAGATTTGTCCTCGGAACCAGCGGTGCTCTGTAGGTGTTCTAGGGGCTACGCAAGCACTCAGGCAAAAAGATGCCATGCAGTGCTTGAGTTGGTCTGCTTAGGGGACAGGAGCCACACTGGGGCAGAGATTCTGGCAGCTCTGCTGGGGCAGGTTCAGAGGTGGTTGATGCCACGACAGCTTCAGCCGGGAATGGTGGTTTTGCGACAATGGTACCAACCTCCTCTCCGTCTTCCGACAGGGACACTTGACCTATGTTTCCTGTTTGGCTCACATCCTTAATTTTGTGGTGCAGCGGTTATTGTACCAGTACCTGGGCTTACAGGATCTCCTGAGGCTGGCCAGGAAAGTCTGTGGGCATTTCTGCCGGTCATATAATGTCAGTGCTCGGCTGGCTGGCCTTCAAAAGGAACGCAACCTGCCCAAGAACCTCCTCATCTATGACATGCCCACCAGGTGGAACTCAACATTAGCAATGCTGCCGTGGCTACACATGCAGCAGAGGGCAATCAATGAGTACATGTAAGACTATGGCACCCGGACAGGGTCAGAGGAGCTTGGTTTTTTTTTTGTCACGCCAGTGGCTAATGATCAAGGATGCATGCACTGTCCTGTCACCATTTGAGGAGGCTACGAGGATGGTGAGCAGTGAAAGTGCATGCATCAGTGATACTGTCCCTCTTGTCTTCTTGTTGGAGCACAGGCTGCGTGGAATAATGGACAGGGCACTTGAGGCAGAACAGAGGGAGGAAGAGGAGGACTTCCTTACCTCTCCAGGCCCCCTTTATCCAGACAGTATTCCTGCAGACCTGCCTATCACATAGGAAAAGGAGGAGGAGGATTGTGTCAGCATGGAGGTGGAGCCTGACACATCAGCAGCAGTCTTCAAGGGATCATTTTCAGTCCACAGAAACCCATGGACTTTTACGTGTCTGGGAGGAGATGGCTGTGGATCATGTTGTCCTTAGTGACCTAGAGGACTATGGACCGAAAGCCTCAGCAAACCTATGCTGCATAACCTCCCTGGCAAAGCCTGCGAAAGGACCCTCAAATTCATGGTATCAAGGAGAGGGATCAGTACTGACTGGCAACCCTTCTTGATCCACGTTACAAGGGTAAGGTTTTGAGACTTATCAGAGAGGGAGCAGAGGATGAAACATCTTTGGGTGGCCTTGCAGAAAGGTTTGTGCAATGCGTTTCCAGAGCCTGGGAGGTTAAAATTTCCTGGTCCTACTGGACAACGTGTTGCTGAGGCTTCGGTCAGTCACAGAAGGAGCGGTGGAGAAGGTGGCCATCTGACTGATATGTTCAGACAATTTTTTAGTCCACAGCCCCAAGGTCTGATCGGTATCCAGCAACCATTGTCAGCGTCTGATTTACAGGGTGCAGGAATACCTTGGGGCAAGATCAGACTTGGAGACCTTTCCAACCGAAAATCCACTGGGTTACTGGGTCTTGAGGATGGATCACTGGCCAGAGCTAGCACAGTAGGGATGAGCTTCGTGTTCGACTCTAACATCGGCTGTTCGCCCGTTCGGCGAATTCCGAACGTTATGGGCCGTTCGCGCCAAATTCGCGTGGCGCTCACGGCCCACAATGCACTGCGTCATCGCAGTGCATTGCTGGCTCATGATTGGCCAAGCATGCACTGTGACCCCGCATGCTTGGCCAATCACAGCGCCAGCAGCGAGGAGAGCCATGATTGGCCACAGGCAGGATGCCTGTGGCCAATCATAGCTCAGGCTGTGTAGTACACGCCCCACACTATATAAGGCCGCCAGCTCGGCGGCCTTGTGTAGTGTGTTTGCATCTGAAGCAGTTAGTGGGTGTTCTGTGTACCTTCAACACAGTATACACCGATCGTTATCGGCCGATTTTCGATCTTGCTCTTCTGTAGTGGTTGTTGTCTGCGTGCCCTGACCGCAGTATACACCGCTATATTCACCTCACCTATATAGCTAGTGATCTATCTTTTATAATAGAGCTTGCAGTCAGTAGTGTTAGGAGCTTGTGCGTGCTGTCTGCATGCTCTGTACCCAGTACACACCGCTATATCCACCTACATAGCTCTTCTCTATTTGAGCCCACGTGCCATCTGCAGGAGTTATTGGAAGTTGTGTGTGCCTCCAGCACAGCACAGTATACATCTGTATATACCCCTTTATCTCTGCTGTTCTCTAATAGAGCCATCTGCAGGGCTTAGTGGGTGTTGTGTGACTCCATTACAGTATACCCCTTTATCTCTGGTGTTCTATAATAAAGGCATCTGCAGGAGTTAGTGGGTGTTTTGTGCCTCCAGCACAATATACACTACCCAACTGCTGTTTTACCCAACTCCCTTCAGGCCATTACCATGTCTGGAAGTCCAGCAAGGAGAGGCAGACAGGCGCGAGCCGATAAAAGAGGGCAAGCAGGCTCTGTGTCTAGAGACAACAGTGCTGGTCGTGGACGCGGTGCATTGTCATCAGCACGTGGCCATGGGACACACTTGTCCTTCTTTTCGGCAGCTGGACATGTTGAACCGCAACATGCCAACGACTTGGTAGAGTGGATGACCAAGCCCTCTTCATCCTCCTCATCCTCTCTCACCCAGTCTCAGGGTACTAGCAAAGCAGCTGCCAACACATCGTCTTCCCTCCTCTCAATGTCATCATCAGTGACTCCTTCCCTAGACCCACCACGTCCTCCTGAGGAGTCTCCTGAACTCTTTGAGCACAGTGTTGGGTACATGCTCCAGGAGGATGCCCAGTGTTTTGTAGGCTCTGATGATGACACTCAACTAGAGGAAGGCAGTAGCGTGAATGCAGAGAGAGGGGATGTTCAAGAAGGACAGCAATCTGGCAGTCATGTTCCACAAGCTGCAGCATATTGCCAGGTTTGCTACAGCGATGAAGAGGGAGGGGATGATGAGGGCACTGACTCCACGTGGGGGCCTGGTAGGAGAGAGGAGGAGGAGGAGGACGAGGAGGCACATGTCCAACAAGGCAGGATGCCCTCCGGGGGCCAGCTTAGGGGCAGCACACCGACTGAATCACACCGCAGAGCTCCGCCTGTGCAGGGCGCTGCCTCTGCACGTTATTCTAAAAGTTCTTTGGTGTGGGCCTTTTTTGAGATGAGTGCATCAGATTGCACCGCTGCTATTTGCAACATATGTCTCAAGCGTATCTCGCGTGGCCAAAACATCAGCCGCTTGGGCACCACATACTTGACCAGACATATGTTGACCTGCAATGCAGCTCATTGGCAAGCGTACCTCAAAGACCCACACCAAAGAACAAAGCGGACCTCTCCTTGCTCCTCATCAGCTGGCATCTCCAACCCCACTAGACCTTCAGTCCTCTCTGAAACCTGCTCTGAGAGGAATGAAGGTGTAGAATTAGGTGTGTCACAGCCAAGTGCTTCCGGGCACTCTGCTAGCAGTACACCCACGTCCGATTATAGCAGGCAAATGTCCCTGCCCCAGCTGCTGGACCGGCGAAAGAAGTTCACTCCCAGCCATCCACATGCCCAGCGGTTGAATGCTAGCTTGGCGAAATTGCTAGCACTTCAACTGCTGCCTTTTCAGTTGGTAGACTCGACCCCCTTCCGTGAGTTTGTACAATGTGCGGTTCCTCAGTGGCAGGTCCCCAAACGCCACTTTTTCTCACGGAAGGGGATTCCGGCTGTCTACCGGCATGTGGAAGGCAATGTCCTTGCCTCTCTGGACAGGGTGGTCAGCGGTAAGGTGCATATTACCGCTGACTCATGGTTCAGCAGGCATGGACAGGGACGTTACCTGTCTTTCACGGCCCATTGGGTCACTCTTCTGGCAGCTGGGAAGGATGCAGGACAAGGTGCAGTAGTGTTGGAGGTTGTTCCGCCACCATGCCTCCAAAATGCTACTATTGGTTGTGACACACCTCTCTCCTCCACCCCCTCCTCTTCTTCTTCCTCCATGGCCTCTTCCAGTGCTCTGTCCTCAGAACCAGCGGTGCTCCGTAGGCGTTCCAGGGGCTACGCAAGTACGCAGGCAAAACGATGCCATGCTGTGCTTGCGCTGGTTTGTTTGGGGGACAGGAGCCACACTGGGGCAGATGTTTTGTCAGCTCTGTAGGGGCAGGCCGAGAGGTGGTTGACGCCACGCCAGCTTAAGCCAGGAATGGTGGTTTGTGACAATGGCACCAACTTCCTCTCCGCCCTCCGACAGGGACAACTGACCCATGTGCCCTGTGTAGCTTGGGCAGGTACCCCGGCTTACAGGATGTCCTGAAGCAGGCCAGGAAAGTCTGTGTGCATTTCCGCCGATCATTTAATGCCTGTGCTCGGCTGGCTGAGCTCCAAAAGAAGTTGAACCTGCCCAAGAACCGCCTTATATGTGACATGCCCACCAGGTGGAACTCAACGTTGGCCATGCTGCAGCGGCTGCACACGCAGCAGAGGGCCATCAATGAGTACCTGTGCGACTACGGCACCAGGACAGGGTCAGGGGAGCTCGGTTTTTTCTCACCACGCCAGTGGGGCATGATCAGGGATGCATGCACTGTCCTGTCACTGTTTGAGGAGGCCACAAGGATGGTGAGCAGTGACAGTGCATGCATCAGTGACACTGTACCTCTTGTCCACCTCTTGGAGCATACGCTGCATGGAATAATGGACAGGGCACTTGAGGCAGAACAGTGTTCCTGCTGTGCCACCCATCACACAGGAAGAGGATGAGGAGGAGGAAGAGGAGGAGGAGGATGATTGTGTCAGCATGGAGGTGGAGGCTGGCACTCAGCATCAGCAGCAGCAGTCTTGTAGGGATGATTTACAGTCCCAAGAAACACGTGGACTTGTACGTGGCTGGGAGGAGGTAGCTGCGGATCATGTTGCCCTTAGTGACCCAGAGGACTCCGGACCGAATGCCTCAGCTAACCTACGTTGCATGGCCTCCCTGATCCTGCAAAGCCTGCGGAAGGATCCTCGTATTCTTCGGATCAAGGAGAGGGACCATTACTGGCTGGCCACTCTCCTTGATCCACGGTACAAAGGTAAGGTTGCTGGTGGCTTTGTTACCGATCACAGGGTGCGCCTGTCCACCGAATCAGTTGATCGACTGACCTTCATCAAGATGAATCAGTCTTGGATCACCCACAGCTACCAAGCACCTGAAGCTGATGTAACAGAATAATTTTTTTTGAAATATCACATCCCTTCAAGACTGCCTATGCTGATGCTGAGTGACTGTCCTGTTATGTTGATTGTCTAACCTCTTCCTCCTCCGCTGATATGTTGGAAGAACATTTCTGGTTCTGGGTGATGCCATCAGCCCAATTTTTCTGCCCCTGTTTAACAGGGGCATTTAATTACAATTTTTGATGCAATGCTTTGCAGCAGGGCTAATTCCTGCAATAAAACTAGAGTATATGGGAGAGGTTGCAGTGTGGTGGCACCAGCACCAGTGCCTAAGGCCCAATTTTTCTGCCCCTGTTTAACAGGGGCGTTTAAGTACAATTTTTGATGCAATGCTTTGCAGCAGGGCTAATTCCTGCAATAAAACTAGAGTATATGGGAGAGGTTGCAGTGTGGTGGCACCAGCACCAGTGCCTAAGGCCCAATTTTTCTGCCCCTGTTTAACAGGGGCATTTAATTCCAATTTTTGATGCAATGCTTTGCAGCAGGGCTAATTCCTGCAATAAAACTAGAGTATATGGGAGAGGTTGCAGTGTCGTGGCACCAGCACCAGTGCCTAAGGCCCAATTTTTCTGCCCCTGTTTAACAGGGACATGTAATTACAATTCTTGATATAATATTTCACAGGAGGGCCCGTTCCTGTGCCCACCCAGAGTAACTGTGAGGACTTATGGTGTTGTGGCACCAGCACCACAACCACCAAAGGTCAATTTTTCTACCACTGTTCAACAATGGCATGCAATTACAATTCTTGATATAATCGTTCACAGCAGAGCGCTCCAGCGCCCACCAAGAGTCACTTTCAGGGCTTACAATGTTGTGGCAAAACCAACACCTTGTTCCGCCATTTCTGCAGAGCATATAGGGCAGACCCCTACCTCAAACACCCAACTTACAAACATCTCCTACTTGCAAACGGAAGGAGACAACAGCAAGTGAGATGAAAAAAGATGGACGACAAAACAAATTATACAGGGGTGATAACCCTTCCCTATGTTTTCCAAAAAGCTTAAAAATCGTTTTTTTTGACTGGAGCTACACTTTAAAAATGTACCAGTTGAAAATTACAAACAGATTCAACTTAACACAACAAACCTACACAGTCCCTGTCTTGTTTGCACCGCCTGTATACTGCTGTTCTGAGTATATAGGGCCTGGGGGCCACACACATTTCCTTTTTTAAATATGGGTACGGGGTTCCCCTTAATATGCGTACAAGACCCAAAGGGGCTGGTAATGGGCAGGGAGGGCTACCAATGCCATTTTTCTCAATGATTTTCAACCATATTGCAGGAACCAGATATAACATTAAAACCGCAAGCAGTTTTAAATGATGTTATTTCCGTTTAATGTCATTTTGTTCTAAACACGGGAAACACGTGGCACTTCACAGGCATACTACAGACACCCCCCAGGCACCATATTTAAAGGAATAGTTCACTTTTTTTTTTCACTTTAATCGTCATGAAAATCAGTGCTCCCGTCAAAACGGCCATTTTTAAAAACATTTTAGGCATTGACCCATGTCCCCTGGGGCAGGAGCCAGGTCCCCAAACCCTTTTTAGGACAGTATCTTGCATATTAGCCGTTAAAATTAGCACTTTTAATTTCAAACGTTCGAGTCCCATAGACTTCAATGGGGTTCTAAAGTTCGTACGAATTTGGGGTCCGTTCGAAAGTTCTGGTGCGAACCGAACCGGGGGGTGTTCGGCTCATCCCTATAGCACAGTATGCAATTGAGCTACTGGCCTGTCCTGCATCCAGTGTTCTATCTGAACGCACATTCAGTGCTGCTGGAGGCTTTGTAACTGTTCACAGAGTGCGTCTGTCCACAGACTCGGATGATCGGCTCACCTTCATAAAAGTGAATCAGTTTTGGATCACCAGCTACCAAGCATCTGATGCTGATGTAACCAATTCATTTTTTTATGAATGTGAGATCCCTTGAAGATTGCCTATGCTGATGCTGAGTGAATATTCTGTTATGCTGAGTGACTATCCTATTCCTCCTTAATGTTCGTGTTGATAGCTTCTAAGAACATTTTTGGTTCTGGGCACCACCAATTTTTTTTGGGCTGGAGCTACACTTAAAAAATGTACCTTTTCCAAATTACAAACAGATTCAACTTAAGAATAAACCTACAGTCCCTATCTGTTTTGTAACCCGGGGATCGTCTGTATACTGCTGTTCAGAGTATATAGGGCCTGGGGGCCCCACGCCTTTTCTTTTTTTAAATTGGGGTGTGGGGTTACCCTTAATATCCATACAAGACCCAAAGGGCCTGCTAATGGGCTGGAGGGTTACCCATGCCATTTTTCTCAATAATTTTCAACCATATTGCTGGGACTCGACATTACATTACAGCCGCAAACAGTTTTAAATGACTTTTATTCCTTTAGAAATGTAATTTTGTGCAGGGACTGTGCTAAACACGTGAATCACCTGCCACTTTACAGGCATACTATAGATATCCCCAGGTACGATATTTAAAGGAATATTTCACTTTTATTTTTTCACTTTAAGCATCATTAAAATCACTGCTCCCGAAAAAAGCACCCATTTCTTTTGCATTGATACATGTCCCTGGGGCAGGACCTGGGTCCTTAACCCTTTTTAGGACAATAACTTGCATAATTAGCCTTTAAAATTCCCACTTTTGATTTCTCGCGTTCGAGTCCCATAACGGTGTTTGAATGTTTGCGCAAACTTTCAGTCCGTTCGCATGTTCTGGATGCGAACTGAACCGGGGGGTGTTCGGCTCATCCCTATTGGTCATATTAACCTGGTTTCTTCATCCTAGGAGCTAAGTACATGGAGTATAACTTTTAGGTGGAATTACAGGAAGGGTTAATATTAGCAGGGACACCATTAGAAATAATGGAGCTCCTTGCAGCTTACCTGACTGTCCGCCCCTCCACAGTGGTGTAAAAATTTGGAGGGGGCATGTGGCTACATGCAATGAATTGTGGGTGAGGCAAAATTGTGGTAACAGTGGGATAGGCTTAAGACTTGAGCTTACATACAGAGTGCAAGGGACAGATGTATGTAATGTACAGTGAGCCTCACAGGGTCCATTTCTCAAAGCAACATAGTGACGATCCCTATGTTACATGAGAAAGAGACCCTGTGAGGCCTCAAAATGTTTTTTTCTTTATACTTTATGTAACACTGTCTTCACAAAGATATATAAAATAGTGTAATGGAGGAATACATATTAAATACAAGTTATATAGTGCATGTATATCAGTCCAAAAAAAGTATTAAATCAGTCCCAAATAGTTGTGACACAACTGAAACGCCACTGTGTGACTAGTGACTTAAAGTGATTGTAAGCCTTTGTGTTTTATTTTTTATTTTAAATAACAAACATGTCATACTTACCTCCACTGTGCAGCTCGTTTTGCACAGAGCGGCCCCCGATCCCCCTCTTCTGGGGTCCCTCGGTAGCTCCTCCTCGCATCAGATAACCCCCTAGGACAAGCGTTCCCCCAGGGGGTTACCGTGCAGGCACACTCCCGAGTCCAGCATTTGCGTCTATAGACAAGAATGACGGACTTGGCCCCACCCCCAGGTGCCCATGTCATTGGATTTGATTGACAGTAGCAAGAGCCAATGGCTGCGCTGCTATCAATCTATGCAATCAAGAGCCAGGTCCCTGTGCAGAGAGGGACAGCGCGTCTCTGCCTAGGTAATGAAGGGGCTCAGGTAAGTAAAACGGGGGACTGGGGGGGCTGGTCACTGTGAGAATTTTTTTCACCTTAATGCATAGGATGCATTAGGGTGAAAAAACACAAGGGTTTACAACCCCTTTAAAAATCTACATTCTTCATCTTGTGCCATAAATGCCTCCACCATTAGGTGAAAAACATGCTCACCTCCTTATAAGACCTCATATATGGGTCAGAACTTGCTTTTTACACTCTTCTTAAATGTAAGCGCTAACTCCGTCACTCCTCCTCTTCTTGGTCCAGATTCACACTTTATCTCCCTTTTCCACACTGCTCAGACATCATCATTTACAGATAGCATAAAACAAGAAAGAAGAATCATAGTGCTCTCTATTTCCAAGTTTATTTGTGCTCAAAAGGATTATAAAAACGTACAGAATAAAAATAAAAAAAACAGGCTTTCAATATCTGCAATGATTACAGCTTACCACATCACAGCAGGGTGACGCCATATATATATATATATATATATATATATATATATATATATATATATATATATAATTTTTTTTTCTTCTTCTGGTATGCTGTATGAATGGAAACACAAAGCAATACATACAGTGGGGTTTTCCCAAATTTGACAGCAAAAGTGGAAATACATTTTAAGCTCATTCTCGTGAATTTGAAATTGCCATCTGTTGTACATCTGGCACTCCATATTTAAGAGTCCTTACTATCATTTGCATTATATAGCTGACAAGAGCACAGCAGAGCAATTAGTGATAAAAGGTGAACACACTGAAACTGTCAAATAATAAAGATTCAGGAACTTGGTACAGAGGAATAAAACCTGACAAGCATACCCCGGAGGGACATTTATCGCTCTGCATGCCTCCCTGGGCTCAGGGAGTTTTCTCACATGAATTTCAGCTGATACAATCTATGGGGTGTATACAGTATGTAACAGAAAGCCTGGACAACTGTAGGGCAACACAATCTGAGCAAAATATCATAAAATAGCATGTCCATCACAATAATGTGAAGGGTTATTAAAAAAGAAAATTTCCCACAGGGCCAACATTATAGCCTTATACCGGGATTTAACGACTATGATGACGTGCATAGGTTGATAAAGTAAAAAATAATAATAATGATAATAAAAATAGTAATAACCCTATAAAAAATGAAACTGTATTAATGAAGCTCATCATTAGCATGAGAAAACAGGGGCAGAATGCAGGGGGATTTCTGATTTACGGTATATCACACTGGGGATCAGAAAGGCTTCTGATTTTCATGAGCTCAGAATAGGAGGTAGAAAACGCATCTGCCTTCCAACCACCCATTCTCAGAAGGAGCAACACACACAGGATAGGGCTCATTTGTATCACCAACTCCCCTCAATGTCATCAAGTTATTCTGTAGAATCAATACTACAGGGATGGGCCAAATATTGGTAAAACTGCTGATCCAAAGTTTATTTTAGTATATGTACATAGTAAACATAGCCAGCCCAGGACTTGACTTTTCTCGACTTGCCATTAAGGAACCCAGCTAGGTCACCTACCTGTCTTATTACCTGGGTTTCAACAGTAAAATATCAGCTCTAAATCATATAACCCTTACTGTTTCTGTAATATCTTTCAACCTGTAAAATAGCATTTATGCCTGAAAGAAAGACTGTAATTTGAACTGAGCATGTGTCAGTGTTGTACGTGACAGCTTCATTTAAGGCGGACTATCATAGTCTGTTAAGATATCCTCCGATATGCAGGATTGTTGTATAGTTGTACCAAATATATGTGCAGGCAGTAGTTTCCTCCCATTATTACTCACTCTGAGTAAAAAGTAATTTATATTACCCATTCATTTGTCATATTAAATGTGCAGGTTTTGGTCACTGGTAAAATAGTTAGTGGATAGTTTTATGGTTACAGTGTAGTTTGTATCAAACTACTGTATATTGTAGGTACTTCAGAAGCATACACCTTTTTTAGGGCACTTTCACACTGGGGTCGTCGGCGGTAAAGCGATGCTATTTTTAGCGGCGCTTTTCGGCCTCTAGCGGGTCACTTTTAACCCCTGCTAGCGGGCAAAAAAGGGTTAAAAGCACCCAAGAAGCAGTGCTATACCGGCTCTTCGGCAGCAATGCCCGTTGATTTTAAAGTGCAGGGGCCTCAATGATGCTGCTCGCAGGACATTTTTTTAGAGTTCTGCCAGCACACTGCTCCAGTGTGAAAACACTCAGGCCTTCACACTGGAATGACAGGAAAGGAGCTTTAAAGGCGCTTTACAGGTGCTTTGTAGGCGCTATTTTTAGCGCTATAGCACCTGTAAAGCGCCCCAGTGTGAAAGTAGCCTTATGCTGCGTACGCGCGACCGGACTTTCCGTCAGACTAGGTCCGACGGAATCAGTCTGTTGGACATTCCGATCGTGTGTGGGCTAATCTGATCATTTTTCATTAAAAAAAATCAGACGGACCTAGAAATAGAACATGTTTCAAATCTGTCCGACTGACTCAATTCCTATTGGGAAAACCGTTTGTCTGTATACTGGCCGACAGACCAAATACGACACAAGGGAAGCTATTGGCTACCGGCTATTGAACTTCCTTTTTTAGTCCCGTCTTATGTCATCGCGTTCAAAATGTTCGGAAGACCGTCGGAACTCCGCCGAAATCCGTCTGACCCTTTCTGCCGGAAAGTCAGGTCATGTGTACACGGCATTAGTGTCTGTTGGCAGAATGAAACACAGCTGTCACTAATCACGGGGTGTCTGGAAATGACTTACACAGGAAAGTTAAAGAGGAATTTCAGATATGGATATTTTATACGAAGTTATATTGGTCCAGCTTGAACCAGTAACATGTAACTATGCATTTACTATGCATTGCCTATGCCGCCAGAAGTTGGAAATCCCTTGTTTTGGGGTGCTGGTGGCTGGCCTGCTGCAGCATGAAAAGAGGAGGTCAGCAACTCAGCATAAATTGGACAAGTTGGACAGCATGACGTCACTGACCCATCTTTCTAGTCTCCACCAGTGGCGTCCCCCCAATCCATGCACCCAGCCCCTAATCTACATGACGCATGGATTCCAATGTTTTTTTTTTTGTAACATGTGATTAGAGCCTGAGGCTCTAATTGGCTTAAAAAAGGGTGGGTTCGGGGAGCAGAGTTGTGTGACAATCGCAAATTAATATTCGCTATTGTCTTCCTGCTTCTACTTCCAGAAAATCAGGAAGTGGGAGGATCGCGATTGGCTGAGAGGAGAAGTGATTGTATTGGCCAGGCGGGGGGATGTGCTGGAAGATCCAGGACTTGGGAGATGGCCGCCATGGGTGATCTCTCAGTGCTCAGTGCCCTGTCTCGAAACATATTGTATGCCTAAGTCTTCATTCATTTACAGTCAAGGTCGATGTCTGTAACCATTACTATGTAATTTCTTTTTGTGTTTGTACCAATAAAGTTGTTTACATATTTTTTATATACAGTATCTCACAAAAGTGAGTACACCCCTCACGTTTTTGTAAATATTTTATTATATCTTTTCATGTGACAACACTGAAGAAATGACACTTTGTTACAATGTACTCAATTTTGTTGCCAGCGGTTTAGACATTAATGGCTGTGTGTTGAGTTATTTTGAGGGGACAGCAAATTTACACTGTTATACAAGCTGTACACTCACTACTTTACATTGTAGCAAAGTGCCATTTCTTCAGTGTTGTCACATGAAAAGATAAAACTAAATATTCTCTAAATGTGAGGGGTGTACTCACTTTTGTGAGATACTGTATATGAGTTCACATGTATGTTGTGCCTACTAAAGTCCCAACTGATATAGGGTATTTTTTGCAATCTGCGTTAAGGAATGATGGCACCCCAATAGTACTTTACCATAGTGTATATATCTATGACCATTGAACCGGTCCGATGTGAATGGCCCTGGCACCATGGGATGGCTCTGACCGATCACAGCATCACAGTTACAGTAATAAACCGGGCTGTCATTCACGACACCATTGTTTATTACTCTGTGATCTCTGTGATTGGTCACAGCAATCACATGATACCCGGACCAAACACTGTGCCCCTATATTATGTGATAACTGTTGTCAGTCACAGCATCACAGTAGTAAACAAAGGTTTAATGAATAAAAACTTTGAACAGGGAGGAGGGGAAAGCCGTCTCTGTCGGGAGAAGACAGTTTTTTTTATTGCTTGCAGCTATAGTAGCCTCTAACGATAATCGCAAAGCACAATCTGGCAGGCTCTCAATGGAGCCGGTTTACACATGTCTTGGGCGACCGCGGTGTGGTTTCCAAAAGGTTCCTATGCATTTTTGGGCCCGGTTCAGGTATGAATTCAGGCAAAAATTCGGACCTTAATCGGTGAATAGAAATGCACCAGACCCCAGGCTGGAATACATGCAAAGTTATGCCAAGCTGGCAAAAAAAAAAGAAATAAATGTTCCATTCTGTGACACAGTATCCAAATGTATTTATAGTATGGAAAAGTGCAAGTATATCAATATAGGCAACAGAGGCTTTGAATGGTATTTTTGAGTGCTACTGCAAAGTAAAAATAGATCACTGTGTACAGGAAAAAATATTTTTGGTAATCTTTTCATGCTGGGTAGATGAAATCTATGTGCATAAATAGCTGTTATTTTTTATGTTAAAAGTTTATGACATGTTCCCTGGAAAAAACATAAGGAAGATTAGGGAGATGCTTTAGGTCAAATAACGAGTTCATTCTTTGGCGTTGTAAGTTGATTGCTGTTAAAATAACTTCAGCTATTCTGTTGCCGGTCTTTCCATTTGATCCAAATTTTGAGTCCAAGGAATTTGGAAGGTTGTGATGTTGCCCATAGGTGTGCGCAGGGGGTGTGCCTGGGCACACCCTAATCACTACGTGCAGTGACGATTCCCACTGCTGTCCGGGCTTCCCCCATTTTGGCCCCCCTACCAGCAATGTTGCTGGCTTCCCTTCTCTCATCTACCCCCCAGATTCTGCGTGGGATGTTTCAGGATGGAGAGTGGGGGAAGGGGCTAGTATATGTATATGTAATTTACCGGCCTATTCCTTTTCTAAATGAACACAGTGAACACACTCACTCACTGTGTTCATTCATAGCTGAAGCATAGTAAACTGCATTTACCATGCTTCAGTTTGTGAATGATGAGGAAGCCACTCAGCACAGAACACTTCCCAATCATTTACTGTCCTGTGCAGCTAAGTCTGCAGAGAAAGGTGTGTGTGTTTGCGCTTTGGGGTACACACCCTAATGCAATAGGGTGCACACACCTATGATGCTGCTACAACCTATTAAGGATAATTTAAATGTCTATCATTCTATTTCTTAGCCTCTCCATCTAGTCTAAGGTTGTATACCTATACCTTTGAAAACCCATAATGTTTTGCTCTATATTTCCTTAAGTAACCAAAATGGTTCTTTGTATTTTTCATAAATGTCATCAATCATCTAACCAGGTAAAACACATGTTCAGCATGATTTTTATTTCTAAACACCTTTCTATCTGTATACTTAAAGTGGAATTTTAGCCATAACATCTTGATAAAAAATAATGTTCTTTAGCAAGGAACATACATTCCACATAATTAATTATGCTACCAAAATGAGTGTGTGCTGTAAATTGCCTCCAGCATTGTTCCTGTTTCTTCTTGCAGGAGGCTCCCATTTTGCTGAAGCCCAGAGTCCCTGGAACTAAACCCGGAAATTTAACAGTTTAAAAAAAAACAGCGACATTCCTGGAATTCCAGGATTGCTACTGTAACTGTCACATTTGCTTGTGTCCTCAACCAAATTGTCAAACAATCAAAGTGCTGGTGTCATAACTGATCACATGTGCAGCACCATGGCAATTGCAGATCAAACAGAAGCACCTTCCTTTGCTGTTAAGGATAGGAGGGTTTAATTCTGCTTTCAGGCTGTCAGCAGATTGGCCTCTACAAACTTAACAGTGCCTATAAAAATAGAAAGCAACTGAGCATATGTAGAGCAGGGTGAGACAATGAATTACTGGATTTTAACCACTTCAGCCCTGGAGGATTTTACCCCCTTTCTTACCAGAGCACGTTTTGCGATTCGGCACTGCATCGCTTTAACTGACAATTGCGCGATCATGCGACGTTGCACCCAAACAAAATTGACGTCCTTTTTTTCCCACAAATAGAGCTTTATTTTGGTGGTATTTGATCACCTTTTATTGTTTGCGCTATAAACAAAAGAAGAGCAACAATTTTGAAAAAAACACAATATTTAACTTTTTGCTATAATAAATATCCCATTTAAAAAAAAAATGAATTTTTTCCTCAGTTTAGGCCGATACGTATTCTTCTACATATTTTTGGTAAAAAAAAATCACAATAAGCATATATTGATTGGTTTGTGCAAAAGTTATAGCATCTACAAAATAGGGGATAGATTTATGCCATTTTTTTTTCTTTACTAGTAATGGCAGCGATCTGTGATTTTTTCCGTGACTGCGACATTATGGTGGACACATCGGACACTTTTGACACATTTTTGGGACCATTCACATTTAAACAGCGATTGGTGCTATAAAATTGCACTGATTACTGTGTAAATGCCGGGAATGAGAGGACGTCATATGACACCCGCCCAGGATGGGAGATCCCATCTGCGGCCGTCATATTACAATACGCCGGTGTTGAAGTGGTTGAAGAGTATAGATTTATTGTGTTACATAGCTATACCTGCAAAAGAGGCCAGTCTGGAGTGACTAAAGTTCCACTTTAAGATCTGAAATTGTGGATGTATTTGAATCATTTTGTTTATCAGTGGGCATATCTCATCATGACTAGGGTATAAAAGATGCTTTGCTACCAGACCTCCACTTTACCGTTTATCATTGCCTAACCACACATGACACAGGCTTGAGATTAATAGCCATAGCAGCCCTTTATTAACAAAAATTCAAATAACATACTATCATTCAGTACAGTATGAATTGAGCCCTGAGGTCCTTTTAGGTATCTACTTCAAGTACCTGCATAAAACCAAAAAAATAGGTCCCCAGCTGAAAAAACTCAGGAACAATACAATAATCACAGATACCACCAATCAGAATAATGGGAGCTATACCCAAGATGGTTCCCTAACAATGTGCACTTTTTTGGCCAAAATAAAACACATATAACATAACCATACAAAAACTCATAACTGACTTAAGCACGACTAATGATGGCTACATCGCGCACCTGAATTTCCGGGAGGCCGTCATATGACATCCTCCCTTTTGCAGGGCACACGCGGTGTGCGCTGTGATCACCGAGTCACCGGGACTCGGGTGATCACAGATCCGAGTAAGGGGCCGATCCCGGCCCCTTACCATGTGATCAGCTGGCAGCCAATGACAGCTGATCACATGTGTAAACAAAAGCTCGGTAATCGGGTTTTTTCAGCGTGAGGAGAAAAAAAATCCGGTCACCAGCTTATGTGCAAGGGACATCGGTCCCGAAGAGGAAGGAGGCACAGCTGCCTCATATGTCCACACCAGCACCCCCTGCCATTGTCACCTGCCAGTGCCCGCAGTGCCCACTAGTGCCACCTATCAATGCCCATGAGTGCCACCTGCAATGTTCAAAAGTGCCACCTATTAATGCCCACCAGTGGTGCCAATCAGTGCCTTGTCAGTGCCACCTAGCAGTGCTGCCTATCAATGTATCCTAACAGTGGCGATCAGTGCCTATTATTGCCACTCATCAGTGCCCATCACTGCCACCTATCAGTGCCAGCTATCAGTGCCACCTATTAGTGCCACTTCTCAGTGCCCACCAGTGCCACCTATCAATGCCCTTCAGTGCCACCCAGCAGTGCCACCTCTCAGTGTCATTTGGGTACATGTTGTATGACCGCACAATTGTCATTCAAAGTTAGACAGTGGTGAAAGATGAAAATTGGTCTGGACGGGGGCGGGTGCCCAGTAAATAAGTGGTTAAAGACTACTAAAACAACAAAAAATGAGGGAAGGGAGGGAGAGTAGGAAGTTTTCCTGGCACAAGCTTTCCTCTAACTGAAGACTTATGCCGGGTACACATGATCGAATTGTCCGGCGGACCACAGTACGCCGGACAATTTGATCGTGTGTGGGCTCCAGCGGACTTTTTCATCGTAAAGTCGGCGGACTTAGAAAGTAGTTTTGACTCAAAATTTGTCCGCCGGACTTGGCTTTCAGCGGACAATCCGTTCGTCAGTGTGATAGTCCTGCGGACTAAGAATGACGCATGCTCTGAAGCAAGTATGAGAAGGAAGCTATTGGCTACTGGCTATTGAACTTCCTTTTTCTAGTCCCATCGTACGTACTGTACGTCATCGCGTTAGAAATCGCCAGACTTTCGGAGTGTCCGTCGGTGGCCAAGTCTGTTCATTATAAAATCCGGCGGATTTTTTGCCGGACCAATTCCGCCGGACAATTCGATCGTGTACGTGGCATTACAGGCCATGCATTTTTCATTAGGAGGAAACACATACACAATAATGGTATAATGTTCAGCACTAAACCATCTGATGAAAACGATTAAAGTTTAAAATTTTAATGCAAAGGTATACATCTGCATGCTAATACATGAAGGTGCAACCATGTGAATGGTGAGTGGATTGAAAGTTCTGGGGGATGAACCCCTAAAAATTTGTCTTCAAATGGAGGCTGTAAAGGGAACAAGGCTGCTTCAGGTGCGAGCTGGGGAACCCAATCACTGTGAACAAAAGGAAAGCAAAAGGAGGAGAGAGAAGCGCCAAACCAATCCTTTAAGCAGCTTAGGAATTTATTCAGTATATAAGTAAAAAACACGAAAAACTTGCATGAAAAATGTTGGAGCATTGCGCCACGTGTAGTGTCACAGGAGCACAGGAGGACCACCGGGAAGTCTCTATTGAGGGATCCACGAGCGCCATGTGTTAGCCGCAGCTGGAGCCTCGGTAAACCTCATGGAGACATCGATCAGCCGTGTGTCTCTGGGTGGGAGTGGTCCAGGGCTGTCAAACTGGGGAGCCGCCCACACCCTGCCTGGGCAATCAGAATGTGTTTCGAAGACACGGCCTCGCCTTTTTCATCAGCTGAGCTGATGAAGGCATGGCCTCATCAGCAGAGCGTTTTTCGAAGGACACGGCCTCACCTTCATCAGCTCAGCTGATAAAGAAGGCGAGACTGTGCCTTCGAAACATGTTCTGATTGGTCACACAGTGTGTGAGCGGCTCCCCAGTTTGACAGCCCTGGACTACTCAAACCAAGAGACACATAGCCAATGTCCCCATGAGGCTTACCGAGGCTCCAGCTGCGGCTAACACACAGCGTTTGTGGATCCCTCAATAGAGACTTCCCGGCGGTCCTCCTGGTCTCCTTTGTCACGTTTTGTGTGGCGCGATGCTCCAACATTTTTCATGCAAGTTTTTAGTGTTGTTTTATACTCATATACTGAATAAATTCCGAAGCTATTTAAAGGATTGGCTTGGCACTTCTTTCTCCTCATTTTGCTTTCCTTTCATGCATTTTTCATGCATTCCCAGATTATCACTAGAAAAAATAAGTCTAATTTTTTTTTTTTTTTTTTTAAAGAATAGTCTGAGCTACCTAATAGCAGTCAATTGGATTCAACTCTCATGCACAGTCCTATCCTAGGCAGCATTTTCATATGTTTTATAAAATTATTAGACGAGTTCTCATAAAAAATGTATCCTTTACCACAGTGCTGGGTGAGATCTAGTGAATTGCTGCTTCTCTTTCTTCAGTGCTCCATTTGTTGTGAATATTTGTGGAAAACTAGCAGCTCCATGTTCGTGACCATACTTGAAATGTATGATGACATTAGTATTGCTTGGCAATAAAAAGGAGCAACACCCCCATATTTATCAGAGAATGCATACAATGGACAATTTATTAAATGTTTCATCATTGTAATGGTGTATGAGTGAAATAAGACCACTGAATGTAGACTGTTAACCAGGGAACCCCTTCAATACTCAACAGCGCAGGCTTTGTTTTTTTTTCCTGCTATAATTAAAGTAACTCTAATATACGGTATGTGACCTCAGTATCTAAACATCTACTTTTCATCTGATATCATTGTGACAAGTAAAGTTAAATTTATATGAGCTCCACTGGTGTTAGTGTCGGAGAAGGGCACCTGCCATCTGGAAATGGTTATATACAGTGGCGGCTGGTGTTTTTTTGTTTGGGGGGGGGGGGGGCGGCAAACAACCAAACCCCCCCATGAAAACTCAAACCCCCCGCATTCCCCCCGCTGTCTGACGGTCGGTTCACTGGCACTTACCCAATCTAGGGGCATCGGCAGGGATCCGGCATCCGAGGAGCAGCGGCGGGGATTGGGCATCCAGGCATTGGTGGGGACTGGGCATCCAGGCATTGGCCAGCTACTCTTCTCCTCCTCGGTTCCACCGTGCATCTCCTCCCCTCCTCCTAGGTGTCCAATAGGATCGCCTGTCCTTTCAATCTGTTGATGGGTATCAGACCCGCATCCCGATTGGCCAGGAGGATCATCAGTGTTGCAACAGCAAATATTCATTCGCTGTTGCAACACAACTGGGTGGGCTCCAGATGCAATGCTCTGTGTCCCCGAGCCCACCCTATTTTAAAGCCTATTAGAACCTCTTGCTCTAATCAGGTGCTTAAAAAAAAAACGGGACAGGGATAGGGGGTGGCATCCGTGTGGCCACAATGGACCAGCTGCCCCTAGTAACATACCTGACCATTGTTCTTATGTTTTTAGCTCCATGCACACTAGCATTTTTTTTAAGCTAAATAAACGCTGGAACAAAACGCTGGATAAAATCAGCTGGTAATAGCTTTTTGTAGTAGCATTTTAGCAGTGTTTAGGAGCGTTTAAGTGCGTTTAGGAGCGCTAGTGTTTTATTAGCATTTTTGCAGTAAAAAGTAAAAAGCTGAAAAAAACCACAAAACGCTATTAGTAGCATTTGGGAGCATTTCTGCTGGCAAAACGCTCCAAGAAACGCTGAAGCTCAAAAAATGCTAATAGCCTAAATTTGTGTACATGGACACATGGGATACAATTTTTTGTGCACAGTTATGTAAACATATATGAGATAAGAAATTTTTACTTTAGTATTCTGGGACCAAACAAAGGGGTTCCAGAATATCTATGATAGATTTTAGGTAACTGTACCAGCATAATCTGGGAATGCATATTAATTTCAGAATGAAAAACTTGGGCTGAAAAAAAGGTTTGATGATTTTTTTGTATTGATCTAGAGTTTTGTTTTAATTGCTAGAGTGGATTTACTATAGGCTCAATTCATAAGCTTAAAAGGGGAAAAAAATAGCAAACAAATAAAAAATAATATAGCATATACAACTGCGACACAAGTCATATTGTAATTGAATGTTATTGAAAAATTACCTTTCCTTTTCAAACAGCGATCTCTATCATTTTCTGAAAATGCAATGCAATATGGCTACCCGGAGGTGTTCTGCACACACAAAGTGTACAGAACGCCACCCAAATACATAATTTCCTGCTTATGTGATTAGCTCACTGATATTCCCAGAAGTCTACACTAAGATACAAATCAGATATCAGGCATCCCCTGGAACAAAAATTTAATTTTTGGTGAGATACTCCCAGTAGGAAAATGTCAAAGTGATGCAGGTCCAGTAGCTTTTCTAATTAGTGCCCTGCAGGTGCAACAGCTGATTGATAATTATGGAACTGCTCCCATTAGACTCACATTCCCACATGGAGCCTAGGTTCACATTGGAGCGATTTGTCATGTGATTTGAGAGATCAAATCGCATGACAAGTCATAGCCTATTGGAGGCAATAACACTATTCCAATCGGTGCAACACCGATTTTGTGGCGCCGCACCGATTTGCAAAAGTAGTTCCTGTGCTACTTTTGTCGATTTCAGGTGCGACTTCAATAGACATCTGTGCATGAAGCCACACAGATGTCTATCAAGTAGCACCTGAAATTGCTCTGACCTTGCTACTTTGAAATCGCGCTACTTCAAGTGAAGTAGCATCAATGTGAACCAGGTCAGACACAGAGAAACACAAAGGGATTTCTTCAGATTAACAGAAGGTAGGAATCTGCAACAAAGTTTGTTATAATCCTTGAAATGTACATAGATCAACCAGAGGGGAATGTTTTTTTTCTCAACAAAAGTGGAGTTACACTTTAAAGTGTATCTAAACTCCAGAACAAACATTTACCATAATATATTGCAGTTGAGCAGTGCTTTGATGTGAAGACAGCATTAGTGTTCTTTTTTTTTTTTAAAGTGATACTAAAAATAACAAACATGTTATACTTACCTGCTCTGTGTAGTGGTTTTGTAGTGGTTTTGCAGAGCAGCCCAGATCTTTCTCTTTTCGGTTCCCTCGCTAGAGCTCCTGGCCCCTCACTCCTAATAGAACACCCATAGCAAGCAGATTGCTATGGGGGCACCTGAGAGGAGTCGCTGCTCCGTGCGTCCATTCAGACACAAAGCCGTGGCTCAGCCCCGCCCCCTCTCTCTCCTCATTGGCTTTGATTGTCTTTGATTAATAGCAACAGGAGCCAATGTTGTTGTCTCAGCCAATGAAGAGGGAGAGTCCCGGACATGCTCCCAGAGGTGCTCCTTAAATATAAGGACTAACTACTGCTGGTAGTTCGAATCTTTAATATTTGCAAACAAAATGAAGGTTTCCTATTTAGAATAAGAAGCTCTCGGGTTAGTAAAACAGCAATATCAGAACCAGTTCAATCATGCAGTTTGTAGTGTACATAGATTTGAAAAAGAATGGGATAAAGGAATATTCCTGAACTTTGTTTTATCTCACGGCTACTGTGAAATTGTGTGAATGCATTAATGCAGTGCATGTTATCTCAGCTTGCTTGGATTCATTGAATGAATTTACCAAACATTTAAATATTGCAAAATATACAGCCTCTTGCTACATAACTAAGCTCCATTTAATGCTGAATAAACTAAATTATGACTGTATCTTAAATAGAAAACTGTCTTTAGATAGTTTTTTTACTCCAAAAGCATTTTATTAAAATAAATTTGATAAAAATAAAAAATAAAATCAACAAAATCTGATTTAAAAAAAAATCAGATTAAAAAAATAAAAAATAAAATCATTGATTTATATCTACCTTGTTTTACAACCACTTTAAGCTTTTTTAATCTATGTACACACACTTAAACCTCGTACACACGATCGGATTTTCCGCAGACAAAGCATCAGAATTTTGTCCAAAGGGAACTTGTACACAATTCTCTGCCAACAAACACAAACGTAGAGAAGTACTAGACGTACTACGAGCCGATAAAGAGGAAGCTCAATTGTCAGGTGCCACCCTTTGGGCTCCTTCTGCTAATTTTGTGTTAGTAGAAGTTTGGTGAGTGTTGATTCGCGCTTTTCATTACGCGCTTTTCATTTCACGCTTTTAATTTTGCACTTTTCAGTTAGTTTCTGGATGGCCGTTCCTCAACCAGACATGTTGCGGAATTGGAGGAGATTATTATTGGCCTTGGAGTTATTGCTTTGACCCAAGTCCAGTCCAGGAACAGGAGGAGGAGGATCTCCTGGACCTAAAATTGGTTGCTTTATTAATCGTGACCAATTATGTCACATGCATTTGCTGTGGGAGCTCCAGGAGAATAATCCAGATGATTTTTGGAATTATCTCCGGATGATGAACCCCTGTTTTCACCAACTCTTGGCATTGTTGACCCCATATATTAACCACATGCCAACTGGGCCATAGCCGAAAGACGTGGATGTCCATGGAGCATCCTCAAATAATCGTACGCCCCCTGGGGCATGCACCCAGGAACATCTGTGACCGCTGGGTCTGGGGGACCCAGTGCATCACGGATCATGGTAAATGGCTGCTGATAGTGGCTGTTTACCACGTGATCAATCCGTCAAATGACAGAGCACCACTTGTAAACAAACTGGCCTCCCTCCCCTCTCTGTACCGATCAGTACAGTGTGAGAGGAGTGAGGGAGAGATCATTTGCAGCACTGTGGGCACTACAGATCCAGCTCACAGCGCTGCTCAGTGCCCATATTCTGCCAGTACTATGCAATAATATGCAATACTATGCAATACTCTGCAATACTCTGTCAATACTCGCCAATACTCTGCCAATACTCTGCAATACATTTTAACAGAAACAAAGAATGTATTTTTTAACCAAATTTTCAGTCTTTTTTGATTTATAGCGCAAAAAATAAAAAACCCAGCAGTGATTTAATACCACCAAAAGAAAGCTCTATTTGTGTGAAAAAAAATCACAAATATTTCATATGGGTACATGATAATTAATAATTAATAATAATTGAATGACTAAGTAATTGTCATTCAAATTGTGAGGGCACCGAAAGCTGAAAATTGGTCTGGTTAGGAAGGGGGTTTAAGTGGTTAAAGAGGAAGTAAACCCTGATGGGTTTACTTTCTCTTTGTCTCCCTGCAAAGGTAAAGCATAATGGGCTACTATGCATCGCATACCTGACACAGGAGACAGCGATGTCACCGCTGCCCCCTGTAGCACGGAGCGTCCATCTTCTTCCGGGTATCGCTGCTCCAGCCACTCACAGCACCGGAGCAGCGAAGACGTCACTCCTGTGCATGAGCCGCCACTAACGGCATATCGCCATTAACAGCGGCATGCCCAGTGCACCTGCCAAACGCTGTCTACGCCGCAAGCGCCGTAGGCAGCGGTGCCTGTCTTTTTGTAAATATCTCCTAAACCGTGTAGGTTTAGGAGATATTTCTTGGACCTACAGGTAAGCCTTAACCCTTGTACACACGGTCGGAGAATCCGTCGGAATGTGTCCTATCGGACCGTGTCGTCGGATAATCCGACTGTGTGTGGTATGCATCGGACTGATTCCGTCGGAATATCCGTCGGACCTAATTTTCCAACATGTTGGAAATATTTCCCGACCAACTGGGCCGATCGGACATACTCCGATCATGTGTAGAGAATTTTGATCGGACCAAGTGCCACGCATGCTCAGATCAAATTCCTACATCAAAGCTATTGGCTACTAGCCTGAATGTAGTCCCATCGTAACGAAATTACGTCATCACGTTCTGAAAGATCGGATTTTTTCGCCAACTTTGTCCGACCGTGTGTATGCAACAGTTTCGGACAAGATCCGACGGGCAAAATCCGACGGATTTGGTTGTGGAAATCTCCGACCGTGTGTACAGGGGCTTAATCTACGCTTACCTGTAGGTCAAAGTGGTTTGTAAGGGTTTACAACCACTTTAAGAAGCAGGACACATGCATGAGGCCTTTTCTTAATTTTTTTGGTTGAATAATGATTTGATTATATTTTCTATATTTTTGGATGCATAGAATGCACTTTTTGGTTGTTTGTTTTCTTTTTTTAATGCACAATCAAAAAATTGTGGAGAATAATACTTGGCTATGTGTTTTACTTAAAATGACAATTTGGGAGTAGGCAGTTACAGTTTAAAAAAAGACAATATAATCATATTACAATGTAATAAATACAATTGTAAATACAATTAACAAGGGACACCAACATAGTTGTATCTTTGATCTTAAAAACTATGCGATAATGATGTTGTGGTAACTTGCACCAAAAATAATATTATTCTTGATATCACTAGAAAAAAAGCATTTTTTTTTCCAACTGGGATAAAGGTTTTAACTAAATAAACAAGAGATGACAATCGCAAGCACCCATGTCAGTGTTAAGTGTTTTTTCTTAACCCATTACCTTTCACTTTTTCTCAAAAGCTTAGTCTGTTAAAGGAAGTTGGAGAATAACAGACTTAAGTTGGCCATACATTAATTATTTTATTGGATCAGTCAGCAGGTAAAGCAAAAGAAACGAACACATCCACATATTTAGGGTGAAAAGGGGAATCCTCTCAGCTGTGCTTTTGTTTTCTGACAGCCTGGACTCCTTTGCCTTGAGAATACACTTATCAGAGTTGTATCATCAGCGTTGTATCATCAGCTTTGTATCATCAACGTTGTAGTCAATTGGATGCAGTGCTGATCAAACAAAACTTTTTCCAACAAGCCGTTCGCAAGTAGTTGATGGTTAGATGATGATCGACTTTTCATAAACAGGGATGGCCATAGATGAATAGAAATTTGTCCAGTTCCCGGCCATTTGGCCACATTTTAATCTAACTATGGCTAGCTTCTCTGGCAGGATCAGCAGGTAATAAAACTACGTTATGGAGAACTGCTATAGTAATGCTACTGATAGATTGCATAATATATATATTTTATTATTTTCGTAATAGTTCCACTTTAAATATAAGTACATTTATTTTGTCCATGTAACTTTAATTTTCACATCTTAATGGACACGGCTGAAAGTAACTTTCATTTTTTTTAAATACGGCCCATTATCCAGGTGTGTTAGCTTTGTAAATTGAGCCCTATGTTTCTGTCTTCCTCTCTCATTACCTATTGAACACTCTCTTGTATCTGTTTCCTATTCTCTGACCATATGGTTTATTTTCATTCTATCTGGATCTATAAGTTTTGCTCATTTACCCTGTCATACACTTTTTATTACATTATATATTTCTGTCTTAAAGTCTACATTATATATATAGTGCATACATATTTTATTATATCTGTTCATGTGACAAAACTGAAGAAATTATACTTTGCTACAATGTAAAGTAGTAAGTGTACAGCTTGTATAACAGTGTAAATTTGCTGTCCTCACCAAAATAACTCAACACACAGCCATTCGTGTCTAAACCGCTGGCAACAAAAGTGAGTGAACCCCTAAGTGAAAATGTCCAAGTGGGCCCAAAAATATTTTGTGTGGCCACCATTATTTTCCAGCACTGCCTTAATCCTCTTAGGCATTCGAGTTCATCAGAGCTTCACAGGCTGTCACTGGAGTCCTCTTCCACTCCTCCATGACGACATCACAGAGCTGGCAGATGTTAAAGACCTTGCACTCCTCTATCTTCTGTTTGAGGATGCCCCGCAGATGCTCATAGGGTTTAGGTCTGAAGACATGCTTGGCCAGTCCATCGCTTTTACCCTCAGCTCCTTTAGCAAGGCAGTGGTTGTCTTGCAGGTGTGTTTGGGGTCTTTATCATGTTGGAATACTGCCCTGTGGCCCAGTCTCCGAAGGGAGGGGATCATGCTCTGCTCCAGTATGTCACAGTATGTTGCCATTCATGGTACCCTCAATGAACTGTAGCTTCCCAGTGCCGGAAGCACTCGTACAGCCCCAGAGAATGACACTCCCACCACCATGCTTGACTGTAGGCAAGACACACTTGTCTTTGTACTCCTCAACTGGCTACCACCACACACGTTTGACACCATCTGAACCAAATACATTTATCTTGGTTCCAGTAATCCATGTCCTTAGTCTGCTTGTCTTCAGCAAACTGTTTGCGGGCTTTCTTGTGCATCATCTTTAGAAGAGGCTTCCAGCCATGTAGACCAATTTGATGCAGTGTGCGGCGTATGGTCTGAGCACTGACAGGCTGACCCCCCACCTCTTCAACCTCTGCAGCAATGCTGGCAGCACTCATATGTCTATTTCCCAAAGACAACCTCTGGATATGATGCTGAACATGTGCACTCAATTTCTTTGGTCGACCATGGTGGGGCCTGTCCTGAGTGGAATCTGTCCTATTAAACCATTGTATGGTCCTGGCCACTATGCTGCAGCTCAGTTTCAAGGTCTTGGCAATTTTTTTTATAGCCTAGGCTATCTTTATGTAGAGCAAGAATAATTTTTTTTCGTATCCTCAGCTAGTTCTTTGCCATGAGGTGGCATTTTGAACTTCCAGTGACCAGTATGAGAGAGTGAGAGCGATAACACCAAATTTAACACACCTGCTCCCCATTCACACCTGAGACCTTGTAACACTAACGAGTCACATGATCCCGGGGAGGAAAAATGGGTAATTGGACCCAATTTGGACATTTTCCCTTAGGGGTGTACTCACTTTTGTTGCAAGCAGTTTAGACATTAATGGCTGTGTGTTGAGTTATTTTGAGGGGACAGCAAATTTACACTGTTATGTAAGCTGCACACTACTTTACATTGTAGCAAAGTGTAATTTCTTCAGTGTTGTCACATGAAAAGATATAATAAAATATTTACAAAAATGTGAGGGGTGTACTCACTTTTTTGATATATATATATATATATATATATATATATATATATACACACACACACACACACACACACACACACACACACACACACACACACACACACACTATATTCTCAAAAGCATTGGGAAGCCTGCCTTTACACATATGTAAACTTTAATGGCATCCCAATCTTAGTCTGTAGGGTTTAATACTGAGTTGTCCCACCCTTTGCAGCTATAACAACTTTAGATCTTCTGGGAAGGCTGTACACAAAGGTTTAGGAGTGTGTCTATGGGAATGTTTGACCATTCTTCCAGAAGCATATTTGTGAGGTCAGGCACTGATTATTGGACAAAAGGCCTGGCTCACAAGCAAGGTCCAGAAAGACACGGATAAGCGAGTTTGAGGTGGAGGATCTTGACTGGCCTGCGCCGAGTCCTGACCTCAACCCAAAAGAACACCTTTGGGATGAATTAGAGTGGAGACTGTGAGCCAGGCCTTCTTGTCGAACATAAGTCCAACATAACTTCACAAATGTGCTTCCCATAGACACACTCCTAAACCTTGTGAACAGCCTTCCCAGAAGAGTTGAAGCTGCTATAGCTGCAAATGGTGGGCCAACTTAAAATTGAACCTTATGGACTAAGACTGGGATGCCATTACATTTCATGTGCGTGTAAAGGCAGGCGTCACAATAATTTTGAGAATATCGTGTATTTATATAAATAAATAAGTCTATCTATCTATCTATCTATCTATCTATCTATCTATCTATCTATCTATCTATCTATCTATCTATCTATCTATCATCTATCTATCTATCTATCTACATATACATCTATCTATCTATCTACTATCTATCTATCTACATATACATCTATCTATCTATATATATATAAATATATAAATAGATAGATAGATGGATAGATAGATATTTGGTTTTACAGCATTTATCTTTATTCGCAATTCTAAGTATTACTATGGATGCTAAGGTGTATAGCATTAGAGCTATATTAAATGCTATGTAAAAAAGTAATTTGTATTAAAGTACACACAGTGTGCCAATGAATTAAGTCTTGATTTGTGCCCCTCCCTTTTGAAACCTCTGTTCTCTTTTCATCCCTCATCTACCTCCCAAATCCACACCTTCCTCCCAATTTTATTTCCTTTTCTTTCATCCCCTTTAGTCAGTAATTTGGACACACCCGTCTACAGTCATTCTGCACTCTGTCTTGGCTGTAAGAACAGCTCAAAAAAAAAAATCACATCATTAAACAGTGGCAGTTTTACTTAATTAAAAATTAAAGTACTTTCTTCTCATTGGTAGAGGTACAGTCCAAAGAAAACAAACATGAAATAATGAAATTAGCTGTTTTAATAAATTTGTAGGATTATGTTGTGATAGGAGAGCAAAGAAATATAGATTATTAAAGCGGAGTTCCAGTTGTTTTTGTGTTTATTAAAAGTTAGCAGCTACAAAAAGTGGCCGGGGAGAGGAGTGCCCAAAGTGGTTTTAAAGACAGAAGTTTTTTTTTATCTTAATGCACTCTATGCATTAAGATAAAAAAAACTTCAGTGTTCAGCAGCCCCTCTAAGCCCCCCTTATATTTACCTGAGCCCATCTCGATCCAGCAATGTGCACGAGAGACTGGGCTGGCCGGGATGCTCCCTCCTGATTGGCTGAGACAGCAGTAGAGCACCATTGGCTCCCGCTGCTGTCAAAGTCCAGGAGCGAATGAGGAGAGAGACTGGGCTGGGTCGCAGCTCCATATCTGAATGGACACACAGAGCAGCGGATGAGCTCAGGTGCCTCCATAGCTAATTTCTTGCTGTGGGGGCACTCGGCAGGGGGGAGGGACTTGAGTAGAGGAGGATCTGGGCTGCTCTGTGCAAATCCACTGCACAGGGCAGGTAAGTATAATGTTTGTTGTTTTTAAACGAAAAGAAACAAGACTTTGGTATCATTTTAAAGCAATGTAAGGAATGACAATGTAATCAATTTTCATTTAAATATGTTTTTACCTACTACTGCTGAGAAGTGCATTTTAACATGCCTTAGCTATTTTAAGATTCCCTTCCTCCTGCCATAGCTCCTGATATGAACGTTACTTAGATCCCAAAAACAAATACGGAGATTGCCTGCACAAAGGCCTATTAAGCCATCTGTAGACACTTCAAACACAGAACCCTAGATGCTGAGAATTCGGAAAGAACACCTCCCTGGAATCCCTATGGATGTGCTTGCTTACATCCAGTGACATCACTATGGGGTGGCTTTTGGGGCTATAGCCTCGAATCTGGGGCCCATAGCCCTGAGTCTCTCAGAGGCGGCCATGGCCTCTCTGCAGCCAGGCCGCCAGCGCGGTGGGCAGCACAGGAGAGCGTGCAACCAGCATGAGAGAGCCGAGAAATTACATCATCTCTCGCTGCTCGGCCTTCATCACCGCTGTTCTGCTCTCACTGTGCAGCCATGGGCAGCAGAGAGATGACATCATCTCTCACTGCCTGCCCCCTCTCTTGTGACCCTGATGTAAGGAGCGGCTCTCTGGGGACTCTGAGGTAAGGAAGGGCTCTCTGGGGACCCTGATGTAAGGGGGGCTTACATCAGAGTAACCAGGGAGTGTGGGTAAAGTATTCAAAGTAAGCAAAGTAAATAAAGTAAGCAACCCTTACATATCTACTCAGTGAAGTGACTGGTCTCAGGTGATACACAGAGATGCAACAAATCCCCCTACATAAGTTGAACCTGTCTATCTGCCAAAAGGGATACACCCCCCTGAACCTGAACCGGAACCCCTGAACCTACACTTAAGGAAAGAAAGCCTAAAGATAAATCCAGCTGCTCCATATCTAAAATACTTCTGCTGTATTTGAGCCAAGCTATATGTAAAAAACAATATAAAAAAGGCAATATAAAAAAAGTTCACAACTGAGTGTTCCACTAGAATATTGTAGCAGCGCTTTTATATACCCACATGTAATTGTGGACCCTCAGTTCAATCAAAGAACACACAGTCTTATGAAATCTCAGAAAACAGGAGAAGTAGAAGAGTGGCTCAGTAAGCCCTTGTACACAGGTCGGACATTTCGACAACCAAATCCGTCGGATTTTGTCCATCGGATCTTGTCCAAAACTGTTGCATACACACGGTCGGACAAAGTTGTCGAAAAATCCGATCTTTCAGAACGTGATGACGTAATTTAGTTACGATGGGACTACGTTCAGGCTAGTAGCCAATAGCTTTGATGTAGGAATTTGATCTGAGCATGCGTGGCACTTTGTCCAATCGAAATTCTTTACACATGATCGGAGTATGTCCTATCGGACCAGTTTGTCGGAAAATATTTCCAGCAAGTTTGAAAATTTGGTCCAACGGATATTCCGACGGAAACAGTCCGATGCATACCACACACAGTCAGATTATCCGACAACATGGTCCGATAGGACACATTCCGACGGACTCTCAGATCGTGTGTACAAGGGCTAAGAAAGTCTTTGCTGTACTCTATTCTAGGGGAACACTCAGTTGTGAACTTTTTCTATATTGCCTTTTTTATATTGTTTTTTACTTGGTTTTTAATATAGCGGCTGCTTAAAGGTGTTTTACCTGTATATTTTGTAAACCTCAAGGTATCGCTCCAAAAGACGCAGTGTGGTGTTATTTATGGCGCAGTTTGTACACCTACCTTTTTGCAAGCTATATGTAAAATTGAAAAGATCAATTTCACGTCCCAAATATGTGATGCCTGAATATGCTGTCACTGACCCAATCACAGGGCCAATCAGCATTGTCCAGACAGAGGGTCAGGGGTCCTGCAGCCTCAAAGGCCAACCAGAGCAAAATGAAAACTCCTCCTACAAGCTTTAACCAGACACTGATAAAAGTCACAAGACTGCTATATACTGTTGATGAGAAAGGGTATTTAGCTTTTTATATTTACTAAAATAATTGCATTTCTATGTTCTGTGTACTGTGGGAGACCAGATACAGTGAATGTAGGGTCCTAAGTTTAGTAACACTTTAATGTTTGTTTAAATGGGCAAACTGGGTGTAGCTTAAACTTACATTGGATATTAGATTGTGTATCAATCTGAATCCATTCAAAGGCTAGGGTTGCCACTTTTTCCTCAAGCCAAACCCAAACACTTTAGTGGTGCACGCTAAAATTGTTTTTTTGTAATATACACTATAGGATTGTAAAAGACCTGGGGCACAATTGGGTTGCCCAAAGAGAGTAGTAATGTGGTACGCAGGGTGGGGGCCAGGGGAAAGAACGGGACTCTTTATGCTTACATTCACAGCCACAATTAGGGCCAGTGTGAATAGCAGTGGCAGGAATCAGATTCCTGCTGCGGCTCTCAGTGGCTGCAGACCCCCCTTTACTCTAATGACAGGTCGCTGACAGCCGAAGCTATTCACGGCTCTTTGGATAGCCAGCGATCACTGCAGCTGGCTCACCAGCAGGTAACCAGCTGTTTGTGCTGCTATACCTCCCTTAAGCAGTTTAACTGCTAATGTACAGCATATTACTGGAGGTGGACTCAAGAAAAATAGAACAGACTCAGAGAGGAAAAGAAGTTGGATTTGGACCTGACATTCCCTAAAAGTTTCAAAGGTAACTAAAGATGCTGAAGTTCAGGCACCTTACTACAACTAGTTAAATGTTCTTCTTTTTTTTTTTTTAAACAACAAACATGTTATACTTACCTCCTCTGTGCAAGGGTTTTGCACAGAGTGGCCCTGATCCTTCTCTTCTGGGGGTCCCCGATGGTGCTCCTGGCTCCTCCTCTTCTCGAGTGCCCCCACAGAGAGCCGTATTCCATGAGAATGCATTAAGGTTAAAAACCTTGAGGGTTTACAACCCCTTTAAGTAATTCTTGTGCAGCGGTTCCGAGAAGTAAAGCCCCAACTTCCACTCCGCCTGTGCCCAAAAATCATCAAATAGCCCTGGCGGAGTAATCCTTGTGCTGCTGTTCTCAGAAATTACATGCCCAGTGGATTTATATACATAAGGAGACCGGAACTGTATTTTAATTGTCAGGAACCGCTGCACAAGGATTTATCTGCTGCTGTCCAATAAACATTAATTAGTTCTGTTCTTTCCCCCAGTTGCTGCCTGATAAACATTACCCCTGTTCCTTAACCTGGCCCCTAGCTGCCACAGTCCGGTCTGAATAACGTGTCTGGGTTTCAGGCAAACTGAAACCGGACACATGATTCAAAACCCAAACTATCCGGGTGAATCTTGGGCAGGTAGCAACCTTATTGCAGGCTCTTTTGAGCTAATTCTGATCTGCATTTGACCTTCTTCTATATGAAGCTTCTTTTGCATTTTCATTGATTTGTACATGAAGACAAGCAAGGCTGCTGTGATCAAAAGTCCATGCTCATATGTCCTTATACACACGCCATCAGAAATTCAGCGTGGCAGGTAACCAATAATTGAAAAAAAAGAATTCGATAGATGTTAGCATATTATAGCTTACACCAGCTGCAGATCTCTGGAGCTGTAACAGCATGAGCTGTTGGCTGAAGATCCTAGACTGTCCTTTATGTGGCAGTTATTTTCAGTTTCTTCAGGCCACATTTCAGATGACTGGGCTCTCTGTTCTGAATTCTTCATGTGAATGACTGGAGAAGTTTGAATACCATGTTTTGCCTAATGTCTAATGAGAACATTGCTCCTTAACCATTTAATGCCGAGCACCTTACAGTCAGGTCCATAAATATTGGAACATTGACACAATTCTAATCTTTTTGGCTCTATACACCACCACAATAGACTTGGAATGAAACAAACAAGATATGCTTTAACTGCTTTAAGGTTATTTACATCCAAATCAGGTGAACGGTGTAAGAATTACAACAGTTTGTATATGTGCCTCCCACTTTTTAAGGGATCTAAAGTAATGGCACAATTGGCTGCTCAGCTGTTCCATGGCCAGGTGTGTGCTATTGCCTCATTATCCCATTTACAAGGAGCAGATAAAAGGTCCAGAGTTAATTTCAATTGTGCTATTTGATCCAAAGAGCTGTCACTATCAGTGAAGCAAGCCATCATTAGGCTGAAAAAAACAAAACAAACCCATCAGAGAGATAGCAAAAGCATTAGGTGTGGCCAAATCAACTGTTTGCAACATCCTTAAAAAGAAAGAACACACCGGTGAGCTCAGCAACATCAAAAGACCTGGAAGACCACGGAAAACAACTGTGGTGGATGACCGAAGAATTATTTCCCTGGTGAAGGAAACACCCTTTACAACAGTTGGCCAGATCAAGAACACTCTCCTGGAGGTAGGTGTATGTGTGTGAAAGTCAACAATCAAGAGACTTCACCAGAGTGAATACAGAGGGTTCACCACAAGATGTAAACCATTAGTGAGCCTCAAAAACAGGAAGGCCAGATTAGAGTTTGACAAACAACATCTAAAAAAGCCCTCACAGTTCTGGAACAACATCCTATGGACAGATGAGACCAAGATCAACTTTTATCAGAGTGATGGGAAGAGAAGAGTATGGAGAAGGAAAGGAACTGCTCATGAGCCAAAGCATTCCACCTCATCAGTGAAGCATGGTGGTGGTAGTGTCATGGCGTGGGCATGTATGGCTGCCAGTGGAAATGGTTCTCTTGTATTCATTGATGATGTGACTGCTGACAAATGCGGCAGGATGAATTCTGAAGTGTTTTGGGCAATATTATCTGCTCATATTCAGCAAAATGCTTCAGAACTTATTGGACTGCGCTTCACAGTGCAGATGGACAATGACCCGAAGCATATTGTGAAAGCAACCAGAGTTTTTTAAGGGAAAGAAGTGGAATGTTATGCAATGGCCAAGTCAATCACCTGACCTGAATCCGATTGAGCATGCATTTCACTTACTGAAGACTAAAACTAAAGGGAAAATGCCCCAAGAACATGCAGGAACTGAAGACAGTTGCAGTAGAAGCCTGGCAGAGCATCACCAGGGATGAAACCCAGCATCTGGTGATGTCTAAGCATTCCAGACTTCAGGCTGTAATTGACTGCAAAGGATTTGCAACCAAGTATTAAAAAGTGAAAGTTCGATGAATGATTATTAATCTGTCCCATTACTTTTGGTCCCTTAAAAAGTGTGAGGCACATATACAAACTGTTGTAATTCCTACACTGTTCACTTGATTTGGATGTAAATACCCTCAAATTAAAGCTGAACGTCTGCAGTTAAAGCACATCTTGTTTGTTTAATTTCAAATCCATTGTGGCGGTGTATAGAGCCGAAAAGATTATGTAGCGCTGGTATGCCTAATGAGTACACGCTATGTGTTCAAATTTAGTTTTTGCCCAAATCTGGGAAAGGGTACTTAAGGTGCCGAAGTCACGTGGTTCTGGGCTCCGGTCCAGAAGTTGTTACTGACTCCGTGGTCCTGGTCCTCCTGACCAGCCCCCAGGGGCCCTCATGGCCTGGGGTGCAGATCCATCCGTTTCCGAGCCTCGGAACTGGCTATTTCGAGGCGCATTAACTGGAAGGAGAATTCTAAGGTGTTCTGGTGTTTGGAGAGGCCCAGCAACTCTACACGCGACCAGGGGAAGACTCTTCAGTGAGAGAGCCACGCACAAGGCTGGCTACTCGATAAGAGCCTGGAAGCTGAGCTGCCATGGACATTGACTGAATCCACAATTCTTACAGTATCGCTGGACAGGCTGAAAGATTCTGGTACAGTAAGAAAAGTTTCCAAGTTTCCAACCAAGTCTGTGTGAGAGACTTTGAAAAGCTACAATTATCTTTTGGTTGCTAAACCCAAAACTTAAGGATTTATCCAACAGTTAAAGAATCCAGTTGCGAGTGTCTGTTACCTGGATTGTGTACGTAGAGAAAGACTTTTATCAAAGTCAGAAGTTCCAAGCACCTGAGCTAAACTTTACCCAGATACCCTCTATTCCCAACTTAGAAACTGAGTTTGTTCAACTGTTTTATGCAATATAAAAATCCTAACAAGGAATTCAAGTGTTGGTCTCTACAGTTACTGGGTTATCAACCCTGGGAACCCTTAGACAAGGATAACGAGTACGAGCTGGAGGAGGTAATCGGTAAGCCCAGAAAAATTCAGCAGCTCCTTAGGGTTAGTGCTACAATTAGAATTGTGTTGATGTCCCAATATTTATGGACCTGACTGTAGTAGCACACTCTAATAATTTATTCAGGTCCTCTTGTAAAGTTTCTATATTCTACTGTTATTGCCTTGCTTATTTTTGTGTCATCAGCAAACACTGATATTGAGCTATTTATCCCATCCTCTATATCATTTATAAATAAGTTAAAGTGGAGTTCCACCGAAAAGTGGAACTTCCGCTTTAATCACTCCTCGCCCCTGACATGCCACATTTGGCATGTCATTTTGTTTGGGGGGGGGGGGGAGTGTGCACCCTTTTTTTCATGGGACTTCCTGTCCCACTTCCTGCTTCCTATCTTCGGCCACCTTGGCGACTCCTCCTCGCGCCCTAGGTGGCCCCTCCCTGCCAGCAATCTTCTGGGACACAACTCAGGTCCCAGAAGATTGGCTGGCCAATAGGAGAGCACAGGGTGATTCACGCATGTGCAGTGCGCGCCAGCCGTGAAGCGGTAAACTGTCATGGCCGAGTGCCCACAGTTACCATGACAGTGCAGAGGAGAGGATGGGGAGAGGAGCTAGCTATCTGGACGGTCACATCGCTGGACCGTAGGGCAAGTAAGTGTTGGTTTATTAAAAGTCAGCAGCTATGCTTTTTGTAGATGCTGACTTAATAAACTATAAAAGAGGTGGAACTCCATTTTAACCAGCCCCGGAAGGATTAACACACTTCCTGACCAGGCAATTTTTTGCGATATGGCACTATGTTACTTTAACTGACAATTGTGTGGCCGTGCGACGCTGTACCTATACATAATTGATGTATTTTTTCCCCCCCAAAAAAGAGCGACAATTTTGAAATACAAAATATACATATCCAAAAAATAAATAAATAAATAAATAAAACAAATGTATTCATCAGTTTAGGCCAATATTTATTTTGCTACATATTTTTGGTAAAAAAGTTGCGATTGGTTTGCGCAAAAGTTTTAGCGTCTACAAAATAGGGGAAAGATTTAGGGACTTTTAATTATTATTTTTTATCGTTTTAACTAGTAATGGTGGTGATCTGCAATTTTTTCAGGGACTGCAACATTGCGGCATACATTGCGGCATACAAATCTGACCCTAAGTGACACTTTTTGGTGGCCAGTGACACCAATACAGTGATCAGTGCTATAAAAATGCACTGATTACTGTATAAATGGCACTGGCAGGGAAGGGGTTAACACTAGGGGTGATCAATGGGTTAAGGGTTCCCTAGGGAGGTGCTTTCTAACTGTCAGGGGGATGGGCTCACTGGAAGCAGAAATCTCTGTTCCTGATCACTAAGAACAGCTGATCTTTCTCTTCTCCCCTGTCAGAACAGGGATCCGCCTTGTTTACAATGGCAGATCCCCGTTCTGCCTTTTTCTTACGATTGCGGGTGGCTGGTGGACACCAAGTCCGGCAGACCTGTGGGCACGCCTGCAAAAGCCAGTGCACAAACTGAAGAAATAAGAGCAAAGAATTAGGGCAATATTGGTCATGTGAACAGGAAGACACAAACTGTAAGTTTAACTTCACAGAATATCTAACCCTTCCCTATGCAATACAAAATTTCTAAAATAAAGTTGGTATTCATTTTGGTACATTTTTTTTAATGCTACTCAGTATGAGAACTAAATTTTTAACATGTGAGACTACAAGTCATGCCACACTGTACTCAAATACATTTTTTCTATTTTTTTTTAAAAATAAATACCATTCTTTTTTATTTACTAATATAAAAAGAAAAAAGACCAATACGAACAAAAAGATCAAAGATAACATGTTTGCCTTACTTTCTGTTAAACAGCCCCAAAATTACCACTTTTTTGTAGTTTTCTTTAGTAGAAACACTGAGGTGATCTAATTTTTCCCCACAACATTTTTTGGTGTTTTTTTGAATTGGTTAAAACATAATGATTGGTAATTGGGCACTAGGTACATTAAGGCATAGGTCATAGACAGAGAGGGTTTTATGGCCCCATGCCTGAATAAGGGGTTCTGCACAGCCCCAAAACATCGCTACACTATGCTGTGATGTGATCATGTAGGCAAGTAGAAGTTGGTGCTGCTGCAGTTGGGAAGGTTAGGGTTAATAGTGTTTCCTGGCTTTTTTTTGGCAGGCTTTCCTAACCCAATAATTCTGTGCATTATAAAAAGGGAGAGTGGTCCGTACCCAAGGGGCTGGTGGCTCAAAGGCTGTTGGACTGACATGTAGATGAGAAGCTGTTGGAACTATTACAGGACTCTGTCCCACCAGGGACCCTGCACAGTCACCAGGGACCCCGCACATTCACCAGGGACCCCGCACAGCCATCAAGGACCCTGCACATTCACCAGGGACCCCTCACAACCACCAGGCACCCCGCACAGCCACCAGGAACCCCGCACAACCACAAGTGACCCTGCACAGCCACCAGGGACCCCACATAGCCACCAGAGACCCGCATAGGGACAAGGGACCTCACACAGCCACCAGAGACCCCACACAGCCATTGGGGACCCCACACACAGACCAGGGAAACTGCACAGCCATCAGAGACCCCGCGCACAGACCAGGGACCATGCACAGCCACCAGAGACCCCACCCAGGGACCCCGCATAGCCACCAGAGACCCCACACCTAGACCAGGGACCCTGCACAGCCACCAAAGACCCCGCACAGGGACCCCGCACAGCCATCAGAGACCCACAGGTAGAGACATGTTGGGACTTGTAGTTTTGCAACAACTTGAGGGCCAACAGTTTGAGACCCCTGCTATAGAGGTTGCATAGACAGTCCACCTCCTTCAGGATGGCACATCAATACGTGTCATTGCCAGAAGGTTTGCTGTGTCTCAAGAACCTGAAGAAGATTTCAGGAGACAGGCATTTACTTTAGGGCAGGCATGTCCAAAGTCCGGCCCGCGGGCCAATCGCGGCCCGCGGCCCGGTTTTGAACGGCCCGCCTCGTAATCTAAACATATATATCTTTTGTGGCCCCCGGCGATCTCCCAGCGCCGGGGCCACAAAAGATATATAGTCTGGTTGCATTGGAGATAGGAGGCTGTACGAGCGCCGTGCACACAGGTGTATTTCCTGTTTACACGGCAGCCTCTGTAATAGGAAGTCCCATCTCGGCTATTGGGCGACTGTTCTGTCCATCAAAGGAGGCGGGACTTTCTCTTAAAGAGGCCGCTGTGTAAACAGGAGATTCTCCTGTTCTTTGGCGCTCGTTCAGCCCCCTCCATGTCCCCTCCAAGGCTGCACTGATGGCAATGGTAAGTACATTCGTGGCTAATGGTGGCTGCATTCCTGGCTAATAGTGAGTGAAATCTTGGCAATGGTGGCTGCATTCCTGGCAATAGTATGTGAAATCCTGGCTAATGGTGGCTGCATTCCTGGCTAATAGTGAGTGAAATCCTGGCTAATGATGGCTGCATTCCTGGCTAATGGTGGCTGCATTCCTGGCAATAGTATGTGAAATTCTGGCTAATGGTGGCTGCATTCCTGGCTAATAGTGAGTGAAATCCTGGCTAATGGTGGCTGCATTCCTGGCAATAGTATGTGAAATTCTGGCTAATGGTGGCTGCATTCCTGGCTAATGGTGAGTGAAATCCTGGCTAAGGGTGGCTGCATTCCTGGCTAATGGTGAGTGAAATCCTGGCAATGGTGGCTGCATTCCTGGCTAATGGTGAGTGAAATCCTGGCTAATGGTGAGTACATTCCTGGCTAATGGTGGCTGCATTCCTGGCTAATGGTGAGTGAAATCCTGGCTAATGGTGGCTGCATTCCTGGCTAATGGTGAGTGAAATCCTGGCTAATGGTGGCTGCATTCCTGGCTAATGGTGAGTGAAATCCTGGCTAATGGTGGCTGCATTCCTGGCTAATGGTGGCTGCATTCCTGGCAATAGTATGTGAAATCCTGGCTAATGGTGGCTGCATTCCTGGCTAATGGTGAGTGAAATCCTGGCAATGGTGGCTGCATTCCTGGCTAATAGTGAGTGAAATCCTGGCAATGGTGGCTGCATTCCTGGCTAATGGTGGCTGCATTCCTAGTAATGGTGGCTGCATTCCTGGTAATGGTGGCTGCATTCCTGGCAATGGTGGGGGCTGCATTCCCAGCAATGGTGGGCACGCAGATGGGCACTGACCCTTATTTTGCTTTACAGTTTTTTATTTAAAATTTTAAGGTTTTTTCCTGAAACTTCCCTCTTATTCGCCAATAAATACGGTATATCCAAATAACACGCCCGAGCTCATCTCTTTAACACACACAGCCACAAAGGCAAGAGAATTCTTGTTGGGCCGTGTATTAGTGTTCGAACTAACACACTTAGACCGAATTTTAATGGTTCAAAGAATGCCAGAAAAATGGTCGGCCCTCGTGCATGTTCACTTCATCAAATCTGGCCCTCTTTGAAAAAAGTTTGGACACCCCTGCTTTAGGGGAACTGGACAGGGCGGTAGAAGGTCCTTAACCCATCAGCAGGACCAGTATTTGGTTCTTTTGTGCAAGGAGGAACAGGATGAGCACTGTCAGAGCACTGTCATTTGCCATTGAACAACAGAATTGGCAGTTCCGCCACTGGCGCCCTGTGCTTTTCACAGATGAGAGCAGGTTCACCCTGAGCACATGTGACAAACATGAAAGGGTCTGGAGAAGCCATGGAGAACGTTATGCTGCCTGTAACATCGTTCAGCATAACAAACCAGTCATGGTGGTGGGTCAGTGATGGTCTGGGGAGAGAGGAGACATATCCATGGACGGATGCACAAACCTTTACAAGCTAGACAATGTCACCCTGACTGCCATTAGGTATCGGGATAAAATCCTTGGACCCATTGTCAGACTGGTGCAATGGGTCCTGGGTTCCTAATGGTGCACGGCAATGCCCGGCCTCATGTGGCAAGAGTATGCAGCCAGTTCCTGGAGGATGAAGGAATTGATACCATTGAATGGCCCCCATGCTCGCCTGACCTAATTGACCTCCCTGGGTGGTATAATTTATTGGGGGTGGGGCGCAGTGAAGTGTCCTTCTAAAACAGCCGTCACTAGTTTGCTGGGACCGCGGGTTTCCCCAGCAACCAGTGACTCTGCGTGTGTGTGTGCGCCCACCTCCTGCTCCTCACCGCAGGTCTCAGAGTTGAAGGAAGACCAGCTTGCATTCACAGGCCGCGAGTAGGGGTGTGTGATGTGCGTGCCCTGCTCCTTGCCCCCCTGCTACTCGCGGTTCCCGGGTCCTGACTCTCCATATCTTGCAGCTTCAGTTGTGCCCTCCTACATTCAAGGTATGTGGGCCACATGTTAACCAGTGATCACTAATGGGCATATTTTTATTGTGCACACTGCTGGGCATATTTTACCCTTTTGCATGTTGAGGGGCACTCTGATGGACAAATTTTATTTTAAGGGGCACACTGATGGATATATTTTATTGTGCACACTGATGGGCATATTTTCTTAAGGGGCACACTGATGGACACATTTTGGTGTGCCCATCTGAGTGCCCCTTACTATAAAATGTGCCCATCAACGTGCACATTAAAAATATACCCTTAAAATAAATTGTGCCCATCAGAGTGCCCCTTAACATAAAAGGTGCCAAGCAGCGTGACCCTTAATTTATGTTAAGGGGCACGCTGATGGGCACATTTTATGTTAAGGGGAACTCTGATGGGCATATTTTATTTTAAAAGCAACACTGATGGGCACATTTTGTATTAAGAGGCACTCTGATGAGCAGATTTTACGTTAAGGGGCACGTTTTGTTGTGCCCATCAGAGTACCCCTTAATATAAAATGTGCCCATCAGGGTGCCCCTTAACATACAATTTGTTTTGAAACAACATTGATTCTTTCTTAAAAGGGGGGGGGGGGGGGTCGGCACAGTTTGCCATCTTCGCCCTGGGCACCAAATGGCCTTTTCCCAGCACTGTGTGGGGGCCAACCAAACTGCCAAGCACCATCAATAAATAACAAATAAGCTTCAATAAAATTTCAGAAAAATGGACTAGCCTGCTGCATAATTTTTTAATTTAGATTTTAGGGGTGTCTTTAGAATCAGCCCTCTGTAGGGTGATAATTTTCATTTCCGTCAAAGGATATGGCATATTTTCATTCCTAACACATTACCCAGTCCATATCAGTATACTTACATGCACTGAAGAAGATGAGAACATAGCGTAATGACTACTTAACTGGGTGAGCAAATGCTGATAAGAAAAAAGTCTGCCTGTCAGTTTGCTGCATTTTTCATGAATATGATATACACACCACACTCCTCCCAAACACATATCCTATACTATTTACCTTGTACATTTGTGTGAGAAGAAAAAAGGCTTCAGGGTACTGACATTTGGCATTTTCTGTAGGATAGAACAGGAATAACTGGCTCCATATTGATTCTGCCAAATATATACCTGTGGCTAGCTGGGAGACATTGTGAAGTTGCTATGGTTAAATTAGAATCATATGTATTTGTACCTGCAAATCCTCACTAAAGAAAGAATCAGATTGTAGTTCATTAGTTTTATGTTTCAAAGTTTCTTGTTTAAATATATTAAATGACCTAACAGCCTAGGACCAGATTCATTTACTGGCCTAGTGATTGTGCTCTTTATATTTCACTTTTTTTTTTCTTTAATAGACCGAGCTGTACAGAAAAGGTGGGTTGCGACTAGGGTTGCCACCTGTCTGGGATTCACCCGGACAGTTTGGGTTTGGAATCATGTGTCCGGGTTTCAAACTGCCTTAAACCCGGACACATTATTCAGACTGGACTATGACTTCCCAGCAGGATTGCTGGCTGCAGTTGTCTAAGCTAAAAGTGTTTGTTACACTCTCTTTTACACTGCCCAAAGCCACACACACAGACAGGAAAGGAGAGAAGGCTCAATCTCCTCTTCCTTCCGCCCCCATCCCTCTGTGTCTGCCTACCCAGACTCCAATCCCTGATGATGTGCCTCAGAAAAGGAAAGTGAGGGCTGGAAATTTGAAGTCCAGCAGCCTCAGATACATCTGGATGAGAGGTGCCAAGGGGTGGATGAGCTCACCATCCATCCCTGTCTGTGACTGAAATCTTCCCCTCCCCCATTCTCTCTCCCGCCTCTGAGTGAGTACACTAAGAGAAATCTGGGTTCTCAGAGCACCCCTTACATCAGAGTTCACCTTTACACCAGAAACCACAGTGTCCCCTCTTACATCCGAGTCCTCTCCGTGCATCAGACTTCCCAGAGCATCCCTTATGTCAGAGTTCTCCCTTACATCAGAGTCTGCAGAGTCCCCCCTTACAGTGTAGGGGAGCTCTGCAGGTTCAGATGTAAAAGGCAAACTCTGCAGGTTCAGACGTAAAAAGGTAACTCTGTGGGTTTAGTTATAAAAGGGGACCATTGTGATTATCTTCATATGATTAGAAATAGTATTTAATTGCAAAATATACAGTATGTATAGTTTATACTATAAAAACAAAATTGCTGTGCACCGCTAAAGTGTTTGGGTTTGACTTGAAGAAAAGGTGGCAACCCTAGTTGAGACAACCTATTTAAAGTGTAAATAAAGGCAACATCTTTTGTTTTAGGTTTTGTAGAGTGGTAAGGGATTAGAAAACCTGTAAGGTTTTCATTGCTGTCTGCATCATCATTAGGGTGATTCACTTTCTCTATTTGTCACGCTTGCTGTTATCACTGAAAGTGGAAGTAAAGGAAAATCACACATTTTGGGTTGTCCTCAAAACAGTACTAGAGGGAAAATCTTCCAATGGGGACAGTAGTTCTGGTGACATTGGTGACAACAAGGGGTTCCCTAACTTTGGTGGGATTTACTCTCACTTCCTATTTGGCTGTGGGACAGGAAGTGAAGGGATATCTCCACAATGGGGCAAAGAAGGCAAATAAAAACCTGACCCTCCATTACTCCATTCAAAAAAAAGCTTTTCCTTTTGTTCTGCTTTAACACTGACTGGTTAACTGTTACTGACCCAACCACCAGGTGAAAATAAATGAAAAACAGCCTAAAAGAAAACAAATGCAGCCACCCCAGCTAAGAAATGATAAGCAATATTTTAACATTTTAGTTTTTTCGGTTTAGATCAGTGTTGCCAACTGCCTGCATTTTTAAGGGCAGCCTGGCATTTACAGGCCTCTCCCTGCCTGTAAATGCCCATAATAGGGGAAAAATGACAGTAAAAAATAGCCATGACTGGCTCATCTTGGAACTGTGCATTTGCAGTTCCGGAGCGGCCTGAGACGATTCATTCATGTATTCGGCCAGGGCTGCCCAGGGGGGGCGGATTTGACAGAGGATGTGCGGCATGCTACTGGCGAGGCGAGTGATGTCATGGTGCATTCCGTCAGGCATGCCAGCCTTTAAAAACAGTCACCAGGAGCTGAGCAGATGGTGGTCAATCCAGACCCAGACGCCACGGATGGACCAGCCCAGGGCAAGCACACAAGCAAGGCAAGCCTGCGTTCTCAGACTTTCTTACCTTAAGATATCAGATGATATTTTCCACATGTGCATGCAGTCTTGCTTGCAATTACCTTTGTGGATAAAAGGATGGAATGATAGCGTTATGGAGGGAGTCATAGAGTAACAGAGGGATGAAAGTGATGGAGGTGAAGAGGTTGGAGGGACCTACAACAGAGGGATTGTTGGATGGACAGTTTAACGGAGAGATGGGGGGAGAAAGTAATGAAGGGATGGGTTAATAAATAGAGGAGGTGATGGAGGGATAGCATTTTGGATGGAACCGATGAAGGAATGATGAAGCAACTAAGGACAGAAGGATGGTAGGGTGGATTGATGGAGAAATAGACTAGGGAAGTAATGGAGACAGGTGGCGATGATGGGATGGTGTGATGATGGAGACAGGAGGTGATGAAGACAGGAGGTGATTGAGGCTGGAGGTGATGGAGGGATGGTGACAGGAGGTGATGGAGGGATGGTGACAGGAGACGATGGAAGGATGGTGTGATGGAGGCAGGAGGTGATGGAGGGATGGAGACAGGAGGTGATGGAGGGATGGAGACAGGAGGTGATGGAGGGATGGAGACAGGAGGGATGGTGTGATGGAGACAGGAGTTGATGGAAGCAGGAGGTGATGGAGGGATGGTGACAGGAGGTGAATGTGTGATGGAGACAGGAGGTGATGGAGACAGGAGGTGATGGAGTGATAAAGACAGGAAGGATGGTGTGATGGAGACAGGAGGGATGGTATGATGGAGACAGGAGGGATGGTGTGATGGAGACAAGAGGTGGTGGAGGAATGGAGACAGGAGGTGATGGAGTGATGGTGACAGGAGGTGATGGAGGGATGGTGACAGGAGACGATGGAAGGATGGTGTGATGGAGGCAGGAGGTGATGGAGGGATGGAGACAGGAGGTGATGGAGGGATGGAGACAGGAGGGAAGGTGTGATGGAGACAGGAGTTGATGGAAGCAGGAGGTGATGGAGGGATGGTGACAGGAGGTGAATGTGTGATGGAGACAGGAGGTGATGGAGACAGGAGGTGATGGAGTGATAAAGACAGGAAGGATGGTGTGATGGAGACAGGAGGGATGGTATGATGGAGACAGGAGGGATGGTGTGATGGAGACAAGAGGTGGTGGAGGAATGGAGACAGGAGGTGATGGAGTGATGGGGACAGGAGGTGATGGAGGGATGGAGACAGGAGGTGATGGAGACAGGTGATGATGGAGGGATGGAGACAGGAGGTGATGGAGGGATGGAGACATGAGGTGTTGGAGGGATGGTGACAGGAGGTGATAAAGCGATGGTGACAAGAGGTGATGGTGTGATGGAGACAGGAGGTGATGGAGGGATGGAGGCAGGAGGGATAGTGTGATGGAGACAGGAGGTTTTTAGAATTGGGGGCATAAATTCTGGTGATCTTAGTGGCTATCAGGGACTTATGGAACAGAAATAAAGGGGAAATCTCTCCAGTTGGACAAAGGGTGACAAAAACTGATGGACTAAATAACTTATTATATCGAAAATAACAGAAATATGTTTTTTCACCTTAATAGCTACCTTAAATCGCATTGCTATTTGCAGTGTACTTGTTTGTATTCAAATAGTGAAATTTGCACATAAAACTGTAATTTTGTAACTTTTGTAAAATGCCAGCAAAAACTTGGCGGTGCCAGTAAATTTTGGGTGTCGTGTCAGTAAATTTCAATCTGGTAGGTTGGCAACACTGGTTTAGATACACTTTAAAAACAGCCAAACAGTGGTTTTCCCTTTAACCCTTCCATTTCTTAACTGATAAGACATTAAGACTCAGTAAGTACGAAAAGTGAAAGAAATGATTAAAACTTAAGTTTCCTGTCAGGCTATCCCCCCAGGTCAGACCCTACAACTATATTGTATATTCAATAACCTATTCTAAAAAGTGACCCTGTGGCTTGTATAGACAGATCCATTCCAGACAGAAGAACTGTAAAAGAAGAATCTGAATATTTACCTCGGGGGGGTTGAAACTTCTGATTTCTTACTGTACTAAGTGCACCACTGAAATGCAATCTATCCAATCTTCCAGGTGAGTTCAAAAGGTTGCTGTGGTTCCTTTTTATGTTCCCTATGTCATTATTGTGACATAACAGATGGGGGGGGGGAGCAATCATGGTGCCCTGAATGTCATGGTTGTGAATAGCCTTCAACTACTATGACTGCTTGGACTGCATGCAGATGCACTCAATCACAGGAAGTACAAGACATTGCACTTGACTAATAGAATAAACAGAAAAGATTGTGGGGACTATGGGGCAAACAGAGAATAGCTGGATACAAACAGATCAAAAGGCGGTTGATTCAGCAGGAATGGGATTTGTGCAGTGGCAGCCTATCCATATGGGGCACAGGGGCACCACCCCCCTAATCCATATGCCCTGCCCCTAATCTACATGCAGGGTGCTGGATGCATGGATTTCAATGGGGATTTTTTTGTTGATGCACATGTATAGTGCCTGAGGCTCTATTTGGCTTCAAAAAATTGTGGGCTCTGGGTGCAAAGCACTGCACCTAGAGCTGCACGATTAATCGTTAAAAAAATGCGATCTCCATTCACTCCCCTGACAGTCTCTCCCGCTGAGAGTAGGCAATTCTTTCATATAAACAAGTGGAGAGATTATCTGCTCACTCAGCTGTCAAATAAAAGCATCCCGGTGTCCTATCATATACTGTCCCCCATCGGATAGTGTCCGCTGTGTACTGCGCATGCACAGTACACAGCACACACAGATTCTGAAAATACCCGAAGATGAACGGCACCTGCGCCGTGAGTCCAGGTTCTAGCCCCACCATCCAAGTGGACATAGAGTAGGAATATAAAAGAGCCGAGTGCAGCGAGGCCGAGCCCGAAGCGCGGCGAGTGAAGCGAGCCCGCGAGGGGCCCTCAAATTTTGCCAGCCCTATGTCCGCTTGGATGGTGGGGCTACCACCTCCACTCACGGCGCAGGCGCCGTTCATCTTCGGAGATTTTCCGAAGCTTCTTCTGCTCTGTACTGCGCATGCGCAGTACGGGGTGGACACTATATGATGGCAGGACACTATCTGCCAGAACACCGGCAACCTGCCAAGTGTAGTACTTGAAACATTTTAACTAACCCTTACTTCTTAGATCAAAGGGAAAGAACTTCTTGAGTAAACAAACAATCTGGGCAGTCTGCCAAGCTTTCAACCATGTAAATGCAGGAAGTTTAACCACTTAAAGTCTAAATCTTTTTCTGACACTTCTTTCTTTCTTCTTTCTTAAATTAAAATCAATATTCTTTGGTAGAAAATTACTTGAAAATTATATCAAAGACCCTAGGGAATAAAATGACAATTGCTGCAATATTTTATGTCACACTGTATTTGCCCAGCAGTCTTTCAAATGCAATTTTTTGGGAAAAAGTACAGTTCAATAAATAAATAAAAAAACACGAAACAGTAAAGTTAGCACAATTTTTTTTGTTTTAATGTGAAAGATGATACGCCGCGAGAATCGTAAGAGAATTGTGATCTATCTTCTAAGCAAAAAAATCGTGATTCTCATTTTAGCCAGAATCATGCAGGTCTAACTGCACCCTGAGCCCATCCAGTTGTGTGTGAAAAGCGAATTAATATTCACAATTGTATTTCTGATTCTCCTCCTGGCCAATCAGGAAGCAGGTCCTGAGACTCGACTGGCCAGGGAGTCTTAGGACTCCTGGCCAATCGGGTCTCAGGACCCTCTTCCTGTTTGGCCAGGAGTAGAACAATGCATGCTTAACCTGATAGTAATCATATTCCTAACTCTTCCACTGCCATACTTAACTTTAGCCCATTTTTTTTAATAGTGTTTATCTGCTGTGTTCAGCATTAATCTGCATTAAAAAAAAAATCTTTGGCTTGAGTTACAAAAGGTAAGACTATAGAAAGGACATTGGGAAGAGATAGGTATACTAATGGAAGCACCTTGTCCCACTGACTCTCAGCTGTGGATCCTGTGACTCAGTGATGGAAGCCTAAGGCTGTGGACTTAGTACACATAGGAAAGTGGTCCCAATTCTATGGTTCGCCCAGGGAGGAAAAGAAAGATGACTTAACTGAGTGATATGTACTGTATTTGTGCTCTGCAGTGAAATTACTGCTACAGGATGTGTATTTATGTTAGTACTCTACGCTGAAACCTCTACCAGTGTGTCAAATGTGAAATGGGAAGTAATGTGAATATGTTGAGGTAAGTTGTAAGTAAGTTGAGGTAAAGTACTGAAAATGCATCTGTGTATGGACTTTTTTATGTTCTGAAAATTACAGTATCTGGCCAGGATGTTGTGAGTGGGCCTTTGGCTGGCAAATATGTGTCTAAGATGGTGGCTACAAGGGCAGGTAGGTGGGTTTTCTATCCAAGAAGAAGCAGGGTGGGAATGGTATATTCTGGTGCTAACACTTGCCAATCACAAGCCCCCTTACACTCCAATGCGCTATGTAGTCTGAAAGAGGGGACTCCTCCCCTTGTCAGAATACACTGATCAGCGCTGCAGCCATTGGCTGCTAGCCGCTGATCAAAAGAGGGTTTTCCAACAGAACCATTTAAAAGAAGCCAGTCTAATGATCGACTTCTGTTGAGCACCAGCTACACACAAATCCAGTGGGGACTGGTGCTCAATATTTTGGGGGCAAACCAATGCCAACCCCCCCACACAGGAGATGGACAGGAAAGCAGAAATCCCTCCCTCCCCCAAGGGAGACGGTTGCATAGAAAGGGAAGCTGTCTGGTTCCATTTGTTTGATTGGATTACAATAGCAAGTACAATAAGGAAGGGAAGTGTGGAGCAAAACCTCCCCAACCTATGTACTGACCTTAGAATGAAAAAAACGACCGTAGCAACGCCCCTGGAACCAGCGGACTAACACTGGCTCCGGCTGGCTTTATTAATTTATTCAGCGCCCCTGCTTTAAATCAGTTTTTCTTATTGATTGGGTAGGTACGGAGGCCATGTTGGCCTATTCCCCCAGGGACATTGAGTGGCTTTTGAGCCAAATGTCTCTATGTTAATACAATTTTCTGTTTTTTTTTTGTTTTAGTGACCGCTTTTCAGCCCCTGCAGCAACACTACGGTGGTGTTGGGGTGCCACCCCTAAGGCGGATACTGTGCGCTTCGTACCACTGGATATACATTGGGGTAGGTATCGGGTCTTATGGGACTATGGTGTGTGTGGGGTGTGTTTCATCTATGGATACTGTGGGAACTTGAGAGCGGATCTGTTTGATTCATGTCATTTCACAATACCTTGCAGCGTGTTAATATTATTCTGTTTGACTAATGCGGAAATGTCTATAATATGTTATGTTTCTTATTGTTCAACTTTTTTCTGTTCTCTAGAGCTCTTTACCAATATATCGGTCACGTCCTATTCCCCTGAAGAAGCCAATAACTTGGCGAAACATGTAGGGATGACCTGACCTGAAATTGTATCAAGGCCTTCTAGCAATCTGGCGCTTGATGAAATGTGATTTGCTCCGTATTTTTTTAATATTATTTGTTCTATAATGTATATTTTTGATATGATGTAATACAATTTATATATTTTTTTTAAAAAGTGCTCTCTATCTGAGTCGTTTGGCACTGCAATAATCCCTATGTCCTCCATTCCCTATTCTTTGAAAAAAAATTTTGGGATGATGTGCCTTATCTAAAACGGACCCCACTGCCACTTTTTTTCAACTTTCATAGGTATGACCAGGTGCATGTGAGTCACTAATTTAATACTAACACTAATACTAATACTAACATTTAAGTCCAAGATATGAAAACTCTATATAAAATAGCCCAACTAAAACATTTCCACAGGAATTACACAAATTCATACATTGTAAAAGTGAAAAATACAATTTGGTCATACTATCATAATATATAGTTACCCAAGAAAGGGATATCGTGGTTCTATAAATACCTAAACAACAACAAGCTACATCTAAACCTTCCCAAATTATTAGATGGGGAAAAAATTATAACAATGGAATACTCCCTCATAGAATGGAATAAAGCACTCAATATAACCCTGAGCTCTTCCCACTGTACATCTCACTGGGAGAACGCTATAAAAATAACTTATAACTGGTATATGACACCAGCCAAACTTAACCATATATTCCCAGTTACCCCTTCGGTATGTTGGCATCAATGTAGACAAAAAGATGACTTACTTCACATTCTATGGTCATGCAAGGACATAAGCCAGTTTAAGAAATCATTGTGCACCTTAATTCCACACATTACTAGAACGAGCACTGAGCCATGCCAAACAATGGCGCTCTTTGGAATGCAACTAGAACGCTTTCTTAAACAGTTCTTGACAATATATCCTATATCCTATATCCTATATCAAATATCCTAGTAGCAGCCCGAATGTCAATAACGAATAAATGGAAACAGCCGACAATTCCCAACATCTCTGAAGTTATCCATAGAGTAAATGTAAACTGCATCTGTGAAAAATACAAAATAACTCAATACACTCTTTTGGTAACAAATGCATGTCTTAGTTCCAGGAGTTTAACCTAACCCAGTTCTGAGATAGCCCTTAGCTGACTTCTTCTGATCGACTTGGGCAGCACATGCTCTTCGGCCTTCGGCCCCATCAACATGGGGACAAGGTGCTTTGGCTACCCAAAGCACCCTCCCCATTTTGAGAGCATGCAGTCTGGTACAGTTCAGGAGGGGGGGGGCGCTCTCTCGTCCCCCCGTCTTTTCTTGCGGCCTGCCAGGTTGCGTGATCGGATCAGGGTCTGGTATGGATTTTGAGGGGGACCCCTACGCCATTTTTTTATATGTTGGCGCGGGGTTCCCCTTAATATCCATACCAGACCTGAAGGGCCTGGTATGGAATTTGGGGAGACCCCCAACGCAATTTTTTTTTTTTGGTTCGGGGTTCCCCTTAATATTCATACCAGACCCAAAGGGCCTGGTAATGGACTGTGGAGGAATCCCATGCTGTTTTTTCAATGACTTTTATGTGTATTGCTGGGACTGACAATTCATTATAGCCACGAGAACTTTTAAATTACTTTTTTGCATTAATACATGTCCCCTAGGGCAGGGCCGGGTCCCCAAACACTTTTTATGACAATAACTTGCATATAAGCCTTTAAAATGAGCACTTTTGATTATTCATGTTCATGTCCCATAGACTTTAATGGTGTTCTTGTGTTCGAACGCATTGTTTGCCTGTTCGCATGTCCTGCTGCGAACCAAATCGGGGGGAGGGGGTGTTCGGCTCATCCCTATTACTGACACCATCCCTGCACTCAACTGCCATCGGTCTGTCTGTCTATAAGGCACCTAGTGAATGCTTTGCTCTGTGCCAAGGCCCCATTCCTGGTGTGGGGACACATTAAAGTGGTTGTATACTCAAATTTTTAACTTTTACCTACAGGAAAGCCTATAATAAGGCTTACCTGTAGGTAAAAAAATATTCCCCTCGGTATGCGCCGCTGACTGCAGCGGCGCATGCGCACAAGGGGATTCTCGGCCTGAAAATCCGGCAGAGGCCGGCCGGCCGGAATGAAATCTCCCGCGCGCATGCGCGGGAGTGACGATATCGTGGCTCCGGCCGCTCACAGCGCCGGAGCCGCGATACCCGGAAGAAACACCGAGGGAGCATGTCAGCTCCCTCGGCGTGGATCGGGCCAGATGTCGGGGCCTCGTTCTAAGGTAAGTATTTCATAATGAGCTAGTATGCGGTGCATACTAGCTCATTATGCCTTTTGCTTTGCAGGTTTAAAAAAAAAAAAAATTGCGGGTTTACTACCGCTTTAAAGCTGACATTTAACTGAAAATCGAATTGGGTACATACTATTAATATTTTTCTCATTCAACCAGCAGGCTGAACGAAAAAAAAACTGACAGCTCTGACCAGCTCTTTGATTACATTGGTTGATTGACAGAGGGGGTGGGTCTGGGTAGCAGTCCCACCCATACCCAAAATCACAGCTTGGATCTGACAGGTGAAGTTTGTCACTGGAGCTGCACAGTGCAAATCCAGCTGCCTGGGATAAAGATGTAAAGTGTCAGGATCAGTTGTCTGTTCACCTCCCCAGGTTTTTTTTTTCAGCCTTGTGTAGCCCTTCACTCACAGACCACCACTTTCACTTACTGGCGGTGTTCACTCTGGTGCAATGCGGGAACCCTGCAAATCAACTGCGGATTCCCACATCGCACCTGACTCGCACAGCAGTTCACACTGCCATATGCAAACTTCTGGGGAGTGTCAATACAATGTTAAAGACAACCCCATTTCTGCTCGCATATCGCACTGCGAACTGTCAGTTCAGGCATGAATCGGATCGCATAGGTGTGAATACCCATGCGATATGATTCTGGTGCAGACCAAAAAAGTTTCCTGTGCGAGTTTAGTCTGAATGCGGTGCGATTTCAGCCATAGTATCTGTATAGCTGAAATCGCACCGCATGGATATCGCATGTGATTTGCCGCTGTCAGAAGAGGCCTGCCACGTGTCACCATGTCCCTGGTAGGGGCCCCAGTGCACTACTTTGTCCAGGGGCCCATGATGCTGTTAAGGTGGCACTGCTAAAAGCCCAGCACACACCTGATCAATCAGTATGCCGGCTGTTCTCAAAATCTGTTCTCAAAATCAGGACCCAGGACTAGGGATTCCATCCCACCCAGCTCTCTCAGAAATCCCCGAGCTCCAGGTCCGAAAGTGGACTTTGCAAAAAGCTGAGGAAGCTGAAAGGCCAGTTTCCTCTTCATGTTACAATTTCCCTGGAAGCCCCTCAACCCATCCGGTTGAGAATTCTGGGTCACAATCTCCTTCTAGACCCTGGCAGGGCAAGCTCTGCCACACTGGATATAAAATATACATACTGTTTTTAGTGGTTATATTGCACTAGCACTTTTTGGATCAGCGCAGTTACACTTTCATATATATACAGTAATGTACTACCTTGTTTTCAAATTATAAGCTGGCGGTAACATATTTACCATATTCACCATGTTCAAACGCAAGGAACTACCTAGTTACCTTATTATAAATTGTATGTATGCAATTATTTGTGCGTTGTGAAAAATACCAATAAAAATTATTTGAAAAGAAGTACAGTTAAATCACACTTGTTTAATAATAAAAGTAAAAAAGAACAAATGTAGTCAAAACATTCAGTAACCGTCACGGATAGTCAGCGAAGCCAGAAGTCAGGGATCAATGTAGTGAAACAGCAAGCAGGATCTGGAGCCAGAAGGGATATCAGCAAAGGATATCAGCAAAGGAAGCCTTGAACAGGATCGCAGCAGTTTCTGTGATGTTGTCAGGGCTGGCTTAGCCCTTCCTTCTCTGGGCTGGCCGCTCAGCTGTCGGCTAATTGCCAGCTCTCTTCTCTTTCCACAGTTACCAGCTGTTCCCGATGATGCTTGTCTGACCTGCCTATTTAAAGCCTTCCTGCTCAATTTTTCATTTGCCTTCGCGTTGGTCACATCACAGGGAACCATCTCCTGCTGTTTGTTTCAAGACTGGCTTGCTGACATCCCACCTGGCTTCTTATCCTGCTTGCGGTTGCTCTCCTTGGATCCCTGACTTCCGGCCTGGCTGATTACCCGATCTGGTTAATGAACTCTGGACTGGCTGACTACCCAATCTGGCTACAGGACTCTGGCTATGCTTGACCACGCTTTTTTCTATTTACCTTTTTATTTTTATTAATAAACAAGTGTGATTTGATTGTACTTCTGTCTCAGTCTGTTTCATGGTTTCTGACAGTATGCGAAGGCCATGAATTCAGAAGATACAGTCAATCCACTTGTTGGTAATATTTTTTCCAGATTGGATGAGCAAGATCACCGCATGGATCAGTTTGCCTTGGCGTTACAAACGCTCCTGAATCACGCGGCTCACCTGGAATCCCCCACGGTGGCTGCTCCGGTACAACCTGAGTCGCAGGCTGTCCCTGGGGCTGCACCAGTCTCTGTGTAGGCACCCGCCTCCAATATTACCTCTATAAGAGTTATGTCTGGTTCTGCTCCGCTTCCTCAGCGATTTGGGGGCGATTAAGTTCAATGCAGAGGGTTTCTCAATCAGGTTGAGATATACTACGAAATGCTGCCGCAGGCATTTCCCACGGACAGAAGCAAAGTAGGTTTCGTGATATCTTTGCTTTCTGAGAGAGCCTTGGCCTGGGCTAACCCTCTATGGGAGACGCAAAAACATGTTGTCTTGAGTTACCCTCAGTTTGTGGCCTCCTTTAAAAGGGTTTTTGATGTTCCCGCACGCTCTGCTTCTGCTGCCAAGTGCCTCATGTCTATCAAACAGAGTACGAGAACTGTTGCCGACTACACCATTGAATTCCGTACTCTGGCAGCAGAGGTTGCTTGGAACAATGAGGCCCTCGTGGCTGCTTTTTCTCATGGTCTCTCGGATTCCATTAAGGATGAGATAGCAGCCCGAGATATACCCACTGAGCTGGAGAGCTTGATCTCGTTTGCCATCCTCATTGACTCCAGACTCAGAGAAAGACTTTCTCTTAAGGAGTGCTTGCAGAAGCCTCCTCTACGTTTTCCTCCGAGCTTTGTAGTCCCACCCATGCCTCCCTCACCTCCCATGCCTCCTGGTACCGAGTCGGTCAGTGAAGATGAACCCATGCACCTGGGCTTCACGCGTCTCTCTGCGGATGAGAGAGACTTTAGGAGGAGGGAGAGATTGTGCCTTTATTGTGGCCAGGCAGGTCACTTTTTGAAGTCTTGTCCTACCCGTCCAGGGAACGCCCGAACCTTGAGGTCCTGTCATGGACAGACCTCAGGTGGCGTTGTTTCGTCCCCAGTTATCCAGAAGGATAAGCCCCTGGTTTTGGTCACCCTTTCTTGGGCTAAGTCGTCCATCGAGATACAGGCTCTAATTGACTCTGGGGCTGCAGGCCTGTTCCTTGATGCTGCATTTGTTTCGCAGCACTCGATTCCACTGCAGCTGCGTGACACTTCACTTGCCATTGAGGCTCTTGATGCGAGACCTTTACAGCCTGCCCATGTGACTCATGCGACGGTTCCATTGTCCATGGCCGTAGGGGCTTTTCACCATGAGATAATCCAATTCCAAGTTATTTCCTCACCCAGATTTCCGCTGGTTATTGGTTATCCTTGGTTACAGAGGCACAACCCCTCTTTTGATTGGCTCCATGCTGAGGTTCTCTCCTGGTCACCATAATGCAGTGAGACATGCTTCCTGAAGGTATCCAAGGTCCTGTGCACCGCTTCACTCCCCTCCTTGCCAAAGGAATACTGTGATTTTGCCGATGTCTTTGATAAAGGTCAAGCTGGTAGTTTGCCTCCACACCGGCCTTATGATTGCGCAATTGACCTTCAACCTGGTGCCATACCTCCTCGTGGTCTCGTGGCACTTTCTCGAGGTTTCATCCGCAAGTCCTCGTCTCCTGCTGGTGCTGGTTTCTTCTTTGTGAAAAAGAAGAGCGGTGAACTGAGACCTTGTATAGATTATAGGGGTCTCAATCGCGTCACGATTAAGAATGCCTACCCGATTCCATTGATTACAGAGTTATTTGACCGCCTCAAGGGAGCAACGGTTTTCACAAAGCTTGACCTGAGAGGGGCATACAATCTCCTGCGCATTAAGGAGGGCGATGAGTGGAAAACTGCGTTTAATACCAGAACAGGCCGTTATGAATACCTGGTAATGCCTTTTGGCCTTTGTAGCGCCCCGGCAGTTTTCCAGGAATTTATTAACAATGTCCTCCTAGATTTGTTGCAATTGTGTGTGGTGGTTTATCTCGATGATATCCTCATATTTTCCAAGTCCCGGAACGCATCCGTGTGGCTACTTTTCCAAGAAATTGTCACCTGCTGAGTGCAATTATGAGATTGGTGACAGAGAGCTGTTGGCGATCATTTTAGCCCTGAAAGAATGGAGACATCTCCTTGAAGGTACCACTGTGCCCGTTCTTATTCTTACTGGCCATAAGAATCTTACATTCTTGTCTGAGGCTAAGCGATTCTCTCCCAGAAGGGTGCAATGGTCTCTTTTCTTGTCGAGATTTAATTACATTGTCTCATTCTTACCCGGTACTAAGAATGTAAGGGCTGATGCCTTGTCACGACAATTTTCCTCCACTTCCAAGTCGGAGTCGGTTCCGGTTCCTATGATTCCTCCTGATCGTATCTTGGCTACGGTTCGCACCAGTTTTACTTCTCCTTTGGGTGACAAAATTCTTGCTGCTCAGGTCCATGCTCCTCCTGATAAACCTTGTGACCGCTGCTTTATCCCAGAGAGTCTCCGTACTGCAGTGCTCCAGACTTACCATTCTCCCAAGGCAGCTGGCTATCCTGGGAAGAATCAACTCATTTGGGCCATCTCCCAACAATTCTGGTGGCCTAGTCTACGGGCTGATGTTACTGCCTTCGTAGCTGTCTATCCCATGTGTGCTCAGAGTAAGACTCCACGACACCTTCCAGTGGGCATCCTACAACCCATACCCTATGGAGAGAAGCCCTGGACTCACCTGTCTATGGATTTCATTGTGGAATTGCCCAACTCCCAAGGCAACACTGTTATCCTTATGGTGGTTGACCGTTTCTCAAAGATGTGTCATTGTATTCCACTTAAGAAGTTGCCCACCTCCAAGGAACTGTTTTCCATTTTTGCTCGGGAGAGCTTTCGCTTACATGGGGCACCCAAGGTGATTGTCTCGGATAGGGGCAGTCAGTTTGTCTCCCGGTTCTGGCGAGCCTTTTGTGCACAGTTGGGAATACAGCTTGCGTTCTCTTCTGCGTATCACCCACAGTCTAATGGGGCCGCAGAAAGAGCCAATCAGTCCTTGGAGCAATTCCTACGTTTCTATATTTCTGACCATCATAACAACTAGTCTGACCTATTACCTTGGGCAGAGTTTGCTCACAACAGTGCCTTGAATTCTGCCTCCCGATTGTCTCCATTTATGGCAAATTATGGTTTCCAACCTTCCATGTTGCCTGACTCGTTTTTTCCGCAGAGTATTTCTGCGTTAGGGGAGCATCTCCATGGTCTTCGTTCCACTTGAGTACAAGTCCAGGAGGCTTTGCGTCATGCTAATGATAGGTACAGACTCCATGCTGACCGCAGACGCCTGCCTGTGCCTTCCTACCAGGTTGGGGACAGGGTCTGACTTTCATCTCGCAACCTCCGGCTTTGTGTTCCCTCACTGAAGTTTGCACCTCGGTTTATTGAGCCGTTCCGTATCCTTCGCAGGATTAACCCAGTAGCTTACGCGTTGGACCTTCCTCCTAGTATGCGCATCTCTAATGTGTTTCGTGTCTCCTTATTGAAACCGTTGGTCTGTAACCGATTTACCACCTCGGTGCCACGTCCTCACCCTATTCTGGTTGAGAACCATGAGGAGTATGAGGTACAATCCATTGTTGACTCCCGTAGGTTCCGTGGGCGCATACAGTATCCTCTGACGTACATGACCCTGTCCTCCACCGCGAGTTCCATAGATAGTTTCCCCTCAAGCCCAGTGGCCCTCCGAGGGAGAGGGGTCATTGAGGGGGGGTACTGTCAGGGCTGGCTTAGCCCTTCCTCCTCTGGGCTGGCCGCTCAGCTGTCGGCTAATTGCCAGCTCTCTTCTCTTTCCACAGTTACCAGCTGTTGCCGATGATACTAGTCTGATCTGCCTATTTAAAGCCTTCCTGCTCAATTTTTCATTTGCCTTCGCGTTGGTCACATCACAGGGAACCATCTTCTGCTGTTTGTTTCGAGACTGGCTTGCTGACATCCCACCTGGCTTCTTATCCTGTTTGTGGTTGCTCTCCTTGGATCCCTGACTTCTGGCCTGGCTGATTACCCGATCTGGTTAATGAACTTTGGACTGGCTGACTACCTGATCTGGCTACAGGACTCTGGCTATGCTTGACTACGCTTTTTTCTATTTACCTTTTTATTTTTATTAATAAACAAGTGTGATTTGATTGTACTTCTGCCTCAGTCTGTTTCATGGTTTCTGACAGATGTTGACCAGTGCGAAGGCAGAGATCCTCTGGACTGGATGGCATAAGTAGGCAGAACTGACGAGCAGGATATCATTAACAGCTGAGTAACTGTACAGAGATAGGAGCTGGCAATTATCCGACAGCTGAGCGGCCAGCTTAGAGAAGGAAGGGCTGAGCCCAGCCCTGACACTACCTCCTCCTCCAAGCCCCCTCCCCCCCGGAGGAGCTAGGAGGACAGGGGCATGTCCGACTGAGGATGAGACACAAGAGCGTTCCTCCAGACCGTACCCTTTCCAATGCACCAGGTACTGTATGCTCCCACAGAACCTATGGGAGTCAACAATGGACTGTACTTTATACTCCTCATAGTTCTCAACCTGTACAGGGTCAGGACATGGCACCAAGGTGGTAAAGCGGTTGCAGACCAAAGGTTTTAATAAGGAGACATGAAATACGTTTGAAATACGCATATTAGAAGGAAGGTCTAATGCGCAAGCCACTGGGTTAATCCTGCAAAGAATATGGAAAGGCCCAATAAACCAAGGTGCAAACTTCAGTGAGGGAACACAAAATCAGAGGTTGTGAGATGACAGCCAGACCCTCTCTCCAACTTGGTAGGAAGGGGCAGGCAGGGGTCTGCAGTCAGCATGGAGTCTGTACCTATCGTTAGCATGTCACAAAGCCTCCTGGACTTGTGCCCAAGTGGAACGAAGACCACAGAGATGCTCCTCTAATGTTGGAATACTCTACGGAACAAACAAGTTAGGCAACATGGAAGGTTGGAAACCATAATTTGCCATAAACAGGGACAATCAGGAAGCAGAATTCAAGGCACTGTTGTGAGCAAACTCTGCCCATGGCAATAGGTCTGACCAGTTGTTATGATGGCCAGAAATATTGCAATGTAGGAATTGCTCCAAGGACTGATTGGCTTGTTCTGTGGCCCCATTAGACTGTGGGTGTGTCAGAAGCCATGAACCAGACCGAGACAGAAGTACAATTAAATCACACTTGTTTAATAATAAAAAATAAAAAGGTAAATAGAGTAAACGTAGTCAAAGCATAGCCAGAGTCCAGTAACCGGATCGAGTAGTCAGCCAGTCCAGAGTTCAATAACCAGATCGGGTAATCAGCCAGGCCAGAAGTCAGGGATCCAAGTGGAGAAACAGCAAGCAGGGTAAGGAGCCAGAAGGGATGTCAGCAAGCCAGTCTTTAAACAGAACCGCAGGAGATGGTTTCTTGTGATGTGACCAAGGCGAAGGCAGAGATGAAGTGAGCTGGACAGTTTTAAGTAGGTAGGTCAGACGAGCTTGACTCGGTACCAGCAGGCATGGGAGGTGAGGGAGGCACGGTTGGGACTGCAAAGTTCGGAGGCAAATGTACAGGAGGCTTCCTGCAAGCACTCCTTAAAAGAAAGTCTTTTTCTGAGTCTGGAGTCAATGAGGATGGCAAACGAGATCAAGCTCTCCAGCTCAGTAGGTATATCTCGGGCTGCTATCTCATCCTTGATGGAATCTGAGAGACCATGAGAAAAAGCAGCCATGAGGGCCTGATTATTCCAAGAAACCTCTGCTGCCAGAGTACGGAATTCAATGGCGTAGTCGGCAACAGTTCTCGTACTCTGTTTGTTGGACATGAGGCACTTGGCAGCAGAAGCGGAGCATGTGGGAACGTCAAATACCCTTTAAAAGGAGGCCACAAACTCAGGGTAACTCAAGAAAACAGGTTTTTGCGTCTCCCATAGAGGGTTAGCCCAGGCCAAGGCTCTGTCAGAAAGCAAAGATGTCACAAAACCTACTTTGCTTCTGTCCATGGGAAACGCCTGGGGCAGCATCTTGAAGTATATCTCAACCTGACTGAGAAACCCTCTGCATTGAACTGGATTGCCCCCAAATTGCTGGGGAAGCGAAGCGGAACCAGACATACCCCTTATAGAGGTAATACTCGAGGTAGGTGCCTACACAGAGACTGGAGCAGCAGCAGGGATGACCTACGACTCAGGTTGTACCGGAGCAGCCACCGTGGGGGATTCCAGGTGAGCCGTGCGATTCAGGAGCGTTTGTAATGCCAAGGCAAACTGATCCATGCGGTGATCTTGCTCATCCAATCTGGAAAAAATATTACCAACAAGTGGATTGACTGTATCTTCTGAATTCATGGCCTTCGCATACTGTCAGAAACCATGAAACAGACTGAGACAGAAGTACATCTAAATCACATTTGTTTATTAATAAAAAATAAAAAGGTAAATAGAGTAAGCGTAGTCAAAGCCTAGCCAGAGTTCAGTAACCGGATGGAGTAGTCAGCCAGTCCAGAGTTCAATAACCAGATCGGGTAATCAGCCAGGCCAGAAGTCAGGGATCCAAGTGGAGCAACAGCAAGCAGGGTAAGGAGCCAGAAGGGATGTCAGCAAGCCAGTCTTTAAACAGAACCGCAGCAGATGGTTTCTTGTGATGTGACCAAGGCGAAGGCAGAGATGAAGTGAGCTGGACAGCTTTAAGTAGCAGGTCAGACGAGCAGGATAAGGAACAGCTGGCAACTGTGGAGAGAGATGAGATCTGGCAATTAGCTGACAGCTGAGCAGCCAGCCCAGTGAAGGAAGGGCTAAGCCAGCCCTGACAGGGTAATACGCATAGGAGAAAGCAAGCTGAATTCCCAACTGTACACAAAAGGCTTGCCAGAACCAGGACACAAACTGACTACCCCTGTCCGAGACAATCACCTTGAGTAGCCCATGTAAGCGAAAGATCTCCTGAGCAAAAATGGAAGCCAGTTCCTTAGAAGGGAGCAACTTCTTAAATGGAATACAATGACACATCTTTGAGGACTGGTCAACCACCATAAGGATAACTGTGTTGCCCTGGGAGTTGGGTTACTCCACAATGAAATCCATAGACAGGTGGGTCCAGGGCCTCTCTCCATTGGGTATGTGTTGTAGGAGGTCCACTGGAAAGTGTCGTGGAGTCTTACTCTGAGCACACATGGAACAGGCAGCTATGAAGGCACCTACATCAGCACATAGACTAGGCCACCAGAATTGTTGGGAAATGGCCCAAAAGAGTTGATTCTTCCCAGGGTGACCAGCAGCCTTGGGAGAATGGTAAGTCTAGAGCACAGCAGTGCGGAGACTCTCTGGGACAAAGCAGCAGTCACAAGGTTTCTCAGGAGGAGCATGGACCTGAGCAGCAAGAATTTTGTCACCCAAAGGAGAAGTGAGACTGGTGCAAGCCATAGCCAGAATACGATCAGGAGGAATCATAGGAACCGGAACCGACTCCAACTTGGAAGTGGAGGAAAATTGTTGTGGCAAGGAGTCAGCCCTTACATTCTTAGTACCGGGTAAGAATGAGACAATGTAATTGAAACTTGACAAGAAAAGAGCCCATTGTGCCCTTCTGGGTGAGAGGAGTTTAGCCTCAGACAAGAATGTGAGATTCTTATGGTCAGTAAGAATGAGAACCGCCACAGTAGTATCTTCGAGGAGATGTCTCCATTCTTTCAGGGCTAAAATGATCTCCAACAGCTCTCTGTCACCAATCCTGTAATTGCACTCAGCAGGTGACAATTTCTTGGAAAAGTAGCTACAAGGATGCATAGCGCTCTCAAAGGTAGGACGCTGAGACAGAAGGTGCGCCAACACCAGTCTCAGAAGCATCAATCTCAAGGATAAAAGGTAACATAGGATCAGGATGTGCCAACACAGGAGCAGAAACAAAGGCAGCCTTGAGACTCTCAAAGGCCTTAATGGACTCTGGAGACCAACTCTGTGGGTTACCGTCCTGGGTTACAGTCAGGGGCTTGACCAGAGACTTGACCAGAGACGAGAAGTTACGAATAAACTTCCGATAATAGTTGGCAAAGCCCAGGAAACGCTGCAGAGGACTTAAACCCACAGGTCGGGTCTGCTGTAGAACTGCCGTAAGTTCCTCTATGTGCCTCGAAAAACCAGCAGTGGAAATGACATAACCCAGGAATTTAACCTGTTCACAATGGAACTCCACTTCTCCAGTTTCTGAAACACACAACAGACATCTGTGTGGTGGCTCTCCAGGGACTTGGAAAATATGAGGATATCATTGAGATACCACCACATATAACTGCAACTAATCTCAGAGGACATCATTAATAAATTCCTGGAAAACTGCCGGGCATTACAAAGGCCAAAAGGCATTACAAGGTACTCATAAAGGCCTGGTCTGGTATTAAACACTCATTACCCTCCTCAATCCTCATGAGATTGTATGTCCCTCTCAAATCAAGCTTCGTGAAAACCGTTGCTCCCTTGAGGCGATCAAATAACTCCGTAATCAACGGAATCGCATAGGCATACTTAATTGTGAAACCACTCTTCTTCTTCACAAAGAAGAAACCATCACCAGCAGCAGAAGAGGATTTGTGGATGAAACCTTGAGTAAGTGCGTCTGCAACATACTCCTCCATGGCCTTATCCTCCAAGACCAACAAAGGGCAAAACAGGCCACGAGGCAGTATGGCACCAGGTTGAAGGTCGATTGCATAATCATATGGCCGGTGTGGAGGCAAACTACCAGCTTGAACTTTGTCAAAGACATCGCTAAAATCGCGTTACTCTTCCGCCAGAGAGTGAAGAGGTGCACAGGACCTTGGCTACCTTCTGGAAGCTTGTCTCACTGCATTGTGGTGGCCAGGAGAGAACCTCAGCACGGAGCCAATCAAAAGAGGGGTTGTGCCTCTGTAACCAAGGATAACCAATAACCAGCAGAAACTTAGGTGAGGAAATAAGTTTCGAAATGGATTAACTCATGGTAAAGAGCCCCTACAGCCATGGACAATGGAACCATCTCATGAGTCACATGGGTAGGCTGTAGAGGTCTCCCGCAAGAGCCTCAATGGGAAGTGGAGTGTCACGCAGCTGCAGTGGAATCGAGTGCTTCAAAAGGCAGCATCAATGAACAGGCCTGCAGCCCTAGAGTTGATTAGAGCTTGTATCTCGATGGACAACTCAGCCCAAGTGCATGGATATGCTTAAGGTCTTTTTTTTGTCAGGGAAAAGCTTTATTGAAACAATTTAAAAGTTTACAAAAGAAAAAACCATGCTTTCCAGAACAATCAGCACAGTAGAAAGACTAGGCCAGAACAAAAATGAAACAAAAGTACAGTAACGTACAAATAGCTGTTTAAATACTAGTCAAGGGACATATCCTGCCACAAAGTCACAGAGAACTCCCCCAACGGTCTGTCACCTGCATGCTTGAGGTCTTTTTGTACTGTAGTTTCCCATGGATGTTATTCCTACAGTTGCAAAAAAAAAGTATATGAACCCTTTTCGAATGATATGGATTTCTGCACAAATTGGTCATAAAATGTAATCTGATCTTCATCTAAGTCACAACAATAGACAATCACAGTCTGCTTAAACTAATAACACACAAAGAATTAAATGTTACCATGTTTTTATTGAACACACCATGTAAACATTCACAGTGCAGGTGGAAAAAGTATGTGAACCCTTGGATTTAATAAGTGGTTGAACCTCCTTTGACAGCAATAACTTTAACCAAACATTTCCTGTAGTTGCAGATCAGACGTGCACAACGGTCAGGAGTAATTCTTGACCACTCCTCGTTTCAGTTCAGCAAAATTATTGGGATGTCTGGTGGGAATCGCTTTTTTGAGGTCATGCCACAGCATCTCAATCGGGTTGAGGTCAGGACACTCACTGGGCCACTCCAGAAGGCATATTTTCTTCTGTTTCAGCCATTCTGTTGTTGATTTACTTCTATGTTTTGGGTCGTTGGCATGAGGTTTTGATGTTTTGATGCTGGTGTGCTGTGCCTCTTTTTCTCCACACATAGTATTGTGTGTTTCTTCCAAACAGCTCAACTTTGGTTTCATCTGTCCACAGAATATTTTGCCAGTACTGCTGTGGAGCATCCAGGTACTCTTGTGCAAACTGTAAACATGCAGCAATGTTTTTTTTTGACAGCAGTGGCTTCCTCTGGGGTACTCTCCCATGAAATCCATTCTTGTTTAGTGTTTTACGTATCGTAGATTCACTAACATGTTAGCATATGCCAGAGACTTTTGTAAGTCTTTAGCTGACACTCTAGGATTCTTCTTCACCTCATTGAGCAGTCTGCGCTGTGCTCTTGCAGTCATCTTTACAGGACACCCACTCCTAGGGAGAGTAGCAGCAGTGCTGAACTTTCTCCATTTATAGACAATTTGTCTTACCGTGGACTGATGAACAGCAAGGCTTTTGGAGATACTTTTATAACCCTTTCCAGCTTTATGCAAGTCAACAATTCTTAATCGTAGGTCTTCTGAGAGCTCTTTTGTGCAAGGCATCATTAATTTCAGGCAATGCTTCTTGTGAAAAGCAAACCCAGAACTGGTGGGTGTTTTTTATAGGGCAGGGCAGCTGTAACCAACACCTCCAATCTCATCTCATTGATTGGACTCCAGTTGGCTTACACCTCACTCCAATTAGCTCTTGGAGATCTCATTAGTCTAGGGGTTCACATACTTTTTCCACCTGCGCTGTGAATGTTTATATGGTGTGTTCAATAAAAACATGGTAACATTTAATTCTTTGTGTGTTATTAGTTTAAGCAGACTGTGATTTTCTATTGTTGTGACTTAGATGAAGATCAGATTGCATTTTAAGACCAATTTGTACAAAAATCCATATCATTCCAAAAGGGTTCACACACTTTTTTTGCAACTGTAAATAACTGCCGGCTGGGAAGGGAGCAGATCCAAGGTGCAGCTCTTTTCTTAGCCATCCAAGCTATGTTCCTTGTTCACCTCTGTGCCTTAAAGATGGATCTCTCTCCTTTTTTTGGAACTCTCTTCTTTTTTTGAAACTCTCTTGCTATTTCCATTTGACATGCACCTATCCAGTGAGACCTTAAAATGCACCATCAGCAATATGCTCACACTAAAGATGGAACATCCTGCATACTGTATGCGCTTGGGGTACATTTCACTGGTGAGATGAACACTGGGATATAATCGGTGTGTTTTGAGGGCAGTTCTTACTAGTGATATACATAATGGAATATGACCTGTGTGTGCTGGAGGGCAGATCTCACTGGTGAGTTGGATTCTAGGGTATAAGTCACGTGTGCTGGGCCAGATCTCAACAGTGTGTGCTTATGTTTGTGTAACTAACAATTTCTGTTTGTGCATCCTTACATAAAATAAATAAAATATAATAGTCAGTTATAATGTACCTTGGGTGATTTTAATTGTTTTTCTCTTTTGTTTGCCCACTTTTAAAGATGTTATGTTTGTTCCTATTCCCTTGTAAAGATGGAAGTTTGACAGCAGGTTGTTTCTGTTCAGCAGGTAAAAAAGGGATGAGAACTTTTTATGTACGAAAGAGTTTATACCATGTGTGACAATATAGTCTGAGAATGTGATGTGAGAATCATTCTGTGTGCATGTCTCTTATTAGAAGAATAGTCATCAGAGGGCGTATTACAGTCATCTACGGAGTATAAAATAATTGTGAATATTGATGTGATCAAGTGTATGACTTTATATCTGAATAAAACATATCAAAAACCAAAATTACTGCATTCATTTGCCTTTACAATCCTATTAAAAAGCTACTCTTTTTTAGTTAAGAATATTTGAGCTTGGCAGGGAATAAACACACACCTACCATAACAAGACTGAAATAAGTGTACATACCCAAGGACCTAAGGATCTAGTGTTATGAGGCACTCAGATGCCAAAAATCATTAAGCCAAAATGTAACAGTTTTGAATGGATACACATTTGTTAAAGTATATACTGCTGCTCAAATTTCCAAGCGTGCCTCCCTAATGGAAAAAAAATACTATAAGTATGGAAGAGGGAATGTTAGTCAGTCAATTCAAGTAAGTTGCATCCATGTATAGGAGAATATTTTTTTCACTGCAGTCAATGTTTACATAGTAAAAACTTAAAATTGTAATGAAGGAATACCCTACAGTCAGAAGAATATATTACAAATATGTTTTGGGAGGAGTCACTTCAGCAGCAGCAGTGGTTAACAATGGGGGATGGACAAAAAATAATTATTGAAATGTAGATATAGATAGTTTTTTTTGAAAGGCAGCATAATTGGAAATTTGCTAAACCTTGTAGGTAGAATGCAATATCTAGCCTTCACTGGGGGTGGTAGTATTGGTTATAGACAATAAAGTCTGTTTTTGCTTTGGCGTTTACTGGTAGTTTTGGTGACATTGGTGGTATTGGGGTATTTGTGTCATGAGCAATGGACAACAGTAGAAAGGTGGAAGCTGGACGTTGATGAATGGAAAATATAGTGATCTTTGGGGCCTAATGATAACATCTGTAATAATTGCCTTAGTAATTAGGATGCTGGACAGAGGATAATTGGTATGATAAGCTGAGCCAGTCCTGACCAGTGTTCTACCTAGCAGACACAGTGATCCAAGGGGTTGTTGGTTATAAGTTCAGGAACTATGGAGCAGCAAAGAAGCTGTAGCAAATTTGGAGAGATTTACCCTCTGAAAAAAACAGGGTATTTTAGGATTTCAGCAATCGTATTATAATGATTCCCTAAAATAATTTCAGTAGCTATAGAGAAGAGTTATTTCTATCCATACAAAGATTATATCAGTATTTACAGTCACGTAGGTATTATTTCCTCTGTATAATACAACATAATAATCTGTAAATATCTATTTAAAATATCCCCTGAAATGCAGAGACCAATGATCTTGAGATGTAAGCAGTGTCAAAGAGGATGAATAATCAGTGATATTAGGAGGGAACTCCTCCATCTTGATACCAGCCTATCGGAAAGTAATACAGTTATTTATTGTCCATAGGATTTATAGGTCTGCCCTTTCACTTTATAGACCAGGTCTTCAGGATAAAAACAACAAACACAAATTTCCAGTTCACTTACCAGCCAGCCTGCAACAAACCTAATTTACCCTTTCTAACAGTTCACAAGTCTATCACAGGTCATCAGAATAGTCTTAATTGTACTGGATGTTGACAGGCCACTGTAAATTCATACATTTTTTTTGAAGATTTTAAAGGCGAGTAGTATTTTGAAAAGAAGTTGTTCAATGCATTAATGCTGTTTGTAAAAATTGTTACATGTAATCCATCTAGAGTTTCTGGAAAACCAAGTTGATTTGAGTTGGGGCTTGCAATAACAAGGGTTCCTGGTAGAGATTGTCACAAAATTGGATTTCACCACATTCATTGACATAATAGCTATTGACAGTCAATGTAAATTAGAAATTAGAACAGTTTTTAGCATAGTAGAGCTCTGAACAATTATTTAGGCGTAGTTGCTTTAGATACCTGGTTTGGTACCAAACTGGGGAGAATATGAAAAATGTTACATGTTGGGAAATGTTAGAATAAAAAACAAAAAAAAAACCAGAAGGAATGGATCAATTAGAATGTGTATGGTTTTGAATATGTACATGTTTTTTTTTTTTTCTGTACATGTGAACAGTTAAATCAGCCTCACGTGCCACTAGTGATGTGGGCTCAGGTGCACAGCAAGAACACCTAAGACATAGATGCATTACTGGTGACATGGAAAAGGGACTGCTTTGGTGGAGAAGTAATGGCAACCAGGGAATTCCCAACACGGCACTGCACAAGTTAGCAAAATTAAATAAATTCTACATCTATCTTGGTTAGTTAAACGTGGTTGAGAGACCATAGGCTATGATGCTCTTTTGTTAGCCTCCAGAATAGTTTCTAAGCAAGAAATTAGCACAACAGGTAGCATTGTCAACAAAAGAGCACCAAGCTGCTACCAACAAGTTTTGAGATGGTTTTTATTGATATTAAATTGTCTGGAAACAACACATCTTTCTGTCAAGATCAAATTCAAGGTCAAAAATCACATCATATCAAACACGTCCAAGCAGAAATAAGCATTCCAGCAAACTCAGTGTTATGTGAGTGGCTAAAAGTGATTCTAGCTGATCCAAGCCAGGGTTCAGATTGAAAAATTTTAGACTTTGTGCTCAAAGTAGACAACCCTTTGAACAGTAATGAGAGTAGTACTATGTGAATGTATGTGTCATGTAGTACTACGTGTGTGTATACTGTATACATGTATACATATACTGTGTATATACTGTGTGTGTGTGTATGTATCTATCTATCTATCTATCTATCTATCTATCTATCTATCTATCTATCTATCTATCTATCTATCTATATATATATACACGCATACATATATCTTTATTTGTAAGCATTATTCTAAAAGCATTATGGTTTGGAAACAATTGTTGAGAAATATTTTCATGGCATAAGAGAAGAAAGAAAAACTACGTCTTGTGGACCACACCCAAAAGATGTGTAATGTGTCGAGACAATTCACTTTCAGCCTACTTAACTCTTTGTTTCTGGTCTGGGCATGTACTGTATATTCCCAATTTAAAGTATGGAAAGGATTTCTGTCTGTGTCAGTAGAGAAGAGGTTAAACTGGAATGACAAAATTGCTCAGACAGTGGAGATTCTTGCTGCACCTCTATCCATTTGTAAGATGGGCCTTGCCCAGGGCTCCACCTTTGTAATAAAAGTGCCATGAATACATTGTACACACCCAACCTGGATGCCAGCACTAGTGTTTTGGGTTAAGTTAATGCAAAAGTGATCTAACAGTGCACATTGCCAAGCAGCCTGTTTGTATATCAAGTCAGACCCTTTCTTTTATGATAATCCAATTTTCTATAACCAACATAATTCTAGATCTGCATGATAGTGGACAGAGATCAAGGTCAAGATGACTGTTTCTGTGGCTGATGTCACCCCTATGAGTAAATATGTGTTATTCAGGCTCATCGTACACAAGTTCCCAGTAAAACATGTCTTCTCGTGTCTGGTGGTTTCATCATTTATTCTCCATCATATTATTCACTTGTAAGGAAGTTCAAAGAATGACATGACAGAATCTGCGCTCCTACAAATTACACTGATGTATCTCATGGAATAAAAGATGGCATAGCAATAATATTGTGTTATTGTTTCACCCAGAGGTAAATTCTTCTTCTTGGACATGTAATGTTTTAACAGTGCTATTTAAATTTAGAAGTTCCCTATTGACAGGAACTGTATCAGTTAGGATGGTGTCCATATGTTGCTGCATGCACATGATCACTTCATACTTCAGTGCCAGGGGTGAAGGAGGAGTCGTAATTTATTTAAATGGTTTGGCAACTCCCAGGCAATTAAGAATCATTGAAATCTTGATGTTTTCAGGCCTGGGAAAGTCAGACTGACATTACAGCTACAACCAATGGCTTGAAGCAATAATAAACAAACTTAATGCGGTAGTCATGAATAGGATTTTTTTAAATAAAGTCAGATCCTAGCATGGGTACAATGGGCTTATCTAAGAAGGTAGTTAAGCGTTATGATGATATGCAAAGGGTTGAAAATAAAAGCAACTAATGACTGATTGGTATGTGTAACTGCTGTTTGTATATTGCACTTCTCTTATAAAATAAGCCCAGGTAATGTATTTATTAAGACAATGCAAAGAACAATAGCAATGTGCAGTAACTCATAAGGATGCAAAATCCCCCCCCCCCCCCCTCTGTTTTAATGCTAGTTCTGTTAATATGTTAATATTAGAAGTGAGTGGGCACATATCTTACTATTGGGAAATGTTTTCATGTCATTTAAAAGAAAAGTCACAGAAAAGTTCCAGAATTATGTACTACTGCCTGATAATATGATTAATACCTTCCCAGCGAATATGAAAATAATTCAAAAGACATCTCTTGAATGTCTACAGTACATTTGTGGGGAGGGGGGGGGATTTTTTGAAAAAGGCTTGCCTTCATTTTTTATCAGTAAATAAAAATGCAGACTTAAGATCATAGCTCCCAACTGTCCCTGATTTTGAGGGACTATCCCTGATTTTAAACAATATCTCTCTGTCCCTCTTTCTGTCCCTCTTTCCTCCTCATTTGTCCCTCATTTCAGTCTGATATTTATAGTTGTATATAAAATGCACTAATTATCTTTCAAAAAGTGTTTCCTAGTTGCTAAACTAGTTCCAGTTTCTAAATTGCTGCATTTGTAAATCTGAAAAACCAATACAAAGAAATAGTAGGTAAAAAAATAAAAGCACTTGTGAGTTTACCTTATCATATTTAAATTGACTTCTCCTTTAAGGGGCATGGCAGGGTGTGTGTCCTATGCCTACATACGTTTGCTAATAGGTGTCCCTCATTCCCCTCTCAAAAAGTTGGGAGATATGTTAAGATCAGAAGCTTTTATGATGGGACCTAGTGGTACACATCCTCCCTTTTATGCATTACCTGAATGGGTTGGACATAATATGACATAAATAAAACTAAAAATTCCGCTTAGGTACAAGGAAAGCTGCAGCCTCTCCAGATAAAGACTCCACTAATGGTGTCCCAAGAAATACATAATCAAAAAGAAGGGGATATTGGCGCTGTTTATACTGAATATAACATAGATAACCATCCAAGGTGATTATATGTGAATGTATTTATCTGTTTGAGGCAATAAAAAAAAGGTATAAATCTTTAAACATTATGATAAATTCTTATTTTCAAGCAGACAATGGGGGTTATATATGAAAGGAAAATCCACATTGCACTACAAGTGCACTGCAAGTACACTTGGCTGTAAATCTGAGAGGTAGATCTGAAATAAGTGGAAGCTCTGCTGATTTTATCATCCAATCATGTGCAAGCTAAAATGCTGTTTTTTATTTTCCTTGCATGTCCCCCTCGGATTTACAGTGACTGCACTTCCAAGTGCACTTGCAGTGGAAAGTGGATTTGCCTTTCATAAATAATCCCCAATGTGTTGTCTGTTTAGGACAAAAAAAGTGTGAATCCCTAAGCAGTATATTGAATCCTATTTCCCAGTGGCCTATATACCAAAATAAACACTCTTTATCCACATCAAATAATGGTGCATTACCACAAAGTAAACACTAACTAATAACCTAGTGCTAGTAGACTACTAATTTACAAGTGAATCAAGTGACGGAAAAAATATATATAGCACCTAATAAGAACTGAGTAGCAAATGAATTGCTTGTCATCAGGTGAATCAAACTGAAAGAGAAAATATATATATAAAGTATATATCAATAATAAATATAAAGTCCATTAATGAAAACATTCTATAACAAAAACTCTCTCAATGTCCAGTGTCCGTATTCCCATAAAAGTGACTTGTGCTGATTTCAAGTGATTCTAACAAGGGCTAACAATTGCAATTGAGCTCTCAGAGGACGTCAACGTAATTTTCGGTAACTTGTTTGTTTTCATGTTGGTCTGTGGAACGCACGCCGTCCAGACCCAGGGACTTTGCCTGTAAGCCACCCATGTAATCAGAGAAATTGTGAGCCCCTTTTTTACCTAAGGAAAGTCCTTTTTATTCCATCTCTTTATTTGTGATAAATAAAATAATTTTTTCGCATTTACACTATGGATGCTGTTTTTGAATACATGTGGATACCGTTTTGCATACATCTTACTCTGGAGTATGAGAGCTTATTATTCCCAGGGATAACCGGATTGGAGACCCATTTTACTACATGCTATTTACCCCTGCAGGGGTGGGTGCTTCTGGTGAGTGAATATACCTAAGGGGGAAGTCGAGAAGTCACTTTATTTGATGCACAGAAGTTGATATAAAGCAGCATCACTTGAAAATTGGCACAAGTCACTTTTATGGGAATATGGACACAGTGACAAAAGCAGAAATCAAGATTTCTCAATCCAAGCATTGGTTTTTTCATTCTTTGATTGTCAATTTTTGGTGATTCTGTGCCTGCTTTGGCTGTATGTTCATGTTTCTGGCTGACAGGAGCCCAGTCCTGCTGTAGATGTGTACATAGGCGTTTACAGGCTGAAAAAAAAACCCATCACCAGCGTGATCATGAGAGGAGCTTTTGTGCAAAAAAAATGCTTTATGCAAGTAAATGCATTAGCGCTTGCGCATTCATTCATTCCAATGGCCAGAATAAATTAATATTCTGCCCAATGGAATCCATAAATATTCAAATTCTTGATGCACCTAAACATGTTTTTAAGCTGCTTTTTCCTGAGTAAAAGGTGTTTAGAGAAGGAAGTCCAGTGTACATGAGGCCTTACTTGAAAACACAATTTATTGGCTGATTTTAATATCTTCCATTATTTAAATTCCTCACAAACTTAGACCAAACTTGCAGACTAGTGGGTATTTTCTTTTCTTTTGTTTGACACGTGTCACACTTCCATGTGCTCCTTGCTGCAAAGGCCATTTATAGGTGGGGCAGCAGCAATTTGTTTGTTGAAACTATTACACAGTTTATAAATATGGAGTTCTTACAAATATTTACCTCTCCCTGGTTTCCACTCTCTACAATTCTTAACAACCCCCTATTTATTCTGGTTATAAACCACTTCAATACAGGGCATTTATACACCCTTCCTTCCCAGACCAATTTTTAGCTTTCAGCGCTCTCACACTTTGAATGCCAATTACTCAGTCATGCAACACTGTGCCCAAACAAAACTTTTATTGTTATTTTTATACAAATAAAGCTTTCTTTTGGTGGTATTTAATCACCACTGGGTTTTTTTTTTTTGCAACATAAGTGAAAAAAGAGCGAAAATTTTGAAAAAAAAAACACTTTTTTTTTAGTTTCTATGATAAATTTTGCAAATAAGTCATTTTTGTTCATAAATTTGTGGCAAAATTTATACTGCTACATCTCTTTGGTAAAAATAACCCAAATTAGTGGATATTATTTAGTCTCTTTGAAAGTTATAGAGTCTACAAACTATGGTGCAAATCATTGAAAATTGATCACATCTGATCACACCTGATGCACTGACGGCCTATCTCATTTCTTGAGGCTCTGAAATGTCAGGAAAGTATAAATACCCCCCAAATGACCCCTTTTTGAAAAGTAGACAGTCCAAGGTATTTAGGAAGAGGCATGGTGAGTTTTATTAAGTAATTTTTTCCCACAATTCTTGGGAAAAAGTTATTTCTCATACACACCATATGCATACTTCCAATTACACCCCAAAATACATTCTGCAACTCTCCCTGAGTATGGCGATACCACATGTGTGGGACTTTTACACAGGCTGGCCACACAGAGAGGTCCAACATGCAGGGAGCACCGTCAGGGGTTCTAGGAGCATAAATGACACCTCTAATTTCCTAACGATCTATTACATTAGTGAAGGCCCTGGAGAACCAGGACAATGGAATTACCCACAAAATTACCCCATTTTGGAAAGCAAACACCCCAACGTATATTCTATGAGGCATAATGAGTCTTTTGAACAGTTCATTTTTTTCCACAAGTCTTCGGAAAACTAGAAAGAAAATGAAAACATATTTTTTTTACACAAAGTGGTCAGTTTATAAGATATTTCTAACTCAAAGCATGTACATAGCAAAAATGACACCCCAAAATACATTCTGCTACTCATCCTGAGTATGGTGATACCACAGGTGTGTGACTTTTACACAGCCTGGCCACATACAAAGACCCAACATTCAGGGAGCGCCGTCAGGGGTTCTAGGAGCATAAATGACACCTCTAATTTCCTAACAACCTATTACATTTGTGAAGGCCCTGGAGCACCAGGACAATGGAATTACCCACAAAATGACCCCATTTTGGAAAACAAACACCACAAAGTATATTCTATGAAGCATTATGAGTCTTTTGAATGGTTAATTATTTTTACATAAGTCTTCAGAAAACGTGAAAAGAAAAAGAAAATCTTTTTTTTTTTTACACAAAGTTGTCCATTTATAAGATATTTCTAACACATGGCATGTATATAGCAAAAATTACACCCCAAAACACATTCTGCTACTCCTCATGAGTATGGCAATACCACATGTGTGAGACTTTTACACAGCCTGGCCATATACAGAGGTCCAACATTGAAGTAGTACCTTCAGGCATAATAGGAGCATAAATTACACATCTCATTTCGTTCCTACCTATCACACTTTTGAAGGTCCTGGAGCACCAGGACAATGGAATTACCCCCAAAATTACCCCATTTTGGAAAGTAAACACATGGACGTGTATTCTATGAGGCATGAACTGCAAATAGGTACTCAGGTACTCTGACGGGCTGGTGACAGGTACTCGGGTACTCCGATTAGGGTTGGTGACAGGTACTCGGGTAGTCTGACAGGCTGGTGACAGGTACTTGGGTACTCTGATGGACTGTGACAGTTATTCAGGTACTCAGATGAACTGTGACAGGTACTCAGGTACTGGAGTAGTCAGATGGACTGTGACAGGTACTCAGATGGACTGTGACAGGTACTCAGGTACTCAGATGGGCAGTGACAGGTACTCGGGTACTCAGATGGGTTGTAACAGGTATTCGGGTACTCAGATGGGCTGTGACAGGTACTCGGGTACTCAGATGGGCTGGGACAGGTACTTGGGTACTCAGATGGGCTGGGACAGGTACTCAGGTACTGGGGTACTCAGATGGGCTGACAGGTACTCAGGTGGACTGTAACAGGTACTCGGGTACTCAGATGGGCTGTGACAGGTACTCAGATGGGCTGACAGGTACTCAGGTACTCCAGTACTCAGATGGGCTGTGACAGGTACTCAAGTACTCTGGTACTCAGATGGCTGACAGGTACTCGGGTACTCAGATGGGCTGACAGGTACTCAGGTACTCAGATGGGCTGTGACAGGTACTCAGGTACTTGGGTACTCAGATGGGCTGTGACAGGTACTCAGGTAATCGGGTACTCAGATGGGCTGACAGGTACTCGGGTACTCCGATTTGGGTTGGTGACAGGTACTCGGGTAGTCTGACAGGCTGGTGACAGGTACTTGGGTACTCTGATGGACTGTGACAGTTATTCGGGTACTCAGATGAACTGTGACAGGTACTCAGGTACTGGAGTAGTCAGATGGACTGTGACAGGTACTCAGATGGACTGTGACAGGTAGTCAGGTACTCAGATGGGCAGTGACAGGTACTCGGGTACTCAGATGGGTTGTAACAGGTATTCGGGTACTCAGATGGGCTGTGACAGGTACTCAGGTACTCGGGTACTCAGATGGGCTGGGACAGGTACTTGGGTACTCAGATGGGCTGGGACAGGTACTCAGGTACTGGGGTACTCAGATGGGCTGACAGGTACTCAGATGGACTGTAACAGGCACTCGGGTACTCAGATGGGCTGTGACAGGTACTCAAGTACTCTGGTACTCAGATGGCTGACAGGTACTCGGGTACTCAGATGGGCTGACAGGTACTCAGGTACTCAGATGGGCTGTGAGAGGTACTCAGGTACTTGGGTACTCAGATGGGCTGTGACAGGTACTCAGGTAATCGGGTACTCAGATGGGCTGACAGGTACTCAGGTACTCGGGTACTCAGATGGACTGGGACAGGTACTTGGGTACTCAGATGGGCTGGGACAGGTACTTGGGTACTCAGTTGGGCTGGAACAGGTACTCGGGTACTCAGATGGGCTGTGATGGGTGATGACATGTACTTTGATGGGTGATGACAGGTACTTTGATGGCTGGTGACAGGTTCTCTTTATTGGGGGGGGGGGTAATCAGTGTGTGTTGGTGTACACTAGGCGGTAACGAGATGTTACCGCAATCTCCTCCTCACACACGATCGGTGTGGGAGGAGGAGAACCCGGTAACATCTCGTTACCGCGGTTTGTTTACATTCTGTGACTGGCTGTGACCGGCAGTCACGTGGTAAAGAGCCAATTTCATTGGTTCTTTACTGCGATCAGGGTTGGGCTGTGTCAGGGGGACAAGCCGCATCCCCGATCGCCGCTCTGCATGCGCCCTAGGCGCGTGCACGAGCGACATGAATGTGCACAGTGTATGTGACCGGCTGTGATTGGACATGGCCAGTCACATGTATCAGGGGTGGATGGGGCTGGCAACCACACAGATCGGAGATGGGCTGTGTCCGAGGGACACACCTCATCCAAGATCGCTGCGGGCCTTCGGGGGCTTGCAGGAGCGGCAAAATACAGAGGCCGTAATATAACGTCCACCCAGGATGGGAGATCCCATCTGTGGGCATCATTTGACTATGGCCCGGTATTGAAGTGGTTAAAACCCTGACCACCAATGCTTTATTATTATTATTTCTGGTATAGTCCCAATGCATACTTTTGGTACAGTCCCATTGGTAAAACTTCAAGAATTATGTAACATTCCTTCTAAAGAATTTTAAAGATATGCACAATTTTCATACTTGGATACATTTGTTGGCCTCCTTAGTGATGTCATGGGTGTAATTATTGCCCATATAAATGCCAGTAAGAGAGGAGCCTAGGAGAGTCAGGGCGTGGGAGTAAAGCACACCGGAGCTGCTAAGATGTGTTATGTCTCCTAAGAAGCTGATCTAAATGGCCATTTCCAGGGCTGAACAGTATTTGTGAGTAGTAGTGGAAGCTTGTGAAATATATGCCATCTGGGAGCATGCCTGGCTGGGCAGACCCATAGAGGGATATTGGAAAGAGACTGGTATACTATAGAATGCACCTTGATCCTACTTGGTGATGAAAGCTCAATGCTGTGAATTTAGTATACATAGGGAATTATTTCCAAATCTGTGGTGCTCCCAAGGAGAGGAAGTACAAAGGGAAGATGGCCTATAAGATAAGTGCTTGTGTTCTGGGCAGATATTACAACTATAGAATGTCTACTTCTGTGTATGATGTTATGTGCCGAAGCATTCTGACAGTAAGTTAAATTTGAGATGCCATGGAAAGATTTGAAAAGTTACAGTAAAGTGTGAAAAATGCATTTTACATATGGACATTACTTTATTCTTGAATTTAAGATCTGCGGCCAGAGATGTCAAGCATGGGCCTCCTACCAATAGTATGATACAATATGGCGGAGGGTTCCAACAACAGCAGGTGGATAGTTGTCCTCTCCAAGAAGAACTGGAGCCATGGTGACTTGTGCAATTTGGCACCGACATGTAGCCAATCATAACCCCACTCACACGTTCTCTAATCAAGAATATACCTCTTCAACCGTTTTAAATACTCTAGTCATCTGATATCACCACATCTTCCCTTATCTGGGATTCTTAGCAACCCTATGTTCCCCCCACCCATGGAGGATTTTACCAATTTTATGTGGTGGTGTGATAAAAATGTTAAATTTATACATGAGCGCTTATCGTTAGAAGGGATCAAAACACAATCTTATCTTTTGAAACATTGGCATCTTCCTCTATCAGAGTCATCATGCTTAATTCTAATTACGGATTTTATAAATACCCTTCTCTCTCCTTCTCCCATTACATGTCCGACCCTCTTAACACCTTTTGAAAAAATATGTAAATTAAATCCACGTTCCCCTGGCATTATTTCTCTTATATACGCTTCACATATTTCTTACCAATCCATTAGTAAACCTGCCTACACTCTTGCTTGGGAAATTGGTCTAGGAGATTCTTTAGATATTTTGTTCACTAGTTGATATTTCTTCGCTGGTATATGACTCCAACAAAGCGATTGCATATTTCCACTTCAATTTCCCTTTTATGCTTTAGAGGGTGTCATTCTAGGGGAACTTTATCACACATCTGGTGGAGATGCCCTATTGTCCAGAAACTATGGACACAAATTTATGATATGAGAAACAACATTTTTAACAAACCCATAAATCTAGACCCATGGGAAGCCTTACTACATAAACCACATATGGATTTTGTCACGCCATGTCCAGAATTTGATATGGGGACCTGGTGTTCTGTGGACGGTTACCTACTGCCTGAGCCACTGGGGAAATTCCATCTGTGTAGAACCCTTGTTATGCCCTGCTCCTTGATCTTGGACTCTGGCCACACCCACTGTCCAGCTGTAGGCAGTTACCTGATTTAACAACCTATAAATCATCACTTCCCCTTCCTGTCTTTGCCCTAGTATAGGTTCCAGTTCCTGCTTGTTGGTGTATATTGTGTTTCTGGTTGCTGACTTCTGCTTTTTCCTGACACAGCTTCTTGGATTACACCTTTGGATTAACGCTGATCATTGTTACTAACCCTGCCTGTTCCTGACACTACCTTCTGGTTGACCTCCATGGACATCTGCCTTGACCACTAACTTGGATCATTTAAGATTGCCCTTTCTTCTACCTGGTTCCTGTCTTCAGCCACTACTAATTGTGAGTTATTTGCTGGTGGTTCCTTGTTAGTCTGTTTGCACCTTCTATTGTGGTCCCTTGATACTGGCTGACTGACTGACTGCTATGTACTGCAACCTGATACTGGGATAACAAGACTACCGGTTATGAAAGCGGAGTGATGGTTGGAATCACCTGACAGACCGGACTTGATCTCTCTTTCTTTTTTTTTTTGGCCAAGAGACAAACTATTGCTAAAGCCTGGAAAACTCCATCTCTGAATGTTAGAGAAGTGAAGCAAAGAATTATGGGCACCATGGTTCATGAAAAAATAACTCTCCATGGCTTGGATTTACCAACACATTTAGTATTGATAATTCTTTGCTTTCTCTCTAAAATGATAAGGTTACATCTCCCATTTATATAACACCCAGCATATCTTATTCCACCTTTTCTTCTACTCTTCTTTATTTCTTCTCTTTTTTTTCTTCCTTTCTCCTTCTTTTTTTTTATTTTTTATTGTTGACTATTCCCAATATATTTAATTGTATATTCATTGATGTTGTTTTATACATCATATCTATATATACTTGCTTATGTATTCTATTTTTATTATTCTTAATAAAAAATATTGTAACACAAGAATATACCTCTTCCTTACATTCCAACCACATTTGAAAATATGTTCTATTAATATGATTACTATAGAGGTAGAATATAAAGTGTTAATGCAATGGTATTTAACAGCAGCTAGATTTTTGCATTTTACCCCAAATAATTCCAATATATGCTTTCAGGGATGTGATGAGATTATAAATATGACACATATATGATAGTCTTGCCCTTTTTTTGGTTTATCATTTATTATCTACTCTCTATCAACAACAAATCCTTTTAAATGAATGCATAGTCCTTTTCACATGGAAGGACAGAATCCTAAATTAGGCACAAAAGAAATGGACATATTTTTGCAAATCTGGTACCCTCGGCATGGAAGTTTGCTCATCCAAAATTTTATATTTGAATTTGAGTTTTATGATTTTTGATTATTTTTGAGTTTCATGTATGCTCTTATTCATGGCCATTATTTGTCTAACTTCCCAATTCTTATTCCTTTTACACATAATTTTTTTTACAATAAATATTGTATATAAGATATCTGTATCTATATGATGTAAAAAATAACTACAGTGCCTTGAAAAGGTATTCATACCCCTTGAAATATTCCACATTTTGTCATGTTACAACCAAAAATATAAATGGATTTTATTGGGATTTTATGTGATAGACCAACACAAAGTGACACATAATTGTGAAGTGGATGAAAATGATAGTTTTCAATTTTTTTTTACAAATACATATCTGAAAAGTGTGGTGTGCATTTGTATTGTGCCCCCTTTATTCTGATACCCCTAACTAAAATCTAATGGAGCCAATTGCCTTCAGAAGTCACCTAATTAGCAAATGGAGTCCACCTGTGTGTAATGTATTCTCAGTATAAATACAGCTGTTTTGTGAAGCCCTCACATGTTTGTTAGAGAACCTTAATGAACAAACAGCATCATGAAGGCCAAGGAACACACCAGACAGGACAGGGATAAAGTTGTGGAGAAGTTTAAAGCGGGTTAGTTTATAAAACAGAGCCCAAACTTTGAACATCTCATGGAGCACTGTTCAATATATCTATTAGTTGTGCACTCCACAAATCTAGCCTTTATGGAAGAGTGTCAAGAAAAAAAACATTGTTAAAAATCTATAAGATGTCCCGTTTGCAGTTTGTGAGAAGCCATGTGGGGGACCCAGCAAACATATGAAAGAAAATGCTCTGGTCAGAGGAGACCAAAATTTTCATTTTTGGCCTAAAAGCAAAACGCTATGTGTGGCAAAAAAAAATAACACTGCACATCACCCCGAACACACCATCACCACTGTGAAACAACATCATGTTGTGGGGATGCTTTTCTTCAGCAGGGACAGGAAAGCTGGTCAGAGTTGATAGGAAGATGGATGGAGCCAAATACAGGGCAATCTTAGAAGAAAACCTGTTAGCCCTTGTACACACGGTCAGAGATTCCGACAACCAAATCTGTCGGATAAATTCCGACGGATTAATTCCGGAAGAGGTCCTGACGTGATGTTGCATACACACAGTCGGACTAAGTTGTCGGAATTTCCGGTTGCCAAGAACGCGGTAACATAAGCCGCGTACGGCGACACTAGAAAAAGGAAGTTCAGCACCACGTCCGGCACCCTTTGGGCTCCTTCTGCTGATCTCGTGTTTATCGCGTGTTAGTAGAGGTTTGGTGAGAGACGATTCGCTCTTTTCAGATTTGTGCTTCAGTTCGGTACTGCTCTTCAGTTTCTGCTTGTCTTTGCGTATCTGATTATCAGTGTGTGTAGTCAGTAAGCATTTGTTTCTCATTGTGGACTATATCTTGGTATAGTACGCTTTGATTTGCATTGCTTATTGTCTGCTTGCTTCTGCTTTTCAGGTCGTTCTTTCAGGCATTGCTGTTTATTGGTGCTTTCTGTTGTCCGTTCTGACCAGCCAACCGTTTTCAAACCATGTTTCGTGTACGTAATCGTTGTAGAGTTTGTGCTGTGCAGGGGCTTGGTGCTGGGCTTTTAGCTTTCACACAAGCCCGGTCCATGACACAGGGCGAGGAGGCATTTGTGGACCAAAAATTGGTTGCACCAGCGTGACCATTTCTCGCACATGCCTTTGCTCCGTGAGATCAGGGAGAATAATCCTGATGATTTCAGGAATTATCTCCGGATGACGGACCCCATTTTTCACTGTCTGCTGGCTTTGCTGTCCCCTTATATTACCAGGCAGGATACCTGCATGCGGCAAGCCATCACTCCGAAGGAGAGGCTCATCGCCGGTTTGCGCTACTTGGTGACAGGGAGAAGCCTTCAGGACCTCAAGTTCTCCACAGGCATCTCCCCCCCAGGCTCTGGGAATCATTATTCCAGAGGCCTGTTCTGCCATCATTCAGGTCCTGCAGAAGGACTATATGAAGGTAAGTTTTATCCTTTAACATCACATTCTATATATTTAATGATTGCTAATGTCTTGGATTTCTTTCCTCCTTCCCTAACTACCATGATTGCAATATGCTCTAATTGATATGCTGTGCTCTTTTGTCCTCATGCATGCTGGAAGCTTTTCAAGTTCTTTTTTTGTCCTCATGCATATTTGCCTTCACTAACTTCCCCACCATGCTCTTATGGGCCCATACAACTATAGTCTAGTTACTTAGCAATGTCTTTTGTCAGTTCCATAGTATTGCATTCCCCTAAACACCCCCTAAAATGTCTACAAATGTTATGTGTGTGCTTCAATTCATGCAGAGTGACATTTTTTTTTGGTTGGGCCAAACTCCTTAGGAACGCCCCTCCCCCCAACTGCTAGGTCAGCTGATAGCAATCTTCTATCTGCTGACTTTACCAAACCCAATACACACTCTACCTACCTTTTTTATGGTCACATTTAGGGACGAATTCACCAAAGCATGTAGTGCAAGGGCCTGCCTCAATACTTTCAAATGCTATATTTATTATTTTTTTACCCTATTGTTATATTGATAGGTAATAGCAGAATGTCAAAATGTGCTTCCATTTTGTTTTAGTTTTGGTATTATGACACTTCTTACCTGTCCGGTGGGCTGCCAATAGTGTAAGTAAGGAGGGGCTTCCCAAAGTATCACACATTATTTAGGCATTCAGCTCTCAATCAAGTGGAGAGGGTTACCTGTCCAAAACACCCCCCCCCTCATTCCCCCCCCTCATTTTTTGCAAGGGCCCATCAGATGGGGGGGATGGGGGGGGGTGATGACTCTGATAAGGGGAACTTATACTTTAGGCTTTAAATACTAATTTCCCAAAACGTTATACTTATCTTGGCCAAAAATATTGGTGTCTAATCTGCTTGCAATGTTGATTAGCAAAATTACAAATTTTTTGTCTTGTTTCACTCCACAGTTTCCTTCAATGCCACAGGAATGGCAGACTGTGGCCTCCCACTTTGCCAGTAGTTGGGACTTTCCCAATTGTGGAGGTGCAATTGATGGGAAACACGTCCGCATCGTCCCACCTCCCAACTCGGGGTCCTACTATTATAATTACAAGGGGTTTAATAGTATCGTGATGTTGGTGGTGGTGTCAGCGACCTATGACTTCCTGTATGTGGACGTGGGGCAAAATGGCCGGATTTCAGATGGTGGAGTGTTTTCACGGACGGAATTCTACTGGCGTCTCCAGAGTGGCAGTCTGGGCTTGCCACCCCCAGAGGAGAATCAGGAAGGACTCCCGTTTGTCTTCGTCGGGGATGAGGCGTTTGCCCTGGCAAACCATCTGATGCGGCCTTTTCCGATGAGGACCCTCACCCCAGATCAGAGTATCTTTAATTTCCGGCTGGCCAGAGCCAGAAGAGTGGTGGAGAACACTTTTGGAATACTGGCCAGCCGATTCCGCCTTTTTTTAACGCCTATCCACGTGGCTGAATGACTTGCTTGAAAATGATAAACTCACGGCCCTTGAAGCTGCTCATCCTGGCTTGCCCCCCCAAAGCGCCCGTGAGGTCTGAACCCAATACATGGAGTACTTTGTGGGTAGAGGCGCCATTGATATGCCAGACAATGTCTGAGTGAGAGGCATTTTTTTTAATAAATTTTTCTTTGAAACTACAATAATCTTTGTTTTCATTTACTGCTTGGCTTGGTTTTAGGTGTCTACTAGGTAAATTTTTGATTTTTGTTGTTGTGCCTTTTTCTACAACAGTGCAAACCCAAGTTCTGAGCGAGATGAGGTGACAGTCTCTTCTTCATATAATCTTTTTATGTTGTGGGTCTGCTACACACACACCTTGTTTTTGTTAACTAATGTATGTAGTGCATTACTGACAAAAATCTTGCTCATTTTCAGCACCATAATTTGAAAATCAAGTTGTCTCCTCTAGAAACAGGACTTTAAAGTGGGCAAGGGGCCAAGGAAATGTACAAAATGTAATAAAAAATATAGTTTTTAATTATAATAATAAAGTGATAGCAGCACATACAGTGTTGACGTAAATATTACAATACAGATTTCATATATTTACATAGATAAAAAAATCACAAAAATGTTTTGACATATTGATTGTTGTATGATTGTAATGTCGATATACTAATTTCAATTAAATTTTTTTTCAATTGTAGATTTCCAGTTTCTGATTACTGTTTTATGTGAATTATACATACCCCTGATGAAGAGAATGTATCTATCCAAGATCTCGAAACGCATTGGGTCTTTTCCTTCGTCCACTGTAATGTACTGTAATACAGTTGGGTCTTAGGAGAAACACAGTAAGACAGGAACAAGCTATGCCAATTTAATAAAGTTTTTTTGTGATTTTTTATCTTATGTAAATATATGAAATCTTTATTGTAATATTTACGTCAACACTGTATGTGCTGCTATCACTTTATTATTATAATTAAAAACTATATTTTTTATTATATTTAGGAAATTTCCTTGGCCCCTTGCCCACTTTAAAGTCCTTTTTCTAGAGGAGACAACTTGATTTTCAAATTATTTTGCTGTTTAGGATGGGGTCAGGTCTTGGCCATCTTGCATCTGTGACTTATTAGTACCTTTTTCAATTCCATTTTCAGCACCATGGCAGAAATATGTGGGGTCAGGAAAATGGCATGATTGTGAAAATGAACACATCACTGTGGGTGTTATTTACTAAAGGCACATCCACTATGCACTACAAGTGCACTGCAAAAGTACACCTGAAACTGCACTTGGAGTGCAAAGTGGAGTTGCCTTTAGTAAATAACACCCATCGCCACCGAAAACAACAATTTTACTCCAAATACTGCTTTTGCGCATTGAAAAGGGAAGCCACACATTTTTGATAATTTAACTTTTTAATCAAAGCACATTCACATGTGCGTTTAGAAAAGGGTTTTACAACAAACCAACATATTGGGTGTATCAAAAACATTATTTAAGGTAATTTTTTTGTAACTTGGTGTTTTTGTGTAAACAGGCATGTATCAAAGCGTAACATACAGAACACAGGAACTTACAAAGTTCAACTTTGAAAAGTGAAGACAATATCAGACATGAGTATGTTAAACTGGGCTGATATTGCCTTCATCACATGGGGTGTCACCCCTGGAAAAGCCAAATTTGGAAGATGCACACAGTGTGTCAACATGTGCTATCTCCCATCATGGGGGATCAATGTACATGTTTTGGGGCTGCAACCCCTTCATCTCAGCCACTTTCCACAAAACAAGTACATTGATCCCCCATGATGCGAGATAGGGCATGTTGACACACTGTGTGCATCTTCCAAATTTAGCTTTTTGTAAAATACAAAAGTTGTTGTTTCAAAACACAAAAATAAAACCCTAGCTAGTTTGGGGTGTTTCAGACTCTCCCCAAAACATCAATGATGTTCTTCATTTTATTTTGAACATCATTGATGTTTTTCTGTATATTTTCTAAATCCCGATTGCACCCCATTATCTCTCCAATCAGGATCTGGGCACTTTCACTGGTAAAATGTGATTTTTCCTCCACATCACCTACAAAAAAAGCAAAAAAACACACCATGTATTATAAATATGCCGACATACATTGATTAGCTTACAGGAAGCTGTGGTCTCCGACACTCACCTGTTGTGGTGACAATTTGTCCAACTTCAACGATCTCTCCTTCCTCCTCCTACTGCTCCTCTGCTTCTGGTGTTGGAAAAGGGGGTCCCTGGTGTCCTCAGACTTCCCGAGTCTTCTCTCCCCTATGAAAATGTAAAAAAGGAATACTTAGCACACAGAGGGCAGAAATAGGAATATGAAACATTGCTTGGACGTGTGGTACAATTGTGTTTTTTGGCCGAGTTCAAAGGTGAAAACATTATTGTGGACACTTTGTTAAGCTGGAATACTTACCTGCAGAACGATGTTTTTTACAAACGATTGAACCCATGAACTTGAAAGTGGCCATTTTAAACTGTACAACATGAAATCAAAGCACATGGAGCAGTATGCAAGCAAGAATAATCATATGAACACACGACAACTACTTACTTTTTTGAACAACACGCTTGATCCTTCTGTACTGATCGTGCTCCCTCAGTTTTAGGTCTGACCAGCGTTTTCTCAGTTGATCCTTGGATCGTCATACCCCAAAATTGTTCTGAAGACTTTTCACAACTTTAGTCATGATCTTGGCCTTTCTGATCGGGATCGGGACGTTTCAGGCTCCGGGCTTTCCTCGCCCTCCTCCTCGTTAGTGGAACTCTGACCTGCGTTCTCTCCGCCATGTGCGGAGGCGGGCGGGGAATAGTCCAATAAGAATGTCAGGGGCGGGCGGAGTTTCACGCATGTGCACTGTATATAAAACGCAACACGCGTGTCGTACGTACGATCTGTCAACAGAGTGAGGAGCTGACGCGACGATCGTGCAAACAAAGGTAAAATTTTAGCTTGGTACATCACTAGACTAGACTGCTTCTATCTAGGCCTATGTTATGACAAGATTAGGAGGGTTTATCATGGCATTATTAGTATTTTGGGGTTTGTCTTGTGTTGTGTCTTGCAGACAAGATGGATCCCTTCCAAAACACCAATTTTAGGGGGCTATTCATTCAACTGTTCAGGGAGCTGCCCTGCCTGTGGCAGATCAACAACCCATTTTATCATGACCGAAGAAAGAGGAAGGCAGCGCTGGATAAACTTCTTGTTTTGGTGCGGATCATGGTCCCCACGGCAGACATGACCTATGTGAAGTTGAAAATTGGTGCCATGAAGAGTACATATGTCAGGGAGAGAAAGAAGCACCTGAAGTCCCTGAAATCAGGAGATCCAGATGCCATTTATTACCCCAGGATGGTGTACTTCGAGAGGCTGCATTTTCTGGTAGACCAGGGGGTACCCAGGCCACCACTCGACCGTCTTCCTTCAAGGCTTCCTTCACCCCAGCTTAGGCTTCCAATGTCCAACCTGGGCCTTCCAGGCAGAAACATGTGGAGGGGCCCAGCTTGAGACAGGTATTGCATTGTTGAACATATTTCTTGTCATACATTTAATGATGTTAACTAGATGTTATTATTGATCAGTAAGTTGTGATTTAACAAAGTGGTTTACATCTCAATAGACAGTAGTGAGCAAAAAAGTTTGGGACGAGAATGAAAAATGCTGGGCTCAGAATGATAGTCTGTTCTATTTGGTAACATTCAATTTGCAACAGTCATGAGCACAAAATTGTGTGATTGATGAGCACAAAACTAAAACTATGTCCCATTTTCATACACAGGAAGACCTCAGCTAAGGGGAAGCTGTGGCAAGTGGCAGCCAGGAGGTCGACCATCGCCCTCCTTCTCCTCCTCCTGCCAAAACTACAGGAGCCCAGCCACAGCCTCGAAGGATGCCTGGTGGGAAGTGCCTAAGGAAGACGAGAGAGTGATGGCCTGGGTTCAGTCTGGTCTGACAGAAGATGCAGCCTCTTGAAGAACCACATCCTGGGGACATAGCTGGCATCTGCTCTTCCTGATCTCTAGGACTTCTGGACCAGACTGCTCTCCCTGAGATATGTACTCCTCAGGCCACCAATTTTTCTTTTTCTACTTAGTTCATGTCTGCCCTGGGGGCCAAAGGCTTTGCCAAATTGACAAGTTTCTCCAGCGCTGCCTCCCTCTTTTTAGTTGTTTGACACCTAAATACAGTTTTTTTTTGTTTGAAGAAATACTTTCGTATGTGTTTTACTTCAAAAAGGACAGTTTATTTGTGAGCAGGCAGGTACACTTCAAAAATACAAAGTGAAATGAATAACAAGGGGCACCACCACCAAACAACCTCCTGTAGATTAAAAAAAAAAAATACAAAAAACATAATAATGGTGTTGTGGTAAGTTGAAACCCAAAACACACCCAAAAAAATGCAAAGATGAGCAAACTGACAAAAAAGGAGATGTTGATGAAAAAAACCAACCACAAAATTCCCCCAAAAAATAAATAAATGTGTAGATGTGACGATTTAAAATATTGTATTGCTGAAATGAGTAAAAAAGACTCAAGAAATACGTTCGGGAGAAGTGTGTGTGACTATGAGCATCAAAAGAAGTTCATTCTTGCAGCATTGTAAAGAACAAGAGAATGCGCTTCATGAAAGTATTTTTAACATTGCAGCGTGACGAATGTGCTATATCGATTACGAGCAGTAGTTTTACCTGAGTGCTTCCGTGTCCGAATTTGATTGTGAGCATGCGTGGCACCTTGTCTATTGGAGAAGGCTACACATGATCGGACTATGTCTGATCGGAGCATTTTGTCTGAAAATTTTACCGGCAAGTTGGAATACTTGGTCCGTCGGATATTCCGACGGAAACAGTCCGATGGAGACCACACACAGTCGGAATATCCGACAAAACGGTCCGATAATACACATTCCGTCGGAATCTCCGACCGTGTGTACAAGGGCTTAGAGTCTGCAAAAGACTTGAGACTGGGGCAAAGGTTCACCTTCCAGAAGGAAAGTTACCCTAAACATACAGCCAGAGCTACAATGGAATGGTTTTGATCAAAGTATGTCCATGTCCTAGAATGGTCCAGTCAAAGTCCAAACCTAAATCCAATTGAGAATCTGTGGCATGTCTTGAAAATTGCTGTTCACAGACAATCTCCATCCAATCTGACAGAGCTTGAGCTATTTTGCAAAGAAGAATAGGAAAACATGTCACTCTCTAGATGTGCAAAGCTGGTAGAGACATCCCCAAAAAGATTTGCATCTGTAATTGCAGCAAAAGGTGGTTCTTCAAAGTATAGACTCCTGGAGATCTGAATACAAATGCACCCAACACTTTTCAGATATTTATTTGTAAATAAAAATTGAAAACCATTTAACATTTTCCTTCCACTTCACAATTATGTGCCACTTTGTGTTGGTCTATTACAGGAAATCCCAATAAAATACATTTATGTTTGTGGTTGTAACATGACAAGATGTGAAAAAATTTCCGGGGGTATGAATACTTTTTCAAGGCACTGCATATCTATATGCTATGTTTATATTGCAAATTTTAGAGCTTGATACAATATAGTGTTATATTAATCTCATATATTAGAAATACTGTAACTGATATGTGTGCTGTTTTTCTGTTATGAAATATATATATATATATATATATATATATATATATATATATATATATATATATATATATATATATATTTTACTACTTTTATGTATTGAAAAAGAAAAAGCATTTATTTGACCAGTTATGGAATTCTGTCAAGTCGATCACATTGTTCAATAGTGGACATTTTATTTGTCCTGCAAGCTCTAGAGTCCTGTTATGCAATCTGTGGCCACGGTCCACCTACAATCCTTACGTACTTGCTGTGGGATCCCAGCAGTGTCTCCAAGGGACTTTGAGCCTGGGTTCACACTAGTGCGATCTCAGAGATCGCATGTGATTCGCACCCGCACCGCAGGTGCCGATCACATGCCATCTCTGAGCAATGCGAATTCAGCCATACAGTTATATGGCTGAACTCGCATTGGATTCGCACAGAAAATAGTGCAGGGACTTGTTTTTCCCCGCACTACAATCGGATTGCATGGGTGTTCTTCAGCTCTGTGATACGATCGCGGGTATCCCCACGGACATCGAGTCCGCGGGTCCCACGGGAACAGTCACGGAGCTTGCAGCAGGTGGGAAATTCAAAGTAATGTACGGATACATTACTTTGCCCACCCATGCCATTCTGCCAACGTATAAGTGCAGTAGCCGGTCGGCAAGCGGTTAATGACACCCGCAGCGGTTCACACAAGGCAGTGTGAACTGCCTGCGGGATAGGAGCAATGCGGGAACCGGTGCTGGAATCGCACTGGTTCCTGCATCGCACTAGTCTGAACCCAGGGTAATGGCAGTATTTTCTAGCAGTCTCTTTTTAACATGATCTTAGATCACCAGGTGAAAACATAAAGAAAGAAAATCAATGTAGTCACTACATCTAATGATTGGTAAGCTTCAATAGATTACATTTGTGGCTTTGGGGTTAATACCGCTTTAATGATTTGTCATTATCGTATAATTCCATTTCATTTCCCAATTTTTTTTTCCTACTACAGGTTCAAATATTTAAAAACACTGTTTTTGGATGCCAGTAGGCGGTATCTACCTACCTGTCAATTCGTTTTTATATTTCTCCTTTAACTTGGAGATCTCTTCCATGTAGCCAGCTAGGGGCAGCCCATCCATTAAGGGTGCACAGGCGGCGCCTCCCCTATCCATCTCCCCTATCCATCGCCGCCGCCACCCCCTATCCATGCGTCCAGCCCCTTTCAGGATGCTGGACCATGGATTCCAATGCTGGATGGGTGTTTTTTTTTTAAGCACTGATTAGAGCCAGAGGCTCTAATAGGCTTCAAAATAGGGTGGGCTCCGGACACAGAGCACTGCACTATAAGCCCACCCAGGTGTGTGTGAGAATAGTGAAAGAATATTCCCTAATCTTACAGTGAATCGCCTCCGAGTCAATCAGGAAGAGTGGGTCTGAGACACGTTTCCCGTGGCCATAAGGAGAAGCATTCAGATTGTTTGGAGGAGATGGAAGCCGCTGAGCAGCGGAAGGAGAAGCTGCTCGTGATGCCCGTGGAGGAGAGCAGGGGAAGCCGCCCTTGATTGCCGACCATGAATGTGGTCGACCAACCAACCCGACCCGACCTGATGGGGGGTGGCAATTGCGGTTGCAGGTGCACTGTTTGCCGCCCCCCCCCCGTCATAAAAAAAAATAATTACCATCAGCCGCCACTGTAGCCAGCTATTGGCAGGTTGAACTAGTTGATCACCTTTCCATTGTGAAACATATCATCTTTCGTATCTTTCTCTAGAAAATACCTTTGGGCATTACCTCACCCTATTAAACAATATCATTGCACGTGGTCTATCATGAGTTTTTTCCACTGAAAGTCTATACATAGATCAGAAATATTTTGCTGGGAGCATTGATCCTGCCTGGCTTGTTGCACAAAACTAAAGTCAAATGAAGGTTTATAAACCCTTGTGTATATAGCCTAAAGGGTATTGTATCTAAACATACAGTGTAATAGTTTTATATCTTACAAATAATATTGCAACCAAGAATTTGTAACTGGTGGCAGAAGGGTGTAATTTACTGTATGCAACAGTATATCTTCTGCAACCACATTTCAACAACATTGTAAAAAATTTGAGGTAAATGCAAGAAGCCCCAGATCAGAATTTATGAATATCTGTACTGATCAGAACAATGCTTATGTAAAAAAGCAGCAACAAGTCAGAATCTGTAAACCAATTTAGCTACAGAAAACTGAAAATACTAAAATGTACCTTTTGAAGGAATTATAATTTGTGACGTCTTCTATAAGGTATTTAATTTTACAAGCTTTTTCATCTATAGTTTAATGATTTGCATTTGCTTTTCATATAGAGATTTGCATATTTCTTCCATCCTATTTCGACACCTTTCACTCTGACAACTGCCAAGGTCTCAGCCACGTAGAGATTTTGTTATTTTTGGTTAGTTAAACCTGAGGGGAATATTTACACTGAAAAATTGGAATGGTAAGGCAAGGTCACAGTGTAGTCCCAAAAGGCCACTGCATGGTAGTGCCACAAGTGGGTAAAGCAAGGCAACAAAGAATATGATGAAATGTGTGTTTCTTGTTTTTTTTTTTAGGTTATAGCTATTGCTAAACATTTGCAATATACACTTATTACTACAGATGGTAGATATTGAAAGAGGACTTCTGGCTAAAATTTAGAAATTGGGACAAAAAGTCTAAGCATAATCTGCTTGAAAAACCTAAATGCATTTGTGCCAGTGTAAGCAATTCTTCATGCACTGCTATAATAAATTACCTGTTATTAAAGTGACAAAAAGATTAATGAAAATTAAAATTCTGATCTGAAATGGTAACATTTAATATAGTCTTGATTTGAACATTTGGATATACACCCATATGTAAGGGCAAGGGCAGGCATGCCAGAGATTATATTTTACATGTGATGTCAACCCTCCTTACCTGATAAACAAGATCTCAACTCCTAATAGATGTGTGTAGTATAGAATAGGAGCCACGTGCCATGCTCCTACTAACAGAACAAGTAATTACTGTGGGAAAATAAATACTACTAAGTAAATGTTGCTAAGGCCCTTTTCACACTTGTACGACTTGTCCTACAACTTGGGACTATAATGTCGTATGACAAGTTGTTCACCATGATTTCTAATGACTACCATTCATATTAGTGCGACTTCAAGTCACACCAACTTCAAATTAGTCCCTGCACTACTTTGGTCTGACTTTGATGTGAGTTACCAGGCAGTCCCTGAAATCACTGCAAAAATTGCGGCCGCAACATCGCAGCAAAATCGAACAGTTCCAATCTTCTTTTTTTTTTTTTTTTTTTTACTAATCTCTAATTATAAACATCTCCACTATTATCAATAAATATGGCATTGATAATATATTGATCTGCTGGAAGCTGCTAAAACAACCCTATGTAATCACTGAAACCACAGAATTGAATCAATATATATAGAATATAGTGTATGCTTCCTATTTAAAAAACACTTATTCACATAAAAAGATCTAATAAGGCAGTGCTAAAAACATAAATTGTTATAGTGACAATATAAATAAAAGCCACGCAAACCAGTACAAAAGTAACATAAAAATAAAATAAAATGAATAACACATTGGGTTTATTTACTAAAGTTGGAGAGTGCAAAATCAGGCTCACTTCTGTGCCCATTTCACCATCCATGAAATAAATTCAGTTTAAATAAATAGTTCAAATGATGTGCCATCCCGTCGGAAGTTCGTCCATCTCTAGTTGAGGGCACTCTGCAGTGGAGAAAGTAGATTACATCTGCCCACAAGCTCTTTTTCTTAAGCTCTTCAACTCCAAACAATTCCATTTCTCCTCTCACTAGCTCATAGGAATAAAATAAGCCTTATAGTGTGTATCATCTTATTTAGTAACTTAAGAAATCTGCACTTACATTTACACCATCTGTTAACTATATATATATATATATATATATATATATATATATATATACACCCTGTTCCAAATTATTATGCAAATTCTATTTTAGTGTCACAAAGATTAAATATTTTTTTTTCAGTTTAACTCATGGATGGCATTGTGTCTCAGAGCCAATTCACACAGGGGCGACTCAGATCCGACTTCAGGTCCCCCTAGTCGCCTCAGGTCGGACAACATGTAAAAATCAATGTAAGTGAATGAGAGCCGTCTTAATGTACACTACTGAAGTCGCTCCGACTTCAGAAAAGGTTCCTGTACTACTTCAATCTGACTTGTAGGTGACTGGTACCCATTGATTTCAATGGAGGTCACCTACAAGTCGGATCTCTGTCTATACGGAGGCGACTCTCGCAGAATTAACAGCTCTCAAGAGGGAACTCCACGCCAAATTTTTTTTAAAAAATTGGCGTGGGTTCCCCCTCCGAGAGCATACCAGGCCCTTAGGTCTGGTATGGATTTTAAGGGGAACCCCCTATGTTGAAAAAAATGGGGGTGGGGACGAGCGAGCGCCCCCCCCTCCTGAGCCGTACCAGGCCGCGTGCCCTCAACATGGGGGGTGCCTTGGGGAAGGGGGGGCCGTGCGGCCCCCCCACCCCAAAGCACCTTGTCCCCATTGTCCCCATGTAAATAAGTCCTCTGGGACTGTGACATCATGATGGGCGGGGACATCATCCGGGATGTCCCTATATAAGTCGCCGCACGCCACGTCCCTGTGATTGTGAGCAGAGACAGCGACGAGGCAACATCTCCTGAAGAGAAGAAGAGAAGAACAGAAGACGGCGACAGCGGCGACAGAAGACCGGGCCACCGCTTGTAAGAGAGCTAGAAGAAGGCGCGGTGACCCGGCAAGAAGAACCGAAGAGGGGGGACAAGACGAAGAAAGCCGGGCTCCTCCGCTAGTGAGAGAGCTAGCAAAAGAGCAGAAGATAGCGGAGGAGTCTGGCAAGAAGACCCCAGAAGACTGAAGAAGACCACCGGAGCTGTGCAATAAACTATTTTAACCCTTGTGTGTTGTGTTTTTTTTGTACATTTTTTTCACAGCTGAATGGGTATGGGTACATTGTACCCCATACTCATTCACATAGGGTGGGGGGGCCAGGATCTGGGGGCCCCCTTATTAAAGGGGGCTCCCGGATTCCGATAAGCCCCCGTCCACAGACCCCGACAACCAACAGCCAGGGTTGTCGGGAAGAGGCCCTTGTCCTCATCAACATGGGGACAAGGTGCTTTGGGCCTGGTACGGCTCAGGAGGGGCACTCGCTCGTCCCCACCCCCTTTCCTGGCCGGCCGGGTAGCGTGCTTGGATAAGGATCTGGTATAGATCTGGGGGGACCCCCCCGCCGTTTTTTCGGCATAGGAGGTTCCCCTTAGAATCCATACCAGACCTAAGGGCCTGGTATGCTCTTGGAGGGGGAACCCACGCCAAATTTTTTAAATAAATTTGGCATGGAGTTCTCCCTTGAGAGCTCATTCTCTGATTGGCCACGGGAAAAGTCGCCTGGCCGTGGGCGACTTAAAGTCGCGTGGTAAGTCGCCCCAAGTCGTGTGCAAGTCGTTTTGAAGTCGTGTCCAAGTTGCTTCCAAAAGTCGTGTTGAAAGTCGTGTTGCCCCTGTGTGAACCGGCTCTCAGGGCTCTTTTGATCACTGAAAGCAATCTCAGACACCTGTGATAATTAGATTGCCAGGTGAGCCCAATTAACCTCCCTGGCGGTATGATTAGTTCTGGTTTTAGGTGCTGAAAGCGGTACAATTATTTTGCATGGAAATTTGGCGTTTTATATTGTAGTCCTGTAATTCTTAGGAATAACTCTATTAAATCTGTTCAAACCAGAGTCTAGCAGACATCCCGGGTATGATAAAGTTTACAATATAATAAATAATAATAAAAATTATTCAATGATGTAATCAAATCCAAAAACACTGAAATTTGCTCATTTGCAGAATTGTTGCTGTCATTAGATTTAGTGTTTGATGACGGATTTCCCCACAAATCACTATTGCTCAATTCTGCAAGTGATTCTAATTTATTATCGCTGTTTTCTAGTTGGTCTAAAATCACTTTTGACATAAAGTGACACTTTTTGGTTGCTATGGACAATTTCCAGGCAGAAAAAAAGAGTATTTATAATATAAAAGTGCATGCAGGGCACTGGACAGACCACTAGGGACAAAGGGGGTGTGTAATTTTTTTATACAGTACTGTTTGTGTTTTGTGTATTTTAACTTTTTTGAATTTGGCGCCGATCTCCGCTCCCGTGCGCCGTAACGTCGCAGGGAACTGAGCTCGGCGGCATTCGGGCACTGTGTGAATCGAGCGGAGGACAGCTTGATCACACAGCACGGAGGACATCGCTGAATCCAGGGGACAAGGTAAGTAACTTCTCTCTGTATCCAGCGATGCGATCCCGAGTCTGGCTCGGGGTTACCGCTTATGATAGTAAAATCCTAGCCAGACTCGGGATCACCGCCAGGGAGGTTAAAGGAAAAACTACTAAATAGCACCATTTTCAAGCAATATGGGAAAGAAAAAGGATCTCTCTGCTGCCAAAAAAAGTGAAATAGTTCAGTGCTTTGGACGAGGTATGAAAACATTAGATATTTAACGAAAACGTAAGCGTGATCATCGCACTATTAAGATATTTGTGGCTGATTCAGAGCACAGACAGATTTCGTGCAGATAAAGGCACATTGAGGAAGATTTCTGCCAGATCCATGCATCGGATCAAGAGAGCAGCTGCTAAAACACCATTACATAGCAGAAAACAGATATTTAAAGCTGCTGATGCAGCTGGTGTAAGTCACCTGGCATTCTGGGTAGATAGGTCACAGAGAAAATGTAAACAGCCACTTCCTGTTATCTTTCCAACACTATAGAAAAGGAAAATCATTCAAGTCCACTTCCTGATTTGGCCGCTAGATGGTGCCAAATACTAAGCTATAACACTGCCCATAGACTTACATTGTAAAGCATTAATAGGCAAAAATATCAGTGCTACATATTCCCCCTGCTTTGAGTCTTTGGTCCACAAAGATATTCAGGTCTTTGCTTTATAACCCATTTTTGCCTGTTAGTATGTCAATAAACAAGCTGTATTTTCATAATCCGAGTTTAAGCTCAAAAAAATTTAATTCCATAACACAAGCTTGACAGAGGAGCCTCCCACCAGTTCTCATGTGATGGGGAGCTGTTCTGTGCACAGATGACACTATACTGGTACAGATGTGTCAAGGGGGGAGCTGGGGTTATCCCTTCCTGAATTGACAGTGGAAGGACCAGGCACTTCAGGATTTCTTTTGCTGGTAATTTGGGTCACTTCAGAGCATTCACCCAGTGTATCATATGTTAGTATTTTTGGAGGATGAATCACTCTCCTGGCTCTCTCCTGGCTCTCTGTTCTTTTGATGTCTCAGGTAGGCTGACATTTTCTTTGATTTCCTCATATTCCTGTTCACTCAGTTCTGTGTCCTGTATTCAAATTTCAACACCAGTTTCCTGCACGCAACATATGGCAGTGACCTCCAGCGGTCAGCCAAATTGTGTTTGCCTGGGATGCCCAGATTTCTTAATAAAACTTGGTCACCGGGTTGTAGGTCCTGAATTCATACCCTCAGGTCGAATTTCCTTTTGCGCCTACTTCCTCTGACGTCTGATGTGGCTTGGGCCCGTTCATAGGCAATCTTCAAACTCCTCCATAACCTATCCACATACCCTCTATAAGAGGTCTCGGATGTATGGTCCAGGGAGGTTCCCAAAGGCTAAGTCTATCGGCAGTCTGGCTTCATGCCCAAACATCAGCCTGTAGGGTGAATATCCGGTAACTGTTGGTGTAGTTAACGGATACTGGTGCTGTTGTAGGCATGTACCAAAGCAGTGATGTGCTTGCTCCAATGTTTGGAAGTTAAAGTCCCCAGCATGTTGAGGAGGGTTCTGTTAAACCTCTCCGGTTGAGGGTCCTCTTGTGGGTGATAGGGAGTAGTTCTAGACTTCTGGATGCATAGTAGATCCAACAGCCTTTTTATCAGAGTGCTCTCAAAGTCTCTTCCCTGGTCTGAATGTATCCGTTGAGGAAGACCATAATGGACAAAGAACTTCTCCACAGGAGTCTTTGCTACTGTGGCTGCTTGCTGATCTTTAGTAGGGAACGCCTGACCATAGCGAGTGAAGTGATCGGTGACCACTAAGATGTTCCCTTATCTACTCAGGTCGGATTCCGAACATAAGAAGTCTATGCAGACCAGATCCATCGGCCCTTGGCTCTCTAGATGGCCCATTGGGCCGGCTCGCTGGGGCAAGGTCTTCCGCTGTATGCACCTGTATGCACCTAAGGCAGGAATGGCAGTAGCTTTCCACTTCAGTCCTCATTTAAGGCCAGTAGTACCTGTCCCTTACAAGTTGAAGGGTCCTCTCTGATCCTAAATGGCCATGATGGTCATGCAAGGCGGTCAGTACTCTCTTCCTATGTTTCTCTGGCAGAAACAGTTGACACTTCTCTTCAGGATCTTCAGAGGGGCCCGTTCGGTAGACCACCCCTTGTTGTAACTGCAACCGACCCCACTCTTTATGGAGCAGCCGAGCTTCTCTCGGGGTGTTCTTCAACAGCAGATCAGGCTGTTTACTCTCCGAAGCCTTCAGTACTAGTCCACAAAGTGAGTCTTCCAGCTGATCTCTCCTGAGATCCCTTTTGGATAGTTTGGGTAGACCCTCCTGTACAATTTGAGATACGTTACAGTAACACTTGGGCACTCCTACTGTGGATACTCCAATTTCTTCAGCTCTGGCTCCACCTTTTCCCTGCTGTTCCATCCATTCACAGAGGGTTCTTACTCCTTCAGGGTCCTGGGAATAATGAGGCCTTCTTGACAAAGCAACTGCATCTCGGTTACCAATTCCTGGTCTGTACTTCAGGCTGAAGGTAAATGCTGAGAGAGCAGCCAACCACCTGTGACCAGTGGCGTCCAACTTTGCGGTGGTCAGCAAGTATGTGAGAAGGTTGTTGTCTGTCTTTACCACAAACTACGCTCCATACAGGTAATCCCTTAGCTTGTCCACCACAGCCCACTTCAAGGCAGAAATTCCAGTTTGTGAGTAGGGTAGATCCTCTCAGCAGGGATTATGCTTCTGCTCACATAGGCAATAGGCCTCAGATGCCTGTCATATTCTTGGTAGAGCACTCCACATAGCCCGTCTCGGCCGGCATCCATGTGCAGTTACGTAGGGTTTGGCGGGGTCTACATAGGCCAAGACTGGAGCAGTGGTAAGGCTCCACTTTAGCTGTCTGAAGGCTTCTTCGCACTGGGGAATCCACTGGTCTTGGATAGACTCCTTCTTCTTCCTGGGTTCTGCACTGCATCTCTTTAACTGACAATTGCGTGGTCGTGCAACGTGGCTCCCAAACAAAATGTATGTCCTTTTTTCCCACAAATATCTGCAGTCTTTATTTTTTGCGTTATAAACAAAAAATAGCTTACATTTTGAAAAAAACGCATTATTTTTTCCTTTTTGCTATAATAAATATTCCCCAAAAAATATTTAAAAAAACATTTATTTTCCTCATTTTAGGCCTATACATTTTCTTCTACATATTTTTGGTAAAAAAAAAAAATCGCAATAAGCGATGGTTGGTTTGCACAAAAGTTATAGCATCTACAAAATAGGGGATAGTTTTATGGCATTTTTATTGATAATTTTTTTTTACTAGTAAGGGCGGCAATCAGTGATTTTTATCATGACTGCAACATTATGGCAGACACATTGGACAATTTTGACACATTTTTGGGACCATTGGCATTAATACAGCGATCAATGCTAAAAAATTCTATCGACTACTGTACAAATGTCACTGGCAGTGAAGGGGTTAACCACTAGGTGGCGCTGTAGGGGTTAAGTGTGTCCTAGGGAGTGATTCTAACCATGGGGGGTGGGGCTGTGTGCCAACAATGGCACGAGCTCTCTGACGAGAATGTAACCGCAACATGGCAAGAAAATGGTCGGCTGCTCAGAACGAACTGATAGAACGCACTGAAAATCAGAAAGGACCTTAGAAGAATGAGCTGAAAATCAGAAACGAGCGGACAAGAATGCACTGAAAAACAAGTGAACTATAAATCGAATGCACTGAAAGACAGGAATGAACTGACAACACGCACTGAAGAACAGATACGAACCCACAAGCACAAACTGAAAAACAGAAACGAACTGAAAAGCACAAGGCTGAAAAGCGCGAATCATCTCTCACCAAACTTCTATTAACACGAGATAAACATGAGATTAGTAGAAGGAGCCCAAAGAGTGGCGCACTGGCTATTGAACTTCCTTTTTATATGCTCGTCATACGTGTTGTAATTGTTGGCCAACATTTGTGTGACCGTGTGTATGCAAGACAAGTTTGAGCCAACAACCTTCGAACAAAGATCCACGGTTTTGTTTTTGGAAAATCCGATCGTGTATACGTGGCATCAGGCCTGGCAGCATACCCCAACACATTAAGGCAACGTACTTGTGTCCGTTTGCCAAAACAGGGTCAGATGGGGTTTCATGTGTGCTTGAGAGGACTGATAGTCCATTCTAAATGAAAGCACTGCCTTAAAGTGTTGCTAAAATCAGGACCCTGCATTCACAGGGGTGGCTGCAAACTTCTTTGTAAATTTTTTGTTTTTTTACATGTTTTTATGCTGCAGTGAGTTTTTAATAAATACTACACCATATAAGCTTTTCTGGGCTCCTCTGCGTGGTCTTCTGTGATGCTCTCCCCATTCGCCCACCACTCCAGGTGAGAGGATGTAAGGCTTCATTATACTGATACCAGGCTTTCAAAAGTCTTACCTCTGGTGAGTGTATATGATAGGTGAAGGGTTGTCGCCACTAAAGCCCCATACACACTATCAGATTGTCTGCTGATTTTTTCCATCAGATTTACCAAAACCATATAATATGAGGTCAAACCTTAGGGGTTTCAATGTGTATGCAATCAGGCAGGCCCTTGTACTACATGGTTTTGGTAAACCTGAAGGAAAAAATCAGCAGACAATCTGATAGTGTGTATGGGGCTTTAGGAGCACTATAGTTTATATTGGAAATTCAGTGTTTTTGCACATTGTACTGTCCTTACGGATTCCTGGAAGTTCAACACTGTTATCTTTTGTATATTTGGGATTCATTTGGGACTTGATTATTATGGACTTTTTATACTTTTAGTCTCTTTATCGCTCCATTTTTGTTGATTATTTTAGTAGATTCATTGGTCTGCTATATCTAGAGCTAACGGTCCCAGGTGGTCTTACACTCTGATTGTGACAGACCCTCTGTCTGGACAGTGCTGATTGGCCCTGTGACCCTCCCAATTAATAAAAGTGCCCTAGCAATATGCACCAAAGTGAGCATGTGCAGGGTGCCCTCAAGGCTCTGTTCTATCAGCATATGGATTGGGGACAGTAAAAGAAGGTAAGGATCAGAGAAGACAGGATCAAACAGCCTTTTTACACAATGTGGGGGATTAACCCCTTAGGTTAAAAAATCTTTTTCATTTTCGATTTTATATAGTAGGAAATTGTTACAACCCCCAGTCAGTTTTCACTAATGCTGTGGGTGCCTTTTGGATAGATTTCCCTTCATGTCCTGTTTTTAGACACAACAGGAAGTGAAAAGAAATCTCCCCAAACTGAGTGCAATTCCAAAGTAATACAAATCTGACAGGGGTTCTAACTCCTCACCGCTGCATTCAAAACTAAAAAAAGAACAGTTTTGGCTTTAGATACAAAATTCCATAAATAGATTTGAAACATATGTATATCTTTATTTATTGTGTTTAACATAACATACCTAAAATCCTTCAGACATTTTTATGTAGCAGTGTAAAGTGCCCATGCCATAATAAATAATCTCTTGTATTTATTAGCAAGAATATATGAAAGTCATTGAAGGTATATAATTGATGTATGGGGTGGTGTCAGCTCATTAATGGTTATGTTGAAAGAGTGAGTTGTAATCTTGAAAAAAGCACAAAAGGCTGAACCTACTGTAAATCCAACTGGATTGACCTTTAAAAATGTACTTTTGATTGACTTTCTCAATAGGCCTTCTTTAAACAAATAACATAGTACACAGTAGTGTTGCATTATATGTAAAGTGATGAAAAGGTGTGCCATTCACAGGAAGCCGACATGTTTCAGGTATTATTCATACATGCAATGAAGTTATTGAATATGTTTATCTTTGCACTGAAAGGAGCCATTTAAAAGAAAATGTAAAGTTTACTCAATGTATTACAGTTATACTGTACATGTAAAATAGGTCAGCTTGACATGATTAATAAATAATATTGTCAATGAGTATTAATGTGTTAAAAGTCATATTTCTATGTATAGTTAATCATTATATATGGGGGCAGCCATATATTCTTACTACTGTTCATACTCAGGCTCTGCTATCTGCTTTGCAGTGCTACATAGTGGTTGTGCTTTACCTTCTTACAAAGCAAGTTTGTTCATTGGCTAACCCATTGAAAACAATGCACTCCTGCTGTGGCTCATAACTTATCTCAACAGCTGTTATTGTTAAGCAATTAGTCAAAATCATTGCAGTAGTTGATCTACTTTGCCTTAAGTAAATAATCTACAATCTTTATATCTGATACAATGGCAAATTTATGTAAGAGTGTAAAATGTAACCCGTGAAACTCATATTAAAACACTGTAATAGTAACTCAAATACACAATACTTATGTCATATAAGTTTATAGCTAGATGGTACCGAACCCCAGCCAGAATAGCAGAGATATACCCAACAGCGGATGGGCATTGCTGGAGAGAATGTAAGGATAAGGGGACATACCTTCATCTATGGTGGGACTGCCCAAAAATTAGGATTTTTTGGGAGGGAGTGGCTAAATGGATAGGGAGGATAACAGCAAAACCAATAGAAATGACACCCCTACAATATCTGTTTCATGGGACAGAAGGATCCATTAAATCTTATAAAAAAGGAGTCATACCACATCTGCTGAATGCAGCCAAAATATTAATACCTAGATATTGGAAGCAGATAGCATGTCCCACTCTATTGGAATGGAAGGGAGAGGTAGATAAAATAATGGAAGCTGAAAAATGGATATATGATATAAAAGAACAACAAGAAAAATATAAAAACATGTGGGCAGGCTGGAAGCACTATTCCAGAGAAATAGAGAAAGAGTAAGTTATACCAGATTAAAAATTTTGATAATCCCTCCTGAGCCTCCCAGAGATCCCTGATAGGGAGAGGGAGGAAGGAAGGGAGAGAGAAAAATTAAGAAGCTGTTCCGCAAGCTCGTGTCCTCCAAAGGTACATCGTAGAAAGGGTAAAGGGGAAATATGAATCCAAACCACAACCTTTAAATTTTGTTGTTTGTAGTATGTTTTAAAGTAAATGGGAAGTGAATAAATGATGGAAATGTAATTGGAGGAGGGGCTTGAGGGAGGGGGGTAGGAGCAGAGATAACCAATGGTGGAGACACAAAAATAAACAACACAATTTTTAGGAAATATAAAGGAAGGCTTTCGACCTCCCTAAGCACAAAACACAAACAATACACTAAGGGGTCACAAATGGAATAAAAGCACGCAATAATGATTAAATGAGAAAGGGTTTTTCTTGTTCTCTTTTTTTTTTTTTTTTTTTTTTTTTTATATAAATAAAAGGAATCACAAGGGCACAATAAAAACACATAAAGAAGGGAAATAACACAGGGGAGAAATTTAAATCCCCCCCCCTTTTTTTTTTTTTTTTTTTTTTACACACAGGTTAACTCTGCTCCAAGTATCCCCTCCTCTCGGGCCACCACCTAATATTGTTATAGATATGTAATGGAAAAGTATGTATGTAAATGTGAAGACATTGGGGGACTTGTGTAAACCTCAATGCCTCAGGATTGAATGTAATTGTCTGTTGAATTTTATATAAGAAAATAATAAAGAAGATTTAAAATAAAAAAAAAAAAAATACACAATACTTTCCCTTTAAAAGAGAAGTATGGCCAAAGCTTTTGTCGCCATACTTTTCTTATGAATCACAGATGCACAATTACTTTTGTACTCCATTGACCCAGGTATGTCACAGAGCCGCCCCAAGGTCTGGAAGAATGCCAGCCATATTGTCCAGATCCACACAGCATTCACCCCCTCTCCTTGCCACCACTTCAGTGAGTAGGAGGGTGTCACGTGGGCCACGTACCTGAGACCGAAGTAGTGGGGAGGCCTCCCTTGCACCTTGGGTACTTGAAGCCTCTGGAGATGGAGACAGAGACTTGGTGGACATGGGTGCCAGGGGTGCAGAGCACTGTAAAAGCCTCTGAGATCCGAGGTCAAGTCCAGTTTGGCAATGAAGTATAAAAGGGTTAATCAGAAGAAGAATGCTCGAGATCCAAGCCAGGGTCGGTTCCAATCTGGCAGCTGAGTACAAAAGGGGCAAAGAAGTAGAATGGTCAAGGTACAAATCCGAGATCAATGGCAAGCAGCAATCAAGAGTAGTCAAATAGTTTTCCAGATCACACACTGGCACAGGAACAAGGGGGGACTGAAGATAATCCAGCAAGTGGCAGTGTCTGGGCTTGGCTTATATAGGGAAGTTTGAGGTCACTTTTTGTGCACCTCCTGGGTATTTTCCTGCCTTTTTCCATCAGATGGAGGTCAATTCCTGTGCACCTCCTGGGCATTTTTTCCATCAGGTCTTCTGTGCAGGTGTGGGTTGGCGCACTGAGGTGTCTTTGGTGAATGCTCAGTTGGCACAGATTTCCTCTTGCGTAAACGCGCTATTGGGGCATGTGCAGGGGCGGACTGACCATTGGGCCACTCGGGCACTGCCCGAGGGCCCCGGGCCACTAGGGGGCCCCATCAGGGTTGCTAGCCTCAGTAAAACCAGGGACAGTATGTAAAAATCTGTGTAAAATAAAAAGGTTATGGCGCTAAACCCTATCAGTGATGTGATGAGTTAACCTTCACATCACTGATAGGGTTTAGCGCCATAACCTTTTTATTTTACACTTTTCATTTCCCTCTCCTCCCTATTAAGGAAGTGAGGACTTCAGGCACAGGCAGCTCTAACCCAGTATATTTTCTTTTCTCTCTTCACTTTTTTATTAATTTTATTTCACATATTTCTATCGCATTGGAGATCTGATTTTTCCATAGCGCGACTATAGTTATTCATTTATGTAAAAATCTGTGTTTTTTTTACATCTGTCTCTGAAATGTCCCTTACCGACATCCTTTTGGTCTAAAAATCCTGAGATTATAGCTGCCCCACCGCTCCAGTACCTTCTTAGCCAATAGAAACATGTCTGTGTATACTGTGTGTACATGTATGTGTATACTGTGTGATTGGATACTGTGTGGCCCCATAATCTCTGATTGCCTGGGGGCCCCATGATCTCCTATTGCCCGGGGGCCCCATGTGTAGTAAGCCCTGGACTCTTAGAGAGGGGCAGAGCAGAAAGCATTGGCTGACTGTCACTGCTTTCAACTCTAAGAAGAATGAGAACGGAGTTACTGTACCAGGGGCCATATGATTGCTCAGTTTTTTGGCCAAGAGCCGGTGGGGGACAGCTACAGCATCAGACCGATGCTGTTGCATGAATGTGAGTAGGTATGTTTCATTTTTGAAAACCCCAAACTTCTCCTTCAAAGCCCAACTGCAGCCAAAACTTTTTTTTTAGAGACTTGAGAAAAGTAAACACGTCTACCAATTTTTTTATTCTATCTGTGACCATGGTAGAGACATTTCACCTCATTCCTGGTCCCTTTGACTGTCAGTGACAGTGATACAAGAAATGAGAATATTGGTAGTCACTAGGATAGGAGCACAAAGACAGTAATAATAAACTGACACAGGTTCTAACCTATCCTCATTTTACTTAAAAAAAAAAGGTGAAGAACTGTCCCCAAATGGAACGCAGACTACAATAAAAACCTGTTAGGCTTCATGGCTTCATCGCTCTGTCCATAACTGAAATTAATGTTGGGCTTTATTTTACATTATTGTGCCCACTATGCATCTCTTGGCTTACTAGAGCAGGGGTCTCCAAACTTTCTAAACAGAGGACCACTTTACCACCCTTCAGACTTTATGGGGTGCAGACTGTGGCCAATGGGAGTAGAAGATACCCTAGTGTCAGTGAGAGTAAACAATGCCTCAGGCTTTGAGGTTAGTGGGAATTTTAAAAATGACATAGTAACTGTGGTAAGTAATAGAAGGAATAGTGTCTCATTGTTGATGTCAGTGGGAAGAGTAGTGCCTCATATCAGTGGGAGGAATAGTGTCCTTTAATTGGTGTCAGTGGGAGGAACAGTGACCCATATCAGTGGGGGGAATAGTGCCTCATTGTTGATGTCTGTAGGAAGTATAGTTACTTGTTTCAGTGGGAGGAATAGTTCTCCAGTGTTGGTGCCAGTGGAATAAATGGTGCATCATCGTTGGTGACAGTGCGAGAAATAATGACTCATATCAGTGGGAGGAATAGTGCCCCAAGGGCTGGATAAAGGGGCTGCAGTTTGAAGACCACTATCCTAGAGTATCAGGAAGCTGTGTTAGGTGGCTGGTGGTATATTTTTTGGAGGGAGCGGCAAAAAATCCACCCACTGCCAACTCCCTCCCCTTGGTTGGTCGGGTCACAGGCACCCCTCCGGTCGGGCACCAGCCCAACCGGACTTACCCCGTCTAGCGCTTCCTTCAGGCGGCATCTCCTCCTCCTGGTGCTTCACAGCGGCTTCCCCTGCGTCTCCTCCCTCCTCCTCTTCCTCCTCCTCAGCAGCCAATAGGATCGCTTCTGCTCTCGGCCAATGGGGTGAAGGGTCTCAGGAATCCATGCGACTGGCACCCGCATGTAGATTAGGGGGCCGGACGCATGGATTGGGGGGGTGGCAGGCCGCCACTGGTGCTTTGCATGTATACACAAATGTAGATTTTGTCAAATTTGATCTTATATTCTGCATAGACATGTTCGTTTTCAGTAAAAAATAAGCATTTGATTAAATCACAAGTTTTGGGCCTAGTTCACATAAGGAGATTTGAAATCACAGGTAGAATCACTTGTCTTAATTGCACCCCAAATGCTGCCTTATTCTGCCGCAATTGTTGTGTGACAAAATCATTTGGCAATCATAGCAAAACATGGTTAAAAATCACACTAAGCTTGTTGCCCAAAAAGGAGCAGGAGTTTCTTTGGGGCAACAAACGTGCATAGGGCAGCCTATTAAATTCAATGTATGACATGAGTTTACATGTGTAAATTGTGCTTTAACCGCTTGCCAGCCGCCGGCCGTCATATGACGGGCAGGCGGTGTGGCTCTTGTTCGGGGCAATTGGGAATGGCTGTTTACCACTGGGCCATTGGGCATGGTTGTTTACCACGTGATCGGCCGTGATAAAGTCATGGCCAATCACAGATGGTACCACCCCACTTTGCCCGGCGCATGCAGCGATTAAGCCATTGGCTGGCAGCTGTTTACCACGTGATCAGCTGGGATCCTTTCTCAGCCAATCACTAAATGTAAACATAGAGCAGTAATGAGATGTTACCGAGTTCTCCTCCTCACACACCGATCGTGTGCGAGAAAGAAAGTAACATCTTGTTACTGCTTACAGTGTACATCAATCACACTGATTCCCCCCCTCAATAAATAGGCCCTGTCACCACCCATCAAAGTACCTGTCACAGTTCATCTGAGTACCTGTCACAGTCCATCTGAGTACCTGTCACAGTTCATATTAGTACCGAGTACCTGTCACCGCCCTTCAGAGCACCCGAGTACTAGTCACCAGCCCATCAGAGTACCCGAGTACCTGTCATCAGCCCATCAAAGTACCCAAGTACTTGTCAGCAGCCCATCACAGTACCCGAGTACCTATTTGCAGCCCATGCCTCATAGAATATACGTTGGGGTGTTTGCTTCCCAAAATGGGGTAATGTTGTAGGTAATTCCATTGTCCTGGTGCTCAAGGACCTTCAAAAGTGTGATAGGTAGGACTGAAATTACATTTATGCTCCTAGAACGCCTGAAGGTACTACTTCAATGTTGAGCCTCTGTATGTGGCCAGGCTGTGTAAAAGTCTCACACATGTGGTATTGCCATACTCGGGAAGAGTAGCAGAATTTTTTTTGGGGTGCAATTTTTGCTATACACATGCTGTGTGTTATAAATATCTTATAAATTGACAACTTTGTGTAAAAAAAATGGGTTTCCTTTTTTTTCCACATTTTCCAAAAACTTCTGGAAAAAAATGAACCATTCAAAAGACTCATCATGCTTCAGAGATTATACGTTGGGGTGTTTGTTTCCCAAAATGGGGTCATTTTGTGGGCAATTCCATTGTCCTGGTACTCCAGGGCCTTCAAAAGTATAATAGGATATTGAGAAATGAGATGTGTCATTTATGCTCGTAGAATGCCTGAAGGTGCTACTTCAATGTTGGTCCTCTGTATGTGGCCAGGCTGTGTAAAAGTCTCACACATGTGGTATTGCCATACTCGGGAAGAGTATCAACATTTATTTTGGGGTGCAATTTTTGCTATACACATGCTGTGTGTTAGAAATATCTTATAAATTGACAACTTTGTGTAAAAAAAATGTGTTTTAATTTTTTTTCCACATTTTCCAAAAACTTCTGGAAAAAAATGAACCATTCAAAAGACTCATTATGCTTCAGAGATTATATGTTGGGGTGTTTGCTTCCCAAAATGGGGTAATTTTGTGGGTAATTCCATTGTCCTGGTACTCCAGGGCCTTCAAAAGTATAATAGGTGATTGAGAAATGAGATGTGTCATTTATGCTCGTAGAATGCCTGAAGGTGCTACTTCAATGTTGGTCCTCTGTATGTGGCCAGGCTGTGTAAAAATCTCACACATGTGGTATCGCCATACTCAGGAAGAAAAGCAGAATGTATTTTGTGGTGTAATTTGTTGTATGCATATGCTGTGTGTGAGAAAAAAACTGATAATATGATAATTTTGTAAAAAAAAATTAAAAATCTTAATTTTGCAAAGGATTGTGGGGAAAAAATTACAACTTAAAAAAAACTCACCATGCTACTTAATACCTTTAAATGTCTACTTTCTAAAAAGGGGTCATTTATGGGGTATTTGTAGTTTCCTGACTTGTAAGTAATTAGCAACATTTTATGACAGAAACAAAGAAAGGCATTTTTTTCACAAAATGTACAGTCTTTTTTATTTATAGCACAAAAAATAAAAAACCCACTAGTGATTAAAAAGAAAGCTCTATTTGTGTGGAAAAAAAGTACGCAAATTTCATATGGGTACAGTATTGCATGACTGAGTAATTGTTATTCAAAGTGTGAGAGTGCTGAAAGCTGAACATTGGTCTGGGCAGGAAGAGGGTGTGAGTGCACTGTATTGAGGTGGTTAAACATCTCAAGCGGGAACACTTGAGATGAATGGGGCCTCAGTGGAAACGGTCTGATGTATACAGTATGACTATTAAATTATCATTGCATCAAATGACTTTACCAATATGTATGTGGCCACATTATGGACTTGTAAAAAAGGGGGGGGGAATGTATATCTCCATATACTGGGACTTTAAATGAAACGCACAAGGAAGGGGGGGGGGGGGCAGTGCGTCTCCATCCCTATTCAAAATTCAAAAAACAAGACGAGTATGGGACTTTAAATGAGGCAGGCTCAAAGAACAATGTAAGAGTAGAAATTTTATTATCAACTATACACAAATGTCGGGGACAGTTTCTATGTGACCAAAAAGTGTTCAATACATGTACAGGCGTAACATCCAAGTAAACATGATATAGAACATTAATAATCATAACAGGAAAAAGATTTATAAAAATTTCCAAAGAAGTAGTACAGTAATAATATACAATAGAATTCATAAACATGTTGTAAAAAATGATGGAAATGTGAGGGGTTGCATCCTCAATAGCTCAACGCATTTCGTCGGTTGACCGACTCATCAGGAGCGAATATACAATGTCTGTAAATTATAAATAATAACAGAAGTTCTAAATTAAAAAGCCTATAGTATAGGAAATATTATAAATAAATACATTTTATATAAAAAAGAGATGGTCAAGTCCACAGAACTTACACCCCGTAGGAATACCGAGCATGAGTTGTCCCGGTGTGCACGGGTCGCCACATCAAGCCGCCCCCGGGAGCTGAGGCGCAGTGAGCCCGCCCAGAGCACCCGGCCGACAATGAGCAGCCCCCAGCCAGCAGATAAATAGAGTAATTGGAGTATTATGCCAATAACGGCAAGTAGAATCTATAAGATAAATAGAAGGTATTTTTTATGTGATGAACCTGGTAGCACTGCCAAGCACCAAAGAAATAAAATGCCTGGAGTGAAGCGACAGTGCACAGATAGAGCCATTGAAACAGCCACCTAGAAAATGTGCAAAGAAGGTTGCAGAAAAGTAGAACAATACAAAGTGAAGAAAATATGTAGGCCGAGAGAAATGAGGGATGGGCAAGTGACCATATGCAATAGTATTAAGTGATGACCATAAAAGATCAGCTTGTGCTACTAGGGTCACCCCACTGTTTTTTTGCTCTATAATGTAAATAATTAAGAAATGTAATTATGTAGTTATTATAGTAGTTGGACCAGAGAAAACGTACTGTACTGTATAGAATATTCACAGTTTCAGCGAAGATTTGAGTAAATGGCCTGAATTCAGCAGACCACCCATAAATCCACCAGCAGGAAAATTTACCACAAGCTGCTTACCACCAAAGCTACCCGCAAGAGTCCCCTGGCCACCTGTGCAGTTAAGAAGCCTCATTACTAGTGATGGACGACCTTCCGATGGGACGTTTCACGAACGCGAACCGCGAACGCGGCCAAAAGTTTGCGAACCGCAAAGTTCGCGGCAGGGCCCCATTGACTTTAATGACAGGTGAACCTTAAAAACCTGCAGGTCATTTTTTCAGCCACAAAATACTTACTAGCTGTGCACACATAGTCCCACCACATGGACACTGACATAACAAAAGTATTAAGTGAATCTGGGATCGACAACGACAAGCATTCTTTTTTATCTGTGAAAATTTGACAATTCAGGAGCGCATGAAGGCCATGGAGGAGAGTAAAGGTCAGAGCAGGCTATGAAGAGGGTGCAGGAGATGATCCCCAGCACCGTGATAGAGAGTACTGACACCAGCACCGAGATAGAGAGCACTGAGACCACACCAGCACCGTGATAGAGAGCACTGAGACCACACCAGCACCGTGATAGAGAGCACTGACACCAGCACCATGATAGAGAGCACTGACACCGGCATCGTGATAGAGAGCACTGACACCACACCAGCACCGAGATAGAGAGCACTGACACCACACCAGCACTGTGATAGAGAGCACTGACACCAGCACCGTGATAGAGAGCACTGACACCAGCACCGTGATAGAGAGCACTGACACCAGCACCGTGATACAGAGCACTGACACCAGCACCGAGATAGAGAGCACTGACACCAGCACCGAGATAGAGAGCACGGACACCACACCAGCACCGTGATAGAGAGCACTGATACCAGCACCGAGTTAGAGAGCACTGACACCACACCAGCACCATGATAGAGAGAACTGAGACCAGCACCGAGATAGAGAGCACTGACACCACACCAGCACCCTGATAGAGAGGACTAACACCAGCAGCATGATAGAGAGCTCTGACACCAGCACCGTGATAGAGGGCACTGACACCAGCACCGTGATAGAGAGCACTGACACCAGCACCGTGATAGAGAGGACTGACACCAGCACCGTGATAGAGAGCACTGACACTAGCAACGTGATAGAGAGCACTGACACCAGCACCGAGTTAGAGAGCACTGACACCACACCAGCACCATGATAGAGAGCACAGAGACCAGCACCGAGATAGAGAGCACTGACACCACACCAGCACCTTGAAAGAGAGCACTGAGACCACACCAGCACCGAGATAGAGAGCATTGAGACCACACCAGCACCAAGATAGAGAGCACTGACACCAGCACCGAGATAGAGAGCACTGACACCAGCACCATGATAGAGAGCACTGACACCACAACAGCACCATGATAGAGAGCACTGAGACCACACCAGCACCGTGATAGAGAGCACTGACACCAGCAGCGAGATAGAGAGCACTGACACCAGCACCGTGATAGAGAGCACTGACACCAGCACCATGATAGAGAGCACTGACACCACACCAGCACTGAGATAGAGAGAGAGAGCACTGACACCAGCACCGAGATAGAGAGCACTGATAGCAGCACTGATACCAGCAACTCGCTGCGGGACCCAAAAATATGACACCGATCAACTTCTTCAAACAGGAGGGTACGGGCATATAGTACGGTGTGCTTTTTTTGTACAAGGAAGTGAGCCAAAGGTAGAAAAAAGGTCTGTGTGCTCGATTAAATAAATCGTTTATAGAGTTATGCATAATCCGCAGCACAACAGTCAGCAGCAGTGCACCACAACCCTATATATTGTACACCTATACCAGTCCTTAAAAGGACCTTTGTGGACCTAGTAGCTAGTGATTTGCAGACTGTCCCTCAGTCCCTACACTGACAAAAGACAGCTGCAGAATCGGTCAGCAGTGCACTCAGCAATCACCAGCACAGCAGTCAGCAGCAGTGCACCAGCACCCTATATACTGTACACCTATACCAGTCCTTAAAAGGACCTTTGTGGACCTAATAATAATAGCTAGTGACTAATCTGACTGTCCCTGCTCCACACAGCGTCCTGTTCCTACACTGACAAAAGATAGCTGCAGAATCAGTCAGCAGTGCACTCAGCAATCACCAGCACAGCAGTGCAGCAGAACCCTATATACTGTACACCTATACCAGTCCTTAAAAGGACTTTTGTGGACCTAATAGCTAGTGATTTGTGTCACTACAGTCTCTCCCTGCTCCACACAGCGTCCTGTCCCTAAACTGACATAAGACAGAATGTAAAATAGCCGCCAGATCCGGTCTATTTATAAGGTAGGGGGTATGTCCAATTGTCCATGTACTGAAATGTCTCAATTGGCTGTCCTGTACCCCATGATGGATGTGTCATCATGGGTCAAAGTTCTTTCACAATGTAAACGCATATGTCCGCCGGGCGAACAGCGCCAGAAGTCCGCCGGTTTGGTGAATCGTGAACACGCAAAATTTGCCGCGAACCGACCGCCGGGAGAACCGCAAGGCCATCTCTACTCATTACTACAGGCCGGGCACTGTGGCTCGCCAAGAGATATAAACTACTAGAAGTCCAGCCAGTTACTTATGGGGGTTGAACTAAATGGATTTCTGTCTTTTTTTTTTTCCAATCTAATTATGTAGCTACAGTGCCTTGCAAAAGTATTCGGCCCCCTTGAACTTTTCAACCTTTTGCCACATTTCAGGCTTCAAACATAAAGATATAACATTTTATTTTTTGTGAAGAATCACCAACAAGTGGGACACAATTGTGAAGTGGAACGAAATCTATTGGATTTTTTAAACTTTTTTAACTAATAAAAAAATGAAAAGTGGGGCGTGCAAAATTATTCGGCCCCCTTGCGTTAATACTTTGTAGAGCCACCTTTTGCTGCGATTACAGCTGCAAGTCGCTTGGGGTATGTCTCTATCAGTTTTGCACATCGAGAGACTGAAATTCTTGCCCATTCTTCCTTGCAAAACAGCTCGAGCTCAGTGAGGTTGGATGGAGAGCGTTTGTGAACAGCAGTTTTCAGCTCTTTCCACAGATTCTCGATTGGATTCAGGTCTGGACTTTGACTTGGCCATTCTAACACCTGGATACGTTTATTTGTGCACCATTCCTTTGTAGATTTTGCTGTATGTTTGGGATCATTGTCTTGTTGAAAGATAAATCTCCGTCCCAGTTTCAGGTCTTTTGCAGACTCCAACAGGTTTTCATCCAGAATGGTCCTGTATTTGGCTGCATCCATCTTCCCCTCAATTTTAACCATCTTCCCTGTCCCTGCTGAAGAAAAGCAGGCCCAAACCATGATGCTGCCACCACCATGTTTGACAGTGGGGATGGTGTGTTGAGGGTGATGAGCTGTGTTGCTTTTACGCCAAACATATCGTTTTGCATTGTGGGCAAAAAGTTCGATTTTGGTTTCATCTGACCAGAGCACCTTCTTCCACATGTTTGGTGTGTCTCCCAGGTGGCTTGTGGCAAACTTTAGACGAGACTTTTTATGGATATCTTTGAGAAATGGCTTTCTTCTTGCCACTCTTCCATAAAGGCCAGATTTGTGCAGTGTACGACTGATTGTTGTCCTATGGACAGACTCTCCCACCTCAGCTGTAGTTCTCTGTAGTTCATCCAGAGTGATCATGGGCCTCTTGGCTGCATCTCTGATCAGTCTTCTCCTTGTCTGAGCTGAAAGTTTAGAGGGACGGCCAGGTCTTAGTAGATTTGCAGTGGTCTGATACTCCATCCATTTCAAAATGATCGCTTGCACAGTGCTCCTTGGGATGTTTAAAGCTTGGGAAATCTTTTTGTATCCAAATCCGGCTTTAAACTTCTCCACAACAGTATTACGGACCTGCCTGGTGTGTTCCTTGGTCTTCATGATGCTCTCTGCGCTTTCAACAGAACCCTGAGACTATCACAGAGCAGGTGCATTTATACAGAGACTTGATTACACACAGGTGGATTCTATTTATCCCTATCAGTCATTTAGGACAACATTGGATCATTCAGAGATCCTTGCTGAACTTCTGGAGTGAGTTTGCTGCACTGAAAGTAAAGGGGCCAATTAATTTTGCACGCACCACTTTTCAGTTTTTTATTTGCTAAAAAAGTTTAAAATATTCAATAGATTTCGTTCCACTTCACAATTGTGTCCCACTGATTCTTCACAAAAAAATTTAAATTGTATATCTTTATGTTTGAAGCCTGAAATGTGGCAAAAGGTTGAAAAGTTCAAGGGGGCCGAATACTTTCGCAAGGCACTGTATGTACAGTATATCTAATGGAAGGCCCGTTTTCCATACTAAGCAGATATGTATGGTTATAATATCACTGGCTGGGTGTTCCTGCAAATATTACAAGCATTAAAAATAAAAACAATACAGAATCAACATTTCATTCTTACAAATTAGAGGGTGGTTGATTAGTATCCAAAGTGGCTGGTGGGCTGAAGGAAGTTTTTAGGTGAGCAATATAACAACTCATATGAGTAAAGTACTTGCTAACAACATCATTTAATTCCACCATTGTCTAAAGGTAACGAATAATGGGATTTTTGGATGGGGTGCATAACTTTGAACATTACACATTTTTACACAAATGTGCACTCAGTCTAATTATAGGATGGTACACAAATCTCTTATGAGTAATGCTGTATAATGTGGATTTAAAAAGGTCATCTTGCTTACACTTTTAAGGAATGCATTCAGTTTTAATGGATTATTATTTTGCATCATCATTCATTTTTAGTTAAGAATTGCAGTAGAAGATGCAAAACCCCCACATATCAATAGCTAAATAAAAGTTGATTCGAGTTTATTGGATTGTATTTAAGAAAATCTATTTATTTTATACAGTTCATTGCTATTCAATTATTTTATTATAACATAAAGCCCAGCTTCAGGGAAAACATAAATGCTCCATTGTAACGAGGTTGCACCTTAACTGTAAGGTTTACATTCTTTTTTAAGTCTAGGGGACAGGAACAGCAGTTTCACTTACACGGCCCTCTGATCTACGCTCCAGCAGTGGAAAGTTTCTTAGCGTCCTCATATCTAATTTTTTTAAGGTCAGACATTCATGTTGGATGAGTAGGCCTGGCTCGCAGTCTCTGCTCTAATTCACCCCAAAGGTGTTCTATCAGGTTGAAGTCAAGACTCTGTGCAGGCCAATCAAGTTCCTCCAGCCCAAACTCACTCATCATGTCTTTATGGACCTTGTTTTGTGCACTGGTGCGCAGTCATGTTGGAACATGTTGGAAATGGCCATTCCCAACCTTTTCCCACAAAGTTGGGAGCTTGAAATTGGCATTACCAGAGCCAGCTGGAGCCTACACAGAATATGGTCTACCTAGGAGCCCAATTCAATACTCAGGCAGCCACAGTTTCTTTGCTACCTAAGAAACTCCCCAAAATCCAGGAGAAGTTCCGACAAGCATTGGCTGCACCAGTGATGTCAGCATCCCAGTGCATGAGTCCTTTCGGAATGATGGCTTCATGTATTCTGATGATCCCCTGGGATCACTGGAAACTCAGAGTTTTCCAACGCTTCCTGATGCAGTGGAAGAGTTCATCTAGCCCAGCCAATCAGGATCACCAGCCAGAGGGGCCAGAGTCTCTGGTGGTAAATTAAACAAACGCTAAGTCCATTAGGGGTGAAGCCATAGATCATTGTTACCACAGATGCCAGTGCAGCTGGGTGGGGTGCCACCTGCGAACAACTCAAGATCCAGGGCAGAGGGGAATTTACCACTCAGGGCCTAGTTTCCAATATTGTGGAACTTCAAGCAGCATTCATGGCATTGGCCACCTTGTTGCCTCACATACGGGGTCGCCTAGTCCTGCTCCATCTGGAAAACACTGCAGCAAAGTTCTACATACAGAGATAAGGCAGGACACACAGCCAATCCCTCTTGAGAGAGGTGGAACCAATCATGACTTTGGTACAACAATATCTCCCAGATTTGAAGGCCACATCTTCCAGACTGTCAGAAGTGGATCACCTATCCAGACAATTCCTGGACCCCAATGAATAAACCCTTCACCCCAAAGTGTTCAAACAGATCTACCACGAGTGGGGGTGTCCACAAGATGGATATTTTTGCCTCATCAACCATCTGCAAGGTGAGCCGGTTCCTCTCTCGCTACCCTCATCCATTAGCAGATGGGATGGATACCTTCACCTATCCTTGGGTTGGGCAACTGGCCTATGCCTTCCCTCCAATTTCTTTAACCCTGAAATACCTGAGGAGATTGTTGACAGAGAATTTGACAGTCATCACAGTATTTCCTTACTGGCTTCACAGACCTTGGGTCTCTCTGGCAATGAATCTCAGCATGTGCACACCGATCACTCTGCCAGTGACTACTCATCTCCTGTCTGAAGGAGATACCCTACATCTGCAATCATCATGACTGGTCTTAGCGGCCTGGAGATTGTAAGGCAGGGGTTATAAGAGTTAGGATGTTCTCCAGAGGGTATTAGAACTTTACAAAGTTCCAGAAAAGGATCAACCAATACCATCTACTCCAGAATATGGAATAGGTTCACAAGCTTTGCTGGACGTCAGTTTGACCCTAGTGACCCAAATGTATCTCAAATCTTGTCTTTCCTGCAATCCGGATTGAATTTGTGGCTTCGTTTTCTTAAGGTGCAAATTTCAGCCATCTCGGCTTTTACCCAAAACAAATGGGTGGCAAATCTGCTGGTGGAGCACTTCATGAGAGCGGTACTTCACCTTAAAAACGGCTTTCCTATTAGCCATAACTTCAGGGGGAATGGTGTCAAAACTCCAAGAATTGGGAGCAGCAGAAACTTATTCCATGTTCTTCCCAGACAGGGTTGTGTTGAGACCATTGGATAATTTTGTCCTAAAAGTGGCATTGATATTTCATCTCTCCAGTGAATGGGTGCTTCCAGCCTTCCCAGCGGAATCCGATGCTGTTCTGCACGAGTTGGACATTCCAAAAGTCCTCAAATCCTATCTCCAGGATACTGGATCCAGCAGCTCTTACTACAGTAGAGTTTGGGAAGAAAACCATCCAAGCTTTTATGTCTATTGTCAAATAAAGACTAAGTTTGTAGCATTAAACCCTCCTTCTCAAAAGCTCATTATGTATCATATGTATGCTGCCATGTTTGGTGTCAGGAAAATGGAAAATTTTATCAAATACTTACCGTAATTTTCCTTCCTGACGCCAATATATGGGAGCATACGAACCCTCCCTCTAATCTTTGTGCTTTATATGAAGAATGGGGGAGGTAGCTCTCAGACAAACTTTTATAGTGCTAAACAGGTTCTGTGGGTGGATATAGGGGCGGAGCTATATTATATGTATGCTGCCATGCATTGGCATCAGGAAAGGATTGTGCATGTGTTGTCAATTGCCTCGAGAGAGTACTGGGTGTCCTTATATGTGTTGCAAATGCTATATTTTCTCTTTGTATTTTGTTTGTTATGTCTTTGCAAAACAGATGTGTTTTAGAGCAAGTACTTTTTACTTTTTTTTTTTTTGGGGGGGGGGGGGGATATTTTTCACTGAAATATTTTTGTTGTCACCGTGTGTTGTTTTTAGGTTGTTATTTTCCCTTTGATTTAATTGTCCTGCATTATTTTGCAAAATCTTCCTCAAGATGTTGTGACTAATAAGTGTTTAAATTCTTAAGAGACTGTCCGTTTGTGGGCGCAGTCCTTTTAACTCCTGTTAATTTCCTCTGCAAAGTGGTCAGACCTCAAAACCATATTCTGTTAGTGTCTCAAATTAACATACATGTGTTTTTTGCTTTCCTTGCCTTTTTCCAAGTCCTGCTTTGTTGACCAATAATATTTGTAGCAATTTTTATGTGCTTTGTTAATAATTTGTTTTGCAGATGCATGCTCAATCCAAGTAATTAATTTGAGATGTCCCCCTAAACAATTTTCATGCAACAGATTTCCCAGCTGCAGCTTAACTAGGCTGATTGACATGGCAAAACAAAAAAAGTGTGATTTGTCTAAAATCTACTTTCCTGGTGCTTCATGGTAGCATGTGCATTGATTGTGTGCATGCTGCCATGGATAGGAACCAGGAAAGGAAAATTACAGAGAGGTAAGTATTCAGTGTTTTCCATTTTAGCACAGTGGTTCTCAGTCCTCCAGTACCCCCGAGAGGACATGTTTTGGGAATTTTTATTTTAGCTAAAATAGCTGTCCAAAATAGCAAGTCATTGACTCTGATTTAAAGCACCTGTGCAAGATAAAGGTAAACCTGCAAACATGGTCTGTTGGGGGTACTTGAGAACAGAGTTGAGAACCACTGATTTAGAGCACTGAGCTAGAATCTAGATCAAGAGAATTATATTCTAATTGTGGGCATTTTAGGGAAACCAAGTAAGTTTTAGAACCCCTATTTGTCTTTTATAGGTTGGGCTTTGTGCCCCTTTTCTGAAAATTGGCTTCACTTCCTGTCATTTAGACAAATAGGAAGTGAGGGTAAACCCCTACCAATGTCTTTCCTTGGACACACACAGGTCAATCTAACTAGTGTCTCCATTAGGCAAATTGCACTCTAGCACTTTGTTGTGTACACCCCAAATTATTAGGTATTTGGGGATTAATTAAAGGATTTCCACTCTGCAATACAAGTGTACTCTGTGTAAATCTGAGGGGAAACACTGGCGATTTTATCATCCAGTCATGTAGAAGCAAAGATGCTCTTTTATTTTCCTTGCATGTCCCCCTCGGATCTCCAGCAACTGCACTCCCAAGTGCACTTGTAGTGCAAAGTGGTTTTGCCTTTAGTAAATATACCCCAAAATCCAAGATACCTAATAATTTGGGGTGCACACAGCAAAATGCTAGAGTGCAATTTACCTGATGGGGTCCCCAAGGAAAGACATTGGTAGGGTTTTACCCTCACTTCTGTTTAGACCAGGGGCGTCTTTAATATTGATTGGACCCTGGGCAAAAATTTTCTTTGGCCCCCCCCATGCAATTTCACTCTCCACCTGCTCTGAGACATACAATAAATAGCAGCTAGACATAAAATCAGCTTACTGTATCCGATCAGGCAGCAATTGTGATTCATTGCCAGTGGCTACAGCATATCATTACTGCTTACTGACTGGTTTCTAGAGGTTACAGTACACATTGCGGCTCACTGATTAGTTGCTAGAGGTTACAGCAATTGATTGCTGCTTGTTGATTGGTTGTTAGAGATTACTGTACAGTAATACTGCTCAGTGATTGGTTGCTGGAGGTTACAGCACATCAGCTCCTCACTGCAGGGGAGCATGATATACATATGAATGCTGCCTTTATTTACATATCAATGCTGCCGTCCGCAACCATTTACTTAGTAATGCTGCCACTATTTACATATGAATGCTGGTTATTTACATGTAAACACAGGGTCTGCAGGTCAGTCATCTGTACACAATAGGGCAGAGCTGGGCAGCATTAGTAACAGCACTTCACACTGAGATATCCCAGGACTAAAACTTCAAGGGACAAGGGAATTTAAACTGAGATAATTGGCAAGTATGAGGCAGCTTCTTTGGGCCCCACAACAATGACAGGACCCAGGGCAACTGCCCCTTTTGCCCTGGTTTAGACCTATAAAAATGCACTGATTAATGTGTAAATGTCACTGGCAGGGAAGAGGTTAAAGCTAGGGGATGATCAAGGGGTAAACTATGTTCCCTAGGGAGTGATCCTAACTGTGGGGGGAGGGGACTGACTGGGTGAGGAGACCACAAGTTGTTTATACTTAGTATGAACAACAGATCGGTCTCCTCACCTCTGACAGCACGGAGATCTGTCTGTTTACATTGACAGATCTCCGTTCTATCTCTGTGTGGAGCGATGTTGGGTGCCCATCGGTCATAGCACCCCCCGGGCACGCGCATCGGCTCCCCCTAGTGGTCAAAAGGGGAGCCAATCTGCCACAGTATAACTGCAGCGGCTGGTCGGGAAGGGGTTAATAGAAAACACCAGTTGCCTTTCACTAGAAACATTTGTTAGTCCAGTCCTGGAAATCTACTTTACTATTATTTTTCATAAAAATTGGGTTCCTGCAGCTAGATGCGCCAAATGCATCTAGATGAGGGACTGCTGTGTATGTGAGATGCGCAACTGCTGTGTGTGCGGAAGTATGTACCTGTGGCACATATCTGGTTCCTGGAAGCAGTGGCCAGCACACAGGAATGACATCACGCCCCTCCAGGAAGTTGCTTGTACTGCTGATAATTTCTTTCCACCACCATGCCCTGCTCACTGTTCTCTGAGGAAGAGATGATCCTTATTTGCAAATTAAGATCATTATATAATTATATTTACATGGAGAGGTGTTTGTGTGGGTCATGTATGTATGTCTAAATGATTTGGCCACAAAACACACACATACTTCCTGTGTACAGAGTGACTTCCGGGCCAATGTATATTGCTTCCTGCTTCAGTATGTGTTTGTATTTGTATATATATGTGTATATATATATATATATATATATATATATATATATATATATATATATATATATATATATATATACATATATATATATATATACATATATATAAATAGAGATGTAGATGAAGGTTCTTGTGTCCACCAGCAGAGAGAAGTTGGGTAGATGCCACACTCCCAATCCTGGAGGCATAATAATGATCTAGCACAGGGGTCTTCAAACTACGGCCCTCCAGTTGTTCAGGAACTACAATTCCCATCATGCCTAGTCATGTCTGTGAATGTTAGAGTTTTACAATGCCTCATGGGATGTGTAGTTCTGCAACAGCTGTAGTTTGAAGATTCCTGATCACTCTAGTCTTGAAAAAAGGTGTTTTTTCATGTGCCTTGTATAATGCCCAAGAAATATCGTTTGGAAAATACAAATGGGTCATGGTACATCTACATTCCAAATTTGGCACTTAAGATGGTCATGCACTATGCAATCTGGTCAATCTCTGTAGAACTCGATAATTAGGCAAAATTGGTAATAGGAAGACGCACTTGAACAATTAATTTAAATTTTAGAAAATCAAACAGGCTCTTGCACTAAATCTAATCTATTTTAAGATCTAACTGATTGCAGTGTATGGTCACCTTTTAAAGATCAAGATCTGAAAAAATGTATTTATTGGGTTTAGAAAACCGCAGTTACCCTAGTGACAGTTGCAGTTTACATATGCAGGTATTTATTATCGCTATGTGCGCTTCAATGTGCGCGGGTTCGCGCGCTCGATTAATGACTTTTCCGGCACACCAATTAATGTATGAACTGCAGTGCCTTCTTCTTAGTAAATAACCCCCTCTGTCTTTATTGTATATGCATATATTTTATATTTTGTTTAATATTTTACCATACCGAAGAATGAGATTTGTTTTACTTTAACCGCTTGCCAACCAGCCACCGCTGTTGTACTGTATCAACATGGCTCGGCTGTGCGAATCGGCGTGATGTTACATCACTTCCTTTTCTGCCCACTGTAGCAGATGTGAGTGCCCGGCGATCGCGATCTCCGCCGCTCTCCCATGATTGCTCGGGTCACACCGAGAACCGGGATCTGTGTGTGTAAACACACAGTTTCCGGTTCTCTGAGGAGAGAAGAGACAGATCGTCTGTTCATACAGAGTATGAACAGAAATCTGTCATCTCCCCTACACAGTCCCCTCCCCCTTTCAGTTAGAACACACACTAGAGAACACAATTAACCCCTTGATCTCCCCCTAGTGTTAACCCCTTCCCTGCCGGTGACATTTTTACAGTAATCAATGGATTTTTATAGCACTGATCGCTGTATAAATGCCAATGGTCCCAAAAATGTGTCAAAATTGTCCTACGTGTCCGCCATAATGTCGCAGTCCAATAAAAATCGTAGATTGCTGCCATTACTAGTAAAAAAAAAAATAATAATAATAAAAATGCCATAAACTATCCCCTATAACTTTTGTGCAAACCAATCAATATACGCTTATTGCAATTTTTTTTTTAACCAAACATATGTAGAAGAATACATATTGGCCTAAACTGAGGAATTTTTTTTTTTTTAAATATATTTTTAGGGGATATTTATTATAGCAAAAAGTAAAAAATATTTAGTTTATTTTTTTTCAAAATTGTCACACTTTTTTGTTTATAGGCCAAAAAATAAAAACTGCAGAGGTGATCAAATACCACCAAAAGAAAGCTCTATTTGTGGGAAAAAAAGGACGTCAATTTTGTTTGGGTGCAATGTCGTACGACTGCGCAATTGTCAGTTAAATCGACGCAGTGCCGAATCGCAAAAAACGCTCCGGGGCTGAAGTAGTTAATTAATTTACATGTATAAGATATACTTGGAAGTTTGTTAGAAATGTTAGACAAAGTCCAGGCTGAGTGTTTTGCTATCTTATATTTCTATATGCACACCGTACCATTATTTTTCATAGAATATCAGTTTTGGAAGCAATACATAGGCTGTGTGCGATTTGAAATGATAATTATCTCTATTCAGTATGATACATATTACACCGGAAAAGGTGTTCAAAGCTGAATCAGCAGATACGTTTTGAATGTAGGTGGATAATTCAGTAGCTGGAATCACAGGTGGGTTGCAATTTTCTCAAGAGTGTGCTGAGACGTCATAAATGCATATACAGAATGTTTAAATGCTGAACTATTTTAAATTACTATTGTATTTAGGCATAGTAATTAATATAGGATATGACACAGGATATTAATTATTCACATAAAATAACCTCACCTTTTTAAGCCTCATTTTTGGTAAGTATACTAATATAAAAAATACTCATTTGGAAAGATTCAAATATCCAAGGGTTGCACACTACCTATATAACACATATTTAAGGTACCACATTATAGAAACTGAATAAATGTAATTACCCCAACAGAAAATAAACCAGAGAATTTTAAAAGGTACCCATTCAAAACACATTATATAAGATAAAGCATTTTTATTTGTTCTGTTAAAATAGTCAGGATAAAATGTGCATTCTTTGCTGTTCCTTAAACACATACATTTTTACATGTACAATGGTTTACCCCAGACACCCCAATACAAAATATATAACTACATTTTTCACAATCCATGATTCCATTGTTTGTTCAGGTGAGTATCATTGTATCAGGAATTTCAGCTGGGTCAGCCTTCGCTTCTTCAGGAGTAAAAGTTGGAATAATTGTGTACAATGCAAATGAAAGCATGTTTCTATCAAGCAATAGTAAATATAGCCTACCTCCTGAAAAGCAATAAGCCAATAGTCACAGTTGTACACAGTTTATAAATTAGGAGTCGGCATTGCCAGGGGTAGATACATGCAACCATCCAGTATATCAACCCAGTGGGGTACCAAGTGGGGGGCGGGCCATCCCAGGTGCCACACACTGGGGGGGGGGGTCTCAGGCCGATGTCCCCTGTCCACAACTGAAGCGCTGACAGCGCTTCGGGGCAGGTTTAAGCAGTGGCACGGTGACAGACAGGTAAGAGCAGGGAGAGGCAGTGGTGTTGCAAGGGGGGGGGGGTGAATTGACATCACTCCACCAACCATCCCCTTCTCTTGCAGTCGTGGGCTGTCTGAGCAGTCCCGGATGTCACACAGGTACAGCCGAGCAGAGTGAAGCCGCCTCCCCCTCCTCTCTGTTTATGTGTACTGAATGGAGGGGGTCTGCACTGAAGGGGGGTCTGCACTGAAGGGGGGTCTGCACTGAAGGGAGGGGCTCTGCACTAAAGGGAGGGGCTCTGCACTGAAGGGGGGGTCTGCACTGGAGGGAGGGGGTCTGCACTGAAGGAAGGGGATCTGCACTAAAGGAAGGGAGTCTGCACTGAAGGGGGTCTGCACTAAAGGGAGGGGGGTCTGCACTAAAGGGAGGGGGGTCTGCACGGAAGGGATGGGCCCTGAACTGAAGAGAGGGGGTCTGCACTGAAGGGGGGTCTGTGTAACATGCAGGGGGTCCAGAGCTGTGGGGTATTTATAATGTATAGGGGTTCAAAGTGACAGGGTGCTGTGTAATGTAAAGGAGTGCAGGGGGCTGTGTAATGTAAACGGGTCCAGAGGTACAGGGTGCTGTGTAACGTAAAGGGGTGCAGAGATGCAGGGCGCGGTGTAATGTAAAGGTGCAGCTGTGGAGAGGGGGTACACAGTAGTGACAAAGAGATATTGGGGTATGCAGGGGGCACAGTGGGGTGTTTTTACATTTTAATGTGGGGGTGCCAGATATAGTATCCGCCCTGGGTGCCAAATGCTCTAGGTCCGCCCCTGTATCAACCACCTCATTATCTAGCCACCCAGGGGGCAAAACAGATCATTTACTCCTGTGCCTTAACTGGCACAGGAGTAAAAACATAAATTGTATAGGACTTGGTAATGAGGTATTTACTAACAAATTTGTATATCACTTAATGTGGGAGTAAACTCCCTTGGTTGATTTTTACCTATAGGTAAGCCTATAATAAAAATATGTGTAAAATCTCAGGCTTAAAGTGGTTGTAAACCCTTACAAACCACTTTGACCTACAGATAAGCCTAGATTAAGGCTTACCTGTAGGTCCAAGAAATATCTCCTAAACCTACACAGTTTAGAAGATATTTGCCAAAATACAGGCACCGCTGTCTATGGCGCATGCGCCGTAGATAGCGGCGCGCAGGCGCACTGAGCGTGCCACTGTCAGCAGCGATATGCCACGAGTGGCGGCTCCCGTGCGCATGCGCGGAAGTGACGTCATCGCAGCTTCGTCGAATGACAGCGGTGGAGCAGTGAGACCCACCGAGAAGATGGATGCTCCGGGCTACAGGGGACAGCGGTGACTTCGCTGGCTCCTGTGTCAGGTAAGTGACACATAATGGACTACTATGCAATGCATAGTAGCCCATTATGTTTTACCTTTGCAGGGAATCAAAGAGGAAGTAAACCCATCAGGGTTTACTTCCTCTTTAATATAAATGAAGACTGCTGCACTTTTACCACTCCTTGGATACATGGAGATGATGAAAAAACGTGACAATATAAAAGATTGCGCTGTCTCATAAATAAAGAAAAACTCTTATCAAAGAATTATAATAAACATGGGGTGATTTACTAAGAAGAAGGCACTTCATCCGTTCATACATTAATTGGTGTGCCAAGGTATCTGCGGTATAACGCACGCCCAATACAATTGGCTGATTTCATCTCATTGGATGTGTCTTGTTAGGCAATTAGTAGGTGGTCTCAGTTAATTCACCCTTTTGCTGCTAATCTCATTCCTATCACTTCTAATATATCTTTGAAGTGTGTTTTTCTTTCTTTTTTTTACCCAAATCTTTCAATACATTACAAAGAACAGAGAAGTGTTTCTAAACCCAATAAATTATTTTTTCCAGATCTTTATCTTTAAAGGTGACCATACACTGCAATCAGTTAGATCTTAAATAAATTAGATTTAGTACAAGAGCCTGTTTGATTTCCTATAATTTGAATTAATTGTTCAAGTTTGTCTTCCTATTACCTATTTTGCCTAAATATTGAGTTTTACAGAGATTGGCCTATCAGATCGCATAGTGCATGACCATCTTAAGTACCAAACTTGGAATGTAGATGTGCCATGACCCACTATTTTCCAAACGATATTTCTTGGGCCTTATACAAGGCACATGAAAAAACACCCTTTTTCAAGACATGCTAGAGTGATCAGGAATCTTCAAACTACGGCCCTCCAGCTGTTGTGGAACTACACATCCCATGAGGCATTGTAAAACTCTGACATACACAATATGACTAAGCATGATGAGAATTGTTGTTCCTGAACAACAGGAGGACCATAGTTTGAAGACTCCTGTGCTAGACCATTATTATGCCTCCAGAATTGGGAGTGTGGTCTACTCAACTTCTGTCTGCTGGTGGACACAAGAACCTACACCTAGAGATCGATCTAGATAGATAGATAGACAGATACACACATATATATACACACACACTGAAGCTGGAAGCAATATACATTGGACCGGAAACGACTCTGTGCACAGGGAGTATGTGTGTGTTTTGAGGCCAAATCATTTAGACATACATACATAAACCACACAAGCACCACCCCATGTAAAAATAAATAAAAATGATCTTAATTTGCAAATAAGGATCATCTCTTCCTCAGAGAACAGTGAGCGGGGCATGGTGGTGGGAAGAAATTATCAGCAGTACAAACAACTTCCTGGAGGGGCGTGATGTCATTCCTGTGTGCTGGCCACTGCTTCCAGGAACCAGATATGCGCCATGGGTACATACCTCCGCACACACAGCAGTTGTGCATCTCACAAACAGAAGTTGCACATCTAGATGCATTTGGTGCATCCAGCTGCAGGAACCCCATTTTTAGGGAAATATAGTAAAGCATATGCAGATTTCAAGGACTGGACTAACAAAAGTTTCTAGTGAAAGGCAACTGGTGTTTTCTATTAAACAAGGTCTAAATGGGCCATTGACATGCGTCACAGTTGAACTTAGGAATGGGTCTTTGCAAAGGATTTTATAGATGAGCTCCGGCGTGTTCGCATACTCCATGTGCAGAGCCCACCAAGAAGTCAGCGCAGCGCTGCGCTAATCACAGGCAGTGAGACATTGCCCGATCTCTGCAGCCGCGCATCAGGGCAATGTCTCACTGCCTGTGATTAGCGCAGCGCTGCGCCAACTTCCTGGCGGGCTCTGCACATAGAATATGCTAACACGCCTGAGCCCATCCTTAAAATCCTTTCTTATTTTTGCTTGGAGATAGAGTACAGAGGGATTAAAAGTCTTGTCAGTTTTGGGGGATGTCTGCACCCCTGATAAGGTGAAGACACCTCCCAAACTTTGCAGTTTCTCCTTCAAATTTATTCACTTCCTGTCACATAGCCAAATGGTAAGTGAAGATGAAACCCTACCAATGTCTTTCCTTGGGGACACACAGGTCAATCTAAATAGTTTCCCCATTAGGTAAATTGCACTCTAGTATTTTGCTGTGTATACCCCAAATTATTAGGTATCTAGGATTTTGGGGTTTATTCACTAAAGGCAACTCCACTTTGCACTACAAGTGCACTTTGTGTGCAGTTCCTGGAGATCCGAGGAGGACATGCAAGGAAAATAAAAGAAGACATCTTTGCTTCTACATGATTGGATGATAAAATCAGCAGTGCTTCCCCTCAGATTTACAGTGAGTACACTTGTATTGCAGAGCAAGGATGAGCTCTGGCGTGTTCGCACACCCCATGTACAGAGCCCGCCAGGAAGCTCATCCTTATTGCGGACTGGATTTGCCTTTAATAAACCTCAAAATACCTAATAATTTGGGGTGTACACAACAAAGTACCAGAGTGCAATTAGCCTAATGGGGACACTAGTTTGACCAGTGTGTCCCCAAGGAAAGACATTGGTAAGGTTTTATCCTCACTTCCTGTTTGTCTATGTGACAGGAAGTGAAGCCAATTTTTAGAAAAGGGACACCTAAAAAAGACAAACAGGGGTTCTAACACTAACTTGGTTTCCCTCAAATGGCCACAATTAGAATAGGATTGTCTTGAGCTAGATTTTTGCTCAGTTCTCTCAATCAGTGATTCTCAACCCTGTCCCCAAGTACCCCCAACAGGCCACGTTTCCAGGTTTGCCTTCATCTTGCACAGGTGCTTTAAATCAGTCCATGGCTTGGTATTCTGGACAGCTATTTTAGCTAAGATAAATTCCCAAAACATGTCCTGTTGGGTGTACTAGATGACTGAGGCTGGGAACCACTGCGCTAAAATGGAAAATTGAATACTTACCACTCAGTAATTTTCCCTTCCTGGTGCCTATCCATGGCAGCACAATCCATGTATATGCTACCATGAAGGCACCAGAAAAGTAGCTTTTAGACAAATCATACCCTTTTTGTTTTGCCATGCCAATCAGCCTATTTAAGCTGTAGCTGGGAAAGCTGTTGCATGAAAATTGTTTGGGGGGGGGGGGGGAGTGTAAAATGCATTACTTGGATTGAGCATGCATCTGCAAAACAATTTATTAACAAAACACGTAAAACAAAACATAAAAATGTGCTACAAATTTTATTGGTCGACAAAACAGGATTTGGAAAAGAGCAACACGAGTCTGTTAATTTGAGACACTAACAGAATATGGTTTTGAGGTCTGACCATTTTGCAGAGGAAATTAACAGGAGTTAAAAGGACTACGTCCATAAACAGACAGTCTCTTGAAGATTTAAACATTTTTTAGTCACACAACATGTTGAGGAAGATTCTGCAAAACAATGCAGCACAGACAATTAAATCAAAGGGAAACTAACAACCTAAAAACAACACACATTAACAACGTCCAAAATATTTCAGTGAAAAATATCCCCCACCCCAAAAAAAATAAAAATAAACAAAAGTAAAAAGATACTTGCTCTAAAACAAGTCTGCAAAACAGAACAAACAAAATATACATGTTACAAACTCTATAAGGACACACACACACACACACACACACACACAATCTTGCCTCTTTTCAGGGCAAGGTAAAGAATGCTATCTACAAGCTTTATATAAAACATTTGTTTGGTTTGTGTGCTAATGAGACAATTGAAAACACATGCACAGTCCATGAAACACACACAAATTGAAAATTGTATCAAATACTTACTGTAATTTTCCTTTCCTGATGCCAATACAAGGCAGCGTACATATGATATAGCTCCACCCCTATATCCACCCACAGGACCTGTTTAGCTCTATAAAAGTCTGACTTAGAGCTACCTCCCCCATTCTCCGTATAAAGCACAAAGATCAGAGGGAGGGTTCATATGCTCCCATATATTGGCATCAGGAAAGTAAAATTATGGTACGTATTTGATAACATTTTCAATTTTTCTGACGCCAAACATGGCAGCATACATATGATACATAATGAGCTTTTGAGAGGGAGGGTTTAATGCTACAGACTTAGTCTTTATTTGACAATAGACATAAAAGCTTGGATGTTTTTTTCCCCAAACTCTACTGTAGTAAGGGCTGCTGGATCGACCCTGTAGTGTTTTAAGAATGTATGATGTGATGACCAGCTAGCCTCTTTGCAGAGACAATCCTGCCCGTGTAACCCAAGAAGAAGATGTCCCCCTAGTTGAGTGAGCTCTAACCACCTCTGGAGGATCCTTCCTGGCCGCTCTATATGCCTGGTGAATAGTTTTTACTATCAAGGCGGAGATGGTTCTGGCCGAGGCCTCTTTCCTTTTAAATTTTCATGATGATGCAAGTTCACCCAATGTAGAGACAGAACTTCAAAGTAGGTACACCTGTTAAGGATGTCCTTAAATTACTAACCCAAAAAACACACTCTCTGAGCCTGCCCAGAAAAATCCAAGTGCTGTTCACAGACAAAGCACAAAAAAACAAAGTCCCTGAGCATGCTAAGACCAACCCAAATGCAGCTAGCACAAAATAAGCCACCCCTTTCCAAAATTAAGCACATCATCCAGCATGCTACAAAATTACAGATGGGACAAACACCCCCCGGTTCAGGGGGGCAAACAAAGAGCCTAACATGGGCAAAAGTTATACAACAAATACCATTGCAGTCTATGACTTTATAATTTTGCTAGTCCCCACTTGGCTGGCTTATATTCTAGTTATTGGCCTTAAAATGGGTATGGGGGCCTAGGTCCCACCCTCAGGGACATACAGTATATCAATGTTGCCAATTTGGACAACCTCAAAAACTAAACAAGAAGTGCCTTTAAAAATGCAAAATTGCTTAAAAGCTATCAACTTGGGGGGGGGGGGCTTACTCTCTCTGTAAAGGGGTGCATCTGTAGCATGCATCCACAATGCTGCTTCAAAGATGTACAAATCTGCCAGATTTTAACCCAAAACAAAAAATAGCCTAGCCCCCCCCCCCCCCATACATACAAGGCCATTTGGTCTGTTGGGTCTGTTAAGGCTTAAAATGAGAACCCCCATGTGAAAAATACCCCAAACTACAAACTAAAAAAATATTGTGTCCCTCCCACACACTAGCAAACCCCTAGCCAAACACACAGCAAGCCAACCCATGAAAGGGAGGTGGATAAATGGGGGGCAGGAGGGACTTGGGCACCCCAAAGTCAACCACCTTGTTCCCATATTCAGGAGGGCAAGGGCCTCTTCCACACAACCCTAGGCTGGGGTTGTGGGGGGCTGCAGACAGGGGTGGTTTACCCGAATGTGGAAAGCCCCTTTAAACTAGTGGGTACAAGGTGCTTTGTGGTTGGTATTAGACTGAGCCCCACATGCCCCAAAGGCAGCCAGCTATGTTGAGTGCATGTAGCCTTGTATGGTTCAGGAGGGGGATGGGTGATCGCTCTTCTCGCCCGTTTCCTAGCTGACCCTGTTGTATGCTCTGAAAAAGTATGTGGTTTGAATTGGTGATGGCAGCTCACAGCCTTTTGAGAATGGAGTGGAGTGTGGAGTTCCCCTTTAAAAGCAAAAGTTAGCCCATGGAAATCCAAGGGATGAAACATGGAGTGGGGAGTTCCCCTTTAAAAGCAAAAGCCAGCCCAATTAAATCATATGCATTAGGGGGAAGGTTAAATGCCCTTTTAGGAGGAGCTAGAGGAGCGAGAGTCTTTTTACATAATTTTAACAAGGTGCATGTCACATGTTGGCAACGTAACACGCTAACATGACCTGTGTGCAAATTTCCTTAAAAAACAAAACAAAGGCGAACCAGCGTTAACATTCTCTCCCTCTCAGATGCTAAAAAGATGGTTCATGCTCCAGACTGGACTACTGTAAGCCCTTGTACACACGGTCGGACATTCCAACGGAAAATGTCCGATCGGACCGTGTTGTCGGATAATCCGACCGTGTGTGAGCTCCATCGGACTGTTTCCATCGGAATATCCGACCGACAAAGTTTTAGAGCTGGGCTATAAAATTTTCCAACAACATGATCCGCTCAGACTTTGTCCGATCGTTTGTAGAGAATTCTGATCGGACAAAGTGCCACGCATGCTCAGATCAAATTCCTAGACCAAAGCTATTGGCTACTAGCCTGAACGTAGTCCTGTCGTAACGAAATAACGTCATCATGTTCTGAATGGATTTTCTGACAACTTTATCTGACCATGTGTATGCAACGCCAGTTTCGGACAAAATCCATCGGACAAAATCTGACGGATTTGGTTGTCGGAATGTCCGACCGTGTGTACAAGGGCTAACACACTTCTCATTGGGATTCCTAAAAAAGAGTCTGCAGAGGCTTCAGTACATGCAAAACTTTGCAGCAAGGATCCTGATGAGAGTGCAGAAACATGAGCACTAAGGATGACAGCCCCGGCTGCACAGATCGGGAAAAGTCCCACTGCCTGTGATTAGCGCATTACAGTGCCGGCTCTGCACATGGGCTGTGCGAACATGTCGGAGCTCATCCTTAACCACTTAACAACCGCCCATAGCCGATTAACGGCTTCAGGGCGGTTGTTTAACTTTGAGAGGCCGTTAATTAATGGCCTCCCAGAATTCTGCTCGCGCGCGCCCCCTAGGGCGCGCACTCGAGAGCATCCATGACCGCTGGGTCCTGTGGACCTCATCGCGGCCGATTACGACGTGATCGCTCCGTCAAATGACGGAGTGATCACTTGTAAACAAACCGGCGTCATGTTATGACGCCGGTTCCTCCCTCACCTCTCTGTACCGATCAGTACAGCGGAGGGGAAAGAAATTGGTGTCAGCAGCGCTGTGGGCTGCATCTGCAGTGCCCACATCGCTGCTCACCGAATTTAACCCCTCAATACCCTGGCAATACTCTGCAATACCAGCCAATACTCTGCAATACCCGCCAATACTCTGCAATACCCGCCAATACTCTGCAATACTAGCCAATACTCTGCAATACCCGCCAATATTCTGCAATACCAGCAAATACCCGCCAATACTCTGCAATACCCCGCCAATACTCTGCAATACCCTGCCATAAATTGCCATACCCAGCCATACTTGGAGATACCCTGCAATACCCAGCCATACTCGGAGATACCCAGCCATACTTGGTGATACCCTGCAATACCCAGCCATAGATGCCCCCCCCCTCGCCGCCCTCCGGTGCTTCTACCAACTCGCCAATATGATCAAAGCCAGAATCTTTTTATTTATTTTTTTATTTTAATTTTTATTTCAGGCTTCCCAGCCTAGAGGTGACATGCAGCATCTTACTGACCCCATATCTCACTGTAAAGAGGACCTGTCATCCCATATTCCTTGTAATAGGAATAAAAGTGATCAAAAATTTATTTTTGGGGAAAAAAATTTCAAACTAAAATAAATAAAGTAAAATGAACAATAAAACAATTAAAGCGCCCCTGTCCCCATGTGCTCGCATGCAGAAGCGAACGCATACGTAAGCCCCGCCCACATATGAAAACAGTGTTCAAACCACACATATGAGGTATCACCGTGAACGTTAGAGTGAGAGCAATAATTCTAGCCCTAGACCTCCTCTGTAACTCAAAACATGTAACCAGTAAAAAAATTTAAAGCGTCGCCTATGGGGATTTTTAAGTAGCGACGTGTGGTGCCATTCCACGGGCATGTGCAATTTTGAAGAGTGACATGTTAGGCATCTATTTACTCAGCATAATTTCATCTTTCACTTTATGCAAAAACTGGGCTAACTTTACTGTTTTTTTTTTTAAGCACAAAACAGGTTTTTTTCCTCAAAAAAACTAGTTCGAATAATTGCTGCGCAAATACCGTGTGAGATAAAAATTTGCTGCATCGACCACCATTGTATTCTCTAGGGTCTTTGCTAAAAAAAATATAAAAAAATAAAAAATAAAAAAAATATATATATATATATATATATATATATATATATAATGTTTTGGGGCTCTATGTAATTTTCTAGCAAATAAATGATGATTTTTACATGTAGGAGAGAAATGTCAGAATTGTCCTGGGTGCTCCAAAACACCTGATGGCGCTCCCTGCATTTTGGGCCTCTGTATGTGGCCACGCTGTGTAAAAATCTCACACGTGGTATCGCTGTACTCGGGAGTAATAGCATAATGTGTTTTGGGGTGTAATTTGTGGTATGCATATGCTGTGTGTGAGAAATAAACTGATAATATGACAATTTTGTGGAAAAAAAAAGGAAAAAAAATCTTGATTTTGCAAAGAATTGTGCGAAAAAATGACAACTTCAAAAAAAACTCATCATGCCTCTTACTAAATACCTTGGAATGTCTTCTTTCCAAAAAGGGGTAATTTGGGGGTATTTGTAATTTTATGGCATGTTAGGGTCTCAAGAATTGAAATAAATAGGCTGTCAGTACTTCAGGTGTGATCAATTTTCAGATATTGGCACCATAGCTTGTGGACTCTATAACTTTCACAAAGACCAAATAATATCCACCAATTTATACTTATTTTTACCAAAGATATGTAGTAGTATAAATTTTGGCCAAAGTTTATGAAGAAAAAATTACTAATCTGCAAAATTTTATAACAGAAACGAAGAAAAATTCATTTTTTTACTGAATTTTCGGTCTTTTTTCTTTTATAGCATAAAAAACCGAGAGATGATTAAATACCACCAAAAGAAAGCTCTATTTGTGTGAAAAAAAGACAAACATTTCATATGGGTACAGTGTTGCATGACTGAGTAATTGTCATTCAAAATGTGAGAGCACCAAAAGCTGAAAATTGGTCTGGTTATTAAGGGTGTTTAAGTGCCCAGTGGTCAAGTGGTTAATGAGCACATTACCCCCATTCTTCACTCACTCCATTGGCTTCCTGTCTTAAACCATAAAACACAACAAGTCCCCTTTGCTCCATTCACTCAAACCTTCTTCATATACTCAAGACAATGGGAGACAGAGACTTTTGTGCAGCTGCCCCAAGCCTGTGGAATGCCCTACCTGATGCCTTGAGGACTCCTGAATGCTGACTGTTTTAAAAGTCTTAAGACATTTCTTTTTATCAAAGCTTTTTGTTCCTTTTAGATGTTTGTTTCATTGTATAAATTGCTCAATTTTCTTTTTTGTTTTTAACCTGTAGCACTTTGAGATCTTTCCATGAAAAGGGCACTATAAATGTATTATTATTATTATTATTTAGTAAGATTTTGGGTGCGCAGTGAACAAACGCATGTGAACGAGCGCAAGATCCGCTTGCGCACTGCTTACATTGATCTCATGCAATTCTAAATGTACTAGCAGGCACAGCAGGCTTTCTCTAGATTATAGAAGATCATCTAACGCATGAGGTAAGTAAATGCTCCATGCCTGGCCAGATCCTCTGTGTGTCTCCCGACCTCTGAGATGGATGGATCCGACAGCCCCCGGCTCAGCGTCCCCACACTGCACACTCTGGACTCTGTCTCCACACTGGAGGTTTACTCCACAGTTTCCCAACACTTACAATAGAGATGATAATATTAAGCAGTAGAGAGAGGATGATCCAGCGTTGAGATCACCAACAAATCTGGATGCCAGCTTGTAAACCAGCAGTAGCTCTGACTTCGGTCTCCAGAGCGGCAAAGTCCTGGACTGATAATATTGAGTTAGCTTTGAAGCAGAGCATCGAGTCAGATGAGATTATTAAAGCCCTTGATGAATTAAAATTAGCATACAATTTTATGGCTAAAGAAGCCATCAATACATTAAGATGTTCATCCCGAGCCATGCTATACTCAGTTACCGCCAGAAGAGCGCTTTGGTTAAAACCAAGGTCCGTGGACCCCTCCTCCACGCAAACATGGCACTGCATACCCTATGATGGAAAAGCCCTCTGAAAAACTTGATACGGCTATTAACCGAGTTACCAGAGGGAAGAGTGACCTAATACCTCAAGATAGTAACAGGAGGAAAAAGCTTGTAGTTCAGCCTTCTTTTCAGCAGAAGAACAAGGACAACAGGTCATATAGGCCAGGGAGAGAATATAAAAGGGGCTGGAGAGGTTCACAGGCTACCTTTTTAAAGATGGGAAAGCAGAAGGCTAATCTACTCCATTCAAAAAACAGAAGTCCTTTTGACTTCTTGCCCACCCAAATCAGTCTGTTGGGGCTCATCTCAGGGCTTTCGCTCAGGTTTGGGTGGAAACCTGTATAGATCAGTGGGGCACCTTCACGATACTCCACAAGCACTTGATTCAGGCACCACCCGCCCCATTCTCCGTTTCTACCCACCATGATCCCAAGCTCCAAAGAAAAACTGGAAATTCTTCTCCAGTATGTACAAACATTAATACATCAGGAAGCAGTAGTACCAGTGCCAGAGGCAGAAAAATTATTGGGGTTTTACTCTCCAATCTTTTTAGTACCCAAACAATCAGGAAGCTGGAGGCTGGTTCTGGAGTTAAAACTATTAAACAAATTCTGCAATCTAGAACATTTCAAAATGGAATTTCTCAACACAGTAATCCTAACAGTTCAACCGGAGGATCTCTATAGACCTCAAAGACGCCTACCTACATATCCCAATTCATCACGATTTCCAGCCTTATCTACGATTCAAAGTACAGATCAGCTCTGTTTCTGAACTGAACGATCGGCAGGTCGCAGCAACCCACTGATCTGGCGGCATGCATGTGCCCCCTACACCCAGGGGTGAATCCAGAGTCTAGTAGTCTCGGGAGGGGCACTGCTATAAAATATATTTTTTTGTGTGCAATTTGTATATGGGAAATGGCTGGTATTGGCGCTTCAATCATTACGGCACCATGGGTGTTATGGTGTTAGGATGATTGAAGCGTATTATTTTTATTATTACATTGTAATATAAAATGAAATGGTTCAACTCACCATAATGCAGAATCAGTGGGAGCCCTGAGGGTGTCACTTGCCAAGCCGCCTGCCACAAAATGTGGATTGCCACTTGCCACATCACTTGTCACCAAATGCGGATTGTCACTTGCCACGTCACCTGCCACACATTGCGGATTGTCACTTGCCACGTCACCTGCCACACATTGCGGATTTTCACTTTCCACTTAGCTTGCCACACATTACAGATTGTCACTTGCCATGTCACCTGCCACACATTGCGGATTGTCACTTGCCACGTTGCCTGCCACACATTGCGGATTGTCACTTGCCACGTCGCCTGCCACACATTGCGGATTGTCACTTGCCACGTCGCCTGCCACACATTGCGGATTGTCACTTGCCACGTCACCTGCCACACATTGCGGATTGTCACTTGCCATGTAGCCTGCCACACATTGCGGATTGTCACTTGCCACGTTGCCTGCCACACATTGCGGATTGTCACCTACTGTGTCACTTTTCTGCTAAAGTGGTCTTTTTCTGTGTCCCAGAGTGAGGTTAGGCAGCAGAGAGATGATGTAATCTCTCTGCTGCCCACAGCTGCCTGCACAGTGAGGGCGGAACTGCAGGGATGCAGGGCAGTGAGAGATGATGTCATCTCCCTGCTCCCCTGCCTGCTGGCTTCCTGATTGGCCAGCAGCCCGCTCAGACACTGAGCTGCCAAGCTGCTCCCCCAGACTCACCCACCCACTCACCAACTGAGCCGCCAAGCGCTGTCACCCGTGGAACTGGCCGCACTGTCACCCACGGAACCAGGCACGCTGTCATCCACGGAACCAGCCACAGAACCGGCTGCTCTGTCACCCATGGAACCGGCCGCAGAACGTCACCCGCAATTCTCGTAGGGGGCAATTGCCCCATTGCTCCCCCTGGATCTGCCCCTGCCTACACCGCATGCACAAAGTCATGTATAGGTACGTGATTTTGTGCGGCCGGGCCACAGTATATATATATATATATATATATATATATATATATATATATATGGTGGGCGGTCCGGAGGGGGTACATTTTCTAATTGGTGGGCTAGTACAAAACATTGGCCTCTACAATTACAGACTCCAGGCCATGAATAGCTGCCATTTACAACTATGATGAATGAAGAGACAAAAACTAAGAAGGCCTAAATAACATTTGGTCCACTTGACATGCATATCCACTTTTCCACGAATATCAATGATGATTTTAATTTATTCACGTCAATGGAAGGGTTTAGCCAATATACAGTATTTGACAAAAATTCCAACTGCCCAATTGTGAGCAATCCAAATTAGGTTGATTGGATCATTCAAGTGCACAGACCGATTATAACACATTTTGTGGTGTTATTCAAAACAAGCTTTTTTACCTGATTGTGCAAGATAGGTGTAACATTTATCCCAAGTTGGGCCTTCACTGCCTTACATAGAGATTTAGTCTGAAGGACACTTCTTGAAACAGTTTGTAAAGATATGTGGGAGTTCAATTGCAGTCAGGTTTAAAACCCTAAGAACAATGGCCTGAATCAAGTAACCGTCATAATGACTTAGAACAGGTAACAACTAATCATTTCCCTGATTAACAAGAAATGTCAAACACTTTCATGTACTTTTAGGTAACCTAACCCAAAGCCCTTGTACACACGGTCAGAGATTCCGTCGGAATCTTTCCTATTGGACCGTTTTGTCGGATATTCCGACTTTGTGTGGTCTGTATCGGACTGTTTCCATCGGAATATCCGACGAACCAACTTTTCCAACTTGCCGGTAAAATTTTTCGACAAAATGCTCCGATCGGACATACTCCGATCATGTGTAGCCTACTCCGAAGGACAAAGTGCCACGCATGCTCAGATCAAATTCCTAGACCAAAGCTATTGGCTACTAGCCTGAACGTAGTCCCGTCGTAACGAAATAACGTCATCACGTTATGTACAATCGGATTTTCCGACAACTTAGTCCGACCGTGTGTATGCAACATCACTTCCGGACCTCTTCCGGAATTAATCCGTCGGAATAACTCAGACGGATTTGGTTGTCGGAATCTCCGACCGTGTGTACAAGGGCATAAAGGTTGCAGATGATACAGCACTTTGGTTCTCACTTCATACATTTATTTAGCCAACTCTTGACTCAAAACAGCTGTTGGTAGAGTAATAGGGATAAATTAGATTTATTCAGTAAGTATTATGCCGTGTACACACGACTGGACTTTTTTCAACGGACTAGGTCGGACGGAATGAATCCGCCGGACAATTCAATCGTGTATGGGCTTCATCGGGCCTTTGCTGTCTAAAAATCAGACAGACTTTAGATTTAAAGCATGTTTCAAATCTTTCCGACGGACTCGAGTCCGGTCGAAAAATCCATTCGTCTGTATGCTAGTCTGACAGATGAAAACCGACGCTAGGGCATTTATTGGCTACTAGCTATGAACTTCCTTATTCTAGTCCGGTCGTACGTCATCACATTCGAATCCGTCGGACTTTGGTGTGCTTGTGTGTGGCCAAGTCCGTTCATTTGGAAAGTCCATCGGAACTCCGCCGAAAGTCCGTCGGGAAGACCGTTGGACCTAGTCCGTCGAAAAGTCCGGTCATGTGTACACAGCATTAAACTTACTTTTGGGTAAAACTGACAAATAAACATTCAAGAAGCACAGCCAACATGCATACGTAATTAGTTCAGGCACACAGTAGCCAAACATTCTATTTTAAAAGATGAGTTCATTTAAAAGTATGAATGAATTTTATGTTGACACTGGTGGGTTTGATTTTCTGGTAGAAAATCCTATACATATCTATGAACTGAGATTGTGACCCTGATATGCATGGATCCAACCCCCATTATATAGTAGCCATAATGATGTTGACTTGTACTTAATTCTAACAACACTGAAATCATTGCTGCTACATTCAAGCTGATCACAGCTTACCACAGAGTCATAGGCTTGATTTAATTGTGAGACTCAATGTAAGCCGTCAACACACAGCTTGTACATACTGGGTTAAAGTCTCTTCTGATTTAAATCAATCAATTCAATACTACACACTATGGGGGTTATTTACAAAAGGCAAATCCACTTTGCACTGCAAGTGCACTTGGAAGTGCAGTCGCTCTAAGGGTCCTTTCACACGGGGCGGATCAGTTCTGATCCGCCCCGTGGATATCCGTTTGCTCAGCGGGGATCACTCCGCCGATCCCCGCTGAGCAGGGAGATGACAGCTCCGTCTCTGCACACTGCGCAGGGACGGACCTGTCACAGCGCCGCTCTCCCCTATGGGAGATCGGATGACGACGGACCGCAGTGCCCGTCGTCACCCGATCCGATCCGCAGACGGATGGAAAAATAGCTTTTTCCTCCGTTACACTTTTTCGGATCGGAGCGGGTCGGATGTCAGCGGACATGTCACCGCTGACATCCGACGCTCCATAGAGCTCTATGGAGCACCCGTTCAGGTCCGCCTGAAAAACTGACAGGCGGGCCTGAACGGGACGTCAGTGTGAAAGAGGCCTAAATCTAAGGGGTAGATCTGAAATGAGGGAAAGCTCTGCTGATTTTATCATCCAATCATGTGCCAGCTAAAATGCTTTTTTTATTTTCCTTGCATGTCTCCCTCGGATCTACAATGACTTTACTTTCAAGTGCACTTCGGGGGTTATTTATGAAAGGCAAATCCACTTTGCACTACAAGTGCAAACTATAAGTGCAAAGTGCACTTGAAATTGCACTGAAAGTGCACTTGGAAGTGCAGTCGCTGTAGATTTGAGGGGAACATGCAAGGAAAATAAAAAAACAGCATTTTAGCTTGCACATTGGATGTTAAAATCAGGAGAGCTTCCCCTCATTTCAGATCTACTCCTCAGATTTACAGTGACTGCACTTCCAAGTGCACTTTCAGTAGTGCAAAGTGGATTTGTCTTTCATAGATAATCCCCTTTTAGTGCACTTCCAAGTGCACTTGCAGTGCAAAGTGGATTTGCCTTTCGTAAATAACCCCCAATGAGTCTATTACCAAGTGCAGCTGCAGCCAGCATGCTAATATCCTTTATAAGGATGCAACCAAGGTAAGAAAAGACACTATGGCACTTGCAATTCCCCTATGTGTTTGCTTGCACTTGGTCCCCATTGTACTTACCTCCTTGGGTGTTGAACTGTCAGTGCTCACAAAGCCACTGCAATTCTCTGAAGAATTGAAATACCCACTCCTCTCCCTCTCTTTTCTGCGGCAATTCTGGGACAGATCAGAATGATGTTCTGTGGCAGCACTGACCAATGAGAATTGCTCTGATCTGTCCCGGAAGTCCTGCAGAATGAATAGGGAGCAGAGTGGGGATTTCAAATCCCTGAACTGCTGTACTGGCTGCGTTGGCACTGACAGCTCATCAGCCATGGAGCTAAGCACAGCATGGACCAAAAGGTGGGAACGGTGCAGGGTGTTAGTTTTCCTTTTCATTTTTCCTGGCAAGATGAACTTAGACTTTAGCACTATACCTGATTATTGGAGACAGTAAGTCATACCTAGAGCAAAATACACTGCTAACGTATAGCATAAGATCATCCACCCTTAATTTTACTCCTTTTATTCATAGGTTTACTTACCAACCCACTAACCAACCAAATATTGCTGGCAGAGGGAGATTTTATTGGACTTTGAGGGAAATCCTCTTTCATCCACGTTGAGCTCTCAGCCTTTATTCTTGACAGGGAGTAAATCTTTGATGGACTCATTCTCTCATGTTTATTTGTTAAAGAATGAAGTGTAATTGCAGTAATGACCCGTCTGTCTGAATTTACTAGACAGGCGTGGTTCTAAAATGGAAACTCTCTGAAAACCTAAGTGAGACATTTCTCCTTGTCAGAATGCACCTATCAAGAGCATTCTATAAACTCCTATATTTAAAGTCATAAAAATAAGTTTAAAAATAAAATACATTGGGTTTGTACCTCTATGGTACCATAACACATTCTTTGATATGCCAATACTGTGCTTTTTCACCATATTGAGGTTGGCAGTTGACATAATTTATCATTGGCTAAAGCTGAACTGTAGCTCACCGAAACACAAGTTAAATATGGCTTTTTAGGAATGGACATTTTTGTGAAAGAAATTTACCCAAGTAAATAATTACCTTGTATCCTTGTATTAAAAATAGCATCCCACCACGCTCCATGCTATTGTTAGTAAAGTTCTGCTGTAAAATGTATGTCTGGGCAAAATAAACGCAAAACAAAAAAAATCCAGTACAGCTCTGTAATTAATACCTGCACATTGTTCCATCGGTTGTCTCTTTACAAAACCCGGCAAACAGAGAAAAATACCTGCCAATCCTGCCAGAAATAGGTAAAGCTTCTAACCTCCTAACCGCAGCTGGCTGAGAGGCTGAGACGGTGTCAGTCCAGGCAGCTGGCGGATCCAGACTTCCACTGTCATGATGGCGCGGTGCCTGGACTTCAGTCCGCTCTCTGCTGAAAACGGTCACAGGAGTGCAAAATGAATTGCATTTCTGTGATCCACAGGAGAAGCCCAGCCAAACGAGCTTTGGCTGGACTTCTCCTTAAAACTGGCTTGTCCCTGTTTGCTAAAGGGATAGACAACTTATTGCTTCCGGTCAAAACCCATGCCTTGCCATTTCTCTATGCTGCATCACCGTGGGAGTTCTAATTTGATCAATACATCTCTTTTATTTCATTGATTTGCCTTCTTGTGTCTGTGCCAGATTTAATTATTAGCTTTCACCTGCACAGCACTAGAATGAGAGACACAGGGATTGTGGGATATATAGTTTATTCACAGGAAGTGGCAGTTCTTAGACTACAGACTGAAGTCATGCATTTTTTTTTTTTTTGCAGAGACATGCATTTTAGGTAAGAATGAGAGCATGCCTCACGTCCACCAGTTTGCTCCTAACTCATTCATGACCAGTGGTCATTAATGCTTTAATGCTTAGGGGAAATTTAGCAGTCAGTCAGTTTACATCCCTTAAGCCGCGTACACACGGGGCGGACTGTCTGGCCAACTTAGTCCGTCAGACAATCCGACGGACAGTCCGTCATACTTTCGAATGAACGGACTTGACCACACACACCACTTTTTGAGCGGACTAATACGGCGTACTAAGTCCGCCATACTATCCGCCCTACTTTTGAAATGAACGGACTCGCCCACACACACGGAGGAAAGTCCGCTCATTTCGAGCACGTCTCCAGGTAGGCGGGGCCCGCGAAGGAGACGTCGCTGACCCCGCCGCCTGGAATGGACTTAAAGGGGAACACCAACGCCGAAAAAAATCGGCGTGGGGGTCCCCCCAAGTCCACAACAGACCCTTGTCCGAGCACGCTACCCGGCCGGCCAGGAAAGGGGGGCGAGCGAGGCCGTGTGCCCTCAACATGGGGGGTGCCTTGGGGGAGGGGGGGGCCGCGCGGCCCCCCCACCCCAAAGCACCTTGTCCCCATGTTGATGAGGACAAGGGCCTCTTCCCGACAACCCTGGCCGTTGGTTGTCGGGGTCTGCGGGCGGCCCCCCACCCTATGTGAATGAGTATGGGGTACAATGTACCCCTACCCATTCACCTGTAAAATAAAAGTACCAAAAAAACACAACACACGAGATAAAATACTTTATTGCACAGCTCCGGGGGTCTTCCGTCTTCGGGGGTCTTCTCGCCGGACTCCTCCGCTATCTTCTTGTAGCTCTTTTGCTAGCGGAGGAGTCCGGCTTTCTTCCTCGCTGCCGGCCTCTTCTCCCGACTTCGGGGGTCTTGTCCCCCTCTTCGGTTCTTCTGCCGGGCCACCGCGCCTTCTTATAGCTCTTTTACAGGCGGTGGCCCGGTCTTCTGTCGCCGCCGTCGCCTTCCGTTCTTCTTCTTCTTCTTCTCCAGGAGATGTTGCCTCAACGATCTCTCCGGCCGGAATGCCAGGGACGCACTGCGCGGCCACTTATATAGGGACAAGGGGCGGTGTCACATGGCTTTATGTCACATGGGTTGGTCACATGGGTTGATGTCACATGGGGACTATGACATCGTAAGGGGGCGGGGTCACCATGTGACACCAACGCATGTGACATAAAGCCATGTGACACCGCCCCATTGTCCCTATATAAGTGGCCGCGCAGTGCGTCCCTGGCATTCCGGCCGGAGAGATCGTCGAGGCAACATCTCCTGGAGAAGAAGAAGAAGAAGAAGAAGAACGGAAGGCGGCGGCGACGGCGGCGACGGCGGCGACGGCGGCGACAGAAGACCGGGCCACCGCCTGTAAAAGAGCTATAAGAAGGCGCGGTGGCCCGGCAGAAGAACCCGAAGAGGGGGACAAGACCCCCGAAGTCGGGAGAAGAGGCCGGCGGCGAGGAAGAAAGCCGGACTCCTCCGCTAGCAAAAGAGCTACAAGAAGATAGCGGAGGAGTCCGAGGAGAAGGCCCCCGAAGACGGAAGACCCCCGGAGCTGTGCAATAAAGTATTTTATCTCGTGTGTTGTGGTTTTTTTTGTACTTTTATTTTACAAGTGAATGGGTAGGGGTACATTGTACCCCATACTCATTCACATAGGGTGGGGGGCCGGTATCCGGGGGCCCCCTTATTAAAGGGGGCTCCCGGATTCCGATAAGCCCCCTGCCCGCAGACCCCGACAACCAACGGCCAGGGTTGTCGGGAAGAGGCCCTTGTCCTCATCAACATGGGGACAAGGTGCTTTGGGGCGGGGGGGCCGTGCGGCCCCCCTTCCCCAAGGCACCCCCCCATGTTCAGGGCACGCGGCCTGGTACGGCTCAGGAGGGGGGGGGGCGCTCGCTCGCCCCCCTTTCCTGGCCGGCCGGGTAGCGTGCTCGGACAAGGGTCTGTTGTGGACTTGGGGGGGATCCCCACGCCGATTTTTTTCGGCGTTGGGGCTCCCCTTTAAGTCCATACCAGGCGGCGGGGCCAGCAACGTCTCCTTCGCGTGCCCCGCCTACCTGGATACCCGCTCGAAATGAGCGGACTTTTCTCCGGGCGGGAAAAGTCTGCTCATTTCAAAAGTACGGCGGACTGGCACACACACGGGCGGATTGTCCGCCGAAATGCGAGTCCGACGGACAGTATTACGGAAATTCCGAAATACTTAGTCCGCCAGACTGCACGCTGAAAAAGTCCGCTGAAGCCCACACACGAGCGGACTGTCCACTGAAATGTGTTTCGGCGGACTAAGTAGGCCAGACAGTCCGCCCGTGTGTACGCGGCTTTAGGTTCTGTGTCATTGTATTTTGTTTGCATCAAATGGGTTTCCCATACAAGTCCAAGGGAATGCAATACACACCTGAAGAAGATCAAATGCTGTTAGAAAGAGGTCAACTCTAGGATAAATGCACCTGTCAATGAATTCTGAAGGATCTCAGCATCTTAAACTGATTTCAGATTGATGCCAGTAACACAAACCCAAGGTCATCTACACAGGCCCTTAATGTGACAACAACTCTATGACTAATTTGCATACCTAATTAATTTTTAATAGGATATTAGGCTTTTTATTGATACATTGCTTTATAAAATACCCTTCTCGTTTGTTAGTATAATTGGACAAATATAAAACTTGTTTAAAAATGTGTTTGATTACTTTATTCATAAAAATTTTAAAATATATCTTTTACTTATCAACATAGCTAGTTATACATATACAACTGTCATCCACAGTCAGGGCCGCTGATAGGCCAGTACGACTGGCCCTGTTGTGCCGGGCCCAGCCAGCAGGGGGGCCCGGGCAAGCTGAGCAGATAAATAATATAAAAAGAAAAAATCCTCCAGCCATGACCGATCCGGCTCAACTACCAACCAAATAGCCCCCACCACCCCCCGGTTATTTTTAAGTTTTTTGTTTTTTTTTGTGCAGATAGTTATCTGCAGACTAGGTGGCGGCAAGGGAGGGACTATTTCCTCTATTTCGGGTGCGGAAGAATACCTCTTCTGCACCCGCTCTTCATGCTGGCTGTGGCTCAAGTCCCAGCCAGTGCGTCCTCTATCGTGCCGTCCCCCTTGGCACCGTGGAGTGATTCCTCCCCCTCCTCTTGCGAGAAGTGCCAGTGAGGCGAGCGGCAGTGGCAGAACACAAAAAATAAGTAGCTGGCATCATTGACATGATCGCATCTGAATGGAATCATTTGTGGACAGTTGGACACTCCAGTCCAGGCAGCAGGATCAGGGAAGAAGTGCCTCATGGAGCCCAGCTAAAAATGACACAGGTGTGTGCTTGCTTGGGGGGGGGGAATTCAAGATCTACTACTGATGCAGCAGCATATATACATTATGATATTAGCAGCATGGGTGGCACTGTCTGCAGTAGAATATGGCATTGGTGGCATGGGTGGCACTGTCTGCAGGTAGCACATGCGTTATGGCCCATAAGACATGTGCTACCTGCAGACAGTACCACTCATGCTGCCAATGCCATATTGTGCTGCAGACAGTGCCACCCATGACGCTAATGTCATAACGCATGTGATGCCTGCAGAGACAGTGCCATCCATGCTGCCAATGGCATTATGCCATTGGCGGCATGGGTGGCACTGTCTGCAGCACAATATGTCATTGGCGGCATGGGTGCACTATCAGCAAGTAGCACATTCGTTATGCCATCCGTGTCACGGCTGGCACTGTTTGCAGCACATTACAGCATTGGCGGCACTGTCTGCCGGTAGCACATGCTTTATGGCCCATAACGCATGTTCTGCTTGCAGAGATAGTGCCACCTGTGCCGCCAATGCCGTAATGTGCTACAGACAGTGTCACCCATGCCGCCAATGCTGTAATGTGCTACAGACAGTACCGCCAATGCCGTAATGTGCTGCAGACAGTGCCACCCATGCCGCCAATGCCGTAATGTGCTGCAGACAGTGCCAGCCATGCCTATCACTTGTAGACAAACCTGCACTTTGTTTCAAGGCGGGGTCTGGGGAGGGGCTGGGACAGGGCGGGGCTGAAGGAGGGACCATGGGCGGGGCCAGGAGTGGAGCTGAAGGGGGCCCCGTCAGGTAGGCTGTACGGGGCCCCATGATTTCTATCAGCGGCCCTGTCCACAGTGACAGTTGCAGCCTGCAGGTTTGTTTATAAACAAAGCTCATGTGATCACAATGACTGTGTGTCATAGTAATCACGTGTTGGAAACCTTGTTGATTGGTTATTGATCATTATAATTAACACTGCTGTTAGCTCCTGGTTCTAAAATTAAGTATTCCCCCAGCATGTGGAACCATGCCTATGAATACATTTATCTACAGATTGTGGTTGGTATGATGTTAATCTTACACTGGAAAATCACAGTTGAAAAAGGAAAGTCCGAATCGGATTAGTGGCTGTGGGGAACATGGACTGCAACTAGTTAGAGAATAAATGAAAGCCAGTCAAATCCTTGAAAATCAGGAAAAACCCTCCATAGGATTACTCCAATAATACCTCCTACCTGTTGGAGATGTAATGACTCATTTGGGAGCCTACACCATATTTACTGGGATAGCCCCAAGATTTGCCCTTTTTGGGAACACACTAAAATTGCACTTTGATTATTCGGCCCTCTAATTCCTTCAGATCCTGTATTCTATCCTCTGGGTTTGCCCATGCCAAATACAGCAAAACTCACTACTAAGTTGTTCAACTATTTTTTGACTATGGCTAGATGCCTGATAGCTTTAAAATTGAAGCAACCACTACCACTCTCATTGGCAGGTCTTTGCAAATATATTAATTATGTCTATAGTATGGAATATTTGACAGCTCGGCTCAACAACACTGTTTCTAAATTTAGCAAAATATGGAGCCCCAGGCGCCTTATAGCTTTGCCCTAACTAGTATGTGTATGTATGAATTTGAGTTAGGGACCTTAGATTGTAAGCTCCTTGAGAGCAAGGACTCATGTGAATCTACAGTATATGTGTAAAGCACTGCCTACATTGGCAGCATTGTATACAAACCTGTAATAATAGTAATAACTTTATGTGCAGCAATCTTCATTCCTATCTTGGGATATTTCTTTTTTTCTGCTTTTTATCTTATCTTTCCTGTTGTATCATTCCTTTATCTCAATTGCACTTAGGGCCAGTTCTCACCAGGTGCAGTTCCTGTGCGCCTTTTTTCTGCACTAGGGGCCAGTTCACACCACATGCAGTCCAATGTGTTTTTTTTTTAATGCATCAAAAACGCATGGAAAGTAGGTTATTTGGTCTTTAATGGCATAGTTCACACCAGTGTTTGCAATTCCAGTGCGTTCCAGTTCCAGAAAAAAAGTAAAACATGTTGCATGTTTCCTGCACTGGACTGTAGTGGAATGCTGTATAAAGCATCAAAATCACACTGGAACACACCGGAACGCACCAAAAATGCACTGTTACACACATGTCCTTATTAAATAAAAAAAAAAAAGAGGGGGGAAAAAATGCACTGGACTTCATCAAAAATTTTCTGTGGTGTGAACTGGCCCTAAAGTTTCTGTGGTGTGAACTGGCCCTAAAAATGCATGCACAGTGTTTTCCATGTATTTCAATGGCTCTAGTTCACACCAATGCAGTCAGTTTTCAGTGCAGAAACTGACCGCAAACTGACTGCATGGTGTGACCTAGAGCCATTGGAATACATGGAAAACACTGTGCATGCATTTTGTCCAGAAAAAAAGGGCAAGGAACTGCATCTAGTGTGAACTGGCCTACTATTTCTATTACAGTGGACATCAGTTATTTGCATGTACTTTCACTCCAGCGCCAGAGAATATGCTTACTATTTTTCTATACATCAGGGTAATACTGTCGCTAATAATGTGAATTGTTGGACCTAAACATTATGCAATTAATAATACTTGAGTATATTTTTACTAATGTATTGGAACTTGGACTTCCTTGCTAATTTGCTAGTGATGTTCTACTGTATTGCTGGAATGCTTATTTATTTAACATTTATAACTGTATTTTCTTTAAAAATCCTTCAATAAACAAAAAGATAAAACTTAACACCAAAACTGTCTTTGTGTCACCTGTATCCCCATCCCAATGGACCCCAATATACTGTATTTTGCTACTGCATCTCATATTTTCCCCAAGACTTCAAGGCAATTAATACTCTCATGCCGTGTACACAGGATCGGAAATTCGGCCAGCAAAAGACAGATGACAGCTTTTGGTTGGAAAATGCGATCGTGTGTATGCTCCATCGGACTTTTGCTGGTTGAATTTCAGCCAGCAAACGATTGAGAGCATGTTCTCAGTTTTTCGGTCGAAAAAGTTTCTATCCGAAAATGCGTTCTTGTGTTTGCAATTCTGACGTGCAAAAACTCACACATGCTCAGATTCAACTACAAGAGGGAAGATATTGGCTACTGGCTATTGAACTTCCTTTTTCTAGTCCCGTTGGGAAAACCATCAGAGCTTTTTCGGACCAAAATTCCGATCGTGTGTATGCGGCATCAGTTTTGTAGACATGGGTGCCGTCAAAAAAATTGTTTTGTTTCATTCCGTACGGAAAAAAAAAATTTGTGTACAAAATTCAATTCGGATTCGTATGAAATACAAATTTTTCCGTTAGATTCATAAACTTTTAGTTAAAATAACGAAAGTTCGTTATGATGAATTTATCATTATGAGGGGTTCCCACCATCCCTGTGCTGAGTTCCCGGGTCTAAGTGTACACCCGCTGTGCCCATTATGAGGGGTTCCCACCATCCCTGTGCTGTGCTGACTTCCTCTGATTAGTGAACAAAACACCAGTCAGGTTTCTGGTAATTTGGAACCCGAAATTCGTTAACGAAATTTCCTATTTCGTATGAAATTCGTAAGCATAGAAATTCCCATAGTGTTCCCATCATCCCTGGTCTGACTTCCTGGGGTTTTAACTTTTAGGTTCATTAACTTTTCGTAACAATTACACATTTTCGTTATGATGAATTTATCATTATGAGGGGTTCCCAACATCCCTGTGCTGTGCCGACTTCCTGGGTTTTAAATTTTTAGGTTCATTAACTTTTTGTTAATTACAAATTTTTATTATGAATTTGGATCCGAAATTGGTAAACTAAATTTTGAATTTCTTACGGAATTCGTATGCATAAAAATTTGTATTTCAGATTCGTATGGATGTACGAATTTCCGGAAATTCGTACGAATTTTCGCTTCGTACGAAACTAATAGCACAGTTTTGTGGAGCAGTCTTTCTCACCTAGAGATCCTCTAGAGATTGTTGGGGGTTCCTTGAGCAATTTCTGCTGCTCAGATATATAAAGTAGAGCTATAGGAAAAACTTTTTTTTTTCATTTTAGATTCTGACCCCTGTAAGTTTTTTACTTTTGTCCTCTTTGTCTCAATGGGGGGGATTTACCTTCACTTCCTGTCCCATAGCAAAATCAGGAAGTGAGAGGAAATCCCTGAAAATTAAGAGAATCTCTTTGGGACCCCCAGGGCGCCAGAACTAACTTCCCCATTGGAAGAATTCCTCTTTATTACTTTTCTGGGGAAAACCCAAAATTTGGGGTTTTCTTTTTTTCAATAATAGTAAATGGTAAAGGGGGAATATCAGACAGACAGCAATACAAAAATGATAGGTGTTCTAATCCTACTCCAATCTATCTATCTATAACTAGAAAAAAATAAAATAATTGCCTTTTAGTTATACTTTAACCACTGACATCAATTAGCAATAATAATCTTTTAGCCATATTTAAAAGGGAGAATTCTTCACACTGACACCCAAAGTAAGGAGCATTCTTCCCATTGATCACCATCGTATATAGTAGAGCATTTTTGGAAATTACCACCAATGTAAGGAGCATTCTTTCCATTGGCTGCCAATGTAAGAAGTATACAGTATTTGCCACTGCCCCTCCAATGTAAGGGGTATTTTTCCCACTGGTCACTAATGTATACAGAATTCTTCCCACTGGCCTGCAATGTAAGGAGCATTTTTCCCACTGAGTACACCGACTTTCCATTGTAATGAAGTCCTTCCCCCATTGACCAGCAGTATTATGCCGCGTATACATGGTTGGATTTTCTGACGGGAAATGTTTGATGTGAGATTGTTGTCGGAAAGTCCGACCGTGTGTATGCGCCATCGGACATTTGCTGTCTAAATTTCCGCCAACAAATGTTTCTTAGCAGGTTCTGAAATTTTCCGCCAACAAAACTTTGTTGTCGGAAAGTCTGATCATGTGTACACAACTCCGCACACAAAAGTCCACGCATGCTCGAAATCAAGTACGAGCCGGAAGCTTTTGGTCTTGTAAAACTAGCGTTTGTAATGGAGATATCACATGACTATGTGTTGTACGTCACCGCGTTCTCACGTTCTGAATTTTGGGCCAACATTTGTGTAACCGTGTGTATGCAAGACAAGTTTGAGCCAACATCCTTCAGACAAAAATCCGTGGTTTTGTTCTCGGAAAATCCAATCGTGTGTACATGGCATAAGAGGGCCCTTTTCCCAATAACCACCAAAATAAGGTGAAACTTCTTGGACTGATGGCCAATCTAAGGGGGCCCTTCCTCACTGACCACCAATGTAAGGAACACTACAATTTTTTGCTTTTTTTTCTTGCCATTTTTTTTTTTTTTTTAATTATTACTGAAAATAATTGTCATATAAAGTGGATGTGAAAAATGTAAAGTATACCACATGCATTAGTCTTTAATTTATTGTAATATGTCAAATTTCTATACATGCAAAGGTAGAGGGCTGTTAGGCCTCAAACACACTGGACGTTTTTACAGCTGCTGTTTTTGGCTTCAGGCGTTTTTTTTCTGCAGTCAGTAAACTCCTCAGAATGTTATGCTATGTGTCCATGCAAACATAGGCTTTTATCAGCATTTTTTGGCAGGGATGTTTGCAGGGCTGTCGTTAATATTGATTGGACCCTGGGCAAACATTTTCTTGGGCCCCCCATGTAATTTCACTCTCTACCTATTCTGAGACATACAATAAATAGCAGCTAGGCTTAAAATCAGTTTACTGTATCCGATCAGGCAGCAAATGTGATTGGTTGCCAGCAGTTACAGCATATCAATACTGCTTACTGACTGGTTGCTAGAGGCTACAGCACACATTACGGCTCACTGATTAGTTGCTAGAGGTTACAGCACATCATCTCCTCACTGCAGGGGAGCACAATATACATATGAATGCAGCCTTTATTTACATATTAATGCCGCCAACCGCAGCTATTTACTTAGTAATGCAGCCGATATTTACATATGAATCCCGGTTATTTAGATGTAAACACAGGGTCTGCAGGTGAGTCATCCATACACAACAGTAGGGCAGAGCTGGGCAGCATTAGTACCAGCACTTCATACTGAGATATCGGGACACAGTACAGAACTAAAACATTAAGGGACAAGGGATAGTTGACAAGTATGAGGCAGCTGCTTTGGGCCCCACAATGTTGACAGGGCCCAGGGCAGCTGCCCCTTTTGCCCTGCCTTAAAGATGGCCCTGGACGTTTGCTAGCTGGAAAAAAAATCAGACTGCGCTTCAAGAGGAGTTTTTCATCTGTAAAAACGCATGTATCTGGCTTTTGAGTGTTTTTGAGCCTCAAGCTTTTGCAGGAGAATAGCTTTGCTTAAAAAAAAAAAAAACACTGAAAAATGCGTTTTTAACGTGGCATTCTATAGCTAACTCTACTGTCATTGAGGCCTTATTAGCAGGAAATCTCTGAAACCTGAACGTCATTTCCAATGGCTCTCAAATGTTGAGAAAGGTTGCTGTAGAGGGTCCTGGGTCAATAATAATTTTGAGACCAAGTAATATTTTATACTTAGCAGTTCACCTACCACTGCTTAGAAGTCTCTTGGTGGTCCCCTGTACTGTTCAGTGCCTACAATTTCTATTTAATTTGCAACACCCAAGTTATTCAATATGTAGAGAAACTTTGGGATATGAGTCGATCTTCACTGTACCAGGAAATAAGACGTGTTTGCAGAAAGGTTAAACAAATCATCTTATGACAAACTAATAACTTCAGTATATAGGATGATTTAGGCATTTAAAGCACAGGGATGAGGATTACGAGTCAGACTGAAACTAAAGTCATAACATTTATTGTTGAAAGTGATTATTTCTATGGGATGTATGTGCTGGGACAACCGTAGTAATCACCGTGCCCTAAGCTTCAATTAAGCAACATCATAAGATATTATGAAATAATGTAAAGTGGTAATTAATTCAGCCTAATTTTTCAATTTTGCTATATCCATTTAAAACATATCAATCTGGTACTACCGGCTGCTTGAGCATGTAATTGCATTGTCACATCACCACCTAGTGGCGGTATCAAGACAATATTTTAATATGAGGCTTTGTATGTTTGGCTGATGTATGCTCAATTGTCATAGAAATAATCTACTAAAAACAGTTCAGTAAAGGCAGACAGTAAAAGAAGAGCAGCTATCAGAATGACAGGACATTACACTTACACAATATACTTCAAAAATGCAAAAACATAGGTAGACAATGGAAATAACAACTTAATAAAATCTTAATCTATTCTGTTCAAGCTCAGGTCAAATTCCTAGACCAAAGCTATTAGCTACTAGCCTGAACGTAGTCCCGTCGTAACGAAATAACGTCATCACGTAACGAACGATCGGATTTTCTGACAACTTTGTCCGACCGTGTGTATGCAACACCAGTTTCGGACAAAATTTGACGGATTTTGTTGTTGGAATGTCCAACCATGTGTACAAGGGCTAATATGTACCTGAAACCCATCTCTATCCAGCTATGTCCACGAGTGTCTTGGCCATCCGGGACTCTCCCTACTGAGTGGCTGAGACACAGCAGTGGTTCCATTGGCTCCCGCTGCTGTCAATCAAAGTATGTTAGCCAATCAAGGCAGGGGAGAGGGGGAGCAGGATGGGGGGAGGGGTCGAACTGCAGCTCCATGTCTGAATGGACACAGCAATCTGTGACTCCACTTGGGTGCCCCCATAACAACCTGCTTGTTGTGGGGGCCCTCAACAGGAGGGAGGGGCCAGGAGCACAGAAAAGGCACCTGAGAAGAGGATGATTCGTGCTGCCTTGTGCAAATCCACTGCAACAGAGCAGGTAAGTATAAGATCTTTGTTATTTTCATATGTAGCGGTGACACTTTTGACAAAGTGTCCGCTATGTGCGAATTTAGTTTTTTTCCTCAGAACAGTAAAGGGGTTCTGAGGGTTGATTGTGCAGGTTTAACTTTGGCCTCAGTTTGGCTGGGCTGTGTTAGGGTTCTGCCTGGTCACGTGTACAGTTGGGTGCACATGACAGGTCCAGAACCAGGCCTGGTTGGACGCTTTGGGTATCAGCGTTCCTCTGAACCAATCAGTGGGTGAGTCTGGCCCCGCTGAGAAGTGTGGGGAAGGGTACTTAAGAGGCTGAAGTCACATGTTCAGGTTTGTTTGTTAGGCCAGAGCTGCCTGTTCCTGAATCTGGACCACGGTAGCCCCGCGAGGGGTCCTGGTCACATGATCAGTTTGACTAGCCCCATTAGATCCGCATGGTCTGGGGCAAGGATCCATCTGTTCCCGAGTCTCAGAACCGGCTGGTCCGAGGGACAGTAACTGAGGGAGGATTCAAGGCGTCCGGGTGGGCTCTCAACTTGGAGGGGCACCGCAGCTCGTGTAAGCGACCGGGCGAGGACTCGTCACAGGAGGGCCAACTAGCTGGCATCCCAAGAAGTGCCTGGTTGCTGGGTTGTCAAGGACACTAACGGATCCACGCTTTTCCAGTACTGCCAAGGAGACAGAGAACGTTCCAGGTACTGAGGAAAGGTTCCTGTTCACTTTCGGTTGCAAATTTGTTCAAGGCTAGAGACTTTGTAAGTTCCGGATTAAAGTGCTGACTACCATAATCTCTGGAGATTTGTTCAGCTTTGAAACGCCCACCTGCGGCTACTCTCTGGGTTGTATTAGAGACTTTCTAGTGATTAGCAGTTCAAGGTGCCTGAGTTTCTTCACCCTTGCCCTCTGTTCCCATACGAGACTGTGTTTGTTGGATGTTACCCGTGCAAATAAAAACCTTTCTAAAGGACTTTTATGGTGTCAGCGTCCAAGGTTGTTGGGTACTAACCCTGGGAACCCCTAGACATGGAAGAACAAGCCAAGCGGAGGTAACCGGTAAGCCCAAAAGTCAAGGCCGCCCCATTGAGGGTTATGGCCGCTACACAGAAAAAAAAAAAAGACTTTACAATTACTTTAAATCACTCTATGACTTGTCAGATGACACCAGGATAGATATTCTCTACCCCATAAGATGTTAGGTCCACAGCTAATGCCCAGCTGTAGTGGTCTATATTCTAAAGAATCGTGGCAGGGAAGATGACATCTCCACTTGAACCATACTTCCCAACTTTTTGGAATTCGGAGAGACCATCCTGAGATTTTAACTAAAACCTGAATCCAAGCTAAATCACGGAGCCCAGTGCACGAACAAGTTCCAGCACGTGGCTCCACATATTAGCCTGGTAGGGGAGAAATTCCATTCTGTTTCCCTATTATGTGTGTCCCCTGCAGCTACCATTGTCAGTGGCAGCGACAGAATAAATGCTGTTTATTTATGCCGGGGCAGGTGCTAAAGGCCGGGGAAGGGAAGCATGGCTATGATTGTCCTAATGCCAGGGAGGTGGCGGGTGCTAAAGGTCAGTGCTGGTGTAGGGGGCAGGCTATAAGCCAATCACAGTTAATTATAGCCTTGACCCCTACTCTCTGTGGCAGCTTTTAGCACCCGCTACCTCACTGCAATAAACAGTATTTACTCTGTAGCTACATGTGACAAGCACAACTGCAGTAGAGATTAGGGATGAGCTTTGTGTTCGAGTTGAACCCACGTTCGACTCGAACATTGTCTGTTCGGCTATTCCCTGAATTCCAAACATTATGGGCTGTTTGCACCAAATTCTAGTGGCACGTCATGGCCCATAATTCACTGCGGCATCGCAGTGCAGTGCTGGCTGCTGATTGGCCAAGCATGCACTATGACCCGCATGCTTTGGCCAATCACAGTGCGGATAAAACGGAGAGCCATGATTGGCCAAAGCCAGGGGGTTTAGTACACGCCCCACACTATATAAGACCGCCTGCGTGGGGGACTTGTGTAGTGTGTTGCGGCAGTGGTTAAAGACAGATAGAGAGAGAGAGACAGTGTCATTTAATTTGAGGTAGATAGAGTAGGCAGGTGAGTCAGTTAGCTTCAGTTACAGTGTGTAGAGGATATATATGCATCCCAGGTGTGTTGTATATATATTTATACACTGTATTCAGTTTAGCTAGATCTGTTCCTGTTATTCTCTTCATAATATACTGACAGGCAGGGAGCTGCAGTATTTTCACTTATCGTCCTTTGCACAGTGTGCACCTAAATCTTTACCTGAATACAATTGCCGGCGTTCTCATACAAATACAGGCAGGGAGCTGCAGTATTTTGTTTTAGTGTCCTTTGCACAGTGTGCACCTAAAGCTTTACCTGAATACAATTTCCGGCGTTCTCATACACATACAGGCAGGGAGCTGCAGTATTTTGTTTTAGTGTCCTTTGCACAATGTACACCTAAAGCTTACATGAATACTATTGCCAGCATTCTCATACAAATACAGGCAGGGAGCTGCAGTATTTTGTTTTAGTGTTCTTTGCACAGTGTACACCTAAAGCTTTACATGAATACAATTGCCGGTGTTCTCATACAAATACAGGCAGGGAAATGCAGTATTTTGTTTTAGTGTCCTTTGCACAGTCGGCACCTAAAGCTTTACCTGAATACAATTTCCGGCATTCTCATACACATACAGGCAGGAAGTTGCAGTATTTTGTTTTAGTGTCCTTTGCACAGTGTGCACCTAAAGCTTTACCTGAATACAATTGCCGGTGTTCTCATAGAAATACAGGCAGGGAGCTGTAGTATTTTGTTTTAGTGTCCTTTGTTACAGTGTGCACCTAAAGCTTACCTGAATACAATTGCCGGTGTTCTCATACTATTAATACTACAGGCAGGCAGTTGATTCTGCTAGCTGTAGTATAATCAGTATATATATATATATATACGTCCCAGCTTTGTGCAGCTACATGTCCCTGCAGACCATTAGTATGTCTGGAAGGCCAAGAAGGAGAGGCAGTCACGAGCCAATAAAAGTGGACAAGCAGGCTCTGTGTCTAGAGGCAACAGTGCTGGTTGTGTCTTGTCCTCCTGAGGAGTCCCCCGAACTGTTTGACCACAGTGTTGTGTACATGCTCCAGGAGGATACCCAGTGTTTTGAAGGCTCTGATGATGGTACCCAGCTAGAGGAAGGCAGTAACGTGAGCCCAGAGAGAGGAGGTGCCCAAGAAGGACAGCAAACTGGCAGTCATGTTGCCCCAGCTTCAGCATTCAGCCAGGTTTGCTCCAGTGATGAGGAGGGCGGGGATGATGAGGTCGCTGACTCCACGTGGGTGCCTGATAGGAGAGAGAAGGAGTAGGAGGCACATTGCCAATGAGGCAGGAGGCCCTCCAGGGGCCAGCTTAAGGGCAGCACACTGACTGCATCACACTGCAGAACTCCACATGTGCAGGGCGCTGCTGTCTCTGCGCACTATTCCAAAAGTTCTTTGGTGTGGGCCTTTTTTGAGATGAGTGCATCAGATTGCACCGCTGCTATTTGCAACATCTGTCTCAAGTGTATCTCGCATGGCCAAAACATCAGCCATTTGGACACCACATGCTTGACCAGACATATGTCGACCTGCCATGCAGTTCGTTGGCAAGCGTACCTAAAAGACCCACACCAAAGAACAAAGCGGACCTCTCCTTGCCCCTCATCAGCTGGAATGTTCAACCCCACTATACATTCAGTCCTCTCTGAAACCTGCACTGAGAGGAATGAAGGTGTAGTATTAGGTGTGTCACAGCCAAGTACTTACGGGCAATCTGCTATCGGTACACCGGCGTCAGATTCTACCAGGCAAATTTCCCTGCCCTAGCTGCTGCACCGCCAAAAGAAGTTCACTCCCAGCCATCCACATGCCCAGCGGTTGAATGCTAGCTTGGCTAAATTGCTAGCATTTCAACTGCTGCCTTTTCAGTTGGTAGACTCTGCCCCCTTCTGTGAGTTTGTGGAATGTGCGGTTCCTCAGTGGCAGGTTCCCAAGCACCACTTTTTCTCATGGAAGGCGATTCCGGCTCTCTACCAGCATGTGGAAGGCAATGTCTTGGCTTCGCTGGACAGGGCGGTCAGCAGTAAGGTGCATATTACTGCTGACTCATGGTCCAGCAGGCATAGACAGGGACGTTAACAACAAACCTACAGTCCCTGTCTTGTTTGCACCGCCTGTATACTGCTGTTCAGAGTATATAGGGCCTGGGGGCCCCCACGCCTTTCCATTTTTTAATATGGGTATGGGTTCCCCTTAAAATCCATACAAGACCCAAAGAGCCGGAATATGGATATAATATGGATGTAATATGGATTTTCATCCATATTACATTAAAGCCGCAAGCAGTTTTAAATGACTTTTATTCCTTTAAAAAATTCATTTTGTGCAGGGACTGTTCTAAGCATGGGAAACACGTGCCACTTTACAGGCATACTATAGACACCCCCCAGGTATGATATTTAAAATGAATATTTCACTTTTTTTATTTTTATTTAAGCATCATTAAAATCACTCCTCCCGAAAAAACGTCAATTTTTAAAACTTTTTTTTTGCATTGATACATGTCCCCTGGGGCATGGACCCGGGTCCCCAAACCCTTTTTAGGACAATAACTTGCATATTAGCCTTTAAAACTGGCACTTTTGATTTCGAACGTTCGAGTCCCATAGACTTTAATGGGGTTCTAAAGTTCATGCAAACTTTTGGTCCATTCACAGGTTCTGGTGCAAACCGAACCGGGGGTGTTCAGCTCATCCCTAGTAGGGACACAGAAGAAGAATTAGCTTACTTCTGATCTCTGCCCAGGGAGTAGGTGGAGCTATGATTAGCTGTAATTTAGCTCACCCTATTGGACCAAGGAATAGGAGAATGGGGTAAAGAGATGGAGCTGCAGTACCCTAAGTACTGTGATGAGTTCACAGAGAAGAAAAACAGAGGTAAGCAGAGCAGAGGTGAGACAAAGGTTCCATAACTATAGGCAATTTTTTTTCATTTTTGTTAGAGTAGGTAAGGGTTACAATCCCTGTCATATTTATTTTTTTGCCATCTGTGACCCATTGCAGAGATTTCCCTTCACTTCCTGTCCCATAGCCAAACAGGAAGTGAGAGGAAATGTTTGAAAATTAAGGGAATTCCTTGGGGACCCCCAGGTCACCTGAACTAGTGTCTCCATTGGAAGATTTCCCTTCTAATACTTTTCTGAGGACAACCCAAAATTTGAGACTTTCTTTTACTTTCCCTTTCATTGATAATGGTAAACAGGACAATGAGAGAGGGTGAATCTCCTTAACAGGGGCACAGACAGCAATAAGAACTGAAAAGCATTCTAATCCCCCTGCACTCTATCCAAAACCCCCCAAAAAATAAAGAGTTTTGCCTTTAGTTATACTTTAATATTGTACTCTGTGGTACTACTAACCCCTGAACTCTGTCTAACATAGTACTGACCTCTGAACTTTGTAGTAAATAATTCAGAGGTCAGTAGTATGTGACTCAAAGGCCAGTAGTAAGTTAATCAGAGGTCAGAAGTAAGTAACAGAGAGTTCAGAGGTCAATAGAAAGCAATAGAGTGTTGAGGGGTCAGTAGTAAATAATGGAGACTTCAGGGGTCAGTAGTAAGTATTGGAGAGTTCAAGGGTCAGTAGTAAGTAATGGGAAGTTCAGAGGTCAGTAGTAAGCAATGGAGAGTTCAGGGGTCAGTAGTAAATAATGGAGACTTCGACCGTAGGTCTCTAACTCCCTGAAGTGTCCCTCATTCTCAAGTTTTAAAGTTGAGAGGTATGCTTAAAGTGTTTCTAAAGTCTATCCTACCCTCTATAAGCTTACCTGGCTCCATGTCACCACTCTCGCGATGTCTCCGGTACTGGCGCCACTCCTTTCACTTCCTAATTTTACAGGAGTACCTGCACACAGAAAAGCCAAAGGCTCCTGCTGCCATCAGTCAAATACCTGTGAGGAGAGAGTGGAGGCATGTCCTATCAGCACTGTGTGTTTCTATGGATGCGCTCAGCTCAGGAGTGCACACACACGTGAGCCTCCTTAGCAGCTGGCTAGCTACAGGAGGCATCAGGAGGCAAAAATCATGCAGCACTAACACATGTATATTTTTTATTGAAAGCATTATTAGCATCTGTATTTCATTTGGTATCAGCCCCTTGAAGTCTGTTGTACAGCAAGGGCAACACAATGAGCCAGGTAGACAGTAGTACAAAGACATACCTCACAACTTTTTAAAATGGGAACGAGGGACATTTATTAGCATAGTATGTTGGCATAGGACACACACCCTGCCATGCCCCCTTAAAGGAAAATGATACAAAACAATTATGATTAGTTAAATCCACAAGTGCTTTTTTTTTTATCACTACTATTCCCTTAGACTCCTTTCACACTGGGGCGCTTTGCAGGTGCTACAACAATAAAAATAGCACCTGCAAAGCGCCCTGAAACAGCCGCTGCTTTGTCTCCAATGTGAAAGCCCCAAGGGCTTTCACACTGAAGCGGTGTGCTAGCAGGATGGTAAAAAAAATCCTGCTAGCAGCATCTTTGGAGCGGTGAAGGAGTGGTGTGTATACCGCTCCTTCACCGCTCCTGCCCATTGAAATCAATGGAGCAGCACTGCTATACCATCAGCAAAGTGCCTCTGCAGAGGTGCTTTGCGGTGTTTCTTTAACCCTTTCTCGGCCGCTACTGGGGGATAAAACCACCCTGCTGGCGGCCGAATAGCACCACAAATCTGACGGTAAATCGCTGCTAAAAATAGCGCCACTTTACCACCGACGCACCTTCTGCCCCAGTGTGAAAGTGACATACTGACTTTGGAAATGTACAAATGCAGCATGTTAGAAATTAGATGAAAGGTTTAGCACTGGGAAACACTTTTTGAAAGATAAAAAGTGCATTTTATACATAACTATATAGATCAGATCAAAATGAGGAACGAATGAGGAGGAAAGAGGGACAGAGGGGGACATTGCTCCAAATCAGGGAGAGTCCCTCAAAATCATGGACAGTTGGGAGGTATGACACAGAGTATGTTGTTAGGAGGACTGTACTATTTGGACTGTACAATGTGAAATCTCAGGACTGGTTGGACAGATTTCCAAACTTTTTGTAGGTAAAACAGCTCCTGTATTTATATTTCATCTATGCATTTAGCTGTTTTTCTGGAGTTTATATTTAACATAAAGCTGAACAAAGTCTATCATGGTAGCAATAAATTAAATGAGTAATGGCCACACACCAAATCCAGATTGAATGAGTCTATTTGTAGGCAGAGCCTAAGGCCTATGGTACACAATCAGGGAGAGACCACACACACAGTCTTTGATGATGTAATTTATCCATGGGCATTGGTATTAAACAACATAGCAGTTGGTATAGCGCACTATAGCAATCAGCATTTTTACAGTATCACCAGGCTTGGGCCTGTATTACCTGAGGACAGCTTTCACTGGAGAGATGCTGGCTTGCTGTGTTATGGGATGGCACTCTTATGCAGCTCAGGAAAGCCCCACTTTGCTGGCCCAGATACTGGGATTTTCTTTGTGCACAAGCATTGCTCCTGAGCTAGCCCTACTTGACATGCATGCCTGAATGACGAGGGAAGCCCTAATTTACATTGTCTCACACCAAGATTTCTGCCAAAGGTCACCAGAAGTTGCAATGCTCAATCATACCTTTTGAGATGCCGATGGAGTCTCTGAGGGAACATTTCCCTCTAAAGTCTCCACTCCATCTGTATAGTGCCACACGATCACCTACTGGATGAAGGAAAACCTGCACCTGTCTACACATTTATTACACAAAATGGTGCAAACACATCCCTGCCTAAAACCAACCATACATATGTAGCGCTGATATTTCTGCCTACTAATGCTTTAATATGTAATCCTATGGACAATGCTATACCTAGTATTTGGCGCCATCTAGTGGCCAAAAACAGGAAGTGACTGTTGTTTAATTTTCATGTTTGACCTACCTACCCAGAATGCCAGGTGACCTACCCATGATCACCCTGTACTGAAATGCATACTGGGTAGGCTATAAAAGGACCCCGCGCGACCATCTTAGCTCTCTTCTGGACAGATGGCTTGCCTGTAAGGAACCAGGAGGAGGGCTGCAGAGAGCCCAGCTTACAGCCACTGCGGAGCACAGCCATTGCAGACTCTGCTATCCATCTGTACTGGAGCGACTGAGTAACCAGATCAGGGAGGATCCGGAGACACCTGTCGGCGTCATCAGAGGGGTCTGGTCCATGTTGCAGAGTGGAGCGGTGTGACGGAGCCGGCCGACTAGAAGCAAGACACGGTGCACCGTAGCGGAACTGCTGCATTTCTTCAGATCCGGTTGGTGAGCGGCTGTGGCCCACAGTTTATTACACACTTGCATACAGTTAGACTTCTACACAGAGGTTCTGGGACCATGGAGGAGGATCTAACAAAGATTGACATTAGGCAGGCCTAAAGCCTACTCCTCATTGCATTTTAGTACTGTGCCATACCAGAGGCAATAACCATTGGAGTAATTACAGGAACAGTTCCAGGATCCCTTTTAAGTTAACCCTCGCCATCTTACTTTTTGGATTACACATTTTTATAGCTAGCAGAAGAAAGAAGATCAAAGACTGTGTGTTATTGCGAGGCCTTGCACCTAGAATTCAAAGTAGGGGGAGCTCCCTTGTAGTTATGCTATATTTATCTGTTATTCAGATTTATTGTACTGTCACGTTACGTTGACGTGACAGCACAAATATTGTAATTACCTCCTTATCATAAGCATAGTAAAATACACTTTTGGCTAAGCACTTTGGTGTGGAGTATTGTTCTTTTCCCAGCAGGTGCATCCATTGGATACCCAGGTGATAACAAAGGTATACTGTCATTATATTGTATATTGCAGGGTTATATTTCACCATTTATTCCACACCAACATTGCACCACAGCTGTGTCAAGGGGACTGAGCCAAGTCAGTGGGGGGTTCATTAGCAGAGTGCAGGCCCAAATAAATTAAGCAGCTCCTTCGGGGGGTCAGTGCTACACATATGTAGCTCCACCTGGAAGGAGCCGCTTGGTAATTTTGGGTTCTCTGATCCCTGCCTCAACTCCAAGAATTAAACAAATACACACCTGGTAGTGATAAACAAGTTGAATATATTATCATGGTTTAAAACGGGTGGAAACTCACAGCACTGTTAAACCTTGCCACAGAGAATCAATACAATAGAAACGAAAACCTTGAATAGTAGCAACTGTAAATATAGAAAAGACAGTAAACTATATGCCCTTAGTACAGTGCTGAGAGGGAGGGGAGAAGGTTTGTCAACTTCTCAGCTACTTCTGAGCCACAAACACCATTGAGAGTTGAGCAACACACAAAAAGAAATTTGTTAAACAGCTACAGTAAGCACAGTTCTATAACGTTACAGGTCCTGGGGTGAAGAGTACTAATGTCTTCTGCTAGCAAACACTGCGGCACTTTAACCACTTAGCAACCGGCCCATAGCTGAATGACGGCTACAATGCGGTTGCTTAACTCTGGGAGGACGTACTATGACGTCCTCCCAGAATTTAACTCTCTGGCACGCACCCAAGAACTTCCGTCACGGATCACGGTGAACGGACGCTGATTGCGGCCGTTTACCCTGTAATCGCCCCTTCAAATGACGGAGCGATCACATGTAAACAAACCAGTGTGATTTCCGGTTCCTCCCTCTCCTTCCAGTGTGAGCACGGTTCCATGCATCAGAGGGGGGTGGAGTCACTGGGTGGCCCCGCCCTCTGTTATAAAAGAACTGTCAGAAGAAGAGAAGCGCCACACAGCGGGATTCTCCCATTGCGCGGAGCGGCCCGAGAACGAAGAAGAGACGCTGTGGTGGAAGATGCCGGACGAGAACACCGGAGCAAGAAGAAGCAGATCGGAGGAAGAAGAGGATCGGAGGAAGGAGGAAGAAACCGAAGGATGAAGAACAGAAGAAGGAAGAAGACCAGAAGAAAGAAGATGAAAGAAGACTTTAATAAAGGACTTGTCAAAGACCGTCTCCTGTCATTTTTAACACTTTTTTGTCACTTTTTTGGTGAAATGGTAGGGGTACTTTTGTATGCCCTTACCATTTCACACAGGGGGAGGCCGGGATCTGGGGGTCCCCTTGTTAAAAGGGGGCTTTCAGATTCCGATAAGCCCCCCCGCCCGTAGACCCCCACAACCACCGGCCAGGGTTGTGGGGATGAGGCCCTTGTCCTCATCAACATGGGGACAAAGTGCTTTGAGGGGGCCCCCATGCCATTTTTTTTTTTTGGTGAGGGGGTTCCCCTTAATATCCATACCAGACCCGAAGGGCCTGGTATGCTCTTGAAGGGGAACCGTTTCTTTTTTTTACATTAAAGTCATGTTGTAAGTCGTGCTGTGATTCACACTCAAGTCGTGTCCAAGTTGCCTCCCAAAGTCGCGCTGGAAGTCGTGTTGCCCCTGTGTGAATAAATGGACTGTTATGATACAAGTTCAATAGACACAGATTGTTATTGTCAGAGTCACGTCGAATCTCCTATCTGTATCTAACTGTGTCAAAACGAAAATAAAGCATTTATTTATGTCGGATCTTTCGTTTTCAAATTCTGTGCTTTCGTTATCGATTGTCAAAACGATAACGAAAATACCTGAAATTCGGACGAAAATGCATTCGGACAAAAACGAATGCACATGTCTACTGACTTTACTTTTCACTTAGGAGACTGGAGCTCCTGGGCAAAATGCACAGTCTGTTTGCCTTTAGTAAATCAACCCCTTAGGGTCATATTTACATGGTTGCGTTTTTAGTGTGCTGTCGTTCCCAGCGTCAAACCTGGTGTTTGGAAAATGCAGCATGTCTGTTTTTTTTCTGCTTTTAGTGTGTTAAGAGTAGGGTTGCCACCTGTCCAGTATTCACCTGGATAGTGAGGTTTCAGACTGGTCAGGTTTCAGACTGTCTGAAGAGCCCGGACACATTATTCAGATGGGACTGCAAACCCCCCCCCCCCCAATCCAATTTAGGTGTGCCTATTCACCCAGTGCGGTGCAGAGACCCAGGGCGGTGCAGAGTCCCCTTGTTGCCTGGGTTGCACACACCTATGCTCCCCATTAACCAAGTACCACAACCACCCAGTGCATAGGCCCTCTCCTTCCCTTCTCTGTCCTGCCCCTGAGCAAATGAGTATACTAATGTAGCACTGACCCCGAAGGAGCTCCTGGTTTTGTTGAGCTTACCGTTACCTTCTTGACCTCACCTCTGTCTAGGGGTTCCCCTGGTAGATGGCCTAAAGAAATGCAGAAACTCAGACTGGATCCTCTTTTGGGTTATTTATTTTAGAAGATAACACAGTTTCGTAACAAAGGGAAGAGGGTTAGGAAGGAAGTTCAGGTACTTTTGGAACTGCAAAATCCAGAGAATAAACGTTTCACAGCTGGATTCTCACAACCTCCGGATAGACCTCCTCTCACTAGGCCTAGCAGCCAGCAGGGTATTAAGTAAAGCAAAGTTTCTGCCACAGACTTGTATGTAGAACCTTTGAGAAACAAAAGTCTCTGCGACAGACTTGGATGCAAAACACTTGAGAAATAAAAGTCTCTGCCACAGACTTGGATGTAACTGAGGGACATAGACAAATTTAGAGAACTATCATACGGTACCAATATCTCTCAGCCGGTCCTGGCTATACGTATGAATATAGATCCACAAAGTGTCCTTCAACTGAGCCTCCAGGCTCCTTCAGAGAAACCAGCCTTGCGCATGGCCTTCTCCCAAAGAGTCCTCCCCTGGGTGCTTCTCCAGTTGCTGGGCCTCTCCCTAGATGAGTCGGCACTGGACCACCTTTGAATCATTATGGCCTCATATCCACTCAGGCCTGTCCCTGCAGTTGCTTGGCCTCTGGCTATCCAGCCCTGAGGCTCGGAATTGCATGGATCCACACCCCATGCCATAGCAATAGATACTATGAGTGCTGGGTGGACGCTACTCAGCGCTTTGGAAATTGCCGCAAGCCAGGCTAAACGCCCCGCAAATGTAGCGCCGCATCTGCAATCTGGTGATTGCATAGACGTAGCGCTTCCCATAAGTGCACTGTGTCCGGCGTCCAAACACAGTGGAAACATTTTTTTGACTGCGCCAAATGCGTCCCCTATTTGTGCATCAGTGTGCAGCCATGTTGCAACAGGAAGGGACCATCCCCAAACTGTTGGGAGCATGATACAATTTGTCTTGGTATGCTGACACCTTAAAGGGGTTGTAAACCCTTGTTTAAAAAACAAACAAAAAAAACCCAAACATGTCATACTTACCTCCACTGTGCAGTTCGTTTTGTACAGAGTGGCCCCGATCATCCTCTTCTGGGGTCCCTCAGCGGCGCTGGTGACTTTACCCGCATTGAGTGTCCATGTTAGAGAAGTGCTTTCCTTGGTGGACACCCGTGCGTGCTCACTCCCGAGTCCCGCATCTGTGTCCATTCAGACAGAATGCAGGACTCGGCACCACCACCGGCGCTGCGTCATTGGATTTGATTGACAGCAGCGGGAGCAAGTGGCTGCACTGCTATCAATCTATCCAATAAAATTGTAGGGAAACAGACAGGGAAAGGGTAGCGTACTTAAAAGTGGTGTATGCCTGTAGTTGAAACAAGGACCAAACCATGGTATTCATATGCCAAATAATCTTTAGTTATACAAAAATTTACTTAGTGAAAAACCACCCTCTATGTGCAATAAAATATTTTAAAATATATCAAAGAGACAACATTGTCACTTTAAATTAATTGACACACAAAACGCGTCTGCAATAGTCTGGAGTAACCGCATCAAACATGGAGCACATGCATTCCCATATATCGAAGCCGGAATGGTCTGTAAGTGGGTTTATCTAGAACACTGTGCAATACTTGTCCCATTCAGGCTGTTTGTATGCTACATGTGTCATTGATTCCCAACACAGATATCGACCGATTGATGGACAGATCGTGCGGGGGTTTTTTAGCGATACTGAGGGAATTAATACACCACTGGATAACACAATTGCCTATTGCTAAATTGATATATCACATTTGTTGAGTGCATGACACCTGGATAAAGACCTTGGAAGATATCACGTACCGCACAGCAATTAGATGTCACTAAATTGGTATCCCAGTTAAATGAGTCTGGTGGAATAGAGCATCATAGCATTAAAACCCATAGAGAATAATGTCCTCCTTGAATATATCCCGAGTAGCCAGAAAATAAATGAGGGATATAGGGGGTTACTGTATTTATAACACATGCCGACGCATATAACACGCACCCCAAGGTTAGGGGGGAATTTTAAGGAAAAAAACTTTTAGGAGGGAAGTTTAAGGATAACAAACTTACATTTAAATGCCCATCAATGCAGCCTTATTAGTGTCCATCGGCAGCCTTGTTAGTGTCATTTGCAGCCTTGCCCCAGTGTCATTGCAGCCTCGTCCAGTGTAATTTTCAGCCTTGTCCCAGTGTCATTGCAGCCTTGTCATTGCTGCCTTGCCCCAGTGTCATTGCAGCCTTGTCATTGCAGCCTTGTCATTGTAGCCTTCCAGTTTAGATATGGCACCGCCGAGATAGAGTCGGATGTCCTGTGTATCTCGGCGGAGCTTGGCTCCTCTCACAGTCCCGCCCTATGGTGGACATAACACATGTCCAATGGCGGGACTCGGCGTGACTGTGAGCGGAGCCGAGAGGAGCCGAACGCTGCTGATATACACATAGAGCCAAGTGTTATGTCCATCATAGAGCAAGACTGGGCATGACTGTGAGCGGAGCCGAGAGGAGTCGAGCCTAGCGAGTACACTCGGCTATGTGTATTTCGGCGGCGCTCACTCAGCTCACAATCAGAGGAGATCGGTGGGGATCAGCGTATAACACGCACCCACGATTTCCCCCTGATTTTAAGGGGAAAAAGGTGCGTGTTATATGCCGATAAATATGGTATTTACTAAAGGCAAATCCACTTTGCACTACAATTGCAAAGTGCATTAGAAATTGCACTAAAAGTGCACTTGGAAATGCAGTCGCTGTAGATCTAAGGGGGACATGCAAGAAAAATAAATAACAGCATTTTAGCTTGCACATGATTGGATAGTAAAATCAGCAGAGATTCCACTCATTTCAGATCTATCACTCAGATTTACAGCCACTCCACTTCTAAGGCCGCGTACACACGCGCGGACTGTTCGCCCAACCTTGTCCGCTGAACAGTGTTTGGGCGGACAGTCCGCTCGTGTGTGGGCTTTCAGCGGACAGTTTCAGCGGACAGTTGGCCGAACAAGGTCTTACGGAAATTCCGAAAAACTGTCCGCTGAAACAAGGTTTCAGCGGACTGTTCGCTCGTGTGTAGGCTTGTTCGGCCAACTAAGTCTCGCGCATGCTCAGAAAGGATTTCCACGTCGGAAGGTTGCATTGCAGTGTATAGGACGTCGTATTTTTCGTCCCGTCGTACGTGCCGTTCACGTCATCGCGCACGGTTTCAGCAAACTGTTCGTCCGTCGTGTGTGGCCATGTCCGTCCATGCTAAGTTTGAGCGGACTGTTCGCTCAAACTGTTGGACGGACAAAGTTGGGCCAACAGTCCGCGCGTGTGTACGCGGCCTAAGTGCACTTTCAGTGCAATTTGCACTTGTAGTGCAAAGTGGATTGGCCTTTCGTAAATAATCCCCATAGTGTCCTAATGATCTATACTCATTAGATCTAGAACCCACGGGAAAGCCTATCTGGCGTTATTTGAATCCAATTGTGTCAGATTCCTGACATAACAGCTGATTTTGGGTTGGACCATTGAATAGTATTGCACCCAAAAGACATGGCATCAAACAAGCATCAGTATAGATGATTCAGAGGGGACAATCAAGTTCAAGAGAAGAACGCTGTACATACCACTTCCCAAAGTCTTGCATAGGCAGTTAAGGATGTCGGAGGCAGGTCAATTTAGACTCAAGTCGCTCCTGAGCTACACTCAGCGGAACTATGCTCCTACAGCTGCTTAGATTCACTGTCATCCAGTGGAAAGAGTACAGGTCACAGTCCTCATGAACTTGAACAAGATTCCTTGAAAGATGCACTGACGGTGTCCCGGTCTCACGTCTCCAGTATGTTAGAGCCACGCTCTGTATTGCCTCAGCTCAGCGGCATACAACGTGCAGCTTGGCGTCCTGTGGGCTCTGCTCACGTCAATGCATTTCCCGAACCTTTACGTTCGCTTCATCAGGACACAAGACACCATGTAGAGCTGGTGTGCTTGTTCCCGCCCAGAAAAGGATTGGGGTCAGGTAAGTAAAACGGGTACTCAGGGGGCTGCAGCACCACAGAAGGTTTTTACCTTAAGCCCTGTACACACGATCGGACTTTCTGACAACAAAACTGTGAAATTTTGTCCAAAGGGTGTTGGCTCAAACTTTTTTGCATTCACACGGTCACACAAATGTTGACCAACAATTATGAGCGTAGTGACATACTAAACGTACTATGTGTTTTTTCAGCTTTTTGTAAACGTTGATTTGCGCTTTTCTTTTCGTGTTTTTCATTTAGCGCTTTTCAGTTTGCGCTTTTCATTTTATGCTTTTTAGTTTGTTTCTGAATGGCTCTTCGTCAACCAGTCATGTTGCGGAATCGGAGGAGATAATGTGTTATTTATTATTGGCCTTGGCGCTTGCTTTGACATTATTTTTTTGGTTGAATAATGATTTGATTTGGCATATTTTCTATATTTTTGGATACATAGAAAGCACTTTTTGGTTAAGTTCTATTGGCAGATGCCATGTTTAACCGGTTTCCGACCAGCGTACGCCGATGTACGTTGACAGAATGGCACGGGCAGGCATATTGGCATACAGGTACGTCCAATCTTCAATGCTGCCCTGCCATCGGGAGCGCGCCGCCGGCGGCGCGCTCCCGCGCTGGTCGGGGCCCCCGTGAGTCCGGTCGCGGGACCCGCGATTGTCTCACGGGACGGCTGAATGGAGGAAATGCCGTGTAAACAGCATTTCTCCATTCTGCCTCCATGTGATTGGAGCAGAGATCAGTGTTCACTAAATGAAAGCCCAACCCCCCCACAGTTAGTAACACACCCCTAGGAACACTTAACCCCTACACTGCCACCCCCTGGTTAACCCCTTCACTGCCAGTGTCATTTACACAGGAATCACTGCATTTATATAGCAGTGATTACTGTATAAATGACAATGGTCCCAAAAATGTGTCAAAAATGTCCGATGGGTCCCCCACAATGTCACAGTCACAATAAAAATCGCTGATTGCCGCCATTACTAGTAAAAAAACAAAATAATAAAAAATTATTAATAAAAATGCTATAAAACTATCCCTATTTTGTAAATGCTATAACTTTTGCGCAAACCAATCAATAAAAAAATGTTTTTTTATATATTTTTGGGGGATATTTATTATAACAAAAAGTAAAAAATAATGCGTTTTTTTTCAAAATTGTCGCTCTATTTTTGTTTATAGCGCAAAAAATAAAAACCGCAGGGGTGATCAAATACCACCAAAAGAAAGCTCTATTTGTGGGGAAAAAAGGACGTCAATTTTGTTTGGGAGCCACGTCAGACGACCGCGCAATTGTCAGTTAAAGCGACGCAGTGCCGAATCGCAAAAAGTGGTCTGGTCTTTGACCAGCAAAATGGTCCGGTCTGTAAGTGGTTAATTTTTATTTTTTTTAACGCACAATTAAAAAAATAATAATTGTGTAGAATAATACTTGGCTATGCGTTTTACTTCAAATGACAGTTTGGGAGTAGGCAGTTACAGTTTAAAAAATACAATGTAAAATTGACAAGGGACACCAACATAGTTGTATCTAAGATCTTAAAAACTACGGGATAATGGTGTTGAGGTAACTTGCACAAATAAAAAATAAAATAATAATATTTTTCTTGATATCACTAGAAAAAAAAGCCTTTGAAAATTAGTTTGCAATAACTCCATCATTATCACCAGCAAAGCAGCTTCATTATTATCCCATTAAAGAAGAAGAGAATTATGTGCTGCATTTGGAGATTTCATAATTTGCCACATCACGAATGTTAATGCTCCATTACAAACACTTGTTTAGAAGACCGACCGCTTCTGCTTCCGAGTATGCATGTTTGTACTTTGGACCTTTGTCTGACGGACTTGTGTACAAACCATTGGAAAATCCGACAACACATTTGTTGGTGGAAAATTTGAAGACATGCTAGCCAACATTTGTTGGCGGAAAGTCCGACAACAATTGCCCGATGGAGCGTACACACGGTTGGATTTTCCTCCAACAGCCTGACATCCAACATTTCCGATTGGAAAATCCGATCATGTGGTTGGGGCTTTAATGCATAGTATGCATTAAGGTGAAAAGCTTTGAAGGTCTACAACCTCTTTAAGAGTTCCCTTCACTGGAACTAAGGGGCCAAGCCCAACCCCTGAAAAACAACCCCTCACCATAATCCCCCCTCCACCAAATGATTTGGACCAGTGCACTAAGCAAGGTCCATAAAAACATGGGTGAGCAAGTTTGGGGTGGAGGAACTTGACTGGCTTTCACATTCGAGTGGAGACTGAGAGCCAGACCTTCTCATCCAATATCAGTGCCTGACCTCACAAACGCGCTTCTGGAAGAATGGTCAAACACTCCCATAGACACGCTCCTAAACCTTGTGGACAGCCTTCCCAGAAGAGTTGAAGATGTTATAGTTGCAAAGGGTGGGTCAACTCAATATTGAACCCTACGGACTAAGACTGGGATGCCATTAAAGTTCATGTGCGTTTAAAGGCAGGTGTCCCAATACTTCTGGTAATTTCGCGTAAATATATATCTATAGATGTAGCTTCTTGTGTCCAGAAATGACACTGTGCTACAATGTTTCATAGTTAGTAAGGTTGAATAAAGACACCAGTCCATCCTGAGTGGGTGTCTACAATTGTCCCTATCCCTCACATCAGTCCCTACCCTCAATGAGCCCACAATCCAAGGTCCCCATTCATATACTAGGGCCAATTTACCTACCTGCATGTCTTTGGATTGAGGAAGGAAACCGGAGTACCCAGAGGAAACCCACGCAGGCACAGAGAGAACATGCAAACTCCAGGCAGGTAGTGTCGTGGTTGGGATTTAAACCAGCGACCCTTCTTACTGCTAGGTGAGAGTGCTAACCACAACACCACTGTGCTGCCCACAATGTAAAGTAGTGAGTGTACAGATTGTATAACAGTGTAAATTTGCCGTCCCCTCAAAATAACTCCACACACAGCCATTAATGTCTAAACCGCTGGCAACAAAAGTGAGCACACCCCTAAGTGAAAATGTCCAAATTGGGCCCAAAGTGTCAATATTTTGTGTGGCCACCATTATTTTCCAGCACTGCCTTAATCCTCTTGGGCGTAGAGTTCACTAGAGCTTCAAAGGTTGCGACTGGTGTCCTCTTCCACTCTTCCATGACGACATCACAGAGCTGGTGGATGTTAGAGACCTTGCGCTCCTCCACCTTCCGTTTGAGGATGCCCCACAGATGCTTAATAGGGTTTAGGTCTGGAAACATGCTTGGCCAGTCCATTACCTTTACACTCAGCTTCTTTAGCAAGGCAGTGGTTGTCTTGAAGGTGTGCTTGGGGTCATTATCATGTTGGAATACTGCCCCGGAGCCAGGGGCAGATCCAGGGTCTAGTCTCAGGAGGGGCACTGCCAGAAAAAACTTTTTTTGCGTGCAATTTATTGGGGACATGACTGGTGTTAGCGTTTCAATCATCCTGGCACCATGGTTAATATGGTGTCAGGATGTTGGAAGCGCATTATTTCTAATATTACATTGTTATATAGAATGTTATATAAAATGAAATGGTTCAACTCACCATAATGCAGAATCAGTGAGAGCCCCGAGTGTATCACCTACCACCAGTTGCAGATTGTCACTTGCCATGCCACACGTTGCGGACTGTCACTTGCCACGTCATCTGCCACCAGATACGGATTTCCACATCACCTCCCACACGTTGCAGCCTGTCACTTGCCACGTTACCTGCCACATGTTGCAGATTGTCACTTGCCACGTTACCTGCCACACGTTGCAGATTGTGACTTGCCACGCCATCTGCCACCAGATACGGATTTCCACATCACCTGCCACACGTTGCGGACTGTCACTTGCCACGTCACCTGCCACATGTTGCAGATTGTCACTTGCCATGTCATCTGCCACCAGATACGGATTTCCACGTCACCTGCCACACGTTGCGGACTGTCACTTGCCACGTCACCTGCCACATGTTGCAGATTGTCACTTGCCATGTCACCTGCCACACGTTGCAGATTGTCACTTGCCATGCCATCTGCCACGAAATACGGATTGCCACTTGCCACGTCACCTGCTACACATTGCAGATTGTCACTTGCCACATCACCTGCCACCCGATACAGATTGCCACTTGCCATGTCACCTGTCATTTGTTGCCGATTGTCACTTGCCATGTCACTTTCCTGCTGTCAGGGGCAGAGGCCTGCATTCAGTGTGAGTGATTGGGATGAGTATGGACAAGATGGAGGAAGGAGGTGATGCAGGTGGGAGGGGCCAACACACTCAGGGGCGGACGCATAGAAGGAAGATTGCTGAGACTCCGAGTCCGATGTGAGTCACGTGACTGTCTCAATGACATTACTCGTTGCTAGACGCCAGGTGGCCCAGGCGCTAGCAACGAGTGCAGGGTTGCCAAGCCAACGGCTCAGCACCACCCACCTCCTAGCTCCTCCTGGTCCAGCGGCGCCCTGTAACACACCAAAGTCTCTCTCTCTCTCTCTCTGCACCGCTGATAAGACAGAGAGAGAGACTGGGGCATAGCAGCGCTGCAGCCTGCAAGTGACTGACAATGAAACCATGTCAGTAGGTGTGATATTTTCGGGGGGGGGGGGGCATTTCCCCAGATCATGCTCTGCTTCAGTATGTCACAGTATATGTATGCATTTATGGTTCCCTCAATGAACTGTAGCTCCCCAGTGCTGGCAGCACTCATGCAGCCCCAGACCATGACACTCCCACCACCATGCTTGACTGTAGGCAAGACAAACTTGTCTTTGTACTCCTCACCTGGCCACACACCATCTGAACTAAATAAGTTTATCTTGGTCTCATCAGAGCACAGGACATGGTTCCAGTAATCCATGTCCTTAGTCTGCTTGTCTTCAGCAAACTGTTTGAGAGCTTCTTTGTGCATCATCTTTAGAAGAGGCTTCCTTCTGGGACGACATCCATGCAGACCGACTTGATACAGTGTGCGGCATATGGTCTGAGCACTGACAGGCTGACCCCCCACCCCTTCAACCTCTGCAGCAATCATAGTCTATTTCCCAAAGACAACCTCTGGATATGACGCTGAGCACGTGCAGTCAACTTCTTTGGTCAACCTGAGTTCTGAGTGGGACCTGTCCTGTTAAACCTCTGTATGGTCTTGGCCACCATGCTGCAACTCAGTTTTAGGGTCTTGGCAATCTTCTCATAGCCCAGGCCATCTTTATGTAGAGCAACAATTATTTTTTCAGATCCTTTAGAGAGATCTTTGCCACGAGGTGCCATATTGAACTTCCAGTGACTAGTATGAGAAAGTGAGAGTAATAACACCAAATTTAACACACCTGCTCCCTATTTACACCTGAGACCTTGTAAAACAAACGAGTCATTTGACACCGGGGAGGGAAAATGGCTAATAAGGCTCAAGTTGGACATTTTCACTTAGGGGTGTACTCACTTTTGTTGCCATCAACATGGGGGCAAGGTGCTTTGGGGTGGGGGGGCGCAGGGCCCCCTGCCCCAAAGCACCCACCCCCCATGTTGAGGGAATGCGGCCTGGTACAGCTGGGGGGGGGGGGCGCTCGCTCGTCCCCATCCCCTTTCCTGACCGGCCACGCTGGTGCTCGGATAAGAATCTGCTATGGATTTTGGGGGGGATCCCACGCCAAAAAAATTGTGTGGGGTCCCCCTTAAAATCCACACCAGACCGAAGGGGCCGGTATGCTCATGAAGGGGGAACCCATGCCGGTTTAGAAAAAAAAATAAAAATTGGCGTGGAGTTCCCCCTAATTATTTGGTAATCAAAGTCACGTCCCTGCTCACTGAAGTCATACTTCAAGTCCTGGGGCAAAGTCGGATCCACAATAGTATGACTATCTTGTCAAAATCGTGACCGCGAAATTGCAGCAAAATCGCGCGACTTTGGAGTAGCACAAGTGTGAAAAGGGCCTAACATGTTTGCCAAACTCTGCTCAAACCCAGGTGTTAGCAGCTCAATACTAGTCAGGAATGTATTCATGCAGACATGTAAAGTAAAGCAGCCTTTACATAAGTCCTTTTTTTTTTTAACCACTTGTCGACCAGTCGCCATCATTATACAGCAGCAGGTTGGCACGGCAGCACAAACCGCCGTAGGTGTACGTCGGCTGCTTTAAAAGCTATAGGGGGTGCCGGAGCGATGTGTGTTGCCAGCGGCTGCGATTTCCACTGGTGACCCGCAATCGCTCCTCAGAAAGCCAATGTAAACAGACAGATCCCCATTCTATCAGGGAAGTATTGAGAGATCTGTTGTTCCTAGTGATCAGGAACAGCCATCTTTTTACTCTCTGTCAGCCCCCCCCCCCCACAGTTAGAAACAATTCCCTAGCTGCTTCAGCCCCAGGAGATTTTACCCCCTTCCTGACCAGAGCACTTTTTGCGATTCGGCATTGCATCGCTTTAACTGGCAATTGCACAGTAGTGCGATGTTGCACCCAAATATAGCTTTCTTTTGGTGTTATTTGATCACCTCTGTGGTTTTTATCTTTTGCGCTATAAATAAAAAAAGAGTGTACATCTTGAAAAAAACGCATTATTTTTTACTTTTTTGCTATAATGAATATCCCCCAAAAATATATAAAAAAACTATTCTTTTTCCTCAGTTTAGGCCGATATATATTTATGCTTTTACATATTTTTGGTTAAAAAAAATCGCAATAACCGTATATTGATTGGTTTGCGCAAAAGTTATAGCACCTACAAAATAGGGGATACATTTATAGCATTTTTATTATTCTTTTTTTTTACTAGTAATGGCATCGATCTGTGATTTTTATTGTGACTGCGACATTATGGCGGACACGGACAATTTTGACACATTTTTAGGACCATTGGCATTAATACAGTGATCAGTGCGATTAAAATTGCATTGATTACTGTAAAAATGTCACTGGCAGTGAAGGGGTTAACAATAGGGGGCAGTGAATTGGTTAAGTGTGTCCTAACTGAAGGGGGATTGAGACAGGGAAGATAACAGAATGCTGTTCATACGCTGTATGAACAGACGATCTGTCACTTCTCCCCTCAGAGAACTGGAAACTGTGTGTTTACACACACAGTTCTGGGTTCTCCGTGTCTCATCGGCGATCACAACTCGCATCAGCTCGGGGGCCACTGGGTGAAGCGACGTTACATAATGACGATTCGCCCAGCCGTGACATTTTTGCCGCTGTACAACTGCGGCAGCTGGTCGACAAGTGGCTAGGGAACACTTAAAACCTTGATCGGCCCCTAGTGTTAACCCCTTCCCTGTCAGTGACATTTATACAGTAATTAGTAGCTATTTTTTTAGCTCTGATCACTGTATAAATGTCAATGGTCCCAAAAAAGTGTCAAAAGTGTCCAAACTGTCCGCCGCAATGTTGCAGTCCCGCTAAAAATCGCTATTACTGATCATCGCTATTGCTAGTAAAAAAAAAAAATTCAAATTATAATAAAAATTCCATAAATATATCCCCTATTTTGTAGATGCTATACATTTTGTGCAAACCAATCAATATACGCTTAATGCAATTTTTTTTTTTTTTTTAACAAAAGTATGTAGAAGAACACATATTGGCCTAAACTGATGAAGAAATTTGTTGTTTTTTTTGGATATTTATTATAGTAAAAAGTAAAAAATATTGCAAAAAAGAGACAGGGGACTTCCTACACAAGGTTTGGACCTGTGATTGGGTTTGGCCTTTTTGGTTGGAAGTTACTGCATTTCTTTCTGGTAATTTTGATCTTTGATGTGTAGTCATAAATGGTGTTTGCTTTGCATTTTTTTTAAAACTTGTACACTCAAGTGGAAATTCGGCCAGCAAAAGACCGATGAGAGCTTTTGGTCGGAAAATGCGAATGTGTGTATGTTCCATCGAACTTTTTGTAGCCGAATGTTGGCCAGCAAAAGATTGAGAGCATGTTCTCAATTTTTCGGTCGTAAAAAATTCCGATCGGAAATTACGATCGTCTGTACAAATTCCAACTCGTAAAATTCCTACGCATGCTCGGAAACAATTTGACGCATGCTCGGAAGCATTGAACTTCATTTTCTTGGCTTGTTGTAGTGTTGTACGCCATCGTGTTCTTGATTTTCAAAAGTTCAGAGAACTTTTGTCTCCGTGTGTATGCAAGACAGCTTGAGCAAAATCCTGTCGGGAAAACCATCAGAGCTTTTTCTGACCACGATTCCGATCATGTGTACGGGGCTTAAGACATCACAGCTAGATCCTTATTATATTACGCTAGGAAAACAATAACCCTACAACAGAAATACAACAGACTTTCCGACGGAGGATGTGCGATCGGACTGTTGTTGGAAATTCCGATCGTGTGCGGGCTCCATCTGACTTTTTCAGTCGGAATTTCTGACACACAAAGTTTGAGATCTGGATTTAAAATTTTCCGACAACAAAATCTGATTTGAAAAAACGCATTTTTTATATTTTGCTATAATAAATATCCCCAAAAATATATAAATAAACTTTTTTTCCCTCAGTTTAGACCGATACTTATTCTTCTACATATTTTTGGTTAAAAAAAATCACAATAAGCGATTATTGATTGGTTTGCACACAATTTATAGCGTTTACAAAATAGGGGATAGTTTTATGGCATTTTTATTAATATTTTTTTTTACTAGTAATGGTGGAGATCAGCAATTTTTACTGTGACTGCGACATTATGACGGACACATCGGACATTTTTGGGACCATTGTCATTTATACAGCAATCAGTGCTATACAAATGCACTGATTCCTGTGTAAATGACACTGGCAGTGAAGGGGCTAACCAGGTGGCAGTGAAGGGGTTAAGTGTGTCCTAGGGGCGTGTTGCTAACTGTGGGGGGCGTGACTGTGTTCAGCCTCCCTGTGAGACGATCGCGGGTATCCCCGCGGTGATCGGGACCCGCGACTGGACTCATGGGGGTCCCGACCGGCGGCGCGCACGTGATGGCACGGCAGCATTCTTAAAGGGACGTACCTGCATGCCCATATGCCTGTCCGTGCCATTCTGCTGACGTACATAATCGTGCGCCGGTAGGGAAGTGGTTAAAAAAAGTACAAAAAAATAAAAAATACATTTATTTTTTTATTTTTACATACTGTCACCAATCAGTGTCCCTGATCACCGCCATACCAGTCACATGATGATGCTGTACTACACTGGTGACAATATATAAAAAAATTTGGGGAAAAAAAACAAACATGTTTTACATTTCTTAATTTTCCAAAAAATTTGGACAAAAAATTACAACTTCAAACAACTCACTGTGCCACTTACTAAACACCTTGGACTGTCTACTTTATAAAAAAAAGGGTAATTAGGAGGATATTTGTATTGTCCTGGCATTTTCAGTACATCGGGATTGTTCGATTTTCCAACATATATACCATCGTTTGTGGACTCTATAACGTTCCTACAGACTAAATAGTATATATTGATTTGAGTTATTTTCATGAAGAAAATGTAGCAGTATACAACAAAAACAAAGAAAAAAACGAATTTTCATTTTTTAAATCATATATTTTAATTCATTTTGCAAAAAATACAAAAACCCAGTGGTGATTAAACACCACCGAAAGAAAACTCTATTTATGTGAAAAGAAAATGATAAACAATTAATTTGGATACAGTGTTGTATGACGGTGCAATTGTCATTCAAAGTGTGACAGCACTGAAAGCTGAAAATAGACCTGTGCAGGAAGAGGGTAAAAGTGTGAGGTATTGAAGTGTTTAAAGAGAAGTTTCCATTTGAATTTTTTTTTTTAAAGTCAAAACAAATACTGCAGCCGCTGACTTATAATAATTGGACACTTACCTGTTCCAGGGTCCAGCGATGCAGGAAATCAAAGCTCCGCTCACTCCCCCCTCCATTCGGTGGCACCGGCATTGCAACTGTGGGCACCCACTGTGCAAGCGCGAGTGGCCCCGCTTGCCGTGATTGGCCGTGCAGTCATCTGGGACCTGTCACGTGTTCCAGGTGACTTACAGGAGGGAAGGGGCAGAGCTGAGCCCTTTCTGCACCGAGGGGAAGTGATGTCACCAGCCCAGGTACTGAAGGGGGCAGACTACGAGGGACCCCCTAGCAACAGGCATTTAGAGGTAAGTTAAAGAAAAAAATTCCAAATGTTTTTTTTTTTTTTTTTTTTGTGTGCAACACCACTTTAAGGAAGCTACTGAAAGGGAACTTTTTATGAGCTATACATGCTACATTCCTCTGCTTTAATAATGCAAAGTGAATGCCCAAAAAAAGTTAACAGATATATTCATTTATTGTTACAATTACTGTTGTTACAATATGTTGCTCTGTAGATAGTAACATTTTATACATGTGTACACAAACATGTTTTCCATAGATACCCTGTACTGTGTTTACTGATGCCTGAGATGTATTGCTCATGTTGTAAGTAAATCATTAACATTGATATAGCTCTGAATAAACAGAAAAATGTCTGCAAACTAATAAAGTAAACAGATAGTTAAACGGTTTTAATCATGTGACATTTTCGGATGCATTCCCAGACATCAAAGTCCTTAGTAAGTGGACAAGCCCTTTCACCTTTCTTTTTTTGTTATTATTATTTAAATTGCAGATTTCCTTATTGAGGCATCCTGAAATCCTGGCATGCTGTACTTGATGATATGCAGACTGTTCCATTGGTGCATTTTTGGGGGGTTTTGCATGTAATATGCCCTTGTTCTTGTAAACCGCTGCCATTTTTAATCCGCTGTCAGATCATTATATATTTGTCCAAATAATATCAAAGGCCATCAGGGTTTTACAGTGGAATTTGCCCAGGAAGGGAAGGTGTGTAGGTTGAACATGTAATATCCCCAGGTGTTAATCGACAATGTGATAACAAGCACTCCTATAATATTCAGTAAAAATCCTGCTTTTGCCTATGACAAGAAAAAAAAAAGAAGAAAGCATATATTACACAACGAACTTGCATGTATTTGTTGTACAACTATGCCTTTAGTTAGAAACTTGATATCTTAAGGTAAGTGAAATCGCTAACAATTTCTATAGTATTCATTCAAACAACTTAATCTATTATGCTTGCCAGGCTTTTATGGCTCTTTTACATTGATGACTAGTGGGTGGTAAAAACAGGTAGCTGAACCACTGTTTTATCATCCCACCCCCCTCCCACCGGAATTATACCATCATCATCTAATGCCGCATACACACGACTGGACTTTCCGTCAGAATAAACTGTGATGGTCTTTCCGACGGATTTCCGACCAAATGGACTTGCCTACACACGATCACACCAAAGTCCATTCATTTTGAACGTAATGACGTACGACGGGACTAGAAAAGGAATTTCAATAGCCAGTAGCCAATAGCTGCCCTTGCGCCATATTTGGTCCGTCGGACTAGCATACAGACGAACGGTTTTCCTGCTAGGAATTGATTCCATCGGAAAGATTTAAAACATGTTCTATTTCTAGGTCCGTCAGAATTTTTGAAGAAAAAAGTCAGATGAAGCCCACACATGATTGGAATATCCGATGAAATGATTCCGTCTGACCTTTTTTGCCGGAAAATCCAGTCGTGTGTACACGGCATAAGAGCAATATCCCCCTTGCACGCATACATGAAAACGGCTGTTCAGTAATGGTGGGTGCTGTAAGCCCTTGTACACACGGTCGGACATTCCAACAACAAAATCCGTCTGAATTTTGCCGACGGATTTTGTCCGAAACTGGTGTTGCATACACACGGTCGGACAAAGTTGTCGGAAAATCTGATCGTTCGGAACGTGATGACGTTCGTTCATTAGGACGGGGTATGTTCAGGCTAGTAGCCAATATCTTTTGTCTCGTAATTTGATCGGAGCATGTGTTGCACTTTGTCCGATTGGCATTCTCTACAAACGATCAGATGAAGTCCGATCGGATCATGTTGTCGAAAAATTTTATATCCAGCTCTCAAACTTTGTTGGTCGGACATTCCGATGGAAAAAGTCTGATGGAGCCCACACACGGTCGGATTATCCGACAACACGGTCCGATTGGACATTTTCCGTCGGAATGTCCGACCGTGTGTACAAGGGCTAATGATTACAGGCTGGAAACCATCCATGATCAAAGTGAAGAAATGTCATCAGTACACCAGGGATTCCTCGAAAGGGTCCAAAGCTTTATTATCATAGTCATGTGATAAACATACAGCAACGTTTGGGGGGCCACGCAGGGCCCCTTCATCAGGCAAGTTAGCTGTACACATGCCGCAGCCACAATGCTTTGCTTTTTGGCTGTGGCATTTTTAACTCGGGCTTCAGAGTTTGACAGGCAGCACCATCTGGGATGAATAGGGCTGCACCACAACCGCAAGAAAAATACTTGGCTTGCTGCATTGGCACAGTCTTGCAATGTAATGTTGCTATTCAGAAAAAAAAAGTAAGCATTAGTGCCACCTCCGAAGATCCTGACAGCAGTTGCGATACTACCCCCTTTTGAAAAGCGATAGACTGTGGATCACTTTTTTACAGAGGTAAGCATTACTGCCAGTGTAAAAAAAGAGCCCTGAAAGGGGTTGTAAAGTCTTGTTTTAAAAAAAATAACAAACATGCAATACTTACCTCCTCTGTGCAAGGGTTTTGCACAGAGTGGCCCCCAATCCTCCTGTTCTGGGGTCCCCGTGGCACTCCTGGCTCCTCCTCTTCTCGAGTGCACCGACGGAGAAGTGCTTTCCCTGGGGGCACTCATGTGGGTGTGCTCCTGAGTCCAGCTGCTGTGTCCATTGACCCAGACAGCAGGACCTGGCCCCGCCCCCGGCTCCCGCATCATTGGATTTGATTGACAGCAGCGGTAGCCAATGGCTCCTGCTGTTGTCAATCTATCCAATGGGAACCGGAGCTGGAGCTGGTGTGATCATCCCCGTCTCTGGAAAGACCGGGTTCAGGTAAGTAAAACGGGGGCTCTGGGGGCAGCTGCAGCATAGGGGATTTTTCACCCATGAAAAAACCCTGAGGGTTTACAACCTGTAGACACAGGTTTTTTCAGCTTTAAACAAAAGAATTATTGTCAGATTTTTAATCCTGTTTGTGTGCATTTATTATTTTTCTCAAAAGAGTCTGTAAAGCATTGCCTTCCTGATCAGTAGATCACGGGTGCAATGTCAGGCTCCTGCAGACAAACCCTGCAGCTTTCAGCCCGTATAGAGGTACAGGCTATCAGTTTGAAAGCTGCAGGGCTAGCGGGGTCCTGGTAGGTTAGTATGGGGCAAACATTTACTTGGTAGGGCCCCGTCTGAGGTTGGGCTCCCAGTATTTGGTATGTTTGTATCTGCAACTGGTTGTGTCCGAGTCAGTGGTGTGGTGGTTGGAGGCCTAATTAAGTTGGATGCAGGTACTTTCTTCTTCTAGGACCGTTGAGGCTCCAGGTAAACTGGGTTTAAGATGTTATTAATGTTATATGTATACAGTTTGTTAATAAAAGGCTGCTATGGTCATTTAAATTCAGCTTGTGGTCATATGTGGTTATGTATAAGGGGTAAAGGAAGTGAAGGTCAGAGCAGAATGGAAACAAGCCATCTTTAATATCCTAGTCATGTAATTGTACTTGCAAAGGGCTTGGTGGCAGTGTCCACCCGGGACCTGTTCAGTAAGGAAGGAAAATCGAGGATACAGCAAATGGGAAATATCAGAAGGGAGGAGTAACCATATATTAGGTCTATATAGAGGGGGAGTGTTTTGGCTACTCCCACTCTCTCCCTATAGCCTCTAAGTCCCTCCTCTCTTTAGAACAAAGCCCCACCGATCAGCCAAACATTATTTAAAATTGATTATCTCATTACAGTGGAATCTGATAGCAAGTTAGATATATAAGGCAGCAAGTAAACATGTTGTCCATGAAGTTAATGTGTTTAAAGATGACAAAATTGATATTGCAGTTTGTTGCGGATGGTTGCATAGCTACAGACAATCCAGGGTGTCCATGCTAACTTGTGTCCACAGCCAAAAGCACCTACAATGAGCATGTGAGCATGAGAACTGGACTACAGAGCAATGGAATAGGGTGGCCTTGGCCCATGAATCACGTTTTCTTCTACATCATGTGGATGGCTGGGTGCGTGTGTGTTGCTTACCTGGTTAGGAGATGGCACCAGGATGCAGTATGGTCAGAAGATAAGCCAGAGGAGGCAATGTGATGCCTTGGGCAATGTTCTGCTGGAAAAAACTTGATTCTGCCATTCATCTAGATGTCATTCTGACATGTACAACCTACCTAAACATTGTTGCTGACCCAGTACACACCTTCATGGAAATGGTATTCCCTGATGGCAGAATAATGCACCCTGCCACACTGAAAAAATGGTTCAAGAATGGTTTGATGGACACTGAGTTTAAGGTGTTGACTTGGCCTCCAAATTCTTCAGATCAATCCATCATGCATCTAAGGCTTCATGCACACGAGACGCTGTTAAACGAGTGTTCAGAGGCATTTGGACACTTTTTTCAACTGCCCCTGAACTCATTCAATGTTATCCTATGTGTCCATGTACACAGTCTCGTTTTTTGCAGTTTTTATGCATTTGCATTTAACCTCGTTTTTCCAGAAGCAAAAAAATGGGTTCAGACGCAAAAGTTTCCACGTTTCAGACCAAAACGTTTATAAGCGTTTTTAAAGGTGACCTATTTTTTGACATTAAAAATCTCAAAAATGATTGCAAATGATGAAAAACCATTAAAAACATATTTTAAACAATTGCAATTGCAAGTGGACAATCCACAATTTGTGGCAAGTGACATGGCAGGTGGCAAGTGACGTGGCAAGTGGACAATCCACAACTTGTGGCAAGTGATGGGGCAGGTGAAGTGGCAAGTGACCTGGCAGGTGACGTGGCAAGTGGACAATCCACAACTTGTGGCAGGTGACCTGCCAGGTGACGTGGCAAATGACCTGGCAGGTGACGTGGCAAGTTCACTATCCACAACTTGTGGCAGGTGACGTGGCAAGTGGACAATCCACAGCTTGTGGCAGGTGACTTGGCAAGTGGACAATCCACAACTTGTGGCAGATGACCTGGCAAGTGATGTGGCAAGTGTACAATCCACAACTTGTGGCAGGTACCGTGGCAAGTGACACGCTAAATACAAGTACACTGCTCTCACAGCTGCTGCTACTCACTCTGGTCTCACAAAATTGCTGAAATAGTTAATAATACTGTTTTTTGAGCTTGGGGAGGGTCTATGATGTTAGCTTAACTAAACGCTTCTAGATGCAAACGCGGTAAAGCGCCGCTAAATCGCGGTAAAAATTGTGGCAAAACAGGCATTTCTAAACGCAGGTTTCAGCTTTTAAAAACATGTGTCAAGCAGAGTTTGCATCTGCGTCTCGTGTGCATGAAGCCTAAAGGGGGTACTGGAAAAACAAGTCATCTTGCAACATCTTGCAACTTACAGGACTTAAAGGATCTGGCAGATACTACAGTAAACCTTCAGAGGTCTAGTGGTGTCCATGCCGCTACCTGCAGGGCTGTTTTGGCTGCAAAAGTTGAATTTTTGGTGGAAGAGGGGGGCCAAATCAATATTAGATGGGTCACTATAATGATATGGCTGATTGTTGTATATTAGTGCATGGTAGTCCTGTGCAGCCTGAGATAAAAAAAAAGTTATATTTGTATCTCCGGCATTTCTTGAACCTCCCCATTTTCCTTTAACTTTCCGACATCTTTCTGATGGAGATGGATCTTTCTGGCTTCATAGCTATCCCCAAGTTTTAGATAAGGCTGGCAAAAAAATTACAGTAATTGCTGGGGATTTCTTTCCAGTAAGGAAAAATGACATCACTTCACTATTCCAACTGAAGTGGACACCTCTATCATCAGTTCAGAGGAGAAGTAGCAGAAGAGGTTCTCGAAGATGGTGTGGCTTTTTGATACAACCACAGGGAAGTATTGCAGGTATGCATGCACAATTTTACTGAGCTATTCTACAAGAGTTTCATGAAAAAGAGTTTGGCTCTAACTGCATAGTATTGAAGAACTGAAGGACTGAAGGATATGTTGGTCATACGTACCATATCCACAACCTTGAGCTGCCCATATGCAAAGGCTATAGCATTTGGGGGTGTGGCCACTGGTAACATAAAGGCTAAAGAGGCAGAAAGTGTGCATGGAAGCATTATGTATAATGGATTCAGTTGTATTGCTTTTGCCTGGAAAAAAACAAAAAAAAAAACAGAAAAGAATAAAAAAGTATTAGAGCCCAAATTCACTTTATTTCACATTACAGTCATGCTGATGATTTCTGATTGGTTAGCTGATATACTGATTAATGTCAATGTTTAGCTTCCCAATTTCCCCCCCAAAAATGGCTTTAAATGCATACACACGTGCACATGCATATATGATCTTCGCAGAGAATGATTAGAACATATTGCATTAGGGTGTGTGCACCCCAAAGATCAAACACACATGCGTGTGTATGTGTATATATATATATATATATATATATATATATATATATATATATACATATCTAACAACTTCAACTCTTCTGGGAAGGCTGTTCACAAGGATGAGAAGGCCTGGCTCGCAGTCTCCGCTTTATTTCATCCCAAATGTGTTCTATCGTTTTGAGGTCAGGACTCTGTGAAGGCCAGTCAAGTTTTTCCACCCCAAACTCACTCATCCATGTCTTTATGGACCTTGCCTTGTTCACTGGTGCTCAGTCATGTTGGAGCAGGAAGGGGCCATCCCCAAACTGTTCCCACAAAGTACGGAGCATGAAGTTGTCCAAAATGTCTTGGTATGCTGATGCCTTAAAAGTTCCATTCACTGGAACTAAGGGGCCAAGCCCAACCCCTGAAAAACAACCCCACACCATAATCACCCCTCCACCAAATGATTTGGACCAAAGCACAAAGCAAGGTCCATAAAGACATGGATAAGCGAGTTTAGGGTGGAGGAACTTGAGTCCTGACCTCAACCCAATAGAACACCTTTGGGATGAATTAGAGCGGATACTGAGAGCAGCTAGACCTTCTCGTCCTTGTGGACAGCCTTCCCAGTACAGTTGCAGCTGATAAAGGCAGGAGCCCAAATACTGTGTATAGGCAGGCGCCCAAATACTTTTGGTAATATAGTGAGATATATAGATATATATCTATATATATATAGATATATATCTTATATGTATATGTGTGTGTGTGTGTGTATATATATATATATATATATATATATATATATATATATATATATACACACATATATGTATCTATATATATATATATATATATATATATATATATATATATACACTCTTATCAATAAATGTAAACAAACAATTTAAACATTTATTAAAACATAGACGGTCTCAGTAGCAGGGAGAATCTGTGCCGCACTGGGTTATTAGGGTGTGCCCAGGCACATCCGGCATACCCTGTGCGCACGCCTATGGATTAGGATACTATACGCACAATAACTAGCAGTAATTATTTAGATTTATTATTACTATAGTTAACCACTTTCAGACCGGACCATTTTGCTGGTCAATGACCAGAGGTCTTTTTACAATTTGGCACTGCGCTGCTTTAACTGGTAATTGCGCGGTCATGCAATGTTGTACCCAAACAAAATTTGCGTCCTTTTTTTCCCACAAATAGAGCTTTCTTTTAAAGGTATTTGACTGACTCTGCGATTTTTATTTTTTGCGATATAAACGTAAAAAGACCGCAAATTTTGAAAAAAAATGATATTTTCTAATTTTTGTTATTAGAAAAATCCAATAAACTCAATTTTAGTCATACATTTAAGCCAAAATGTATTCAGCCACATGTCTTTGGTAAAAAAAAAAGTCAATAACTGTATATTTATTGGTTTGCGCAAAAGTTGTCACATCTACAAACTAAGGTACGTTTTCTGGAATTTACGCAGCTTTTAGTTTATGACTGCCTATCTCATTTCTTGAGGTGCTAAAATGGCAGGGCAGTACAAACCCCCCCAAATGACCCCATTTTGGAAAGTAGACACCCTAAGGAAATTGATAAGTGGCATGTTGAGCCCATATTTTGAATATTTTATTTTTCTGCCTCAAGCGATTGAATAATGACAAAAAAAAAATCTTTTTTTTTTTTTTACACAAAGTTGTCACTAAATGATATATTGCTCACACATGCCATGGTTATATGTGGAATTGTACCCCAAAATACATTCTGCTGCTTCTCCTGAGTACGGGGATACCACATGTGGTCGACTTTTTGGAAGCCTAGCCGCGTACGGGGCCCCGAAAACCAAGCACCGCCTTCAGGATTTCTAAGGGTATACATTTGTAATTTCACTCCTCACTACCTATCACAGTTTTGAAGGCCATAAAATGCCAAGATGTCACAAAACACCCACAAATGACCCCATTTTAGAAAGTAGACACCCCAAGCTATTTGCTGAGAGGCATGTTGAGTCCATGGAATATTTTATATTTTGCCACAAGTTGCGGGAAAATTACAAACTTTTTTTTTTTTTTTTTTTTTTTTTTCACAAAGTTGTCACTAAATGATATATTGCTCACACATGCTATGGGCATATGTGAAATGACACCGCAAAATAAATTCTGCTGCTTCTCCTGAGTACGGGGATACCACATATGTGGGACTTTTTGGGAGCCTAGCCGCGTACGGGGCCCCGAAAACCAAGCACCGCCTTCAGGCTTTCTAAGGGCGTACATTTTTGATTTCACTCCTCACTACCTATTACAGTTTTGAAGGCCATAAAATGCCAAGATGGCACAAAACCCCCACAAATGACCCCATTTTAGAAAGTAGACACCCCAAGCTATTTGCTGAGAGGCATGTTGAGTCCATGGAATATTTTATATTTTGCCACAAGTTGCGGGAAAATTACAAACTTTTATTTATTTATTTATTTTTTTCACAAAGTTGTCACTAAATGATATATTGCTCACACATGCTATGGGCATATGTGAAATGACACCCCAAAATAAATTTTGCTGCTTCTCCTGAGTACGGCGATACCACATGTGTGGGATTTTTTGGGAGCCTAGCCGTGTACGGGGCCCCCGAAAGCCAAGAACCGCCTTCAGGCTTTCTAAGGGCGTAAATTTTTGATTTCACTCCTCACCACCTATTACAGTTTTGAAGGCCATAAAATGCCAAGATGGCACAAAACCCCCCCAAATGATCCCATTTTAGAAAGTAGACACCCCAAGCTATTTGCTGAGAGGCATGTTGAGTCCATGGAATATTTTATATTTTGCCACAAGTTGCGGGAATATTACAAACTTTTATTTATTTTTTTCACAAAGTTGTCACTAAATTATATATTGCTCCCACATGCCATGGGCATATGTGAAATGACACCCCCAAATAAATTCTGCTGCTTCTCCTGAGTACGGGGATACCACATGTGTGGGACTTTTTGGGAGCCTAGCCGCGTACGGGGCCCCGAAAACCAAGCACCGCCTTCAGGATTTCTAAGGGTGTAAATTTTTGATTTCACTCCTCACTACCTATTACAGTTTTGAAGGCCATAAAATGCCAAGATGGCAAAAACCCCCCCCCCCCCCCAAATGACCCCATTTTAGAAAGTAGACACCCCAAGCTATTTACTGAGAGGCATGTTGAGTCCATGGAATATTTTATATTTTGCCCCAAGTTGCGGGAAAATTACAAACTTTTATTTTATTTTTTATTTTTTTTCACAAAGTTGTCACTAAATTATATATTGCTCACACATGCCATGGGCATATGTGAAATGACACCCCAAAATAAATTCTGCTGCTTCTCCTGAGTACGGGGATACCACATGTGTGGGATTTTTTGGGAGCCTAGCCGCGTACGGGGCCCCGAAAACCAAGCACTGCCTTCAGGATTTCTAAGGGTGTAAATTTTTGATTTCACTCCTCACTACCTATCGCAGTTTTGAAGGCCATAAAATGCCAAGATGGCACAAACACACCCCCCCCCAAACGACCCCATTTTGGAAAGTAGACACCCCTAAATTTAGGGGTACACTAGTGAGACTCACAGGTAAAAAAGCACCTAGGCTGTCAGCGACTGTATCAAAACGCTACAAAAAAAACTGTTAGCGATCGCAGGGATCAGGCCTGACTCTGCAAACGCTGCAGTTATGTGTGTTGTGTTTTGTAAGTGACAGTGATCGATCGATCGATACTGCACTTGGGTGGGCTGGGCTGGGCTTGGCGGAGGGGCTAAACGCAGGTGCTAGCAGGTAACTGGGCTGATCCCGCTAACAATGCGTTTTGGGAAACCTAAACTGCTGGCGACGCTAATATAGATCTGATCAGATACTATATTACTAAGGGAGGTGTATGCTTTGCGCGTGGGTGTTAGCGGTACTGGCACTAACCTGACGCTGCCTGGGGCGACGCAGACCATATCTGACCCTCAAACTTATATCACCCGCCGGGTGATCAGGGGGTTAAACCTTTATTAGGTAATAAATGGCGGGTGCCCTGAAACTATAAAAAATAACTAACCAACCAGCGTCACCTGTAACAGTTATATGGTGATCACTGGTGAAAGGGTTAACTAGGGGGCAATCAGGGGGCTTTATGCGGTAGTATATTGGGGTCCCTGGCGCTATAAAAAGCTGCGGCGAACCTAAATACCTACCTGCCTAACTAGCGTCACCTGTGACACTAATACAGCGATCAGAAAAACGATCGCTTATTAGGCTGGGTTCACACTGGAGCGATGCGGGAACGCCACAAATCCGCGGTGGGTTCCCGCATCACACTGCCCTATGCGAACTGCTGGGAGTGTCAGTGAAATGTTAATGACACCCCCAGATCAGTTCGCATATCGCAGTGCGATCTGCAAACTCGGACAGGAATCGGATCGCATGGTGTGGACACCCATGCGATCCGATTCTGCTGCGGACCAAAAAAAGGGTCCCGTGCGAGTTTGCGGCGGGTGTGGCGGGTGTGATGCGAATTCAGCCATACTATCTGTATGGCTGAACTCGCATCGCACAGAGAACGGATGTGATTTGCACTGCAGTGCGGTGCGAATCACATCCGTTCTCATAAACCGCTGCAATGTGAACCCAGCCTTAGTGACACTGGCGACGGGGGGTGATCACAGGGTTAAACCTTTATTGGGGGGGTTAGGGGGGTACCCTAGAACTAAAGGGGGCTAACCCTAACTGCCCTAACAGTTATTACAGTCACAAATGACACCAATGCAATAAAATAAAAAAAATGCAATTGGTGTCACTGTGACTGGGGGTGCAGGGGTGATTGGGGGGGTGATCGGGGGGTGATCGGGGGGTGAAGGGGGGGTGAGAGTGTGCCTGGCATGTTCTACTGTGTAGTGTAGTGTTGGTGCAACTCACCGATCCTCTCTCCTCGGTGACGGAACGAAAAATACCGACACGGAGGAGAGATTACATCACTTCCTCTGCCTGTGTTTACATTACAGGAGAGGAAGTGATGACATGCTGCACTTCCATTCGTCAGGAGCGATCGCGAGGGGGTGGCCATGAATGAATGGCCGCCCCCTCATCCCGGATCGCTCCTGAACGGATTCCAACCGCCGCTGGCACCGGGGGGGGCCCGATCGGGCCCCCCACCCACGGGAAGGCAGGGATGTACAGGTACGCCCATATGCCTGCCCGTGCCATTCTGTCGACGTACATCGTCGTGCGGCGGTCGGCAACTGGTTAAATCAATAAAATATGAATTTGTATTTAGTTTCCCATGGGTTTTTCAGTTTGCAAAGATTATTGTGTATCTACAACCAAAGGTTTTATTGTTTGTTTGTTTTTTGGATGGAATAGGGAATGCTCAGAGCCCCCTGCCAAAGGTTTGTCATTTCTCCTACTAGCGAGTTTTCCCTTCACTTCCTGTTCCTGGAGACACAAGAAGTGAAATCTCTTCAAAATGAAAGGAAATCCCCTAATGGCCTGTACACACGATTGGTTTTCCCGTCGGAATAAAATCTGAAGGTTTTTGCGTCAGAGTTCAGATGGAATTCCGCTGAAACTGTCTTGCGTACACACGATCACACCAAAGTCTGACCGTCAAGAACGCGGTGACATACAACACGTACGAAGGGACTAGAAAATGAAAGTTCAATAGCCAGTAGCCAATAGCTTCCGTCTCGTACTTGCTTCAGAGCATGCGTCGTTTTTGGTCTGTCTGAACAGCATACAGAAGAGTGGTTTTCCCGATAGGAATTGGATCTGTCGGAAATATTTAGATCATGTTCCATTTCTAGGTCCGTCAGAATTTGACATAAAAAGTCGGATGGGGCATACACATGATCAGAATATATGATGAAAAGCTCCTGTCTGACTTTTTCTGTCGGACATTCTGCTCGTGTGTACACGGCATAAGAATTGTCATCAAAACAGGTGACCTATTGGCAGGATTTTCCTCCACCGCCTGCTCTGGTGACAACTCTAAGGTGGTTTCAGGTGCAAAATATGTTTTGACATAAAATCCTGACGTTTTTCCCTGCCCAGGGAACTTTGTCTCTGCCTGAGGATCAGTGGGGGCTGGCAGACATCCTGTGCCCAGCACCCACAGATCCACTACTGCTGTGAGTAATCACAGCAGAAGCGGCCCACCAGTGGTACGCTCCCCCTAGGCGGAAATGCAGAATCAAGTATATATAAAAAGGGGATTAACGTCAGGGTTAAAGCCATAATTCTCCCACTCTACAAGACTCTGGTCCGGCCTCACCTGGAGTATGCTGTCCAGTTCTGAGCACCAGTCCTCAGGAAGGATGTACTGGAAATGGAGCGAGTACAAAGAAGGCCAATAAAGCTAATAAAGGGTCTGGAAGATATTAGTTATGAGGAAAGGTTGCAAGCACTGAATTTATTCTCTCTGGAGAAGGGACGCTTGAGAGGGGATATGATTTCAATTTACAAATTCCATACTGGTGACCCCACAATAGGGATAAAAGTTTAACCACTTCAGCCCTGGACCATTTGGCTGCCAAATGGCCGCTTTTTGCAATTCGCCACTGCGTTGCTTTAACTGGCAATTGCGCGGTCATGCGACTATGCTCCCAAACAAAATTGATGTCCTTTTTTTCCCCACAAATAGAGCTTTCTTTTGGTGCCATTTGCCACACCTGCGTTTTTTGTTTTTTGCGCTATAAACAAAAATAGAGCAACAATTTTGAAAAAAAAAGCAATATTTTTAACTTTTTGCTATAACAAATATCCCCAAAAAATATATATTTTTTTTTCCCCCAGTTTAGGCCGATACATACTCTTCTACATATTTTTGATTAAAAAAAAAATCTCAATAAGCGTTTATTGATTGGTTTGCACAAAAGTTATAGCATCTACAAAATAGGGGATAGTTTTATGGCATTTTTATTTTTTATTTTTTTTTACTAGTAATAGCAGCGATCAGCAACATTATGGCGGACACATCGGACAATTTTGACATATTTTTGGGACCAATGGCATTAATACAGTGATCAATGCTATAAAATTGCATTGATTACTGTAAAAATGTCACTGGCAATGAAGGGGGTTAAACCACTATGGGGCGGGGAAGGGGTTAAGTGTGTCCTAGGGAGTGATTCTAACTGTCTTGGGGATGGGCTAGCAGTGACACGACACTGATCGCTGCTCCCGGTGAGAGGTAGGTACGTTACTTTGCCCAGCCGTGCCATTCTGCCGACGTATATCGGCGTGAGCCGGTCTTTAAGTGGTTAATGGGACACATGTCCACTCAATAAAATTAGAAGAAAAGAGGTTTAAACTTAAACTGTTTAGAAGGTTCTTTACTTTAAGAGCGGCAAGGATGTTAAATTCCCTTCCACAGCCGGTGGTTTCAGCGGGGATAGTTTAAAAAAACTATTAGATAAGCACCTGAACGACCGCAACATACAGGGATATACAATGTAATACTGACATATAATCACACACGTAGGTTGGACTTGATGGACTTGTGTCTTTTTTTCAATCTCACCTACTATGGAACTATATATACGTGATTCGGCGCAGGAGGGCCACCCTGTAGCAGTAAATCTACTATAGGGTGGTCCTTAACTGGTTATCTACTCTATGGCAGGCACATTTTTGGAAATACTACTGCATACATTATTTTGAAGTAAATAAAAGGAAACTGCACGTAGGCAGGTTGCAGTCTGTACTCCCAACTTCAGGGGGCGCTCCAGGTGGCGCTCAACTGAAGCTGAAATGCAAAAGGGGAAGGAAGTTCTGCAGAACTTGGTTGCTCTTTGACTTCCTGCAGTCACAAGGAGACAGTTGTCTGCTTGAATGCTGGCGCTCCACAAGACTTCAGTGGACATCTTGGGTCAGGCAGAGTCTATTTAAGACTCCAGCTCCCAGGTTTGGTACTCTTTTTGTGAGTGGCTAGTGTAGAGACAGGTTCCCTGTCAGTCCTTGGAGACAGGGAGAGCTTCAGGAGGAGGAGCGACAGTGCAGGGTCTATGTTTACCTCGCTTCAGGAAGGCCTCCTCGTTGTAGATGCTGTCGGCATCTTCCTAGTCTACAGACCCAGTAGCTCAGAAGTGGCTGCAGGCTGGCGTGCCTTCCCGGTAGGCCTTGTTGGGTTGTGCTAGACCTTTCTATAATATAACACTGTTGCCTAACTTGGACTCTGTGTGTTTACTTCCCACCAAACCACACCACACCTTTCTCACATGCATGTCCCAATAATGGTATATATGTTGGTCATTTAATATTTGACTTTGTTTCTTACCATGGATGCAAGGATTGGTAGGAATAGTGTAGTTGTCGCTACATTACTGGTACATTCCGTGAATGTAGCAATCAGCAGGCACAAGACTAGAGCAATAGCAGCTGGGGGAATACTCTGCAATGGAGTGAGCTTTTCTCCAAGCCAGATCGACAACCCAGAATCCTAGATGAGAAAAAAAATAGCCTATTGACTCTTTATTCCAACATATTAAAATCTAACAGCAAGATAGTAGTGTTGTGCCCCATTCACACAATCAGACTTTCTGACAACAAAACTGGATTTTTGTTTCGAAGGATGTTGGCTTCAACTTGTCTTGCATGCACACAGTCACACAAATATTGGCCAATAATTACATACGACGAGCCGAGAAAAAGGAAGTTCAATAGCCAGTGCGACTTCTTCTGCTTGATTCCGACCATGAACTTTTGTGCGTCGGACTTGTACACACGTTCGGACTTTTCAAAAACAAATTTTTGTTAGCGGAAAATTTGAGAACCTACTATCAAACATTTGTTGGCGGAAAGTCCGACGGCAAATGTTCGATGGACCATACACATGGTCAGACTTTCCAACAACAAGCTTACATCCAACATTTCCCGTCAGAAAATCCAACCGTATGTACGCGGCATTAGTTTAGCATAAGAGTAGCCCATCTATGTCTCATTCTAATGTTTGATATGAAGCTAGGTGAGTATATTATCTGAATGTATATTACCTATGTGGCATGAAATCATACAGTCTTTCTTAAAACTCTCCAAAAGATTCATTTTATAATTGTTTTATATGTATTTTACTGGCAAGTTCATGAATGGGTAAGTGACAGAACAGACTCTATTCCAAAGTATTTTTTTCTATGATATATTAACAATGTTTGTGTGGTATTAGGTAAACTAACACTTTAAGACAAAACTATGTCTTACCTCACTGCCCTTAGCTAGAGCAAAGCCTCCTCCCAGCAGGATGACAATGTTCCAGGGCATCTTCTCGTTTACAGTCTTCCAGTCCAAGAGAGGTGGCGGTACATGGATTTTTATTTTTTTCCCTAGTATTAAATGAAGCAGCAGAAAAAGATGAAAGGTGAAAAGTGCTGTAAAGACGTTTATTAAAATGTATCTTTAGTGTCCTTATTAACAACTAGGAATTAAATAAATATGATGGTCTGTAGTAGTCAAAGTAAAGTTCCAAACAAGTATCTGAATATGCACTTTACCCACCTCAATACTGGGCACTTTCACCCCCTTCCCACCCAGGCCATTTTCCCGCTTTCAGCACTGTCACATTATGAATGACAATTGTGCGGCCATGCAACACTGTACCCAAATACATTTTTTTATCTTTTTCTTCACACTAATAGAGCTTTCTTTTGGTGGTGTTTAATCACTGCTGGTATTTTTTTTTTTTTTTTACAAAAAAAAAAAAAAGGCTGGAAATTTTGAAACAAAAAAGTTTTTCTTATTTTCTGTCAGTAAATTTTGTAAATAAGTATATTTTCTCGTTCACTGATGTGCGCTGATGAGGCTGCACTGATGGACACTGATAGGCTGCACTGATGGGCACGGATGAGGTGACACTGGTGGGCACTGATAGGTGACACTGGTGGACACTGATAGGCAGCAGTGGTGGGCACTGATAGGCATCAGTGGTGGGCAGTGATAGGCGGCATGGATAGGCAGCATTGATGGGCACTGATGGACAGCACTTATGGGCACTGATGGGCATTGATGGGAGGCGCTGATGGAGAGCACTGATGAGCACTGATGGGAGGCACTGACTGATCACTTATGAGCACTGATTTGTTGGCACTTATGGGCACTGATTGGTGGCACTAATGGACACTGATTGGTGGCACTGCTGGGGCTTTCCTGCCCAGGTCTCCTCTGCGAGGAGATGTGCTGATCAGCACTCCTCGCCACACACTCTGTCAGTGTGAGGAGAGCCGATTCCCAGCACTTCCGTATTTACATGTGACCGGCTGTGATTGGACACAGCCAATCATATGGTTAAAGAGCTGGGGCCGTGGCTCTTTATAGAGATCAGGGTTGCATCGTGATCTAGCAACATGCGCGATAGTGGTCATTCTGAGGCGCCATCATATGACGTCCTCCCAGAACGAGAGCCACACCGTCCCTCCATCATTTGAAAGTGGGCAGGCGGCAAGCAGTTAAGAACATCCTTGTCTGGTTTAAAAAAAATACTGATGAAAAGCCCCTGCAACAGAAGTATTTTACTCCCCTCTGTGGTGGACCTGGTTTCCTACCCTCCCTCTATTCTAGGCCCTGCAGGCCCTACCAGCATCTTCAGCATATAACAATTCCTTGAGTGTTGTTGGCTGTGTCCAGGCCCGGACTGGCCATAGGGCACACCGGGCGTTTGGCCCGGTGGGCCGAAGGCCGTCTGTCTGGCTGTGACATGCAGGGTTAGCCGCGGATTCCGACATGCAGGGCCGGCTGCTGATGTTCTGCATATGCTGCTGGTGGTGGGAGGAGTGGAGGCATTCTCCGCCTACCAAGAGCTGCTACAGCTCAGTCTGGAATCTGGGCTGCGGGGACAGCAGCATCACTGCTTCTAAACACATACATTGCCAGACGGTGTACAGAGTATTCTTTCTATTTCCCGGACAAACTTGTGCACACTCACTCTGCGCCCTCCTGCACCCCGATCTCCAGTGCCCTTCTGAGAGAAGCCGGAGCCCAGCTAATGTTGCTGACCCTGTGCAGTGTGGGAGTTGGGCTGAACTGTGAAAAGTTTGTGAAGAAAAGCTGATTAATGTCGGGACACAGGACGGATTTTCTTGCAGGACAAGAGACACTGGAGGAGTCAAAACAGCAGGCGAGTGTGTGTGTGTGTATGTATGGGGGGGGGGTCTGCTAAGTTTGCAGTCTCTCCCCCATAGCTGACACAAATCTCTCAAGCAGGCAGACATCACTGTAAAAGCACCCCATCAGTCTCTGTCCACATACTGTGAACTTCATTTTTGATCGTTCCATTTAACCCTGTATTATCCAAAAAGTATACAGCGAAAAGTATAAACTCACCACAGAAACTAATAATAATCTTCAATAAACAGCAGAGCGCAGTGTTCACAGCTATTTGCATGCTAGCACTGTTGTATGAACACTTATTCATTTAGAGAATAATTTCTGTTTATGGAGTATTTTTTTTTTGCGTTTAGGCTCAGTTCACACATACAGGTGTGACCAAACATGGGCATATTTTTCACGCATCATGTGTAAGGAATCCCAATCTTTCCAATAGTATGCCTTACCTGCAAACAACTAAAAGTATGTCCACCATGTCAGTGCCAGTGTCCACGTCATGGCAATACATGGGCATTGCCATGATGTGGATCCTGGACTGCGACTATAGAATACATCCTTGTGTATAAAAGGGAACTTTGCTTAACAGGCCAAAAGCTGTGTAAGAGGCCCCAAAATGTTTGATGGCCGCCCTGTGCAAGGCAGATCCTGGGTGGGTGCTGAGGCAGAGGGGGGGTGCGGTCCGGCCCAAGTACCACACTGGGGGGTGTCAAGCCAGCATCGCCCACTGTGACAGCTTAAATTTGAATCACTGGGTGCCCACCGTCAAACAAGTCCCGGCTCCTGGTTTGGCTCCTTTGATAGACAACACACTTGTCCAATGCCGGGACATGTGCTGTCTATAATAGGTAGGAGCCAATTCAGGAGGCAGGACTGATATGACAGCAGGATGGCAGTGATTCAAATTAAAGCTGTCACATGCGTTCTCTAAGTAGCGCACTCCTGAGCCATGCATTCTTTCTGTAGCGCACTCCTGAGCCATGCATTCTTTCTGTAGTGCACTCCTGAGCCATGCATTCTTTCTGTAGTGCACTCCTAAGGCCATGCATTCTTTCTGTAGCGCATTCCTGAGCCATGCATTCTTTCTGTAGCGCACTCCTGAGCCATGCATTCTTTCTGTACCGCATTCCTGAGCCATGCATTCTTTCTGTAGCGCACTCCTGAGCCATGCATTCTTTATGTAGCGCACTCCTGACCATGCATTCTGTATGTTGCGTACTCCTGAGCCATGCATTCTGTATGTAGCGCACTCCTGAGCCATGCATTCTTTATGTATGTTTACAGCATTTACTTAACTATAAAGCTTCCTATCCGTGTGAAGTTGACCGTTTATATATTTTTTTATGTATCTGGCACTCTCAATTTCTTTGAAAGCATTTTATTTTTACACACTATGCCCAAAAGGTTGCCCCTGGATAACAGCAACCCTCATCTTGTGCTGCTTCATACTATTTTCAGCACTCCGCCATCAAAACCGGAGTTAATGTAATCAAATCCACACATCCTGGAACCCCACATCTGCCATCAACCTCCCCCGCGAATGCGCCCCCCCCTCCTCGGGCTGCTAAGTCTAAAATGCCCGGGCCTATTTTTTGCCCCAGTCCGGGCCTGGCTGTGTCCCTCACCATATTGTGGTTCCATCCTCCCACACTTACACATCACACATGCTAAAGCCATCCATATCTTGACTAATAGGCCCTAGCACATGGGTGCCTGAGCCTGTTCAATGTAAATTACAGCGTTTTTCCCCCACCCAGAAAGTCAAAGTGCTGTGTGCAGCCTCCCATTGGCACAAATGGCTATGCACAGCTTTACCGGGCTTATGGTAGTGCTATTTTAACATGTATAGAGTAAGGGTATATTTAAAAAAAAACTTTTTGTTTTTATTTGTCCATATGCTAGACTTCATGTACTGCTGTATACCCAGAGTACATCCAAGCACAGCCATTCATGTATATGGGGAGCTGTACACAGCATCTTGCCAGCCAGGAGAAGGAGAGGGGGAAAGGCCATAAATTACGTTTAATGGGCTCAAGCACCCATGTGCAAGAACCCATAATATACAAGGATGCAACCAGCCCACGTATTGCTAACAATCATCATATTTCATCTATTATTATTGTTGTTAAGTGATTGCCTGTCTATTTCCAACCAAAGATAAGATAAACCAACCAAAGTAGGGATTTTGATTGAAAATAAAGAGGTTACTAAAGTAGAAAAAATTCAAATACGACAGAAAAAAAATTCAGGAGTGAGGCCATGTATTGTGTATTTGTATTGTATTTTTGAACAAAAATAGTACTTATTAAACAAAAATCGTACAATCTGGTATCATACAAGAAAAATTTTCATGTTTGTCCTTTTGGAAAATTTCAGACGAAAGCTGTACACTAACGATCAGATTATCATACCTTAAAAACTGTATTTTTTGTCCGATTTTCCGATTGTGTGTACGGGTCTTAAAGGTATCAAGTATCATCAAATGAAGTCATTTAAAACTTCATTGGACCAATTTCTTTTCTTGGTAATGCACCAATAACATGTAATTGAGCTTGTTAATCAAGAGCTAATATATCTTTTTTGTAAAAATAAATCTACCCTCAGTTAGAGAGAAAAACTATCAGCAAAGCTCCTTGCTCTTAAAAATCCCTCCATTCTGTTTACAAAAAGCCTCTGTCACAGGTTGGAGGCCTTTTCAGGTGGGGTCTGATAAAGTCAAGAGAAAACTCATACACCTTCTGCCTTTAAAGCAATGGGGTTCACTGCAGGCTTCCTCATTTGTCATGCCTGGAATTGCATGAAAACAAAACTACGGTAAAAACAAAATGTAAGGCTTCTATTATCTAGGCTCAATTGCACTATGTTCTATTAAGGAACCCTAGGGGCCCCAAAATACCCTTTTTTACTTACTATTTAAACATAAAATCAAAAGAAACAATACTGAAAATAAAATAAGGAAAACAAAAACCTATTAACTTGCGGTCAACTGGAATCACTACCGTTTTTTAAAAATGTCAATATATTAAGAAGTTTACCTGTCTGCTCTGAGTCTTGGGCTTTACATGATGGAAATTCAGATGGAAAAAGAAACAACATAAGTGCTATGAATACAGCAACTGTAGCATCTGTGACATACCTACAAAACAGTAATAAATAATATGTAATCAGTCTTTCTTAAGTATCCATTATTAGACTTCACACCAAGATAGTCGATTCAATTTTAACACAGAGCTGCTACTTTATAAGTAAAATGTTGCATAGAATTAGGGAAGGTCAAAATCATAACCTAAGCGTAAGAAAATGGAAGGCGCATGATCCAGTACATTGATCAAGATGTTAAGGTTTATTCATGAAAAAAGGGGGGCGAGAGGGGAAAGGGGTTTGAATCCATACAGAAAGTATCTACGTGTTCATAAAATCAGGTTACAAGTATACACATTAAATCAGAAAAATAGACATGCCCATGCAAGGGCAAGTGCTAACGTTTGGATTGCCCTTGCATGGGCATGTCTATTTTTCTGATTTAATGTGTGTACTTGTAACCTGATTTTATGAACATGTAGATACTTTCTGTATGGATTCAACCCCCCCCCCCTTTTTTTTCATGAATAAACCTTAACATCTTGATCAATGTACTGGATCACACGCCTTCCATCTCTTTCTTACACTTGGCTTACTTCAGACCATCCCTGGTCAGTTTAGGCATTGGGACTCACATGATCTTCTTTTAATTTATCTCTTCCTTTGAAAGTACTACTATTTTATATCAACAAACGCCTTCACGAGCGCAGGAGAAAATTCTTTCTTTGTTTACATTGTCACAAAATCATAACCTGCCTTTTTTAACATCTGAAATTATCAGGGCATTTATGAAAGCCATTACAGTGGAACCTTGGATTACGAGCATAATCTGTTTCAGGAGAATGCTTGTAATCCAAAGCACTCGCATATCAAAGCGAGTTTCCCCATAGAAGTCAATGGATACTGTATTTATTGGCATACAACACTCACTTTTTCACCATGAAAATCGGGTGCAAATAGCATGTGCGTGTTTTACGCCAATACTTCAATTTTAGCTGCCTCAGAGGGGACAGGGAAGGGGGCAGGGAGAGCGCCATCAGATTATAACTGTATGCAATCTCCAGTTTATTTGGAGACCTCTGTAATAGGAAGTCTCGTCTCCTGGGCTGCCATTGGACCACTGATTTTCTATCATAGGCGATTCTCACTGTATGTAATCTGTCGGCGCTCATCCCACCCCCCTCCCTGTCCCCTCTAGGCTGCAGATGGGCATCGATCAGACTGCACTGATGGCAATGGTGAGACTGCTGCATTGAAGGCTATGGTGAGACTGCTCTATTGAAGGCAATGGTGAGACTGCTGTATTGATGGCAATGATGAGACTGCTCCATTGAAGGCAATGGTGAGACTGCTGCATTGATGGCAATGGTTAGGCCGCTGCATTGATGGCACTTGTGAGGCTACAGATGGGCAGTGATCAAGCTGCATTGATGGCAATGGTGAGGCTGCACATGGGCACTAACCCTTATTTTGCTTCAAAGTTCCTTTTTTTAAATTTCATTTTTTTTTCCTCTTAAAATGAATGTGCGTGTTATACACCTGTGCGTGTTATATGTTGATAAATACGGTAATTTGTTCCACATTGACTTCTATTGCATGCAATACCGCATGTGGGGGGGGGGGCGCCGGAGAGCCTAGAAAAAAACTTGTGGACAGCTCGGCTGAATTGGTAAACCCTTTGGAAAGGCTCGGAAACACTCGGGAACTGAGTATTCCAGAAAGGCTCCAAACTGCTTAGAGCGTCACCTGCGCCCCCGCACCTAGCTAAATGCGGTACTGCAAACCACATTAGCTTGAATTCTGCTCGTTTTGCGAGACAACACTCGCAAATGGAGTCAGGATTTTTAAAAAAAAGTCACTCGTCTTTCAAAATGCTTGTTAGCTGCATACTCGTTAACCAGGGTTCCATTGTATTGTTTTTATAAAATAAATCAGACCCATACATAGATGCCTGCAGCCAGCCTGTGTGAGTGGACAGACTTTGGGATTGACTTACAAAATTTTCCCTAGAGCTTAGTGAATGTGGTGAGGCTTCACTTTCTAAAGAATACCCAATCAGGTGCGAAGATGATTGAAGAAACTGCATTTTTTGCTTTCACATGATTGGATGATGGAAATCAGCAAAGCTTCATCACATTCACTAAGCTATGGGGAAAATTAGTGCAATAGCACTTGCAAAGTGCACAGTCTATTTGGCTTCAGTAGATCAACCCCAATGCTGTGAGTCCTGGCTGAATCATGGAGATTTCACAATTTATTCAGCAAATGAAAAGCCTTCTCCTGTCCCTCCCCTAGGCTAATGGTACTAAAAAGAAAATAAACCTATATTGAGAGAAGTATGTAGAGCTGACTGCTCTTTCAAAAAAAAATTAACTAAAATCAATAGTTACCTGCTTGTGTACGCTTGTATGCTACTCATGCATTTTCCTAATAAAAATTCACTGACCAAAACTAGTTTTCTGACTGACATGCTGACAAAGCTTTAATACTTTCTTAGTCATTTCTCCGAATTGGGTATGTAGATTATAACCTGTGGTTCACTTTACTTTTTCTTACTAAATACTTGTTCCAAATCAATGACTCATAAAGCAATGAAGCTGCAGAATCAATTGGAAAATCAAGCAACATTTTCAGATGAGCGTTGGCTATGGCATCCTTCATATTCCTCTCTTCTCTGTAAACAAATGTGATCTTGTTTCGAGAAATAGTGGAATAAAAACAAATATCTACTATAGATCTCCTAATATATTACCACATTTACTGCTGTGATCCTACAGAATATTTTAGGAAGCATTATTACAAGGTCAACAAGGTGGTTATTACGCTTTCCCTTTAGCTCTGGGTTTATGTCTTAAGTAGGATATGCATGGAGTTTAACCTCTTTGCGCCCAAGGGTAAAACCAGACTTATTGCCTGAGCACAATTTTGCAACTTTAACATGTGTTCGTAAAACTGTACATATTATCACAACTACTTTGTGTATCCAGGTGGGTCACACTGAGTTTTCTTTTTTTTTCAGGAAAAATTGGGCTTTCATTTGGTGGTAAATGGTAATGGATAATGGATGATTTTTTTTATTATCAAAGGAAAACTGACCCAAAGAACAACCCAAAATAAATTCTCCTGCTCCTGGCGATACCACATATGTGTATGTTGTTGTTTATACCCGTAGTACAGGCCAGAAACAATTGTGAGCTTTTTTTATTTTTTTTATCCAACCTAAAACACACCAAAACCCCTAACACACTATCAGATTTTCTGCTGTTTTTTGTCTTCAGATTTACCAAAACCATGTAGTGCAAGGGCCTACCTGATTGCATACAAATTGAAACTCCTAAAGTTTGACCTCGTATTATATGGTTTTGGTAAATCTAAAGGATTTAAAGGAAAAAATCAGCAAAAAATCTGATAGTGTGTATGGGGCTTAACACTAACTGATGCTGATACTTAAATAAAAAGTCCTGTCCAAAAAAAAAATACTGACCCTAATTTTTGACCCTAACCTTGACCCAAATACTAACCCTGGCACTGACCTAAATCAAACCTTGATCTACTAGGTGTTTTTTATAAAAAAAAATTATTTAATTTATTATTTAATATTTATTATTATTTTTTACATACTTTTTTTTCCTGCAAGGAGAGAGAGAGAGATATGATGACTCTTCCATTCACAGAGAGAGAAAACTGAACACTATGATATCCATTCAGAGGCTATTACAGCAATCAGATACCCTTGGTGCTGGGAGCGCACCATGCGGCGCTCCCTCAGTACAAAGGGAGATAGGCAAATATGCTGCCCCACGAGGAAAAAAGCCCAGTGCAGTGAGGCTGCATATTTGCGTACACGCAGCGTCAAGGGGTTATGCTCCATGGACGCTAGCATTTTTTTAAGCTCCTAGATGCTGTTATTAGCATATTTTTTTCTGCTCCTAAAAGCTAAATAGTGTTATCCTGTGTCCATGCAAACTACAATTGGCTATTAGCATTTTTTGAGCTTCAGCGTCTTGGAACAGAAAAAAATAATGTTTTTTGTAGAGTTTTTTTGAAACGTTTTTCCAGCAGAAGAAAATGCTGAATGCTCCTAACGGCTTCTAAATGCTAATAAAAACCATTGTTTTTTAAGCTTTTTCTTCATGTACTGCAAAAACGCTAAGGCCCCTTTCACACATGCAGACCATTCATTTCATCAGTTTAGTCACGTTTAAAAAAAAACAAAAAAACGGATGAAGTGCACCTCAGTTTCTCATCAGTTTTTTTACCAATGCAAAAACAGATGGAAAAACAGACTATTTGTCCATTTATTTTTTTAATGGAAAAAAAAAATAGGGCTTTGATACCTTCCAGAAAACGGATGTCGACAGATATGGATGTAAATGGATGTAAATGGATGTAAATGGATGATTGTTTACATCCATTTTTCCATAGAGATACATTGATATCTATTTTTCATCCGTCAACTAAAAGCTACTAAAATGCTACTAGAAGCTAGCAAAAAATGTTATTATCAGCATTTTTCATCCACAATTTTTTTCTAGGTTTTTGAGCTTATGAAATACGTGTGCACGGAGCCTTAAAGTGATTGTAAGCCCTCACATGCACCCAGTGAAGTGAACAGCCTCAGATGATACACAGAGATGAAACAGATCCTCCTACATAAGTTTTACTTGTATATCTGCTGTCTTCAGCTTTCTACACGCTTTAGAAAGTGCAGATCATGTTAGAAATCTTGTTTCCTCTTCCAGCAGTGGGTGTAGAGTCTGGGCTTACACTGTGTAAGAGCTAATTGGAGGAAAATGCACACCCCCGCTCCCTCAGCATAGGCAGAGGAACAAAGAAATACAGTATGTAGAGCTGCAGTCTGAATAGACCAGCTCTCTGCTATTCTACCTCTAAACTCTCTCCCCGACACAAATTTCCAACTGCTATTATCTCATGTGTTGGAGAACTTGTCAAAAGTTATCATACTTATAACAGAGAAACAAAGCAGCAGAAAGACTCAGCACTTAGAGCTTTGGAGAAAGATAAGTAAACACTACAGATATATGTGCCTAGGTCAGATTTAATGAATGGGGGTTTAAAACCACTTCAAATGTTCTCAGCATTTTTGTAAATGTACTTGTGTAATTTGTACACAAGTACAAATTGTAAATGCTTTCAGAAAGTAGAAAATATAATTCCTGCTTGCATTTAAAAGGTAAATTTGGTGTTTTGAAGAAATATATATGAAGGGCGCAAAGGGAACAATAAATTAATTAAATAGCAATTAAATCATATACAATGTGTATCTAATTAGTGCACAATAAAATGAACCATCAGAAATGTCCATAATAAACATATGTGATCAAATCTTCTTGTGTCTACTCCAACAACGTGAATAATAAAGTGCAAACGTGCATCAATAAACTTGCTTAAAGTGCTTCACCCGAAGTGGTAACAAAATGCGCTCACCAGCCTTGGCCACAAAGTGACCACAAAGTATGATAAGAAATCCTAAATTCAATGCTGTATCTCCTTCATATATCCCATTCCAATCAAGCAATCATGTATGGAGGAAGCTGAATCCCAATCCACTATGCAGGTAATGAATGTAGGTATCTTCACCTTATAACATCTCTCAACTTGCATCAAGTATGTCTGTGAAAAAGCGCCACAACAAAGAGCCACAGAAGGCAGGATATAGTATAATACTTCTTATGTTTTATTGCTTAAAAAGAGCACTTTCATAGTCCAGCATGGGATCACAAACAATCCGCTTAAGGGGAAGCAGGAGCCGGTCGCTAGAGCGTACATCATCAGGAAGTGGGTCTTAAGCGGATTGTTTTGTGATCCAGTGATCCCTGGACTATGAAAGTGCTCTTTTTAAGCAATAAAACATAAGAAGTATTATACTATATCCTGCCTTCTGTGGCTCTTTGTTGTGGAGCTTTTTCACAGACATATTTGATGCAAGCTGATATATGCAGTGGCGAGATGTTATAAGGTGAAGATACCTACATTCATTACCTGCATATTTGGGATTAGAATCATGTATGGAGGAACATACATCTGAGGAATCCCAGTGGATTGGGATTCAGCTCCCTCCATAAATGATTGCTTGATTGGAATGGGATATGTGAAGGAGATACAGCATTGAATTAAGGATTCCTTCCAACAAATCATGCTTTGTGGTCACTTTGTGGCCGAGGCTGGTGAGCGCATTTTGTTATCACTTCGAGTGAAGTACTTTAACTGCTTAAGGACCGCCTCACGCCGATATACGTCGGCAGAATGGCACGGCTGGGCACAATCACGTACCTGTACGTGGCTCTTTAAGTGCCCAGCCGTGGGTTCGGGAGCGCGCTGCCAGCGGAGCGCTCCCGACCCAGTCCTGAGCTCCGTGACCGTGGCCGTGGGACCAGTGGACCCGATCGGGTCACAGAGCTGAAGAACGAGGAGAGGTCTGTGTAAACAAACCTCTGCCCATGCTTTCTACTGTGGCTGTCACCGATCGTCTGTTCCCTGATATAGTTTATTGATGCACGTTTGCACTTTATTATTCATGTTGTTGGAGTAGACACAAGAAGATTTGATCACATATGTTTATTATGGACATTTCTGATGGTTCATTTTATTGTGCACTTTACTAATTAGATACACAATGTATATGATTCAATTGCTATTTAATTAATTTGTTCCCTTTGCACCCTATATACTGTATATATATATATATATATATATATATATATATATACATTTCTGTGCCGACACCCTACACTTTCCCCATTATAGTTGATGTTTTGCGGAAGTCTGTGGACACAAATTTACACTTTTTTCAGTTTTCTATAAACTCACTCTTTTCCACCTTTGTTGAAGCTGATAGTTGCCCATCCTGGCATGAAACCTGGATCTCTAGTGAACCATAAAATAACTAACAAGGTGAAAAGAACCAAGACACAGATTTCTGCAAATGCCATGGATCCCAGGTTCTTGTGCTCCTCAGAGATGACTTTGTATGCTCTCTTCTCTTTCTCCTTTTGTTCTGGTTTTCCGCCACAGCCAAAATTCTGCTTAAATCTGGGGAAGACATGCAGACAACAGATGATCATCCATGTTTTCTAGAGGATAAGTGTACATTTGTGATACAAACAAAATTAATCTATGCTAATCATTATACTTGTTTGTTACATTGAGGGGAGTTTACTGTCCCAACATCATAATTTTTATAGCTCAGAAATTTTCTCTAGACACAGCAGTGGAAGCGTGAAAGGTACAGGACATTCTGTATTGTTACTATATAAAGTAGGGCATCCTCTGCATTATTGTCATTCTTTCATGAGATTAGAAGATGTGTGAAAATGGTTTTATCAGCTATCAACAAACAATTCTGGACTGACATGCATTTGAGAATCCTGATAGAGTTTCTTAATGAACAGCAAGGGAAAGGAGAAGGAAGAAAGTCTTTGTTTGGAAAGTTGCTTCAGTTTTCTGGTACATGAGCCGGTGTGCTAAATATGTAATTAATAATTAAAGTATATGTAGCACCCTCCTAGGTAGGTACTAGAAGAGAGTATAGTTTTTGGTATTTCTGCTTACCAGGAAGATGGTCAGTTAAACATTAGCATGCTCTTTGCCTACCAGGGAGCAGGATCTATTGCTTAGGTCTGCTCATTGTTCTCAGGTGCAGCTCAGCTTGTCTGACAGTCCCACACTGGTCCAATAGGGAGGCATATTGGACAGTGGGAGGGGGACCTTGCAAGTGCACAGGCTTTGTTACAGTCCTGGCTATTGGCACAGGAAAAGTACTGCATTGCATGTTGGGATACTGTACAAAAGCCCATGGCACATGTGCTTGGGGTCAGTTGAGTTGGAGAGCGGAGTGCAGGAGGAAGGGGGTGGCTGCCCCTCCTCCGTAGAGGCGGTTGTGTGGCCTTGGGTGGTTGATCCAAGGGCCTAGAGAGAAGCTGAACCCTGGGGTCCTGCAGAGCTGACTGGAAGAGGGACACCAGGAAGGATCTGATTCTGCCTACAGTGAGTACAGATCTATGTCTTTGGGACCTGTCCTGTGAGGGCCACTCCTTCAGCTAGAAGAGTGAGTGGATGAGTGTCAGTAAAGGGGATGGTAGATAGTATCCTGAAGATAAGAGTGCATAAAGTCTACTGCTAGTGAGAGCATCATACATGTGGCAGTATGGTTAAAGCATTGTGTCTGCTTCCACAATTCTTCTGGTGAGGCCAAGTGAGAGTTGTCCTTATCCATTGTGAATAGTTCAAGTTGGAATATCCCACTAATCCCTTCTCCCATCCAAGTTCCAAAATAAAATACACAAACACAAATACCCTGGACTGGTCATTGAGTATATGTAGACCAGCATTAATATTTTTTGGTGAGTGAGAAAAGTTAAAGTGGTTGTAAAGTCTCAATGTTTTTCACCTTAATGCATTGTATGCATTAAGGTGAAAAACCTTCTGTGCTGCAGCTGCCCCCCAGACCCCCCCACCCCTACCTTTTTCTTACCTGAGCCCGATCTGATCCAGCGATGTGCATGAGCTCAGCTGCACCAGCTGCTGTCGCACTCCTCATTGGACAGATTGATATCAGCAGGAACCATTGGCTGATTCCTACTATCTGTGTCAATGTACGCAGCAGCAGGACTCGGGACCGAGCCCGCACGGGTGCCCCCATGGTGTCCATCAGGCATTCCTGCTCTGCTGCGGTTTACTGACGGTCTCAGCCTGCTCCTTTCTCCTGCTCACTAGTTTCCATCCAGCACTCCTGCTCCACTGCGGTCTACTGATGGACTACACCTGCTTGATCCTGACAATCCATCCAGCCCTGCTGCTAGCAAGACCAATAGGCATATGTGCCACACTGTACACCTGCGCCACCTGTCTGCTCTATCAGGGGCCCTGATTCAGATGTGTAAGAGAGGCCTTCCTCACCATGTCAGGCTCTCCCACCAGGTACGTGACACAGGTGTTCTAACTCTTTCCCCCTTCTATCCAATACTAATGTAAAATATTTTTGCTGGACATAAATTATGAGAAATAAATCCCTATTTAGGTTGCAAGCAGTAAGCTGCAGCTATTTACACAGGTAGTACATTTCACAATAAACTGACATATGACTCCATAAAAATAGATGCCGATATAGACTTACTTGGTTCCCAGAAACATAATCTGTAGCCAGATCCAGGCGAGAGCAAGTAACAATATCATTGTAGGGAAGGCAAATCCAAACCATGAAGCAAAATTTATTATATTATCGTTTCCAGGGAACAACCTGCAAGATAAGTTCCATTTATCACTAAAACAATGGCAATCCATAAAACAGTGTATAATGTTTTGTAAGTATGGATTCAGACATTTTTGAATCCTTCATTATAAATGATGGCATTATGAACATTGCCATGTGTATTCATTTGAAATACTAGAGCAGTGTTTTGAATGCTGATTGTAATCAAGAGTTTTTACTGAAAAAGGGTAAGGTGTGCAACAATCCAGTCAACAAATGATAGGCCAGTTTATTAATCGTTGATTGTTATTTGATGAACAAGGTACCCATAGATTTCAGTGCCCTGGGGAAAGTGTACCAATGCAAAATATGTTCGTTAGCATAATGCAGTGATTTCTCAATGCTTAGAGTGAAACATTAAAAATGTCTAATTCCTTTAAATAACATACCTGGTGCCCTAATCCTGGCTGTGAAGGGGGCGTATCTACGTGGTGACATTTACATTGAAAAAATAGTTTAAAATTGGTAGCAAATGAAACCCCTCCAAGAGTCTGCTATGTACTTTGGGGGACCTCCAGTGCGCGTTTTTTTTTTCTTTTTTTTAAATGCCTTTTTTAATACCAGATCCTTTGATATAAAGAGGCTACCTCATGCAAAAAAAAAAAAAAAATCCATACCTGGCCCTTAATCTAAGCATGCAGCTTGGGGGAGGTGAACCCCCTTCCTCTGCCATACCAGGCTACATGCCCTCAACTTAGGGGGTTGCACATGGTGATGTGGACAAGGGACTCTTCACCACAACCCTGGCTAGTGGTTGCGGGGGTCTGCAGGTGCGGGATTATCACAATCTGGAATAAGGGATGCCCCAGATACCACCCCCTAAGTTAATAAGTATGGGGTACATAGTACTCATACTTATTCACAAAAATATCTAGAATCTAGAAATAAAGTCATTTATTAAAAAATAGAAAACTCCCAAAAAAGTCAGTGTAAACTCATCATCACGATGGCCTTCAAAAAAAACAAAAAAAACCCACAACAACCCAACTCACACAGCCTATTTGAGCAGTACCACTAGCTGAATGATAGCTCTTTGAGGAAGGGGTGGAGACATGTACTGTACATGCAGTATAATCAAAACTATACAAACAAGTCAGACTGCACTGATTTTAACATACATTATTAAGTACTATGTTCCTGCACTTACTGTATAGGAATGACATAATAGGCTGAATGTACTTTGTAACTAAAGGTACATAAATGTCATTGAGGTAACTATAATGTAGGTTATTACCAAAAGTATTGGGACACCTGCCTTTACTCGCACATGAACTTTAATGGCATCCCAGTCTTAGTCCGTAGGGTTCAATATTGAGTTGGCCCACCCTTTGCAGCTACAGTGGTGTGAAAAAGTGTTTGCCCCCTTCCTCATTTCCTGTTCCTTTGTATGTTTGTCACACTTAAGTGTTTCGGAACATCAAACCAATTTAAACAATAGTCAAGGACAACACAAGTAAACACAAAATGCAATTTGTAAATGAAGGTGTTTATTATTAAAGGTGAAAAAAAATCCAAACCATCATGGCCCTGTGTGAAAAAGTGATTGCCCCCCTTGTTAAAACATACTATAACTGTGGTTGTCCACACCTGAGTTCAATTTCTCTAGCCACACCCAGGCCTGATTATTGCCACACCTGTTCACAATCAAGGCATCACTTAAATAGGAGCTGCTTGACACAGTAAGGTCCACCAGAAGATCCTTAAAAGCTACACATCATGCCGAGACCCAAAGAAATTCAGGAACAATTGAGAAAGAAAGTAATTGAGATCTATCAGTCTGGAAAGGGTTATAAAGCCATTTCCAAAGCTTTGGGAATCCAGCGAACCACAGTGAAAGCCATTATCCACAAATGGCGAAGACATGGAACAGTGGTGAACCTTCCCAGGAGTGGCCGGCCCCCAAAATTACCCCAAGAGCGCAGTGACGACTCATCCAAGAGGTCACAAAAGACCCCACAACAACGTCCAAGGAACTGCAGGCCTCACTTGCCTCAGTTAAGGTCAGCGTTCATGCCTCCACCATCAGGAAAAGACTGGGCAAAAATGGCCTGCATGGCAGAGTTCCAAGGAGAAAACCACTGCTGAGCAAAAAGAACATCAAAGCTCGTCTCAATTTCTCCACAACACATCTTGATGATCCCCAAGACTTTTGGGACAACATTCTGTGGACCGATGAGACAAAAGTGGAACTCTTTGGAAGGTGTGTGTCCAAGTATATCTGGCGTAGAAGGAACACTGCATTTCATAAAAAGAACATTATACCAACAGTAAAATATGGTGGTGGTAGTGTGATGGTCTGGGGCTGTTTTGCTGCTTCAGGACCTGGAAGACTTGCCGTGATAAAAGGAACTATGAATTCTGCTGTCTACCAAGAGATCCTGAAGGAGAATGTCCGACCATCTGCTCGTGTACTCAAGCTGAAACGAACTTGGGTTCTGCAGCAGGAGAATGATCCTAAACACACCAGCAAGTCCACCACCGAATGGCTGAAGAAAAACAAAATGAAGACTTTGGAGTGGCCTAGCCAAAGTCCTGACCTGAATCCTATTGAGATGTTGTGGTATGACCTTAAAAAGGCCGTTCATGCTCGAAAACCCTCTAATGTAACTGAATTAGGACAATTCTGCAAAGATGAGTGGGCCAAAATTCCTCCAGGACACTGTAAAAGCCTCATTGCACGTTATCGCAAACGCTTGGTTGCAGTTGTTGCTGCTAAGGGTGGCCCAACCAGTTATTAGGTTTAGGGGGCAATCACTTTTTCACACAGGGCCATGATGGTTTGGATTTTTTTTCACCTTTAATAATAAACACCTTCATTTACAAATTGCATTTTGTGTTTACTTGTGTTGTCCTTGACTATTGTTTAAATTGGTTTGATGTTCCGAAACACTTAAGTGTGACAAACATGCAAAGGAACAGGAAATTAGGAAGGGGGCAAACACTTTTTCACACCACTGTATAACAGCTTCAACTCTTTTGGGAAGGCTGTCCACAAGGTTTAGGAGTGTCCTTGGGAATGTTTGACCATTCTTCCAGAAGCGCATTTGTGAGGTCAGGCACCTATGTTGGAGTGAAGGCCTGGTTCGCAGTCTCCGCGCTAATTCATCCCAAAAAGTGTTCTTTTAGATTGAGGTCAGGACTCTTTTCAGACCATTTAAGTTCCTTCACCCCAAACTGGCTCATCCATTGCTTTATGGACCTTGCTTTGTGCACTGGTGCCCAGTCATGTTGGAACAGGAAGGGCCAACCCCAAACTGTTCCCACAAAGTTGGGAGCATGAAATTGTCCAAAATGCCTTGGTATACTGACGCCTTTAGAGTTTCCTTCACTGGAACTAAGGGACCAAGCCCAATCCCTGAAAAACAACTCCACACCATAATCCCCCCTCCACCAAATGAATTAGACCAGTGCACAAAGCAAGGTCCATAAAGACATGGATGAGCAAGTTTGGGGTGGAGTCCTGACTTCAACCCGATAGAACACCTTTGGGATGAATTAGAGCACAGACTGCAAGCCAGGCCTTCTCTCCAACATCAGTGCCTGACCTCACAAATGTGCTTCTGGAAGAATGGTCAAACATTACCATAGACCAGTGATGGTGAACCTTGGCACCCCAGATGTTTTGGAACTACATTTCCCATGATGCTCAGGCACTCTGCAGTGTATTTGAGCATTATGGGAAATGTAGTTCCAAAACATCTGGGGTGCCAAGGTTCGCCATCACTGCCATAGACGCACTCCTAAATCTTGTAGACAGCTTTCCCAGAAGAGTTAAAGCTGTTATAGCTGTAAAGGGTGGACCAACTCAACATTGAACCCTATGGACTAAGACGCCATTAAAGTTCATGTGTGTGGAAAGGCAGGTATCCCAATACTTTTGGTAGTATAGTATAATTAACCATAACATCTAAAATGGTATAGTGACAAAAACATTGTGATTTTTTCAGTCATTCCCTGATAAGCATATGGCATCAATATAGAAGTTAGTAATGTATTTTGATGCATTTGAGGGTATATATTTTTTCTTAGTTATTGCATATGTCAAGAGAACTTTTTTAACCTACATTATAAGTCTTTTAAAAGAATACAACCTACTGGTCCATTTGTCCTTTCATGACTAGATTGGGCGTAGTTCCTGTTAGTGTTGCAATGCCCCCAATGCTGGCAGAGTAACATACACAAAGACTCATGCCTTTGCACAATTTCAGATGGTTCTGTTTTCTCAAAGATTGTCGCTCCTGCTTTGATTTTTCATCCTCTAAATCCATCTCAAGTGCTGTGACACCTATGGAATAAAACATAATTTATAAAAGATATCTAATTTCCTTGAATAAATTAATATAGAGTATAAATTTGCTAAACAAGCCATTTTGTACTTGAAAATTATAAAAAAAATACATTTACATATCAATCTGTAATTTTCTAAAAATGTTTAAATATTCAATATAACATGACAACCTGGAGGGTCTCTGTACACTAATTGCAAGTAATTGTCTGCTTTTGTAAGTGACGCATGGTGGCTGGTGATTTTTTTTCAGATGTCTGCACTAAGATACTAGTACATTTTTTTAGCATCCTCTGCAATAGCAATTTCATTTTTGGTGAAAGGTTAACTAATTCTGAGGTCTTGTTCACACAAGGCGTACATAACTGTACCCCCTCGGAGGGCTGTGTTTACCCACACTGGGATGCACAGGTGTTCTGTGGTTTACCATGCAGGCAATCCCATTACTGTCAATTTGGATGCAGCAGATGCACAGACACAGCTGCCGCTCCCAATGTGACATCTGTGTGGGTGCGTTCGCAGCTGTGCTTCCACATCCACATAGATGTCACATTGGGAACAGTGGGTGTGTCCCAACTGACAACAATGAGACGCATCCCTCTGTGAGTAAATATGGCCCTACATGGGCGTTCGGTTTTGTACACCCCATGTGAATAAGGTCTAAAGCAGTGGTTCTCAACTCCTGTCCTCAGGACATACCAACAGGCCAGATTTTAAGTGTTACTGTGGAGAGATGCAGACTAGAATACTGCAATCACTGAGCAGCAAATGATATCCCCTGTGATGTATTTTCTTTATCTTGCAAATCTGGCCTGTTAGTTGGTCCTGAGAACAGGATTTGAGAACAACTGGCCTAAAGACCTTGCAGCTTGCCTCATCAGAATACTGAGAGTGCAGCAGGTGGTTATAATGAACCAGATCCTTCCATTCAGGAATTCATCTGTAAATTATTTCATGAAACAAACAGCTCTTTCTTGAGAACAGGAAAAAAGTTGGAATCTACAAAAAATCTTGTTTTCTCTCAACAAATGTGTTACACTTTGAGTGCATAAACACAATTCTGAACCCTAATCTAAATTAGAATGATTTGGATGAAGACAACAAGAAAATTCATGAATAACAGAAAACTCAACAAATGTTGGAGATGCTTAAGTGGCCATCTTAGGTCTAACATCAACCCCCATCAAACCCATTCTACAGGCTTCTTTAAAGGTTTAACACCTGTGACAGAACCGTCCCAGCATCCAGCCTTGGTGCTTCTGAAAGTATACCGCTTCCTCCAGTCTGGACATAGATACCAGATATTATAGCTGCAGCATGCAAGACTAGTCAACAAATAGCTTTTATGAAAACTGGAACTGTTTATTGTAACTCAGACACATGCTTTATACCCCACAGGAGAACAGTCCCCAGCTCATCATATTACCCTAACAATACAAACTGTAACCAGAAACATAATTAACATAAGATAATTAACTAGTCACCTAAACCAGCCTAGGTGACTCAATGCCCACCCAGACAATGTTGTGATTAATCAGACAATAGATGACCCAATTAACACTTAACCATGGGACAGACATGCTTAGCATAAAACACATAACTTATTAAAAATATAATGGCAGGAGACCACCAGCACCAGGTGGCTTGCTGAATATATTAACCACATGCTGACCAGGCTATAGCCTAAAGATGACTGCAGCTCGGTCAGATTATTCCCAGAATCTTGCTCCCACGCGCCCCACCCCCCCCCCCCCCCCCCCCCCCCCCCGGGGCATGCACTCGGGAATTTCTGTGATCATGGATCAGGGTAAACTGCCGCTGTCAGCTGTTTACCAGGTGATTGCTCCGTCAGATCACTTGTAAACAAACTGGCGTCATGTCCGTTTCCTCTCTCCCCTCTCTGTACAGATCAGTACAGTGCGTGCTAATCCATCCATCCATACTCAGAAATACTCATCCATCCATCCATGCTCAGCCATCCCATTTACCCCATCCATACTCAGCCATATTCAGTCATACTCAGCCATACCCAGTCATACTCAGCCGTACCAAGCCATACTCAGCTGTAACCATCCATATGACTTATCCATACTCAGCCATACCTAGGCGTACTCAGCCGTACACATCTGTACTCAGCCGTACCCAGTCATACTCAGCCATACCCAGGCGTACCCATCCATACTCAGCCATACCCAGTCATACTCAACCATACCCAGCCATACTCATCCATACTCAGCCGTATCCAGTCATACTCAGCCATACCCAGCCATACTCAGCCGTACCCATCCATACTCAGCCGTACCCAGTCATACTCAGCAATACTCAGCCGTACCCAGCCATACTCATTCATGCTCTGTTATCCCATCCATATGCCGCCATCCATGGCTCATCCACCCCCATTCATGCTCATCCATGCCACATCCATGCCACTAGAGTGCCTCACAAAAGTGTAATAGGTAGTCAAATTAGATTTGACCCTAGAACGCCTGATGCATGTTGGGCCTCTCTATGTGGCCAGGCTGTGTAAAAGTCTTCCACATGTGATATCGCCGTACTCAGGAGGAGTAGGAGAATCAATTTTGGGGTGTAATTTTTGATATGTTCATGCTATGTGTTAGAAATATTGTAGAAATGGACAACTTTGTGTAAATAAAAAATGCGTTTTCATTTTCTTTACACATTTTCCTAAAACTTGTAGAAAAAGATGACATGTTCAGAAGACTCATTCTGCCTCATAGATTATACGTTGAGTTGTTTTATTTCCAAAATTGGGTAATTTTTGGGGTGTTTCCATTGTCCTGGTGCTCCGGGGCCTTCAAAAGTGTAAGAGGTAGTCAAGAAATGATATGTGTAATTTATTCTTCAAGAGCGCCTGAAGGTGCTCCCTGCATGTTGCGCCTCTGTATGTAAACAGGCTGTGTAAAAGTCTCACACGTGGTATCGCCATACTCAGGAGTAGTAGAATGTATTTTGGGATGTAATTTGTGCTATGCATATGCTGTGTGTGAGAAATAACCTGCTAATATAACAATTTTGTGGAGAAAAAATCTTGATTTTGCAAAGAATTATGGGAAAAACTTCAAAAAACTCACCATGACTCTTACTAAATACTTTGGAATGTCTACTTTCCAAAAGGGGTCATGGGAGGAGGGGGTATTTGTACTTTCCTGGCTTGTTGGGGTCTCAAGAAATGAGATAGGCCATCAGTACATCAGGTGTGATCAATTTTCAGAGATTGGCACCATAACTTGTGGACTCTATAACTTTCACAAAGACAAAATAATATACACAGATTTGGGTTATTTTTACCAAAGATATGTAGCAGTATGAATTTTGGCCAAAATTTATGAAGAAAAATTAATAATTTGCAAAATGTTATAATGGAAACAAAGAATTTTTTTTTTTTACAGATTTTCCGGTCTTTTTTCTTTTATAGCGCAAAAAATGAAACACCCAGAGGTGATTAAATACCACCAAAAGAAAGCTCTATGTGTGTGGAAAAAAGGACAGAAAATTCATATAGGTACAGTATTTACAGTATTGAAATACTGAGTAATTGTCATTCAAAATGCGAGAGCACCGAAAGCTGAAAATTGGTCTGGTTAGGAAGGGGGTTTAAGTGCCCAGTGGTCAAGTGGTTAACATCTGCCTCAAGTCTCTTACAACATAAGAGGGGCCTGGGGAGCTGAGACAGGGGTTTCCTAACCTCTCTAAGGTAAGCTGGGTTCCAGGGGCCCCCCGCCCAAAGGGACACTTGTCACAATACCTACCTAAGACCAGATGCGGAGGACCATGTAACCCAGCACTGCAGCTGTGCCCAGTCCCCTTGTCTTGATTTCATTTCCTGCAGAATCTCTTCTGAATCCTAAGAGCCCTCCAGAAATGGTCAGCCACTAGGAAGTGTCAATGTCATGCAGTATCACAAACGTAAAATATATATTTGTATGAATAAATTAATAAGTGCAAATGTGCAAAAGTGAAATAAAAAATCGTGTTGCTCCAAACAAGCTTTAAAGTGCAAAGTGCATATAAATCAGTCCATTCAGATGTATCCAAATTGTGCAATCAGTCCAACGTATGATGATAACCATGCAAAGTGAATAAGGGTGCAGACTACACCGTTCCTCCACACTTCAGTGCTTATGGTGCACCCCTTGTTTCCCCCAGCCTCTCACCTCAAATCAAGGTCCCTAAGGACCGGATCACACTTCAGGGATAATGGGCTGGCAATCTTCCACCTTCTCTTAAATATAACCTCCAGGACACCAACTTAAAATCTCCACAACTCCCAATCCGGGTTATATCATAATGGGAAAAGAGAATAAAGGGGCCTCCAATGTGTAGTATAATTAAAAACCCTTTATTCATAAAAATATCCACATTTACATATGAATCCAGTAATGTGCGAATGTAAACAATGGTACTTCCGGTCTCGTCCGCGACCGGAAGTGACGATCGACACCTAGCTTCCTCCTGACGCGTTGCGTCACATACCACGTGACTTTCTCAAAGGGTCATTGCACATTTGCACGTTTGGTTTATTTATACAATTCATTTTGATGTTTGTGATATTGGTAACATTCCCTTTGCATTTTATATTTTTCTGAAAATTGATGCACTATATGAGGTTTTATATATGGATTAGATTTATTTATGATAATTTATATATTTCACTGAGAATTCACATTTATTAGAATCCATTTAGGATTTACTTATTTAAGTAGCGCCACATAAAACACCTCTTATATTTATATTTTTGAGTGCAGAGAACACTTTTATATGTGAGCAGCTTTCTAAAATTAAGATCAGACTCATCTGCCGAAGGTTGTGCGCAACAGTATTTATCAAATTTACAATGTCATGCAGGCAGTGACATGGACACCTGAATAAGGACCCCGCCTTCTGTGCATTGAAGAAGAGAGAAGACATTAGGTGATCTTGGATCCAAGTGAATAAAAGGAGCGTTTGGACTTTTATTTATTTTTATGCCAGCAATTAGTTAGAGGAGAGTGGAGAAAGGAGATGAGTGGGACAGAAAGGGGGGGGTTAGAGATTAGTTTTAACCCTTTTGTTGTCAGAGCCATTTTTGTGTTTTTCCACGCATTTTAATAATAACTTTTTAATGACTAAAGATTATATTTAACCATAACCATATAACCATTATTTATTTCCTACAGAGCTACAGAGGCCCTGGAGAATAAAATAGTGGTAGTTCCTGTGTTGAACTTGTGTAGGGGAGGGGCTAGAGCGGTGAAGGCACTTGGGCTCTATGTTGTGCTTTAAATCCTTGTTCGTATTAGTGTGGTGCGCTGGAATCAACCGCATATTGTGAGTGCCCTGTACATTTTAATAAGTGCAAGTTAAAGTGTTTTAAACAATTCAAGCACTATTGGGGTCTTTTTCTCTCCATATGTTCTGCTGCTGAAATACTGAGGAGGAGATCTTGGGAGAAGTTTAAGAGCTATCTGTGTTGGATATCTCACCGGGTCCTGGGGTGGCTCACAGGCGTTTTTGACCCTGCTTATTTTGTTGGTGGTCTGGAAGTTTTACATACAAGATTTCACAATTATAAACGCATGTTAAGTGTTTTAAACAATTAAAGCACTATTGGAGTCATTTTCTCTGCATATACTGTGCTAATGACATAAGGAGGAGATCTTGGGAGAAGTTTAGGAGCCAGCTGTGTTAGTTATCTCACTGTGAGTCCTGGGGTGCCTCACAGACATTTTCTTACCCTGCTTGGTTGGGGGGGGGGTCACATTCCCAGAGGTGAGCCTATACCCAGGGGGGGGGGGGGCATGAGTGAGGTGATCCGTTGGTGGCCTGGAAGCTTTATATATAGGATTTAGGATTATAGGATTGCGATGTGAGGAGGATTAGGCAGATGCACGGCATAGGTTTACACACAATTATGCCTCTCAGCTTTTTCCTAATAAACTCCTTAGGAAAACAGAGGACATCGGCTATTGTCAGCTTTCTTCTTCTGGCTGCTGGGCTTTAAACTTCCCACCCAAACATCCAGGGCCATCTTAATAGCATCATGGGACCTTGGGCAAAGTAATGCACTGGGGCTCCTACAAGCCTGTCATCATTTTTGCACCTACTCTCAAGAATTACAACCCACTACTACTAAATGCAACCCATTCAATTAAAAGGGGGACATTAGTCTAATTGTCCAGGGATGGGGTGGTGTTTAAACTTAGACCCCTTTCACACTGAGGCGGTTTTCAGGCATTTTAGCGCTAGAAATAGCCTCTAAATAACGTCTGAAAACCGCCTGCCATTCATTTCTGTGTGATTTTTCACATCCGGGTGGTGCGCTTGCAAAGCGTTAGGAAAAGTCCTGGGGTGGTTTGGGAGTGCTGTATACACCGCTCCCAAAATGCTCTGCCCATTGAAATGAATGGTTAGGGTTTCCGAAGAACCACAAAATGGGTGCTTTTAACCCCTTCTTTGGAGTTAAGAGTGCCTGCTAGCAGCTGAAAAGTGCCACTTAAACAGCAGCTAAAGCTCCGCTAGAATGAGTGCTTTAGCATTACTGCGGCCGTAGTGTGAAAGGGGTCTTACAAATTTTTCAGCCTCTAGTGTGCATGTACTCCCCTTTGCTACCTGTCCTGCACACCTTAAAGCATTTGTTACCCCAAAAAAAGTTTTGATTCTGCTCCCTTAAAGCAGCTTGTGCTTGGTAATCTGCCCCCCTCTAAACTGTAAAAAAAAAAACCTAAACCTACCACTTCCTCTATGCCCTCTCTAATCAGACCACGATAACCAGGGCAGCTCCACCCTGATCACCATGGTCAAAGTGCCTCCCTCTGTGATAGGCTGCCTGCTCTCTGCTCTCCTCTCTCCCCCCCTCACCTCTTCTTCCTCCTTGTCAGTGCCCTGTCTGTCTCCAGGCCAGCCCCGCCCCCCCGTTCTCTCCGCCCCTACTATTTTAATATTAAAGTATACATTTTGCCACTGCCAGCGTCTCTATTAGAGGCTGGCAATGTACACTGTGTATGTTTTATTTAAAAACGAGCACTGTAAATACTGTATAACAGCTGGCTTCAGGCTGGTCACGTGACTTCTGCAGAGGAGATGAGTGGCCATGTGATCTCCCTCTGACATCAGAGGGAGATCAGGGCCCCTCCCACAGAATACATCTATCAGAGCTGGAAAGCGGCCGCGAGTGAAGAGAGACTGGCCTGAAGACAGCTGATATACAGTATTTACAGCACTCATTTTTATATAAAACATACACAGTGTGCTATGCCAGCCTCTAATAGATGGGCTCGCATAGACTTATATAGGTGCCTTAACAAACACTTTAACATACACATAGAAAGTGTGTCTGTGTGTGCATCAGGGGTCAGAGTATGGATGCAGCTGATGGGGCAGGCACAACTGAGATTGGAGTAGGGTTGGCACCTGTCCGGGATTCACCCGGACAGTCCGGGTTTTGAATCATGTGTCTGGTTTTCAGTCTGCCTGAAAACCGGACACATTATTTAGACCAGACTGTGGCTCCCTAAGATAGATAAAATACTCTCTTATTTGGTGTGTTCTCCAACCTCCAGCTTGCAGGGGGCGAGAGAGAGCCGTCTCAGCTCAGTGTCAGCATGGCACTGCAGGGGAGTGAAGAATGGAGTTAGGAAATGGGAGCTGCATTGTTTTCAGTTATTGATCTGTGAGTACAGAGGAAAAGGGGGGGGGCAACTTTGATGCGTGGAGGGACACCTGGGGGTACCTGATGTAACAGGGGACTGTGATGTGTTGGGAAACTCACATGGGGGCACCTGATGTAAGAGGGCTCTGATGGGGGCACCTGATGTAAGGGGGAATCTGATGGGGCACCTGATGTAAGGGGGGCTTTGATGGGGGCACCTGATGTAAGGGGGGTTTTGATGGGGGCACCTGATGTAACGGGGACTCTGATGGGGGCACCTGATGTAAGGGGACTCTGATGGGGGCACCTGATGTAAGGAGGACTCTGATGGGGGCACCTGATGTAAGGGGGAATCTGATGGGGCATTTTATGTAAGGGGGCACTCTTATGGGGACAACAGATGTATAGGGACTCTGATGAGGACACTAGATATAAGGGGACTCTGTTGGGGACACCTATGGTTGCCACCTTTGTTTTGTTTTTCATTTGTTTTGCATACTAAAAAAAAAAATTGATGTGTGTGCTAAAGTGTTTGGGTTTGGCTTTAAGAAAAAGTGGTGACCCTAGATTGGAGGTGGGGCAAAATCACTGGCCTTTTCAGCAAACTGTGCTGTTCATTTTGACTATAGACATGTGTAGTTAAAAAGCAAAAAAAAGAAAAATAAAAAGAAATGTTGGTCAGTCTTAAATGTAGTCAGCAGGGTGGACACTAAAATCCAGACTGATCTATAATGAGAAATGGCACTTCTCTTCATATGTCAGAAGGTAGCATTAGCCATACAGGTAGCATGAAAGGTAACCACACATACAAGCAGACATTAAGGTGTTAAATCCCATTCATACCAGCAGCCTGCAGATAATTAGCTGTAAAGAGTTAACTATTTAGCTAATCAGCAGTGTACATGTGTTAATTGTAGCAGAGTAGAAAAACACAGTCCTCCCCTAGCACCAAGGACACAGAGGGTTAATTACCAGAGTCCTATTTCAGATAACAGGATAGGAGAAAGTTGGAAAGCTGTAGTACAGATAAGCAGCATGAGGTTTGGAGAGACAGATTGTGAGGATGGTATTTTACTCTCACCCCCTCCAAGAGATACACTCCTGCTGGAGCCACAATCCGACCGGCCCTAATACAGTTCTATGTGCTCCTAGAGAAGCTGACCAGCTCTCTCTCTCTGCTCTCCTGACTGTGCAGAGGGGAGGGAGAGGAGGAGGGGAACTGTCATGCTCTATGCTCCATGAGAGAGACAGACACTCTCCAAACGCTGCAGCCAGCAACCACGGCAGAGAATGGGCTGACTCGGGAGGAGTGGGTGCTTTTTTTGTGTGTGGGGGGGGGCGCAAAAAAGCAAAGCGCCGCCCTAGGCCTGGGCCTTGTCGGCCTAGGCCAAGACACAGTACTGGAACCAAGCCTTAAGGCCCATACACGCGATACGAAAATTGGAAGTAATATTTTGTCAGATGAACGATCTACCAATTTTTGGATCATTAGTATGGTGTTTTCATTCCAATTGCTGGATGTGCAGACTATAAAAATATAATCGTATGTATGCACAAAGTCCGATTTTCGTTTAACTATTATGATTTGCATCAAAAAAAACGCAAGAGCAAGACTAAGCATTCTCAGAAACGAAAGAATACATACAAAACAATTCAACACATTACGTCAATTCTGAAGTTGAATTCTGTTGAGAATTTTCATAACTTCTTCACTTTCGATATGAGATTAGCATGCAACAAAAAACAGACGAACGTTAATCCAAAAATCTGATTGTGTACGAGGCTTTAAACATCCTGCAGGACTGCTTTAACAGAATAATGTAAGAAAAGCTGGTCGTAGACGGTTCGAATCTCAACTGGTTCAGCAGGGACTGGCCAAGATTCAAACCACGTAGGGGCAGGCTGAATGTACCCAAGTTGATCAATCAATCAACTTGGGTACAACCCAGCCTGCGATTATTGCTAGCGACTGATGTGCGATATACGAGCAGGCAGTTTTACACTGACAGGAAGAATCAATGAACTACCTAGAGCACTCAACAGCGCTATGGTGGTTCCTTGAGGACTACAAGCCGACATCCGCAAAGGCCGTCGATAGTTATAGTCTATTCCTTCACAAAACACTGTAAATAAATTAATGCGGCTGGATGGGTGCCCCACACGGCCTTGTTTTCTTTTAATGGTGGCAGCAAGCCTAGAGACAAGATCCCCCGCTTGCCGCCAAAACAGGGACTCGGTTAGGGTTGCTACCTTTTCTTCAAGTTAAGCGGCCTGGGACACCTTTGGGTGCCCCAAGGAGAGTAGTAATGGAGTGCACATAGCGTGCCGCAGCAAACAGTGGATGTAGCCGAATTGCTCTTGCTGACATCATCGTCTTGCCCCCCAGTGATGCCAAACCTGTCCCCAGACAGTCACTCCTGCAGCTCCCAGATGACAGCAGATTTGTGCGTGACTATCTTGGTTACTTGGGGAGCCACAGCCTGGTCAGAATAATGTATCTGGGTTTCAGTCTGCCTGAAACCCGGACACTTGATTCAAAACCCAGACTGTCTGTAAGAATCCCGGACAGGTGGCAACCCTAGACTCGGTGGGGTGCAGGGGACGGTATATTTATAACATGTTACATGTTACACCCTGAATATGGGTGTAACATGTTACAAAAGCTGAACTTCCGCTTTAAGAACTACTTCTCTAGAGGCAGAGAACTACATCAATGTAGTATGCAGTCTAACTGTAATAAATGCTAAAAAATGATACACAAAAACACTGATGTTGGATGATTACTCAAACATAGCTCTGAATTGTTAATCAGCATGTCAAAGTCTTAACAACATTTAATTTGTGAACAAACATTGGGGGTTATTTAGGAAAGGCAAATCCACTTTGCACTACAAGTACACTGGAAGTACAATTGAAAGTGTACTGAAAGTGCACTTGGAAGTGCAGTCGCTCTAAATCTAAGGGGTAGATCTGAAATGAGTGGAAGCTCTGCTGATTTTATCATCCAATCATGTGCAACCTAAAATTCTGTTTTTTATTTCCCTTGCATGTCCCCCTCGGATCTACAGAGACTGCACTTTCAAGTGCACTTGTAGTGCAAAGTGGATTTGTCTTTCGTAAATAACCCCCATTGTTTTTAATTGTGTATTTAACTTACTTGGCTTCTCCTGTTTAATGAGATCGGAATCTATGTTTTTTTCATACATTTCAAAGGCCTGGTTTATGTTTCCATTTGGCTGATTATCTTCTGCTTTGGATTCCTTGGTTACTTTATCCTCAAAAGTCAATTTGGTGTCTCCGTTCGTTTGATTTTCGTTTTGTTTGACATTATCGAAGGCTGTTGAACACTCTTCTAGTTTTTCTTCTGAAGTGTAAAGCTGCTCCAGGACAGCCTGAGCTATAGGTATCATCATGGCAGTGGTGGCTGTATTACTGATCCACATGGACAAGAAGGCTGTAACCACCATGAACCCCAGAAGCAACCTGGAAACAAAATGTTTTATTTTTATTACATTTTTTTTTAGTTATATCATATTTTCAGTTTGTAGTGAATTAACTTTTCAGAATACAACATTATATAAAATTATAAAAAAAAATTTTTTTAAGCCTGTGTTGACTGCTGTTGAAACAAGATATTTCTATTCATCTTAAAAGTCCCTTTCTTGGAGTCCATTGAGTGACATGAAGTCTTGTACTGTCAGGTTGTATTGCTGTCTACAGGAGTAAAGGATCCATGTTTTTTTTTTCTCATCCAACAGCAGTCCACTCAACTGATGGTTGGGCATCAGCAAACAAAACACTAGCAGGCCCACAAAAAAACAACAGAACAAGGGAACTTCCTGCTATTCAAGAGCCGCCTGGTGGACCTTATGACCAAAGCTGGCATCATATGAGGTTGAACATCCACCTTGCAAAACTTGGAGAACGTATAAACAAAAGACCAGGTGCCAATCACAGATCTAGTGGAGTGTGCCTAATCAAAAGACTTGAAGGATGAGTTGTCTGAGCTACTGAGAAATGGTGGAAAGAGAAGCTTGATCATCCTATGGGGACCATCAGGAATGACAAAGAGAGAGTTAGTCCTTCTGAATAAAGAAGAGGTCATGAGGTAAACTGTCACAGCACAAATTTTATCCAGGCATTGGAGGGAAATCCATTCTAAAGCTAGAAAGAGAAACATTGGAGGGGAAAGGCCAAAACTAAATTAGATAGGAAAATCCTTTTAACACCACCTTGTCCTTACATAAGAACAGAGTTCTTTACATGATAGCGCTACCAGCTCAGACATCCACCCAACAGGTTTAATGAAAACAAGAAACACAACCTAATGAGTAAAAGTGGAAAGGAAAATATCCCTGGTCTCTCCACAAGGAGGTTTTGAAGTGCAGAAAGAACCAAATTCAGATCTGATTGAGTCACAAGGGTGAGCACAGACAGCGTATTATCAATAGGGATGAGCCGATGACCCCGCCCCTCTGACGCAGGAGAGGGAAGCCAGAGGTTCCCCAGTGACGTGTGGGTGACCCCGCCCCCTCTGATGTAACGCAGGTTTCCGTTACATCAGAGGGGGCGGGGTCACCCACACGTCACTGGGGAAGTGATTTTAAAAGACTTTTTTTCCTGCACAAATGACACTTTGTGCAGCGACAGTTCTAAGCACCAGAAACATGCGCCCCTTCACAGGCATACTATAGATACCCCCCAGCTACGAAATTTAAAGGAATATTACACTTTTATTGTTTCACTTTAATCATTATTAAAATCACTGCTCCTGAAAAAACGGCCGTTTTTAAAACTTTTTTTTGCATTGATCCATGTCCCCTGGGGCAGGACCCAGGTCCCCAAACACTTTTTAGGACAGTAACCTGCATATTACCCTTTAAAATGAGCACTTTAGATTTCTCCCATAGACTTGTATAGGGTGTTCCGGCTTTTCGAATTTGCTGCGAACAGCCCAAATTGTTCACTGTTCGCTGAACAGGCGAACAGGCAATGTTCGAGTAGAACATGAGTTCGACTCGAACTCGAAGCTCATCCCTAATTATCAAGAATGGAAAGCCAGTGATCTCTCAAATCAAATTAGAAGCACAAAGACCTGACTCTTAGTCAGTGCTAAGGACCAGATGCTGGTCCACACCCAATCTGCAAAAAAACAGGATTTCCTAGGGAGAATGTCTGTTGCCTCGCACCATGCAAATTATGCCTTGGGTAGTAATAGACTATGCAGAATGTAGGCTTTCTAGCTTTTAGAATTGTAGGAATAATTGATTTAGAAATGCCCCATCTCTAAAAATGTTCAGCTTTGACAGCCATGGCTTTGGAGCTAACGACTATGAGAAGTAGGTGTTTTTGAAACAGAAAATTCAGATGATCTAAAATGTGTTAGGAGTCTTGTTAGGTCAGAGCACCATTTCTGATTAAGCCAGTCTAGAGCTTTGAGAATCACTGGACTGCCAGACTTTTCAGAATTGGCTCCAGGCTAGCCATAATGGCTAGTGTGATTGGTGAGAAGAACCCTGAACATTGTTCGGCGCTGTTCTGCTACCTGGATGCTGTGGGTGAGGCACATAGAGTCTACGGGGGAATGCCATGGTTGTGCTATGATGAACAGTTTAGGCAGAGGAGGGTGAGACAGCTGTCACTACGGTGGGACCACAAAGATATTAGTCTGTGGATGCGACTTATGATGTCAGCAAGGACAGCGAGTACTTTTTTTCCAGGGGGGTGGCAGCGGCTCATCCATTCCCGGACAATTGGCCACAAGAAAAAGAGGGTATGTGCTGGCAATATAACGAGGGCTCCTACAAGTCTGGTAGGTCCTCCAAGTACAAACACAAATGCTCAGGATGGACACCCATTGTCCCGCTGCTTTAAACAAGGAAAGGGCCATGAATGTGGAAAAGATGGAAAAGTGGATTTGCCGTGGTCTTTGCAGGAAAAGAGTTTTCCTGCAAAGACCAACGCAAGTATGTAACTGATGGGTGGTGGTTTAACGGTTGTTTTATAAAGTTAATGTAAATTTACTTGAGTGTTAATAAAAAATGGCTGCTAAGGCCAATATTTACTCCAGGTGTGGTCTCCATTCATGGGTAAGGGCAAAGTAAAGCAGAGCTGTGTGTGTGTGCGCGTGCGCACGCAGTGGGGTGGCCAGTTTTGAAAAGATATAAAAACTAAATAAGCGAGTTATTTCTACAGTAACCACACATGCCTGAAATGTCACTTCTAGCCATTTATTTATTTATTTATTTACACCACATCACAACTTATAAATATTTTTTTTAACCCAGCAACACTCTCTCCCTATCTTCCACCTCCTCTTCCTCCAACTGCCTAACAGTTGCACAAATAAACCTTCGTCACTTTAACCCTTCTCTTCTCTATTCTGCTACTGACCACCTCTATGACAAAATCTCACTCCTGTCCTGCCCCAAGCTGGCCACTTCTGTCCACAACAGTTCACTGTCATCCTCCTACAACACGCTCGCCCCAACACGCCCCCCTCACTACACACAGATTTAGGCCCCGACCCCTGCAATATGGGAAAACAGCTACACCAGAAGTCTCAAAAGACATAGCCATGCCCTAGAGCATCTGTGGCATAAGACTAATGGCGTGTACACACGACCAGACTTTCGGCAGGCTTCCAACGGACTTTCCGAACGAACGGACTTGACCACACACAGTCACACCAAAGTCCGACGGATTGGAATGTGATGACGTATGACCGGACTAGAATAAGGAAGTTTGTAGCCAGTAGCCAATAGCTGCCCTAGTGTCGGTTTTCGTCCGTCAGACTAGCATACAGACGAACAGATTTTTGGACCAGACTCGAGACCGTTGGAAAGATTTGAAACATGTTCTAAATCTAAAGTCCCCCTGTTTTTTCGACAGCAAAGGTCCGATCAAGCCCACACACGGTCGATTTGTCCGACGGATTCGTTCTGTCGGACCTTTGCTGTCGAAAAGTCCAGACGTGTGTACATGGCATAAGTCTCAGAAAGACTTCAACCAGCTGTCCTCAAAAAATACAATACAATTTCTGCCTCCACATTGCCAAGCACTTATTTTATTACTCTCAATACCGTCCTCTCATGCAGTCCCATCGACTCTCCTCTACTTTTAACTCTCTAATTCATCCTCCACTGCCTCCACAACCTAACTCTCACTGCCAAGGAGATCAGCAATCACTTCTTAAATAAAGATTGATATAATTTGTGATGAGATCTCCACTCAGTGGTGGCTGATGTTTTTTTTTTGGGGCAGGGAGCGGCAAACAACCACCCCTCCGGTCGGCCAGCAGCGTGGCACTAGCCAACCTGCCCCCCCCCCCGCTGTCTGCCGGTCAGTCCTTATCCTATCTAGGTGGCAGGATGCGGGCAGCTACTCCGATGTGCCCTCCAGCATGGTGGATTTGCCCCATCTAGGTGGCAGGTGGTATGGTGCAGGCAGCGGCTCTGGTGTCCCCTCCAGCACGGCAGGTGGACCCCATCTAGGTGGCGGGTGGTGGCTAGGTGCTGACAGTGGTTTCGGTGTCCGCTCCTCCAGCGGTTTCCGCAGGCATCTCCACTCTCTTCCTCCTAAGCGCTAGGCGTCCAATTGAATCGCCTGACATTTTGGCTAATCGGGTAATAGGTCCTATTACCTGTATCCTGATTGGTGGGGAGGAGATTTAGTGTGAAAATAGTAAATATTAATTCGCTATCGTTACACAACTGGGTGGGATTCAGGCGCAGTGCGCACTGCGCCTGGAGCCCACTCTTTTTTTTAAGCCTATCAGAGCCTCTGCTTCAAACCTCCCCCCCATTGGAATCCATGGTCCGTGCCCTGTATGTAGATCGAGGGGCCAGACGCATGGATAGAGGGTGTGGTGCCCGTGCGCCCCTAATGGACAGGCCACCACTGTCTCCACTATACAGATTTCTCTCACACTTAATACTCCAGGTCCACAGGTAAATTCAATACTACCCTCATTCAACCCCACTACTATAGATGAGGTTGCTAAACTTTTTTCTAATGCCCACCTAACCACATGTCTCCTGGACCCTGTTCCCTTGCAAATACTACAGTGACCCTATGGCTCCATCCTACACTCTAACTCACATTTCCAATCTCTCCCTCTCTTCTGGCATCTTCCCCAACTCTCTAAAAGATGCACTAGTCCCCCCATACTTAAAAAGTCCTCATTGGATCCCACCAATCTTAGCATACTATGCCCCCATCTCCTTGCTGCCCCTTTCCTCCAAACTCATTAGCTACCACTTCACTGAGAATAACCTTCTTGATACCCTTCGGTTGGACTTTAGCCCTAAACACCCCACAGAAACTTCTCTCCAAAAACTTAAAAATGATTTACTAATGGCTAAATCCAATTGTCACTACACTCTACTCCTAATCCTGGACTGATCCGCTGCCTTTAATATGGTTGACTACCCCCTCCACCTCAAAAAACTCCACTGTCCATGGCTGTACTCTACACCTTTAGTGTCACCTCAGTGTCTCCTCTTCCTTTTTCTCTCGGGGTCCCACAAGGTCCTGTTCTTGGAATCTCTCCTATTCTCAATTCACACCTCCTCTCTGGGTCAGCTGATAACCTCCCATGGCTTTCAATACTATTTGTATACTTTTATTTTCTTTATCATTCCATCCCCCACAGTTATTACCTTTTTGTATCATATGACCCCTCTCATTTGCATTGTATGTTGTAAAGTGCTGCATAAGCTGTTGGCACTATATAAATCCTGTATAATAATAATAACACCTACAAACTTGCTTCTGAACCTATACAAGCATTCATATATGTAACTCACAGGGCTGGTTTGACTCCAATAAGGAGCAATACCCTTAGGGCAATCCGTTTATGCAAATTCCATTTCTCTACTGATATGGCCACCAGCAGCCCACCGATGAAAAGCATGTTGGTATCTTTCAGATACTGGCTGCAAGCCTGAAATGAAAAGGACCATAGATATATTAAAACATGGTAAAACCTGCTGAGGGAGAACAACCTATCCAACAACAAGACAAAAATCTATATTAAAAAAAAATTTAGACTTTTAATAACATTTTGAATCTCAGAGAGGGATGGGAAAAAAATCTAACTTTTGCAGCTGCTACCAGAACAGCAGATGAGGACAAATTTTCCAGAAGGGCAGATACCTCAAAGGAGATTTAGCATGAAACTAGTGTAAGCTCTGTACTAGGGGGAGGAATGGGGTGAGCTTGGTAGCCAGAGGAGAGACGGGGGTAGGAGGAACTTTATAGTGGTGTTTCTTTCAGTGACATCACCGATGAAGGGACATTATTTATTTTCAGTGATACTACCAGGGACATTTTTTCCCTTTCACTGACACAACCAGAACAGGTGCCGGGACATTTTTTCCTTTCAGTGATACTGCCAGGGACATGTTTCTTTTTACTGACACAACCAAAGCAGGTGCATTTTTTCTTTTCAGTGACACCACCGATGCAGGGACATTTTTTTACTTTCAGTGACACCACTGAATGTAAGGGCACAACTGGCCCACATCTTACTTCGGGTCCACTCAATATATAGATAGGGCTACTATGGGCCTAGATTTATAACATTAAACTGTAGCTCTAGTAGACAGTAATGGTAATGTGCCTCGCGGGAGCCAGAGTGGAAACCAAAGTGATTAATATACTGTACATCAGACTGGAAGTTAACTTTCAGTATGCGTTATGTACTGATCCATCTTGCTCCCTTTAAATTACTTAATGTTTATTTTCCTTATTTCCATCTAATTGTCCTCTCTGAATGGAGATCTGAAGCTTGTGTATTTTGTATGTTATAAAATGCAAATAAAAACTTAATGGAAACAACTAGTCACTTTAAAATTAAATTCTGGTTTAAGAAAAACACATTTTATTAAAGTATGTATTGCTAACTCAAGAAAGTGCCCTATATTGATTTCTGCCTCCTCCAAATCCCCTAATTCCTTTTTTTTTCTTTTTAGGCTTTGGTCCCCCATATCCAGATATGTTTGTGTAGTGATCTGGAAATAACCTGGACCTCCCTTACCTGTAGAGAGGCTGTCAGCTTAGGTACCAGTTCCAGGGCACACTGACAAATTTCAGACTCAGTCTAGGGATGTCATTTTGAAATCTTTTAGCAGTATTTGAACACAGGTGGGTAGAGGAATGAGGGTGCAGGATACTCAAAAAACACATTCAAGTATAAGAGGACAAACACCCTGTTTCAGTGACAGTCCCAGGGCCCTTCAGTAGCAGCCTTAAGTATTTCTGGAAGTAGAGGGGACAGCCAGCTAATCTGAGACTCTGTATGAGCAGTCACAGTCCCTGTAGTAACCTCTGGCATCTAACTCTTCAAGTACTGGTACACCTGGAGCTTTAGGAGAAAGGTCCTACTCAAAATGGCAAGCAACAGCTCCCCAACCTGTGACATTCTTCAGTGAAAGTGTTCCCTTTTCTGCCCGTCTTCCAGCAAGTCTCTCTAAGTCCAGGTTCCACCAAGGACCTCAGCCAAGCACATGCTGAAGCCTAACAACAACAGCTATTCTGTAACACACAGGCTGCATCCTAGGGGAGACCCCAGGAGAGAGAGTTCTGATCAGACCATGCCAAACATTTATCTTCTCCTTGGCCATACCTTTTGGGCCTCCCTCTCAGAGATTGGCTAGCATCAGATATATACTCATAACCCTTAACACACTCTATTTTTAAAAGCTTCTTCCAAATGCAAGCAGGAGTAATTAACCACCAGGCTTAGGGACAGGCATAACCAGACCTGACATCTGAGCAGAGCCAAAAACTAAATATAGCCAGTCTAGAGCAGGGTGCTACATTTGTATATACAGTACCTGGATACAGGGGGCCAAAGCTTAAATCTGTACATGCTTTTATGTTGAATTCAGGGTTCAATGCATATGTGATATAATTTCAAAATGAGGTATGTTTTCCAACGTTGATTGTTCAAATATGGTGCAATATATATACCTACAATGGGATAACTAAATTTGTGTTTTTTTTCAAAGGCATGTTTTAAGATTGATAAAGTGTACACTGTTCCTGGAAACACATTGAATAGACAATCCAGTGATCTATGTTTTAGTAGTCCTTGTTTTGAGATGATGTAATGCATTTGCATTATGATTGGACCCTTTCTCTATTTTGTGGGGACACTAGTAGCGATGGCCGAACGGTTCGCCCGGCGGTCGTTTCGCGGCTAATTTCGGCTGTTCGCGATTCGCCCGATCGGCGGACTATTGCTGCCGTTCGCCCGTCGGACTTCCGTGTTTTTACTGTGTAAAAGAACTTTGACCTATGATGACACATCCATCATGGGGTACAGGACAGCCAATTGAGACATTACAGCACATGGACACTTGGACATTCCCCCTAACTTATAAATACACCCGATCCGGCGACCATTTTACATTCTTTCTTCTGTCACTATAGGGAGAGGTTGCTGTGTGGAGCAGGGAGAGATTGCAGTGACCCAAATCGCTAGCTATTTGGTACACAAAAGTTCTTTTCAGGACTGGTATAGGTGTTAGGTGTATATAGGTTTGCTGTGCTACTGATTGTTGCAGCAGCCTGAGTGTCTTTTGTCAGTTTAGAGAAAGGGACAGGACGGTGTGTCTGCTGTAGGCACAGTCAGTTTAGTCATTAGCTGTTACTATCAGGTCCACAAAAGTGCTATTCCAGTTATTGTTCCAGTAGCCTCTGTTTTGTCAGTTTATATAGGGACAGGCAGGAAGCAGTGTGTGAGGCAGTGAGGGTCAGTTTAATCAGTAGCTGTTACTATATTAGGTCCACAAAGGTTCTTTTCAGGACTGGTATCAGTGGTATGGTAATAGGCTTGTACACGTATAATATTCTTTCTTCCAAATATAGAAAGAATATTATACTTGACTGCTGCCCTTCTGCTGCAGTCTGCTAATCATTCAAACCTACTTGTTTCACAAAGGTCCTTTATAAGGACTGGTAATAACCTGGTGTAGGGTGCTATAGTACATAGGGTTGAATGAGGTACAGTCTGCTATTCTATAAGGACTGGTATAGGTCCACAATACATAGGGTTGAGGTGCACTACTGCTGACCGCTGCCCTATACTGCAGCAGTCCTTCATCGGTATAGGGACTAACGTACAGTCTGCTAATCACTCACAACCTACTTGTTCCACAAAGGTCCTTATAAAGACTGGTAACTTGGTCTGTCTAGGGTTCTACAGTACATAGGGTTGAGTGAGGTACAGTCTGCCATTCTATAAGGACTGGTATAGGTCCACAATACATAGGGTTGAGGTGCACTACTGCTGACCGCTGCCCTATACTGCAGCAGTCCTTCATCGGTATAGGGACTGACGTACAGTCTGCTAATCAGTCACACACAACCTACTTGTTCCACAAAGGTCCTTATAAGGACTGGTAAGGTATAGGGTACTACAGTACATAGGGTTGAGTGAGGTACAGTCTGCCATTCTATAAGGACTGGTATAGGTCCACAATACATAGGGTTGAGGTGCACTACTGCTGACCGCTGCCCTATACTGCAGCAGTCCTTCATCGGTATAGGGACTGACGTACAGTCTGCTAATCACTCACAACCTACTTGTTCCACAAAGGTCCTTATAAGGACTGGTAACTTGGTCTGTCTAGGGTTCTACAGTATATAGGGTTGAGTGAGGTACAGTCTGCCATTCTATAAGGACTGGTATAGGTCCACAATACATAGGGTTGAGGTGCACTACTGCTGACCGCTGCCCTATACTGCAGCAGTCCTTCATCGGTATAGGGACTGACGTACAGTCTGCTAATCACTCACAACCTACTTGTTAACTTGGTCTGTCTAGGGTTCTATACTGCAGCAGTCCTTCATCGGTATAGGGACTGACGTACAGTCTGCTAATCACTCACAACCTACTTGTTCCACAAAGGTCCTTATAAGGACTGGTAACTTGGTCTGTCTAGGGTTCTACAGTACATAGGGTTGAGTGAGGTACAGTCTGCCATTCTATAAGGACTGGTATAGGTGTACTATTTGGTGTGCAGTATAAAGTTGTGTAATACACGTATAAAATACTTGCACATACTTGACTTCCTCCTGGGGCTGCTTATTATGAGGGGCTCCCACCATCCATGTGCTGTGCTGACTTCCTCCTGGGGCTGTACCTCTGTTGTACATATTATGAGGGGATCCCACCATCCCTGTGCTATGCTCATTATGAGGGGCTCCCACCATCCCTGTGCTATGCTGACTTCCTCCTGGGGCTGCTTACGGTGCAGGTGTCAGTGATGTATATCACGGTGCTGATGTCAGTGCTCTCTATCACGGTGCTGCTGTCAGTGCTGTATATCATGGTGCTGGTGTTAGTGCTTTATGTCACGCTGCTGATGTCAGTGCTCTCTATCACGGTGCTGTTGTCAGATGACTCTATCACGGTGCAGGTGTCATTGCTGTATGTCACGCTGCTGATGTCAGTGCTCTCTATCACGGTGCTGGTGTCAGATGACTCTATCACGGTGCAGGTGTCATTGCTGTATGTCACGCTGCTGGTGATCATCTCCTGCACCCTCTTCTTTGCCTACCCTGGTCCCTGACCTTCCCTCTCCTCCATTGCCTTCATGCGCTCCACAGTCCTGAATTGTCACAACAATTTCCCATATAAAAAAAGAATGCTTGTAGTTGTCGATCCCAGATTCACCTCATACATGTGTTATGTCATTGGCCATGTGGTGGGACTATGTTTGCACAGCTATTAATTATTTTGTGGCTGCAAATTTGACCTGTAGGTTTGCGAAGTTCGCCTCCCATTGAAGTCAATGTGGCCCGCCGCGAACGTTCCGGTTCGCAAACTATCGGCCGCGTTCGCGGTCCACGTTCACCAAACGTCCCGTCAGAAGTTCGTCCATCACTAGACACTAGTGTGGTTAATACTTTCAGAGGTTTTTCTATTAATAAAGCTATACTGTTTTACACAGTTTTGTTGTTATGCATTAGTTGGTTAGTTATCACACCCAAATATTGCTGCTAGACTATACAGTTTTCAGTAATGTCACTATACAGTAAAATAATGCTTTATACCGCTGTTGAGTCCATGATACCCATCATAGGGAATAGCACAACTGGAAATAGTGCAGTTACAGCAAGCGGGAGGGCCTCTGTGCACCAGAATAAAGCCATTAGAACAATCACATAGCCACAGCTTGCTTCCTGTGAAGACACAAAAGAAAAACACTTTCATTACAGTATTTCCTAAAGCTTAGTTCTGTAATAGGCCATAAAAATGCTGATGGGAACCTATAAAGCCTCTTTCTAGTATTGCTTTATAAAATATGAATGTAGTGATCTGCTAATTTCATAGATGGTGCTTTTATAGTTTTGTGATTTGTGGGAAATAGTTTGGCAGTAGCCAACAAGTGTTTCTCCAATACTGATTACTCTTGCTGCTGTTGAGCCTGGTTTAGTGTAAGGATTAAGGGGTGTCTAAACAAAAAATGGTTGACCTTATGTCTTACTAAATACATGTATTTTTCTATCCTTCTCTGTAAAATAAGGATTCGTCATCTATTGTCACGTACTCATCAAGAAGAGGCCGCATCAGCCCTAAAAAGCAGTCTACGCCCAGAAGATTGTCTTATCAGCTGATAACACCCGGAGAATTGTCTTTACTTTGCAAAAATGTTGTTTTTTTACATTTGCTGATGTTTGCTCTTTTCTGTCTATAAAAGATGTAATAAAGAAGCCTCAGAGCCAGAGAAAGTCAGAGACAGTCAGAGTTAACGACGGACTTCTGAGCAGAAATACTGAATAATATCTCCGTGTCTCTTTGCTTGGATAAGAACTCTAACTAACAATTGGGAAACGGTAACATAACCTGACAAATAGGTGACTTGTTGAGGTCACACCTAACATTTCTGGCGCCGCGAATAGGGACTCGCTGAAGAAACTACAAGAGGCGAACGAACATAAGGACGGAACGAAATGGTCGGGCACATCAAGAACCACAGACAAATCCTGCGCAGGTAAGAAAAGCTTTATTTTCTTATAAACTCTGTGCTTCTTAGATTTGTGCCCACCTGATCTGTCTGAATTGTTCTTCAGGTAAACACCAACCTCTGTAGTAAGCGGGTCTTGAACTTAATATTTTGGCTTATGTTACCGTTGTTTCTTGTCTGTCTACTTGTCATCTGTCTGTTGTGAATGAGATAAGCCCTGTTTGTATGGTGTGAATTGAAACATATATCATCCCAATGGGTAACGGAATGCGCCCTTAACTCGTAAGAGTACTTTGGGGGTCCGACACTTAAGTTTGATATACGCTTTTTGATTCATGAGCCTAAAAACGGGTTGAAAGTATAAGTCCTGACTGCCTCGATAAAGCAGGAATAAGAAACGAATGCTGAGAGATTCCATGGTAATGGGAAGGAAATAAGGTCTCCACAAAGCCCGGAGACCTAGTCATATGTGTTTGGCCACCAAAAGGGAATGCTTGTATATGTTGTAGCTGTCAGTCTGGTCATAATATTTGTCAGTTGGCTAGCATATAAGGTAATTCGATTTCAGAAATCTCATCCAGGAGAGGTTTTTAGTATTTTGGCACCCTAGGAGGAGAAGGCAACGAGACACTTAGTAAGTGATCCAAACGCCACCTAGGCAGGACTGTCAAAATGGGCCAGACACATGGTAAACCCCAGGAGGAATCTCAGAAATGTTATGCTGTTAAAGACATAATTACAATGTTGTATGGGAAGGATAAGGCACAGGGCACAAATAGGATTCTCAAGAAATTGGGGATGGATGGAGAAAATGGGCTAAGTGTAGAAGGTTGGGAAGAAATAAAGAGAGACAGACAGGGAGAGATATTGAAAAACGGATGGGTATCACAAATACAATGTTTAATTAAGGTTTCCAACAGGGCTAAAGAGGAGGGATGGGAGTATTGTCAGGAAAAGGGTGGATGGGATATGAAGGTCCGACACAAAAGTCTTCCTTCTGCTCCCGGCGATAGGGTAAATACGGGAGATACTCCACCTCCTTATAACACTACCACACCAGGTAGCGAAAGACCAAAACTTTATCCTTCCTTAAGAGGAAGAGGATGGGTATGCCGAGTATGCGGTACCCAGAATACAGACTGGGCACAGGAATGTGTGCATTGCGGCGCTCAAAGACCAGAGCCCGTAGCTCCAGTCCATAGTCGGACTAGGGTAATACAAGTAAATAATCCAAATGCGGGTCAAGCAGGACAGCCACCTACAGTGACCCGACAAGTCGTTCTGAGGACATGGACACCTTGGTCGGCTGACACTCTTATGGCATTAATACAGAATGCTCCTGATCCCGTAGCAAAACCTGCCGCATTCTGTAGATTCGTGACACAATTACTAGACACACATGAAGCAACTTGGCAAGATGGGGAAGATATATGTAGACATAAAATGACACTGACAATGTTTAATCAATTTATGAATGAAATTGCTCCACATAGACCACAAGGGGATCCAGCGGCAGATCCGCCAGGAGTACATCCCCGTCATATAGACTCTAGACCCCTGTTTATTGCTCAGTTACGAGAATTTTGCCAAGGGAAACAGCAGGAAAGGGGTTCGACAGCGCCCATAAAACAGGCCCCAGGTCAGACTGTTACAGAATTTTACCTCAACATGGAAAGCATGATGGCTGACGAAGGTCTAGATTTAGCCTTACCCGTCACCATTAGGGCTTTCAATCGACAGTTTATGGAAGGACTAGTACCCCAAATAGGTGACAAACTGAAGGCATGTACTCCCGAATGGAGAGCCATACGGGACAGAGGAACATTGTTGCAGAAAGCACAAGGCATAGAGGCTGATTTAGCAGAAACTAAACCCAGAAGGACACCGGGAGTTAACACTGTTGCCCGGGTCAATGAAGGAGGGAATTCCTCCCGTAAACCTCTTACCTGTTATTACTGCAACAAGGTGGGACATATAAAAAGAGACTGTAGGAAAAGGATAAAAGACGAACAGGAAGGAAACACGGACAGAGACACGAGGGACTACAGACAGAGGCGTACCAATGATAGGGACGATCCGACCGCATGACTTGCCCCAGTCCTAGCTGAATCAGAGAACAAAATGCTCCACATGTTGATGAAGGTGGAAGGTAAACATATTCCTTGTTTGGTTGACACAGGAGCGTCACGCAGTCTGTTGTCTGATTCAGTAGTCCCTCCACACATGACGTCCCGTGACACCATACCCATAAGTGGTTATGACGGACTCCTGACTGATGCCCCGCTGACTAAACCTTTAAAAGTAAAGATAGGAAATCACATGTTTTTGTCACGCTTTTTGATTTCCAGAGGAGCTCCCACTAATTTATTAGGAGCAGACATTCTTCAGAAAATAGGAGCGAACATTACTTATCACCCAGATGGCATGGTCACCCTAGCAATAGGAGATGACCCAGAGGGTATAGAAATCTGTAGTAAAATACAATGCTTGGAAGAAGAACCAGAACCGTCCAATACGCCCTCACCGGAAATAGACCAAATTCTGTCTAGCCTTCCGGAAGGGTTATGGGAAACACATCCAGCAGACGTTGGGCTTCTGCCCATACCCCCGGTTACTCTACAGCTGATTCCAGGAGCAGTTCTCCCTCAGCAGAAACAGTACCCACTCAGTGCGCCCCAGGAAGCAGCTATAGAACTACAAGTGGAGGCTCTACTTAAAAGTGGAGCATTAAAAGAAATACAATCACCAGCCAATACCCCATTGTATCCAGTTAAGAAAAAGACATTGGGGGATGGCCCAATAAGGTATAGGATGGTACAGGACTTAAGGGCAATAAACAAAATATTGGCCCCAATAACGCCATTAGTACCGAACCCGCATACCTTACTGTCAGAAATACCGTCAGATAGCTCCTCATTTACAGTTGTAGACTTGGCAAATGCTTTCTTTTCTGTACCCCTGGCGGAGGAATGTCAACCATGGTTCGCGTTCCGCCTTCGAAACCGTCAGCTAACCTGGACACGCCTACCTCAAGGAATGGCGCATTCGCCAACTCTATACTCACAAGCCCTGCAGACAGTGTTAGGAGAATGGCTACCGCCTGACACTTGTGTATTGTTGCAATATGTAGATGACCTATTGTTATGTTGTCCGGATAACGATACTTGTTTAAAAGCCACTCTATCTTTGTTACAATTCCTGGCTGAAAAAGGGTGCAAGGTGAATAGAACTAAGTTACAGGTATGTCAGAAAAAGGTTGTCTTTTTGGGCCACTGTATATCCCAGGGTACTCGACATCTCACTGAAGACCGAGTCCAGGCCATAAGACAAATGAATATCCCACGCAATTTTAAGCAACTTCGTATGTTTCTGGGAATGGTATCATATTGTAGACAATGGATACCACATGCCAGTTCTCTGATGCAGCCATTATATGATTGCTTGAAAATAGTACCCTATGTACTCACAGAAGCAGGTCATGAATCTTTTAGCACCTTAAAAAGGTTACTAATTTCGGCACCTGCGATCGGGATCCCTGACTATACCAAAACATTTCATTTGTACATTGCTGAAATCACGGGACACGCAACAGGGGTGTTGACACAACAACACATCAAACAAAGGCCGGTAGCATACTTCTCGGCGGCTCTCGATCCTGTCTCTAGAGGATCACCGTCCTGTGTACGAGCAGTTGCAGCAGTGTCAATTATCATTGACAAATCCTCAGAAATTGTCTTAGACAATCCTGTAGTGGTACATACCACACATGACATACACGCCATCTTGTCACAGGTCCAACCAAAATACATATCAATGGCAAGGCAGCTGCGTCTACAATGCACTTTGCTCCTACCCCCCAATGTTACCTTTCAGCGATGCACTTCTTTTAACTTAGCACAGCTTTTACCATTACAGACAGATTTGACAGGGGGGAGTAATGATGATAATGGTGTAGACACAGCACAAGATACTCAGGATTCTGACACACTTTCATTTCATGACATAACATCTGATGAACACGATTGTTTTCAACTTATGGAACAAGAAACCACGGGGTTCCCACATGTCACAGACATACCCATTACAAATGCAGAACACACACTGTACATAGATGGTAGTAGATTTGCCGATGACAAAGGTAAATATCACACAGGTTATGCTGTGGTAACGGACACACAGGTAATTGAGGCAAAGTCACTACCAGCACACATGTCGGCACAAGAAGCGGAACTAACCGCTCTAGAGAAAGCCCTAGAACACTTGGAGGGACAAGAAGGGAACATTTACACTGATTCCGCATACGCCTACGGTGTTGCACATGATTATGGCCACATATGGAAAGCTAGAGGTTACCTTACAGCAGCAGGCACACCTGTTAAACATGGTGAAGGAATCAAAAGAGTCCTGAACAATCTTCAAAAGGTTATAAGAGTAGCCATCATGAAGATAGCGGCACACACGAGCGCAAAAACAACTGAGGCAAAAGGAAACGCATTTGCAGATTTAACTGCAAAGAAGGCAGCTCTAGGGGAAGTAAGCCCTGAGACCTTAGCCACGGTACAGGTGAGTATGCCCGAAACCACATGGCAGCAGCTAATGGAACTACAGGAACAAGCAGGGGCTATTGAGAAGGACCGTTGGGTTAAGGAGGGAGCTGCACCAGGCCTTGACAATGTATGGAGAGAAGGAGACAAAATATGTCTACCCGCTTCTCTATACCCCGCAATGGCAGCGGCTGTTCACTTACCCACTCATGTCAGCTCCAATTCTATGTATAGGATTGTAAGCCAAGGATGGCTAGCCCCTGGATTCAGTAGTACTGCAAGGAACTACTGTGCTGCATGCCAAATCTGTCTGATTAATAACCCAGGACAGAGAGTGAAAACCCCACGTAAACATCAGGTCCGGGCCCAATATCCCTTTCAGAGACTGCAGATTGACTACATACAAATGCCTAAGAGTGGCCCCTTTGAATTTGTTCTCGTGTGCATCTGCCTATTTTTCAGGCTGGTCCGAAAGTTATCCTGTGAAATCAGCTACGGCAAAAGCCACCGCCAAGAAACTGATTACTGAGCTGATACCTAGGTTTGGTCTCCCAGAAACAATAGAATCAGATAGGGGGACACATTTCACGGGAGAAATAATGCAAAATGTGATGGCAATGTTAGGGGTTCAACAAAGTTTTCATACTCCTTACCACCCACAGAGTTCAGGATCAGTAGAAAGAGTAAATGGTACAATCAAGCTGAAAATACAAAAAGCTATGCAAGATTTAAATAAACCATGGCCTGAGTGCCTAGCTTTAGCTTTGTTCTCTATTAGGTACACCCCAACAGGAAAAACAGGGTTATCCCCATATGAAATACTGTTTGGAAGTGCACCTAGATTAGGTTTATATTTTCCTCAAAGTATGCAATTACAATGTGATAGTTTAACTACGTATGTAATACAGTTGCAACAGCGTCTGACTAAAATCCACAAGAGTGTGTATTCTTCTCTTCCAGACCCTAATTCTGTCACAGGTACACACGATCTACAACCAGGAGACTATGTGTATGTAAAGAAACATACCAGAAAGACACTGGAACCAAGGTTTGAAGGTCCTTTCCAGGTGCTATTGATTACAGCAACCTCAGTGAAATTGGAAGGGAAACCTACCTGGATCCACGCTTCTCATTGTAAAAAGGAGCCAGTTGGCAAATGACAACATGTATCTTTTTATTGTTTCAGTAATTCTGGCTAATAGTTTGGTTACCTCACAGAATAAAATACACAAGGATGAAGGATTTTCTAAAAAAATTTTATTACTGAAGTTTAAATATGCTTATGCCCAGAAGTCAGGATATGAGAAATGTTGGATTTGTAGCAAATTACACCCCAGCACAGCAAGTATACCACTGATGGCAGTTCCTATAAACTATACTGATCTTGCTAACAGTAGCATTAACATAATTAGAACAAATACCAATGAGACAGTAATGTTTAAGTCAAATGGCCTCGCCTTTTTCCCTGATTGGTGTTTCAACTTAGGGAACACAACGGGAGGAAATGGAGAATGCCAAGACAGCAAGTTTAATTTGTCCATTGTCGTATTAAATGGAAGCTTCTACCCCAGTAATTCCAGCACACACCAGACATTATCTGACTTCCTCACTAACATTGTGGATAATAATGTTAGGTGGTTAGTATCCAACTTATCCCTCTATGGATACACCTCTCGTTATAGAAATGATATCAGTTCAAGATCAGTAGCACTGGGAAACAATATATATATCTGTTGTGAGGATAAATGTTATACTTGGATACCTAGAAGAGCTCAGGGATGGTGCTACCTCGCAAGTTTAGTACCAGTAATGGGAGTAGTAGGTGATGAACGAGGTGATCACCTATTAGAAGCTAGCATGCATCCTAGATATCCCCTCAGGTATCGTAGTAAAAGAGAAATATTCCTGAAGAAGGAAATGGCATGGGCTTGGTTCCCGTCCTGGACAGGATGGGGTATAGACTTAATGAAAGACTAAATAACTATACAGGAATTATTAATGATGTTTTGGAGAAAAACTCTGATGACATTACTAAGTTAAATCTGGAGACCAGAGCCATCAGACAACAATTAGAATTACATGAATTAGCAATTGAAAGTATGAGTGCAGCACTGACAGGACTCTGTGAAACTACTGAGGACTATGAGTGCTGTACTTGGATACATAACACCAGCATTGAGGTACCTGATTATTATGACATCATTGCACAACACCGTACGGAAGTAAAGAATTTACAAGAGAAGGCCCGAAATATTGGTCGCGACTGGGATCCGTTTGGTGGAACTTTTAGTTTCTCAGGGTTATTCTCTTGGGTTAAGAAGGCAGCAATGACGATTATAGTGGTGCTCTTATTCGTATTTTTCTTTTATGTATGCTTTAAACTGCTCATGTGCTTTTGCAAGAAAGCCAAGGTAAATGATGCGGAAAAGATGGAACTTTTGTGAAGATAGGTAGATTTAGTTTCTTGACATCACCCATCTGTCAGAAAAGCCACTCTTCCTGAATTTTAGATGTTGGTACTGTCCAGGGGGATGGGTGTATACCCCTCTGACAACTCGCGGTCAGGGAGAGTACTCTGGATATAGGCTGACTAGAACTTGTTCAGGTGGACCCAGGGCAAGAGGGAGGGGTGATGTCAAAGGGGGAAATGTAAGGATTAAGGGGTGTCTAAACAAAAAATGGTTGACCTTATGTCTTACTAAATACATGTATTTTTCTATCCTTCTCTGTAAAATAAGGATTCGTCATCTATTGTCACGTACTCATCAAGAAGAGGCCGCATCAGCCCTAAAAAGCAGTCTACGCCCAGAAGATTGTCTTATCAGCTGATAACACCCGGAGAATTGTCTTTACTTTGCAAAAATGTTGTTTTTTTACATTTGCTGATATTTGCTCTTTTCTGTCTATAAAAGATGTAATAAAGAAGCCTCAGAGCCAGAGAAAGTCAGAGACAGTCAGAGTTAACGACGGACTTCTGAGCAGAAATACTGAATAATATCTCCGTGTCTCTTTGCTTGGATAAGAACTCTAACTAACAATTGGGAAACGGTAACATAACCTGACAAATAGGTGACTTGTTGAGGTCACACCTAACATTTAGCAATCTGACAGAAGAGTTAACTTCTCAGTTTAATGCTTACACCTGGACTGGCCTCTTGGTATGACAGGTTCTATGTTCTTTGCCACGACTCTGAGAACTGCTTTGGCGCCATTAACATACCTGGTTAAGAAATGAGATGCTGCAAACACCTATGAGCTCAGTTAGTGGTACAACTGTATTAGCATACATATCGATATGTAGTAGTAAATAAAATAAGTATATTATCACCAAGCAAAATAAATGGCAGGCAAAGGAGTCTGAACCCAATAAACGAACTGATGTTAACATCAGGCTTTAATATGGAAGTTAATCTGGATCACAGTGGTGCTAAGCAATACTAACCTAATATCATCAGCACTGGTAAAGAGCAGCATAAACAGTGAACCATATAAACAATGAACTGCAGAAACAGTAAGGAAAAGTCTCACAGTGACCACTCTGCAATAAATCATAGGTGTATCAGGTGTATCTGGCACCTGACTTGCAAACCTTAGCTGGCTAATGGTGGGGCCCAATCTGTACAGTGGTGTACTTTAATCACTTTCCCTTTAAGGCTGCATGCATTGATCAGTTTGGAGCTATAGGGAATGGTAATGAACTGCTAAATATCAGTACAGTAATAACAGTCTCAACCACTCACAAGTCCTAGCACCTAGCTAACATCCTGTACACTCTTCTGACTTTGGTCCTCAGGTACCTTATCCTAAGCATCCCAGTCCTCACAGTCTTGTCCTCAAAGCTCAGTCCTAGCACTCCAGTCCTCTCAGGTTCAATTCGCAGCACTAAAGTTCTCAGTAGCTGTCTCTGGTCTCTGCACCCACATGTCTGTACCACTCAGGTCTCCACACTGCAATGATAATCTGTGTCTCAAAGTCTGGAAAACTTTTTTGTCCCTTTGGCATTGATCCCATGGGGTTGTGTTATGGTGGTCTCCCAGGAAGAGTGCTAGAAGAGACTGGTCTACTAAAAGACAAGAAATACTTTACCTTGAGGAAGCATTTGCAGATATCACCATTGCAAGCTCCAATCAGCTGGGATACATGCTTCACAAATGTTGCTGATTATCCCACACCATATTTCCCACCATTGTTTTTTTTTATAACTATGCTCATTTGCCACCACTACAGCACCAGCCTTCCCCTACCTTGCATGAACGCAAACCTACCCCCACCTTGCATGCATGGAAAACTGCTCTGAGCCCTCCTGCAACTCCTTTGCCTGGTGATCATTTGATTCTTATGCCACGTACACACGATCGGACTATCCGGCGAACTTAGGCGGACAAACTGCCGGACTTTGCAGCAGAGGTCTGCCGGACTTTCCGAACGAGTGGACCTGCCCACACATGACCAAACTTTTCCACAGATCCTCCGGGACTGTGACATCATAAGGGAGCGGTGTCACCACGTGACATCACCCGGTGACCCCGCCCATTGTCCCTATATAAGTCGCTGCACAACGCGTCCCTGTCATTGCGGCCATAGAGAGCGCTGAGTCAACATCTCAAGGAAGAAGAAGAGAAGGCGGCGGCGACAGAAGACAGGGCCACCGCTAGTAAAAGAGCTGGAAGAAGAAAGCAGAGGCCCGGCAAGAACAACCAAAGAGGGGGACAAGACCCCTGAATTCGGAAGAAGAGGCGAGGGTGACAGAAGCCCAGGCCACCACTAGTAAAAGAGCTGGAAGATAGTGGAGGCCCGGCAAGAAGAACCGAAGAGGGGGACAAGACCGCCGAAGAAGGGGACAAGACCCCCCCAAGTCAGAAGAAGACCCCCGGACGGCGACGACGATGACGAAGAAGAAAGCCGGGCTAGTAAAAGAGCTAGCAGAAGATAGCGGAGGAGTCCGGCGAGAAGACCCCCCAAGACGGAAGACCACTGGAGCTGTGCAATAAATTAATTTAAAAACATGTGTTGTGTTTTTTTCTTTATACTTTTTTTCACCAGGTGAATGGATAGGGGTACATGGTACCCCAATAATCATTCACATAGGGTGGGGGGCCGGGATTTGGGGGGCCCCCTTATTAAAGGGGCTCCCGAGTTCCGATAAGCCCCCTGCCCGCAAACCCCGACAACCAATGGCCTGGGTTGTCGGGAAGAGGCCCTTGTCCTCATCAACATGGGGACAAGGTGCTTTGGGGTGGGGGGGCCGCAGGGCCCCCATTCCCCAAAGCACCCCCCCATGTTGAGGGTATGGCTCAGGAGGGGGGGCGCTTGCTCGTCCCCACTCCCTTTCCTGACCGGCCAAGCTGCGTGCTCGGATAAGGGTCTGATATGGACTTTAGGGGGGACCCCCACACAATTTTTTCAGTGTAGGGCTTCCCCTTTAAGTCCATACCAGGTGACGGGGCAAGCAAGGTGTCAATCTCGCCGATGGAAGCGGTGACATTGACCTCCTTCACTAGTCCCACCTACCTGGAGCCGCGTTCAAAATTAACAGACTTTTCTCTGTGTGTGGGCAAGTCCATTCAATTCAAAAGTCCAGCAGAATAGCACACAGACGGCTGGACGGCCGAGTCCGGCGGACAATTTTGAGTCAAAACTTCTTTCTAAGCCGGACTTTTGGAAAGAAAAAGTCCGCCGGAGCCCACACACGGGCAGATTGTCCAGTGTAATCTCAACACAGTCATTTTTCTCCGGGCAAAGCTTTTGTTCCAGGATTTTATATTGTTTCTAGTACTATCTGGGGCCCTGTTGAAAATGATCTCCTCACTTGCTGTCCTGCTGACATTTAAAGTGATTGTAAGGGTTTGTTTAAAAAAAAAAACATATCATACTTACCTCCACTGTGCAGCCCGTTTTGCACAAAGTGGCCCAGAACCTCGCCTTCTGAGGTCCATTGGCAGCTCTCGCATCTCCTTCCCACATCAGATAACCCCCTAGGGAGAAACTCTCTCCTGGGGGGGGGGGGGTTACCTTGCAGGCGCACTCCCGAGTCCAGCATTTGGCATCCATAGAGGCCAAATGCAGGATCTGGCCCCGCCCCCCGGTGCCTGCGTCATTGGATTTGATTGACAGCAGCGGGAGCCTGTCTTTTTCTCACGGAGCGGACTCAGTGCTCTGATGTTAGGTGGGCTCCCACTCTGCTCCCCCAATCTGAATTCTTCATCTTCCCCGTTCAGCTCTGATTGTTTTTCAGCCTTCCTCCTTCCAGATTCTTCATGCAAGTTTTGTTTTGAAGTTTTGGAGCACTGTTTTTATGCAAGATTCTTTAATGCATACTTTACTTTGAGAACCCAAGCACAATGGACACTTACAGTGGTGTGAAAAAGTGTTTGCCCCCTTCCTCATTTCCTGTTCCTTTGCATGTTTGTCACACTTAAGTGTTTCGGAACATCAAACCAATTTAAACAATAGTCAAGGACAACACAAGTAAACACAAAATGCAATTTGTAAATGAAGGTGTTTATTATTAAAGGTGAAAAAAATCCAAACCATCATGGCCCTGTGTGAAAAAGTGATTGCCCCCTAAACCTAATAACTGGTTGGGCCACCCTTAGCAGCAACAACTGCAACCAAGCGTTTGCGATAACGTGCAATGAGGCTTTTACAGCGTCCTGGAGGAATTTTGGCCCACTCATCTTTGCAGAATTGTCCTAATTCAGTTACATTAGAGGGTTTTCGAGCATGAACGGCCTTTTTAAGGGCATACCACAACACCTCAATAGGATTCAGGTCAGGACTTTGGCTAGGCCACTCCAAAGTCTTCATTTTGTTTTTCTTCAGCCATTCAGTGGTGGACTTGCTGGTGTGTTTAGGATCATTGTCCTGCTGCAGAACCCAAGTTCGTTTCAGCTTGAGTACACGAACAGATGGTCGGACATTCTCCTTCAGGATCTCTTGGTAGACAGCAGAATTCATAGTTCCTTTTATCACGGCAAGTCTTCCAGGTCCTGAAGCAGCAAAACAGCCCCAGACCATCACACTACCACCACCATATTTTACTGTTGGTATAATGTTCTTTTTATTAAATGCAGTGTTCCTTCTACGCCAGATATACTTGGACACACACCTTGCAAAGAGTTCCACTTTTGTCTCATCGGTTCACAGAATGTTGTCCCAAAAGTCTTGGGGATCATCAAGATGTGTTGTGGAGAAATTGAGACGAGCTTTGATGTTCTTTTTGCTCAGCAGTGGTTTTCTCCTTGGAACTCTGCCATGCAGGCCATTTTTGCCCAGTCTTTTCCTGATGGTGGAGGCATGAACGCTGACCTTAACTGAGGCAAGTGAGGCCTGCAGTTCCTTGGACGTTGTTGTGGGGTCTTTTGTGACCTCTTGGATGAGTCGTCGCTGCGCTCTTGGGGTAATTTTGGGCGGCCGGCCACTCCTGGGAAGGTTCACCACTGTTCCATGTCTTCGCCATTTGTGGATAATGGCTCTCACTGTGGTTCGCTGGATTCCCAAAGCTTTGGAAATGGCTTTATAACCCTTTCCAGACTGATAGATCTCAATTACTTTCTTTCTCAATTGTTCCTGAATTTCTGTGGGTCTCGGCATGATGTGTAGCTTTTAAGGATCTTCTGGTGGACCTTACTGTGTCAAGCAGCTCCTATTTAAGTGATGCCTTGATTGTGAACAGGTGTGGCAATAATCAGGCCTGGGTGTGGCTAGAGAAATTGAACTCAGGTGTGGACAACCACAGTTATAGTATGTTTTAACAAGGGGGCAATCACTTTTTCACACAGGGCCATGATGGTTTGGATTTTTTTTCACCTTTAATAATAAACACCTTCATTTACAAATTGCATTTTGTGTTTACTTGTGTTGTCCTTGACTATTGTTTAAATTGGTTTGATGTTCCGAAACACTTAAGTGTGACAAACATGCAAAGGAACAGGAAATGAGGAAGGGGGCAAACACTTTTTCACACCACTGTATTGGGAGATTGCACATATCTTCTTTTTTATATAAATATTTTTTTATATGTTTATGGGCTATTTGCACTTTGTAGTTTGTAAAAGCATACATGCATTTTTTACATTGTTTCATCGTTTGAGTATTATTATTCTTTTTGATTTTAACCTACTTAATGTTATTGTAGTATTGCTGTGGTTGCGCTAGGCTGCACCACTTGTGATTGCAAAGCACAGAGTATTTTTATGGTTTATTAATAGTTTTTTAGAGCCAATGGTCGGCTCTCTTGTAAAAGCAATCAGAATGGCTAACTAGGTGCTCGATTGCTATTACAAGCACCAGTAGGGGACGCTCTTTTGGGCTTTCCATTCCCACCAGGAGACCCAAGCTACTAGTCAGCATGTCCATGGGATCGGCTTTAATTGGGTCTCCACTATGGTAAACCGGAAGCAACGACATGACATCACTACCGGTTTACCTGGATGTCAACTGTGCCATTTTTGAAAATCGAAAGTGTTCAAAAAACACTGATCCTGGTGTTTAGAATGCTTTCAAGGGCAGAGGAGGGATTTGGGGTCTTATATACCGCAGTTCTCTCCATAAAGAGTACCTGTCACATCCCTATTGTTGCTTTCACAAAGGACGTTCGCATTCCTTGTGACAGCAATAATAAAAAAAAAAAATTAAAGCAGCAGTTTAAAAAATAAAAAATAAAATAAAATAAATGAACATAAAAAAAAAAAGTAAAGTGCCCCTGTTCCCCAGCGCTAGAGTGCAAAGTCCGCATGCACGCATACAGCAAGCGTCCCAAACATGCAAGGTATTCCCTCAAACGTCAGATCATGGGCAGTAATTCTAGTACTAGACCTCCACTGTATATCTAAAGGGGTAACCTGAAAATTTAAAGCATAACATATGTGGTATTGTTTTACTCAGCATAACATCATCTTTTATATTTTACAAAGAAAAACGGGTTATGTATTGTTTTTTTTTTTGCACTAAAATTAAAAAAAATATATTTTTTCCCAACAATTGCATTTGAAAAACTGCTGTGCAAATACTGTGACATAAAAAAATAGCAAAACTACCAAATTATTCTCTAGGGCCTCTACTTAAAATAATATAAATAATATTTTTTTTTTTTTTAAATAGTTAAGTAATTTTCTAGCAAAAGAAAAATTTATTGTTATATGTAAACAAAAAGTGCCAAAAAAGGCCTGGCCTTCAAGTGGATAACAGAGGTTGAAAATATAGAAGGGCTCTTCAAAAAGGTAGGAATTATTTAACCACTTGCTTACTGGGCACTTAAATCCCCTTCCTGCTCAGACCAATTTTCAGCTTTCAGCGCTGTCACTTTTTGAATGACAATTGGGCAGTCATGCTACAGTTTACCTAAATTAAATTTTTATCATTTTTTTTCACACAGACAGAGCTTTATTTTGGTGGTATTTAATTGCTGCTGGGGTTTTTATTTTTTTCTAAATAAAACAAAAAGGGACAGAAATTAAACACAAAAAAACAAAACTGTTTCGTAGTTATAAAATTTTGAAAACAGGTCATTAATCTCCTTCACTGATGTGCGCTGATGAGGTGGCACTGATAAGGTGGCACTAATGGGCACTGATAGGTGGCACTGATGATCACTGATGGGTGGCACTAGTAGGTGGCACTGATAGGCAGCACTCATCTCTGGCACTGCTTATTAGACACTGGTGGAGATTGATACCAAGCTTCTGTTTACATCACGTGAGCAGCCGTCATTGGCTGACAGCTGACCACGTGGTAAGGGATCGACCCCTTACTCGGATCTGTGATCAGCCGAGTCTCATAGACTTCATTTGCGGGTTTTTAACCCGCCTTGCAGCACAATGTAGAATGCCGACTAGCTTCTGCCTATGAAATAAGTGTGTTTCTATGGGCGGGAGCCTTGTCGTTCAAAGACAGGCAGGTCACTTCCGGGTTTCGTGAAGCAGCTGAAAGCCGGAAGTGACGTTGGTGGCTCCGTTCCTCAGCCCGAGCGGAGCTGCAAGTGAGATGAGTGGCATTGCAGCCTTGTCTCTATGGAAAAAAAGAACTATTTAAATTGAAAATTAATTGCCAAATGCACCCCGGCCGGCCTAAGCCTTTACTACACCAGTAGTCAACTGTTGTGCAGTCTGAGGACTTTTTGACCCAGATCTCATATTTAAGAGGACCTGTCATGCTTTTTTCTATTACAAGGGATGTTTACACTGGTGCAAAGGCAGGCATTCCGATACTTTTGGTAATATAGTGTATGTTAAAGCCAAGCAAATTACTCATATCAAGAAGATGAAATAGCACTATGTGCATGAATGGAGGAAGTTTCAAGGTCCAGAGGATTTTATTCAGTCATATTCTTTCATGATAAGCCAAGGGGCAATGTGAATAAGTTATTATTTATTTGCTTAATTTAGATATACTTGAAGACATGTTAAATATTGAAGGTACACGTGCAAGGTTTTATAGCTTGTAGTTTTCCAGAAATCTATTTTATATCAGCTTCATCAAGGAAATTGGTAGGTTGTTTGCATTTCATGTAAGCCTAACTTCAGCAAATTTATTTTCCTTGGGTTTGGGCAGAGTAGAGAAGAGTTCAAAGTTTATATTTCTTTTTTTCTCTGACTCCATTGGGGAGATGCTCACTTACTTCATGTCCGTGTGATCCTTGTAGAAATGGTGGGATTGATTGTCCCCGCAATGGGGAATGTGGATAGCAACAAAAAAACCTCCCTTCCCACTCTACTAAAAATGTGTTCTAACTAAATATTGTTTTTTTTCTGCGCTGCTGGAGAAATGTTACATTATTTCCTTGCTTGACAGGAAAGGAGGGGGGATCAGCCCAACAAAACACAGATGTCGATAAAAACCTGACAGGGGCTTGAACCCTTCCCTGCTGTGTTCAAAACAAAATAAATGGTTTGGTCAGTAATCAGGCTTTCAGTATACTTAAAATAAGAATAATATGTAGAAATACAAAAATTTATATAATATTGTTAACTAAAGGCAAATCTTTTATTTCTAATTTAAATAGTGTAGTGAGGGTTTTGAACCACTGCTGGTATTCATTGCTGTCTGTGTGAGCATTAGGAAGATTCACTCTCTCTAATTGCCCTGATCACCAATTACACCACAAAAAAAAAGTGAGGTTACAATAAAATTCTTGAGTTACCATGACAACTATCTATGAAACGATTTTCCTCACTTTGGAAAGATATCCTCTACCTTCCCGTTAAGGTATAACTAAAGGCAAAACATTTCTTCTAGTTTTGGATAGAATCGACTATACACCATCGAATGCACTGGATATATAGGCTACACTGAGTGCAGAGTATATATATATATATATATATATATATATATATATATTAGACTGTGTATATAGTTATATATTAATACACCGCCTGCGCTGTATTAGAAACTGTACAACCGCTGCACGAAGTGTATTAGAAACTATACACACTGTATTATATACTGTGCACACAACCTGCACTGTATTAGAAACTGTACAACTGCTGCACTGTATTATATACTGTGTACACCACCTGAAGTGTATTATAAACTGTACATACTGTATTATTTATTGTGTACACAGCCTGCACTGTATTAGAAACTGTACAACCTCTGCACTGTATTAAATACTCTGTACACGGCCTGAAGTGTATTAGAAACTGTACACACTGTATTATATACTGTGTACACCATCTGCACTGTATTAGAAACTGTACAACCGCTGCACTGTATTATATACTCTGTACACCGCCTGAAGTATATTAGAAACTGTACACACTGTATTATATACTGTGTACACCATCTGCACTGTATTAGAAACTGTACAACCGCTGCACTGTATTATATACTGTGTACACCACCTGCACTGTATTAGAAACTGTACAACTGCTGCACTGTATTATATACTGTGTACACCACCTGAAGTGTATTAGAAACTGTACACACTGTATTATTTATTGTGTACACAGCCTGCACTGTATTAGAAACTGTACAACCTCTGCACTGTATTAAATACTCTGTACATGGCCTGAAGTGTATTAGAAACTGTACACACTGTATTATATACTGTGTACACCATCTGCACTGTATTAGAAACTGTACAACTGCCGCACTGTATTATATACTGTGTACACTATCTGCACTGTATTAGAAACTGTACAACGGTTGCACTGTATTATATACCTAGAGGCGATTCAGTTCGCATTGTGCGCTATATAAGTATTTCATTCATTCATTCATACTGTGTACACTATCTGAAGTGGTATACACTAAATGATGGAGGAAGAAGAGAAACACTGGAATACTAGCCAGTACCAATGTGCAGAAGTGCATATGATTTGGAAGAATAAATCACTTCTTACATTGAGTGTCCTACATGTGTATATGTTGATGTATTATGTAAAATTATTAGAATAGCTTTTTACATTTTAGAATGGGGTGTCTCGAGACTGTCCATAATTTTAAAGGGTTTCTTGAGATTGTCCATAATTATAAAGGGTGCCTTGACTGAAAAAAGGTTGAGAAACACTGGCCTGGTGGACAGTAAACTGGCCCTTTGTTTAGAGAGTTTGGAGACCCCTGCCCTAGAATGTATTTTTGTTTGGCTGTGCAAGACCGTATTATCAATCAATTAATCCAAACAAACATAAAGCTGCCTGTAGCTAAGCGTATAAAATCAAAAACAGGATAACACAACAGCTTGTGATGTCAAAACAAGCCTAAAGTGTGCATTATTGAAGAAAAGCAGAACATTAAGTCTTGAGGTGAGAAGAAATTAGTGTATAATAAATGCAAAGTCCACTAAGTTTATCTTCTACATAAACACTTCAGATATGGGCCAACCTATTTATAAGGTGGAAAAATAACAAGGTCAATTACATTCCTGGTAGGTGGAAAAAACTTTATGACCACTTTATAACTGTTTGCATGAACAGATCCCGCAGATTTCACGTGGCAATTGTTAAATTTATACTGCAATTAAAATGCAGATACTTTGTTAGACTCAGCAACTATTCATATGTGTAGGCAAACTCATGTTAGTAGCCAATTTGCAAAAGGGCCAAATGAGAATTTATCTCACACTCATTAGCTCACTTTATTCTTTGGCAGGTAATTGGGCAACCTTCATGATGATTGATGTGGATCTGCATTATAGGATGATGTAATTGACAGTGGATTTTCATTACTTTCACAATGGGACCGATGAGCTTTAGCGCTAAAGCGCCACTCTTTTAAGCGTTGATTTTCGTCCGCTAGTGGGGCGCTTTTGCCCCCGCTAGTGGCTGAAGAAGGGGTTAAAAGAAACAACAGGAAGATTTAAAACATGTTCTATTTCTAGGTTTGACTGACTTTTGGGAAGAAAAAGTCAGACAGAGCCCACACACGATTGAATTGTCCGCCGGATTCTGGTCCGCCATACCAAGTCTGACGGAAAGTCCGATCGTGTGTACGCGGAATAATAGGCTTCAAAATAGGGTGGACTCACAGTGCTGAGCACTGCCTCCCGATCCCACCCTGTTGTGTGGAATAGCAAATTAATTTTTGTTATTTTCACACAAACTTTTCTCCCTGCCATTCAGCAGGCAGGTCATTGAGACCGGTCTCCCGATTGGCCAAAGCATTAGGCGATCCTATTGGATGCCTAACGCTTTGGTGGAAGAGGAAACATGAGGACGAGCCGAGCAGACACAGGAGCCGCAGCCACCGCTGAGGAGGAGAGCCCCATCACTCCAGGAGAGGAGTAGAGCCCCGCCACACTAACAGTAAGTGCCGCCGCACCGGCTGCGGGGGGTTAGTGAAGTGACCTCAGAGCCTGGCTGCATTTGATCGGCACAAGTGACTGCATATACTGGGAACAAGTGGCTGCATTTGATGGGCACAAGTGGCTGCATTTGATGGGCACAATTGGCTGCATATACTGGGCACAAGTAGCTGCATATATTGGGCACAAGTAGCTGCATTTGACGGGCAGAAATAGCTGCATATGATGGGCACAAGTGGCTGCATTTGATTGGCGCAAGTGGCTGCATTTGATGGGCACAAATTGCTGCATTTGATGGACACAAGTGGCTGCATGTGATGGGCACAAGTGGCTGCATTTGATGGGCACAAGTGGTTGCATATACTAGGCACAAGTAGCTGCATATGTTGGGAACAAGTAGCTGCATTTGACAGGCATAAATAGCTGCATATGACGGGCACAAGTGGCTGCATATGATGGGCACAGTGGCTGCATTTGATTGGCACAAGTGGCTGAATTTGATGGGTACAAGTGGCTGCATATACTAGGCACAAGTAGCTGCATATGTTGGGAACAAGTAGCTGCATTTGACAGGCATAAATAGCTGCATATGACGGGCACAAGTGGCTGCATATGATGGGCACAGTGGCTGCATTTGATTGGCACAAGGGGCTGCATTTGATGGGCACGAGTGGCTGCATTTGATAGACACAAGTGGCTGCATATGATAGGCACAAGTGGCTGCATTTGATGGGCAGAAATTGCTACATATGATGGGCACAAGTGGCTGCATATGATGGGCACAAGTGACTGCATATACTGGGCACAAGTAGCTGCATATGATGGGCACAAGTGGCTGCATTTGACGGGCAGAAATAGCTGCATATGATGGCCACCAGTGGCTGCATATGATGAGCACAAGTGGCTGCATTTGATTGCCACAAGTGGCTGCATTTGATGGACACAAGTGGCTGCATTTGATGGACACAAGTAGCTGCATATGATGGGCACAGTGGCTGCATTTGATTGACACAAGTGGCTGCATTTGATGGGCACGAGTGGATGCATTTGATGGACACAAGTGGCTGCATATGATAGGAACAAGTGGCTGCATTTGATGGGCAGAAATTGCTACATATGACCGGCAAAAATGGCTGCATATGATGGGCACAATTGGCTGCATTTGATGGGCACAAGTGACTGCATATACTGGGAACAAGTGGCTGCATTTGATGGGCACAAGTGGCTGCATATACTAGGCACAAGTAGCTGCATATGTTGGGAACAAGTAGCTGCATTTGACAGGCATAAATAGCTGCATATGACGGGCACCACTTGTGCTGCATATGATGGGCACAGTGGCTGCATTTGATTGGTACAAGTGGCTGCATTTGATGGGCACGAGTGGCTGCATTTGATTGGCGCAAGTGGCTGCATTTGATGGGCACAAATGGCTGCATTTGATGGGCACGAGTGGCTGCATTTGATTGGCGCAAGTGGCTGCATTTGATGGGCACAAATGGCTGCATTCGATGGACACAAGTGGCTGCATTTGATGGACACAAGTAGCTGCATATGATAGGCACAAGTGGCTGCATTTGATGGGCAGAAATTGCTACATATGACGGGCACAAGTGGCTGCATATGATGGGCACAGTGGCTGCATTTGATTGGCACAAGTGGCTGCATTTGATGGGCACGAGTGGCTGCATTTGATTGGCGCAGGTGGCTGCATTTGATGGGCACAAATGGCTGCATTTGATGGGCACGAGTGGCTGCATTTGATTGGTGCAAGTGGCTGCATTTGATGGGCACAAATGGCTGCATTTGATGGACACAAGTGGCTGCATTTGATGGACACAAGTAGCTGCATATGATAGGCACAAGCGGCTGCATTTGATGGCCAGAAATTGCTACATATGACGGGCACAAGTGGCTGCATATGATGGGCACACGTGGCTGCATTTGATGGGCACAAGTGACTGCATATACTGGGAACAAGTGGCTACATTTGATGGGCACAAGTGGCTGCATTTGATGGGCACAAGTGGCTGCATATACTAGGCACAAGTAGCTGCATATGTTGGGAACAAGTAGCTGCATTTGACAGGCATAAATAGCTGCATATGACGGGCACAAGTGGCTGCATATGATGTGCACAGTGGCTGCATTTGATTGGCACAAGGGGCTGCATTTGATGGGCACGAGTGGCTGCATTTGATGGACACAAGTGGCTGCATATGATAGGCACAAGTGGCTGCATTTGATGGGCAGAAATTGCTACATATGATGGGCACAAGGGGCTGCATATGATGGGCACAAGTGGCTGCATTTGATTGGCACAAGTGGCTGCATATGGTGGGCACAAATGGCTGGATTTGATGGGCACAAGTGACTGCATATACTGGGCACAAGTAGCTGCATATGATGGGCACAAGTGGCTGCATTTGACGGGCAGAAATAGCTGCATATGACGGTCACAAATGGCTGCATTTGATTGCCACAAGTGGCTGCATTTGATGGACACAAGTGGCTGCATATGATAGGCACAAGTGGCTGCATTTGATGGGCAGAAATTGCTACATATTACGGGCACAAATGGCTGCATATGATGGGCACAATTGGCTGCATTTGATGGGCACAAGTGACTGCATATACTGGGAACAAGTGAATGCATTTGATGGGCAAAGTGGCTGCATTTGATGGGCACAAGTGGCTGCATATACTGGGCACAAGTAGCTGCATTTGACAGGCATACATAGCTGCATTTGACAGGCACAAGTGGCTGCATATGATGGGCACAGTGGCTGCATTTGATTGGCACAAGTGGCTGCATTTGATGGGCACAAGTGGCTGCATTTGATGGACACAAGTGGCTTCATTTGATGGACATAAGTAGCTGCATATAATAGGCACAAGTGGCTACATTTGATGGGCAGAAATTGCTACATATGATGGACACAATTGGCTGCATATGATGGCACAAGTGGCTGCATTTGATTGGCACAAGTGGCTGCATATGGTGCGCAGAAATGGCTGCATTTGATGGGCAGAAGTGACTGCATATACTGGGCACAAGTAGCTGCATATGATGGGCACAAGTGGCTTCATTTGATGGGCAGAAATAGCCGCATATAATGGTCACAATTGGCAGCATATGATGAGCACAAGTGGCTGCATTTGATTGGCACAAGTGGCTGCATATGATGGGCACAGTGGCTGCATATGATTGGCACAAGTGGCTGCATTTGATGGGCACATTGGCTGCATATTATGGGCAAAAGTGGCTGCATATGATGGGCACAAGTGGCTGCATGAGGGGCACAGTGGCTGAGTTTGATGGGCACAGTGGCTGCATATAATGGGCACAAGTGGCTGCATTTGATGAGCACAGTGGCTGCATATGATGGGCACAGTGGCTGCATATGATGGGCACAGCGGCTGCGTTTGATGGGCACAATGGCTGCATTTGATGGGCACAGTGACTGCATTTGATGGGCACAGTGACTGCATTTGATGGGACAAAAGATGCATTTGATGGGCACAGTGGCTGCACTTAATGGACAGAATGGCTGCATTTGATGGGCACAGTGAGGCTGCAATTGATGTGGGAGGGGAGGGGGGGGGGGTTCAGTATTTTTCAGTTTGCTTGTGATTCCCCCAAAAAGTTAGAGCACCAGCCACCACTGGCTTGTAGACTCTATAACTTTTACACATACTAAATAATATCCACTTATTTGGGTTATTTTCACCAAAGATATGAAGCAGTATAAATTTTGGCCCAAATTTATGAAGACATTTTTTTTTTTCATAAAATGTTCACTCTTTTTTCGCTTATATTGCAAAAAAACACTGTTGCTTTTTTTCATTTTGTTTTTTGGGGGACCTCACCTAACATCTATAACAGAGTACATCCAACACTCCCGGGTCTGGGGTGCACATGCACGCCACCGGCGACCCACTCCCACTGTCATTATACACAGCGGGAGCTGATCTGCAGGTACCACCCACAGATCACCATTCTGTCACTAAGGAGGGCATGGATCCTGTGTTCATGCAAAGCAGAGACACGGTTCCATGCCTTCCTCTAGAACCTCCCAAACTACACAAAATAACTAGCTAGGCACACCCAGCCAGATTAGTACAGTGCATATTTTTAGCACTGATCACTGTATTAGTGTCAGTGGTCCCCAAAAAGTGTCAAAAGTGTCAGTTATTGTCTGACTGTCTGTCCATTCTATGCATTAAGATAAAAAGCTTTCTGTGTGCAGCAGCCCACCTAACACTTTCCTGAGGTGGTCCCTCTCTGTCCAGCGATGTCCATGAGTGTCTTAGCTGTCTAAGACATAACAAAGTCTTGGGGGGAACACCATAAATTTGCATTAAAGATGGTGCTGCCATAAGACCATGCAAACAGAACAAAAAATTACAGTGCACCCATACAAAAATGACATTTAAAACCTGCGTCAAAGTACCCCATTATCAGTGGGTCCTACACTCTTTATAGAATGAAAGATCCTGCTTCTCATAACCATAGGAGAAATACACTCCTCTATATGGGAGAACTAAATGACTCCTCCTATAACACAGGGGGATACTAATGAGAGGTAATGACAGGGGGATGGGGTGCTCCAGCCATTGGCTGCTGTCAATCAAAGTCAGCTAGCCAATCAGGAGAGAGAGGGAGTAGGGGCCGGATCAGAGCTCCATGTCTGAATGGACACAGGGAGCTGTGACTCGACTCGGGTGTCCCCATAGCAAGCTCCTTGCTGTGGGGGCACTGAACAGGAGGGAGAGGCCAGGAGCACCAAAGAGGGACCCGAGAAGAGGAGGATCTGGGCTGCTCTGTGCAAATCCACTGCAACAGAGCAGGTATGTATACTATTATTTTTATAGGAAAAAAAAAAAGACTTTACAATCACTTTAACTACTTGACTTGGAGAAGGTTTAACTCCCTTGATCAGGGCATCTTTTGGCATTCGGCACTGCGCTACTTGAACTGGAATTGCGCAGTCTTGCAACACTGTATGCACGTTAATTTTTTTGTCATTCTTTCACAAAAGAGAAAAAAGAGATTTCTTTTGGCAGTATTTGGTCACCACTGCCACTGTTTTTTTTTTGTTTTTTTTGCTATATAAACAAAAAAAGACCAAAAATTGAAAAACAATACAATATTTTCTATTTTCTGTTATAAAACATATCCAATTAAAAAAAAAATCGTCATAAATTTAGGCCAAAATGTATTCTGCTACATGTCTTTGGTAAAAAAAATCCCAATAAGTGATATTTATTAATTGTTTTGTGTGAAAGTTAAAGTCTCTGCAAACTATGGTATATATACTGGAATCCATGCAGCTATAGACACTATACTGTATAGTGTGATTACGCTAGAGTGGCTGGCAAATTGACGCTAAGAGACACTATCTGGGAGGGTCACTAACTGACACTGACATCGCTACTGACACTAATACAGTGATAAGTGATAATACTGTGCACTGACACTGTATGAATGACCCTGGTTGGGAAGGGGTTAACACATAAGGGCAATCAAGGGGTTAATTGTGTTGTCTAACAATATGTAATGTGTGTAATATGTGCTGTTTTTACTTTTCTATCTGACTGTTTTTTCTCCCTGCTTTGCTCGGAGTAGAAACAGCTAGATCGCTGTTCCCTGTATGCAGAGTTTTGCATTTTTTTAAACACAGAACTCCGTTTTTGTACATTCAAAACATTTTTCACTGTGCCACAAAGTGCGAAAATACAGTGCAATCAATAATCTTCTCTATGTGCTGTTGTGAAGCTCCACTTACGCACCAGAGAACTCACCAAGTTGATATGACCACCCACTAAAGGACAGTCATACAATGCAAGTTTTTACAGGAGATTCCACCATCCGCATTCCACCAGGGACAACCACCTTTCTACTCATCAATATTAGACTGCATTCACATGTATACTTTAGGGAGGACAAGGAAACTCTGCCATAGTGTAAAAACTCTTAACTTTATTCAAATCATTAAAAACCTCCTAGGTAATTCTTACTCACATATTAAAGTTCTATGCCTTGCACCAAGCATAAGTCACTTTTTAAAACCACTCATTTGACATCAGATGGATCATGGTACCTGCTTCATATATTCTATTGCACGTACCCTGATGCATCTGGGTTGAGATGCTTTTTGAAGGAACCACCTATACTTTAGGGTTTCCTTAAACCCAGGTATTAATCCTATGTAAACTATCACTAACTTTCACAATTAGAAAGATTGAAAACCTAACCCTTGCTGCAACTCCAGCCCTCACATTTAGCCTACCTGTAACTTTTAACAGAGAACCCCAACCCTAACACTAACACTGTAAATACCAGTCCCTTGTGCTTATACAGTGCCTTGAAGAAGGATTCTTACCCCTTGACATTTTCCAAATTTTGCCATGTTTCAATCATTAACCTAAATGTATGTTATTGGGATTTTATGTGATAGACCAACACAAAGTGGCACATAATTGTGAAGTAAAAGAAAAATAATAAGCGGTTTTCAAAAATGTTCACAAATATGTAAAAAGTGTGGCGTGCATTTGTATTCAATCCCCTGAGTTAAAGCAGTTGTATACCCGCTGACACTTTTTTGATTTTTTAATACCCCTGTAAGGCAAAATGCATAATGAGCTAGTATGCACCGCATACTAGCTCATTATGAAATACTTACCTTAGCACGAGGCATCGGTATCTCACCTGGTCCACGCCGAGGGAGATGACATGTTGCCTTGGCGCGTCTTCCGGGTATCGAGGCTCCAGCCACTCAGCGCTGGATCCTCCATACCGATGTTGTTACTCCCACGCATGGTCGCGGGAGACTTCTTTCTGGCAAGGTCCAGCATCTGCTAGGCTTTCAGCCCAGAATCCCCTGTGCACATGCGCCGCTCAGTCAGTTGGTCATTGCAAGGGGAATATCTCCTAAACCGTACAGGTTTAGTAGATTTTTTTTACCTACAGGTAAGCCTTATTATAGGCTTACCTGTAGTTAAAAGTTAAAAAATAGACTATACAACCACTTTAATACTTTGTAGAACCACCATTCGCTGCAATTACACCTACAAGTCTTTTTGGGTATGTCTATATCAGCTATGCTCATCTAGAGAGTGACATTTTTTCCCATTCTTCTTTGCAAAATAGCTCAAACTCTGTCAGATTGGATGGAGAGCGTCTGTGAACAGTAATTTTCAAGTCTTGCCACAGATTCTCAATTGGATTTATGTCTGGACTTTGACTGGGTCGATCTAACATATGAATATGCTTTGATCTAAACCATTCCATTGTAGGGATGAGCCGAACACCCCATGGTTCGATTCTCAGCAGAACATGCAAACAGGCAAAAAAGTTGTTTGAACACCGTTAAAGTCTATGGGACATGAACATGAAAAATCAAAAGTGCTAATTTTAACAGCTTATATGCAAGTTATTGTCATAAAAAGTGTTTGGGGACCCGGGTCCTGCCCCAGGGGACATATATCAATGCAAAAAAAAGTTTTAAAAAAAGGCTGTTTTTTCAGGATCAGTAATTTTAATAATGCTTAACGTGAAACAATAAAAATGAAATATTCCTTTAAATTCCTTTTAACTCCTTTATTTTCCTTTAAATATCGTGCCTGGGGTGTATCCTTGGTATGCCTGTAAAGTTAGCACATATTTCCCATGTTTATAACTGTGCCACAGCAAAATAACATTTTTAAACAAAAAAATATCATTTAAAACTGCTAACTGCTAGATAAAAATACCCCAAAAAATGGTGTGGATGTCACCCCGTAATCCATACCAGGCCCTTCAGTTCTGGTAAGGATTTTAAGGGGAACCTTGCACCCAATTTTTTTTTAGCGTGGGGGTCCCCCAGGCACCATATACTCTCAACAGCATTATATATACTATACTGCCTGCCCTATATACTCTGCAGAAAATTGGGCCTTAGGTGTTGGTGGTACCAGAATACTGTAAGCCCACACAGTTGCTCTTGTTGGACACAGGAACAGGCCCTGCATTGAAATATTATATCAAACATTTTAATTACATGCCCCTGTTAAACAGGGGCAGAAAAATTGGGCCTTGGGTGGTGGTGGTGGTGCCACAACACTGTAACCCCATCACAGATACTCTTGTTGGGCGCAGGAATGGGCCTTGCTGTGAAATATTATATCGAAAATTGTAATTACATGCCCCTGTTAAACATGGGCAGTAAAATTCCGCCTTGGGTGGTGGTGCCACAACACTGTAACCCCTCCTAGATACTCTTGTTGGGTGCAGGAACAGGGCCTGCTGTGAAATATTAGATCAAAAATTGTAATTACATGCCCCTGTTAGACAGGGCAGAAAAATTGGGCCTTGGGTGGCGGTGTCCTAAACCAAAAATAGTGTTTGAAGCTAGCATCAGGAGATGGCCTCCTGTGAAAAAAAAATGGCATTTTGGAACCTGCCACTGAGGTACAGCACATTCCACAAATTCATGAAAGGGGGCAGAGTCTATCAGCTGAAAGGCAGCAGTTGCAGTGCTAGCAATTTGGCCAAACTAGCATTTAAATGCTGAGCATGTGGATAGCTTCAACAAAATTTATTTTTACGGTTCAGCAACTAGAGTAGGGAAATTTGCCTGCTAAAATTAATTGGTGGCGTACTGCTAGCAGATTGGCTGCAAGTACTTGGGACACCTATTGCTATACCTTTATTACCCTCAGTGCGGATTTTTGAGAGGACTGGAAGTATAGTAGGGTTGGAGATCCTAGATGAGGAGGAAGGAGAAGTCTGCCTTTTTCTTTGATGTGGGTCTTTGAAGTGCTGTTGCCAACTGACTGCATGACAGGTCATCATATGTCTGGTCAAGCATGTGGTTCCCAAGTGGCTGCTGTTCTGGACATGCTTGATCCGCTTCAGAAAGGTTGCAAACAACAATGGTACAATCTGCTGCACATTCATCGAAAAAGTCCCACACCAAGAAACTTTTAAAAGTCAGCGAGGAGTCACCAGCACCCTGCACCTGCGGAGCTCTCCGGTGTGATGCAATAGGGTGGATGCCCTTAAGCTGCCCCCTAGACATCCTGCCTCATTGGAGTTGTGCCTCCTCCTCCGTCCCTATCTTCTCTCAGGCACTCAAGTACAGTCAGTGACCTCATCATCCCCTCCCTCCTAAGCACTGGAGCAAACCTGGCAGTATGCTGCAGCTGGGAGAACATGACTGCCAGTTTCTTGTCCTTCTGTGGCACCCCTCTCTCTAGGCTCATGTTACTTCCTTCCTCAACCTGGGAACCAACATCAGAGCCCTCAAATTGCTGTGTATCCTCCAGCAGCATGCACCCGACACTGTGGTTGAATAATTCTGGGGACTCCTCCGTGCATGATGGTGGGGCTACAGAAGCAGTGACTGTGGACAAGGAGCCAGTGGAATCAGCTGCTTTAGCAGCTGCGTTGGAAGGCAAACTACACTGACACTGGGTGACAGTTGATGAGGACGGTGAGGATGGCTTTGTTATTCACTCCACTAACTCTTCTGTATGTTCTGTCTCAATAACATAGCCAGCAGCAGAAAAAAAGGACAAGCGTGCCCCACGGCCACCTGCAGAGGCTGCACCATGTCCACGACCACCACTGTTGACTGTAGTCACAGAGGCTGCTTGCCCTCTTTTAGTGGCTTGTGAGCGTCTGCCTCTCCTTGGTGGCCTTCCGCACATGATGTATTTTTTGTTTTGCAACACCACAATACACTGTATTAGATACTGTGTACACCACCTGAAGTGTATTAGAAACTATACACATTGTATTAGATACTGTGTACACTGCCTGCACTGTATTAGCAATTGTACAACAATGTGTACAATGTGTTTTCAATTTTTACTAAATCTGTAGTTAAAGAGAGTGTAAAGGCTTGTTTAAAAAAATAAAAATAAATAACAAACATGTTATACTTACCTCCTCTGGTGGTTGGTTTTGCACAGCGCAGCACGGATCTTCCTCTTCTCGGTCCCTCCTATCAAGTGCCCTATAGCCAGCAGCTTCCTATGGGAAAACTGGTGCCGAGTCAGCGCTCATCGTATCCATTCAGACACGGAACTCAGACCTGGCCCCGCCAACCTCTCACCCCTGATTGGCTGACTGACTTTGATAGCTGCAGGAGTCAATGGTGCTGCTGCTGTGTCTCAACCAATCAGGAGAAGAGTCCCAGATGGCTAAGACACTCGTGGACATCGCTGGAGAGAGATGGGTCTCAGGTAATTAAGTAGGGGGTGCTGGAGAGGCTGCTACACACAGAAGGTTTTATTATCTTAATGCATAGAATGCATTAAGATAAAAATAAAAAGTCTGCCTTTAAAACTCCTTTAAGCTGAAGGAACTGACTGAATCAAGCTTTAGAGTCTTTGTTGTGGTCTTTGAGTATATTTTAGAACAACTATCTTAATTTAAACCTTTTACTGCATGATTTAAAGTGGTTCTAAAGTCATAACATCTTTTACCTTAATGCATTCCCTGCATTAAGGTAAAAAAGATCCTAGTTGCAGTATCATCTGAACTGCCCCTCACCAAGTACTTACCTTGAGTCCTTATTAAATCCAGCACTGTATCCAAGGCAGCTGATAAGACAGTACAACTGGTCCTGTAGTACTGGGCCCAGGTCTCATCATCTAAACGGGGGCCAGTGGAAGATTTATTGTTCATTTCTGCCTAAACAAATAAATGCATTTTACTAGACGACACACCCTGCCTACTTGCTTACCAGTGATAAAATTAAATTTCCCTGGGCCCCACTGGGTCAACAGAGGGGCCCAGTATTGCTGTGTTTACTGCACCGTGAGGGGTAGGTGGGGTTTATTAGGAGTTGGGGGGACCCAGTCAGGAAGCCTGTATGGGGCCTCATGATTTCTAACAGCAGCTCAGGCTGTAATCATCTGGAGTGGTTCTGTCCTCTCTTCCTGCTATTATAGGGCACAGAGGCAGCAGTGGGAGCCATTGGCTTCTGTTGCTGTCATTTAATTTCTATGAGCAGAGAGGGGGGCTGAGTTGTGCTGTGTGTGTCTTTGGACATACACAGCCCAGCTCGGAAGTGAGCAAGCGTCTTGCTATGAAGAAAGACGCAGAAGAGGAGGAGCAGAGAGCACCAGCTAGGGACCCCAGAAGAAGAGGTTCGGGGCCATTCTGTATAATACCATTGCACAGAGTACGTATAACATGTTTTTATTTTAGATAAAAAATGTATATTTTGGAACCACTTTAATTTCCATAATCTGGACACAGATACATTTTAAAGTACACTTTGTTATAAGATAAGTAACATTTTTTATTTTACAAATTTACACATTTGCATAGTGGTTCGGCTATTGAAAGTGCAAGTACATCCTGGGGAAAAAAAATGTATTAGGCTATTTCCTAATTAGGTTGATTGTTATTAATTGATTTAACCACTTACAGACCGGACCATTTTGCTGGTCAAAGACCAGACCCCTTTTTGCGATTCGGCACTGCGTCGCTTTAACTGACAATTGCGCGGTCATGCGACGTGGCTCCCAAACAAAATTGACGTCCTTTTTTTCCCACAAATATAGCTTTCTTATGGTGGTATTTGAGTATATTTATTGGTTTGCGCAAAAGTTATAGCTGGAATTTAAGCAGCTTTTAGTTTATGACTGTCTATCTCATTTCTTGAGGTGCTAAAATGGCAGGGCAGTACAAACCACCCCCCCCCAAATTACCCCATTTTGAAAAGTAGACACCCCAAGCTATTTGCTGAGAAGCATGTAGAGTCCATGGTATATTTTATATTTTGCCACAAATTTGGGGAAAATTACAATTTTTTTTTCCTGCAAAGTTGTCACTATCTGATATATTGCTCAAACATGCCATGGGCGTATGTGAAATGACACCCCAAAATACATTCCGCTGCTTCTCCTGAGTACAGGGATACCACATGTGTGGGACTTTTTGTCAGTCTAGCCGTGTACAATACCTCGAAATCCAATCACCACCTTCAGGCTTTCTAAGGGCGTAAATTCTTAATTTCACTACCTATCACAGTTTCCGAGGCCATGAAATGCTCAAATAGCATAACCCCCCCCCCCCCCCCCCCCCATGACCCCATTTTGGAAATTAGACACCCCAAGACATTTGCTGAGAGGCGAGGCATGTACCGTATTTATCGGTGTATAACACGCTCCGGCGTATAACACGCACCCCAAGTTTAGGAGGGAATTTAAAAGAAAAAACCTTTTTAGGAGGGAAGTTTAAGGAAAAAAAACCTTACATTTAAATGCCCATCAATGCAGCCTTATCAGTGTCATTTGCAGCCTTCCATTGCAGCCTTGTCAGTCATTTGCAGCCTTCCATTGCAGCCTTGTCAGTCATTTGCAGCCTTCCATTGCAGCCTTGTCAGTCATTTGCAGCCTTGCATTTAGCCTTGTCAGTCACTTGCAGCCTTGCATTTAGCCTTGTCAGTCTTCCTGTGGCTTTGCCATTTAAAAATGGCACCGCTGAGATACAGAGCGAATGTCCTATGTATCTGGGCAGCGCTCGGTAGTTCTCGGTGGCTTTTGGCTATTTTCGGCCGCACTCGGCCGTTCTCGCCTATTTTCGGCCGTTCTCGGCTATTTTCGGCCGTTCTCGGCACCTTTCGGCTTTCTGAACAGCCGAAGATAGCCAAGAACGGCCGAGTGTGGCTGAAAATACCCCGAAGCCGCAGAAAGGGTTAAAAATAGTGGGGGATCGGTGTATAACACACATCCCCAATTTCCCCCTGATTTTAGGGGAAAAAAGTGCGTGTTATATGCTGATAAATACGGTATTTTTCATATCTCGCTTTTTGTCACAAAGTTTTGAAAATTTCAAAAAAGAAACATTTTCCTTTTCTTTCTTCATTTTCAAAAACAAATGAGAGCTGCAAAATATTCACCATCCCTCTTAGTAAGTACCTTGGGTGTTTACTTTCCAAAATGGGGTCATTTGGGGGGGTTTGTGCTATCTGGGCATTTCAGGGCCTCTGTAACTGTGATAGATAGTGAGAAGTGAAATTACCATTTTACATCCTTAGAAATCCTGAAAAATCAATAAGTCCCACACATGTGGTATCCTCGTACTTAGGAGGAGCAGCAGAATGTATTTTGGTATGTCATTTCACATATGCCCTTGGCATGTTTGAGCAATATATCATTTAGTGACAACTTTGTGGAAAATAAAAATGTATTGTCATTTTCCCCGAAACGTGTGGCAAAATATTAAATATTCCATTGACTCAACATGCCTCTCAGCCAATAGCTTGGGGTGTCTACTTTCCAAAAAGGGGTAATTTGAGGGGAAGGGGGTTGACCTGTCCTGGTATTTTATGCACAACATTAGAAGCTTATGCCACACATCACCCACTCTTCTAACCACTTGAAGACAAAGCCCTTTCTGACACTTTTTGTTTAAAACATATTTTTATTTTGCTAGAAAATTAATTTGAACCCTCAAACATTACCGTATATACTCGAGTATAGGCCGACCCGAATATAAGCCGAGGCCCCCAATTTACCCCCAAAAAAACTGGCAAACTTATTGACTCGTGTATAAGCCGAGGGTGAGACATGCCTGTCCATCCCTGTGTGTGTGTCCGTCCATCCCTGTGTGTCCGTCCATCCCTGTGTGTCCGTCCATCCCTGTGTGTCCGTCCATCCATCCCTGTGTGTGTGTGTGTCCATCCATCCATCCATCCCTGTGTGTGTGTGTCTCCATCCATCCATCCATCCATCCCTGTGTGTGTGTGTCTCCATCCATCCATCCATCCATCCATCCCTGTGTGTGTGTGTCTCCATCCATCCATCCATCCATCCCTGTGTGTGTGTGTCTCCATCCATCCATCCATCCATCCATCCCTGTGTGTGTGTGTCTCCATCCGTGTGTGTGTGTGTGTGTGTGTGTGTGTGTGTGTGTGTGTGTGTGTGTGTGTGTGTGTGTCCAGCCTACCTGTGTCCCGAGCCTTTGTCCCGAGCCTCCGTCCCGTGTCGTGCCTTGCCTTCGTCCCGTCCCGTCCCGTCCCGTCCCGTCCCGTCCCGTCCTGTCCTGTCCCGTGCCTTGCCTTGCCTCCGTCCCGTGCCCTCTTCGTCGGCGGCCATTGTAAAATTCAAAAGCCGCGCCTCCTCCTTCGCCTGTGATAGGCGGAACACTGAATTTCCCAGCAGCCTGTGTTCCGCCTATCACGGACGTCGTATCATCCTCGTCCGTAGTACGAGGATGAGAAGATGCCCGTGATAGGCGGAACACAGGCTGCTGGGAAATTCAGTGTTCCGCCTATCACAGGCGAAGGCGGAGCCGGAGGCGCGGCTTTTGAATCATAGAATGGCCGCTGTCTGTCTGCTCGACACGCTGATCGAGCGGGCAGACAGCGATGACTCGAGTATAAGCCGAGGGGGGCACTTTCAGCCTCAAAAAAGAGGCTGAAAATCTCGGCTTATACTCGAGTATATACGGTATATATTTTTTTAAAGCAAAGGCCCTACAGATTAAAATGGTGGGTTTTGCAATTTTTTCACACAATATTTGCGCAAAAATTTTTTTTTTGGGAGAAAAACACATTTTTAATGCACTAAAACACACTATATTGCCAAAAATGTTTGGTAAAATATAAAAGATGATCTTATGCCAAGTACATAGGTACCAAACACGACATGCTTTAAAATTGCATACAACCACACAGCGGCGACAAACTACTACACATTTTTAAAAGCCTTACAGGTTACCGCTTTAGATTTACAGAGGAGGTCTACTGCTAAAATTACTGCCTTTGATCTGACGTTTGTGGTGATACCTCCCATGTATGGTGCAATTGCTGTTTACATATGAGACCAGACCAATGCTTGCATTCACCATTGCACGCAAGCATGGGGGGGGGTTAATTATTATTTATTTGGCTTTTTTATGAAATTTTTACACTGTTCCTTTATTTTATTTATTTTTTTTAATCACTTTTTAGAACAGGGAATGTAACTATCCCCTATGATAGCAATAGGTAGTGACAAGTACTCTTTAAAAAAAATTGGGGTCTATTCGATTTTAGATCTCTCCTCTGCCCTCAAAGCATCTGACCACACAAAGATCGGTGTGATAAGATGCTTTCCTAATTTCCCAATGTATATCCGTTGAAACCGAAATCAAGAAATTCTCGTAGCTTCTGGTTTCTTAGGCCATAGAGATGATTGGAGCCATACTGGTCTTCAATCAGCTCTATGGTCAGCTGGTGGAACCACCGGCTGCATTTTCATGTTCCCCAGGTGGGACAGGAGAGCCAGAGAAAACCATGGAAGATGGCGGGAGGGGGGGGGCGTTCCATCCCGTTGCTTGTAAAAGCAGTCTAGGGGCTAATTAGCTGGCTGAAACTAATGAAATCAAGATGATACCTAAACCTGCAGGAATAATTTTGGTATAACCACTCATAGTCCAGCATACCTACCAGTACTTTGCTGATCTTTGTTGGGCATATATTGTAATGTTCTTTTTTTTCATGCAGCCTGTGGGCTGAACAAAAACGATTGATCGGTGGGTATGCCCACCATTAGAATACCGCCCTGCATCCACCCACTTATAATCATGGGTATACATGCATTTTTTTTTTTAACTGTGGTGGTAAAATCACCTCCTACAGCACTGGAGTTGCTGATTTATGTATCGTGAGAGCAAACGCTGTTGCTGTCAAGATAAATAAATCAGTGCTGCAGCTGAATGGCGTACCTGGAAATAAAATAATGGTTAACAATAAAACACAGTAAACAGTAAAGTATAAAAGGATTACATACCTGAAAAGCAAACATGATAAAACATAGTAACAATAAAACACTGCAGTTAAAAAAATACAGTAAAACAGAGCAGAACAATAAAGAGAGAATAGAGAGAGAACAAAATGACAACTATTTTTGCCTATTTTTATATATATATATATATATATATATATATATATATATATATATTTCGTTTTTTTATTTTATTTGTATTTATTTGTAACTGTAACGGTTCCAGGTTTGTGTCTCTAAAAATGTGATGGCATCTTTGGAGACCCTGTGAAAGTGTGTCCTAGTCTGTGCAGTGCCGTACCCTACGCTAATACTCCACTAGTGTGTGGTCATAGTTCCCAACTGTTCCTGATTTGGAGGGACTGTCCCTGATTTGGAGCAATGTCCCTCTGTCCCTCATCCCTCCTCATTTGTCCCTCATTTTGGTCTGATCTATATAGATGTATATAAAATGCACGTTTTATCTACCAAAAAGTGTTTTGCAGTGCTAGATGTTTCATCTATTTCTAAAATTGCTGCATTTGTCATTTTAAAGTCAATATAAAGGAATAATAGTGGTAAAAAAAAGCACTTGTGGGTTTAACAAATCTTGTTTTTTTGTACAATTCTCCTTTAAGGGGGGTGTGTCAGGGGGCGTGTCCTATGCCTACATACGTTTGCTTATAGGTGTCCCTCATTCCCATGTCAAAAAGTTGGGAGGTATGTGTGGTAGCATTCAAAACATTCACTGATGCAGAGCCCAGGTTGGTGTCAGGACAGGAGGGACAACAATAGCGGATCTCACGCCTAAATCCGCGCTTGTTACAGGCACAACATCTTCTTTGGGGTGATCGATTGGTAGGGGTACCAGGGAGGACATACAGAAAATGCCTCCCATGCAGCCGGCTCACTGCATTTGCATTGGGAACTTGGGCCACAGCACCATCTGGAAACAAAAGGGCTGTGGTGATCTCTTCCTGGAATTTAAGGAAGGATCCAGTTCGTCCTGAAGCTTTGTATAGCACATAAGCGTTCAGCAGAGCCAATTGGAATAAGTATACAGACACTTTTTTGTACCAGGGTCTGGCCTTACAGGAAATTAAGTACGGCGCCATCAATTGGTCGTTGAGGTCCACCCCTTCCATATTAAGGTTGTATTTGTGGACACAGGGGGGTTTCTCCACAACACCAGTTGCTGTTTGAATTTGGACCGCTGTGTCAGCGTGAAGGGAGGACAGAACAAAAACATTCTTATTATCCCTCCACTTCACAGCAAGCAAATTATTACATCTCAAGCAGGCTCTCTACCCCAGGACTACGATGGGTATCTACAAGCCACTGGGTTAAGCCCCGGTGATTAGATCGCACAATGCCACATGATCAAACAAGTGACAAAAAAATGGTGCTTGAGTAATAATTGTCCACGTAAAAGTGGTACCCCTTTCTGTATAAGGGTGACACCAAGTCCCACACAATCTTACCAGCGCTCCCTATGTAGTCTGGGCAGTTCTCCGACTCTACGTAACTATCTCTTCCCTCGTAAAGCATAAAACTATATGTATAGCCTGTTACCGTGTCACAGAGCTTATACATCTTGACCCCATATCTGGCACGCTTGCTTGGAAGATACTGTTTGAAAGACAAGTGGCCAGAAAACCTAATCAGGGACTTATCAACGCAGACAACTTGATCGGGAGTAAACAAGGCTGCAAACTGTTGGTTGAAGTGGTATAAGAGGGTCTGAATTTGGGGGGTGGTTTGTCCTGGGAGGGTCTGTACTAATAGAGGGGGGGGGTGGTTTGTCCTGGGGAGTCGGTACTAATGGAGGGTGGTGGTTTGTCCTGGGTGGTCTGTACTAATGGAGGGTGGTGGTTTGTCCTGCGGCGTCTGTACTAATGGAGGGGGGGTGGTTTGTCCTGGGGGTCTGTACTAAGAGGGGGGTTGGTTTGTCCTGGGGGGTCGGTACTAATGGAGGGTGGTGGTTTGTCCTGGGGGGGTCTGTACTAATAGAGGGGGGTTTGTCCTGGGGGTCTGTACTAATGGAGGGGGGGTGGTTTGTCCTGGGGGGTCTATACTAATGGAGGGGGTGGTTTGTCCTGGGGGTCTGTACTAATGTAGGGGGGTGGTTTGTCCTGGGGGGGCTGTACTGATGGAGGGGAGAGGTTTGTTCTGGGGGGTCTGTACTGATGGAGGGGGGGTGGTTTGTCCTGTGGGGGTCTGTACTAATGGAGGGGGTGATTTGTTTTGGGGGGCCTGTACTAAAGGAGGGGGGTGGTTCTGTACTAGTGGATGGGGTGGTTTGTCCTGAAGGGAGTCCATACTGATAGAGGGGGGTTTTTATACTTAGTTGGGGGTCTGCATTGACGGAGGGGGTCTATACTTAATGGAGTGGGGTCTGTACTGAGGGGCGACTATAGTTGGTGGAGGGGGTGATACCATGTTTTACTGCACCGGGTGACACCAACCCTAGTGACGCCACTGCAGCCGCGGGCTCTTATTTCCCTTCTCCCTCTCCTTGTGCGCGCTGCTGTACTAATGAGCGACGTACTATGTTTCTTCCCCCACCTTCATATCGGCTAGGGAAGAAAAAAGAAAGGAGCAAAGAAGAGGATTGTGGGACATGTGGTCCCAAGGACTGGCAGCACCACTGTAACACTGAAACTGCAGCCCACACAGCATGCTCATCTGAATGGGAGAGAGAGAGAGCCAGGAGCCCAGGAAATCTTTCAGGGAGGTACACCAAGGACTCCAGAGGGAGAGGACAGTGCTGAGAGAACACCATCAGAGAGAGAACCCCTCTACCCTGCACCACTAGAGGGAAAGCCACACAGCCTGGCACCATCCCTGGTGGAGAAAGGAATGGAGTCATTGCCAGAATACAGATCTGGGCTCTACTCAGCGGAGTTGACACAGGCAATTCAGAGTAGGCTGACTCCTGATCAGAGGAACCGTTGTTGCTGTATCTCTGGATCAGGTGAGAGAGCCGATAGCCCATTATCTACTAACGTCCATAGGAACTGCAGTCTCTGACCATCTCTTGTAACATGTCTGCAGTCTCTGACCATCTCTGTATTATGTCTGCCGTCTATGACCATCTCTTGTATCACGCCTGCCGTCTATGACCATCTCTTGTATCACGTCTGCAGTCTCTGACCGTCTCCTGTACTATGTCTGCAGTCTCTGACCGTCTCCTGTACTATGTCTGCAGTCTCTGACCATCTTTTGTATTATGTCTGCAGTCTCTGACCATCTCTTGTATTATATCTCCAGTCTCTGACCATCTCCTGTAGTATGTCTGCAATCTCTGACCATCTCCTGTACTATGCCTGCAGTCTCTGACCATCTCCTGTAACATGTCTGCAGTCTCTGACCATCTCCTGTAGTATGTCTGCAGTCTCTGAACATCTCCTGTAGTATGTCTGCAGTCTCTGACCGTCTCTTGTATCATGTCTACAGTCTCTGACCATCTCTTGTACTATGTCTGGGGGCTCTTTCTAAGATACTCTCTAAAAGAAGCCCCCTCTGTGTGCATCAGAGAGACTCCCCTCCAGGTCTCATTAGTGTACGCTTTTCCTATATTTTCTTTCTATTGGTAAAAGATCATGGGAGGATCCCAGGGTAACGAAGACTTCTTAGGGGAGCATCTCTGTGTTTGAGTCATTGCCATAGTAACATTTTTAAAGGGGAGGAGTTGGTAAGATGACCACGCCCACGTGGGGGCGCCAGATTTATTTCTGCACCCAGGTGTCTGTGACCCTAGGATCGGCCCTGGCCAGGTTATTCAGGTTCCGTCAAGTGTGGACAGAAAGGATAAGGGAGCCGTGGGTGATATTGACCATCAGGTATGGGCACAGCTGGAAATTCCTCAAGCAGCCCCGCAGAGCTTTTGTCTCAACAAAAATGCCTCCAGAAAAGGGAAAACAGGATGTCTTTTGGAAATACATACAGACCCTCCTGGAGCAAGATGCGATAGTCTCAGTTCCTCAACAGGAGAGTTTTTCTACTCGTCTCTGTTCTTGGTTCAGAAAAAGTCGGGGAGTTGGAGGCCAGAAATAGACCTCAGGGACCTCAACAGGTCCATCAAGAAGGATCGATTCAGTCACTCCAAACAATTCTGAAGGTCATTCAACCGGAACACTGGCTACTGTCGGTGGACCTCAGGGATGTGTACTTCCACGTGCCCGTGGCCCTGTTCTACCAGAGGTTTCTTCAATTAGCAGTAGGACAACTTCACTATCAATTTGTATGCCTGCCCTTTGGGCTGACCACATCTCCCAGGGTATTCACGAAGATCCTGGTGGCCCTGGTGGCATACCTACGATTGCAAGGAATCCGTATACACCACTATTTGGATGACATTTTACTTCTAAGCCAAGGACACGCTCCTGACACACTGGAAGACAACCTTGTTGACTTTGGAGAGCTTTGGCTGGCTGATCAATCAAGAAAAGTCACCTCATGCCGACTCAATCTCTGGTGTACGTAGGTGCCAAGATAGATACCCATATGGCATCAGTGGCATTACCCAGAGACAACATGTCCGTATCCTGAAGAAGATGTTGGTAGCTCGAAAGAAGGCGTACCTGCTAACAATAGACTGCATGCAACTTCTTGGTATAATGATCTCAACCACTCCTATGGTCAAATTGGCCCAATGGAACTCGGACCTCTTCCACATGGGTCTCCTAGATCAATGGAGATGGGGGGATCTTGGTCAGAGAATCCAGATCACAGTCCAGATGAGGGTCAGCTTGGACTGGTGGTCGAGGCATCAGAATCTTCTTTGGTGCCACTCCTTATTCACAAAGAGGTGGCACATAGTCCAGTGGGATGCCAGCGGTACAGGCTGGAGAGCCCTATACAAAGACCACTGGGCCCAAGGCCATTGGACTTTTTCAGGCGGCCAATGTAGTTTCCAATATACTGGAGTTGATGGCAGCCTTCCAGGCCCACTTGGCCTTCAAAAGTTAGATTCAAGGAGCACCCATATTTTTGAAGCTAGAAAATGTGACGACAGTGGCTTACATCAGCAGGTATGGAAGCACTCGCAGCAGGGCTCTCCTGAGAGAGGTGACCCCGATCATGGATTGGGCTCAAGCCAATTTACATTTGCTAACAGCAGTATATGTGCCCGGGCATCTGAACACTCAAGCAGGCTACCTGTTCAGAGCGGACTTGGACAACAACGAGTGGGCCCTGTCACCACAGATTTTTTGGAGCCTGGTGGCATGGGCCTTCCTTCCGGAGGTGGACCTGTTTGCCTCTCCGACCAATATCAAACTGCCACAGTTCTTCACCAAGTCCAGCCACCTGCAAGCAACGGGGGTGGATGCTCTAACAGCAGAATGGCATATGCCTTCCCTCCCCTCCCGGTAATCCACCTCTTTTTGCGCAGGTTGCGGCAGATGAAGGTGTCAATTCTGGTGGTATTACCGGACTGGCCGAAGAGACCTCGCTTTCCTCTGCTCCTCTCATTGAGCATCAGGGAACCACACCCTCTACCAGTAACATCAGACCTGCTGAAGCAGGGGCCAATCTGCCACCCGGCCCCAGAGAACCTGAAATTGACGGCTGGGGTCTTGAGAGGCGAAGGCTAATCAGTCTGGGTTGCTCAGCCAGAGTCACGTGTACCCTAATGAAATCCAGGAAAGACAGTACCAACAATGTCTATACCAGAACTTGGAACAAGTTTATGGAATTTTGCATACAGACATGACTTTTTGCCAGATTCGCCAGGAGTCTTTCACATCCTGGAGTTCCTACAGGTGGGATTGGAACTAGGCCTCTCCACAAGTACTTTGAAGGCCCACGTGTCTGCTATCTCAGATTTCACTGGTACCCAGTGGGCCTAGGATAAGTTGGTGCTCCGATTCTGTCCCACTTTGGAAATCTTATAGACCATCTGCCAAAGACTGCTGAGGTCTATAAGATTTCCAAAGTGGGACTTGCCTCTAATCTTGGATTTCCATTCATCGGACACCTTTGTTTCTCCTGTCTCTCTATGGCATCTCTCATTGAAGACCGCCTTTCTCGTGGCAATAACTTCAGCCAGAAGGGTATCCGAGATAGCGGCATTGGGGTTTAAAGATTCCTCTCTTTCTTCCCAGATAGAGTGGTGCTAAGGCCAGGGCCGTTTTTAAAACAGGGCAAAAGGGGCAGCTGCCCTGGGCCCTGTCATTGTTGTGGGGCCCAAAGCAGCTGCCTCATACTTGACAAGTATCCCAGTTTAAATGTCCTTGTCTCTTGCTGTGTCCTGATATCTGTGTGAAGTGCTGCTACTAATGCTGCCCAGCTCTGCCCTATTGTTGTGTACAGATGACTCACCTGCAGACCCTGTGTTTACATGTAAATAACCAGCATTCATATGTAAATAGCAGCATTCATATGTAAATAGCTGCATAGATATGTAAATAAAGGCAGCATCCATATGTATAGCATGACCCCTGGAGTGAGGAGATGATGTGATATAACCTCTAGCAACGAATCAGTGAGCAGTATTACTGTACAGTAATCTCAACAAGCAGAAATCTCAGAAGTCTAGCTGCTATTTATTGTATGTATCAGAGCAGGTGGAGAGCAAAACTGCATGGGGGGGGGGGGCAAGAAAAGCTCAGAATCAAATCATTATAAAGTCAGACCATCTCTTCGTCACATTGAATGGTGCTCGGAAGGGCCTGAGGGCTTCTGGTAGGGTGATCGCCTCATGGCTAGTCAAGACTATATCGTTGGTCTACAGAACAGAGAGTTTGCCTGTACCTGAGGGGGTCACAGCGCATTCCACTAGAGGAGTATTTACCTCCTAGGCAGCGGCGAGACAAGTGTCCTTGGAGACGATCTCCAAGGCAGCCAGCCACATGGACATCCATACATACCTTCATGGCACAATATTGTGGCTCTGACTACTGTAGATTTTGGTAGGAGTGTTCTGGCTTCCGCCTCCAGTGCAGATGGAATTTTTTTCTAAAGTATTACCTTCCAGTGTGTGGCTAGTTAATTCTCAGCTGTGCTGAAAATGTAATTCAAATAGTTACCATAATTTTCCTTTCCTGACAAGCTCCATGGCGGCACAATACCCGCCCAGTTAAGTAGTACTAGTTACGGAACGCTGAGGCTGAGGTGAGTAAAAAATGTATAGTTAAGTCCTGATTACGTAGGGGGTGGACAGGGCCTCACCCAGCTGTGCTGCCATGGAGCTGGTCAGGAAAGGAAAATTACGGTAAGTATTTGAATTCAATTTTACATTTTACATTCAGCTGTCAGCGGAGAACCCTACTGACAACTGATGACTCATTGGTTGTTAAGGACACGGCAGCTGCCTGCTTCTTAACAACCATGAAAGTTACTGGTTGTTAAGGACGCTGGCTACCGCCGGCGTTACATTATTGCAAGCTTTCACTACTAAAATACCACACCATGGCCACCTGTTTGGAGGCAGTTAGCTTAGGCTCCCTGACTGATCTATGGAATTGTGTCTATAGAGGCTTGAGGGTGTAGACAGGGATTCCTGGACCAATGGGGGCTACCTGGAGGGTGTGGGTGGCTGTTAGGTGGGGGTATGTGCGTCCCAACCAGTGGTCTCCGGCCCACCCACTATGAGGAAATCCCAGTTTGCCACAGTTCCGCACCTTGCCAGATCCTCAGGCCTGGACCAAACATGGGGTCATCACCCTGGGAGATGTTATGTCTCAGGGTGTTTTACTACCGATTAATGAGCTATTTCATATATTCCAGTTACCTCAATAGATGCGATTTTGGTACATACAGTTGCGACATCCCGCTAGGGCACAATAGGCTGATCCTATTGAGGAACTTGTATACCTTGGGGATTTAGACAAGCCTCTTTCAACCTTATATGCTGCACTTTTGGGCACTGACTCCGCTAAGATGGACAGGCTATGGGAGGTGTGGCATGGGAACATACCATCACTGGACAGAGAGGATTGGAATAACTGCTACTACACTTCCCAGAAATGATGTTTTTTAAGATTAATATGGGGCTCTAGGCGCTACCTCTAAAAAAAATTTAAGTGGGCTAAGCCCGTAATTTATGGAAATTTTCCAAATCCTCTATGCTGGTCGCGATCAGTGGCTCACCTCCACTGAGGAAAAAGACCCCAAGCTCTCTCCAGTATTCAAATTGGACTATCTAGTCTTAGGCAGGTTACAATATCCAGATTATAATGCTAGAATTTTGTACAATATACCCCTATATTGCGTATATGTGCAGTAGATGCTGAAGAATGATAATAACCCAAAGTGGGCAAAGGAAAAAGAGAAAAAACCCACACACAGAAAAAGCTCAATAGCAATTATCCTGCGTTCTCTACATACACCCTGTTAGTAAAGAGCATTACTAAATGATGGGATATTTTGGACCAATGGGATGTGGTGCGTAATTGTAAACACTAGAGGGGGAACTTTAAAGTGTAGACTAATCTAAGTAGAATAATCAAATAGAAGATATATAAAGAAATATAATAAAATAAAGAATAAAAAATAGCTGTGTAAATCTAATATTTAATATATAACTCCTCATTCATGGCTTTCCTATAAAATTCAATATGTCCACAATTTCTATCTCCACATGAAAAAGGAAAAAAGAAAGAAAAAAACTAATATATTCAGTGTGACAATAGAATCTAAATCCTTATCCAGAAAGTGCAAAAAATGCAAAATGTGCACAAATTACAAAAAATTTGCAAAAAGTGCAAAAATCCAGTGACTTGGTGATCTGGTGAGTGGGGACCCAAAAGGGGGTGAACACAGAAGTCACTGGATTTATGTGAATAAGCACCAAAGTCACCTTTCTCTGATCCGTCTGGAAACCTGTTACAAATTGACTGAGCACTTTATATTCATTTTGAAGTTTAATGGGCACATTGCACTTTAATGAAACTTTGAATATTGTTCTGTTCAAGATTTTTGCACATTTTTTTATATATTTTTTTTATGAATTATTGCTACTTTTTGCACTTTTTGCACATTTTTGTAATTTTTGCACATTTTGCATTTTTTGCACTTTCTGGATAAGGTTTTGGATTCTATTGTCACACTGAATATATTCGTTTTTTCTTTCTTTTCTCCTTTTTCACATGGAGATAGAAACTGTGGACATATTGAATTTTATAGGAAAACCATGAATGAGGAGTTATATATTCAATATTAGATTTACACAGCTATTTTTTATTCTTTATTTTATAATTTCTTTATATATCTTCTATTTGATTATTCTACTTAGATTAGTTTGCAATTTAAAGTCCCCCTTCTAGTGTTTACAATTCCGCACCACATCCCATTGGTCCAAAATATCCCATCATTTAGTAATGCTCTTTACTAACAGGGTGTATGTAGAGAACGCAGGATAATTGCTATTGAGCTTTTTCTGTGTGTGGGTTTTTTTCTCTTTTTCCTTTGCCCACTTTGGGTTATTATCATTCTTCAGCATCTACTGCACATATACTCAATATAGGGGTATATTGTACAAAATTCTAGCATTATAATCTGGATATTGTAACCTGCCTAAGGCCGCGTACACACGGGCGGATTGTCTGCCCAACTAAGTTCGTCAGACAATCCGACAGACAATCCGTTCAAAATTTGCATGAACGGACTTGACCACACACGATGAGCAGACAGTCCGCTGAAAGCGTGCGTGATGACGTGTACATCACGTACAACGGGACTAGAAAAACGACGTCCTATACACTGCAATGCAACCTTCGGCCGTGTAAATCCTTTCTGAGCATGCGCCATACTTAGTCCGTCCAACTTGCCTACACATGAGCGGACTGTCCGCTGAAACCAAGTTTGGACGGACAAAACCAAGTTTGAACGGACTGTCTTACGGAAATTCCGTACGACTTTGTTCGTCAGATTGTCTGCTGAAAAAGTCCGCTGAAGCCCACACACGAGCGGATTGTCCGCTGAAACACGGTTCAGCGGACTAAGTTGGACAGACAATCCGCCCGTGTGTACGCGGCCTGAGACTAGATAGTCCAATTTGAATACTGGAGAGAGTTTGGGGTGTTTTTCCTCAGTGGAGGTGAGCCACTGATCGCGACCAGCATAGAGGATTTGGAAAATTTCCATAAATTACGGGCTTAGCCCACTAAAAATTTTTTTTAGAGGTAGCGCCTAGAGCCCCATATTAATCTTAAAAAACAGTTGAATACCCACAGCCTCCAGGTGGCGGCTGAGGACTTGCAGGGAGGCAGCAACCTATTACATTCCTGAGCACGGCTCTTCCACCACCTTTTATTTGAACTTCCCAGAAATTACATCGCATTTTCCCAGATCGAGATCCCATATGCCCCAAGTGTAAGACACAGGTGGGGACTTTCTTCCATATATTCTGGGAATGCCCGATCATAACATAATTTTGGTCAGAAGTTTTCAGCAAAATAAATCTTAGGCTGCAGTTGTCCCTCCCGGTTATGCCAGAATTGGCACTGTTGGGGGTTCATTATGATGCGCAGCGCTCCCATCATTTCAAACTGTTGATATCCTATCTCCTATTTTATGCTAAAAAATAGATTCTCCTGAAGTGGATCTCACCTCCCCCCTCTATCCTGGTTTGAAGCTTTGATAGACACTTCCCTGCCCATGTATAGAATAAACAGAGGTTGTCAGTGGAAATATGACAAAGTATGGGCCCCTTGGACCACTACCTGAACTGTTTTTGGAGGGTGGGGGTGTTGTGTATTACCTATGAGTCTTTTTTCCCCTTCCAAACCTTCTGCTATTTTTGATAAATGTGGTTAACTGTACTGCCGAGAATTTTTCCCAGATTTCCGAGATTTTCCCAGATCGAGATCCCATATGCCCCAAGTGTAAGACACAGGTTGGGACTTTCTTCCATATATTCTGGGAATGCCCGATCATAACATAATTTTGGTCAGAAGTTTTCAGCAAAATAAATCTTAGGATGCAGTTGTCCCTCCCGGTTATGCCAGAATTGGCACTGTTGGGGGTTCATTATGATGCGCAGCGCTCCCATCATTTCAAACTGTTGATATCCTATCTCCTATTTTATGCTAAAAAATAGATTCTCCTGAAGTGGATCTCACCTCCCCCCTCTATCCTGGTTTGAAGCTTTGATAGACACTTCCCTGCCCATGTATAGAATAAACAGAGGTTGTCAGTGGAAATATGACAAAGTATGGGCCCCTTGGACCACTACCTGAACTGTTTTTGGAGGGTGGGGGTGTTGTGTATTACCTATGAGTCTTTTTTCCCCTTCCAAACCTTCTGCTATTTTTGATAAATGTGGTTAACTGTACTGCCGAGAATATGTTTTTTCCACTGTTTCTTGTACGGTATGTAATCCAAGCATTTTGTTTTGTTCTAAGTAGATCTGTATGCTCTGTCTCACCTGTTATGACAACAATAAAGCACCATTGAGCGTTAAAAAAAATACTGCGTCACTTAATAAAATAGAGCATTTAGTAGCGTTTTTTGTGAATGCCCAAAAAAATTTGAAAAATACTAAGAGATATTCTACTACATTTCTTAAAGTGGTAGATACCACTTTGTGAATGGAGCACACCAGCACTGTGGGGAGGAGTCCTCCATCTACCTTACTTGTGTGTATGGTGGAACCAGTTTGTTCTTTTTCTAGTAGGCCTCTGGCTGATTGAAAAAAAAAAAAGCCTCTCTGGTCAGCCTAAGTAATGAATTCTTGGTCACTCTAAATAGGTCAGACTATAAATCCATCACGTGGCTTAGTGAAAAAGGTTATCTATTAACTGGTGTTTACTATGGTAGAAAGTCCAAATCTAACAACATAACTGTTTTGTGTTTGGAGATTTCAGAAGCTAGTTATATGTTAAAGACAAAAAATATATACAGTATATTTAATGGAAGACATTTCTCCAGCAACACTGAAGCACTGAAGAGACCTCCAACAGCGGTGCTTTAAGGGTCTAAGATAAATTACATGGGCCTTATTGGTTCCCACAATGAAATGCTTTTTAATGGCATACAGTATTGATAAATAACCAACATTAGAAAGGTGTAACAACTGCTAAATACTTGTAAGAAGCCCCTCTAATTGAGCCTTCTTCTTGACCCTCTTCCTTCATATATGTAAATTCTCCCAATTTTTTATTGAAAGCATATAAAAATACACCTGTCATAAGAAATTATTGAGGAAGCCATGGATGATGGGGCCTCCTGAATATGTTAGTGGCCCGGCTGTCACACTGGTACCTTGTTTATAGCATGTTATAAGTAATTTATCTGGAACAGATAAGGAATTCTGACATTTCTTAAACTTTTATTTGCTGCATGTTTGGTCTTGGTCTGTGAATCGGAATGATGTACGTTAGATATAGCCAAGCAATTTTTCAGTAGTCAACATTAACGGATTCCCTATACTTCTCCCATGACAGGTGAAGATATAGTGGCAAATCACAATGGGCCAAAATGTTGCAATTTGTCGAAGTTCAATGCTGATGCATAAGGAGCCATTGTGTGCTGCATTATGTCCTAATGATATAATTTCGAAACACTGGATTTTGCATGTGCTGTTTAATCCTGTTTAATCCTTCGCTGCCAGCCTCTAATCAGATAGTGAAAGGCAGATTTCAATGGGAAACAAACAAATCATACATAATCTCCTATGTGTCTCAAGCCTTGGTTGGTTGCCAGTATTAAATGCACTGGTCTGTAGAGTTGGGCCGAACAACTCCCCGGTTCAGGAAAAAAGTTTGGCCCCAAACCGCAAACTGAATTGAAGTCTATCGGAGCTGAACAGGAAAAATCAAAAGTCCCCATTTAGAAGGGTTATATACAAGTCATTGGCCATAAAAAGCATATGGTGGGTCGGGCATTGCCCTGGGGGACATGTATCAATGCATTTTTTTTTACAAAAACGATAATTTTTAAAGGATCAGTGATTTCAATGATGCATAAAGGGAAACAATAAAAATTAAAAATTCCTATAAATACAGTGCCTGGCGGGTCCTCTTAGTCTGCCTGTAAATCGGCACATCTGTACCATGTATAGAATCTGCTGCAGCAAAAATGACATTTCTAAAGAAAAAAATGAGTCAATCACATTTAAATTGACTGGCGGTTGCAATTGCCGGTCTGGCTATTTAAAAAAAATGGCGTGGGGCCCCCCTAAAATCCATACCAGACACTTATCCTAGCATGGAGGTCATGAAAAAAAAGCACCCTCCCAAAACCATACCAGGCCTCATGCCCTCAACATGGAGGCTCTGCCCATCCCAAAGCAAAATGTCCCTATGTTGATGGGGACAAGGGCCTCTTCCTGACAACCCTGGGTGGTGGTTGTGGGGGTCTACAAGCAGGGGGCTTATCGGAAACTGGAAGCCCCCTTTAAAAAGTGGGCCACTAGATCTTGCCCCCCCCCATGTGAATGAGCATGGGGTACATCGCTACCCTACTCATTCACCAAAAAAGTGTCAAAAAAGAAAGAAAAACAATAGAAGGTTTTTGACAAGTCCTTTATTTTTAAAAAACGATGTCTCCCAATGTAGATCTATCGTCAATCACGACACCTGCAGCACCGCTGTCACCAGGTGGCCCCGCCCCTTACCTATTTAAGAACTGTCATCTGGCGGAGTAGGTATTCGGTGGTTAGTCTTCATCGCGGTCTGAACTTTTTTCCTGGGGACAAGGTGCTTTGGGGTAGGGGGGCCGTGCCCCAAAGCACCCCCCCATATTGAGGGCATGTCACTCGCTCAGCTCCCCCTTTCCTGGCTTGCCAGGCTGCATGCTCGGATAAGGCGTGGGGTTCCCCTTAGGTTTGGGGGGACCCTCACACTTTTTTTTTACACTGTTTTCAATTGCCGGCAGTGTTTTTTTTTACTAAGCTGTCAGCGGGGAAGCCTGTTGACAGCTGATGACTCATCCGTTGTTAAGGAAACGGCAGCTGGCTTCCCGGCCCCATTCCTTAACTATCAACTATTCACTGTGCCCTGATTGGGCAAAGCTTTGCCCAGTCAGGGATTAAAATGCACTGCGCAGTTGTGGGGCGCTCGGCGGGCAAACATCTTGCTGAGCACTCTGCAAATTCGAGTGTTCCCCCAACTCTACTGATCTGTTCTAATTCATGATGTGCTCAAAAACATGAGAGGATAGTCTCAAAATCTAACTGCTGAGCCCGACATGTTCCCAGTTATCATCCTGTCCTGTGTGTAACTCCTGCCTGCTGCCCAGCAGCACAAGCCTGACATGCTCTGTTCTCCACCAGGGCGGTGCAGCTGCACACTGTGCTCTCCTCTCCAGCTGCTGCCCGGGTGTGTTTTAATTAGCTTAATGGAGGGGGGTCTGTACTAATGGGGGGTTCTATACTAATGTAGGGGGGTTTGTGGGGGGTCTATACTAATGGAGGGGGGAATTTGTGGGGGGGTCTATACTAATAGAGGGGTCTATACTAATGGAGGGGGGATTTGTGGGGGTCTATACTAATGAAGGCGGGGTTGTGGGGGTCTATACTAATGGAGGGGGGTTTGTGGGGGTCTATAATAATGGGAGAGGTTTGTCCTGGGGTCTATACTAATGGAGGGGGGGTTATCCTGGGGGGTCTATACTATTGAAGGGGGGTTGTCCTGGGAGGGTCTATACTAATGGAGGGGGGGTGGTTTGTCGGGGGTCTATACTAATGGGGGGGTTTGTCCGGGGGGGTCTATACTAATGGAGGGGGGTTTGTCCTGGGGGGTCTATACTATTGAAGAGGGGTTGTCCTGAGGGGGTCTATACTAATGGAGGGGGGGTGGTTTGTCGGGGGTCTATACTTATAGAGGGGGGTTTATCCTGGGGGTCTATACTAATGGAGGGGGGATGTCTTGGGGGGGTCTATACTAATGGAGGGAGGTTTTGTCCTGGGGGGTCTATACTAATGGAGGGGGGTTGTCCTGGGGGTCTATACTAATGGAGGGGGGGTGGTTTGTCGGGGGTCTATACTAATGGAGGGGGGTTTATCCTGGGGGGTCTATACTAATGGAGGGGGGATGTCTTGGGGGGGGTCTATACTAATGGAGGGGGGTTTTGTCCTGGGGGGTCTATACTAATGGAGGGGGGGGTTGAACTGGGGGGTCTATACTAATGGAGGGGGGGTTGTCCTGGGGGGTCTATACTAATGGAGGGGGGGTTGTCCTGGGGGTCTATACTAATGGAGGGGGGTTTGTCCTGGGGGGTCTGTACTAATGGAGGGAGGTCGTTTGTCCGGGTGGTCTGTACTAATGGAGGGGGTGATTTGTTTTGGGGTGTTTGTACTAATGGAGGGGGGTGGTTTGTTCTGGGGGGTCTGTACTGATGGAGGGGGGGTGGTTTGTCCTGTGGGGATCTGTACTAATGGAGGGGGTGGTTTGTTTTGGGGGGCCTGTACTAATGGAGGGGGGTGGTTCTGTACTAGTGGAGGGGGGTGGTTTGTCCTGAGGGGAGTCTATACTGATAGAGGGGGGTTTTTATACTTAGTGGGTGGTCTGCATTGACGGAGGGGGTCTATACTTAATGGAGTGGGGTCTGTACTGAGGGGCGACTATAGTTGGTGGAGGGGGTGATACCATGTTTTACTGCACCGGGTGACACCAACCCTAGTGACGTCACTGCAGCCGCAGGCTCTTATTTCCCCTCTCCCTCTCCTTGTGCGCGCTGCTGTACTAATGAGCGACGTACTATGTTTCTTCCCCCGCCTTCATATCGGCTAGGGAAGAAAAAAGAAAGGAGCAAAGAAGAGGATTGTGGGACATGTGGTCCCAAGGACTGGCAGCTCCACTGTAACACTGAAACTGCAGCCCACACAGCATGCTCATCTGAATGGGAGAGAGAGAGAGCCAGGAGCCCAGGAAATCTTTCAGGGAAGTACACCCAGGACTCCAGAGGGAGAGGACAGTGCTGAGAGAACACCATCAGAGAGAGAACCCCTCTACCCTGCACCACCAGAGGGAAAACCACACAGCCTGGCACCATCCCTGGTGGAGAAAGGAATGGAATCATTGCCAGAATACAGATCTGGGCTCTACCTAGCGGAGTCGACAGTTGATCAGAGGAACCGTTGTTGCTGTATCGCTGGATCAGGTGGGAGGGGCGATCAGCCATTATCTACTAACGTCCATAGGAACTGCAGTCTCTGACTATCTCCTGTATTATGTCTGCCGTCTATAAACCATTGCTTGTATCACGTCTGCAGTCTCTGACCGTCTCCTGTACTATGTCTGCAGTCTCTGACAGTCTCTTGTATTATGTCTGCAGTCTCTGACCATCTCTTGTATTATATCTCCAGTCTCTGACCATCTCCTGTAGTATGTCTGCAATCTCTGACCATCTCCTGTAACATGTCTGCAGTCTCTGATCATCTCTTGTAACATGTCTGTAGTCTCTGACCATCTCCTGTAGTATGTCTGCAGTCTTTGCCCATCTCCTGTAGTATGTCTGCAGTCTCTGACCATCTCTTGTAACATGTCTGCAGTCTCTGACCATCTTTTGTATCATGTCTGCAGTCTCTGACCGTCTCTTTTATCATGTCTGCAGTCTCTGACCGTCTTTTGTATTATGTCTGCTGTCGCTGACCATCTCTTGTAACATGTCTGCAGTCTCTAACCATCTCCTGTAACATGTCTGTAGTCTCTGACCATCTCTTGTAGTATGTCTGCAGTCTCTGACCATCTCTTGTAGTATGTCTGCAGTCTCTGATCATCTCCTGTAGTATGTCTGCAGTTTCTGACAATCTCCTGTAACATGTCTGCAGTCTGTGACCATCTCTTGTAACATGTCTGCAGTCTCTGACCATCTTTTGTATTATGTCTGCAGTCTCTGACCATCTCCTGTATTATGTCTGCAGTCTCTGAACATGTCTTGTATTATATCTCCAGTCTCTGACCGTTTCCTGTAATATGTCTGCAGTCTCTGACCATCTCCTGTAGTATGTTTGCAGTCTCTGACCATCTCCTGTAGTATGTCTGCGTTCTCTGACCATCTTTTGTATCATGTCTGCAGTCTCTGACCGTCTCTTGTATCATGTCTAGAGTCTCTGACCATCTCTTGTACTATGTCTGGGGGCTCTTTCTAACAGACTCTTTAAAAGAAGCCCTCTGTGTGCATCAGAGAGACTCCCCTCCAGGTCTCATTAGTGTATGCTTTTCCTATATTTTCTTTATTGGTAAAAGGTCATGGGAGGATCCCAAGGTAACGAAGACTTCTTAGGGGAGCATCTCTGTGTTTGAGTCATTGCCATAGTAACATTTGTAAAAGGGGAGGAGTTGGTAAGATGACCACACCCACGCGGGGGCGGCAGATTTATTTCAGCACCCAGGTGTTTGTGACCCTAGGATCGGCCCTGCAAATGCAGAAGGAAGGGCACTATGGGCTCGATGGGCTTGCCTTTGTCTTCTTGGTGGCTACAGGACATTACTTGTGCTAGCCACCTCACCAGCTTGAACTGCACTTATGGGACTCGGCACGTCACCAAATTTTACCACAGTGCTGAATGTACGACCAGGATGTACTAGACCGCTGGTGCTTGCCAGTTCACCAGAAGGATGAGTGGCACTAGTAGTGGCTCTCCACTCCAGTACTAGTTACTTGTCAGTTAAAGGAAGTTTAAAAAAAAAAAGATACGCGGCCATTCACTAAAATTGGAAGAGAAGTGGTGTAACCTTAAAGTAACACTAAAGCTTTGTTTTTTTTGTTTTTTTTTAACCACTTGACCACTGGGCACTTAAACACCTTTAATAACCAGACCAATTTTCAGCATTCGGTGCTCTCACATTTTGAAAGACAATTAGTCATGCAACACTGTACCCATATGAAATTTTTGCCCTTTTTTACACACAAATAGAGCTTTCTTTTGGTGGTATTTAATCACCGCTGTTTTTTTTTAATTTTCTTGTGCTATAAAGGAAAAAAGACCGAAAATTCTGTAAAAATAAATACATTTTTCTTCGTTTCTGTTATAAAATTTAGCAGATTAGTCATTTTTCTTCATAAATTTTGGCCAAAATGTATACTACTACATATCTTTGGTAAAAATAAGTACAAATTGGGGTATATTATTTGGTCTTTGTGAAAGTTAGACCCCTTTCACACCAGGGCGTTTTGCAGGCGCTATAGCGTTAGAAATAGCGCCTGCAAAACGCCCTAAAGAAGCTGCACCATTGTGTGTAGTGTGAAAGCCCCGAGGGCTTTCACACTACAGCGGTGCGCTGGCAGGAAGTCAGAAAAAAGTCCTGCCAGCAGCTTCTTTGGAGCGGTGAAGGAGCGGTGTGTTTACCGCTCCTCCACCGCTGCTGCCCATTGAAATCAATGGGGCAGCGCTGTAATGCCGCCGGCAAAACGCCGCTATTGCGGCGTATTGCCGGCGGTTTTAACCCTTTCGCGGCCGCTAGCAGGGGGTAAAAGCGCCCCGCTAGCGGCCGAAATGCGCCGCAAATCCGGCGGTAAAACGCCGCTAAAAATAGCGGCGTTTTACCGCCGACGCAAGGTGCGGTGTGGTGTGAAAGGGGTCTTATAGAGTCCACAAGCTATGGTGCCAATCACTGAAAATTGATTACACCTGAAGTACTGACGGCCTATCTCATTTCTTGAGACCCTAACATGCCATAAAAGTACAAATACCCCCCAAATGACCCATTTTTGGAAAGAAGACATTTCAAGGTATTTAGTAAGAGACATGGTGAGTTTTTTGAAGTTGTAATTTTTTCTCACAATTCTTTGAAAAATCAAGATTTTTTTTTCCTTTTTAATTTTTTTACTAAATTGTCATATTATCAGTTTATACCACATGCGTGAGACTTTTACACAGCATGGCCACATACAAAGACCCAACATGCAGGGAGCACCATCAGGCGTTCTGGAGCACCCAGGCCAATTCTGACATTTCTCTCCTACAAAAAAATCATCATTTATTTGCTAGAAAATTACATAGAACCCCAAAACATTATATATATATATATATATATATATATATATATGTTTTTTTTAGCAAAGACCCTAGAGAATACAATGGTGGTCGTTGCAACTTTTTATCTCGCACGGTATTTGCGCAGCAATTTTTTCAACGCGTTCTTTTTGGGAAAAAAAACAGTTTTGTGCTTTAAAAAAACAAAACAGTAAAGTTACGCTGAGTAAATAGATATAGAGTTATAGAGGAGGTCTAGGGTCAGAATTATTGCTCTCGCTCTAACGTTCGCAGCGATACCTCACATGTGTGGTTTGAACACCGTTTTCATATGTGGGCGGGACTTACATATGCGTTCGCTTCTGCCTGGGGACAGGGGCGCTTTAAAAAAAAAAAAATTATTGTTAATTTTACTTTATTTATTTTAGTTTGACACTTTTTTTCCCCCAAAAAAAATTTTTTGATCAATTTTATTCCTATTACAAGGAATGTAAACATCCCTTGTAATAGGAATATGGCATGATAGGTCCTCTTTACAGTGAGATATGGGGTCAATAAGACCCCACATCTCACCTCTAGGCTGGGAAGCCTGAAATAAAAAAAAAAAAAAAAAACAATTATGGCTTTGATCATATTGACGAGTCGGTAGAAGCACCAGAGGGGCGACGGGAGGGGGGGCGTCCCCTCTCGCCTCCTGTAAGAACAATCATGCAGTGGAACAGCCGCTATGATCATTCTTATGGTGTAGGGAATCGCTGGCTGAAAAAGTTGATATCTGAATGATGCCTGTAGCTACAGACATTCAGATATCCCCGCACAAAATCAAGGACGTCATATGATGGCCGGCCGGCGGGAAGGGGTTAAAATGCATTTTTTTTAACACAAAGTTGTCCATTTATACAATATTTCTAACACATAGCATGTACATACCAAAAATGACACCCCAAAATAGATTCTCCTACTCTTCCTGATACGGCGATACCACATGTGTGAGACTTCCACAGCCTGGCAACATACAGAGGCCGAGTACAGCCGAGCATGGCTGGGTATCACCGAGTATTGCGGGGTATCACGGAGTATGGCTGAGCATGGCCGAGTATTACTGGGTATTGCAGAGTATCACCGGGTATGGCTGGGTATTACCGAGTATGGCTGGGTATTGCAGGATATTACCGAGTATGGCTGGGTATCAACGAGTATGGCTGGGTATTGCAGGGTATCACCGAGTATGGGTGGGTATTGCAGAGCATCACCGAGTATGGATAGGTATTGCAGAGCATCACCGAGTATGGCTGGGTATTGCAGGGTATCACAGAGTATTGCTGGGTATGGCAATTTATGGCAGAGTATTGGCAGGGTATTGTAGGCTATTGCAAAGTATTGCTGGGTATTGCAGAGTATTGGCAGGGCATTGCTGGGTATTACAGAGTATTGGCAGGGCATTGCAGAGTATTGGCAAGGCATTGCAGAGTATTTGCAGGTTATTGCAGAGTATTGGCAGGGCATTTCAGAGTATTGGCAGGGCATTGCAGAGTATTGCAGAGTATTGGCAGGGCATTGCACAGTATTGGCCAGGTATTGCAGAGTATTGGCAGGGCATTGCTGGGTATTGCAGAGTATTGGCATGGCATTGCAGAGTATTGGCAGGGCATTGCTGGGTATTGCAGAGTATTGGCAGGGCATTGCAGGGTTAATTGTCGGTGAGCAGCGCTGTGGGCACTGCAGATCCAGCCCACAGCGCTGCTGACACTGATCTCTCCCCTCTCACTGTACCGATCGGTACAGAGAGGGGAGGGAGGAACCCGCCTCATAACATGACCCCAGTTTGTTTGCAAGTGATCGCTCCATCATCCGTGATGCTCTCAAGTGCGCACCCCAGGAGGCGCGTGAGAGCGGAATTCTGGGAGGATGTCATATGACGGCCTCCCAGAGTTAAGCAACCGCCCTGTAGCCGTCATTCGGCTATGGGCCGGTTGTTAACTGGCTAAATAACAAACATGTCATACCTCCACTGTGAAGCTCGTTTTGCACAGAGCGGCCCTGAACATCCTCTTCGGGGGTCCCTTGGCAGCTCTCACGGCTCCTCCCTGCATTAGATAACCCCCTGGGAGAAGCGCTCTCCCAAGGGGTTACCTTAAAGGGATTGTAAAGTGAATGAAAAAAAATAAATAAATAACAAACATGTTATACTTACCTCCACTGTGCAGCTTGTTTTGCACAGAGTGGCCCCGAAACCTGCTCTTCTGGGGTCCCTCGGCGGCTGTCTCGGCTTCCTCCCGCAGGTGCTTTCTTACATTCATGCGAGCTCCCTCGCATGGTGAGAAGCATCTGTGGGCGCGCTCCCGTGATACAGCCAGCGGCTATAGCTGCTGGCTGTATCACACAGCCCCGTCCCCCGGCGCTCCTCGTCAGTGGATGTGATTGACACCCATCCCCTCCAGCCAATCAGCGGCCAGGCTGAACGGTGGAAAGGACGTCGGGGGACGAGTGCGGGACTTTTGAGGGGTGAGGTAAGTAAAACGGGGGGGCTGGGGGCGCAGGCACTGTCAGATGTTTTTTCACCTTAATGCATTTACAACATTTACCTTTACAACCCCTTTAAGGGCGCACTCCTGAGTCATTCATTTGGCGCCGGGTCATTGGATGTGATTGACAGCAGCGGGAGCCAGTGGCTGCACTGCTATCAATCCATCCAATCCATAGACACTGGTTTTTGCTGGTGTGCTCGTCCCCAGGACGTGATAGAGGGGGTACAGGTAAGTAAAACTGGGGCTCGGGGAGCTGCAGCATTACAGGAGGTTTTTCACCTCAATGCATAAAATGCATTGAGATGAAAAACCTTAAAGGTTTACAACCCCTTTAACCACTTGCCTACAGGGCACTTACACCCCTTCCTGCCTAGGTCATTTTTCAACTCTCAGTGCTGTCGCATTTTAAATGACAATTGCACGGTCATACTACACTGTACCCATGCTACACTATAATTTTCTTCACACAAATAGAGCTTTCTTTTGGTGGTATTTAATCACTGATGGGCATTCATGGGTGGCACTGATGGGCAACACTGATGGGCATTGTTTAACAGCACAGATGGGCATTGATAGGTGACACTGATACCCAGCCCTGACTGGCATTGCTAATTGGCACTGATTGATGGCACTTGTGGGCAGTGGTGGGCACAGATTGCTGGCAATGGTGGGCAATGATTGCGGGACACAGTTGGCGCTATATTGTAATCAGGGCACTGATGATCAGTGACCTGATTACATGTGTAGATGCCCCCCTGCGTGGAGATGCCGCTGATTGACTCTCCTTGACACACACTTTGTCAGTGTGAGGCGAGAAACGGCGATTACCGGCATCTCCGTGGGCGCTGATTACCGGCATCTCCCCCACGGGTGAGCAAGGTCAGGCATTCTGGGGCACCATCATATGACGGCGTCCCATTATGAGAGCCGCACTGCCCCACCGTAATTAACAGTGGGCGGGCGGCAACTAGTTAAACTGCGTATAGTGTTCTTTACTGTGAGAGCAGTAAGGGTGTGGAATTCTCTTCCATAAGCAGTGATATCAGCAGGGAGCCTTGATAGTTTAAAAAAAATTATTTGATAAGCATCTTAATGATCACAACATACAGGGATAAATTATTTACTATAAACAAAGAAAAGAAGTAACACACTACCCGAGGGTTAGAGAGTGCTGCTCACCCCTAAATCATGATTGAAAAAAGAAAAAGAAAAATATCCCCTATGGTGGGGTTTTCTGGAAGAAGAGCAATATCTGTAATGTATGTAAGAAAAATACTAAGTAAAAATTAAATTACTGAGTAAAAGGGGATTTTATATTTATATTTTATATATTATAAATGTTTATTATTACATAAAAAAAATATATAAAGGTATAAATGACACAGTAGTCAAAAAATGAACTCCACTGAACAGTTAAAAAACATAATATAAGAGTAGGATATACACATCTAGACAAAAAAAGGGAAAAAAGAAAAAAGGGGGAAAGAACGGGGGGGTGGGGTGGGGGGAGGAGGGAGGGGAGAAAGAAGAAGACCACCCCCGTCAGGCCATCCCAAAACCGTGATAGTGCAAAACAATATTGAAAACTGAAATGAAATGAAAATAAGTAATGAATAAAAAACAATAACTGTGAATAGGTGAAAAAGGAAACCAGTGTATGTGGGCAGTGAAAAGAAAACTGAAAGTACTCAGAGTAAAAATATTTTTACCTGAATGGATCATTAAGTGAATGAAGACTCCTTGGGCAACCAAGAAAACGTGAAAAAAGAAGGGGAAGTAGTGGCAATGACCCAGTCCTCATAGGTCATACAAACACCAACCCTACACAAATATGTGATCCAATAGGGCAGACAAAGCCCAGATCTGTAAGTAGATGTGAATAATAAGCATCTAAACCTCAGATGTGTCCCAAATGCATGTCAAAACAAAGATAACTCACCACCTGTATAATAAGCGGTCAGCAGGGTAATCTCCTACAGAGGAAGGAATAGACCTATCTCAGTGTGGAAGGGGTATAAATAGTGTGAACCCCCGCCTAATCTTGTTTGCACCAAAGATTCGCCACAGGTGGGTCCCGCCCACCCCCCAGCCTAATGCTGATCTACACTGCGTGGTCGCAATAACAGCCGACCGCATGTGGTCCCCCCGGCGTTCCGGAAATGGCAGAGTCTGCCCCGTAATGACGTTAGCTCCGTCGCACAGACGTGACGTCCGCACGTCACACGCACCCACGGATTCCGCGCATGCGCTGTGAGGTGCGGCGTCCGGGGCTGTTCCGGAATGTACCTACCCGCTTTATACATGGGGACATGGGGGGGAGCCCGCGTGCGCAAGGGCTCACCCCCTCCCCCTGCCGGGAAATCGCATCAGAGCAGTCCACCCATCCCGGAACAGCGGCAGTGAAGACCAGAAGCACCACCCAGAGGCAGAGAGAGAGAATGCATAATTAACTACAAAGTGCCAAACTGTAAAAAATTCACTCAATAGATACTTATATTGTACAGAAAATGCATATACACATGAATGCGAAAGATAATAGATGTTGTCGGTCCAAAATACTGTAATATTAACTACAGGCCAAAAAAGGAAATAAACAAGTATAATGGCTTGACAGATGTACTTCGAGCCTATGTTAGAAGAATCCCTATTGTGTTTTTCCAGAAATTAATCCCTTTAAAAAGGGAGCAAAAGAAATTGCTTCATTCAGCCCAGGATAGATGGTAGCGTTCAATTTGAATATCCATCTCTGTTCATGTTGAAGCAGAGTCTTGTTCCAGTCCCCACCCCGATCTGGAATGTGTATTCGATCGAGTACAGCAAAAGAGACCATGGGCATTTTATAGTTATGTATGGCGACCACATGTCGCCCTATAGGTAGATAATGGTTGCCGATCTCCATGCTGTAGATGTGTTTGGCTATCCGTCAGTGAAATTCCAATTTGGTTTTCCCGACGTAATAGGCCCCACATTCAGATTCCATAAAGTACACAACCCCCCGTGTTTGACAGTTGGCAAAATGTGCAGGACGAAACATCGCACCATTGGGTAAACGAAAAGTTTTATCTCGTCTAATAAATCTGCAGGAAGAACAATGACCACAGGGAAAGGAGCCAAGGACCGAACAATGTCCAGCTCTCTTTATTTCATTTTTATACTCGCTTTGGACCAGTTTGTCATAGAGTGAGGTGGCACGTTTATGGGTGATTGAAGGATGTGCTGGAATGAGACTTCCGATTTTTGGGTCGTCCCTTAGGATCGACCAGTGTTTTTGGATAATGTTTTGGATGGCAGTATGTTGTTTAGAAATGCGGAGGACGATCCTGGCTACCTCAGAGCCAGAATCGTCCTTCGCCCCTTTGGGGAGCAACAGGTTTCGGCGAGACTGTACTGCTGTCCTGTTATAGGCTCATCGTAGACATGACCGGCTGTAGCCGCATGCTAGAAGTCTCGCTTGCAATTTGTCAGCCTCCTCTCTAAAGAGGAGATCGTCTGAGCAGTTTCTGCGCAAACGCAGATACTGCCCGTAAGGAATGGAACATTTAAAATTTTTGGGATGGAAACTCTCCGCATGAAGCACAGTGTTACCTGCAGTGCTTTTGCGATAGAGTGTGGTAAAAATTTGATTAGTAGAAGTGCGGCCAATTTGCACATCCAAAAATGTAATTTTGTGATGGTCATATGACATAGTAAATTTAAGATTATAGTCATTTTTATTGATACAGGACAGGAATTTTAGCAGTTGGTCCTCCGGTCCCTCCCATATGACGAGGATGTCGTCGATGTACCGCCGCCACATTGAAATGTGGTGCGTGTACTCGACGAGACCCCGTCACACAGGAGGGATTTCTCCCACTCCCCCAGGTACAGATTGGCATAGGCCGGGGCACAACATGTGCCCATGGCCACGCCCTGCACCTGGAGGTAGTGGGAGTTGTTAAATGCAAAGTAATTGTGGTGTAAGATATAGTCCAGGCCATGGACGATAAAATCGCTCAGTGCCTGGTCATACCTACCACTATGTTGAAGTATGGCTCATACAGTCACGATACCTTTGATATGCGGGATCGAGCTGTAGAGTGCTTCCACATCGATAGCTACCAAAATAGCATTAGCCGGTAGGATCAAATTATCAATAATCTGTAACAAATGTATAGTATCCTTTATGAAGGAAGGCATGCACACCACAAGAGGTTGTAGGAAGGAATCAATCAATTTACTAAGGTTCTCTGCTATCCCCCCTCTTCCTGAGACGATAAGTCGTCCCGGTGGGCGGGATTGGCATTTGTGGATTTTTGGAAGGCAATAAAAGGTGGCCTCTCTTGGAAATTTAGTATTAATAAAAGAATGTTGGTCTCTTGTGATGCCTCCTGTTTCCAGGGCTGCATCAATGAGATCCTGAAATTTGTGATGATAGGATTGTATTAGTTTGCTTGGAATGGTTCTGTACCAGTCTGTATTATCCAATATATCCTGGCACATACTCACATAGTTAGCATTATACATCAAAACCACATTGCCCCCCCTTGTCGGAGGGCTTGATAATGATGTTAACATTATTACATAACGATTGGATGGCTTTACATTCATCATAGTTTAGATTGTCTGGAATGCGATTTTTTAAAATCGAGTTTAGAGATGTCCCTCAACACTTGTTTCACAAAGATCTCATTACTTGGACTGAGACTTGGTGGGGGGAAATGAATTTCAAAATTGATTTAGATTTAGTAGATTTGTTGGCATTATCCAATAGGCATTCCAGATCTATTTGGTCTATCAAATCCAGGGTATTATTCTCTTCAAATAAGAATGTTAGGTCCCGTAGGGCTCTGAACTCTTTCATACTGAATTTCAGCCAATCTGGGATATTCGTAGTGGTACTATCTTTCGCATGTAGACTCTTTGAAAGGAGTCGGCGTGCGAAAAGTTGGATATCGGTAACCACCTCAAAAGTGTCAAAATTTTCCTGTGGACAGAAAGTCAATCCCCGTGATAGAACATTGATCTCTACCGGGGACAGTGCATAGGATGACAAATTGATCACACTGAAGGATTCGGTAGAATCCGAGTGACAAAAGCATCCAGATTTCCTGTTCCCCTGTTCACTAGGGGGGAGGAAAGTCCCCGCATGGCATTTAAAGTATTATGTCATATCTCAGGTAGATGTCCAACGGTATTTTGGTCATCCATAGTGTGCACTAAATTTGCAATAGTCGTTTTAACCGACCTATTCACATGCACGTTTAGGGGCTCATCCTGAATTATTACCTCATTCGTATTGGTCTTCAGGGTTTGTATGTTATCTGATCTATACCGGCATCTCCGTGGGCGCTGATTACCGGCATTTCCCCCACGGATGAGCAAGGTCAGGCATTCTGGGGCACCGTCATATGAAGGCGTCCCACTATGAGAGCCGCACTGCCCCACTGTAATTAACAGTGGGCGGGCGGCAACTAGTTAAACTGCATACAGGGTTCTTTACTGTGAGAGCACTAAGGGTGTGGAATTCTCTTCCACAAGCAGTGATATCAGCAGGGAGCCTTGATAGTTTCAAAAAAATTATTTGATGAGCATCTTAATGATCACAACATACAGGGATAAATTATTTACTATTGACATAAATACATGCATACACATCACAGATTAAATTGGATGGACTGGTGTCTTTTTAAAAAATGTTAATACCAGATTGTAAGCAGGTTGAAATAGTCTGTTTATCCCGCCCAGGAAGGGTACAAGTCGAATACCATATTAATTCAGTCTATGCATTAAGGTGAAAAACCTTCTGTGCTGTTAAATCCCCCCCAGCCCCCCCTTATAATTACCTGAGCCCGGTCCAATCCAGCGATGTGCACAAGAGCAGTGGCTCTCGCCTCTGTCTCGCTCCTCCCTGGGCAAATTGATAGCAGTGCTGTCTGTCAATCAAATGCTGTACCAAGCAAATGGACCGAGCCGTCTGCTCTATGTCAATAGATGCAGACACAGTGAACATGCACTGAGGCCCCCATAGGAAGCATGAGAGCGCTTGCTGAAGAGCAGGCAGAGGACCCCAGAAGAAGAGGATTGGGGCTGCTCTGTGCAAAACCATTGCACAGAGCAGGTAAGTATAACATATGTAAAAAAACAAAAGAAGCTTTAATGTTGCTTTAACCACTTCCAGATTGTCCACCACACATATACTGCAGCGGGGGCGACCCGGCTGCGGCGCGAACCGACATACCTGTACATTGGTCCGTGCATGAGATACAGTGTGTGCGCCGCTAACGCAGTAAAAACAATAACAAAAAAATAAGTCTATAAATCTATCCCATAGTTTGCAGATGCTATAACTTTTGTGCAAATCAATCAACATACGCATATTGCGTTTGTTTTTGTTTTTTTTACCAAAAATATGTAGAAGAATACATATTGGCCTAAACTGATGAATACTATATATATATATATATATATATATATATATATATATATATATATATATATATATATACACTTTTATTATTTTTTTGGGATATGTATTATAGCAGAAAGTAAAAAATATAGTATTTTTTTGTTTATTGTGCAAAAAATTGCAGATGTGATCAAATTTCACCAAAAGAAAGCTCTATTTGCGGGGAAAAAAAGGACATCAATTTTGTTTGGGTACAATGTCGTACGACCTCGCAAATCGATGCAGTGCCGTATTGCAAAAAATAGCCCTGTCTTTAAGGGGCTTATTCCTTCTGGGGCTGAAGTGGTTTAAAGTGGTTGTAAACCATTACAACACACTTTGACCTACAGGTAAGCCTAGATTAAGGCTTACCTGTAGGTCCAAGAAATATCTCCTAAACCTACACGATTTAGGAGATACTTGCCGAAAGACAGGCACCGCTGCCTACGGCGCATGCGCCGCAGACAGCGGCGCGCAGGCGCACTGAGCGCGGCACCATCAGCGGCGAAGATGCCGCGCGTGTCGGCTCCCGTGCGCATGCGCGGGAGTGACGTCATCGCCGAATGACAGCGGCGGAGCAGAGAGACCCCACCGAGAAGATGGATGCGCCGGACTACAGGGGACAGCGGTGACTTCGCTGGCTCCTGTGTCAGGTAAGTGACACATAATGGACTACTATGCGATGCATAGTAGTCCATTATGCTTTACCTTTGCAGGGAATGAAAGAGGAAGTAAACTCATCAGGGTTTACTTCCTCTTTAAGTGATAGTAAAGGCAGAAGGTAATTTATGCATTCTATGCATTCTAAAAAAAAACTTCTGTGTGCAGTAGCCCCCCTAATACATATCTGTGGTCCATCTAGATCTAGAGATGTTGTAGGATTGTCTCAGCTGCCTGGGACTCCCCTCCTCATTGGCTGATACAGCAGCGTGGCGCCATTGACTCTCGCTGCTGGCAATGAAAGTAAGTCAGTCAATTGTACAACAATTTAAAGTAGGTATTCTTTACTTCCAGTTTCATTATCTAGGAACTGGAGGTAATTATTTTTGATATTGGTGCATAAAGTGGAGCTATAAGGAACTGAATTAGCCGCAAGAGTTGGTAAAGTTACTTTAATTTTGCAAACGCACAAAAACAGTATATAAACTATATGCAATTGCACAAAAAAACACAAGTAAAAACATTCCACTGTAAGTATAAATGGCTTTTTTAAACTTTTTATTTAGAGAAAAAGATGCATTCCAACATTACAGATGCCATGAATGGCATGTGTAAGTTGTATAAAAGGTATTGGGCATAGGGCAGAACATATATCTGTCCTCCAACATTTATTTTTCTGTATGAAAATGTGTTAACTGAAAATAGACTCTAACTCCATCCTCTTTTATTTGACTTATTCTCCTTTGTATTTTTCTTCTCCTTCCTTCTCACATCACTGCGTGAAGTGGGAGGGCTAACGTCATGTGCAGGAACATTGCTACAGCCTCATTGGCTGGAATTACAGAAACTGACATTGCTGCACTCCTTTCAGCAATGCAGTAGCACTCTGGCTGAGCCGGGTTGTGCACTATGAAGTGATGTGATGTGCAGTGTGGATAACCGGTCTCTCCTATACTGGCTGGCTAGACAATCCTGTACCCCCCCCCCCCCCCCCGGGCCGGCCAGTCAACCCCGATGGCCAGTTAAGCCACCCCCCCCCCCTTCACTGGCCATTAGCTGTTCTACTTTATTTCTCTTATAGGCAGTACAGCGGTGCTCACGGATAGGCACAGACCAACACTGTGGCAGACAATTTCCAAAGTACAGACCTTAGTGAAGGATACCACGGTACATTTCAAATTAAAACCATTAAAAAACACCCTGTCTACTCTCTGGCCTAGTTCTACAAGTACAAATAAGCTTAAAATAACATTTACATAAAGACTACTTGTAGTGTATGTGTGTGTGTATGTATGTATATGTATATATATATATATATATATATATATATATATATATATATATATATATACCCATCAAACGCAGCCTCACCAGTGCCCATCAAATGCAGACTCTCTGTGCCCATCAAATGCAGACTCTTTGTACCCATCAATGCAGCTCCTCAGTCTGTTTCGGGGGTGCACCCCCTTCCTCAGAGCTAGAACTAGTTCTGAGGAAGGGGGTGCGCCCCGAAACGCATTAGCTGTACCCCGTGTTCTGTGCATGTCCATACACTGTGTCTCTATGGCTGCATTTTGTGAGTATCCACTTTTATACAATTATCTTTGGTAATGCACTAGGTGTGCGCGCCTTTCATTTTTGTTTTTCTTGAGGAACTGCTCTTATATCTCCTTCCGTATAACAATAAACCTTTTATCACAAAGTATGTAGCACATCTCAATGACCAACCCCCCCCCCCCCCCCCCACTTCGCTAAAAACACAAACCTTGAATAATAAGAATATACATAATAATATGCAGAAAATAATTGTGTAAACCCACAAGTACTTTTTTTCATCACTAGTTTTATTTTATACTGGCTTTTCAAAATAACAAATGCAATCACTTTGGGGCTGGATAAAAATAAATGATACATTATTTGTAAATGTCTGTACATCAGACCAAAACGATGCACAATTGACAAAGAGATTTGGCACTGTACCAAAAGAAGGACAATTATTCTATATATAAGGCAGTTGGAAGCTATATTATACCTAAAGTTCTCTAAGCCTGGATTCACACCTATGCATTTTTAGTGCTTTTTGCATTTTGCAGATTTGCACTACAGAACGTGTTCCATAGGAAACCATGCTAAATGGACTGTAGTGCAAAATGCAAAAAGCACAAAAAATGCATAGTGTGAATCCAGCCTAATTGGAACTTTTTTCAAAGGAAAATGTATACATTTCCAATTGAAAGATCTGTATAATTTTAAGAGCCTATATGGGTATAACAAATAATATAATTTACAATGTGGATTATTTCACTGTTCTGCCCTCCAGTATTACATTTGCCAGATAAGTGGATTAACATTATTTTTGCAATATTATAACATTATAGCACAGGCACTTTTGCAAAAGTCCAAGCTCGATATTGTCAAATTTAGCATTCTTGTATTGAATATTCCCTGTGCTGATAATGTGGAGACCTGAAGATGAGTAAACATAAAGCATAGGTGCTCTGAAGACTGTGAGGGTGATTTACTAAATCTGGTGCACAAAGAATCTGGTGCAGCTGTGCATAGTAACCAATCAGCTTCAGCTTGTTCAATTAAGCTTTGACAATAAAACCTGGAAACTGACTGGTTACTATGCACAGCTGCCCCAGATTCTGTTTTAGCAAATCTTCCCCTGTGAGTCTTGCTTGCAGTGATTACTGAGCGCCTTTCATTTTGTACACCTATATGAATAACTAGTACTTACTTTTGTTGACACTACTAAAGGCAGGGGGATAAAAAAGAGTGGAGTCAAAAAGATGATTAAATATTTTCTGTTCGCCAGCAGCCATCTCCGGACGGACACCATGTTATCAGTAGAGATTTGCACTTAAGAGGAGACTTCACTCTAATCCATATCTATTTAAACTATGAGAAACGTGTGTTTAATTGTGGGTGTTTATGCTTGCTTCCTGAGTATATGTCTCTGCCAATGAGGAAGGAGGTGAGTAACAAAGGGAAGAGTACGCAACTAAGATAGCAGGTAACAACACAAAAAGTTAACTGTTTCCCAGTGACTCGAGTCATTAGTTCTTGATCATCAATATATCAAACCCCTTCATAAAATGCAGTCTTTATTAAGGCTGCTTTTGCATCACTTACTACTGACTCCTGAACTCTGTGTCCCTTTAACCACTTCAGCCCGGAAGCAGAGGCGTTGCTAGGTGGGAATAAGACCAGGGGCTTCAGCCTGAAGTCCAAGCCCTGCAATGGGGGGGGGGGGGGGGGGTGTCCTTGTGTGGTGGGAAGGTAAGCTCACTTGCTGGTTGCTGCCTGGCTTAGAAGTGCTCATCAATGCTGAACACTAAAAACTGACCTACATGACACACACTGACCTACCTAACACACACTGTCCATTACACTGACCTACCTGACACACACTGATCCCTAGAATTACCTACCCGACCCATACTGACCCACCCGACCTACGCTGACCTACCTGACCCACACTGACCTACCTGACAATTACACTGACCTACCTGACCATTATACTGACCTAACTTACCCACACTGACCTACCTGACACACACTGACATGCACTGACCTACCTGTCCATTACAGCGTAGCGAGCGTCGAGCAGGGATCTCATAGTGCTTGATACTGTCGCATTGTGATTCCTGCCTTCTAGAGCCTGCAGCTCTTATGATGGATGTCACACGTCCCGAGGTCCGGCATTGGACCAGCGGGACGTCCATCATAGGCGCTGCAGGCTCCAGACGATGGGACCTGCTATGTCATTCGGCCGTGCTCAGAGACAGATCGGTCCCCGTTCAGGCTGATAATAGAATTGTGAATGCCTGAGACTCAGAGCTTTTTTCTGCCTCTCTGTGCAGGTTCAGGATCAGTTGCCAAGTCAGGAACAGGCAGAGGTCAGTAATGGGCTGGCAGCGGGGTATCCAGTCAGGAGGTAGAGCCGTAGTCATAAGTCCAAGCCGGAGTCAGTAATATAGGCAAAAGGCAGATAAACAGGCAGGGATGATCCAGGAGAATAGTCAGAGCCGGGTTTTCAGAAACAAGGTCAACAGATATGAATAGTAATCAGGAACACAGGAATGAGCTGAAGACAATCCAGCACTGAAGCTAGGCAGACTCTAAGTTTAATTAGGGCGCCATGCGCCAGGATTAGTGGGTGCATGTGCACAACAGCACACATGCGCACATGGTCGTATGGATGCACCTGTCAGAAACCATGAACCAGACCGAGACAGAAGTACAATTAAATCACACTTGTTTATTAATAAAAATAATAAGGTAAATAGAGTAAGCGTAGTCAAAGCATAGCCATAGTCCAGTAACCGGATCGAGTAGTCAGCCAGGCCAGAGTTCAATAACCAGATCAGGTAATCAGCCAGCCAGGAGTCAGGGATCCAAGTGGAGAAACAGCAAGCAGGATAAGGGATGTCAGCAAGCCAGTCTTTAAAAAGGAATGCGGGAGATGGTTTCCTGTGATGTGACCAAGGCGAAGGCAGAGATGAAGTGATCTGGACAGCCTTAAGTAGGCAGGTCAGACGAGCAGGATCAGAAACAGCTGGGTAACTGTGGAGAGAGATGAGAGCTGGCAATTAGCCGACAGCTGAGCAGCCAGCCCAAAGAAGGAAGGGCTAAGCCAGCCCTGACAGCACCATTGCACATGCCCATTCCAATCCTTGCCCGTCTCTGTCTGTGGCTCCGCGCATTCCCATTAACATTAGAGGAATGGAAATTAGCAGCTTCTGCATAGGAACGAGCACTTGCTGTACGAGTTCTCTGACAGTTACTTTGTTTTATTGTTAACCATCATTTGCTTAGCAGGTACGCCATTCAGCTGCAGCACTGATTTATTTATCTTGAGAGCAACAGCGTTTGCTCCCACGATACATAAGTCAGTGACTTCAGGGCTGTAGGAGGTGATTTCACCACCATAGTTAAAGAAAAAATGGTGCATGTATGCCCATCATTAGAAGTGGGTGGATGAAGGATGGTATTCTAATGGTGGGCATACCCACTGATCAATCTCTTTTTTTCGTTCAGCCCACAGGCTGCATGAAAAAAAGAACATTACAATGTATGCCTAACAAGGACCAGCGAAGTACTGGTATGTTACTGGACTTTGAGTGGTTATACCAGAATGATGCCTGCAGGTTTGGTATCATCTTGGTATCATTCTTTTCTGCCAGCGGTTGGTTTTCATGTAAAAGCAATCCTGGTGGCTAATTAGTTTCTAAACCCCCCCCCCCCCACCATCTTCCGTGGCTTTCTCTGGTTCTCCTGTCCCATCAGGGAACCCGAGCATGCAGACGGTGGTTCCACCAGCTGACCATAGAGCTGATCAGAGACCAGAAGGGCTCCAATCACCTCTATGGCCTAAGAAACCGAAGCTACAAGCATTTCATCCCGCTGAGCTAGCGTACAAAAGCGAACGCATACGTGAATCGCGCCCGCATATGAAAATGGTGTTCAAACCACACATGTGAGGTATCACCGCAATTGTTAGAGCGAGAGCAATAAGGGGGGCCCCCCACCCTATGTGAATAAGTATGTGGGAACATCGTACCCCTACCCATTCCCCTAAAAAAAGTGTCAAAAATAAAACACAGTACACAGGTTTTTAAAGCATTTTATTAAGGCAGCTCCGGCATCTCTTCCGACTTCTCCCCTCTCCGGCTCTTCTCCCTCTTCTGGTGACATCTTCTGCATCTGCCGGTTCTTCTAGCCCTTTCCGGTTCTTCTCCCTCTGTCTATTGATGTCTTATGCCTCTGCCGGGTCTTGTCTGCTGTCTGATGGGGCGGTGATGTCATAAGGGGTGTGGCCTCCTGGTGACGTCACCCCATGCCAATATAAGTAGTGGCACACTGTTCTCCCAGCATTAGAGCGGGATAGAGCATTTTGTCAACATTGGAAGAAGAACAGAGGGAGAAGACCCGGCAAAAGAGTGAGAGGGCATCGGACAAGAGCTGGCAGAGCTGGGATCTGGGGGCCCCCTTGTTAAAGCAGGCTTCCAGATTCCGAAAAGCCCCCCACCCGCAGACCCCAACAACCAAATGCCAGGGTTGTCGGTATGAGACCATCAACATGGGGACAAGGTGCTTTGGGGTGGCGGCGAAAGGCTCAGGAGAGGGGGTGCTCACTTGTCCCCACCCCCTTTCCTGACCTGCCATGTTGCATGCTTGGATAAGGGTCTGGTATGGATTTTGGGGGGACTCCATGCCTTTTTTTTGGCATGGGGTTTCCCCTTAAAATACATACTAGCCTGAAGGGCCTGGTATGCTCTTGGAGGGGGAACCCATGCCTTTTTTGAAATTTTTGGTGTGGAGTCCCCCCTAAAGATTCATACCAGAAACAATGTGCCTGTATTGTCAGGGATCAAAGTCGGATCTCCGTTCATTGAAGTCAGACGCAGGGCAAAATCAGATCCACAGTCATATGTGTCATGGTTATGCAATAGTTTGTCTGCTTACCTGTTCCCATGTGTTCATCTAGAGACCAGCCGACCCTCACCTGTGTGCTTTTGTAATCCATCCTCTGGCATGGCTCCACCCTAGCTCCTATCAGAGAGCTCTATATTAACCTGTGTACTGCAGGCCAGCCCTGCTGATCAACCTTTGTGTGTTAGCTTCCTGTTACCTGCCGTGTGCTCTTCTGTTGTTCCGTTACCGACTTTGGCGTGTCCTTGACTATCCCTGTTTGTCTGTGATCCTGACCTTTTGGCGTGTCCCTGACTATTCCCGTCTGCTTGTGGCCCCGACCTTGGCTTTGTCCCTCACTATCCCTATCCTCCTGTTGCCTACTGTGGGTGTGAGCTGGGGGACCCTGGGGGTCGCGACCTGGAGCCAATTACAGCCAAGTCCATCCTCACCACTAAAGGCGCTGGTGAACACCTGCTGGCTCTTAGACTCCACGCCCCAGGGAACCTTATGCTCTAACCCCAGTGGGATCTGTCCCCCATCTGCAGCAGTCAGCCGTAGGGTCCACAACCTTGCGGTGCACTCCTGATCCCTACGGTGTGCATCTGTCACCTCGCCTCAACGTGACCTGACAGTTTGATCAGCCATGGACCCGGCTGACATGCCGCTTCCTACAGTCGATCCGTTGCAGGGCTTAGTTCGCAGACTTGAGACCCAAGAATTGCATCAGACCCAGGTGATGCGATTCCTTCAAGATCTGGCTTCCTGCTTCGAGCAGCTACATGCTTCCTTGGGAACCCTGAACCTGCAGCCTCAAGTACAGTCAGCAGCTGCACCTATCGCACCAGTCGCATCCACGCATGCATTATTACTGCCAGCTCCGTCCCGTTTCTCTGGGGACTCCAAGGCTTGCAGGGGATTCCTTAGCCAGTGCACAATTCATTTTGAACTTCAGCCCCAAAACTTCCTGTCCGATCGGACAAAAGTAGCTTATATCATATCCCTCCTGTCTGGCGAGGCGCTAGCTTGGGCTGCTCCTCTGTGGGAACTGAATGATCCAGTGGTTTTTAGCCTGTCTGATTTCTTGAAACTTTTTCGGAATATCTTTGAGGAACTGGGTCGTGTCTCCTCAGCGGCTAGCGCTCTTTTACATCTCCGTCAAGAGTCCGCGTCTGTGGGACAGTATGCTCTTCAGTTCCGTATCCTCACAGCTGAATTGAGCTGGAATAATGAGGCCCTAGTTGCAACCTTTTTACATGGCCTCTCTGATAGAGTGAAGGATGAATTAGCAGAAAGATCCCTTCCTGCTGATCTGGACAGTGTCATCACCTTGTGTAACCAGATTGATATTTGCTTTCAGGAGAGGGCCCTGGAAAAAAGACGCCAGCACTCCCCGTTCTTTAGGCAGCCTGAGCCCCCAGTCCCTTTTCTTCGATCCGAGGAGCACTCCCTGCCTACAGAGGAACCTATGCAGTTGAGCTGGACTAAGATATCTCCTGAAGAACGTGCTAGGCACAGAACTCTGGGCCTATGCCTCTATTGTGGGGCCAAAGGTCATTTCCGTGACACTTGTTCTCTTCGTCCGGAAAAACGCTCAGGGCTAATACATCTGGAAGGTGGAGTATTAGACCCTGAAATATAACCTTCACCTTCTCGTCCTTTCCTTTCTGTGTTGCTTCATGTCGGTGCTTCCTCTCGTTCGGTCTCAGCACATCTGGATTCCGGAGCCGCTGCCAATTTCATGGATTGGGAAACTGCATCCTCCATGAGACTTACGCTTTTGCCCCTTACAATGCCATTGGTGGTCTTGGCGATTGATGGCACTGTTCTCCCAGGGGGCCCTATCCGCTTCCAGACTCTTCCTGTTAAGATGTCAGTAGGGACACTCCACCAGGAGTGGATATCCTTCCTTGTCTTACCTAAGGCTTCATTTCCTATCATATTAGGTCTTCCTTGGTTACGGCTCCATTCTCCACACGTTGACTGGTCTGCTGGACAGATCCTGGCTTGGGGTTCCTCCTGTTCCTCTTCCTGCCTACTCAAGGGTACCCCAAAGGAGAGACTTCCTGTTACCACCATCCCAGTATCTTCTGCTCTTCCCGCTGTATATAGCGATCTCTTGCGATGCGTCCTGCAATAGTCGGACTGGTGCACTCTCTAGGTCATGTGGTACTCTGGATGAAGGGCCCACCTATGAACCTGAGTCAATCATTCACTCCAGTTCGCATAACCAGTTACCTTTGCCTGTCCCTAATCTCCCTTGGACGCACAGCCAGGCTAACTTGTCTGCAAGTTCCACAGTTGCTATGCCCTGTGATGTGATTGAGATGGTCGCTACACCTGACAATACTATTCAGTCGGCCTCTGCACCAGTTATGCCAGTCCAGCCCATGCCCAATGAGCTTCCTGCTTCTTGTTCAGGACCTTCTGTGACCTGGCCTCACCCTACTGCTACTATGCCCGTTCAAACCCGTTTAAGAGGCTCAATCCATCCTTTGGATAGAATACCTAATTCGGCCAGGAGGGGTTTTCAATCTTTTTCTCAGGGTTCTCTGAATTCTGTTTGTGTTTCAGCTATCCATCTTGACTCTTGTGACATGTCACCTTCTAACCAAACTGACCTCAGGGATCCACTGACCTCTGCCCAGTCTGGTGGTCCTGTTACGGATGCCCAGCTCATCTTTAAGGGTCTGGGGGACCCTGCTCAGGCTCCTGATCTTCTCATGCCCTTACCCATTCCTAAGAAGCCTTTAGTCCTTAAGTCCTCTCGTCCTCTCCCTACCTCGGTTCCAGTCTCTGAGGATAATCTAAAATACGAGGTTAGTCAAGTTTTGGATTCCTGGCTCCGTAAAGGCATTCTTCAGTACCTCGTACATTGGAAAGGGTTTGGCCCTGAGGAGAGGTCTTGGATCACTGAATCTGAGGTCTTTGCTCCTAGTCTGTTGAGGAGGTTCCATCTGGAGTTTCCCTTTAAGCCTGAACCCAGGCGGGGGAGGGGGAGGCCTTGTAAGAGGGAGGGTACTGACATGGTTATGCAATAGTTTGTCTGCTTACCTGTTCCCATGTGTTCATCTAGAGACCAGCCGACCCTCACCTGTCTGCTTTTGTAATCCATCCTCTGGCATGGCTCCACCCTAGCTCCTATCAGAGAGCTCTATATTAACCTGTGCACTGCAGGCCAGCCCTGCTGATCAACCTTTGTGTGTTAGCTTCCTATTACCTGCCGTGTGCTCTTCGGTTGTTCCGTTACCGACTTTGGCGTGTCCTTGACTATCCCTGTTTGTCTGTGATCCTGACCTTTTGGCGTGTCCCTGACTATTCCCGTCTGCTTTTGGCCCCGACCTTGGCTTTGTCCCTCACTATCCCTATCCTCCTGTTGCCTACTGTGGGTGTGAGCTGGGGGACCCTGGGGGTCGCGACCTGGAGCCATTTGCAGCCAAGTCCATCCTCACCACTAGAGGCGCTGGTGAACACCTGCTGGCTCTTAGACTTTGCGCCCCAGGGAATCTTACGCTCTAACCCCAGTGGGATCTGTCCCCCGTCTGCAGCAGTCAGCCGTAGGGTCCACTACCTTGCGGTGCACTCCTGATCCCTACGGTGTGCATCTGTCACCTCGCCTCAAGGTGACCTGACAATATGACTGTCGTGTCATACCAATGTGAACCTGGCCTAAGACGTGAAAGCTTATGCTAACAATTCCTACAGGTTTTCCAACTTTTGTTGATTACTTGTTGCACCCTCTAAGGCCCCATGTACACAGGACGCTGCTAAACATACGTTCAGAGGCAGTTGTACGCTTTTTTCAACTACCTCTGAACTCATTCAATGTTATCCTATGTGATCATGTACACAGTCTAGTTTATTGCTGTTTTCTAGGCAGTTGCGTTTTACAGCGTTTCTTCGAAAGCAAAAAAATGGGTTCAGATGCTGAAGATTTCCACGTTTCAGACGCCAAATGCGGCTAAGCGCGGTACCGGAGTTTAGATGCATTTTCGTTTTTAAAAGTACCCTATATTTTTGTCCTGAAAAGACAAAAATATGATGGAAAACGATAAAAAAACAAATGAAAAATAGTTTAAAATGTTTTAATTACTTGCAATGATTCATAGACCATATATAGCCCTTGATGCGATGCAATGCAATACACCACTAGCATTGCTGTATCCAAATTTTAATTGTAATTCGACCCATATGTTCAGACCAAGATGACCTCACCATTGAGCTTGACCTTGCATAAAATAGCCAAAAAATGTGTTAAAAAAAGTAATTAAAAAACAAAAATATATATACAGCTGAAAAAAAGTCCAATAAATATATTAATCAATTAATATTTAATTATTAAAAATATTTTAAAAAATTGCCAATTTTTTTTTATAAATTCTAAAAAAATTAATGAACATTTAAATTAGCATAATAGACAAAAAATATTTTTTTACAAAAAATAAAGGAAAAACAAAATTAATACATCTGTACATCTATCTATATCTATATATATCTATATATATATATATATATATATATATATATATATATATATATATGTATATATGCATATATGCACATACCTGATCGTCACCAACAGACGTTCCTCTGGTGACACACTCTTCCTCATGTTGGTGTCCATGCGTGTCAGACTGGGTCGTACTTTTTCTAGTAGAAAGTCAAATGTGGCAATGGACATGCGTATGAAATTAAAAATTTGACGGGGTAGGTATTCAGCTGTACGTACATGTTGGAAAAATATCCTACCGACATTCACTGCACAATCAATGGATAGGTCCAATAGGGACAAACTATGACTCTGGACCTCACACACAATTTTCTATGTCGTTCTAGCCTCATCAAGAGCAACGTCAGGAGCATTTCCTCACATATGCTCATTATGGGAACCGTTTCTAAAAAAAAGCACAGAAATAGAGGCAAATACAAGTATACAGCTGCGCTCTCTGCTGCTGCTACTCACTCTGGTCAAAAACTAAAACAGTTAAATAACAATGTTTTTTGAGCTTTGGGATAGTCTTAATGAGGTTATCTTAATAAACGCTTTTAGACACAAACGCGGTAAAACTCTGTTAAACACGGCAAAACACGGCAAAACACGGCAAAACACGGCATGCAAACGCTACAAAATGGGCGTTTCTAAACGTCGGTTTCAAGTTGGTTCAGAGGAGGTTGCCCCAGCGTCCTGTGTACATGGAGAATAAGGGCTGGTTCACACCAGATGCAGACCAGTGCATTTTTATTCTGCATCAAAAATTCATGGACAGTGTTTAACACGGATTCCAATGGTCCTAGTTCACACTAGCGTAGTGCGTTCCAGTGCAGTCAACAAAAGTAGACATTTTTTTCATCAACACACATCAAAAACACACCAGAAGGCAAATGTCCTCAATTGAGAAGAAAGAAGAAAAAAAAAGAGAGGAAAAACTGCACAGGAATGCATCAACAATGCATCAAGAACATACCTGCGGAAACACATCTGGAATGCAGAAATTGTGGTATGAACCTACAGTTTGCTTAAAGTGATATTAAAGCTTTGTTTAAAAAAATTATGACAAACATGTTATACTTACAGTGCCTTGTGAAAGTATTCGGCCCCCTTGAACTTTTCAACCTTTTGCCACATTTCAGGTTTCAAACATAAAGATATAAAATTTTAATCTTTTGTGAAGAATCACTAACAAGTGGGACACAATTGTGAAGTGGAACGAAATCTATTTGATAATTTAAACTTTTTTAGCAAATAAAAAACTGAAAAGTGGTGCGTGCAAAATTATTCGGCCCCTTTACTTTCAGTGCAGCAAACTCACTCCAGAAGTTCAGCGAGGATCTCTGAATGATCCAATGTTGTCCTAAATGACTGATGGTGATAAATAGAATCCACCTGTGTGTAATCAAGTCTCTGTATAAATGCACCTGCTCTGTGATAGTCTCAGGGTTCTGTTGAAAGCGCAGAGAGCTTCATGAAGACCAAGGAACACACCAGGCAGGTCCGTAATACTGTTGTGGAGAAGTTTAAAGCCGGATTTGGATACAAAAAGATTTCCCAAGCTTTAAACATCCCAAGGAGCACTGTGCAAGCGATCATTTTGAAATGGAAGGAGTATCAGACCACTGCAAATCTACCAAGACCTGGCTGTCCCTCTAAACTTTCAGCTCAGACAAGGAGAAGACTGATCAGAGATGCAGCCAAGAGGCCCATGATCACTCTGGATGAACTGCAGAGAACTACAGCTGAGGTGGGAGAGTCTGTCCATAGGACAACAATCAGTCGTACACTGCACAAATCTGGCCTTTATGGAAGAGTGGCAAGAAGAAAGCCATTTCTCAAAGATATCCATAAAAAGTCTTGTCTAAAGTTTGCCACAAGCCACCTGGGAGACACACCAAACATGTGGAAGAAGGTGCTCTGGTCAGATGAAACCAAAATCGAACTTTTTGCCCACAATGCAAAACAATATGTTTGGCGTAAAAGCAACACAGCTCATCACCCTCAACACACCATCCCCACTGTCAAACATGGTGGTGGCAGCATCATGGTTTGGGCCTGCTTTTCTTCAGCAGGGACAGGGAAGATGGTTAAAATTGAGGGGAAGATGGATGCAGCCAAATACAGGACCATTCTGGATGAAAACCTGTTGGAGTCTGCAAAAGACCTGAAACTGGGACGGAGATTTATCTTACAAGACAATGATCCCAAACATACAGCAAAATCTACAAAGGAATGGTTCACAAATAAACGTATCCAGGTGTTAGAATGGCCATGTCAAAGTCCAGACCAAAGGTGGCTCTACAAAGTATTAACGCAAGGGGGCCTAATAATTTTGCACGCCCCACTTTTCATTTTTTTATTAGTTAAAAAAGTTTCAAAAATCCAAAAGATTTCGTTCCACTTCACAATTGTGTCCCACTTGTTGGTGATTCTTCACCAAAAATTTAAATTTTATATCTTTATGTTTGAAGACTGAAATGTGGTAAAAGGTTGAAAAGTTCAAGTGGGCCGAATATTTTCGCAAGGCACTGTATCTGCTCTGTGCAGTGGTTTTGCACAGAGCAGCTCCAATGCTCTTCTTTTCGTGTGCCTCGCCGGAGCAAACTGAGCCAGAAGTACAGCCCCCCCCCCCCCTTGTTCTCCCGCAGCCTTTTGTGACACTTCACAGGCCCCAGAGGACTCTGGCCCATTCACAAAGTGCAGAGCACTTCGCACATGCACAGTAGGAAACCAGCTGTGAAGCCACAATGATTCACTGTTGGTTTCTCTTGGTCAAGATGGCAGTGCCAGCACCCGATAGCTGATTGTTGAATCAGCTCGGGTGAGGACACCGCTGGATGCCTGGACAGGTAAGTGCCCTAATGTTAAAAGTCAGCAGCTACAGTATTTGTAGCTGCTGGCTTTTAATTTTCTTTGGGGGGGGGGCCTTGATGACATTGGCTGCATGTTTGGCTGCATGTTTGGGATCGTTGTTCAGCTGCATAATAAATTTGGGGCCAATCACACACCTCCCTACTATTATAAAAAAACATACAGATCAAAATCTCTAGGTAAACTAGAAGGATATAAAGTGGCAAGTTTATCCAAAAACATTCCACTTCTTGAGAATTAGTTCCCTATTACCACCTCTTTTCAATTTATGGATTAAAACTATAACAGTATATTTCAAATGGGGCACAGTATGGTATGGCCCACAAAATATCTTACAAAAAAATTATTGTTCAATATGTTTATCTCTCATAGCATATTTATGTTGCGCAATCCTTTCTTTAACCTGCTGAGTAGTTTGTCTTACATAACAGAGTCCACAAGGACATCTTATTATGTAGCTCACAAATCAGGTAAAGTATTTATCTATATTGATCCAATAACCTTTAATTATTTCTCAAAATATGCCAGTGCTGCTTAAGATAAGTCAAATTCTCTGTGCAAGGCCATGGTATTGAGACACAAAGGAGATCCTATCTGCCATTCGGGATCTAATCCAATTATGTGTGTTCTTCTGAATCTTTCACACTGTCATACCAATTAACGAGGATAATCCAGTACAATTAGTTGATTAGACATCTTTGTTAGGCCGGCCATACGCGGTTTGAATCTCGGCCAGTTCAGTAGGAACTGGCCGAGATTCGAACCGTTAATGGGCAGGCTGAATGTACCAAGTCGATTGATCAACTTGGGTACAATCAGCCTGCCAGATTATCTTGAGATTATCACTAGCCACTGCTATAGCTGTTACTGTCTTTAACAATTGGTTATGACCAGTTTTATTATGGGCAGGCTGAATGTACCAAGTTGATCGATCAACTTGGGTAAACCAGCCTGCCAGATTCTCTTGCGATTATTGCTAGCCGCTTCTATAGTTACTGTCTTTAACAATTGGTTATGACCAGTCAGTTTTATTATTATATCACTGCAGAGATTGCCCTCATGAATTGTACATAAACGCTCATATCTAGGAATGAAATAGCATGGCAAACATGCAAAATATTAAAATGTAAGTTGGAAAGCATCTGATTAAGAAAATCATTAAATAATATCAGTAAATCCACACTATTTATTGTCAAAAAACATAAACATCTTATGCTTGAGCAGGTGGCAAGGGCTGAGAGGAGACCTACATTTTTTGACTTTACCATCTGACAGCGGGTCTTTGTGTAGGTGAAAGTAGTGACAGACATTCTGTAATTATTTACGTCTTCATGGATATGGTACCAGACAGATTCTGAAAGAGTTCATTCTTGTTTTGGCCACTTACTGTAAAACAATAAAAATTATTGAAAATGAAACATCTTGCGCAACTCCCAGGGAGATTGATTGTTCCATGTATGGGGTCTATTTGTTCCCCACTAACTCAGGATTTTTGTCATCATTTTATAAAAAAAAATATCATGTGGCTGAAAATATAAATCTTTGTATTAAAGCTTTATAAATTAGGCCTAATGTTGGATTAGTCATACCATAAGACCTGCTGTCCACCAAAACTCCTGGAATTTGCTTTCTAGTCTAGAACATCTTATTACTAGGGATGAGCTTTGTGTTCAATTCGAACCCACGTTCGACTCGAACATCGGCTGTTCGTCCGTTTGGCGAATTCCAAACATTATGGGCGCGTCACGGCCCATCATTCACTGCAGCTTTGCACTGCATTGCTGGCTGATATTTGGCCAAGCATGCACTATGACCCGCATGCTTTGGCCAATCACAGCATGGAAAAAATGGAGAGCCGTAATTGGCCAAAGTCAATCTGATCCTATACCACAGGCAGGCAGCTGGAGTAATTACAGTCAGTGTATTGTGTCATCTGCACAGTGTGCACATAAAGCTACCCCAATTGCTGGTGTTCTGCTGATGTTATACCGCAGGCAGCTGCATTAATTACAGCCGGTGTACTGTGTCATCTGCACAGTGTGCACTTAAAGCTACCCCAATTTCTGGTGTTCTTCTGATCCTATACCACAGGCAGGCAGCTGCAGTAATTACAGTTGGTGTACTGTGTCATCTGCACAGTATGCACTTACAGATACCCCAATTGCTGGTGTTCTCATACTAATAATACTACAGGCAGGCAGTTAATTTTGCAGTATATACGTCCCAGCTTTGTGCAGCTACATCTCCCTGCAGGCCATTAGTATGTCTGGAAGGCCAACAAGGAGAGGCAGACAGTCACAAGCCAATAAAAGGGGGCAAGCAGGCTCTGTGTCTAGAGACAACAGTGTTGGTCATGGACATGGTGCATCCTCATCCGCACGTGGCCATGGGACACGCTTGTCCTTATTTTCGCCGCTGGATGTGTTGAGCCGCAATATGCTGAATACTTGGTAGAGTGGATGACCAAGCTGTCCTCATCCTCCTCATCCTCTCTCACCCAGACTACTGGCAAAGCAGCTGCCAATACGGCATCTTCCCTCGGCTCAATGGCATCAGTTACTCCTTCCCTAGCCCCATCATGTTCTCCCGAGGAGTCCCCCGAACTGTTTGAGCACAGTGTTGGGTACATGCTCCATGAGGATGCCCAGCGTTTTGAAGGCTCTGATGATGATACCCAGCTAGAAGAAGGCAGTAACATGAGCCCAGAGAGAGGAGATGCCCAAGAAGGACAGCAATCTGGCAGTCATGGTCCCCCAGCTGCAGCATACTACCAGGTTTGCTTCAGTGATGAGGAGGGAGGGGATGATGAGGTCACTGACTCCACGTGGGTGCCTGATAGGAGAGAGGAGGAGGAGTCACATCTCCAATGAGGCAGGATGCCCTTCAGGGGCCAGCTTAAAGGCAGCACACCGACTGCATCACACCGCAGAGCTCCGCATGTGCAGGGCGCTGCCTCTGAGCGTTATTCCAAAAGTTCTTTGGTGTGGGCCTTTTTTGAGACGAGTGCATCAGATTGCACCGCTGCTATTTGCAACATATGTCTCAAGCGTATCTCGCTTGACCAAAACATCAGCCGCTTGTGCACCACATGCTTGACCAGACATATGTCGACCTGCCATGCTCCTCATCAGCTGGGATCTTCAACCCCACTATACCTTTAGTCCTCTCTGAAACCTGCACTGAGAGGAATGAAGGTGTAGAATTAGGTGTGTCACAGACAAGTACTTGCAGGCAATCTGCTATCGGTACACAGATGTCTGATTGTATCAGGCAAATTTCCCTGCCCCAGCTGCTGCACCGTCGAAAGAAGTTCACTCCCAGCCATCCACATGCCCAGTGGTTGAATGCTATCTTGGCTAAATTGCTAGCACTTAAACTGCTGCCTTTTCAGTTGGTAGACTCTGCCCTCTTCCGTGAGTTTGTCGAATGTGCGGTTCCTCAGTGGCAGGTTCCCAAAGGCCACTTTTTCGCGATTCCGTCTCTCTACCGGCATGTGGAAGGCAATGTCTTGGCCTTGCTGGACAGGGCGGTCAGTGGTAAGGTGCATATTACCATTGACTCATGGTCCAGCAGGCATAGACAGGGACGTAACCTATCTTTCGCGGCACATTGGGTGACTCTTCTGGCAGCTGGGAAGGATGCAGGACAAAGTGCAGTAGTGTTGGAGGTTGTTCCACCACCATGCCTCCAAAATGCTACTACTGGTGATTGATACACTCCTCTCTCCTCCACCCCCTCCTCTTCTTCTTCCTCCATGGCCTCTTCCTGTGCTTTGCCCTCGGAACCAGTGGTGCTCCGTAGGCGTTCAAGGGGCTACGCAAGTACGCAGTCAAAAAGATGCCATGCCATGCTTGTGCTGGTGTGCTTGGGGGACAGGAGCCACACTGGGGCAGAGATTCTGTCAGCCCTGCAGGGGCAGGCTGAGAGGTGGTTGACGCCACACCAGCTTAAGCCAGGAATGGTGGTTTGCGACAATGGCACCAACCTCTTCTCCCCCCTTCAACAGGGACAACTGACCCATGTTCCCTGTGTGGCTCACATCCTTAACTTGGTGGTGCAGTGGTTCTTGGGCACGTATCCAGGCTTACAGGATGTCCTGAGGCAGGCCAGGAAAGTCTGTGTGCATTGCCGCTGGTCATATAATGCCAGTGCTCGGCTGGCTGACCTCCAAAAGGATCTTAACCTGCCCAAGAACCGCCTAATCTGTGACATGCCCACCAGGTGGAACTCAACATTGGCCATGCTGCAGCAGCTGCACATGCAGCAGAGGGCCATCAATGAGTACTTGTGCGACTACGGCACCAGGACAGGGTCAGGGGAGCTTTTTTTCCCCACGCCAGTGGGCCATGATCAGGGATGCATGCACTGTCCTGTCACCACTTAGGGAGGCCACGAGGATGGTGAGCAGTGACAGTGCATGCATCAGTGACACTGTCCCTCTTGTCCACCTGTTGGAGCAGACGCTGCGTGGAATAATGGACAGGGCACTTGAAGCCGAACAGAGGCAGGAAGAGGAGGACTTCCTTACCTCTCAAGGCCCCCTTTATCCAGACAGTGTTCCTGCTGGCCCACTGATCACACAGGAAGAGGACAAGGATGAGGAGGAAGAGGAGGAGGAGGCTTGTGTCAGCATGGAAGTGGAGCCTGGCACTAAGTATCAGCAGCAGTCTTTTAGGGATCATTTACAGTTCCAAGAAACCTGTGGATTTGTACGTAGCTGGGAGGAGGTGGCTGCGGATCATGTCATCCTTAGTGTCCCAGGGGACTCCGGACCGAATGCCTCAGCTAACTTAAGCTGCATGGCCTCCCTGATCCTGCAAAGCCTGCGGAAGCATCCTCATATTCGTCGGATCAAGGAGAGGGATCATTACTGGCTGGCAACCCTCCTTGATCCACGTTACAAGAGTAAGGTTGCGGACCTTATCTTGCCATTGCAGAGGGAGCAGAGGATGAAACGTCTTCAGGATGCCTTGCAGAAAGGTCTGTGCAATGTGTTCCCAGAGACTGGGAGGTTACAAATTCCAGATCCTTCACAATGTGTTGCTGAGGCTTCGGTCAGTCACAGAAGGAGTGGTGAAGAAGGTGGCCGTCTAACCGATGCATTCAGACAATTTTTTAGTTCGCAGCCCCAAGGTATGAACGGTTCCAGCAACCATCGCCAGCGTCTGATTTACATGGTGCAGGAATACCTAGGGGCAAGATCAGACTTGGACATCTTTGCCACTGAAAATCCTCTGGAGCTTGCCCGGTATGCAATTGAGCTACTGGCCTGTCCTGCATCCAGCATTCTTTCAGAATGCACATTCAGTGCTGCTGGAGGCTTTGTAACCGATCACGAGGTGTGGCTGTCCACCGACTCGGATGATCGACTGACCTTCATAAAAATGAATCAGGCTTGGATCACCACCAGCTACTAAGCACCTGATGCTGTAACCGAATATTTTTTTTTTTTAATGTCAGATCCCTTCAAGACTGCCTATCCTGATGCTGAGTGACTATCCTGTTATGCTGAGTGACTATCCTCTTCCTCCTCAATGATCATGCTGATAGCTTGTAAGAAAATTTTTGGTTCTGGGTGCCATCACCAGTGGCTAAGGCCCAATTTTTCAGCCCCTGTTTAACAGGTGCATGTAATTAAAAAATGTTATGTAATACTTTGCAGCAGGGCTTATTCCTGCACTCCAACTAGAGTATCTGTGAGGGGTGAGGGGTTGCAGTGTTGTGGCACCAGCACCAGTGCCTAAGGCCCAATTTATCAGCCCCTGTTTAACAGGCGCGTGTAATTACAATTTTTGATACAATATTTTGCAGGAAGGTTCGTTGCTGCACTCAACTACAATATCTGTGAGTGGTTGCAGTGTTGTGGCACCAGCACCAGTAGCTAAGGCCCAATTTTTCAGCCCCTGTTTAACAGGGGCGTGTAATTACAATTTTTGATGCAATATTTTGCAGGAGGGTTTGTTGCTGCGCTCAAATACAATATTTGTGAGTGGTTGCAGTGTTGTTGCACCAGCACCAGTGGCTAAGGCCCAATTTTTCAGCCCCTGTTTAACAGGGGCGTGTAATTAAAATTTTTAATCCAATATTTTGCAGGAGGGTTCGTTGCTGCACTCAACTACAATATTTGTGAGTGGTTGCAGTGTTGTGCCACCAGCACCAGTGCCTAAGCCCCAATTTTTCAGCCCCTGTTTAACAGTGGCGTGTAATTACAATTTTTGATCTAATACTTTGCAGCAGCGCTCATTCCTGCTCTCCAACTAGAGTTTCTGTGAGGTGGTGTAGTGTTGTGGTACCAGTGCCTAAGGCCTAATTTTTGTGCCCCTGTTCAACAGGTGCATGTAATTACAATTCTTGATATAATATTTCATAGCAGGGCCCGTTCCAGCGCCCACCAAGAGTAACTGTGTGGACTTACAGTGTTATGGCACCAGCACCACCACCACCAAAGGCCCAGTTTTTCTACCACTGTTCAACAATGGTATGTAATTACAATTCTTGATATAATAGTTCACAGCAGGACGTTCCAGCGCCCATCAAGAGTCACTTTGAGGGCTTACAGTGTTGTGGCAACACCAACACCTTAGGTCCAAATTTCTGCAGAGCATATAGGGCAGGCCTCTACTTTCAAACATCCAACTTACAAACGTCTCCTACTTGCAAACGGAAGGAGACAACAGGAAGTGAGATGAAATCTACCCTTAGGAAGGGGAAATCCTCTCCTGTAAGAGTTGATATGGGGAAAACGTGTCTCCTCTCCGCTGATGTTTTATCCCAATCCTTGTTTTACTAAAAAACCCACATTTTCAAAAAACATTTGTCATTGGGACAGAAAGTGAGGTGAAATCTTCTGAAGAGGTGCACAGACAGCAAAAAAAAATGTTACAGGGGGGATAACCCTTCCCTATGTTTTCCATGAACCCCGCGTCAAATTAAAAAAAAATTGACGTGGGGTTCCCCCTAAAAATCCATACCAGACCCTTTATCCGAGCACGCAACCTGGCAGGCCGCAGGAAAAGAGGGGGGGACGAGAGAGCGCCCCCCCCTCCCTCCTGAACCGTACCAGGCCACATGCCCTCAACATTGGGAGGATGCTTTGGGGGTCTGTGACCCCTCAAAGCACCTTGTCCCCATGTTGATGAGGACAAGGGCCTCATCCCCACAACCCTGGCCGGTGGTTGTGGAGGTCTGTGGGCGGGGGGCTTATCAGAATCTGGAAGCCCCCTTTAACAAGGGGACCCCCAGATCCCGCCCCCCCCCCTGTTTGAAATGGTAAGGGGGTACAAAAGTACCCCTACCATTTCACAAAGAAAGTGTAAAAAATGGTTAAATAAAACAAACACACTTTTGAAAAATTCCTTTATTAAAAATAAAAAAATAAAAAAAAGATTCCAGCGGCGGTAATCCACTCTTGCTATCCAGCGACGGACGGTCATCTCTCCAGCGATGTCTCATCTCATCCAGCGCAGCGAATCCTCCATCCTTCTTCTGTCTCCGTGGAGGAGACACTGCAGGCATTCCAACGGCTGACGTTTCTTATATACGGAGGGCGGGGCCACCCGTCACCTGACCCCGCCCCCTCTGACGCAAGGGAAAACCCGGGGTTCCCCGTGACGTATGGGTGACCCCGCCCCCCTCTGATGTAACGGAAACCTGCCTGTGTTACATCAGAGGGGTGCGGGGTCACCCATACGTCACAGGGAACCCCGGGTTTCCCCTTGCGTCAGAGGGGGGCGGGGTCAGGTGACGGGTGGCCCCGCCCTCCGTATATAAGAAACGTCAGCCGCCGGAATGCCTGCAGTGTCTCCTCCACGGAGACAGAAGAAGGATGGAGGATTCGCTGCGCTGGATGAGATGAGACATCGCTGGAGAGATGACCGTCCGTCGCTGGATAGCAAGAGTGGATTACCGCCGCTGGAATCTTTTTTTATTTTTTTATTTTTAATAAAGGAATTTTTCAAAAGTGTGTTTGTTTTATTTAACCATTTTTTACACTTTCTTTGTGAAATGGTAGGGGTACTTTTGTACCCCCTTACCATTTCAAACAGGGGGGGCCGGGATCTGGGGGTCCCCTTGTTAAAGGGGGCTTCCAGATTCTGATAAGCCCCCCGCCCGCAGACCTCCACAACCACCGACCAGGGTTGTGGGGATGAGGCCCTTGTCCTCATCAACATGGGGACAAGGTGCTTTGAGGGGTCACAGACCCCCAAAGCATCCTTCCAATGTTGAGGGCATGTGGCCTGGTACGGTTCAGGAGGGAGGGGGGGCCGCTCTCTCGTCCCCCCCTCTTTTCCTGCGGCCTGCCAGGTTGCGTGCTCGGATAAAGGGTCTGGTATGGATTTTTAGGGGGAACCCCACGTCAATTTTTTTTAAAATTTGATGCGGGGTTCCCCTTAATATCCATACCAGACCTGAAGGGTCTGGTTATGGATATTTAGGGGGAACCCCACGTCAAATTTTTTCTTAAATTTGAGGCAGGGTTCCCCTTAATATCCATACCAGACCTGAAAGGCCTGGTAATTGAATTTGGGGGACCCCCACGCTTTTTTTTTAATTTATTTATTTATTTTTTTATCAATGACTTTCAATGAGTGTTCTCTGTATTACGGAGCCGACAATTCATAATAGCTGCGAGTGATTTTAAAGGACTTTTTTTCCTGCATAAATGACACTTTGTGCAGGGACAGTTCTAAGCACGGGAAACATGCGCCCCTTCACAGGCATACTATAGACAACCCCCCCCTACGAAATTTAAAGGAATATTACAATTTTATTGTTTCACTTTAATCATTATTAAAATCACTGCTCCCGAAAAAACGGCCGTTTTTAAAACTTTTTTTTGCATTGATACATGTCCCCTGGGGCAGGACCCGGGTCCCCAAACACTTTTTAGGACAGTAACTTGCAGAATCTTTTCTCTCTGTCAAATCTTTTTTCTCTGTCGAATATTTTCTCTATATAATCTTGGACTAATAGAGGTAAGGTTAGGCACATTCGACCACAGGTTCTATAGACACAGATTGTTGTCAGAGTCATGTCGAATCTCCTATTCTATATCGAACTGTTGTAACAATGAAAACGAAAATAAAGCATTTATTTATGTCGGATCTTTCGTTTTTCGGATTTTGTGCTTTCATTATCGTTTGTCAAAACGAAAACGAAAATAGCTGAAATTCGGACGAAAATGCATTCGGACGAAAACGAATGCACATGTCTAGTAATTACAATTCTTGATATAATAGTTCGCAGCAGGACGTTCAAGCGCCCATCAAGAGTCACTTTGAGGGCTTACAGTGTTGTGGCAACACCAACACCTTAGGTCCAAATTTCTGCAGAGCATATAGGGCAGGCCTTTACTTTCAAACATCCAACTTATAAACGTCTCCTACTTGCAAACGGAAGTAGACAACAGAAAGTGAGATGAAATCTACCCTTAGGAAGGGAAATCCTCTCCTGTAAGAGTTGATATGGGAAAAACGTGTCTCCTCTCCACTGATGCTTTATCCCAATCCTTGTTTTACTAAAAAACCCACATTTTCAAAAAACATTTGTCATTGGGACAGAAAGTGAGGGGAAATCTTCTGAAGAGGTGCACAGACAGCAAAAAAAATGTTACAGGGGGGATAACCCTTCCCTATGTTTTCCAGCTTAAAAAATAGATTTTTTGACTAGAGCTACACTTTAAAAATGTACCAGTTCAAAGTTAAAAACAGATTCTACTTAACAACAAACCTACACAGTCCCTGTCTTGTTTGCACTGCCTGTATACTGCTGTTCTGAGTATATAAGGCCCATTTTTTCTCACTGATTTTCATTCATAATGCCGGGACCAGACTTTACATTAAAACCGCAAGCAATTTTAAATGACTTTTTTTCTGTTAGAAATTTCATTTTGTGCAGGGACTGTTCTAAACACGGGAAACACGTGCCACTTCACAGACATACTATAGACACCCCCCCAGGCACAATATTCAAAGGAATATTTAACTTTTTTTTTTTTTCACTTTAAGCGTCATTAAAATCAGTGCTTCCAAAAAAACGACCATTTTTACAACGTTTTTTTGCATTGATACATGTCCCCAGGGGCAGGACCTGGGTCCCCATACCCTTTTTAGGACAATAACTTGCATATTAGCCTTTAAAATTAGCACTTTTGATTTCAAACGTTCGAGTCCCATAGATTTCAACGGGGTTCTAAAGTTCGCGCAAATTTTCGGTCTGTTTGCAGGTTCTGGTTTGCAGGTTCTGACCGAACCGGGGGGGGGGGTGTTCGGCTCACCCCTACTTTTTATTTATTATAGTAATATTCTAGAGCATCTTATTATAGATTTGAAGAAAATACCATGATATTTAATATCCAGTTACTACAGTATAAACAAATGTCTCTGAGACCTGCAGAGTTTTTTTTGTCTTTTTTTTTTATTTTTCTATGCACACGACTCATTTTTAACTCATTTTAGGATTCTTTACTAAAACTATCTAGTCTCGTGTAGCTCTAGCCCCACAGGAGCCGCTTGGCAATTTGGATTCTCTGATCCGGGCCCTGAATCCAAGAACAACCTCAGCTCCTCAGACACACCTGTTTGAATGAAAGTTACTGGAAGCACTAATAAGAACACAAGTATGGATATCTTTAACTCAGCTGTGAATTAGCACCAGGTAATAGACACATGACTGTTTAGTAGTAAATTAACTCAATGCATTGGAAAGGGTTTGAATAAATGATGGTTTGAACATAAATTAACACATAGAAGGTAGGTTCAGAAATAGTCAGTTAGACAATATGATCACTATGCCGTGGAAACTAAGGCCGCGTACACACGCGCGGACTGTTCGCCCAACTTTGTCCGCTGAACAGTGTTTGGGCGGACAGTCCGCTCGTGTGTGGGCTTTCAGCGGACAGTTTCAGCGGACAGTTGGACGGACAAGGTTTTTCGGAAATTCCAAAAAACTGTCCGCTGAAACCTTGTTTGAGCGAACAGTCCGCCCGTGTGTAGGCTTGTTCGTCAAACAAAGTTGCGCGCATGCTCAGAAAGGATTTTCACGCCGAAAGCTATAATGCAGTGTATAGGACGTCGTATTTTTCGTCCCGTCGTACGTGCCGTTCACGTCATCGCGCACGGTTTCAGCAAACTGTTCGTTCGTCGTGTGTGGGCATGTCCGTCCATGCTAATTTTGAGCGGACTGTTTGCCGAAACTGTTGGACGGACAAAGTTGGGCGAACAGTCCGCGCGTGTGTACGCGGCCTTAGAATTCTTAAGAGTTCTGCATCACTAGACTGGAATTAACTCATGAACCACCAAAGTCAGCCATATACAGTGCATATAAGCGGTATAAAGAGGGATTCCACCTAAAAAAAAAAATATTAAAAGCCAGCAGCTATAAATACTACAGCTGCTGACTTTTAATAAATGGACACTCACCTGTCCTGGGTTCCAGCGATGCCGGCAGCCGAGGCCGATCGATCGCTCGGCTCTCGGCTGCTGCCGTCATCATTCTAGGTGAGGGAATCAGGAAGTGAAGCGAATCGGCTTCACTTCCCGGTTCCCTACTGCGCATGCGCGAGTCGCGCAGCGCAATAGGAATTGTCCGCGCTGTCACTGGGACCCGTGTGTGTCCCAGCAGACAGCGCGGCAGGACAGGAAATGACATAGACTCCCATGGGAGTCTATGCCCGGAAGTGGGTGTAAATACCTGTCTTTGACAGGTATCTCCACCCCCCCCTCCCCCCTGTAAGGTGGCAATTGTGACACCGGAGGGGGGGAGGGTTCCGATCAGCGGAAGTTCCACTTTAGGGTGGAACCCCGCTTTAACTGCAATGTGAATAGTAATATTATAACTAGTCTAGAGTGCACAATAGGAGAATGGCTAGGATATGGTGCAATGTCCCCTGAGAGGTACCGCTTAGCATAAGCGATATATGAAGGCCTCTGTGTAGCAGCTCTAAAGGGACAATCTTTAGTCCTAACTCTTTAGCGTTGGGGCCTAGTTGTAACATTGGCACACATGAGAATAGTCCCAGTCAGGCCTGCAGGCAGCAGTAAGGCTACTAGCTGGCTGTATGGTCAGTTCCTAATGGCCACTTTCACACAATTGGTCCAAACAGGTCCGCTTGTCTGTTTTTCACGCAGACCGAATTGGACCCTCCATTCTCCGCTATGGGCAGTCAGATGTAAACTGACTTGTGTTGGTTTACACCCGGCAATTTCCGATCCAGTAGAAACAAACAACTAGGGATCCATTCCCCTCCATTTGGCCGGATCGGCGGGCAGTTGGGTATAAACGGACAGCTGGTCCATTTACACAATTGCCCATAGAGCAGAGCGGGCTGTGTCCATGTCTGCATTAGCAGAGTGGATATGGACCTGTCACCTGGCAGCTCCTTTCAGCTCAGCAGGGGATCAATGGACAAATCCCTTACTGAGAAAACCAGACCCGCATTATATAAGGTCCCACAGGGCACAGTCTCACAGTTAATTTCCCACAGCAGCAGCAAACCAGTCCCAGTGGTATTGAAGTACACTATCCCGTCATACAGAGCCATTAGTCCTCCCTTTGTTCTGCACCCAAGTGACTCTGGATGTCAACATCCCCAAACTCAATGTTCTGGATCCCACTCAGGCCGCAATATGCAACAGTGATGGTGCACACTGGACATCAATGTGCACTCTCTGGTCTCCCTCATGGCAAGAGGAAGCTGTGTCTTGTACAGCCTGAGAAAATGCAGATCCTTCCTGTCAGACACCATGAGCCAGACTCAGACAGAAGTGCAGTAAAATCACACTTGTTTATTAATAAAAATAAAAAGATAAAAAGAGTAAGCGTAGTCAAGCATAGCCAGAGTCCAGTAACCAGATCGGGTAATCAGCCAAGCAGGAGTTCAGTAACAAAATCAGGTAATCAGCCAGGCTAGAAGTCAGGGATTCAAGTAGAGGAACAGCAAGCAGGATCTGGAGCCAGAAGGTATGTCAGCAAAGCCAGTCTTTAAACAGGAACGCAGGAGATGGTTTCTTGTGATGTGATCAAGGCAAAGGCAGTAATGAAGTGAGCTGGAGATCTTTAAGTAAGCGGGACTGACAAGCAGATCCACAATAGCTGGTTAACTGTGGAGAGAGATGAGAGCTGGCAAGTAGCTGACAGCTTAGCGGCCAGCTCAGAGAAGGAAGGGCTGAGCCAGCCCTGACACTTCCCCCTCCTTCTGGCAATCTTTCTCACGGAAATGCCATTCAAAGGCTTTTTTTTACAATAGAGTCTCTATCATCTGGACTAAAGTTCCCACAGTGCAGTGCTGCCTGACTCATTCTATTAAACTTGTACTGCTGAGCAGCTCCCTCCTCTTGCTGAAATAGCTGTTAACCAGTTCAGCACCACAGGGGAGCAGCTATAGAGAGCAGCTGCGGCCAAGATTTCTCTCTCCCTTCATTATTAGCCAAGCATCTGGCTAAACTTAAAACTATTCCCATTCACCTTCTAACACCTTTACTAACTACTGGGTGCTCTGGTACGGTCATGTATCTATCAACAGATTCAGGGGAGAGGAAGGAGCACAGATAATTGGATAGCCCATAGTAAGCCTATGGGTGACGTAACCGTTCAGGCATTCCAGCCACAGTGATGTAGCCGACACTGGTTGACACATTGGAGATCATGTGATTGGACCAGAGCTCTCTAAGAATTTTTCTACAGGGTAGTTAGTAGTGGGGGTGGAATCAGCTTTAAGATTAGATTTTTTTAACCGGAATTCTACTGTAAATCTGCTGCATATCAGGTAAATTGTCAGGCTGCAAAATCTTCTGTCCATTCTATGGCCGAAATAGTTCCCTGTCTGTTTTAGCATGCTAGAGAATATTAAACAATCTAAAAAACTGTATTACATGCAGTAACAACAATGCAGCATTTAAGAGGCATACTGTACTTTAAAATTTCTCCTTAGTTTGCCCTTAAACTAATTGATACTTTTGTTTTTCCTTTTTCTTTGATCAACAATGCTCCATTCTTGAACAGACAATGTTCTCTTTCACACAAGTATTGGAACATCTGACTGTACTGTGTTTAATATACATCCAGACCATGTTCTGCTTTTAATAAAACTCACTTTTACTAAAGCTGAACTACAAGCAAGAAACTTAGGGTCCATGAACATAGACTACTATGTGCATTTTTTATGTCTACAGTAAACTTTTGGGCGCTGTCCTCAAAAACATTTGCGTTCAGGAAATAGTCAGCCTCCATATCTTACAGAAAAAATGACAGGACTTTTAAGATACCATTCCATCCATTAATTATTTAACAAATCATAGTTTTTTTTGTCTTTATTTAAAACTTCAAGATAAGGTATTGTATGCTGTTCATTTTTTAAACATACTCCCGAAGGAGCTGCTTTTGTTTGTTCAGTCTGTTACTTTGCCTCTCATACACAAAGAACTGTCCAAGCCCCTCTTGCACACCTAGCAATGTGATTAATGGAATAACCCGGTAATAACACAAAAACTCAGTTCTGCTTTCTCAAATTTACCTGGACCAGAGAAAAGTAATATTAAGTAGCCAGGACTTGGTTGAAACAGTTCTCAAAACAGTCATTAACACTATGCAACAATAAAATACCATAGATTAAATGGGCTCCCCAAACAAGCTATTAATTGATGTAGAATACTATGGCTAAAGGGGAACCCCAGGCCAGGCCTATAGTACCTCCAATACACACACAATTAAGTAATACAAACACCAGTGGCGTGTCTCCTTTAAGAGCAACAATAATGTTCTAGGAGCAAAGCTTTGCGTTTGTTGTCTTCACCGGCATGTAGGAGCTCTGTGGACAAGGGTCCCTCAATGTAACAGGGTGATGAGAAGGAATGTAAAATAGCTGGTGCTGTGATATAGCACTCCTCTATGTGATCCGGATAACAGGTGTCTGTGCACAATATTCAGGTGTGGTGTTTTATGGAAGGCAATAAGATTCCTGGGCAAAGCCCCCTCACCAATCCTGTACACATTCAGCGGTCCTCCAAAGAGCGATCAACCGATTCTCCTTGTTGCAGATGTGTTGCGATGGCTTTCAGTCTCTGACCCGTTGAATCTGGTGATTCCGTGACATTCCGCGCTGCTGCAGAGCGTCTTTCTGGAAGCATGCGGGTTCTGTTCCTCTGGGCTGGAGCTGCAGACTGTGTGCCCCTTGGTAGGTCACAATCCCCCCTCACACAGCAACAGAGGGTTGTTCTCCAGATGGGATCCAGGAAACAAGGCCTCTCGGCCTGGTCTGCCCTGTGCTTTTTATAGTCTCCCCCACAATCCTCTTGACTCTCTGCAGTGCAGCCTGGGATTTGCAGTCCTGCCTCTTCACACAGTCAGCCAGGCTGCCTTGTGCTGGGACTCCATATTCCACAGTTCTTTGCTGCTGTTCTCTGATGATTGGCTCTCAGTCTCTTCCAATAGGGAGGCTACAAAGTAATCAGTTCTGTGTGCCTGTGTGTGTGAGAGGAGAGGAAGGGGAAGCCCACGCAGCTGCTAGCAGGCAGCTCTCTCCCTCGTGGATTCAATCAGTCTGGACAGGTACCTGCTACAAACATATTAGGAATAGATGTTTTTTACACCTCAGATATCCCAATACGTTAAAATACAGATCACTAATTAATGCATATTTCCATAATAGATGCGTATCAGGATATCAAACTTCAATGCGTTTCTCTGGTCAACACCTGATGAAGGAATACACTATATTAATAAAAGTATTGGGATGCCTACCTTTCCACGCACATGAACTTTAAAGACATCCCAGTCTTAGTCTGTAGGGTTCAATATTGAGTTGGCCCACCCTTTGCAGTTATAACAGCTTCACCTCTTCTGAGAAGGCTGTCCACAAGGTTTAGGAGTATGTCTATGGGAATGTTTGACCATTTTTCCAGACGCACATTTGTGAGGTCAAGCACTGATATGGACGAGAAGGTCTGGCTAGCAGTCTCTGCTCTAATTCTTCCCAAAGATGTTATATCGGATTAAGGTCAGGACTCTGTGCAGGCCAGTCTAGTTCCTCGACCCCAAACTCCCTCATCCACGTCTTTATGGACCTTGTTTTGTGCACTGGTGCGCAGTCATGTTGGAACAGGAAGGGGCCATCCTCAAACCGTTCCCACAAAACTGGGAGCATGAAATTGTCCAAAATGTCTTGGTATGCTGACGCCTTAAGAGTTCCCTTCACAGAAACTAAGGGGCGAAGCCCAACCCCTGAAAAGAAAACCCCACACCATAATCCCCCCTCCACTAAATTATTTGGAGCAGTACACAAAGCAAGGTCCATAAACAATATACATGGATGAGCGAGTTTGAGGTCGAAAAACTTGACTTGCCTGCTGATCTTGATAGAACACCTTTGGGATGAATTAGAGTGGAGACTGCAAGCCAGGCCTTCTTGTCCACATCAGTGCCTGACCTCACAAATGCGCTTCTGGAAGAATGGTCTAACTTTCCCATAGACAAACTTTGTGATCAACTTTCCCAGAAGAGTTGAAGCTGTTATAGCTGCAAAGGGTGGGCCAACTCAATATTGAACCCTACGGACTAAGACTGGGATGCCATTAAAGTTCATGACCATGTAAAGGCGGATGTCCCAATACTTTTGGAAATATAGTGTAGTTGTATGTAATACAGATCAAAAAATGTTATAACAAACACATGCTTGAAAATGTCTTACACTTTTACAGAGGTGATTTACCAAAGCCTACCTCCAGAACAGCAATCAATAATCAATACAAACTGCAAAATTAAATGATCAGCGCAGCGTTCTGGACAGTAGCCACATCCAGCTCTCCAGTATATTGACCACAGAGGATGGGTTCCATATGCCAGCCAATCAAGGGGTAAGATCAACAAAGTTGATCACTAAAGTTAAAATAAAGATTACAGAGGAGATAGGTAAATCCATAATTGTTCCGATGAGGGCATATCCCAATAAATTACTCAAAAAGTGATAGAAAGTATGATCCCATATAGGTCAGAAAAATTACATGTGTATGTGTACATATAAACAGCTTGTACCAGATGTCTACAAAATGTATGAATTAAGGCAGTATATGTTGGTAATTTAATGCTAAAACAAAACATAATAATTTATATTCCATGCAACAGGCCAGTGGGAACAGTTATGCCGGACTTTTCAACGGACCAGGTCCGACAGTATACCAGACGGACTTTCGGTGGAGTTCTGATGGACTTACCGAGCGAACGGACTTAGCCACTCACAAGCACACCAAAGTCTGACGGATTTGAACGATGATGTACAACCGAACTAGAATAAGGAAGTTCATAGCCAGTAGCCAATAGCTGCCCTAGCGTCGGTTTTCGTCTGTCCGACTAGCATACAGACAAACGGATTTTTCGACTGGACGTCGGAAAGATTTGAAACATGTTTTATTTGTAGGTCCGTTGAACTTTTGGAAAAAAAATTCTGCTGGAGCCCATTCACAATCGTAATATCCGATGGATTCATTCCGTCGGACCTAGTCCGTTGAAAAGTCTGGTCGTGTGTACATGGCATTAGTGAGTTATGGACATAAGGACCAATAAATTAAATAACCTATTAATGACTTCAAAAGGTAGCCTAATTTTCCCTATTATATAATACAATGTTCTGTATATTTTTAACCGTTATTAAAATTCCTCGGCTCCCTTCATAGGATCCTTTTTGATAATCTCATCTTAATACAAAATATAGGATTTTAATAAATGGCCTGCCATACATCCTACTTCCAGGATTTCTTCTGCCAAACAAATTAAGTGGGCTGATGTCATGAAGCATGTATTCCTCATGAAATCATAGCGTCGTGATGCAAATGGCATATAATGTTGCCACGCCCAGATATGCCCTTTCAAACCCCACCATCATATCACAGCTGACATTTGGCCAAGCAGAAAACTAAACACTGAAATCATATAAATCAAAAAAGAAAAGAACACGTTATATAGAAAGCACAAGTGTAGTCTAAATGCAAAATTGTATCCAAAAGTTGGCAAAAGATGAAAGCATAAAATCGCATATCTCAAATAGCTATATAGCCATATCTTTCCTCCCACATGTGATTGCCATCCTAAAAGATCTAACCTTACCTCCAAGCCACCACAATATTGAATGATTGGAATGTCTAAGATTGCATTATTAGCCCCCCCCCCCCAGAAGCGATCTGGGCCCCTCCTGCTTCCGGAACTACTCCCGCCGCAAAACACAGCAGGAGGATGTTGCAAATATGTGTCATGACAAAATGACGTCACTATGTATAACATAGTCACACCATTTACGCTTCCGGAAACCACCTCCTAACCATAAAAAGCCTAATAGTTGGGAAGACGTCCTCAACAAACATACCCAACCATAAAATGTTGAAGGTTATGTTAAAGTGATACTCCCCCCCCCCCCAAAAAAAATTCCAAAAAACATCCCTATGACAAAGTCAAGGAGCTCAGTTGTGGATGCTGGGTATAACTAGAAAGCAAATGCAGTAGTGCCAGGAACACCCTCCTGTTAACTAAATATAACAAATATACACACAATTAAGTATAACAATTTGTTACAAAGATACTACTAAACAATGATCATATATCTTAAGATCAATTTTCTTAACCACTTGGCGTCCGCGCTATAGCCGAATGACGGCTACAGCGCGGACTTGAATTTTCGGGAGGCTGTCATATGACGGCCTCCCCTTTGCACGCTCCCCACGCGGGCCATGATCCCCAAATCACTGAGACTTGGGTGATCACAGATCTGAGTAAGGGGCCAGTCCCAGCCCCTTACCATGTGATCAGCGGTCAGCCAATGACAGCTGATCATGTGTGTAAACAAAAGCTCGGTAATCTTTTTTTTTTCTCAAGGTGTCGCGATGACACCTTGAGGAGAAAAAAAAGCCAATCACCGGCTTATGTGCAAGGGACATCGGTCCCGAAGAGGAAGGAGGCACATCTGCCTCATCTGTGCCAATCAATACCCCCTGCCAGTGCCACCTGCCATTGCCACCTGCCAGTGCCCACCAGTGATACCTATCAATGCCCACCAGTGGTGTCAATCAGTGCCACCTAGTAGTGCTGCCTATCAGTGTAACCTACCAGTGCTGATCAGTGCCCATCACTGCCACCCATCAGGGCCCATCAGTGCCACCCATCAGGGCCCATCATTGCCAGCTATCAGTGCCACCTATTAGTGCCAGTTCTTAGTGCCCACCAGTGCCACCTATCAATGCCCTTAAGTGCCACCCATCAGTGACACCTCTCAGTGCCCACTAGTGCTGCCTATCAGTGCCCCCTTTTTGGGGCCCATCAGTGCAGCCCATCGGTGCCCATCAGTGCAGCCTATCGGTGCCCATCAGTGCAGCCTCATCAGCGTACATCAATGAAGGAGAAAAATTACCTGTTTGCAAAATTTTATAACAAAATTTAATTTGGTCTTTTTACATTTTTTTAACAAAAAATAAAAACCGCAGATATGATCAAATATCACCAAAAGTAATCTCTATTTGTGGGGAAAAAATTCAAAAAATTTTATTTGGGTGCAGTGTTGTATGACTGCGCAATTTTCATTTAAAGTGCGACAGCGCTGAAAGCTGAAAATTGGTCTGGACAGGAGGGGGTTTAAGTGGCCAGTAAGCAAGTGGTTTAGCTACAGCAAATATTTAAACACAGAGAGAAACCAAAATAGGGCACAAATGTCAGTGTCAGTGCCTATACTAGTATCGGTATCGGGACAACCCTAGTACTTGGACATTTCTTTTTTGTCTGTATAGCACTAGCTGCAATCTTTCCTATTGAAGTGAGCGCTATATATTGGGCATCTTTTGGCACTTTGCTGCTGTTAACCCACTGTACTAAAATAATGTTACCCCCTCTGTATCATAATAACATCTGTCCCTATGTCTGTGTAATGTAAAAAAACTGCCGATCTGTACTTGTACAAGCAGCACTCCGAGCGCTCAGCAGCTCCCTTGTTTCTTTATCTCAGAGCTGAAGTGGGCGGGGCCCAACCATCCTCCTGAAGTCTGCCGGTGGAGGAGGGGGAGAGAGGAGAGAGAGAGCCGACAATCAGCTGAGTGGCGGGAGCCATTTATACAGGTACAGATCGTCTGAGTTTTTACATTACACTGGGACAGATGTTCTAAAGCTACAGAGGGGATAAGAAGATTTATGTATAGATACGAGGGAGGAGGACAGAGGACACAGACACAGGGAGAGCTCCAGACAGGAAAGCTGTGGCTGACAGAATCACGCAAACAGACCACGGTATCAGGGGCTCAGCAGCCATGATTATCGTGTTTTTTTTTTGCAGGGGGGAGCCAGGCAGGATCAGTCCGTTTTTTTTAGGGTATACAGGTATATATATATATATATATATATATATATATATATATATATATATATATATATATATATATATATTTTTTTTTTATTATTATTATTATTATTTTTTAAATTAAGGACTCATTCACATGGGTTTGTTTGTGCAGCTGGAGCCATCTGTGACTCCATGAGGATGCAGTACTGTATGAGCACAACCGCAGGCCCTAATTTGAAAAGTGTGCATGTGTGGATGAGTGGCCCCAAATACATACTGTGTTTTTAGGCCATATACCTGCATCCACACACCTGTCAAATTAGGACCTGCGACTGTGTCTGTACAGCTGTTGTGTCCCCATAGCATAAAATAGGCTGCCTACACACAGCAGCCTAGCTAAAAAAAAAAACCTTGGGGCTCATTCACATAGATCTGTTCACTGTGAATCAAAGACCTCATTCAAACACTCAGTGCTTTATTATCTCAATACAGTTTTATCTTTTGGACCTGGTGGGAATTTTGTACGTTATTTTAGGTTTGTGCCTGCTGATAATGAATTTAGTGTATTTTTAGTAAAAATTAAATCTTTATATTTTCGAGGGGAGCGCTGTCAGGTAGGCTGTATGGAGCCCTGTGATTTCGACTAGCAGCTCTGGCTACCTGACTAAAGCTGTGTATTCTGACATCTGTCAGAATATAATGTATAATCCACCTTGTTTGTGTGGCTGAAGGAATCTAAGGAATCTATTTGTTTTGTTTTTTTCTGTTCAGTCCGTGGCCAGCTTTGCAGATTTTGACTTCGATCCCCCGGGCCAAAAGTTTCCAGTCCTCCTCTGTGCTGAAAAGTGTTTTCAACACTCTAGTTTTAGGCCTCACATACAGTTTTTTTTCTTGCTGCTTTTAGCAGCATCAGGTGCTTTTTTTTTTTTTCTTTTCACATCTTGAAACCTCCTGTCCATGTTATTCTATGTATCCATTAGAGCTGCACGATTCTGGCTAAAAGGAGAATTGCGTTTTTTTTTTGCTTAGAAGATAGATCACGATTCTCTCATGATTCTTATGGCGTAACATCCTCTTTCAAATTAAAACAAAAAAAAAATGTGCTAACTTTTTTTTATTTATTGAAGTATATTTTTTCCCCAAAAATTGTGTTTGAAAGACCGCTGGGTAAATACAGTGTGACATAAAATATTGCAGCAATTGCCATTTTATTCCCTAGGTCTCTGCTAAAATTGATATATATATATATATATATATATATATATATATATATATATATATATATATAATGTTTGGGGGTTATAAGTAATTTTCTAGAATAAAAATATTGATTTTAACTGAAGAAAGAAGTGTCAGAAAAAGAGATTTAGACTTTAAGTGGTTAAACTTCCTGCATTTACACTTGTTGAAAGCTTGGCAGACTGCCCAGATTATTTGTTTACACAAGAAGTTCTATCCCTTTGATCTACAAAGTAAGTTAGTTACAAGGTTTCAAGTTCTAAACTTGGCAGACTGCCCAGGATGCTTTCTTTTGGCAGCTGAGTGAGCAGATAATCTCTCCACTTGTTTATATGAAAGAATTGCCTACTCTCAGCAAGAGAGATTGTGTGGGGGGGGGGGGGGTGAATCGAGATTGCGATTTTGAAATGATTAATCGTGCAGCTCTAGTATCCATGCACACTAAAGTTTTTGCTTTACTACTTCATCTAGAATACAGACACCCTATAACAGGAGGTATGTTACTAGCCAGAAAAAAAGCCAAAAAGAAAAAATTTGAATTCAGCCACCACATTTAAGAATTCAGAAACTGCAACATATTACATTTTTGTTTTTGGGATTAATACTCATTTAAATATTTGTGTATCACCCTCTAGTGTGTTAATAGAGTGAGAACAGGTAAACTATAGTCTGACTCAGGGCTCTGGTTCAAGGTTTACTAGAGTTCAGAGCAGCATGACTCATACAGGCAACTCTCTGTCACCCCACCTGGTTCTGGAATGTTTGAGAATGTTCTGGAAACTAGAGGGCAGAGGCTAGGGGGGGTTGTCCTGCCTATTTAGGGGCCCTCCATAACCTTCCTTCAATGCCTTCCATCGTTATTAAAATGGGCACCACACAGTGCAGTACACCTATAGCATTTATAGCGTCTTAGTGATGCATTTATAAAGTGATAGCTTATTGTTCGGGGAGAGACAGTAGTGGTTCCTGCATCCCAGACTGCACTAGAAAAATAATAGAAGGATGGACAGAGCAGCTCCAGCCACTTTCTGTTTGTACAGATCAGCTGTGTGGTAACACCATTGCTTCTGAATGCAGGCAAAAGCATCAAGCCAGCCAGCTATATTGACAGTACCAAGCAGGAGCGGAGGCATTGAACATTATTGCCAGTGGCAACGTTTTTTGTGTTAGCAAAGTTGAGCTGGACCAAGCTATGTGTCAAAGAGATCAAATTATACAAATCCACCTTACAAATAATTCACAAAAATGTCTGCTATCACACCACAACCTCACCATACCTCCACAAAGGAGATACTTTCCTCTACATCCTTTCCCCTTTAAGCACTTCCCACTAGAGAAGCAACACTTTCATGGACATTTATCAAGCATTTTTGATGTTTTTTCAATGCTTCAAAAACACGTCATCAATTTTATAGGTGTGTTAATGAGCATTGCTTTGTTCTTCATAATCAATACATGAGCGATCAAGCACTTACACTCTGTCTCTTCCATCGATCAATAGAAGTGAAATATCCTACTAAAATATTGACTGATTAGCCAAACATTAATAACCGTGTACAGATTGAAAATGATTATCCTATTTTTTCCTTTTAACAAACCTGCCCAAATCTGCTGATCCTTATATATGGGGTACATCATGTTGCATAATAGGTATTGTAAATGATATCATAAGATTATAAGAAGTCAGATGAAAAATTCCCAGGAATGATTTGTATTCTCAGTGTAACAATATCATCCCAGAGTCCATGTTTGCCAATCCATGATTTATTGATTTACAATAGATGCTCAGCACAGTATCACTAAACATGTGATCTTTATCTTGCACTTTCAGCAATGTTGAAATGTAATTGACTGCGATGGGCTGTGTTTAGGTAATAAACAAATTTCATAATATGGATCAAGGATATGTGATTTTTTTTTGTTGAGAAATTAGTGCAAATAATCATTAACCCTGGTTCTATGGAAATAATCCTTTGCAGTGTTGACATTAAAGTATAACTAATGGCAACACCTTTCATTTTGGATAGAGTGGATAGGGATTAGGACACCTGTCAGGTTTTTATTGCTGTCTGTGCCCCCATTAGGGGGATCTTTCTCTCGATTTGCTTATTTACTTTTTTCTCTGAAAGGAAATCCAAATCCAAATTTTAGATTATCCCCGTAACAGGAATAGAGGGAAAATCTTCTTGTGAGAACTCTAGTTTTGGTGACATTAAGGGCTTCCCCCACTTTGAAAAGGGATTCCTCTTACTTCCTGTTTTGGCTGTGGGACAGGAAGTGAAGGGAAGTCTCTCCAAAAGGGACACAGATGGGGTTATAACCCTAACTTATCCTATCCACTATGGAAAAAAAATGTTGCCGTTAGTAAAGCAGAACCCCAGGCAACCAGCTAAATACACAGCTAAAATGTGAACTGTTTTATCTGCCAAAGTATTTATAATTTTGTTTAACTACCCTTGTAATTCACACAGTTGTGCCGTGCTGCATAGCCAGGATAGTGACGTGACGACACCCAGACCTGACGTAACTGCAGTTTCCTGTGTTACCTGCCTGTTCACTAGAGCATGCCCCTGGAATCCCTTTTTAAATTGAGACAGATACAAAAGGCACATACAGTATCTCAGAAAAGTGAGTACACCCTTCACATTTTTGTAAATATTTTATGATATCTTTTCACAACACTGAAAAAATGGCACTTTGCTACAATGTAAAGTAGTGACTCAATAAGTGATTGGTTTGTACAAAAGTTATAGCATCTACAAAATAGGGGATATATTTATGGACTTTTATTTTTTCATTATTGTTACTGTAATGGCGGCGATCTGTGTTAGTGGGATTGTGACATTGTGGCAGACAAATCTGACCCCAAGTGACACTTTTTGGGGACCAGTGACATTACAGTGATCAGTGCTAAAAAAAAATGCACTGATCAATGTTTTACTGACACTGAAAGGGAAGGGGTTAACACTAGGGGCGATCAAGGGGTTAACTGTGTTCCCTGGGTGTGTCCTAACTGTGTGGAGGATGGGCTTACTGGAAAAACACAGAGATCGCTGTTCCTGATCACTAGGAACAGCAGATCTCAGTATTGTCCCCTGTTAGAACGGGGATCCGCCTTGTTTACATTGACAGACCCCCATTCTGCCTCTCTGTGGAGCGATTGTGGGTGGCTGGTGGACATCAAGTCTGCCTCGGCGCATAGTGGTTGTGCGCATATGCTCATAGTATCTATTTCATGAAACAACATACAGGTACGCCATTTTGCAAAATTTGAGGAGCCCTGCCACGGTATATGTGCTATGGGCGGTCTTAAAGTGGTTAAAATAATCTACTAAGATGGCCAGAACCACCTCTGGAGGGAGTCAATTCCACATTTTCTCAGTTCTTACAGTGAAGAAACCTTTCCGTATTTGGAGATGAAATCTGTTTTCCTCTAGAAGTAAAGAGTACCCCCCTTGTTCTTTGTGATGACCTAAATTGAATAACTCATTTGTATCCTCCAGGAACTGGCTGCATACTCTTGCCGGGCATTGCTGTGCACCAGGAGGAACCCAGGACTTACTGCACCAGCGTAGGGTCTGACAATGGGTCCATAGATTTCATCTCGATACCTAATGGCAGTCAGGGTGCCATTGTCTAGCCTGTAGAGGTCTGTGCGTGTCTCCCTGGGTATGCCTCCCAGACTATCACTGACCCACCAAACCCGTCATGCTGAACAGTGTTAAATGGAGCATTACTTTCACCGGGATTCTTCAGACCCTTGCACATCTGTCACATCTGCTCAGGGTGAACCTGCTCTCATCTGTGAAAAGCACAGGGCGCCAGTGGCGGACCTGCCAATTCTGGTGTTCAATTGCAAATGTCATTTGAGCTCCACAATGCCGGAGAGTGAGCATAGGGCCCACTAGAGGACGTTGGGCCCTCAGGCCACCCTCATGAAGTCTGTTTCTGATTGTTTGGTCTGAGACATTCACACTTACGGGCCACTGAAGGTCATTTTGTAGGGCTCTGGCAGTGCTCATCCTGTTTCTCCTCTCACAAATGTGCAGGTACCAGTCCTGATGAGTTAAGGACTTTCTAGGGCCCTGTTCAGCTTTCCTAGAGTAACTGCCTGTCTCCTTGAATCTCCTCCAGGCTTGTTTTGATTGATTGTGCCATCGTGGCCATCGTGCCTGTGCAACCTCTATAGGGTCCAGGTATCACGTCATGGTACCAGTAGTAACACTGACCCTAACCATATGCAGAAATAGTGAAAAACAGTCAGAAAACATGAGTAGGGAAAAAAATGTCAGTGGTCTCCACCTGTAAAAACATTCCTGTTTTGGAGGTTTTCTCATTGTTGCTCATCTAGTGTACCTGTTGTTCATTTCATTAACACCAAAGCAGCTGCAACTGATTAACAACCCCCTCTGCTACTTTACCAGATCAATATCCCAGGAGTTTTATTGATGTGATGCTATACTCTGATTAAAAAGTGTTCCTTTAATTAAAAAAAAAAAGTATATTTAGCTAATTAAAACTGAAAGTGCAATTAGGCTTCACATTCCAGTGTATTCGTTTTTTGATATTCCCCTTCCTTTTTATTTACTTGCTTCTTTTTTCTATTGCCTGAAGGGAAGAAAAACACCCAATGTGACAATTGCATTCTCAGTCCCAGTATTGATCATAGCTGCCTTCACACATTTTAACAGAAACATGCACAATTGCCACACCCAGACATGAATGTGCAGAATGTAAAATAATGTAGCCTCCACAGAGGAAAGGATTCTTTCATTTCTGGTTAGAGCATTTAGAGATTCCACTTTACAATTTAAAAATGTAAAATATTTTAATAAAAGAAAAAAAAAATGCAAGAACATATTTGTAGGAAAAAGATATTACAAAATGCACAATAACTACAAGAAATGGAAATAAAAGATTACATGCTCTTTGGTTTCGTGCAGAATAAGTTGTCAGCTGCCAACTCCTGCCGCTTTTTGTGAACCCTCTAGATAAGGGTGTCACTGAGCCAACTCCTATTCAAAAGAGGAGAGTTGGATGTAGAAGTACTGAAGTTTGATTATAATTCAGTGGACGTTCCTTTAACCTGTTCACTGCCAGAGCCGTTTTGGTGTTTTTGAACACATTTAAAAAATCATTTTAGATCTAAAGATTGGGTAAAAACTCAAAATATTATATATTTTCAGGGAGTAGAGTCAGAGGTAGTTCTAATGTTTTATGTCACATAATATTTACACAACAGTTAATTAAGCGCAACATTTCAGCACAAAATACATTACAGTTGATTTTGGGGCACAAAAACACAAAATATCAAATTTGGTAAAATATGCATATATAAGGTTGTGCCGAATAAATAGATACCCAATATGCCAAGTTTTAAATTTGCACATGCTTGCAACATGATGATGAACTTTAGTACCCTATATTTTGCCTAGGTGATGTTTATAAGCCCCTACAGCCCATTCATTTAGAATTAATTGTGAATTTGGGTCTTAGAATTATTGCTACTACTCCAGCAGACATGAAGATATGTAGTCAATGTATCACAAGCAATGTTTTCACACATAGGTGCCTCAATGGGTGCTTTTACATTCATGTGTGTGCACATGAGGGCGGGGTGGGCTCAATTGTTTTTTTAGGGGGTGTGAAATTTAAGTGGGTGTAACTGTTTTTTTTTTACCTTAACAAAAACTTTATTTAAACCACATAAAGCACAAAAAAGGCCACTATGTGATATAATGTTTTTAAGACAGGTTCTCTTTAATAAGAAATTAGGGGACTTTTCAACCCCTGATGTCTCACCTGCCTTCTATTGAAGTGCATGGAGTGCATATTGTAATCCACTAGATTCTGCCCTGGCTGCTAGGGCCAGGAAACGTCACACTTAAAAAATGAAAGTGACGTTTTACACATTGATTCCGAGTTCATTCCACCAAGGGGTGATTAGCAAACAGATACCTGGGCCCGCAGTTGGGGCATTGGAGCCCAGGATAAATGGTGGGGGGGTTTGCGCACCAGGGCACACTCTAGGGTCACGGAAAGCAATCAGGCGGCGGTATAGCTGCCCTATCGCTTTCATTAGAAAGCTGACAGTGAGTGCTTTTACATTCATGTGTGTGCACATGAGAGCGGGGTGGGCTCAATTGTTTTTTAAGTGGTGTGAAATTTAAGTGGGTGTAACTGTTTTTTTTTTTACCTTAACTAAAACGTTATTTAAATCACATAGAGGACAAAAAAGGCCACTATGTGATATAATGTTTTTAAGACAGGTTCTCTTTAATAATAATTTAGGGGACTTTTCAACCCCTGATGTCTCACCTGCCTTCTATTGAAGTGCATGGAGTGCATATTGTAATCCACTAGATTCTTCCTTGGCTGCAAGGGCCAGGAAATGTCACACTAAAAAAATTAAAGTGACGTTTTACACATTGATTCTGAGTTCATTCCACCAAGGGGTGATTAGCAAACAGATACCTGGGCCCACAGTTGGGGCATTGGAGCCCAGGATAAATGGCGGGGGGGGGGCTTGCGCACCGGGGCACACTCTAGGGTCACAGAAAGCAATAAGGCGGTGGTACAGCTGCCCTATCACTTTCATTGGAAAGCTGACAGTGGAATTGTGGAGTGTATACAAACAGCCACTGGAAGTGTGTGTAAACCCCACCCCCCTCGCTGTCATTGTTGTAAGGGCTTACGGCAGTGGTAGTAAAGGTGTTATTGGCATTTCTAATGATGACACAGTTTTACAATATGTCAACCAACATCATTTTGAAAGAAATCATGAATTGATAGACATCTGACATTCACTGATGGTCTGCAAGTTTATCACACTCACACTTGAAGCCCCACCACTGTGCCAAAAGAAAAAAATGGAAAATTTGTTAAAGCTGCCACTTTAAATGAGTCAAACTAAACAATGTATTTACCCTCTACCTAAAAGTAAATAGTGGCGCTGGTGTTAGAGTACTGTAAATAATGCAATAAATACTGTAAAATAACACCCACTGACAAGTGTTAGTCACTGTATCAACAGTGACTTTAAAATAAAATCCGTGGTTTAAACAGTCCTAATTTTATCTTTGTAACCTCAAATATGCTCCTATAATGATTGTGATAATCAAAATCTTCCACCACACCATGTAAACGTGCTTCCACTCCCCTTAATAAACGCACTTACCGAATACAAATGCTTCGCACTCTCATGCTTGACAACTAAACATTTACCCTCATAGGATTATAAAATCCAAGCGATATCCAACCGTGAATGGGGTGTCAACTCCTCTCCACATGAAAATAAATTAAGTGCTCAGATAGTGTGATATCATTTAAAACAATTTAATGAATAAAATAAAATCTTCAAATATTGCACTCACATAGTTCAAATAAATCAAGCATGAAAGATCCTCCTGCCAACAGCAAGCAATGGTATATTGTGGTCACAGCGGACCCGTGGTGTGTATCCTGTATCTCACCCACACTGACTCATCAGTTTGACATCAGACGTCACAGCTGGTTGACATACAGCCACACCCGATGCATTTCGTCACCATTACTTATTCATGGGATTGGATGTACGGCACAGCAACCCTTCCCTTTATTGTCCTCATGTCCATTACTGGCAGAAGTACCTTTACTGCACCTGTGCACACTCCTTGTCCCCGCAATCACAATAGAACCAGCTTTACATTGTTTACAATCATATTGCGGGACACCACATTAATTTCAATCAGCATGTTATTTGCAAAATTCTTATCCATGTCCCCTCTCGAGCACCTTTACAGATGCCCACAGCGGGACAGATAACTACCCACACAGTGTTATATTATTGATATCCTCAGTACCAACAAGTATTTAATATCAATCATATAGATTTAAATGATCCTAAAATACATATTATCAATCAATCATCCCTTCAATGATGTTAGCCTCAATCCTTTACTATATAGTAAAAACCCCTGTATTTAATATCTATCATCCTGGAAAGATTACTAGAGCAAATTGAAAAGAATTAAAAATTATTATTAAAGCAGTTGAGATCCAGCTCAGTGTTCAAACCTCTAGGAAAAAGACTCTTTAATAAAAAGAAAATCCACCTGGTTTCTTTTTGAGCTAAATCACGTACACGGTTTGAGCCCCTCCATGATGGAAAAACACAATCTATTCCACAGAACTGCAATAGTGTGGGATCTTGATTATGTTTTTCCTTAAGGTGTAGGGAGACACTGATGTTTAAATCCCTTTCTTATGTTCGTCAGATGTTCAGAAATGCGGATCTTGAGTAATCTTTTATTTCTCCCCACAAAATATAACCCAAATGGGCACCATAGCAAGTAAACCACGTGTGAAGTATTACACGTGATGAACTCATCTATGGAAAATATTTCATGGGCAACATTAGTAATGCTGCACATGCCCCATTTGCTGATTTTTACTGTTCTGCAGCATATATACTTTCTTCAAAATCCCTTTAAATCAATTTTTAAAGTTTTCTGGCCAGGTGGGTCCAATGTTTTCTTTACCACCTGGTTTCCAAAGTTGGGGGCTCTTCTATATATGAACTTGGGTCATTCAGGTAGAACTCCACCCAAATCTCTGTCCATACATAAAATATACCAGTACTTATTGAAAATATTCTCAATGATCTTGTACTGGTAGTGAAAGTTAGATATGAAACTCCATTGGTGTTGGTCAGTAGATGGTTGAACATCCTTCTTAATTAGAAATTGGGTTCTATGTATATTGGCTACCTCCTTAATTGTTTTATCCAAGACATCCCCTCTATATCCCTTTTGTACAAATTTCTCTTTTAATACATTCTCTTGTATGTAGAAGTCTTCTTGTTTGGTGCAGTTAAATCTCACTCTAAGCAGCTGTCCCTTCGGGATATTTTTAATCCATGCTGGGTGATGGCCACTCTTGATAGATAAATAGCTGTTGCAATTCGTTGGTTTAAATTAAACCCTAGTACTTAGTTATTAAATATTCTTTTCAATAGTAACGTACAGAAAATTAACTATTTTATCACTTATTTGGTGATCCAAAACAATATTATTGTCATTGTTATTCAGATGGGAGAGAAATTCTGCTGATCCCTCCCAAATAAACAGGAGATCATCAATAAATGTACAATATAATTTAAATTCAGGCCTGTGTATATTAAAGACATAAACAAGTTGGCTAAGCTGGGAGCAAATTTCGCTCCCATAGCTACGCCAACCTGCTGGGAATAAAACTGTCCATGGTACCAAAAATAGTTATGTGAAATACAAAAATCAAGTACCCTACCCAAAAAACATTTTTGTGTATGTGGGATGTTCTCCCTTTTACTCAAAGCCCAATTGAGTGCCAGTAATGCATCATCATGCTGGATGATGGTATACAATGAAGATACATCCGCAGTTACTAGGTAGGCCGCGAAAGCAGGATTCAGCTTGACCTCATTCAGCAACTGCAGAAGATCTGTTGTGTCTTTCAGATATGCCTTGGTTATTTTTACACTTGGCCGGAGAAACTTATCTAAGTACTCTCCTAGTCTTGCTGTTACACAAAGAAAGAGGGTCCGGACTTTAAATAAGTTGTGTATAAGTCCAGACCCTCTTTCTTTGTAAACCTGATTAGGGATGGAGATGCATGCTATCATGCGTCTCATTCAAAGTCCCAAAAACCCTTCTATAGTCTTGCTGTTACAGAACCAATCCGTTTCACGATTGATTGTGCAGGCGGTTGTTGTAAATTCTTAAGCAAAAAATGGGGAAATCGACAATTGTGTCCTCATAGATATAATGCCACATCCAGAAATTGTAAACAGGAAAAAGAGTACCCCTAAACTGAATTTTAAGGCATTAATATCTACACAAAAAATGTTAGTGTTTGATGTATTACAAAATATTTATTTGGCAAAACAATTTAAAAACATAATGGCTTAAGACATAAAATGGTTGGAATGTATACAAATCTGTGTGTGGAAACACCAATATTTCAGCACACGATCAATTGTGATTCTTCCTCTAACGCGTTTCATTTAAATTCTTTCCTCAGGGGTGTTCTCCAGGAAACACACATCTATAACTTTATGTGATTGATGTGGACATTTTGAAATTCATATTCATATCAAGGAGCTTCAAGGGAACCATTGTGAGGACTTTCTAATTAAAATACCATGCCCTGTTTTGTATATGTATATTTGTGTATGTGTGTGTGTGTGTGTGTGTATATATATATATATATATATATATATATATATATATATATATATATATATATATATATATATATATATATAATATTTAATGTATATGTATATATGTATGTTTTATAGGAACGTGTGTACTTAATATTTTATGGCCCAGCTTCTCCTTTGAAGTGTATTGAGCCAAGGGAGCACCATTGCTCTTTTTGTACTATAGAGGGCTCATTTTGTTTTTTTTAACCCCATTGTGTTACTGGCCGATTAATCGATTGTGAAAATAGTAGTCGATTAATTCCATAATCGATTAGTTGTTGATTGATCGATTAGTTGTTTCAGCCCTAGTATGAATCTGTCTTTCTTTGTAAACTATTAACTGGAGATTGTAAGCTTTGTAATTAGACCTGTAAACACTGGCTATATTGTAACTGCTACAAATCATATTGAAATTAGGTGTGCCTCAGTTGACAAGCACTCATAGGGTTCTGATTATCCAAGTTTGTGCTAATCATTCTTGACATAACAGAAGTAATAGCCCTTCTTTAAGCATTTCTTTTAAAATGCTTCAGAAAAGTCCATGGAGGGATTGAACTATTGAGTTTGGAAAATCTCCAGGCTAATATTTTGAAGGACTATAGTCAGGACAGGGAATTGTTCTGACAAGTAGTGAAAAACAATTAGCAACGGCGACAGGGGCAATACCTGTCAACCCAATTCTTGGCCAGAGAGTAGCCTCAAGGCACCCCAAAAGGTCATGTTTTCAGGATTTCCATTATTTTTCACAGGTGATTTGATCAGGTTCACTGCCTTAGTAATTACCACAGCCATTTCATCTGAGGGAAATCCTGAAAACATGACCTGTTGGGGCACCTTGAGGACTGGAGTTGAGAAACACTGCTCTGGAGGATCAACCTATAAAAAGTTGAGAAATTAGGTCAGAGTCCAAGCATCCGTAAGGATGGCAAAATATGGGCCCTAGGATATTCGTGACTGGGATTGTTGGATGGGGAAGAGGTTTTCTAAGAAAGGTTAAACTTAGGTTACGGGAAGATCTATACCGTGCTCATGACACAAATATGACTCCGCCATATGACTTCAGTTACATAGTCAGATAGAGGCAATAACAGAACAACGGATTTTGGTATGTCTGGAATTCAGGAGGACATCCTCCACACCTAAGGTATGAACCAACAATGTTCCATCCCTGGTGTTTCTGCAAGAATAAATCCCTGGAAGGTAAGAGTCTTTTTTTTTAAATTGCCCCCATATCTAGTAAACAGCCAGCTACTAATCCAGCTGTAGCCATCGAACTTTCTCGGTCGACTAAAATAAAGCCGTTTGTTCCAAAATCCTGAGAATGCATCCATACAGGCTGAGAAAGGGCTAATGACATGGATGGATTTCTGAAATAATCTCAACTTTACCAAACAAATGTTTGGTAAATAAAAAATGCCGGCCGGGCATGCAATCGCCCGTCCACCCCTATGCTGTATAGCAATGACGTCAGCACGTCTGCCTCCCAATGCACGTTTTTTATGGGCTTTATTACTGCTTTTTTACTGCTTTGTATGTAAGTGCATTTATTTATTCTTATTAAATATTTGTTATAAGGAATTATGCTATGGTGAGTCTTCTTTACATTTCTCTGGGATCCCGAGTATTTGCTTCACCTGCTGAGGTTGACGTTCGCGGCCTGTCCTATTCAATAAGAGAGCCTATTGTGACCATCGTCTGAAGAGGTGTTGTGGAGATTTATTATGGGCATGAAATCGCTTGCCTTTTGGTAAACGCATATTTTGTGTGGTGGTGGTCACGATCCTTGGTGTTTTTTTGCTGCACGGAAGATTAAATACTTTTTTTATTTATTAATTTTTTATAAATTTTCACTGTATATTTATATAATTATTCATTAATTTTTCACTGGACTATTTTCACTTCACTGGACTTTTTTATCACTTCACTGGAATTTTTTGTTGTTTATTTTATTATTCACACTTGGTATTGATTTATAATTCACTTATATAAATGATGCAATGTTTGATTTATTAGAGGGGTTGATAGAGTTTTTTCTAACATTATTAGTAAAACTATAATAGGCTATTTCAATTTTTCATTGTTTTTTTCTGCACCATTCTAAACCCTGCATGTTTTCCTCCAGTTTGTAATGAGGGAGGAAAAGGGGGGATGATAGTGGTGAGAATGACAAATTTTCAAACCAATAATACCAACCGCTCTAATTCTAGCCAAGTTTGTGACCTAGTAGGAACGACAGGTTCCACAACTTTCTTGCTTTGATGGAATTTGAATCAGCAGTCTGGTGAAAGTTGTCTCAACTGCTGAGAACCCACCCAAATGACCCCCCCTTCTTTCTGACCAGGTCAGCGAGAGTGTAAAGCGAACTGTATTGACATGCAAATTACCTGAGCCAAGATAAATATCTGTAATAGGGAAATAAAAGGAGTATTTACTAAAATGTGTTTGTTTTCCAGAGACAGTTCTGCGAGAGGTTCTTTGTGGTGAGGTATTATGAGTTGTAGATAAATGGTACTGCTAAAAGGTTTATTACGAGTAGCTAATTTTTTTTCTTACCATGGTGAATACATTTTTTGGGGGAAATGAATGGTATACCATAAAACAATCCATGTGTAAGGGTAATTAAAGTTGAGCTCAACAATTTTTGGTATTTAAAAAAAAAAAAGTCCACTGTTCCAAAACAAATAAGAAAGACTTTTTTTATGGAATGGAATGGAATTTATGTTTGTGTTTCATATGCTAATGTCTTGTTACAGGTATATAGCCATTTGTTTATTTTGTGTCTAGGAGGAAATATTGAATGTTTATTACTAAAATTGTATTGTTGTTTTGTCCCTCAGATTTAATCATTGGGTTTCATGGCTTTCAGAACAAAAGGAAATCACAGCCTCCATAGACAACTTTATGGCAGGGATGGAACATTGTGCAGATATCACGGATAATCTGGGTACTATTCTAGCAGACTCTACTGTGTTACACCCTGGAGTCCATCTTGTTCTGATGGTTTGAGTTTGGACAGTCTCAGATGACTGGTAGTGATGGGTGCTGGAAAAAGGAAGGTGTTGTGCTATAAGAAAAGGCAGTGATGTTGGCACAGGAGGGGGTCATGTCCAATGGATGCCAGAGTAGTGTCCCAACTGGTCCTAAACAAAGTTAAAAATACTTGAGGCCAGAGTACTGGTGCTGGTATCACATGTCTAATGATGCACTGTTTTCAGCATAAGGTTAAATTGTACTTAGCAGGGTACACTACCTTGGGAAGTCTATTGTACATCTCCTCTTGCCCTTGGCATGGATATAGCAGGAACACTGGGTTTTACCCCGATCACCCCTGAAGAAAGGGTTTATAGGAAATCTGACATCCCCTTACACCCACTGAAACTTCCGTTGGCATTTGGGGAGGAGTTAAAAGTTGGGTAGTTGGGCAGTTTGGGCAGCAGGTAGATAGTGCCAACAGGTTGTGCAGGGCGTGAATAAAAGGGCCCTTTTTATGATCTAAGGGGAGGAGGGATGGTATAAAATAATAGCTGCTGGGAATTATCTGACATGGAGCTGGATGAAGTAACAGTTTAGGTGGAGGCGGGGTAGGCTTCCCAGAATAAAAGTTTTTAGGGATCACCTAGCGGTGGTCAGGGTAGGAGCTGGCTGGACATATTGGGGTGGGGAGTTTCAGAGGTTCTGGAGTGGTCTAGATGTTGAACATGGGAGGAGGTAACAAGGGAGCTGGAAATCAGGATGTCTTGGGAGGAGCGGAGTGAACAATTTGGGTGATATCTCAAGATCGAAAGAGGTAAATTCAAATATCTCAAACTAAGGTTTCTTAATGGGAAAAGTTTATTCAGGTACCGTCTTAGAATGAACTTCAGGGGGGACTGATGTGGAAATTTATATTTATATCAAGGAGCTTCAAGGGAAATATTGTGAGGACTTTATAATTAAAATACCATGTCCCGTTTTATGTATTTATATTTGTGTATGTGTATATATAAGTTACCCTATTGTTTGTAGAGATAGCCCTATCATACACTGTGTCTCCACTTGGTCTTGGAGGCTTGATATGCTACTTTCAGAACTGGTTATATTAGGATCAAAGAGGGCTAACTGTTTTAAGGCAGACAGAGAGGCACCAGGGGGAGTCTAATGTGATGTTTAACTGGACTTGAAATTACAGCCAATTACAATTTGATGCAACTCTGGACCAATGACAAAGTTCCAGGGTGGGTAGAACCTGGATTGGTGGGAGTAGGGGCGGGGGGGGGGGGGGGGTTAAAAAGCAGTACAGAGAGCTACTCACACTCTCTTCCTCTCGGTGTGCCCCCCCTTTCAAGAATGGTAACATAAGGGCTGTCTAGGTAATATATCTGTATTATCTATATTATCTTTTTTTTTCTCTAAGCTTTTCTATCCTAGGTCTTGCCTTACCTTGATAGCATGTGTATGTCAATTGTAACCATATCTCCTTTTTGCATTAACTATCTTTGTAGACTGGTAAAACTGCATTTGTAACATCATTATACTATATGTGGTAATCTCTGATTATTCAAACCTTTCTTTTTTGTATGAATAAATGTGATTGTTATTCTTTTTGCACAGGTATCATTCCTTATTGATTTCATGGGTTATAGCTGCAACCGCATTGGTTGATTCATATATGGATAAAAGGTTTTAATCACTTGTTATGTATCATTAGGCGTATAAGTGAGGTAGGTAAAAATCGCCATATCAAGAGATATGCAGTATCAATAAACATTATTTCATGAAAAAAAAAATTTTTGTATATTAGATGCCCTTGCATGTGCTAAAGTGGTGTCACAGATGAAACATTCCGTAATTTAAAAGCAAAGAGAGTTGTGTCTCCTAAAACGATCTTAGTAACCCCACAGATGTAATCTCATCTATGCTGGACATGAACCGGGAAGCCAGAGATGACGGGCCTGCCCTCCCCCAGAAGGAATCCCCCAGGACAGGGCAGCCAAGAGCACTAAGGCCAACAAATTTGAAGCATGGCCAAAACGCAAAAGGTAGATGTAAATTTTTTTCTAATAATAAGTATATATGCCCTATTAATTAGATCTAGAGTATAACTGGTACCGTTAAATTACTACCTGAATAGTGTGTTGATCCAAAATGGGGATCGTAGTGTTCATAAAGGTTACCAATATCTATATAATAAGATTAACTTGAATACATATCTACACTGATACAACAGTTATAGTATAGAATAAAATGAAATGCCTGGAAACAAACCAATAAGGGTGAAGGAGTAAACCCGCCATGACCGGTGACCCGATATATGTATAATACATTTTACATTGTAACGGAGTACATCCGTTCAATATTGTGTGTCCAAAAGTCGGAACAGTTCATTGCCGTCTAGAACTACAAGAAAAGATTATAAATTTTTTGAACAAATAGAAGATGAACAGAGGTTAATTTGTGCAGAGCACACACATATGATAAATATAGCTAACATATGATACATTTTCACAGGTAATGGAATAGAACTAGCAAACAAATTAGCATGATAACATTAGAAATAAAAGGCATGAAGGGGAGGCTTGGCGTGTGGTTATAGGACACCAAGTTTCTATTTCTCCATACCTCCAGATGAAAGCCCTCTAAAAAGGGTTTAAAGCATATTGCTTCATTCAGGCCTGATGAGCATGTAGCTTTTAGGTTATGGATCCACCGTAGTTCCATTTGGAGGAGGACTTTGCGCCAGTCCCCCACCCCCACCTGGGATTGGGGTGGATAGGATCTAGAAACAAAAATTGAATTTTTGGAAATTTTCTTCCATGTATTAGTTTTGTGTGATGACCAAGTGACAGGTCTGGTTGGAAACCTGTATACTCCTGATGTGTCTGTATGCACGCCTTCAAAATTGCAACTACACTTTTCCGACAAAAAAAGAGCCACACTCACAGTACAACAGGTAGATTACACCGATTGTTTTGCAGTTGGTGAAGTGTTTGGGTTGAAAAGTTTTTTAACCATTTGGAAAGATGGGGTCCCTCTGAGTGAGCATGTACTTACAGTAGTTACATGCCCCACAGATGGGCTGGTCTATATATGGTTTCTCCAATCATATCAGAGTCCTCCCATCACAGAACTCCCCAATCAAACAGCCTCCATCCCACGGCCTCCCCCCATCATAGAGCACCCCATTCACACTGTACCCTCTTCACCAGAGCCCTAACTTTTGCCTCCTGTAGAATTTCGGGGGGCAAGAGGAGGAGGTCTGGATGAGGCAGACTTCAATCCCCTGAATGCTAGGTGCAGCTTTATATGTGGCCTGCCCTAAATCAGAATCATGCACGTGAGCCAGTCGCCATCACCATAGAAACTAATGATGCCATGTGTCCTAGAATTAGACGTTACTGGTTATTATGATGCAGATCCAAGGCAAACTGAGTCCCATGCTTGCGGCACCCCAGAGGAACCCAGGTGACACCCCGGTTAAGAAGCACTGACCTAGAGTTCTACTTTGATACCACTGTTGATAGCTAGAGCATCTGAAATACTTTACTGCACACCATTAGAGAGTAATGGATACTGCCATTGCTGACCTTTCCTTCTGGGAATCTCACTTCTCTAAATGTCAAGTTGATGCTACAGTTTCAGAGCTGTGATAAGGAATTATAAAAAGAATTTTGATGCACATTCATAGCATAAGTGTTCTGTAACCCAAAAGTGTTATAGCCAGACACAACTAGTATTTTTTCATAAGGATGCCAGTAAGCTTGGTTCCCATACTTTTCATTAAAAAAAATAACTAAGAGGTTTAGTATTTATACAAGGGTGCCATCTAGTGGAATATATTGTGTATTACAGCCATTGAACAAAATCTAAATAATAGCACTGGACAATATGTACTATATTTGAAGCAGCATTAAAATAGGACTATTGTCAATGATTTTTTTTCTAATCCAGCACTGCCTATGCACTTCAGAAAAAACACTTTAAACCCTAATGATGGACATACACACTTTGATAAATTATCAATTTCTTTTTTGATTGATCTCCTTTAATAGGAATAACCAATCTATAGATGACAACCCATTCAGTCAATATAACATATTTGGGGAACTGGATTTCAATTGAAAGGATACAATTGTAATGGATCATAAATGCAATCAAATGCATTTCTGTTTCCATCACGTAATCCCATAACCTGATTGGTCACAATAGTAGAGTGGGAGAGCTTTAGATCCCGCTGACAAGTCTTTATCACTGTCTGGGTCCCCATTGTGGAGATTTACCCCTCACTTCCTCTGGGGTCAGAAGGACAGGAAGTGAGCAGAATTTCTCCCATAGCTACCCAGAAAGCAATAAATTAGGGGATAAGGAGCATATACTGTACACACGGTGGCCAATGTGAATTGCAGAGTCTCTTTCCATGGATGAATGCTTTAGGGAACTACTAGGATTATCCCCAAATGGTTAAAAGGGAACTCATCCTGAGAGAAATATGAAGGTGTACATTGCTGACTGTTGTCTGAAAATGCTCCTGGCTGGCTCTGGCATCCATGCATTCTGTTTATTCAGAACTGTTCTTACTTGATCCCAATCAGTGATGGAGAATGAACAGAAACCAGTGGATCAGGATAACAGCCAGGCAACTAGTATATTCGGAAGGAGACATCAGCAGTCACAGTCTCTGTATTCTCCCAGTACAGGTTTCCCATAATAAACAATCCAGACTTTACAAGATGCCCCCACTACCCTCATAGCAATCAAGCACTCTCATTTCTTCACATTCCACATTTAAAAAAACTGCACTTCTGATTGCTTGCTATTGGCAACATGAGATGTCAGCTAAAAAGGTAAAACATCCTTGTTGCCATAGCAACCATTTTGTTTACATACCTGAGCTGTAAAAAAACTGTCTATATTACAGCTCAGGATTGTAGACATGTGTAGCACTGACCCCCGAAGGAGCGTCTGGTTATTTTTGGGCTTACCGTTGCCTTCTCCTCCTCGTGCTCGTCTAGGGGTTTCCTCAGGTTGATGGTCCAATAAACTGTAGCGAACAACACTTGAATCCACTTTAGGGATTTTTATTTGCAAAACGTTGAACAGAACACAGTCTCTCAGTAGGGAATAGAGGGTATGGGTAGTAAAGCTCAGGTACTCTTGGAACTGCTAATACTTGAATGTCTCTCTTTATACAATCCAGGGAATAGCCAATCGCAAATGGATGGTAAAGCTATCGGATAAATCCCCTTTTTGTGGATTTAGCAACCGACAGATAATAAAAAAAAAAAGCAGACACAGTCTCTGTTACAGATTTGATTATAGAACTTTAGAATTAGAAAAGTCTGCCACAGACTTGGTTGTAACTGAAGGATGAAACTAGGAACTTTCATATGGTACCAGTATCTTGCAGCCGGTCCGGCGACACCGTAAGAATGTGGATTCACCTTGGTGTCCTTTCCAGCTTAGCTTCCAGGCTCTTACTGAGCAGCCAGCTATGTGTGTGGCCCTCTCCTGAAGAGTCCTCCCCTGGTTGCGTTCTCAGTTGCTGGGCCTCTCCAAAACCGAGACGGCACCGGACCACCTTGGAATCCTCCTTCCAGTTGCGGTGCCTCTGGCTAGCCAGCCCCGAGACTCGGAAATGGATGGATCCGCACCCCAGGCCATGAGGGCCTCTTGGGGCTGATCAGGAGGACCAGGGATTCAGAACATAATTCTGGACCGGAACCCAGAACCACTTGACCTCAACACCTTAAGTACCCTCTCCCGGAATACAACGAACCCACTGATTGGCTCAGAGAGAGAGATTGGTACCCAATGCGTCCAACCATACTGCGTTCCAATGCCTGCCAAAGGTGACACCCTGTCAGAAACTATGAATCAGACCGAGACAGAAGTACAATTAAATCACACTTGTTTGTTAAATAAAAATAAAAAGGTAAATATAAAAAGTTTAGTCAAGCATAGCCAGAGTCCAGTAACCAGATCGAGTAGTCAGCCAGGCCAGAGTTCAATAACCAGATCGGGTAATCAGCCAGGCCAGAAGTCAGGGATCCAAGTAGAGCAACAGCAAGCAGGATAAGGAGCCAGAAGGGATGTCAGTAAGCCAGTCCCTAAACAGAAAAGCAGGAGATGGTTTCTTGTGATGTGACCAAGGCGAAGGCAGAGGTGAAGTGGGCTGGACAGCTTTAAGTAGGCAGGTCAGATGAGCATGATCAGGAACAGCTGGTAACTGTGGAGAGAGATGAGAGCTGGCAATTAGCCGACAGCTGAGCAGCCAGCCCAGAGAAGGAAGGGCTAAGCCAGCCCTGACAGTCCTCAATGATCCCTCTCCCTCGGAGGGCCACCGGCTTGAGGGGAACCGTCTATGGAACTCGCGGAAGAGGACAGGGGCATATATGTCCCAGGATGAAACCCAGGAGCGTTCCTCCGGACCGTACCCCTTCTAATGCACCAGGTACTGTATGCGCCCACGGAACCTACGGGAGTCAACAATGGATTGTACCTCATACTCCTCATGGTTCTCAACCTGAATAGGGTGAGGGCATGGCATCGAGGTGGTAAATCAGTTACAGACCAACGGTTTCAATAAGGAGACATGAAACACATTTGAGATGCATATACTAGGAGGAAGGTCCAATGCACAAGCCACTGGGTTAATCCTGCGAAGGATACGGAAAGGCCCAATAAACCAAGGTGCAAACTTCAGTGAGGGAACACGAAGCCGGAGGTTGCAAGATGAAAGCCAGGCCCTGTCCCCAACCTGGCAGGCGTCTGCGGTCAGCATGGAGTCTGTACCTATCATTAGCAAGACGCAAAGCCTCCTGGACTTGTACCCAAATGGAACGAAGACCACGGAGATGCTCCTCTAATACAGGAATACTCTGCGGAACAAATGAGTCAGGCAACATGGAAGATTGGTAACCATAATTTGCCATAAATGGAGACAATCGGGAGGCAGAATTCAAGGCACTGTTGTGAGCAAACTCTGCCCATGGTAATAGGTCTGACCAGTTGTTAGGGTGGTCAGAAATATAGCAAGGTAGAAATTGCTCCAAGGACTGATTGGCTCACTCTGTGCCCCCATTAGCCTGAGGGTAATACGCATTAGAGCACGCAAGCTGGATTGCCAACTGTGCACAAAAGGCTTGCCAGAACCGGGAGACAAACTGACTGCCCCTGTCCCAGACAATCACCTTGGGTAGCCTATGTAAGCAAAAGATCTCCCAAGCAAAAATGGAAGCCAGTTCCTTAGAGGTAAGCAACTTCTTAAGTGGAATACAATGACACATCTTTGAAAACCGGTCAACCACCATAAGGATAACAGTGTTGCCTTGGGAGTTGGGCAATTCCACAATGAAATCCATTCACAGGTGAGTCCAGGGCCTCTCTCCATTGGGTATGGGTTGTAGGAGGCCCACTGGAAGGTGTCGTGGAGTCTTAATCTGAGCACACACGGGACAGGCAGCTACAAAGGCAGTAACATCATCCCATAGACTAGGCCACCAGAATTGTTGGGAAATGGCCCAAATGAGTTGATTCTTCCCAGGATGGCCAGCTGCCTTGGGAGAATGGTAAGTCTGGAGCACAGCAGTATGGAGACTCTCTGGGACAAAGCAGCGGTCACAAGGTTTCTCAGGAGGAGCATGGACCTGAGCAGCAAGAATTTTGTCACCCAAAGGAGAAGGCTGGTGTGAACCATAGCCAAGGTACGATCAGGAGGAATTATAGGAACCGGAACCGACTCCGACTTGGAAGTGGAGCAAAATTGTCGTGACAAGGCATCGGCCCTTACATTCTTAGTACTGGGTACAAATGAGACAATGTAATTAAAGCTCGACAAGAAAAGAGCCCATCGTGCCCTTCTGGGAGTGAGTCACTTAGCCTCAGACAAGAATGTAAGATTCGTATGGTCAGTAAGAATAAGAACAGGCACAGTGGTACCTTCAAGGAGATGTCTCCATTCTTTCAGGGCTAAAATTATTGCCAACAGCTCTCTGTCACCAATCTCATAATTGCACTCAGCAGGTGACAATTTCTTGGAAAAGTAGCCACACGGATGCATAGCGCTCTCAGAGTTAGGACTTTGAGACAGAAGGTCGCCAACTCCAGTCTCAGAAGCATCAAGTTTAAGGGATCGTTTCGATGTGGAGGCAAATTACCAGCTTGACCTTTATCAAAGACATTGCTAAAATCGCGGTACTCCTCTGGCAGGGAGGAGAGTGAAGAGGTGCACAGGACCTTGGATACCTTCAGGAAGCATGTCTCACTGCATTGTGGTGACCAGGAAAGAACCTTAGCACGGAGCCAATCAAAAGAGGGGTGTTGCCTCTGTAACCAAGGATAACAAATAACCAGCGGAAATCTGGGTGAGGAAATAACTTGGAATTGAATTATCTCATGGTGAAGAGCCCCTACGGCCATGGACAACGGAACCGTCTCATGAGTCATATGGGCAGGCTGTAAAGAGCCTCAATGGCAAGTGGAGTGTCACGCAGCTGCAGTGGAATCAAGTGCTGCGAAACAAATGCAGCATCAATGAACAGTAGTGATGGACGAACTTCCGACGGGACGTTTCGCGAAAGCGAAATGCGAACGGACCCAAACGTTCGCGAAACCGAACGTTCGCCGCGGGCCCCATTGACTTCAATGGGAGGCGAACTTTGCAAACCTTCATGTCGAATTTGCGGCCACGTGGTAATTATTAGGGGGTAAAACGTAGTCCCACCATCTGGACAATGACATAATACATGTATGAGGTGAATTTGGGATCGATAACTACAAGCATTTTTATTTTATTTGGGAAATTGTTCTAACAATTCAGGACTATGGAGCTAATGAAGGCAATGGAGGAGAGGGAAGGTCAGGGACCAGGGTAGGCAAAGAAGAGGGTGCAGGAGATGATCACCAGCAGCGTGACATACCGGAATGACACATGCACCGTGATAGAGGCATCTGACAGCAGCACCGTAATACAGAGCACTGACAGCAGCACCGTGACATACAGCGCTGACAGCAGCACCGTGACATACAGCGCTGACAGCAGCACCGTGACATACAGCGCTGACAGCAGCACCGTGACATACAGCGCTGACAGCAGCACCGTGACATACAGCGCTGACAGCAGCACCGTGACATACAGCGCTGACAGCAGCACCGTGACATACAGCACTGACAGCAGCACCGTAAGCAGCCCCAGGAGGAAGTCAGCACAGCACAGGGATGGTGTGATCCCCTCATAATAAGAACCCCCAGGAGGAAGTCAGCACAGCACAGGGATAGTGTGATCCCTTCATAATAAGAACCCCCAGGAGGAAGTCAGCACAGCACAGGGATATCATAAGCAGCCCCAGTAGAAATATGACACCGCTCAACCTCTTCAAAGAGGAGGGTAGGGGCATATAGTACGGTGTGCTTTTTTGGGTCAAGGAAGTGAGCAGACTGTACGTCAGTCCCTATACCGCTGAAGGACTGCTGCAGTATAGGGCAGCGGTCAGCAGTGGTGCACGTCAACCCTATCTATTGTGGACCGATAGCGGTCCTTACAGAACAGCAGACTGTACCGCACTCAAGCCTATGTACCGTAGCACCCTATACCAAGTTACCAGTCCTTATAAGAACTTTTGTGGAACAAGTGAGTTGTGAATGTTTAGCAGACTGCAGCAGAAGGGCAGCAGTCAAGTATAATATCCTTTCTATATTTGGAAGAAAGAATATTATACATGTACAAGCCTATTACTGTACCACTGATACCAGTCCTGAAAAGAACCTTTGTGGAACTAATAATAACAGCAAGTCTTTAAAATTACCCTCACTGCCTGACAACACTGCTTCCTTCCTGTCCCTATACAAATTGGCAAAAAAAGAGAACGATTAGTGGTTACTGGAACAGCTCTTTTGTGGACCTTGATAGTAACAGCTAATGATGATGATGATGATGATGATGATGAAAGACTAATCTGGCTGTCCCTGTAGCATACACCGTCCTTTCCCTTTCTCTAAACTAACAAAAGACACTCAGGCTGCTGCAAGAATCAGCAGCACAGCAAACCTATCAACACCTAACACCTATACCAGTCCTGAAAAGAACTTTTGTGTACCAAATAGCTAGTGGTTTATCTCTCCCTACTCCACACAGGAACCTGTCCCTATCGTAACAGAAGAAAGAATGTAAAATGGCCACCGGATCGGGTGTATTTATAGGTTAGGGGGAATGTCCAAGTGTCCATGTGCTGTCATGTCTCAATTGGCTGTCCTGTATCACATGATAAACGTGTCACCAAAGGTTAAAGTTCTTGTATACATTAAACACGTAAGTCCGCCGCGGCGAACGACGGAAAAAGGCGTTCGAACGTGCGGACCGCGAATGTCGGAAATTCGCCGCGAAACGACCGCCGGGCGAAACGTTCGTCCATCACTAATGAACAGGCCTGCAGCCCCAGAGTCGATTACAGCCTGTATCTAGATGGACGACTCAGCCCAAGAAAGGGTGACCAAAATCAGGGGCTTATCCTTCTGGATAACTGGGGACGAAACAACGCCACCTAAGGTCTGTCCATGACAGGACCTCAAGGTTCGGGTGTTCCCTGGACGCATAGGACAAGACTTCAAACAGTGACCTGCCTGGCCACAATAAAGGCACAATCTCTCCCTCCTCCTAAAGGCTCTCTCATCTGCAGAGAGACGCGTGAAGCCCAGGTGCATGGGTTCATCTTCACTGACCGACTTGGTACCAGGAGGCATGGGAGGTGAGGGAGGCATGGGTGGGACTACAAAGCTCGGAGGCTAACATACAGGAGGCTTCTGCAAGTGCTCCTTAAGAGAAAGTCTTTCTCTGTGTCTGGAGTCAATGAGGATGGCAAACGAGATCAAGCTCTCAAGCTCAGTGGGCATATCTCGGGTTGCTATCTCATCCTTGATGGAATCTGAGAGACCATGAGAAAAAGCAGCCATGAGGGCCTCATTGTTCCAAGCAACCTCTGCTGACAGAGTACAGAATTCAATGGCGTAGTCGGCAACAGTTCTCGTACTCTGTTTGAAGGACATGAGGCACTTGGCAACAGAAGCGGAGCGTGTGGGAACGTCAAATACCCTTTTAAAGGAAAGTGATTGGAATGAATGCAGTGCTTATTTACCGCTCTTTGAAAAGCGATCCAAAATAGTATAGCAGCGGTTAGCAGGCGTTCAGGGGGTCTCCTGCTGAACATCTGAATTATTTTTTTTCAATTCCAAGGAGAATTTTGTAATTAATCACATGACAACTGTTAAACTCTGCAACCCGAGTTTTAGGAAAGCCACAGCCACAAAGCGAAACATGATGGATTCTGCATGTGTACAGCCCTATCAGGCTGTAATTTTAGATGGGTGGGGCAGCCAGCAGGCCTCAAAACCATGCCTTGGACATCTGTTTTTGCTCCCTGACCAACAGTGTGAAACAGCCTTAAAAGTAAAATGCAGGTTTGGCTGGATCATATATTTGATACAGCCTTGCACCACCCATGTGAAGAGGCCAAGCTGGATACATTTTGTGACAAAACAATACAAACTGTGTGCACACTGAAGGATACCATTGTAGCACAGACGTCAGACCAGGTTCCATTCCCTGATAGGCACATGGTGACCAGGCACATAGCATTTTCATAGTCACTCAAGTCAAAGTTCAGCACATGAATGCCTTCTAAAATGTATATGCTGAAAGAACTGGGATAGGGGAGAGAGAGCCTTGGGATAATCTGAAAACTTCTAACAAAATTGTAACTGAGGACTTTAGTGCTGATCTGTGCTTACAGGTTGAGACCACCCTCTTGAATGTGAAGGGTAACTAGATTATATACAGGGTCTCCTCAACAGGAGTATAGTCCTGGATGTACTGTAGTAAGTTTTCCAAAATAGTGCAAAGAAAAGTCTCTAGAATTCACATGGCAGGTACTCATTGTGCCCTGTAAACTGTAATGCCACCTGCAGTATAAGCCCTTGTACACACAGTCGGATAATCCGTCGGAATGTGTCCTATCGGACCGTGTTGTCGGATAATCCGACTGTGTGTGGTATGCATCGGACTGATTCCGTCGGAATATCCGTCGGACCCAATTTTCCAACTTGTTGGAAATATTTTCCGACCAACTGGTTCGATCGGACATACTCCAATCATGTGTAGAGAATTTTGATCGGACCAAGTGCCACGCATGCTCAGATCAAATTCCTACATCAAAGCTATTGGCTACTAGCCTGAACGTAGTCCCATCGTAACGAAATTACGTCATCACGTTCTGAATGATCGGATTTTTCGACAACTTAGTCTGACCGTGTGTATGCAACAGTTTCGGACAAGATCCGACGGACAAAATTTGACGGATTTGGTTGGCAGAATGTCCGACTGTGTGTACAGGGGCTTAGTCAGCCTCTGTACTTCTTGCCTGTGACCTAGATCCTCAGTAGAGCTTTCTGCATGCTTTCTGCAGCCCTCAAAATTTCCACTCACCTGTCTGTATTTGGTGAGTGCAATATAGCTGAGGGTGAGTGTGGGCCGCATCAGAAGGAGGGGGGCGGGATCCACCAGAAGACAGGGTTGGCCGAGAGCCAAGTCTCCTCCTAGTGATTGGCCAGGAAACTGTGGGGAAGGGAGAGATGATCTGGACAGATCACACAGAGAGGGGAACACAGCTTGGATCTGAAACGTTGGCCGCAGTAACTCCTGCCTCCTGGACCCGCTCCTATGATAGATAGCACACTGGTCCAATGCTGGGAAATTGAAGTAGTATGACATCCATTATTGGAGGTGGGACTTTGTTTGACAACAGCCAGCGTTTTAGATCGAGGCTGTGTCACAGTGGGAGTTCCCCTCTCTGTGTGCCCATCAATGCAGCCTAATCATGCAGCCTATCAGTGTTCATCAGTGCAGCCTTATCAGTGCCCATCAATGCAGCCTATCAGTGCCCAGCCTATCAGCCCATTAATGGGCCAGGAAACTGTGAGGAAGGGAGAGGTGGGACTTTGACAGCGGCTTGCATTACAGATCCAAACTGTGTCACAGCGGGAGATCCCCTCTCTGTGCGATCTCTCCTCCTGATTCCTCCCTGTGGCTGCATTGATGGACACTGATGAGGCTGCATTGATGGGCACTGATAGGCTGCATTTATGAGCACTGATGGGCTGCATTTATGGGCACTGATAGGCTGCACTGATGGGCACTGATGAGGCTGCACTGATGGGCACTGATAGGCTGCATTGATGGGCACTGGTGAGGCGGAACTGATACAGTAGGCTGCACTGATGATTTCCAGAAGAATTGACCGGTAAGAGGGTACATTTTTCTGACAAATTAGTTTATCTTTGTAACCGCCAAATTATTCCTATTAATCTTCTCCACCATTACAGCATAGCGTTTACCTAAAGTCTGCTCAGTAAATTGTTTTTCTTTTCCTCCTCTCAATAAAATGGCGAGACCAACATCTAGAGTTTGGAAAAAAATCCACAGTATGATTTCTACTGAGAAAAAGCTGCAATTTGCAAATATTGTGAAAAAAAATATTCTTTTCCAAATGCTACAATGATAACAAAACACATCCTTGCACACCAGAGGTGCCCTAAACACATTACAAAATACTTTATGGAATGAAATGATGAGGACCATAATGAAAGTGCAAGTAGCTTTTCCCTCCAGAGTTTTCATTCCAGAAACATTCTTTCTGCTGCTTCTGGATCATCTGTTTCTTCACTAGCAGCATCTTCAAGTAAAGAAGTGTTGCAAACCACGGCCTCCCAAAAACACACAATTTAATTTATCAACTTTAATTTATAGATAAAATGGCACTTGATCAGGTGAACATTGATCAAGCTGATCATTGATCATTGATCATTGCAAGAGCAATATATGCTTCTGGATCAGCAATGTCAATAACAGAAAATGCATATTGACACTTTTAAATTATTACGAGGGAAAGGGGGTGGTTATCTATTCTCATGGATAGTTGAAATGTTCTTATCATCTACAGTCCTTGTTATTCCATTTGTAATAAAAAATATAAAAATTAAACAGCATATTTTTTTTTTTTTACTGAATAAGCTGTACTTTTATTTCAAACATAATACTTTTATATACACTGTATTTAACATTCTCTGTGTAACAAAATTACTTTCAATTTGTAAAACTACTTACTGAATTTAAAAAAAAAATTCCAGAAAAAAACGGGAAAAAATGTTTTTTTTCATGGCTTAAAAATTTTGGAAATTTTCCATCTCTACTCCTGAAGGCAAATGGTTCCACTAGATTTAACTTAGGGTACCAGAGTAAAGGGGGCTAAATACAAATGCACACCATACTTTTTCGTTAGCATGAATATGTAGGCCAGAGTCAAACTCCCCTTCCAACTGTATCTCAAATTTCAGGGGGATGCAGATGAAAGTAGCTGAGCCTGAACAGCAGAACCTAGAACAGACACTAATAAACGATTACTGCTTTCCCTGAATACAGGGAGACCAAAAACTAAATGTACCTAACACTAGCCTACTGAGGGGGCGCTACACTATCATAATGATGGCAATCAGCGTTGAAACGTTTGAATACAGCTTTAGTATATAAAGCAGTCGGGGCTGCGGTATATGCGTGTGTGGTTGTCTGGGGCAACGTTGTTTTTTTTTTGGGTTTATTGTGGCGATTGAAAGTATATATGAACCATTCTCTTGTAAAACATCCCATGCACTTTAAAATAGAAATGAAAGGCAAAACATTTATACAGTAAATAAATAAAAAAATAGAAACACCTTTCTTTTCTTTTTTTATAAGTGAACACATCATCTCTAATCTCAGCTGCATAAGAGGCTTTGAGAGGTGGGGATGGAGAAACAGGCTCTTCTCCCAATATAGTCAGAAAACTGACCACACTGAGATGGATGTGCTTCTATGCCTAGTGTGGTCAGTTTGAAATAGGAAAACAGGGAAACTGGCAAGATTACCAGGTATTTCACACAAAGGAAGCAATACAAAGAGAACGAGAATCTTTTTTAACTCAAGTACAACAGGCACATATCAGGAACATGGAATGTTGGGGTAACATTCTTTAAATACATTTCTCGTTTTCCTCTTACGCTGCGTGCACACGACCGGACTTTTCGACGGACTTGGTCCGGTGGACAATCCGACGGACTTTGCAGCTGAGGTCCACCAGACTTTCAAACGAACGGACTTGGCCACACATGATCACTCCAAAAGTCAGACAGATTCGAACGTGATGACGTAGAATAAGGAAGTTCATATCCAATTGCCAATAGCTGCCCTAGCGACGGTTTTAGTCCATCAGACTAGCACACAGAGGGACGTATTGTCTTCTAAAAGCCGAGTCCGGCGGACAAATTTGAAGCCAGTCTTATTTCTAGGTCCGCTGGACTTTTGGGAAGAAAAAGTCCGATGGGGCCCACACACGAATCGAATTGTCCACCAGAAAGTCCGATCGTGTGTACGTGGCATTATTGTTTGTGACATTACTATATATTTTTATCTACCATATTTCAGGCGTAACACATCTTGTAAAGGATTCTTTTCTTAACCACATCCTGCCTGGCCTATAGCAGAATGATGGCCGAGCAGAGGATCAGTTATCCTGACTGGGTCTCATATGATGTCCAGCAGGATAAGTGGTAAACCGATCGGTAGTGCGGTGGGTCGCTTTGACACACCGCATCTCCAATCTCTGTAAAAAGCCTATGACGTAGGCTCATTACCAAATGATCAGCTGTGACCAACCACAGCTGATCACAGCGGTAACCAGGAAGTGCCGGTAATCGGCTTTCTTGAGTTTGGGCTGACAAGGCCCGAGCAGAGGAGAGACAATCGGTGGCTCTCTCCTGGCGCAACCCCCCCCCCCCCCCCGTCAGGAGAGCCGCCATCAGAGGTGCCCGCCACAGATGCCAATCAGTGCCCATCAAAAATGCCAATCAGTGCCCATCAGTAATGCCTGTCAGTGCCCATCACAGATGCCAATTAGTGCCCATCAGTAATGCCTGTCAGTGCCCATTACAGATGCCAATTAGTGGCCATCAGTGCTGCATATCAGTGCTGCATATTAGTGCCTCCTCATCAGTGCTCCTTAGTGCCTCCTTATCAGTGCCACCTCATAAGTGCCCATCAGTGCCCGTCAGTGCAGCCTCATCAGTGCCCATCAGTGAAGGAGAAAACGTACTTATCTACAAAATTTTATTAAAGGAATTAAGAAAAACATTTTTTTTTTCAAAAAGAAAGCTCTATATGTGGAAAAAAATGATAAACATTTCATTTGGATACAGTGTAGCATGACCGCGCAATTGTCATTCAAAGTGTCACAGCGCTGAAAGCTGAAAATTGGTCTGGGCAGGAAGGGGGAGAAAGTGTCCGGTATTGAAGTGGTTAAAGCTACTTTTTCATGCTTGGCTATTTTTTTCAATTATTATGTTTAAAACGAATTGGGCTGAAAAGTGAACCTGTTTCTTTGCTCTGTGTGCCGTAACTTTTTATTGTGTAAAAGCACCAAGTTCATTTCTGTGTCAGATTGTAGAAGCATGTAGTCTGTGCCAATATTATACATGATGACAATTCTGCTTAATTCCCATTAACACAGTATGTATGTGATATGATGAGTTATTAAATAGGATTTTATTTCATATTTAATTACTATAAACAAATGTTGACAAGTGACAACAGCCATTATTAGCCAATGCTAATGAGAAAATAAATGTTTTAATCAACCACACCTTCCAGGAAAATTGGTATTTGAAATCATTGATTTTCCATCAGGTAATCTCTGCATTCAAAATTAGCTGACGGTAAATTTTATTTCTAGAGAAAACACAAGCACAAATGACTCCTTACATAGTAATTAGGCATAACCTTAGATAACAGGAGGTATGATCATATCTGATGTATTATTGGTTGGTGTCCTTTAGAACTTCTGAATGGGTTCCAGTTATGCCACGTACACACGACCGGACTTTCTGGAAGACTAGTTCCGAAGGGATTAGTCTGTCGGACAATCCGATCGTGTGTGGGCTAGTCCGATAATTTTTCGAAAAATAAATGCGAGGGACCTAGAAATAGAACATGTTTCAAATCTATCCGACGGACTCAATTCCGACGGACTAAAATTGGGAAAACCGTTCGTCTGTGTGCTGGTCCGACTGGCCAAATATGACGCAAGGGAAGCTATTGGCTACTGGCTACTGGCTATTGAACTTCCTTGTTTAGTCCCGTCTTACATCATCACGTTCAAAATTAACAGACTTTCGGACGGACTTAGTCCGTTCATGTGTGGCCAAGTCCGGTAATTTGGAAGGTTCGGCCGGTCTTCCTAGTGGACTCCGCCAAAAGTCCGCTAGTAAGACCGTTGGACCTAGTCTGCCGAAAAGTCAGATCGTGTGTACGTGGCATAAGGGTAATGTCAGAACAGCATTTAGTGTTCACAAACTTCTAATGCCGTGTACACACGACCGGACTTTTCAGCAGACTAGGTCCAACGGAATTAGTCCGTCGGACAATCAAGATCGTGTGTGGGCTAATTTGATAATTTTTCATAAAAATAAATCAGACGGATCTAGAAATAGAACATGTTTCAAATCTGTCCAACAGACTCAATTGCTATTGGGAAAACCGCTCATCTGTATGCTGGTCCAACGGACCAAATACGACGCAAGGGAAGCTATTGGCTACTGGCTATTGAACTTCCTTTTTTAGTCCCGTCTTACGTCATCACGTTCAAAACGAACGGACTTTCAAACAAACTTATGCCCCATACACACGGTCGGACATTACGACCACAAAATCCGATTTTTTCTGACGGATTTTGGCCGAAATTTGTCTGGCATACACACGGTCACACAAAGTTGCCGGTAAATCCGATAGTTCGGAACGAGGTGACGTTAAACACATATGATGGGACTACGTAGAGGCCAGTAGCCAATAGCTTTCGTCTCCAAATTTTTTCTGAGCATGCGTGGCACTTTGTGCGTCGGAATTCACTACACACGATTGGAAAAAGGATCGGATTTTGTTGTCGAAAAATTTTAGATCCAGCTCTCAAACTTTTTCAGTCGGAAATTCCGACAGAAAAAGTCCGATAGAGCCCACACACGATTGGAAAGTCCGTTGGGAAGACTGTCGGACCTAGTCAGCCGGAAAGTCCGGTCGTGTGTACGCGGCATAAAACATACACCCTGGAATTCATAAAACCTGGCTCAAGTCAAATTTTGCGAACATGTCCCACATGTGTCATACAAGTGGTTGAACCTGTTTAGAGCTTGTGTTTGAATTTGGCACATTCTGCTTCACGTTTAGAACATATGTAAGACATTTTCACAAAATCTGTCTCTGTATGGCAAAAAAAAATAAAAAATCGGGCCTAATTACCTCCACTTTCATAAGATACAAATTGTCGTGTTTTATTTTGAATTTGTTTCCGGGTGTTACGGCACAAGGGAGAAATAGAGCAAATTAGAACTACCTGAATTTTGCGCACAAGTTACTGTCAGAACCAAAACTGTCACAGATGTATTTTGAATTAGGCACAACGCTATAACCACTTGCCGACTGCCTGCCCACAATGTACGGCAGGTGAGCGCCAGCTGTAGGTGAAGAGATGTACATGTACAGTACATCACAGCTTACTTCTGGGTTTAGGGCGCATGCATGCGCACCCCCTGCCCGGCTCTCTCTGTGACTGTACACAGGAGCCTGTCAGCAAGTCCTGGGACAATGATTCACGGCTGCGACCTGCTGATTGGCTGTGTGCAATCACAGCCTAGAGCTGTGTTGGTAAACATAAACAATACAGTGCTCTGTACAGGCGGAGCAACCTTTAGTAAAAAGCAGCAAACTTTACACACATTACACATAGTTAGGCACACTTTTAAAATGGTTTTAAACATAGTAAAGTAAACGCCTAAACGGTGCACGATTAGGTGATATTTACAGCACCTATAGGTAAGCCTTATTATAGGCTTACATATAGGTACAAGTAAAAGATTGAAGTGCACAATCACTTTAACTAGGGTTGCATTGTTATGGGTATGGGTATCGATACAAAGCATTTCCAAAATTATCGGTACTTGTACAAATGCTCTGATACCTGAAACTGATATCTTTAGGTTTGATTCTTTCAGCTGGCAGCAGGATTCCTCTGCTGACAGCTGTAATGTAAACAAAAACAAAAAAAATCAGACAAAAGGAATAAAAAAGCCGGTGTTCTGCCGAGAAAGGTCCCCCTGTTGTGGTTTGCGATTGCACAGTACAAATCACAATGGAGCCGCCAAAAAGAGCCAAAGATGAAGAGCTGTGAGTCAGCTGTACACGGCGCCTTGCGTTATGACCACGACATTGTGCCAGACGCTGCCGCATGCTCCCGATGCTCGTGCTACACAGCAAGGAGCGGGTCTATTACTGTTATATCATCTAAGAGGCGGATGGCTACAGAAGAGGGCGAACTTCAAATTGATGGGCGACCTATTTAAGTAACAAACACAATGAATTTATCACAGTATCAGTACGGATTTTGAACGGCCCCTAAGTTATGAGCTCTGCCCATCAATGTAAAATTCGGCCCCTTCTGTAGCCATCCACCCCTTACATGATATAACAGTAATATACCTGCCCCTTGTAGAGTAGCATGAGCATCAGGAGCGTGCGGCAGCATCTGCCACAATGTCGTGGTCATTGCACAGGTGCCGTGTACAGCTGACTCAGAGCTGTTCATCTGCGGCTATTTTCGGCGGGTCCGTTGTGGTTCATACTGCGCAGCAGTACCGGCAGTTACCAGTTGTTAAGGAGCGGGGCTGCAGCATCCTTAACAACCAATGACTCAGCTGAAGTATAAACCAAAGAAACATCCTTGCAATTGGAGCCATCAAAATAAAAAAAAAAACTTGACAATATTTATCAAGAACATTGCTCTGCCCCTAAATTTTGTATCATTCTGTTTATTCATCTACAAATCATAGGGATGAAGTTTGATCTGCAGATGAAGTCAGTTAAAAGCAACCTGTCACATAAAAACCTGTTTTTTTTTTTTTAATTAAATATTCCTCTGTTTAACTCCTTATTAACCGTAATGTTATAAATCGGCAGAAGGGCACGTACAGGCAGAATCACGTACCTGCACGTTGCCCTTTAAGAGGCAGTGGGGGCGCCCAGGCACGTCGCTGGTGGTGCGCTTGCATGCCCGCGAGTCCGGTCGCGGGTCCCGCCTACTCAATCGGGGATACCTGTGATCGCCTCATGGAGAGGAAGAACGTAAAGTAAACAAGCATCTCTCTGTTCTGCCTAGCAACAGTGACACGCTCTCTGCTCCCTGTGATTGGAGCAGAGATCAGTGATCTGTAAAACACAGCCACACTCCCCACAGTTAGTAACATGCCCCTAGGACACGCTTAACCCCTACACTGCCACTTAGTGGTTAACCCCATTTGTATAGCACTGATTGCTATTTAAATGACAATGGTCCCAAAAATGTGTCAAAAATGTTCGATGTGTCCGTCATAATGTCGCAGTCACGATAAAAATCGCAGATCGCTGCCATTAAAAAAAAGTTATAAAAATGCCCTAAAACTATCCCCTATTTTGTAAATGCTATAACTTTTGCGCAAACCAATCAATAATCGCTTATTGTGTTTTTTTTTACCAAAAATATGTAGAAGAATACGTATCGGCCTAAATTGAGGAAAAAAATCGTTTGTTTAGATATTTTTGGGGGATATTTATTATAGCAAAAAGTTAAAAATAATGTGTTTTTTTCAAAATGAACGCTCTTTTTTGTTTATAGCGCAAATAAAGGGGTGATCAAATACCACCAAAAGAAAGCTCTATTTGTAGGAAAAAAAGGACGTAAATTTTTCTTGGGAGCCACGTCGCACGGCCGCGCAATTGTCAGTTAAAGCGACGCAGTGCCAAATTGCAAAAAGTGCTCTGGTCAGGAAGGGGGTAAATTCTTCCGGGGCTGAAGTGGGTAGTCAGCTATAATTAAATCCTTATTTTCCTCCATTTAATTATTATTTTCCTGCTGGTTTTTTTTTGTTAATTTCTATTTTATAAATTATTAATAGTTAAAACTTTTTGGGGGTTTTTGTTTGCTTTATTCGTTAATATTTTTACATCTTCATCATATATTTACATGTATCACATTGAAAAAGCCCAAAATCGAAAAAAATTTATTAATTTCATTTGTAAATAAATACCTTTTCAATACTTTGTACTAGAATTAGAATTTTAGTGTCATTTTAAACAGGACACTAACACAGCTCGAGAAAAAAAAGTTAAGAAACTGGGCTCATTCAGCTGTCATCAGTGTTACCCTGCTGAATGCTGAAGTTTAAACAAAACTGTTGCCGACAAGTATCAGTAATTGTGGAATTGGCACATCCCTACATTTAAGCCCTTGATGTTAATCCCTTTCCAGCTATCGTCCTTAGTACAGTGACAGTGTATAGTATTTTCTTATCATACATCACGGGACACAGAGCCATAGTAGTTACTATGTGGGTTATAGGCCACCTTCTGGTGATGGACACTGGCACATCCTAAGATAAAAAGTGCACTCCCTATATAATCCCTCCCACTACTGGGAGTATCTCAGTTTTTTCACCAGTGCTGTGCTGAGCTCCACTTGAGCAATCCTTGCTGAGGCCGCGTACACACGCGCGGACTGTTTTTTCCCAACCTTGTTCGTCAAACAGTTTCGGCAAACAGTCCGCTCAAAATTTGCATGAGCGGACTTGCCCACACACGAGCGGACTGTTTGACGAACAAGGTTGGGCAAACAGTTCGCTCAACTTTTGAAATGAACGGACTCGCCCACGTAAGGAGGAGGCAAATCCGCCCATTTCGAGCGCGTGTACAGGTAGGCGGGGCCCGCGAAGGAGACGTCGCGGGCTCCGCCGCCTGGAATGGGCTTAAAGGGGAACCCCAACGCCGAAAAAAATCGGCGTGGGGGTTCCCCCAAAGTCCACACCAGACCCTTGTCCGAGCACGCTACCCGGCCGGCCAGGAAAGGGGGGCGAGCGAGCGCGCCCCCCCTCCTGAGCCGTACCAGGCCGCGTGCCCTCAACATGGGGGGGTGCCTTGGGGAAGGGGGGGCCGCGCGGCCCCCCCACCCCAAAGCACCTTGTCCCCATGTTGATGAGGACAAGGGCCTCTTCCCGACAACCCTGGCCGTTGGTTGTCGGGGTCTGCGGGCGGGGGGCTTATCGGAATCCGGGAGCCCCCTTTAAGAAGGGGGCCCCCGGATACCGGCCCCCCACCCTATGTGAATGAGTATGGGGTACAATGTACCCCTACCCATTCACCTGTGAAATAAAGTACAAAAAAAAACACAACACATGGAAAAAGTATTTTATTGCACAGCTCCGGGGGGTCTTCCGTCTTCGGGGGTCTTCTCGCCGGACTCCTCCGCTATCTGTGTGTAGCTCTTTTACTAGCGGAGGAGTCCGGCTTTCTTCCTCCCCGCCGCCGGCCTCTTCTCCCGACTTCGGGGGTCTTGTCCCCCTCTTCGGTTTTTCTGCCGGGCCACCGCGCCTTCTTGTAGCTCTTTTACAGGCGGTGGCCCGGTCTTCTGTCGCCGCTGTCGTCGCCGCCGCCGCCGCCTTCCGTTCTTGTTCTTCTTCTTGTTCTTCTCCTGGAGATGTTGACTCGACGATCTCTCCGGTCGGAATGCCAGGGACACGCTCCGCTGCCACTTATATAGTGACAATGGGGCGGTGTCACATGGTATATGTCACATGGGTTGGTCACATGGGTTGATGTCACATGGGGACTATGACATCGTAAGGGGGCGGGGTCACCATGTGACCAACCCATGTGACATATACCATGTGACACCGCCCCATTGTCACTATATAAGTGACCGCACAGCGCGGCTCTGGCATTCCGGCCGGAGAGATCGTCGAGTCAACATCTCCAGGAGAAGAAGAAGAAGAACAAGAAGAAGAACAAGAACGGAAGGCGGCGGCGGCGGCGACGACAGCGGCGACAGAAGACCGGGCCACCGCCTGTAAAAGAGCTACAAGAAGGCGCGGTGGCCCGGCAGAAGAACCGAAGGCGGCGACGGAAGACGGCGACAGAAGACCGGGCCACCGGACCAGGCGCGGTGGCCCGGCAGCAGAACCGAAGAGGGGGACAAGACCCCCGAAGTCGGGAGAAGAGGCCGGCGGCGGGGAGGAAGAAAGCCGGACTCCTCCGCTAGTAAAAGAGCTACACACAGATAGCGGAGGAGTCCGGCGAGAAGACCCCCGAAGACGGAAGACCCCCCGGAGCTGTGCAATAAAATACTTTTTCCATGTGTTGTGTTTTTTTTTGTACTTTATTTCACAGGTGAATGGGTAGGGGTACATTGTACCCCATACTCATTCACATAGGGTGGGGGGCCGGTATCCGGGGGCCCCCTTCTTAAAGGGGGCTCCCGGATTCCGATAAGCCCCCCGCCCGCAGACCCCGACAACCAACGGCCAGGGTTGTCGGGAAGAGGCCCTTGTCCTCATCAACATGGGGACAAGGTGCTTTGGGGTGGGGGGGCCGCGCGGCCCCCCCTTCCCCAAGGCACCCCCCCATGTTGAGGGCACGCGGCCTGGTACGGCTCAGGAGGGGGGCGCGCTCGCTCGCCCCCCTTTCCTGGCCGGCCGGGTAGCGTGCTCGGACAAGGGTCTGGTGTGGACTTTGGGGGAACCCCCACGCCGATTTTTTTCGGCGTTGGGGTTCCCCTTTAAGCCCATTCCAGGCGGCGGAGCCCGCGACGTCTCCTTCGCGGGCCCCGCCTACCTGTACACGCGCTCGAAATGGGCGGACTTTCCGAGCGGGAACAGTCCGCTCATTTCGAAAGTACAGCGGACAGGCCCACACACGGGCGGACTGTTCGCTCAAACACAGTTTCAGCGGACAGTTTTTCGGAATTTCCGAAAGACTTTGTCCGTCCAACTGTCCGCTGAAACTGTCCGCTGAAAGCCCACACACGAGCGGACTGTCCGCCCAAACACTGTTCAGCGGACAAGGTTGGGCGAACAGTCCGCCCGTGTGTACGCGGCCTGGGGCTAGCCATGCAGCCGGATCCATTCAAAGTATTTTTTAGGCCGAATTGAATGGTACCTGGGCCTTGTGTCCAAAGAAGCGAGGTCTTGCCTTTAAACGCTTCTCTTTTTAGAGAGCTGGACCCCAGGATCCAGTACTTTGGTAGTAAGGCCATAAAGTTTTACTGGCGGAGGTGCTATTACAGGCCCAGGATTGTGGGTTTCCTTGAGGACCCCCAGCTTCTGAAGATTTAACGGAATCCATCGTGAAGGGTAAAGATTGGGTCTGTTGGTTTTACCACAGAAAACCCTACGGCGGGAAAGGTAAGTGGAGTTTTTCTAAGAAATGTTTGAATTTTCCTTTAAAGAGGGATTCCACCAAAAAAAAAAATATTTATAAATACTACAGCTGCTGACTTTTAATAAATGGACACTCACCTGTCCCGGGTTCCAGCGATGCCGGCAGCCGAGGCCGATCGATCGCTCGGCTCTCGGCTGCTGCAGTCACCATTCTAGGTGAGGGAATCAGGAAGTGAAGCGAATCGGCTTCACTTCCCGGTTCCCTACTGCGCATGCGCGAGCCGCGCCGCGCAATAGGAAATCTCCGCGCTGTCACTGGGACCCGTGTGTGTCCCAGCAGACAGCGCGGCAGGGCAGGAAATGGCGTAGACTCCCACGGGAGTCTATGCCCGGAAGTGGGTGAAAATACCTGTCTTTGACAGGTATCTCCACCCCCCTCCCCCCTAAAAGGTGTCAATTGTGACACCGGAGGGGGGGAGGGATCCGATCAGCGGAAGTTCCACTTTAGGGTGGAATCCCGCTTTAGTTAGTAAATGTTGTCATTCTTATGTGTCCCCACTGGGGGCTGTATAGAGCACATACCTTCTCAAGCTTCCTCAGAGAGCTCACGATGTGTACGTAGCAGCAGCCTCCAATTCCTCCAGCCAGCAGCAGGCTACTCGGCGGCTTTCAGGCTCTCCTTGTCATTTTCTTCCCTCTCTGTAAGATCCCATAGGATCAGAGGCCCGCGTTCGCTCGGGAAAACTCTTTTTTTTAAAGAGAGGAGAGGGGCCATAGACAAACGGAGGGGGGCGGCGTTGGCATCCTTCAACGCCCAGTGCAGGAAAGAGTGTTTTTAAAAGTATTGGTGTTATTAGCGCAAGCTGCGGGACACAGGAGCGTGAAAGAGGTTGGTGACATAAGCATTCTTTTTGAACACATTTACTATTTGCATCAGGCTGAGCGTTTATAGCTGAGGCAGTGGCTGACTATTGCTCAAGCCAGAGGCGTAACTAGCATCTTCAGGGCCCGGGTGCAAGAAACCATGAAGGGCCCCCACCAAGGTTGTTGCTAGGTCTACAAAAGATCTCAGGCTAGAGCCCATAGCAGCGAAGAAAAGAAAGTCATACACTTGGGCGGGCATACACATGTAAATTATATATATATATATATATATATATATATATCTATGTCATTACATATCTGAGTACGGGTCCCCCACTTACATCAGGGTCCCCAGAGATCCTCCACTTACATCAGGTACCCCAGAGAACTTTCCTACTTACATCAGGGACCCCAGAGAACCTCCCTACTTACATTAGGGTCCCCAGAGAGCCTCCCCTTACATTAGGGTCCCCAGAGAGCCTCCCCTTACATCAGTGTCCCCAGAGAGCCCCCTCCTTACATCAGACTCCCCATAGACCTCCTCCTTACATCAGGATCCCCAGAGATCCCCTCCTTACATCAGGGTCCCCAGAGAGCCTCCCCCTATATTAGGTTCCCCAGAGAGCCTCCCTCTACATTAGGTTCCTCAGAGAGCCTTCCCCAACATTAGGGTCCCCAGAAAGCCTTCCCTTACATCAGGGTCCCCAGAGAGCCTCCCCTTACACCAGGGTCCCCAGAGAATCTCCCCCTACATCGAGGTCCCCAGAGAGCCTCCCCTTCCATAAGGGATCCCCAGAGAGCCTCCCCTTCCATAAGGGATCCCCAGAGAGCCTCCCCTTCCATAAGGGTCCTCAGAGAGCCCCCTTACATCAAGGTCCCCAGAGAGCCTCCCCCACAATAGGGTCCCCAGAGAGCCTCCCCTTACATCAGGGTCCCCAGAGAGCCCCCTCCTTACATAAGGTTCCCCAGAGAGCCTCCCCTTACATCAGGGTCCCCAGAGAGCCTCCCCTACATCAGGGTCCCCAGAGAGCCTCCCCCTACATCAGGGTCCCCAGAGAGCCCCCATTACATCAGGGTCCCAAGAGAGCCTCCCCCTACATCAGGGTCCCTAGAGAGCCTCTCCCTACATCAGGGTCCCCAGAGAGCCCACTCCTTACATCAGGGTCCCCAGAGAGCCTCCCCAGAGAGCCTCCCCCTACATCATGGTCCCCAGAGAGCCTCCCCTTCCATCAGAGTCTCCAGAGAGCCCCCTCCTTACATCAGGGTCCCCAGAGAGCCCCCTCCTTACATCAGGGTCCCCAGAGAGCCCCCTCCTTACATAAGGGTCCCCAGAGAGCTCCCTCCTTACATAAGGGTGCCCAGAGAGCCCCTTCCTTACATAAGGGTCCCCAGAGAGCTCCCTCCTTACATAAGGGTGCCCAGAGAGCCCCCTCCTTACATAAGGGTCCCCAGAGAGCAACCCCTCTTACATTAGTCTCCCCAGAGGGCCCCCCCTTTACATCAGGGTACCCAGACAGCTGAACCTCCCTTTCAGAGGTTTCCCTGTACCTGGCTGGTGGAGGTGGGAGGCGGCGATCGGCAACTCTATGGTGTCCACAGGCAGGGGGATCTTCCTGGGGCTTGTAGTTCTTCTCTACCGAGTGTATACAGTGGAGAAGAGAGGGGCCTCTGACCAGGGCATGTATCAGAAACAGTGTACAAGCAGAGCGACTCACTGAAAGTGAAACTAATACCTGCCCGGGTCAGAGGCCCCTCCCCTTTCCTCTCCACTGTATACACTGACACTCGGGAAGAGAGAACTACAAGCCCCAGGCAGATCCCACAGCTCACAGGCACCATAGAGCTGCCGATTGCTGCTTTCCACCTCCCCCCAGTGCTTTCTAAAGTGCCAGCCAGAGGTGCAGGGGAGATGCCAGGTCTTGGGCCCCCCACAGTGGCAGAACGGCAGGGCCCAGTCGCAAGTGCGACTGCAGCGACCCCTATAGTTCCGCCGCTGGCTCAAGCAATGGATACGATTTCTCCTAGTAGTACCTCTGCTTTGTGCATCGGGCTATATTCAGAAACAAATATTTGGGGGTTGAAACACCCCCAAAAAAGGAGCTAAAAGGGTCTCCCTTAAGCTCTGGAAAGCCTACTTTTTAAATCGCATCCTCCCCTGAAAGGGGGTGGCTGGTCAGAGTGAGCATCGGGGGCATTGAATTGTTTGCAGCTGTTTTCAACACTGCAGCTCCTGTTAATTTCACTCTTTTTCCTCAGCCATGGTGGGTTTTTAAAATAAGTTTAGCGACTTTAATCGCATCCCAGAGTGGTTAATCACATCCCAATGTGGTCAGGTTGCGACAGGTTCTCATCCATTTTTCTAAGACCCTCAGACTGTGGAACTAGGGGCAGTAGAAGATGATTCCCTGGGCACTCCCATTCCCCAAAGCACCCACCCCCCATGTTGAGGGCACGTGGCCTGGTACTGTTCAGGGGGGGGGGGGGCGCTCGTTCGCCCCCACCCCCTTTGCTGACCGACCAGGCTGTGTGCTCACATAAGAGTCTGGTATGGACTTTGGGGGGACCCCCGCTCCGATTTTTCGGCGTAGGGGTTCCCCTTAAAATCCATACCAGGCGACGGGGCTAGCAAGGTGTCAATCTCGCCGATGGAAGCGGCGACATTGACTTCCTTCGCTAGTCCCGTCGTACCTGAAGTCACGTTCAAAATGAACAGACTTTACTCTGTGTGTGTGGGCAAGTCCATTCATTTGAAAAGTCCGGCGGACTAGCACACAGACGAGCGGATTGTCCACGGGAAAGCCGAATTCGGTAGACAATTTTGAGTCAAGTCTTCTTTCAAAGTCCACCGGACTTTTGGGAAGAAAGAGTCCGCTGGAGCCCACACACGGTCGAATTGTCCGGCGGACTCTGGCCGGCCAGAATAAGTCTGCCCGATCGTCCGATCGTGTGTACACAGCATTATTGGGATTTTCTTTAATCAAAAACATATAGCAGAAAATATTTGGCCAAAATGTATGATTAAATGTGATTTTTTTATTCAATATGTTTTATAGAAGAAAGTTAAAAAAAAATATTAAATGTTTTCTTGAATTTTCAGCCTTTTTTGTTTATATTGCAAAAAATAAAAAAACCCAGTGGTGATCAAATACCACCAAAAGAAAGCTCTATCTGGGTGAAAAAAAATTTGATAAATTAAATTTGGGTAGAGTGCTGCATCACCACACCATTACCAGTTAAGGTAGACCAGTGTCAAATAGCTCAATTGGTTAACCAATTCTGCCAAAGAAGATTTTGCCCCCTTCTTGACCAGAGCACCTTTTACAATTTGGCACTGTGTTGCTTTAATTGACAATTGTGTGGTCATACAATGCTGTACCCAAACGAAATTTGCGTCCTCTGCGGTTTTTATTTTTTGCGCTATGAACAAAAAAAAGACCGTCAATTTAAAAACAAATATATATTTTCAACTTTTTGCTATAATAAATATCCTCCAATTTTAAAAACAAAAACAAATTTCTTCATCAGTTTAGGCCGATATATATTCTTCTACATATTTTTGGTAAAAAAAAAATCACAAAAAGTGTATATTCATTGGTTTCTCCCACTTACTGCACTTAAGCCTCTTACACACGGTCGGATTGTTGGCCAACAAAACCGTGGACTTTTGTCCGAAGGGCGTTGGCCCAAACTTGTCTTGCATACACACGGACACACAATTGTTGGCCAACAAATACGAACGTAGTGATGTACTACATTGTTTTTCAGCTCTTTAGCGCCACCCTTTGGGCTCCTTCTGCTAATTTCGTGTTAGTAGAAGTTTGGTGAGTGTTGATTCGTGCTTTTCATTCTTCTGAAGTTAGGTGCTAGCCTGCTAGGTAAATAAATTTTTGGGCTCTTCTGTAATAAGCAATTGCTGATTGTTTTAGACTGATCAGGGTCTCACCGACTGCAGGCTTGATTGTTTCTCCCCGCCTTCTGGAAAGGCTCCAGGACATAGTAGTAGAGCAGGTCAAATGAGAAGCCTGAATGTGTATGGGGTCTCAGCCAATCCCTGGGGAGGTGTGCCCAGTAGGTAGCTGCAGAGCCCCTACATAGTCTGGGATCTGTAGCAGGCTTGTTCTTGTCCAGGAGGAGAAGTTCCCAGCATGGAGGGCTGTTGCCCTCCCAGGCAGTCCAGTAGAAATTTTCCTCAGCTCATCAGGGTCCCAGCTATGCTAAAGCTAGGGGGGCTGCTTGCTAAGAATCCATGAAGTCAAACAGGGGGACTTCACTTATGCCCTGTACACACGGTCGGCCATTCAGACGCAAAAGTTATAGCGTCTATAAACTATGGGAAAGAGTTATGGCATTTTTTTTTTTTTTTTACTAGTGATGGTGGTGATCTGCGATTTTTAGCAGTATTACGACATTGTGATGGAAGAATCAGACACTTTTGACACATTTTTGGGACCGTTGACAATTGCTATAGAAATGCACTGAATACTGTGTAAATGTCACTGGCAGGAAAGGGGTTAACACTAGGAGGTGATCAAGGGGTTAAATGTGTGTTCCCTCAGTGTGTTCTAACTGTATGTGCTGTGATAGAGAGGTGAGAGAAATGTGGGATGTGTTCTAAGGAGGGAGTTAGGTAAGACTGTGTGGAATGTATCTAGGGCATGGGCGTCCGCAGAACTTTTTCCAAGGGGGGGGCATCATTTTTAAGGCCACTCATGCTCCGCCCCTTTTTGACAATCTCATGAAAATCTTTCCACTGTTAATACATATGTGTTATATAACAGATAATTCATCTTCACTTTGTATTGGAAGTTACTCTGGCGGCTGTGTTCCAGGCCCATATAGCCTAGAGAATGTACATCTTTTTACATTGCAATACATCTGTTGTGGCCATATTTTGATCTCATACTGTCACTGTATAGGCCGTTTTCATCAAGATAAAAATATGGCAAAAACAGATGTATTGCAATGTAAAAAGATGTACATTCTCTAGGCTATATGAGCATGGTACGCAGCTACCTGAGTAACCTTGCGGATGCCCATGCTTTCAAATACCAGCCCTGGAAAAAATTTCATACCAGCCTCAAAGCATTATTATACCAGCCCAACAGCATAACGTCATTATTTTCTTGTTAATGAAAGGGAAAACCATACATTTTAAAGCACATTTGATGAAGAGAGTATTAGATATAAATATGAAATCACATAGGGCTTTATATATATATATATATATATATATATATATATATATATATATATATATATATATATATAAATTCCAGTTAATAGTGGTAAGTGATCAATCATCAAGGGGGAGCCCAGAAACTCAGAACATGGGGGGGGGACCACCTTCTGCAGAAAGAAAACTCTAAGGTAAGGGGGGTGGGTTACTAATATAAGGAGGAAACCCTTTATATCAGTGCCCCTTACATTATCGTATTTACTCCCCGCTTACATCAGTGACCCCCCCCCTGTCTGGCCTGGCGGTGCTTTCACTGACCTCCTCTCAGGTGCACTGTGCAGGGCTCAGTCAGTCGGCTCCAGCTTGGAGGTTTTATCCTATAGTCTCCTGTCCACAGTCCACACAAGTCTGAGTTCTCCCATGACCCCCATCCCGGCGGTGCTCCCACTCTTGACTCCTCTCCAGACTACCTCAGAGACTGCAGACATGCTACAGGAGATGGACAGAGACTGCAGACTTGATGCAAGAGCTCAATGCAGCCTCACCAGTGCCCATAAAATTCAGCCTCACTGTGCCCACCAATGCAGCCTCACCGTGCCCACCAAATTCAGCCTCACTGTGCCCACCAAATGCAGCATCACTGTGCCCACCAAATGCAGCCTCACTGTGCCCACCAAAATGCAGCCTCACTGTGCCCACCAAAATGCAGCCTCACTGTGCCCACCAAAATTCAGCCTCACTGTGCCCACCAAAAATGCAGCCTCACTGTGCCCACCAAAATGCAGCCTCACTGTGCCCATCAAATTGGAGCCTCACTGTGTCCATCAAATGCAGCCTCACTGTGTCCATCAAATGCAGCCTCACTGTGTCCATCAAATGCAGCTTTACTGTGCCGTGAATGCAGTCTCACTGTGCCCATCATTGCAGCCCCACCTGTGCCCCATGTCCCAGTCTGCAGTCCCTGTCTGTGGGAAGGTGTGTTGTTGATGCTCGGTACAGTACCTTGCATGCCAGCAGGATATCCATGACGGCCAGCAGCAGGCAGGGTCTGTTCTCGTTTTGGATGGGGACGGTGCTCCTTCCAGAGGATCTGTCTGCTGTGAGATGGAGTGGTCCCTGGCCACCTGCACCTTCAGCCGTCCTCATTTTCCAGCCCCAGTCAGCCTGCCCTCTGGTCCTGGGGAAGTGGAGAGCACTGGGTGGGAGTTGGAGAGAAGAGGGAGCAAAGAGTACTGGCGGGGATGGAGAACACATGGGTGGGGGCAAAGAGCGAGGGGGAGTGGAGATCACAGGGGTGGGGAGCAGAGAGCATTGGGGGGAACTTGAGAGTACTGGGGGGGCCAACAAGAACAGGGGTAGAGAGCACGGTAGGCTGAGAGCACTGGGAGGGCTAAGAGTGTGGGGTGGTGGAGAGCACTGGGGGGGCAGAAAAACAGGGGTGGAGAGCACGGGGGCTGGAGAATACTGGGGGGTACAAAGAGCAGGGGGAGTGGAGAGCAATGGGGGGGAGCTTGAGAGCACCAGTGGGGGCCAGAAAGAACAGGGGTGGAAAGCACGGGGGACTGGAGAGCACTATGGGGGGTGGAGAGTACAGGGGTGGGGAGTGGAGAGTGCTGGAGGGGAGCCAAAAAGAACAGGGGTGGAGAGCACGGAGAGTAGAGAGCACTGGGGGGGGGGGCTGGAGAGCACCAGGGGGGCAGAAAGAACAGGGGTGGGGAGAATGGGGGGCTGGAGAGCACTAAGGTGGGGGCTGGAGAGTGATGGGGAGAGATGAAGAGCACTGGGGGGGGAGAAAGAACAGGGGAGAAAGCACTGGGGGGAGTGGAGAGCACCGAGGGGAGAGCACTGGGGGTGAAAGAACAGGGGGAGAGAGGAGAGCGCTGGGGGGGAGGAGAGCACTGGGGGGGAGCACTGGAGGGAGTGGAGAGAACTGGGGGGGAAAGAACAGGGGGGAGAGCACTGGGGGGAGAACACAGAGGGGAGAGGACTGGGGGGAGTGGAGAGCACTGTGGGGGGGAACAGGGGGGAGAGCACTGGGGGGAAAGGGGGGAGAGCACTGGGAGGGAGAGCACTGGGATGGTGGCTAGAGAAGGATAAAACTGGGGGGGGGCAGGAGAGTGTGGTGGTGGAGGAGAGCACAGTGGGGGGGGGGGCAGGAGAGTGTGGTGGGGGAGAGCACTGGAGGGGTGGCAGGAGAGTATGGTGGTGGAGGAGACCACTGGGGGGGGCAGGAGAGTGTGGCGGTGGAGGAGAGCACTGGGAGGGGGCAGGAGAGTGCGGTGGTGGAGTAGAGCACTGTGGGGGGGGGGCAGGAGAGTGTGGTGATGGAGGAGAGCACTGGAGGGGGTGGCAGGAGAGTGTGGTGATGGAGGAGAGCACTGGAGGGGGTGGCAGGAGAGTGTGGTGGTGGAGGAGACCACTGGAGGGAGTGGCAGGAGAGTGTGCTGGTGGAGGAGAGCACTGGGGGGGGGGCAGGAGAGTGCGGTGGTGGAGGAGAGCACTGGGGGGGCAGGAGAGTGCGGTGGTGGAGACCACTGGGGGGGGCAGGAGAGTGCGGTGGTGGAGGAGAGCACTGGGGGGGGCAGGAGAGTGCGTGGTGGAGGAGAGCACTGGGGGGGCAGGAGAGTGCAGTGGTGGAGGAGAGCACTGGGGGGGGGCAGGAGAGTGCGGTGGTGGAGGAGAGCACTGGGGGGGGCAGGAGAGTGCGGTGGTGGAGGAGAGTACTGGGGGGCAGGAGAGTACTGGGGGGCAGGAGAGTGCGGTGGTGGAGGAGAGCACTGGGGGGAGGCAGGAGAGTGCAGTGGTGGAGGAGAGCAATGGGGGGGGCAGGAGACTGCGGTGGTGGAGGAGAGCACTGGGGGGGGCAGGAGAGTGCGGTGGTAGAGGAGAGCACTGGGGGGGGCAGGAGAGTGCGGTGGTGGAGGAGAGCACTGGGGGGGCAGGAGAGTGCGGTGGTGGAGGAGAGCACTGGGGGGGGCAGGAGAGTGCTGTGGTGGAGGAGACCACTGGGGGGGCAGGAGAGTGCTGTGGTGGAGGAGAGCACTGGGGGGGCAGGAGAGTGTGTGGTGGAGGAGACCACTGGGGGGGCAGGAGAGTGCGGTGGTGGAGGAGAGCACTGGGGGGCAGGAGAGTACTGGGGGGGGGGGCAGGAGAGTGCGGTGGTGGAGGAGAGCACTGGGGGGGCAGCAGAGTGCGGTGGTGGAGTAGAGCACTGCAGCCCCCCCCTTCGATCCTCCTATCCAGGCACTGTGGCACGGATGGGCATCTACTCCTCTGGATCACAACGCTGGATGGCTGTGTTCGGCGGCTGCTCTGTAACACAGTCCCGCCCCCCCAGACCAGCTCATGTGATAGGCGGAACGTGATTCTACTATCACACGAGCTGGTCTGGGGGGGCGGGACAGTGGTACAGAGCGGCCGCCGAACACAGCCATCCAGCGCTGTGATCCAGAGGAGAGAGCGGAGGATGCAGCATGGCGGTGGCGGCGGCAACACCTTGGGGATTCCAGGGGGGGGGGCACTTGACCCCCCTTGCCCCCTGCTGCGGACGCCCATGATCTAGGGTGTACTGTAAGGGGAGTAAGGTGAATGAAGATTGTGTTGTGCGTCTGACAGGCATTCGGGAGGTGCTACTTCCTCCTGCTTTTTGCGTTTGTTTTTTTTCTACTTTTAATTTTTTCATTATTTATTTGGCAACGTGATATTGCCGGACTGCACCACAACTGCAAGTCAAGCTTTTGGCTCGCTTTGGTGATGAATTGCACTCAAGGGGCGAGTTTTACACATGCTCTGCAGCCCAAGTTAAGAATGCTACAGTCACGAAGCAAAGCATGGTAGCTATGGCATATGTACAGCCTTACGTGTCTGTATTGTTTGGCTACATTCACATGTACTTCACTGGTGTACTACTAAGCCCCTGTACACATGGTCAGAGATTTCCACAACCAAATCTGTCGGATTTTGCCCGTCGGATTTTGTCCATCGGATCTTTTCCGAAACTGTTGCATACACACTGTCGGACTAAGTTGTCGAAAAATCCGATCTTTCAGAACGTGATGACGTAATTTCGTTACGATGGGACTACATTCAGGCTAGTAGCCAATAGCTTTGATGTAGGAATTTGATCTGAGCATGCGTGGCACTTGGTCCGATCAAAATTCTCTACACATGATCGGAGTATGTCCAATTGAACCAGTTGGTCGGGAAATATTTCCAACAAGTTTGAAAATTGGGTCCGACGGATATTCTGACGGAATCAGTCCGATGCATACCACACACAGTCAGATTATCCGACAACACGGTCCGACGGATTCTCCGACCGTGTGTACAAGGGCTAAGACATTCTGAATTGCATCTAACAGAATGTATCAAGTTGCAGTGTGCTGATTCTTGCTCCCACTTACTGCACTTAAGCCTCTTACACACGGTCGGATTGTTGGCCAACAAAACCGTGGACTTTAGTCCGAAGGGCGTTGGCCCAAACTTGTCTTGCATACACACGGCCACACAATTTTTGGCAAACAAACACGAACATAGTGATGTACTACATTGTTTTTCAACTCTTTAGTGCCACCCTTTGGGCTCCTTCTTAGTAGATGTTTGGTGAGTGTTGATTTGCGCTTTTCATTCTTCTGAAGTTAGGTGCTAGACTGCTAGGTAAATCCATTTTTGGGCTCTTCTGTAAGAAGCAATTGCTGATTGTTTTAGACTGATCAGGGTCTCACCGACTGCAGGCTTGATTGTTTCTCCCCACCTTCTGGAAAGCCTCCAGGACATAGGAGTAGAGCAGGTCAAATGAGAAGCCTGAATGTGTATGGGGTCTCAGCCAATCCCTGGGGAGGTGTGCCCAGTAGGTAGCTGCAGAGCACCTACATAGTCTGGGATCTGTAGCAGGCTTGTTCTTGTCCAAGAGGAGAAGTTCCCAGCCTGGAGGGCTGTTGCCCTCCCAGGCAATCTACTAGGAATTTTCCTCAGCTCATCAGGGTCCCAGCTATGCTAAAGCTAGGGGGCTGCTTGCTAAGAATCCATGAAGTCAAACAGGGGGACTTCACTTATGCCCTGTACACACGGTCGGACATTCCGACCACAAAATCCATTGGATTTTTTCCAATGGATTTTGGCCAAAACTTGTGTTGTATACACACGGTGGGATAAAGCTGTCGGAAAATCTGATCGTTCGGAACGAGGTGACGTTCATTTTATACGACGGGACTACGTAGAGGCTAGTAGCCAATAGCTTTGGTCTCGTAATTTAATCTGAGCATGGACTTTGTCCGTTGGAATTCTCTACAAACAATCAGAAAAAGTCCGATTGGATTTTATTGAGGGAAAATTTGAGATCCAGTTCTCAAACTTTCTGTCGGAATTTCAGATGGAAAAAGTCCAATAGAGCCCACACACGATCAGATTTTCCGACAACATAATCCAATTGGACCTTTTCCGTCTGAATTTCTGACCGTGTGTCCCGGACATTAGGATCTGATCTGGAGAGTCCACTAAGGATTGGAAGTGTCTGATACTGGAAGGAGGGACCTGAGTGCAGGATCTGGGTGACTGTAGCTGCTGTCAGCCCTTGTGCACTAATATCAAGGCTTGCCTGGCCTGGGACATTGCTTATGTTGTCCCAGCGCTGTCCATTTCCTGGGCTATTTTTAAAGGGATGGTTCTAAGATGTAGCTGCAGAGTGAAGAATGCCATTGAATTACTGCTCAGCATTTTTTTGTTTTTTTTTCTGTCCCACAGCTCCAAGTGTCCTATCCAAGTTTGTTCAGCTATAAATATCAAAAAGGCAACCCCAAGACTGTATATTGAGGCAGAATAGTGAGTCTGTCTGCAGGTGCACTAGGGGGCAAAAGAACCTGTGGCAAATAGGTGGGCTGTTTTCGGGGTGAGTGCTACAGCAGTAAGGATGGCATGGGATGATTGGAGAAAGGGGAGGGATGGAGTATGGATAACGAGGGATGATTGGAGAAAAGAGAGGGATGCAGTATAGATAAAGAGGGATGATTGGAGGAAGGGGAGGGACGCAGTATGGATAACAAAGGATGATTGGAGGAAGGGGAGGGACGCAATATGGATAATGAAGGAGTTATGGAGGAAGAGGTGGCATGCAGTATGGATAAAGAGGGATGATTGGAGGAAGGGGAGAGATAGAGTTTGTATAACAAGGAATGATTGGAGGAAGGGGAGGGACGCAGTATGGATAACAAAGGATGATTGGAGGAAGGGGAGGGACGCAATATGGATAATGAAGGAGTTATGGAGGAAGAGGAGGCATGCAGTATGGATAAAGAGGGATGATTGGAGGAAGAGGAAAGGTAGAGTTTGTATAACAAGGAATGATTGGAGGAAGGGGAGGGACACAGTATGGATAAAGATGGATGACTGGAGGAAGGAGAGGGTGGTATGGATAATGAGGGATGAATGGAGGAAGAGGAGGGATGCAGTATGCATAACGAAGGAGTAATGGAGGAAGGGGAGGGATGCAGTATGGATAACGGAGTAATGGAGGAAGAGGAGGGATGCAGTATGGATAATGAAGGAGTAATGGAGGAAGAGGAGGGATGCAGTATGGATAACGAAGGAGTAATGGAGGAAGAGGAGGGATGCAGTATGGATAACGAAGGAGTAATGGAGGAAGGGGAGGGATGCAGTATGGATAATGGAGTAATGGAGGAAGGAGAGGGATGCAGTATGGATAACGAAGGAGTAATGGAGGAAGGGGAGGGATGCAGTATGGATAATGGAGTAATGGAGGAAGGAGAGGGATGCAGTATGGATAACGAAGGAGTAATGGAGGAAGGGGAGGGATGCAGTATGGATAACGAAGGAGTAATGGAGAAAGAGGAGGGATGCAGTATGGATAAAAAAGGATGAAGGAAGGAAAGGGAGGGATGCAGTATGGATAACAATGGAGTAATGGAGGAAGAGGAGGGATGGAGTTGGGATAACAAGGATTGATTGGAGGAAGGTGAGGGCGGTATGGATAACCAGGGATGAATGGAGGAAGGGGAGGGACGCAGTATGGATAATGAAGGATAAATTGAGGAAGAGGAAGGATGGAGTTGGGATAACAAGGATTGATTGGAGGAAGGAGAGGGCGGTATGGGTAACCAGGGATGAATGGAGGATGGGGATGGATGCAGTAGGGATAATGAATGATAAATTAAGGAAGAGGAGGGATGGAGTTTGGCTAACAAGGAATGATTGGAGAAACACTGTATGTGTAGCGCCCACCACCTTTAGGTGGGTGCTAACAGGTTAGAGATAGGTGAAATTGTCAGTGCCGTACACTCTTGTTTAGGCCTGGTGGGTTAATTTGGTTTGGGAGGAGTGGTAGAATAGAGGGGTGGTGCGACCACCTGTACTCTGCCCTGGGAAAACCCTCCCTTGCGTTCTCCAAGAATGTTTTGGAAAGGAGGCGGGTCATGGACTGGAGTGCAGGCAGTGTATATGGCCCCTGGCCCAATCATTAATTTGTGGGGTGGAAGAACGGAGGTATGTTGGCAGTATGGTATGAAGTACACAGCAGCTCCCAAGGGAGTAGTGTGCTATATGGATATCAAGGAATGATTAGAGAGGAGTTTGGATAATGATTGGTGGAAGGGGATGAATGATTGGAGGGACTGGGGTGATGCAGTTTGGATAACAAGGAATAATTACAGAAAGAGGAGGAATGATTGGAGGGATGGAGTTTGGGTAAAGCCCCATACACACTATCAGTTTTTCTGCTGAGTTTTTCCTTCAGATTTACCAAAACCATATAATATGAGGTCAAACCTTAGGAGTTTCAATTTGTATGCAATCAGGCAGGCCCTTCTACTACATGATTTTGGTAAACCTGAAGGAAAAACTCAGCAGAAAAACTGATAGTGTGTATGAGGCTTAACAGGGAATGACTGGAGGAAGGAGAGGGATGATTGGAGAGATGGAGTTTAGATAACAGGGAATGACTGGAGGAAGGGGAGGGATGGAGTTTGGATAACAGGGAATGATTGGAGGAAGGGGGGGGGATGGAGTTTGGATAACAGGGAATGATTGGAGGAAGGGGAGAGATGGAGTTTGGATAACAGGGAATGATTGGAGGAAGGGGAAGAATGATTGGGGAGATGGAGTTTGGATACCAGGGAATGATTGGAGGAGGGGGGGGGGGAGTTTGGATAACAGGGAATGATTGGAGGAAGGAGGGGGATGCAGTTTGGATAACAGGGAATGATTGGAGGAAGGGGAGGAATGATTGGAGGAAGGGGAGGGATGGAGTTTGGATAACAGGGAATGATTGGAGGAAGGGGAGGGATGCAGTTTGGATAACATGGAATGATTGGAGGAAGGGGAGGGATGGAGTTTGGATAACAGGGAATGATTGGAGGAAGGGGAGGGATGAAGTTTGGATAACAGGGAATGATTGGAGGAAGGGGAAGAATGATTGGAGAGATGGAGTTTAGATACCAGGGAATGATTGGAGAAAGGGGAGAGATGGAGTTTGGATACCAGGGAATGATTGGAGGAAGGGGAGGGATGGAGTTTGGATACCAGGGAATGATTGGAGGAAGGGGAAGGATGGAGTTTGGATAACAGGGAATGATTGGAGGAAGGGGAGGGATGTAGTTTGGATAAAAGGGAATGATTGGAGGAAGGGGAGGGATGTAGTTTGGATAACAGGGAATGATTGAAGGAAGGGGAGGGATGGAGTTTGGATAACAGGGAATGATTGGAGGAAGGGGAGAGATGGGGTTTGGATAACAGGGAATGATTGGAGGAAGGGGAGGGATGGAGATTGGATAACAGGGAATGATTGGAGGAAGGGGAAGAATGATTGAGGAGATGAAGTTTGGATAACAGGGAATGATTGGAAGAAGGGGAGAGATGGAGTTTGGATAACAGAGGATGATTGGAGCAAGGGGGGGGGGGTGAAGTCTGGATAACAGGGAATGATTGGAGAAAGGGGGGGGGGTGAAGTCTGGATAACAGGGAATGATTGGAGGAAGGGGGGGTGAAGTCTGGATAACAGGGAATGATTGGAGGAAGGGGAGGGATGTAGTTTGGATAACAGGGAATGATTGGAGGAAGGGGAAGAATGATTGGGGAGATGGAGTTTGGATAACAGGGAATGATTGGAGGAAGGGGATTGATGGAGTTTGGATAACAGGGAATGATTGGAGGAAGGGGAGGGATGGAGTTTGGATAACAGGGAATGATTGGAGGAAGGGGATTGATGGAGTTTGGATAACAGGGAATGATTGGAGGAAGGGGAGGGATGGAGTTTGGATACCAGGGAATGATTGGAGGAAGGGGAGGGGTGGAGTTTGGATAACAGGGAATGATTGGAGGAAGGAGAGGGATGCAGTTTGGATAACAGGGAATGATTGGAGGAAGGAGAGGGATGCAGTTTGGATAACAGGGAATGATTGGAGGAAGGGGAGGAATGATTGGAGGAAGGGGAGGAATGATTGGAGGAAGGGGAGGGATGGAGTTTGGATAACAGGGAATGATTGGAGGAAGGGGAGGGATGCAGTTTGGATAACATGGAATGATTGGAGGAAGGGGAGGGATGGAGTTTGGATAACAGGGAATGATTGGAGGAAGGGGAGAGATGGAGTTTAGATACCAGGGAATGATTGGAGAAAGGGGAGAGATGGAGTTTGGATACCATGGAATGATTGGAGGAAGGGGAGGGATGGAGTTTGGATAACAGGGAATGATTGGAGGAAGGGGAAGGATGGAGTTTGGATAACAGGGAATGATTGGAGGAAGGGGAGGGATGCAGTTTGTATAACAGGGAATGATTGGAGGAAGGGGAGGGATGTAGTTTGGATAACATGGAATGATTGGAGGAAGGGGAGGGATGTAGTTTGGATAACAGGGAATGATTGAAGGAAGGGGAGGGATGGAGTTTGGATAACAGGGAATGATTGGAGGAAGGGGAGGGATGGAGATTGGATAACAGGGAATGATTGGAGGAAGGGGAAGAATGATTGAGGAGATGGAGTTTGGATAACAGGGAATGATTGGAAGAAGGGGAGAGATGGAGTTTGGATAACAGATGATGATTGGAGGAAGGGGGGGGGGGTGAAGTCTGGATAACAGGGAATGATTGGAGGAAGGGGGGGATGAAGTCTAGATAACAGGGAATGATTGGAGGAAGGGGGGGGGGTGAAGTCTGGATAACAGGGAATGATTGGAGCAAGGGGGGGGGGGGTGAAGTCTGGATAACAGGGAATGATTGGGGGAAGGGGAGGGATGTAGTTTGGATATCAGGGAATGATTGGAGGAAGGGGAAGAATGATTGAGGAGATGGAGTTTGGATAACAGAGAATGATTGGAAGAAGGGGAGAGATGGAGTTTGGATAACAGAGGATGAATGGAGGAAGGGGGGGGGGGGGTCTGGATAACAGGGAATGATTGGAGGAAGGGGGGGGGGGTGAAGTCTGGATAACAGGGAATGATTGGAGGAAGGGGAGGGATGTAGTTTGGATAACAGGGAATGATTGGAGGAAGGGGAAGAATGATTGGGGAGATGGAGTTTGGATACCAGGGAATGATTGGAAGAAGGGGAGAGATGGAGTTTGGATAACAGAGGATGATTGGAGGAAGGGGGGGGGGTGAAGTCTGGATAACAGGGAATGATTGGAGGAAGGGGGGGGGGGTGAAGTCTGGATAACAGGGAATGATTGGAGGAAGGGGGGGGGGTGAAGTCTGGATAACAGGGAATGATTGGAGGAAGGGGGGGGGGGGGTGAAGTCTGGATAACAGGGAATGATTGGAGGAAGGGGAGGGATGTAGTTTGGATAACAGGGAATGATTGGAGGAAGGGGAAGAATGATTGGGGAGATGGAGTTTGGATACCAGGGAATGATTGGAAGAAGGGGAGAGATGGAGTTTGGATAACAGAGGATGATTGGAGCAAGGGGGGGGGGGGGGGGGGGGTGAAGTCTGGATAACAGGGAATGATTGGAGAAAGGGGGGGGATGTAGTTTGGATAACAGGGAATGATTGAAGGAAGGGGAGGGATGGAGTTTGGATAACAGGGAATGATTGGAGGAAGGGGAGGGATGGAGATTGGATAACAGGGAATGATTGGAGGAAGGGGAAGAATGATTGAGGAGATGGAGTTTGGATAACAGGGAATGATTGGAAGAAGGGGAGAGATGGAGTTTGGATAACAGATGATGATTGGAGGAAGGGGGGGGGGGTGAAGTCTGGATAACAGGGAATGATTGGAGGAAGGGGGGGATGAAGTCTAGATAACAGGGAATGATTGGAGGAAGGGGGGGGGTGAAGTCTGGATAACAGGGAATGATTGGAGCAAGGGGGGGGGGGGGGGTGAAGTCTGGATAACAGGGAATGATTGGGGGAAGGGGAGGGATGTAGTTTGGATATCAGGGAATGATTGGAGGAAGGGGAAGAATGATTGAGGAGATGGAGTTTGGATAACAGAGAATGATTGGAAGAAGGGGAGAGATGGAGTTTGGATAACAGAGGATGAATGGAGGAAGGGGGGGGGGGTCTGGATAACAGGGAATGATTGGAGGAAGGGGGGGGGGGTGAAGTCTGGATAACAGGGAATGATTGGAGGAAGGGGAGGGATGTAGTTTGGATAACAGGGAATGATTGGAGGAAGGGGAAGAATGATTGGGGAGATGGAGTTTGGATACCAGGGAATGATTGGAAGAAGGGGAGAGATGGAGTTTGGATAACAGAGGATGATTGGAGGAAGGGGGGGGGGGGTGAAGTCTGGATAACAGGGAATGATTGGAGGAAGGGGGGGGGGGTGAAGTCTGGATAACAGGGAATGATTGGAGGAAGGGGGGGGGGGTGAAGTCTGGATAACAGGGAATGATTGGAGGAAGGGGGGGGGGTGAAGTCTGGATAACAGGGAATGATTGGAGGAAGGGGAGGGATGTAGTTTGGATAACAGGGAATGATTGGAGGAAGGGGAAGAATGATTGGGGAGATGGAGTTTGGATACCAGGGAATGATTGGAAGAAGTGGAGAGATGGAGTTTGGATAACAGAGGATGATTGGAGGAAGGGGGGGTGAAGTCTGGATAACAGGGAATGATTGGAGGAAGGGGGGGGATGAAGTCTGGATAACAGGGAATGATTGGAGGAAGGGGGGGGATGAAGTCTGGATAACAGGGAATGATTGGAGGAAGGGGGGGGGGTGAAGTCTGGATAACAGGGAATGATTGGAGGAAGGGAAGGGATGTAGTTTGGATATCAGGGAATGATTGGAGGAAGGGGAGGGATACAGTATAGATGAAGAGGGATGATTGGAGGAAGGCGGTCCAGATGAGGCGAGATGTGTGGTGTCAGGGGCGGTAGGTGGGCGGGTTCCTCCCGCTCGGCCCTCCCTCTAGTCTGCCTGTGGCCGCAGTGCGGAGCTCTCCGGTCTCCCGGCCTCGCTATGTATGAGAGCGATATGCGGGAGGTGGTGGGCTCCGAGCCGGGTACGGAGGTGCTGGTGAAGCCGGAGCGCTGGCGCTGCTATGTGAGTCGGGTGACGGTGGAGCCGGTGATGTTCCTGGCGATGTTCTGTGTGGCGCTGCAGGGTCCCCTCACCACCCAGTACTTGTGGGAGAGAATCAGCGCCGACATCGGATACAACGGGACCAAGACCGAGGGCTGCACCAACCTCACCAATGAGCTGGAGAAGGTGAGACCGAGACACCTGGGTGGGGCGGGACTGTGTGCTGGTCACCTGCCACCATCTGTATACAGTCAACCCCCCCCCCCCCCCACTATATACACAGAACCCCCCCCCCCCCCCACTATATACACATGCCCCCCCCACTATATGCACATAAGTCCCCCCCCCCACTATATACACATGGCCCCCCCACTATATGCACAGAGCCCCCCCACCACTATATACACAGAGCCCCCCCCAGTATATGCACAGAGCCCCCAACTGTATACACAGAGCACCTCCCTCCACCCCCCAACTGTATACACAGAGCAGCACCCCATCACTATATACACAGAGCCCCACCCATATACACAGCACCCCCCCCCCCCACTATATACCTAGAGCAGCCCCCCCCCCATATTCAGTATTCAGGGCACCCCCACGGAGCGCGCACCCCCCACACTATATAGACGGAGCACTCCACACCATATACACAGAGCACCCCTCGCCTGTCCTCATAGTCCTAATTCTTTTCTTTTTTCTCCTCTTCTTATACACTTTTATTACAGTCAAGTATTATTGCTGGAGTGGAAGTATCTGTCTGGAAGATGAATATGTCCCGTCTGTGCTTTGCTGTGATGAAGCCCTCATCACTAGTTATCATATTACCTAAATCCTAGGGCCAGGAGGAGAGCCTTGTCATGAAGCCTTTCAAAGTCACGTGACCAGCTTTCCTCCAATTACAAAACTCTGCTGAGAGACAGCTCTGTGCGGTAACACTGTACAGTACACATTTTATGAATGGTCCATGGTTTGTGGATGGTAGCACAGGAGAACAAATGGTGATGAGCTGTACTATTTTCAGACCCTTTCACACCAGATACATTGGTGTCTGTTCCAGCATAGACAACACAAATTGGCCTGTTTTCCAGATGTCAGCTCACCCCACATCATTGCTGTGCTTTGTGTAGAAGAAAGTACTGCATGCACTGCTTTCACTGTAGCGGGTTCTGATGTCCACCATCGCAATGCTGCTCCAGTGAATAGAACTATTGAAATGTCACTCGCGAGAACAGCCCTTTATGGGAAATCCTCAGGAAGTATGAGGAACAACCTTCTGAAAATGCTAGTTGCCTGGTTATATCTGCCTTCAGTACCACAGAGTCAGACCTGGAAAAAGTATGAAAGACAAGTCCAAAATACTTATATATTGGTTCTGGGCTAGCGTCAGCAGAAGAGTTAAAGATCAAAGCCTAATGTTTTCTGAATGAGAAGCCCATAAAAAGCATCCCCCATAGTCCTCTCATGACGTTTGTTTTTCTAAGTGGATGTGTGTGAGAATATATCATTTATCCACTTAACACCAAATCCCATACATGTATGTCATTTGCCTTTAAGTGATTATACCGGGATCATGCCTGAGGAGTCATCTCAGTATTATTTTGTACAGCCATCAGCCATCTTTTTTTATGTAAAGGCAATTCAAATTAACTGCTGGATGGCTTTTACAGGTGGAGGGAGGGGTTGCCATCCCAGCAGTGAGCCCGGAATGAAAGCCGGAGCTTCTGCTGGCTTTCCACAGAGCTCATAGAGGACTGGACGGCCCCTGATGAGCTCTATGGTAAAGGAAACCTGAAGTGACAAGCACTTGTCCTGTCTGGTTTTTCTGGATGTAAATAGTGCCATTTTTCAATTTGGAAAGCACCTGACCATACTGATCTTGGTGTGATCAGATGCTTTTAAAGGCAGAGGAGACAGCTGGGGTCTAACAGACCCCAGATCTCTCCATAAAGAGTGATGTTTACATTGACTGCAAAAAGTGATACAAACTGTAAAAAAACAAACAGAATAATAAAAAAAAATACAAAGTGCCCCCACTCGTGCTTGCAAAGGCAAACGCACGTGTTGGTCCCACACGCATAGATAAACTGGTATTGCCGTGAATGTCAGAGTGAGAGCAATAATTCTAGCACCAGACCACCTCTAAGCCCCCGTACACACGGTCGGACATTCCGACGGAAAATGTCCGATCGGACCGTGTTGTCGGATAATCCGACCATGTGTGGGCTCCATCGGACTGTTTCCATCTGAATATCCGACGGACAAAGTTTTAGAGCTGGGCTATAAAACTTTCCGACAACATGATCGGACTTTGTCCGATTGTGTGTAGAGAATTCCGATCGGACAAAGTGCCACGCATGCTCAGATCAAATTCCTAGACCAAAGCTATTGGCTACTAGCCTGAACGTAGTCCCGTCGTAACGAAATAACGTCATCACGTTACGTACGATTGGATTGTCCATCAACTTTGTCTGACCGTGTGTATGCAACACCAGTTTTGGACAAAATCCGACGGATTTTGTTGTCGGAATGTCCCACCGTGTGTACAAGGGCTTACTCTAAACTGGTAACTTGTAGAAGCTTTTAAAGCATTGACTATGGTGACATCGTTTGTCGCCATTCCACAAGTGTGCACAATTTTAAAGAGTGGCATGTTCAGTAGCTATTTACATGTCTTAACATCATCTTTTTATATTTTATAGAGGAAATTTTGGTACCAATCCCTGAAAATGACCATTCTTTATATATAATTTTTTTTTTTTTTTAAATATAATATATTTTTAAATGACTGATTTTTATTATTGGCCATTATTGCCACTTTTAGTGCAAGAAAAAGCCATCCCCCTAAGCACCAACGCCCTAAGCACTGTAAAATAGTGGCAAAATCACAAATTACAGTGCATCTCTAATATTTAACCAAAAAATTGGGTATTTAAAATGTGTTTGTAAGCCATAAAATCAGCGTATATATTTTTTTTTCCCCAAAAATTTGTGCTTGAAAAACAAGGTGCCATTTAAAAAAAAAAAAAAAATCCACCATTTTATTCTCTAGAGCCTAAGTAATTTTCTAGCAAAAAAAGATTTTTACAATAAACAAAGTGCCAGAAAAAAACCTGGTCTTCAAGTGTGTATATACACTTTCTCTTTCACATGTCTTCATGCTGGACCCTCTTCCTCTTTTTTGACTGGCATCACTGATGCAGAGTTTGGCGCTGACGTTTGCACCACTCTGCATCATTATACTAGCACCTGCTAGGGTTCCTCGATGCCGCTAAGGGTTCTGTGAGAAGTTTTTGCCTTAGATTAGTTTTTTTTTATTTTCTGCTAAAGCCAGTGGTGTGTGAACACACTCAGACTCCACCCGCAAAAAAATGCACACCAAAAGGTGAAACACAAAAGGTATACAGGGTGTACACACAGTCCCCTGCAGAGAAAAGACCCTAGCCCTGATCCCCGAGCGCAAGCCTCCTGATGGGGACTTGGGTACTTTACTGATTCACCTGGCTGGAAACCAGATGGACCCCGTTCTCTGGGAGGTCTGCCGAGACAGACCACCCCAAGTACTAGGTGGGGCTCCCCTAAGGAGACCACACGAGGGAGGGAAAACTAAGCCAGAAGGCCATGTCCACACCCTCCCCCGACTTTCAAGGAAGGTTCGAGGACCTACACTCTACTAATCAAACGTGTACAACGCAAAGCAACCCAAAAAAGACAAAAGGAACAAACGTAAAGGTGGGGGAAAGGATGGTGGAGAAAGTACAATACAATGGCCGCCCTTGAAGAAAAAATTCCTCTGGTCCTAGCCAAAAGGCCCAGCCCAAGAGGCAGGTACAAAAGTGTGCACCATAGTGCAGTGACCTAGGTGCCAATAAAACTCGGTGATCTTCACTCACAGTGAGAGTTATGGCACCCCTGGACTGCCACTCCCGGGGCACATACACCACAGACTTTTTTTCAAAGCCCAGCATTTAGCCAGACCAGTGCTGCTACAGACCTACCAGGAGTACCCCTTCCGGCTTTCTCAGGAAGAACCTTCTCCCGGCTCTTGGTTCATTGAACATAACGGTTTTGGTTTCTACCGATACTAACTTTCCAGGTTACTGTCACACCAATGGATTTGCATAGCCACCACCTCCCCAACCACCCTCAATGGTCGGGAAAGTAGCACAGCGCCTCCACTGGAAACTCGTAAGAACAGATCCTACACTTGATCTTAGCCAAAAAACCAAGAAGGGGTTCCCCGTGACCAGATGGTCATTTCAAGGATTCCTCCTGCATTGTTTGGTCACCTGGATCTTCATGTTTAACATCTGTGGGTGACAGAGGCGCGTGTTTTACCAGATGCAGGGAAATGTAACTGGCTTTTTTCAGTATTTGATGGTTGAATGACTGACAGGGGAGCTCAGCCTAACAACATCTGGTGAAATTGTCTGACTGGTTCAGTCTGTTGTAGTTTAAAAATATCTGTGTGTGTGTACGGATTGATATACACACTAAGGGGTGGACTTCACATCCTTTTTATTATCATCCTTTTCTTTCTATGTTAAGAACACCCAAATATCTTTTGATCTTTTCAGTTTGCTTGATGGCATTTCAGTTTTTCTCTGTTTAAAATGACTTCAGGAATTTGTAGACAAACAAAAGATCCTTCCTTCTCCGAGGTCTTATATGTGCTTTAACCATTTCACTGCCAGACCCTGCACTCCAATCCTGACTTCACATCCTACGCTGAAATCATTATCAATGCACACAAACATAGCGAACAAAACTCCTACCCAATTGAAGAACAAAACTTTTTATTAAGGTAAAAAATTAAAACTATTTTGTGACATTTAAATTGTGCCCATTACTTGGAAGTGTGCTTTGACATGTTGCCCTATATAGTGTTAAATTAATGTCATTTTTAAAAATTATATTAAAAAATACATAAATAGGCACTCCTGATATCTTGTAGTAATGCACTGCAGGACTTGTGAAAAATGCATTCCAGAACACATTCATTGGTGTGCATTAGGGAATCCCATTCATTTGAATTGACTGCACTAAGAACATATGGTTGTGCTCATAAGTTTACACACCCTGGCAGAATTTGATTTCTTGGCCACTTTTTTAGAGAATATTAATGATAAAACAAAAACTGTTCTTTCACTCATGGTTAGTGTTTGTCTTGAGCCATTTGTTATCAATCAACTGTGTTTACTCTTCATACTTCATACTAAATCATAATGGTAACAGAAACTACCCAAATGACCCTGATCAAAAGATTACATACCCCAGTTCTTAATAACGTGTATTGCCCCCTTTAAAATCAATGACAGCTTGAAGTCTTTTTGTGGTATTTGTGGATGAGGCTCTTTATCTTCTCAGATGGTAAAGCTGCCCATTCCTCTGGGGGGGGGGGGGGAGCCTCCAGTTCCTGTAAATTCTTGGGTTGTCTTGCATGAACTGATGAACTGCACATTTGAGATCTCCCCAGAGTGGCTCAATGATATTGCGGTCAGAAGACTGAGATGGCCACTGCAGGACCTTCACTTTATTCTGCTGTAGCCAATGACAGGTCGACTTGGCGTTTGTGTTTTGGATCGTTGTCACAATGTCCAAGTACGTCCCATGCGCAGCTTCCTGGCTAATGAATGCAAATGTTCCTCCAGAATTTTTTGATAACATCCTGCATTCATCTTGCCATCAATTTTGACCAAACATCCTGTGCCTTTTGTAGCTCCCACGTTACCGATCCAACTCTGTTTTACAGTAGGAATGGTTTAACTTTCATCACAGGCCTTTTCTTCTCTCCAAATATAGCGTTTTATGATTGTGGTCAAAAAGCTCAATTTTGGGAGCCGTCACTCCAAATGACATTGTGCCAGAAGGTTTGAGGCTTGTCTCTGGGCTGTTTGGCGTATTGTAAGTGGGATACTTTGTGATATTTACGTAGTAATGGCTTTATTCTGGCGACTTGATAGTGCAGCCCATCTTTCTTCAAGTACCTCCTTATTGTGCACCTTTGAAACAGACGCATGTTTCCAGAGTCCTTTTTTTTTTTTTTTCACCTGAAGTTATTTTCCTGGCAGTTGTGGCTGAAATTTTAGTTGGTCTACCTGACTGTGGTTTAGTTTCAACAGAACCTCTAATTTTCCACTTCTTGATTAGAGTTTGAACACTGGCATTCTCAATTCCTTGGATATCTTATATCCCTTTCCTCTTTTATACAGTTCAACTACCTTTTCCCACAGATCATTTGACAATTCTTTTTGCTTTCCCCATGACTCAGAATCCAGAAATGTCAGTTGAGCACTGGATGAAAGATGCAAGGGTCTGTCAGTAATCCAGAAACTCCATTGAGAGATTCTATCTCTAAGATCATAAATTCTGCCAGGGTATGTAAACTTATGAGCACAACTGTACATTGCATTAAGCGGTATTTTTATGCCGTGCATCATGTTACCACTTTTTGTTGTGCCCTGCATTAGCAGGGTGCATTGGTGTGCCATTAACAATGAATGTTGTCAATGGTGCACATTTTCCCACATCACATCAGTATAAATAGGAATTGTTTTTTTTTTTTTTTTTAACTATGGAGTGAGGTGGGGCTTTACTGAAATATCAGTGAAATATCAGCAGTATGACGAGACCCCTGGTATTCTGAAATGTATAGAAAGAAATTTGGGGACAGGGCCCTCAATCTTTCTCTATTGCAGCTGTGGCTGCCATCAATAACACTGAAGAGGCTCTCCTGTGCATTCACAAAAGAGGAGATGGTCATAGGCATTAATATTTACTATCTGAGTATATATGAATGAACACTTGGTGCTCAACACTGATCACCTCAGTGTTCAGGATTGGTAAATAGAACAGTCATTAACTGAACTTCCATGCTGCCATCCTGAAGATCAGTCCTCCCTGCTGGGTGCCGGCAGTCTTCACTGCTACAGGTTGGGGGAAAGCAGGGGAGGGAATCGGTAGAGACAGCGAACTGTGCAGGGGACACAGAATGGTGTTTGCTGGCAACCATCTGTCAATGGATCCTCCTTGCCTAGGTGGTTACCAGTTGTCCTCCACTGCCTCTTCGCTGAGAACTGAGCCACCAAACACCACCGATGGCTCAGTCCTCACTCCTCCCCGAACAGAGATGCTGCCTGTCAGTCAGCTTCTCTCCTGCTCCTTCACGCTTATTGGAACGCTGAGCTGTGGAGGGGCCGTCTCAGCAACTCGCTAAGGCGGCTGGCAGATCCAGACTTTGGAAGTGATCTCAGGAGAGAGCGAACAAAAAAAGTTATCCAAAGCTGTAATTTGTTGTAATCTATATTTCAGTTTAGACAGCTAGGCAGATATTCTTCTGTGAAGTACAGTGATCAGTCACTGCTGTGCAAAGCTAATGTCTTCACACTCAGAAAAAGCACATTAAGGCCGGTCATACATTATAGACTTTTCCTCTGTGCTTAACAACCAGTATAATAGGAGTTCAAACCTAAACACAATTTGTATGCCGTCAGGCAGGTCCTTGGACTACATAGTTGAAGGTAAATCTAAAGGAAATTGAATAAGAAAATTGTATAATGTATGGCCAGCTTAAAAGTAAAGTTCATTGCTGGAAACAAGTTTGTGCACAGCTTAGCTTTGTGCTGATGCCATACAAAAAAAGTGCAGAGCTTCTTTTGATGTACTACAGGTATCACCTCTGACTTCCAAATAAAGGCATTCTTTTAGGATTTTGGCAAACTGAACGACTGTAAGGTTTGACTACTTACTATAGCAGTATAAATCGAAAATGGTAAGTATTAATAGTTTTGTTATGCAGCTGTAGAGATAGGTGTGCATAAATGCGTAATTAGACATTTTATAGCATGACTGTTTATTGAGGATCAAACATCAAAACACTGCCTGAGTCACCGGATAATTTATACTGATAGTGTTCACTTGCAAGTGAAAAACCACCTAATAAGCAAATTGAAATGACACGCTCAGATTATTATCTCATGGCTCTGTGTACAGCCACCTACAATATAGGGCTTGTGTTCAGCGAGGTCTATAAACATTTACCACAGGCAGGATTATAGAATACTTGCTAAACACAAGATAATATGTGTGTACTTGCAAAAAAGACCTGCAAACCCCGTCGCAAAAAACTAAGTAATACAATACATACTCAATTAAATGGACAGCAGCATCTAAAACACCATTCTGAGTAGGATGTGTAACTAACTCCAACCAAACGAAAAAGTATGCTATCCTTGTGCTAGGTATAATTTAATAAATCACATAAAGAGACATAATAACCAATGATGAACTAAAATTGAAATATCTGTGCAAATAAAGTCCATATAAATGTACAAAAAAAATCTTTTTTTTTTTTTTTTTTTTGCTGTGAAGGAATGAGAACGTGCCCCCAAAAGGAATCCCCACAAACAATTAAATGAGCACCCTACCAGCTGCTCTGATCCCACAAGGAGACATCTTGCTGCATAGCGGCCTTCTATACCACAATCCTTGTATGCACTGGTTCCACAGTCTTCTAAGCCAAGATAGACTCCATGGAGGAAGTTAAAGTACAGAGGAAAATCCATAGTGTAGTATTTCACAAAGATTTTAATAAAATTGCTCTTACAATTTTAACAGCATGCGTTACAAACAACCTGCAGGTCCAATCGGTCATAACGTCACCTGTGAGGCCCCTCCCAACGCTTTTCTCTGTAACCAGTTCTGGGGATATAGCCTGCTGGTGGTTTGTAACACATGCTGGGCTGAACAGATCACGAGGATGTCTCTGTATAAACTATTCGCTGTTAGCACAGCGATCTCCCCTGCATTGCTATTGTGTTTTCCTCCAAACACTGCTACTCTTTTACCATGCTTGCCTGCCACTTATTATTTATTTTTCCTTTTACAACCATGTTAAGATATTATAAACGCACATGTTGGGGGGGATTCAGTTTAAAACAGTTGGCAATGGCATCATAAAGATCTGTATTCAGCAATACCATACTGGTGTTCGAAAAGTACTTTCAAGCGGAGTTCCACCCAAAAGTGGAACCTCCCCTCAAGTGCCACAGTTGGCCCCTTTCGGGGGGGACAGGATACCTGCCTTTAAACGTATCCTGTTCTCACATTGGGGCCGTGGCCCGTGACATCACCGCGGGGCTCCCTCTTCCTCCCTATTGCCGGGCCAGTAGCAGAGAGGAGTGGGGCCTCGAGCATGCGCAGTAGGGTTCCCAGCATGAAGCCATAAGGCTACACTGCCGGGTAACCTTACCCGCAATGGCAGCGGCAGCACCCGACAGCTGATGGAAACATCAGCTGCAGTGCCAACATCGATGGACTCCAGGGCAGGTAAGTGTCCTACTGCAGCTGCTGGCTTTTAGCAATATGTGTAGCTTCTGGCTTTTATATTTTATTTTTTTGGGTGGAACACTGCTTTTAAGGACTTCCAGAACGGCTCAGTTTGAAAACGTAAATGTTTGCTATATATGATTGTCTTCTCACTTCTCACTACTCACTATTCTTGGGTGAAATTTCATGTATGCTGTGCTTTATCAGTATTTACAGATAAACTATTTTGTAGTAATTGCTTGTGCTGTTATACTTTTATTTTGATCTGCCTCTCTTATTCGTAGGAAGTGGAAAAGCAAACTTCGCACTGGAGTCTTTACATAAACCTGAGTGGATTACTTGTTGGCCTGTTCTCGGTGACTCTCCTGGGTCCATGGAGCGACCATGTGGGACGTCGCCCAATACTCATCCTTCCTTTCATCGGACTGACCTTGCAAGTTGGCGTGTATCTATTGGTTATGTACCTAGAGCTACATGTTGGCTATTTATTAATTGGACGTGTTCTTTCTGGCCTCACCGGTGACTTCAACACCATCCTTGCTGGTTGTTTTGCTTACATAGCAGACATCACAGATCGCGAGTCACGCACATTCCGTGTTGCTGTATTGGAGGCATGTCTAGGTATAGCTGGAATGGTGGCCAGTATCCTCGGTGGATACTGGCGAAAGAGCCAGGGCTACATTAACCCATTCTGGCTTGCGTTGGCTGTTAACGTCTTCACTGCTTTTTATGTTTATTTCTGTGTCAGGGAGTCGGTAAAAGACAAAAAGCCGTCAAGCTTGATTACTCCCAAGCACTATAAGACAGTCTATCAACTCTTCTCTTTGCCAGGAGAGAATAAACGTCAGAGCAAGCTTTGGCTGTACTGTTTGGCTCTCCTATTGGTTGTAACTGTTCACATGGGAGCAAAGGACCTGATGGTGATTTATGAACTCAGCTTTCCTCTGTGCTGGGACTCCTTCCTTATTGGCTATGGATCAGCGGCCGAGCACCTGACATATCTCAGCAGCCTGGCTGGACTGCGCCTGTTCCAGCTGTTCCTTGCAGATGGCTGGGTCGCAGAGTTGGGATTCTTATCTAATATCGCAGGCCTGGTAGTCTTCTCTGTGGCCTCTACCACTCCAGTTATGTTTACAGGTGAGGTATTATATCATGGAAACCCACTTTTCCTTGGGGGGGGGGAGCATGTGACTTAATGAGGTAACCTCACAACAGACTGCGCACGCACGTGCAGCATTTGTGGCCCTTTTTAAGATGCATTTTATTCACTCGGGGTATATGTTGTGTTATGTTTACAAACATGTCTAAAAAAAATAAAAAATAAAAATCACTATTGTCAGTGTATATTAAGGTAAACCTGTGATGGCAGGAATTTAGGACCCGGAAAGGTCTTCCTCTTCATTATGAGCTCTCTGTAGTGAAATCAGGATAGTTATGTTGGGCCTGGAGCCTATACCTTGACACCTCTACCATAGTTCTATCCTTACAGGTTCATTTTTAAATGCACGTATCTGCCGTGACTGTAACTTCCTAGTCTTTCTAATGTGTTTCCTAAGTAAACTCTCCAGAAGGGGAGGGGAAATGATGGGGACCCCAACTCTTTCCTCACTCTATCCAAACTTGGAGTTTTAAAGTAAAACCCTCAATATCTCAACCACTATGCTGTTTACCACCATTGATTTTCAGTGCGCCAGTTATTTGCTTTAGATCAGATTAGTCCTGGACAAGCTCAGAAGCCCAGCTGTAAGCAGACCTTAAAGGGGTTGTAAAGCTTTGTGTTTTTTTTTTTTTTTTTTTTTTTTCTTTCTTGTGGGCTCTTCATTGGATGATAGAAGCGCAGCCACTGGCTCCCTCTGCTGTCAAATCAATGATGTGGCGCACCGGGGGGCCAGGGTCAAGTGATGCACTCAGCGGCTATGGCTGCCGACTGTATCACATGGGAGTGCACCAGCAAGCTAACCCCCTTGGGAGAGCGCTTCCCAGAGAGGGGGTTGGCCCTTGTAGGGAGGAGCTGAGACAGCCGCTGAGGGACCCCAGAAGACGAGGATCGGGGCCACTCTGTGCAAAACTAACTGCACAGTGGAGGTAAGTATAATATGTATGTTTAAAATAAAAAAAAAAAAACCTTTACAAACCAATTAAAGGCCAAATTTTGTGTTGGGTTGTGGGGGGTGTGGTGTTTTTTTTTTTTTTTTTCCCTTCTGAATTCCAGCTTCCCTATGTACCAATATACTAATCATGTACCTCTGTTGCAGAAAAATTAAAAGCTTTCTTTGAATTTTAAAACAAGGCATTACCTTAGCCCCTGCTGTGTTCCATAGAAAGCTTCATGACTTCCTGGTATGTAGATTTGGGACATGAAGCAGTTCAGCAGCTGACCTCATTAGCGCACACATCCTGCACCCATGTCCTGTGTTTGCACGCCATCCGTCTGGTGTGCATTTACTTGGCTTGTCAATGTAGGCTGCTATGTTGTCATAGTATCTCCAGCGTCCCTCCAGATGGGCTGACCCTTGTGAGATTGACCTCTCAGAACATGAGCGATAACGTAGTTTTTTGGATCCTTGACAGAAGTACTACTTATAATTTGTCACCTTTTGAGCAGGTGTTAGAAGTAGTATATAATTTGGGGCCATTGTATACTCCTGAAATAAGTGCTAAGGGCTCATTCACACGGGCAGAAAATCGCTGCCTTTAGCTAAAGATAGTTTTGAATGCATCCAAAAGCAGCACTATAGTTATCAATGAGCCCATACTCACAGCTGCATATACATATGAAAATGTGTTTTGTATCTAACAAAAACAAAAAAAAAAAACAAAAAAATGGGACACAACTGCAGATTTTATGTGCGTAGATAGACATTTTGACTTTTTACTTAAAGTGGTGTTGCCACCAAAAAATTAAAACTGCTTAAAATTCTTAAAAAAAATAAAAAAAAAATTGGCAAAAAAAAAAATTTTTACTCACCTCTAAATACCGGTTGCTAGGGGGTCCCTCGTAATCTGCCTTCCTCATTGCCCGGGCTGGTGACATCACTTCCCCTCACGCCGCACATTCACCTGGGACCTGTCATGTGTCCCAGGTGACTGTACGGCGTATCACAGCGCCCTGCGCCGCTCGCGCATGCGCAGTGGGTGCCCGGCTGTGAAGCCACAGCCGGGTGCCCACAGTATGCATGACGGCGCCGCGAGCGGAGCGGGGAGCGAGGGGGGGGCTTCGTTCCCCCGCATCGCTGGACCCTGGGGCAGGTAAGTGTCCGATTATTAAAAGCCAGCAGCTGCAGTATTTGTAGCTGCTGACTTTTAATTTTTTTTTTTTTTAGGGGGTACCCCACTTTAACATGCATAAATGCACATAAACATGAGTATGTTTTTAGGCTTGTATGTTATGCAGGACATTTCTTTCTTACACAAAATGTGCCTAAATGCAGCGCTTTTATTTTCCCATGTGACTGAGCATCTTTTGCCAGCAAGAAGTTTCATGCAGAAAATTCAAAATATGCATCTGGATGCAGTTTATTTATTTTTTTCTTCCCTGTGTGAATGACCCCCAAGGCTGAAAAACTGGGTGTTCATTACAAGTGTATTTCTGGTAGTGTTCGGGGAACTTTGCTGTAAGTGTTTGTGCCTTGTTTATGTAATGAGGAGAAATGGCAGAGTTCTGTGTGTGTGTGTGTGTGTGGTGGGTTTTTTTTTTTTTTTTTTTTTTTTTTTTTTTTTGCTGATGGCACACTAAGAATCCAGGAAAACGTACAGATTGCGTAACTGTATTGAATGTGGTTTTCTGTCTTCTGAAGTTGCTGTAAAGCTTCCTTTGCCTTAACCTGCTAAACCTGTTTGTGTTTGTGTGTGAGTGTGGGTTTTTTTTCTTCTTAGTTTACACAGACTTTAATGGAGACGTGCATATGTAATTGTGACTGTAGGCCGCATTCTGCCCTGCTTTCAATACTGTCCTGTGGGAACAGTGAAAGTCCAATGGACCTGAATATTTGCATGAATATAACTGCAGAAGTGCTTGTCTAAACATGGCCTGGGCAAAGGTAGCAATATTGCTGATGTGCTAGCACATCATAGTTTTAGCAAATCGATCCCTGTATCCCTATGGGACGCCCTCTGGTTTTTCTCCCTAGATTGTAAATGCTCTTAACTTCAGATTAGGACCTGTCCACTCCTTTATGTTAATGTGGTCGTAAACCCTTAAATACTGTGTGTGTGTGTGTGTGTGTGTGTGTGTATATATATATATATGTATGTATATATATATATATATATATATATATATATATATATATATATATATATATATATATATATATATATATATATATATATACCCAGTGAAGTGACTGGCCTTGTGATAAAGGGATCCAAGAAATCCTCCTATGTAAGTTGTATCTGTCTTTTTTATTTTTCTTTCCCCCAAAAGCCTTTCAAAGTCCATAATTTATAAAGCTTATCTGAGCTGTCAAAAATAGGGGACAGAGGGCTGAAACTGTACTCTGGAGAGCTCTGACCGCAGATTGGAGGGAAGGGACGCACCCACCTTCATACAGTACACAGGGGGCTGTCAAATCGGCTGTAGCTCCCCACCCCTGTTACTTATTTATTTATTTTTTTGGTTTTCTCTTGATGTCAGGGAAACTTGTTAGAAGTGATTTGTGTTGATAGCAGAGGAACGAAGCAGCAGATATGACTTAGTGCTCTTAATTGAGACAAGTAAACACTGGAGAAGAACATGTTTTGTTCATATTTCATTTCTGATGTATATAACCACTTTAACCCTTTAAAGTCCACATTTTTCATTGAGTTAGCGTGACTCAAAACGTGCTCTACCAAACGGTGGAGCAGAATGTTAAGGGGTTTAGCCAAGCTTCTGTCATTAAGCTGTCAAATGGCAGTCTGTACTGAAGCTCAGGCATACGATCTGAGGTGGAGCTACTTCCAAGAACATTGGGGCCTTAGTGGTGCATGTGTATTGTGTTGAGTATCAGTGTCAGGAAGCTAGTTGTTAATTGGACAGAGTATAATCCCTCCCCAATCCTCATTAAATTAGTAGGTACGAGGCCCGGCAGGTGTGGAGATGCGACTCGGTGTACATTTTGTGGCATGAATGTGTTCCTTGATCCTCTGATCAAGGATGAATACTGCTGTGTAAAATGTAAGCATGTTGTTTCCCTGGAAGCCCAGGTTTTAGGTCTAGGGGAAACGACTGTCAGCACTCAGAAGTCCCTCCATTCTAAAGAGCCAGGAACGTATCCGGCAGGGGCCAGCACATAGGCGGTTGGAGATAGAGGTGCAGGCACTAGAAAAGAGTAGATGGGTGACAGTCAGGAAGGATAGAGGGGGAAAGGGCCAGGGAGGCCAATCTTGGGCTTGAACATCCCAATAAGCATGCTCCATTAAGTGACATTAGTGAAACCAGTCGGGGACCCACTGCTGGAGTTGAGGGACTCTCCTAGCTGCCAGGTAGAAGAACTCCTCTAGTGGGGGGCGGAGGGGAAGGAAAGGCAGATTCTAGTGGTAGGGGACTTAATTCTTAGGACGGAGAGGGCAATCTGTCACAAACATGAAACGCTGAACTGTATGCTGTCTGCCGGGTGCTCAGGTTTGGCACATCACAGATCTGGTGGACGGATTACTGGGAGGGGCTGGGGAAGAACCACTGACAAAATCTGAGGCAGATGGCATGTCCTAAACTATTTTAGGGACTTGGGAGCTAAACTGAGGAAAAGGACCTCCCAAGGTAGTATTCTCAGGAGTAATACTGGTACTTTGAGCCACACCAGAAAGGCAGAGAGATTAGGGAAGCGGCTGAGGAGCTGGTGTAGTAAGGAGGGGTATTACCCTCTGGAACATATTCCAGAGGGTAGTATTGGGGGTATTAGTGGTAGGTTGACTAAAGAACACAAACCCAAGTTAAGTATAGTAACAAGTCCTATTTGCAATCTCAGACCACCCATAAGAGGACAGTATGCGACCGGTCTAAACTACGTGGCATGTTCACCAATGCCAGGAGCCTGGTGGACAAGATGGGAGAACTAGAGATACTGTTGTAAGAGGAGGATTTAGATTTTGTGGGAATTTCAAGACTTGGTTCAACAGCTCTCATGATTGGCTGGCTGGCTGGCAACCATTCAAAGGGTGTTCCCTTTATCGCAGGGATAGAGGGGGTAAAAATGGGGAGGGGTATGCCTGTATATCAAGAATAATGTACAAGTGAATTTGAGAGATGACCTCACTAAGGGAGCTAGGGAGGAGGTGGAATCCTTATGGATAGAGCTCCGAAGAGATGAAACTAAGGGGAAAATGATGCTGGAAGTATGCTATAGGTGCCCTAACCTGAGGGAGGATGGGGAGACGGACCTCCTCACAAGTTGGAATAGCAGCAAGGATGGAAAGTGTGTCATAATGGGGAATTTTTAAATATCCAGACTGAACAGAAGGAACTGCGCATTCGTCTAAGGCTCGCCAGTTCCTAAATGTCTTGCAGGACAATTTCATGGGTCAAATGGTAGATACACCAACTACAAACACACCGTTACTAGACCTACTGATTACCAACAATACAGACCCGATCAGAGATGTGGAAGTAAGGAACCATTTAGGAAACGGTGATCGCAGTTCAATTGGCTTCAGTATAAATTATACAAATGGGAAACATAAGGAGAATACAAATTGCACTGAATTTCAAAAGGGCTAACTTACCTAAACTACAAACCTTGCTAGAAATGAATTGGGATAGAATCTTAGGAACAAAGAACACAGAGGAGAGATGGGTTTGCTTTAAAAGCATATGGAATAAGGGCATGGGCCAGTGCATCTCACTGGGAAATTTTAAAAGAGCAAACAAAAGTCATGGATCGCTTACCTCCAATGTAAAAATGCACTTAAACAAAGGAGAAGGTCTTCAAAAATACAAGGCTGTGGAATCCTCAGCATTCAGACTTTACAAAGAATGCAACAAGAAATGTAAGGGTGCAATTAGGGCAGCTAAGTTAGAACACGAAAGACACCTAGCGGAGGAGAGCACAAAAAATCCCAAGAAATTCTTTTAAGTATATAAAAAGAACAGACCATATTGGCCCATAAAGAATGAGGAAGGAAATCTGGTTACAAAGGATGGGGAGATGGCATTGAATTTATTCTTCTCAGCCTTCATGTGACTGAAGTGTTTTTTGCCTCATGACACCTCACAGGAAGTAGCACTCTCGTGGTTAACAGAAACCTACAAGAAGATACAAGGTCACGACAGAATTGGAGATTAAAGAGGAAGTAAACCCTGATGGGTTTACTTCCTCTTTTTTTCCCTGCAAAGGTAAAGCATAATGGACTACTATGCATCGCATAGTAGCTCATTATGTGTCACTTACCTGACACAGGAGCCAGCGAAGTCGCCGCTGATCCCTGTAGTCCGCCGCGTCCATCTTGCTGGTGGCGTCTCGCAGCTCCGACCAATGACAGCGGCGAAGCCGCGATGACGTCACTCCCGCGCATGCGCAACGAAGTCGCGCCTCGCAGCTCCGCCGCTGTCATACGGCGAGGCCGCGATGACGTCACTCCCGCGCATGCGCACGGGAGTCGACAAATTTGGCAAATCCATTCTTGGATTTGCCGCATTTAGTGCGCATGCGCGCCGCTGTCTACGGCGCATGCGCCGTAGACAGCGGTGCCCATTTTCGGGCAAATATCTCCTAAACCATATAGGTTTAGGAGATATTGCTTGGACCTACAGGTAAGCCTTAATCTAGGCTTACCTATAGGTCCAAGTTGTTTGGAAGGGTTTACTTCCTCTTTAATAAGTCACCAAGACCAGTTGGTTTGCACCCGATGGTCCTTGGGGGAACTGTCAAGTAATTGCTGGACCATTGGTCCTAATTTTTACGGTCTACTAACGCAGGGGATGACAAATTTGCTTGGAATCTAGGAGCCAGCTAAAAAAGTTAGGAGCCAGGTCCGTGACGGCGATCTGGACCTGTCCCTGGCCTGACATGGAGACGAGTGAGGGGAAGATGACCCCAAGCCCCTCACCTGTCTCCAAGTCATTGCCCATAGCTCTTAGAGGGACATTTTTTATTTTTTTCAAATGACACATTTTTTTTAAATTGCATTTTAGTGTAAATATGAGATGTGAGGTCTCTCTGACCCCAGATCTCATATACAAGAGGACCTGTCATGCTTTTTTTTCTATTACAAGGGATTTTTACATTCCTTGTAATAGGAATAAAAGTGACACAATTTTTTTTTATTTTTTTTAAAAGAACAGTGAAAAAAAAAAAAAAAAATATATATATATATATATATATATATATATATATATATATATATATATATATATATATATATATATATATATATATATATATATATATATATATAATATTTTAAATGCGCCCTGTCCCGCCAAGCTTGCTTGCAGAAGCGAACGCACATATGAAAGCGGTGTTCAAACCACACATGTGAGGTATTGCTGCGATCGGTAGAGTGAGAGCAATAATGCTAGCCCCAGACCTCCTCTGTAACTTAAAAAGTGCAACCTGTAGAATTTTTTTAAACGTTGCCTATGGAGATTTTAAAGGGTAAAAGTTTGTCACCATTCCATGAGCGGGCGCAATTTTGAAGCATGACATGTTTGGTATTGATTTACTTGACGTAACATTATCTTTCACAATATAAAAAAAAATTGGGCTAACTTTACTGTTTGTCTTATTTATTTATTTTTTTATTAAATACATTTTCCCCAAAAAAGTGCGCTTGTAAGTCCGCTGTGCAAATATGGTGTGACAGACAGTATTGCAACGACTACCATTTTATTCTCTAGGGTGTTAGAATAAAGTGTGTGTGTGTGTGTGTCTTTAGGGGTTCTGAGTAAAGGGAAGGAAGATAGGCTGGCAGGCAGGGGAATTGGCATTGCATCCATTAGCATTGCTGGTTGTAATTCAAACAGCCACCACAAGAGGGCGCCAGATTCCAGAAGGAACCATAGGATCGTAGAAGGCCTCAAAGCCGGGGGCTCAATTACCGGCGGCGCGGCCCGACGCGATCGCGCCGGGGGGGTCCGCGGAGACGGCATACCCCCAGCTGTGCTGCGCCAGGTCGCTAATTCTAGTCGCAAATGCGACCTGGCGCCCGGGTTTTGTCGAGCCCTGTACTAACGGGAATGGTACTAGCTGATTGGAGAAAAGCCAACTTAGCACCAATATTTAAAAAAGGGCCAAAATACATCCCCAGGATTTACAGACCAGTTAGCCTAACATCAATAGTATGCAAGCTCTTGGAGGGGGTAAGTGACTATTTACAGGATTTTAGTAAAGAAAACGGTATCATTTGCAGTAATTGGTATGTATTCATGAAGAATCGTTTTTGCCAAACCAATGCAAGAAGATCTTAATAAATTGATGGGGTGGGCAACTACATGGCAAATGAGGTTTAATGTGGAAAAAATGTAAAATGATGCATTTGGGTGGCAAAAATATATGAATGCAATCTACTTGTGGGGGAACTTCCTGGGGGAAACCACTCCGGTGGGTGTAACAAGATGTCGTCTTGCCACCTTTTCACTGTATCCTTACTGTGGAAGAGTTCTGGGTGTAGCAATATGGTGACGAAATCTCACTTCCGTTACAAAATCTGCCGAAACAATGGCATTTCCTTGTTTACATCTAATCAACTCTGATTGGTCACCACCGATCGCCATGCATCAAGAGTAGGAAGATGTCGTCTCAGAATGAGTGCTTCATTTGATGACGCGGTGGGCGGAAAGCAGTTAGTGTTTTTAAACGTTGGAATTTTTTTTTATTTGGCATGCTTACCTGCTTTGTGCAAATGGTATTGTACAGAGCGCTTTTGGCTTCTCCTGCCTTCAGAGTGCTCCTGTAGCAAGCCAAAAAGTATTGTATAGAGTGCTTCTTCCTAGTCCTTCTGCCTAGGACTATATGTCCCACAAGGCATTGCTCCTCACACATTCTCACTTTCTCAGACACTTGCTGACCTGTAGGAACAAGTGTAACGATCTGTATGTGTGCTGCACTGTATTTTCTGATATGTAAACAAATCATGCTTTCTGTATGCAACCAATTGGCTGACCAACTAATTGATTATGAAAATAGTTGACAACTATTTTAATAATCGATTTATGGTGATTCTTCTTTATTTATTTTTTATATTTTATTTTTTTTACGCCCGAGAGAATTCTGTTGACTCGCTTGTTTAGTTGAAGTTTTGTGAAAGAATGAATTGTATGTATACCTAAGTGATTTACAAATAAAGTTAACAATTTTTTTTTTTTCCTCATAGGGTATGGGTTACGCTTCTTTTCAATGGCGACTACTCCTGTGATCCGTTCTAAGTTGTCAAGGCTGGTGGAAGAAGGTGAACAAGGTAATGCTATTTGCGGGGGGGGAATCTATTGCAGTAAATACAGTAAAACCTGAGGGCAGAGCCTTGTAATGGTGTTTTCTGGTATTGTTTAACCAGCACAGGAAAAACAAATTGGTTAGCATTAAACCTTTTTGCATGTTGTCCTGAAGTTTCCTGAAGATTCAAAGGTCGCTGCGTTCCTAGCAATCTTTGTAACAGGTTTTTATTGCCAGTGTGTATAGCTTGTAAATCACAGCTGAAAAAGGAACTGGTAAAGGGCATGGTTATGTAATAGCTGGGTTTGTAATGCGATCGCAGAATAATGTTGCTGTACTTTGTGGTTCTTGAGAGCCATACAGCATATTGTTCTTGCCAGATTACTGTCAGCTATGCAGACTGCCGTTGAATGAATTTGTAGTATAGAAAAAAATATATACTGTAGGTGAGGAGGCATTTTTTTTGCAAATCTGACTACACCCTTCTGTCCTCACAAATATCCATGTTATGCAGCAGACATCCTACTCCGGACACCATTGATTTCAGAAACAATCAGATTATAGTGTGCGCTAGAGGAGGTTGGGGCACTGGCATGCAGAACAGTTTGTCACAAATGTTAGATGCCTTCTCTTTGTGCTAGCTGCCTTTGATTCATGACGTGGTATGTTTTTTTATTTTTTTTTTCCTTGGTGATTTTCAATCAGAATTGTTGCACCACTGTTTGAGTTGGTTTCTACAGAGCATACATAGCAGCTCTCCAGATCAGTGGCTCCTCATCCTTTCTTTGGAGGCTGTACCCGGACCCAGCTGGGATGGATGCGTTGGGTTAGATTGGAATGTGATCTTTGGGCACTGGGCTCCGCATTATGGCTTCTGTGTAATTTGTTCGCCATGGAGCGTGGCATAGCCGTGTCTCTGAAGACTCAGTGAGTAAGGCTGGCTGAGCTGAAGCATTGGGAGCTACCTCCTTGTTTGCACTGCTGGTAACCTTCTCAAATCTTCCACTATTACGACAGTAAGGGTTAAGGCTAAGTGCTGATGCCATCTATTGGGTGGATTGCCAAGCGTGTGCTGCACTTTTTCCTGACATTTTGGCTCAGAAGGCATCATCCCATTGCTGTTCCTGCTCCAGAAGCACCAGGTAGATCTCCACTCTTTCCACTGCCCACCTACAATGACCTGACCTCCTTCAACTGCCTGAAACACTCCTAGGCACCAGCTAGCTGGATTTTGAGTACCAGAGGCTTTGTCACATTACCGCTGTGCAGACTGAAGAGACTGTTTGTTTGTTTTTCTTTTAAAGCACTGTAGTCTCCTGCTGTTGCCTCCAGACTAACCAGGCAGGCTGAACAAAACAAATTTATACAGTGAAGACAGAAAAAGCTCCCACTGCAGGTATTATATTCTTCCACTGATGGGTGTCGGAAAACCCAAACAGTGGCTGCATCCAAGTCCAGCTGGCCCGGTCAAGCTTATGGTCTCACGGATCAGGTTCCACCCTTTCCTATTAAGGGGGGGAAAATGGGTTGAATATGTAACATGTTCTCAAAGGTGACCTTATCCTTTTTTATAAGTAACTTTTTAAGTAGTTTATTTGGATTAAGCTTCTACAAACCAACAATTTCCTTCACTAACTGCTGCAGCAGCTCTCAGCGCTGTATGAACTGTATGTAACTTCAGCTTCATACAGTACACGGCGCTGCGCCAGCTGTGAGAAATTTTTTGTCTCACACCTGGAACAAAATAGTCGGCTGTGCGACTGAATGAATACAAAGTTTCCACTGATTGGCTCAGGCAGGGTTTGTGATGTCATTAGCCTGCCTCTCCAACTCAGCCAATCAGAGGAAGCTTTGTATTCAATCATCCAATACCAAGATGTCTATGAATGGCAGAGTGCCACACAGCTCAATCTAACTCTATTCTTTTATAGGTGTGAGATGAGATGTTCTCAGCCAAAACACAGCACTGTGTACTGTATGTAGCTGAGGCTATTTATGTGCCTCCATTTTCCTAGTCGCATATACAGTAAAACCTCTGTTTGAGAGCGTTTTGCAAGACGACCAAAATTAATATATATATATATATATATATATTTTTTTTTAAACAAATTTTGACTTTATATACAAGTGATGTCTTGATATACAAGTAGCATCATGTCACATGAGTATAAAAGAGAAGAGAGGCGCCTCTAAGTGTAGCAATCTGGTTACATTTAATGAAGGTACAACATTTAGAAACTCACATTGTTGATGATTAAAACAGGCACATCTAAGTATGCAGGCATCCGGGGTAAAGCTGTCCACATAGACCATCCTTCACACTGCCATTGACTTCATCCCTTCCATGCTGCCCTCCACAAGCTGTTTCAGTCTTGCTTTCAGATCGTTCTACTGCAGGGTAGTCTTCCTGGTCACGATTGCAGACTGACAATGGTGAGCGCTAGCGGTGCGGGGGGGGGGGGGGGGGGGTGGTCGTCTATGTGGACAGATTTACCCCTGATGCCTGCATACTTAGATGTGCCTCTTTTAATAATCAACCATGTGAGTTGCTAAATGTCGTACCTTTCGTTAAATGTAACCATATTGCTTCATTTAGAGGTTCCTATCTTCTCTTTTATACTCTGTAGCTCCTGCTGGATTTTGCTTCTAATCCCCTTGCGGAGGCTTCCATTTGTTGATGGGCACATTATGGTTACTTAACCTATCACATTGCTATAATCTTTTTATATGGACTATAAACTGAAGGATTTATGAATAAAAGGTTGTGGAACAAATCATTTGAGTTTCCATTAGTTCTTATGGGGAAATTTGCTTTGATATACAAGTGCTTTGGATTACAAGCATGCTTCCGGAACGAATTATGCTCGCAATCTAAAGTTTTACTGTACTCGCATTTTAGCAATGCTGACAATCCATGGGGTTCGTTGAGGGACACGGGTCACACCCATCCATATTTTATAATCGTGCTCCCATAACTGGCTTGTTACAAAACACAGGCATGTCGGTACTCGGAGAGGATCGTCCTGAGCTGGCATACAGTGTTGTGCATTTTTGGAAAATGGCTGGGGAAAGCGACAGCAGGATCACCGTGGCTGGGGGAAGTGATGGTTTATAAATTGCTTCTGGGGTCTTACTAGGTAGAGGAGATCAATAGATGCATGTTTTCTGGTCTCCCTCCTCTCTACCTGGAAGCAGAACACGCGCCATGCTGGTCCCATGTCCCTGGATGGAAGCGAGTGGGCATGTTCTAATGTTCGCTGGGTGTCTGGAAGTGGTCACTTATGTTTGACAACCAGCCAATGGCTTGTCAAGATTTACACCAATTCCTGGCTGCTGTAGTGTGTGTGTGTGTGTGTGTGTGTGTAAAACTTGTTGCCGACTTGTATGACATAAGGCAGTGACAACAGCAACATAATAAAGTGGTTAAGAGAATGGGTTGGACACTTATTGTTAAAGAATCATTGTACAGTCTTGTAACTACATAAAGATAATTGATAAGAAAACCTTCAAGTAACATTTTCTAAATACTTTCTGCCAGCCAGGAGGACCGCCACTGGAGTTACAGCTGTCAGCTACTCGCAGAGGGACCACTTACCTCCACACCTGCAACATCCCAACTCAACACCATTGCCCTAGCGCCTCTCACTCCCCTGTCACCACCATGCCTGAAATCTCCCCATTATTGCGCCACAAGGACATTCCCCAACCCTGTACTTTTTTACCATCCCAGCTGACCTACAACCATCGCCACCACTGCACCTGCACACAAACCCCCACTCTCTCCTGCTTTCACCCCCTTTTCCACATCTCCCCACTTCACCACTGCATAAATACCGACCTCTGAACTTGCTTCCACTGCACCAACATGTGTCCATGCACACTTCTATTCTCCTTCACCAATGCAATGGTAGTTTTCTGTATGGAGCCCATTTAACTCATTTTAACACATTCCTGTTTCAGAAATCTCTCCTAGTGAGGGTAAATCCCACATTTAACCCCAGTCTTTGGACATCCTGTGACAGTGACACAGTAGGGGGGACAGCCAGCCAGCAATAAAAACCTGACTGAGGTTCTGACCCCTCTTCCAAGCTATTCAAAAATTATATTATATGATATTATTATATTTATCTCTTGTCTGGAGTTCAACTTGGGAATGTTTCTTTAAGACCTATTATCCAGTGCTTTGCATTCACACGTCTTCTCCCCTGTTGTCTTTCAGGCCACCAGTGACCTGCTGTAATAAAACCACCAGTGCTGGGTCTTTGTTTTTTGTCACAGAAAATGTATCTGGGGACTCAGCACTGGAAATATGGCACATTATTAATGGGTGCAAACATTTTCTGTGAATAATGATCACTGAATTTATGGCCTTGATGCATTTTGCCTGAGATTTTTGGTTAATATTAATGGTTGGTTACGTTTTTAGGGTTTGTGTTTTTTAGTGGGTGCTATTTCTGAATGTGATCAGTTATTTGAGCCAAACAAAAAAGTTCAAAATTCTAAAGTGGACTAGACTGTCAAGAGCCGTGACCCATTTAGATAAATAGTGTCTGGGTGAGCTGATCATACTGAATAAGGGAGATCTGGGGTTTGCACAGGAATGTTAGATGTATGTTTTTAGTTTTGTTTGCTTATAACCATCTGTCTGTTTCTTTTGTAATTTTAACAAAAACCAGTTGTGCTAATTGTGTATTTGTAATCCACAGGCACTTTATTCTCCATTGTGGCCTGTGTAGAGGTCATCTCCTTCATCCTCGCCACCACCATCTTCAACTCCTTGTATCCGGCTACACTCTATTTCATGAAAGGCTTCCCCTTCCTATTTGGAGCAATTGTCCTCCTCATCCCAGCTGGAATAATTGGGTAAGTACATCTCATTAGCGGTAATAAGTAGGGAAACTTGTACACGTGATGAGTTTACAGGAAGCTGGATGTGTTTAGGAGAGAATTCACTTAGTCATCACTGTAATAATACGTTTTGCTCGCCTGTTCTAGTGATCTGATTCAGAATAAGAAAATGAGCACACATTCTTACGTGATTATTCCAGGACCATATTAACTGTATACTTCTGTGCCACCCTTTTCCC